>NW_026535888.1:8576940-9893881 GCF_028551555.1 Melozone crissalis | reverse complement strand
AATCCCTTTGGTCACAACAATCAGCACACAGCAGCATGGACAGGGTCACAAAATCAAACCCCAGTGCTACAGCAGAGCACAGGACTCGGGGAGAGACTTCCTCTGACTCACACAGTGAGTCACTGCTGCAGCATTTGGTATTTGTACTAATTATTCTTTGCTTTATATGCTCAGAAAAAGGCACCTCTCCCTCCTCCTCCAACTTTTCCTGCTGTGACATTTCAGCAGCCGTCCCTCAGCAGAGACAGCTTCTCCTGGAGACCCACAACAATGATTAATCCCTCAGGCGCTCCAGCTTCCCCCTGCCCAGGAGCAATACAGAGGGAGGGATGTGCCAAGTCTGAAGGTGGAATGTCCTCAAGTAACTTCCCCCTTGATACTTGGAGGGGAGCTGCAGACTGAGCAGCTTTGGGAGAGTTTTGGAGAGCACAGGATGGGCCCCATGGAAGGGCTGTTGGCACACACCAGAGCTGGGGTGCAGCACAATGGCAGTGAGAGCCAGGCTGGGCAGAGCAGGTGAGTCCTGAGCTAAGGCTGAGCCTTGCAGGGTCTCAAGCAGCCTCAGCTGTCAGAGATCAGCCAAGACAGCCTGTTCAGTGCCCTGTGGCCAGTTACACCACAAGAGTGCTCTGAGAAGAAGCATGAGAAGGTAGCTGGAGGCCTGAGTAGATGACCACCCTGGAGCAGAAGGAGCAGCTCCTCGTAGCCTCCTTCAGCCACTTGAGCCACAACTGCTCCAAGCTCCTGCAGAGCAGTTGGCTTCTATCACCCATGTGGTCACAAGGGCCTCAGGATATCCTGCAGAACAGGAAAGGCTTGCAAGAGCCCCAGGATCCACCTCCTTGCCTGCCTCTGCTCCCTTCCTTGCCGGGAGGGAAGCGCCTCAAACCTGCCTGGCAGATCAGGATGGAAGAGCTCGGCTACATTTACTGCTGCTGCCTGCAAACCTGACAAAAAACCTCCTGAGGGGAGACCACTGGGGCTGGATCCTCCAGGACTGGCTCCCTCTGAGGGCATTTCTGCAGTACAGTTGCTTGGGATACCAGCAACAAGTAACTCATGTGTTAAAGCCTGATATCGGATCTACAAGAGGGAGAGGCTTTGTGTGCACAGTCCCACCCGTATGTGCAGCCTTCAACACTGATCTGGCTCACCTGCATAAAAAGGAAAAACCCCAAAATTATTTGGGTTACTACACTGACAACCAGGATCACCCCTGCCCGCTCAAAGGCTGGTACAGGAGCACAGAATCATCAAGATTGATCATCATCATCAAGAGACCTTCAAGACTGAGTCCAACCAGCCCCAACACCTCAACTAAACCCTGGCACCCAGTGCCACATCCAGGCTTTGTTCAACACACCCAGGGATGGAGACTCCACCACCTCCCTGGGCAGAACATTCCAGAACTTTATCACCTTTCTGTAAAAACTTTTTCCCAATATCCAACCTGGTCATAAAAAGAGACCAGGTTGTTCAAACACAACCTAAACCCCTGCTGGCTGGGGCTGACACCTTGGCCATCCTGTAAGTGCTGTGTGATGAAATCAATACAAACTGTTCCATTATCTTATCAGGTACTGAGGTCAGGCTAAGTGACCTATAATTACCAGGATCCTCCTTCCCACCCTTTCTGTGAATGGGTGTCACACTGGCCAGATTCCAGTCATCTGGAACTCCCCCAGTGAGCCAGGACTGCTGGTAAATGATGGAGAGAGGCTTTGCAAGCTCATTTGCCAGCTCTCTCATCACCCTGGGGTGGATCCCATCTGGCCCCAAAGATTTATGAACAGAGCAGAGCAGAGAGCTCATGGAGAGAAACTGGACAGAAAGCACAGCTGTTCCTGATGGTCCCATGCACTGGGAACAGTTAAAGGCAGGAGGACACCAGGGAAAGCTGCTCTGTGCTGGAGCCAGACTCTGCTTAGAGCCACTGCTGGAGACAAGGCACAGGCCAGGCTGCTGGAGGGGGGATCCAGCTCAGACTGCTTTGGCCTGCTGTCATCATTCCTTTAATTTGAAGTAACTCCTCTCAGTTGGTCCAGAAGCTGCCCAGAGGGTCACTGGAAGTGAACAGCAACTGGAGGAACTGGTGCTCTTAGTGCACAGCTGGGATGCACTGACATCCTGGTGGGATCTGCACTGGCTGCCCCTTGGGCCCAAGGTTTTACCTGCAGCTTAAGGAAAGCCTCAGGAACTGAATTCTGACCCTGGAAATAGAACACGTTGTCTGCAGTCAGACTCATTTGGGAACAGCCAGATTTGAAGTTCAGACAAGCCTTAAAAAACCATCAGGCTCAGTCCTCCCCTCCAACTTTCCCAGCTGGAAAACCAGACCAAGTCTCCAAACTGGACCTTGATTAAGAGGCTCCCATGAAGGTGCATAGGGGAACACAACAGGAGGTTTTATTTATTGTCAGGAGGCACAAATAAGTGAAATGAGCATTGAGGGGAATTCCTACCACTGAGCACATCTGGGCTGATGTAGGCAGGGCTGCCACGCTGGTCCTTCAGCAGGTCATCCTCGCTCACCAGGTGCTTCCCCAGGCAGAAGTTGGTGATGGTGATCCGGTGAGTCCTGGGGAGAAGCACAGGGAAGGGTGTCAGGGAACACAGGCCATGCAGCACAGACAGCAAGCTGACTCCAGAACAGGGATTGTGCCTGTGGGGCTTTCTAGGGGGCTTGAAGTGCTGGGAGAAGACACACAGAGGTGTAAAATGAACTCTGTCCCAAAGGGGAGGGATTCCATGCCTGCCAGCAAGGCACTCACAGGGGCAGTGAAAGGCTCTGTGACAATGTCTGGGTGGCCTGTGTCAGCGTGGCTGCAAGCACAGGCTGTACCTGGCTCATTCTGCAGCCTTGGCTGATCTCCTAGGAACATCCCAGCCTGCAGCACCACAGCTGCAGGATCTGCCCCAGGTGCTGCCTGAGCACTGGAGGGCACGAGTGTGAACAAAGCTGAGGTTTATTTCAGCTGCTGATTGTGCCCTGCACTTCCCAGCTGCCATCTTCTCCACACAGCATCTTCTGGGAGCTAAGGGAAAACACCCTGTGGGAGCTACCCCATGCCGGCCCCTGAGCACTGGGTGTTCACAGTCACCAGAGGAGCTGCAGGAGTTGTGATCAGACTCAGCACAACCACGCCTGTGTCACTCCAGAGTCCCACACAGGAGCCACAGATGGTGGCAGCTCCATCTGATCCACAGCACTGCTCTCCACACACAGGTGTGCACCACACAAAGCCTGATCAACACCCAGACACCTCACACAGAAAAGGGAGAGCTGCAGGCACACAGAATTTCTTTATTGGTTCACCCCTACTTCTCTATGGTACTGCCAGCTCCCATTAACAATTTTTTCCAGTGCAAGTGAGCTAATTACAAAACTATTGTTCCATTAATCTTCCCTGTCATTCAGATAATTTGGATTTTAACTTACAATGTAAAGGTGTGAGTACAAAAACATTGTCTGGAAGATTTCTTGAAAAGTATTTCACAACTAGAACCTGAGAGAATGGATTAAGTCAGTCATAATAACAAAGAAACATTTCCAGCCAGTCTCACAGACAAATGAAATAGAACCAAGTGTGGGTTGGCCATGGAGAGCTGGTTATTAAAACAGACAGACTTGTGTTTAAGAAGTGTTAGCTTCAACTGTCAGGAGACTTCCCTGGCTGAATAACAAGCTGCAGGATTTGTTAAGGATTTAAAAGACTAAGTGTTCTATAGGACACTAAAATGTTCAGGGTTGCTTGATTCTATTTAGTGCCTGAAATTTGATCTAATCTGTAATCACTCAACTCCTCCTGCACTGGTTTATGAGGAAACCTGAGAGGCTTCAATGTCTGTGGGGAAGGAAATCTGAGGGAAGCCCCGCAGGTGGGATTGCCTGCAGGACCTTGCAGTGCCACGTTGTTACCTTCCCTCCCTGCCCTGAGAAGGGCCCTGGCTCTTTGTGAGCAGGGCTGGAGCAGAACAAAGGGTTCAGCTCAGCCCCACGGGCTGCTCCTCTCCATGGAGATGGCTCTGACGCCTCTCCCACCCTTCCCTGTGACTCACTGCTGCACAGGCTGCAGCTCTCCCTCACCAACGCTGAGAAAAAAGCAAAAGCAGAGATGTAACACAAAGAGGGAATCTGGCAAGTGTGTTCAAAGCTTCAAACACCTCCCCCTGCTAGTGGGGCCCTGGGTGTAGCTCCACTGGAGGGGTGCTCCCCTGCATTCAGTGCCCAGAAAAGAAGGGAAGTTCTGCATGAATCCTTCAAAGCACCAACCTTTGTCTGCCTTTTCCAGCAAGGAGGAGAATCAAAGCAGTGAGCACAAGAGATTTATCTTAAAGCAGCTCTACAGAAACAACTTGAAACAACTTAGAGGTGGCCCTGAGAAGCAGCAGCAGCTCTGTGTGTGTGTGGGGAACCAAGAAGTGCAAGTTCTGTAGATAAAACCTGTATCCTCCCAGTGTTAGGGAGGAGAAAGCAGCAAGCTGTGAGCTCAGCAAACCTGCAAGCTTTGTGGACTCAAAGCCTGCAGAACTCCAGCCTTCCTGCTTTTTGTTCACTCCACAGAAACCCAGACAGTGTGAAAAGGATCTGGGCTGAACCAGGCTGCCAGTAAAGAACACAGAGCCCAAGGCACTGAGCAGCTCCACAGAGCCACCAAGCAGGGCCAGGCCATCCCCTCCTGCCCCTCTCTGGGCTGCTCCCTCTGGGTCTGCACCAGCATCCAGCACCTGCCAGGCTCCAGAGGCTCCTGTCAAACCAGCAAGGGAACAAGGGAGCCATTTCATACACAAATCCACACTGGACAGAAGTGCTTTTGTTTAGATAAGTCAATATTTCACTGCTAGCAAAAACACAGCAGGGCAGCAGTCAGATCTAACACTGCTGTGATTGTAGAACAGCCAGCAGGGCTGGGAATGCCTTCAGCATGATGGAGGGAGAATGATGGGAACAGAACCAACCACCATGGTTTTTTTTGTTCTTTTTAATATATATAAAATCAATACTTCTCTTGCAGGTTACTAAATTACTATAAAATTGAGTTTTCAGTAGTTAGAATCCAAAAAGAAGTCCTGACAAGGGGTCACTAAGCTGGGTGGGAAAAGTGAACTACCCAGGTGGGGCTAAATTCAGTTTTGGAGATTAATTTATATAACTTTGAGCTGGATTTGTGGTTTTGCACAGCCTGTTTCCCTTTTCCTCACCCTCCTGCACCAGAGCACTCAACAAGTGCTGCCTGTGGCAGTGTTTGCATTAGAAATCTGCTTCAAGGAAGAAACAAGAGCACTGCACTGCCAGGCCAGCAGCTCTCCAGCACACTTACCTTTTGTTTAGCACCATGTTTCCTAGTTTCAAGTCTCTGTGCACAATATTTTTCTGTAAAAAATACAGGAGCATTACATGAGCAAAAGCCTATTTGTTGTAGAAGTATAAATTTCATACTTGCACAAGAGCACTAAAAAGAAACCATGGCATCTGCACACTCTGAAATAACCCAGGTCAAGGTTTCAGGTCAGGTTTCACCCTGAGTACTTTGTGCCCTTCACTTTTGATTGTGATCAGGACAGAACAAGCAAATTTGCTACTCTGAACACAAAGACAGACTGGGTGTATCCAAGAGACCTGGAACTGAAGTGTCCAGGCTTGGTTAGAGCAATCTGAGGAGCATTCCTTTACAGACCCACACTGCACTGCCCTGTGCCACAGGGGAACGAGTCAAACATCAGCAGAATCCATTTTTATTACAATACTTTCTAGTTCATTGATCTCAAAACTTGCAGCTTGAGGTTCTGATCTCCAATCAATTCCTACACTGTGATTTATTTTGCTTCGCAAGGAAACAGTTTCTGTTTCCTGTGTTTGATCAGGCTCTGCTCTCCTCTTTGAGCTCACCACACTGTGGTTCACCTGAGCTGCCCTCAGCCCAGCTGGCCCCTCTCCACAGCCCACAAGCACCACATTATCATCCAGAAACGTGAGGAGCAGGGAGGGAAGGGAATGCAAACATGAAGAGCAGGGTTAGAAGGGAATGCACTTCATGGCTTGGGGCATGAGGTCTCATGCAGAACACTGCTAACATCCCTGCCTTGTAACCTGGCCACTGCCTGCCCCAGGAAGTTTTGAAGCATCTGCTGTTCTAACATGGGAAAATTTTGCCTCCCAGCACTGGAAGGGAGCTCTCTTTCCAAGCCCTCACCTTGTGTAATGCTTCTACCACTCGTACCACGTCATAAAATATCACCACGGTCTCCCGCTCGCTGAGTCTCTTCTCTTTAATGACATAATGCTGCAGATTGATCAGATCTGCTGTTTTGTCACTGAAATCATGAGCACAGAGACAGTCCAACACCAGGCAAATGCGCTTCTTCATCTTCCTCACCATCCTGTTGGCTTCCAGATCTTCTATGATTTCACAAGCTCGGTCCTGGGGAGGCAAACACAGCAGCAACCCCTCAGGGCAACTCCAGGGCACATGCACAGAGCCTGGCAGAGTAAATAACTCAATAACTGGGGGGTGATCTCCAGCAAATGCAAACACAGTGCTTGGTCTTTGTCCTGAAGCAGGATTTCAAAAATCTACAGGAACTCTACTTAATGAATCACAGGCTGGTTTGGGTTGGAGAGAACCTTAAGTTTTATCTCATTCCATCCCTGCCATGGACAGGGACACCTTTCACTATTCCAGATTGCTCCAACACTTCCAGGGATGGTGCAGCCACAGCCAGGGCCTCCCCACCCTCAGTGGCAAAATCTTTTCCTAGGAGGAGGAGTGCAGAAGGCAGAGAAGTCTCTGCTCTGTGTGCACATCATGCTCTTCATGCACACAGACACCTTGAGCTGAACCCAGGACAGCTCTGCAGTGGAACTGAGGGATCCAACACACCTTTTATAAGAACAGAAATCTCAAGGCACAATTAGCAGTTCTTCCATGACAGTAAACAAGACACAGCAGAGCTGGACATTTGGCTTATTTAAGATTTAGTACAAACGGTCTCAAGTGAAAAGTGTGTTGGCAAAATGTGACCAGCAAGTCAGGCAGTACCAACACCCAAAGCAGTAATTGCTATCAGCCCCTCACATCAGTGAACAGCCCTAAAGGCACCAACACAATCCACTCACACAAAAACTGATCAGCACAGTGACTGGTTTAACTTGCTGAAACAGTTTCTTGGCTATTTGTCCCCTCTGAAAAGTTATAAACAGTACAGAGACCAGAAAGCACAATTTAATTCTAAAAGGTGGCAATTAATTTGCCAATGAAATAGGCAAACTATTGTTCTGTCTGTAAATGATCTCACATTTCCCAAAATCCTACTGTGCTCTCCAGAGCTCCTGTTTGGAGCAGCTCTGAGGTGGTTAACCTCAGAGTGCTGCAATACAAGAGCAGGGTCAGCACGAACTGTACATTAAACAAAAGCAGCTCAATCCATCAGCAATCCCTGGCACTGCCCCAGCCTGGATGGTGACCAAGTGTACCTGGAAGAGCCCGTGATGATGGACCACTCCTTCCTGGTTGTGGAGCAGGGAAAGAAGAGAATACTCCGTGTGCAGCAGCATCTTGCCCTGTCGCTCCTCCTGGGTTTCTATTCCTTTATCACCTCTTTCTTCTAAGGTGAGAATCTTCAGGAAAAGGGAAAATTTCCTTTACGGTTCCCAGAGGCACACAAATGCCCCCAGCCCTCTCTCATTTTTGGCATTTCCATGTGTTTACAGCTGGTGCTCTGAAGTGCTCTGATGGTTGTGTCCTTGCCACAGGCCTGGCTGAACTCAGCACCATCGGTGCAGAATGCACAGCAGCAGCTTCAGTAACATGCAAAGGCGGCTGTTTGCAAATATCCCAGGTGGTTTTACCCTCCTGGAGCTGCCCCATTCAGGTACAGATCCAAGGGCTCTGGGAGAGCAGCAGAGGACTCATCTCAGGGCTGATCTGGACATGGATGGAGCTGCAGCAGTCATGTCCCACTGCAATGTTCAGCCCACACCCCTCACTCACTGCCCAAGTGCTTCTGCACAGGAGCTGGAGAGCCCTGAAGGTCTGGGAGCCTGCAGTTTGCTTACCTTCAGCTGATAAAAGTCATCTGTCCCGTCCTTTCTTGCCAAACACTGAACAATACTTGGCACAGGGGAGTTACCTAAACGTGGACCTACAGCACAAAGCAGAAACAGACTTGTTTTCCCTCCAGCAGCAGTGACTAACCCGGGTTACATCAGCTGTCACTAGTTATGTTTGCTTGCACCAAGTTCCCTTTTTTGCAGGAGGCTTGAGTGCATTTTCACAAATCTAAAGCCAAAAGAAGAAGGTCTTGAACTCTGAAACCTTTTGGGATAGTGTTTCATTTGTTCTCTGGAGCAACATTTATCAAAGCCCACACATGGCCCAGCTGTTTGCAGAAATCCTAATTTCTGCATGCCTGAACCACACAGCTCTTACATTCACAGCAACACCCATGGCAACTGTTACTGCCACACCTGGGAACACAGCTGCCACCTCTGCAGGGATGGCTCAGGGGTGTCCAAATTAGCCCAGATTTCAAGTAAACACACAGTCTCCACTCCTCACTTTCAATCAGTCAGCTCCAACTGATTTTCCATTGTGAAGTCTATGATGACAGTTCTGAACTAACAACTATTCTAGCAACTGTCCGGAGCTGGCAGAGTGGCCTTGCCTTGGTACATATCACTTTGAGTGCCACTAGTGAATGGGCTAAGTTGATACATATAATTTTGAGTACCACTAGTGAATTGTTAAGTTGCCCCATGCTGATGTGACAACACATTCCAGGTCAGCAGGGTCGAACACAATCAAAAAACCCCCCAATGAATTTGGTATTTTACAAAGCTGAAGAACAGAGTTTAAGAAAACAAACCCAAAAATAAAAACCCCAAGGGGGTAAAATTAAGATCTATTTCTCTCCCAAGCCTTGCTATCCCACAGCTCCTGAGCTTGGCCAGCTGCAGGAGCTCCCAGGCTGCTGCTCTGCACATCCTGCGCTCCCAGGTAAGACACTGAGTTTCACACCTGCTTCCCCTCACTCCAGAGTGCCTTTTGTTTTCAGTTTTGCCTCCAGAGCCCCCTCCTGCTTACCCAGGATGAAAGGACCTGCTCTCTTGGCGTTATTCCCGGAGATCCCCGCACACAGAGCCTTTGCCTTCGCGGATGTTTCCCCAGCTCCTCTGTCCGATGCTCGCCGCTTCATCCTTGGCTCTTGAGAGACAACCGAGATCACATCTCTGAGTTATTTTCTCTTGCTATCTCTGATTTCTGCTGGAAGGCTCTCACCTACAGATGCACTGGTGGCTCTGCCTACTTGTGTGTCTACACACAGCCCTGGCTCCCTGCTGACAGACCAGGGGTGGGCTGCAGGCTCAGAGCAGCTCTCAAGGCATAAATCAGCCTCGTTATTCAGGGCAACATTTCCTACACCAGTTGTTTGAGAGACATAGTGGGAACAAGTCAAGATAATTAAAGCTTGTTTTACAGCAAAAACAAGTTTGCAAATTAACATATTCTAAAAGCTCTGAAAGAAAATGCCCAAGTTAGCCCTGTGTATGGGTGTCTGCTGCTGCTGCAGCCTTTTGGGGGTTTCTCCACAGAGGATCCACGTGAGGCATCACAGCCACCCACTGAGTCCCTCAGAGGCTGGAGTCTGTTCCTCAAACAGCCAAGAATGCACAAAACTGACCACAAAAATCAGTGTCATTCACCTTTCCCAACAAGGGCATAGAAAACAAGCACAATAGTTATTGTGACATTCAGTTCAGCTCACAATGTTTTTTCAAAAATGTATTTTTAGCCTTGAAAAAAGTCCCCTCTCTCTGTACCTCATTAGACTCTGACCTTATTACATCTCCATCTACCTACATCCAGTGCAGCTGGAATTTGGACTCCAGCACATAAAACCCTGTCACCTCAGCCTCCACGTGCAGGAATCAATGCTGTGTTTAGAACTAAGACATTATTAAATGCTCCAATGGACATTCCAGTGAAAGGCAACACTGGTGACATGTGTGTTTTCCTGCACAACCACTATTGGCAAAACCCCATTTTATTAAATGTGAATCTCATGGTTTGCATCTAGGAATTTATTCAAGGTCCACACATCATCACAATTCAGCACCAACAACTAAAAACTCAACTACCTCCTCCTTATTCAGGTAGTGCAGAAAGTCTGATTTCCAACATCCATTTTCTGCTGCATGGAAATCTAAAGAGATGCACAGCCAAGACCTAAAGGGCCAAATAAATTCAAGGATTATGGCTAAAACTAAAGAAAAGTCTTGTTTCAGTTTAGCTGGGAAAGCATCTCTCAGGTGAGCTGCTGGGTGTGGTGTGAGCTCCCCACATCCATCAGCTCCAGCCAATGGAAGCTCTGCTCCCAGTACAGCTCCTCTTCATCTCCAGATTATTGAAAATGGCTTCAAAGACTTTTGCAAACATTTACACATTCAATGTCTGTGCTCTCACTTTTTAAAGATACTTTGGGGGATAGATGAGAAGAGCACAGCTCCATTTCCTTACTCAAACCCAATCCCAAGAGTTTTTCCCTAAGAGGTTACTACAACAGGCAGGGGGAAATATTTTCTGGGTTGTACATATTTGTTTTAGAAGACGCCAGGTGTTTCACCACGTTAGAGATTGATAAATCACCTCCCTGTGAGTGAAGTTCACCCTCTGGCAGTCCCGCCCTCTCTGTGGACACAGGCTGATCTCACTGCATTGATTCATCCAGCAGCACCTGCCCAGGGCCAGCAACAGCCAGGAGATAAAGGGAGGAGCCTTGCAGCAGACTTTGCATCCCTGACTTCAGCACCTTCACACCTCCACAGAGCAGCGTCACCACCCCAGTGAGCTGAACAGGACACAGTTCTGACCCCCACGTGCTCCTTGCTCTGTTCATTCTGCATCCCTGACCCAACATCCTGATGAACTCCTCCTCTCCTTGCACATCACTGTCTCAGCTGGAAATGTGAGTAACACTTCCACTGGAGAAACCCCCTGCACAGGAGCTCTGAGATAATCCATTGTGCAATTTGGCTTGCTGCTGCAAATGGTGCTACTGTAACAAAACAACCTGAGGACTCACGTAGTTCAGCATCAACTGTATCCTTACTCTTCTTCCAAACTAGGTTTTCCAACGTCTCAGGAGGCAGGAGCTGTCACCTTGGAGAAGGCTGGATGGGCAAAAGGTCGAGGACTCTGTAATGTGAAATGAGATACACTTGATGCTGTGGTTCTGGATTACTCTGGTTATGATAACACAGGATGCACTGAACCTTTATTTGGGCTGTTTATTTGGACTTGGAAAAGGATTGAAGCTCCTGGTGAGAGAAGAAAAGGCTCTGGAAGGAAGTTCAGTCCCTGCACTGCTGGACACACTCCCATGTCACCCATCTCCAAAGTGATGGCCTTTGGAGCAGGGACAAACACAGGCTCCACTTGAACCCCTGCCATGCAGCACCTGCCTGGGCTAACAGCACCTCAAACACACCTGGCTGAGCACCAAGAGACTCCCTGCAACCACCAGCAGCTTTTTATCACACTAGGAGTTAACAGAGTTAGGGTCAGATCAATATCTGATATCACTGTCCTTGGGATGGAGTGTTTTAAACGTGGGTTTGTCCTGGTTCTTGCAGCAATGTAAGAGCCTCTCCCTCAAGACTGATCCTGCTGATGTTAAAATGATTTTTTCTGTTCAGTCTTAAGAACTGGAATGTCCCACCTGTTTGTGGACAGATGCATCCCTTCCCCCCAAATCCAAGCTGAATCAAATCACCCTCCTCCCTTGTCCTGCCATTGGAACAAAAATGGTCCCTCACACAGACAAAGTTACAAGTCCAGCACAGAAATTTATACTTAATTTTGATGTGACACACAGGATATATCAAACAGCTCACTGGAGAAGCCAGTTCAAAGCCTTTCAGTGTGCTAGCTAAGGCTTTAATGGAATTATGAATCAATTAATTTGGGGACCTAAATGTAATGCCTTTTAATTATGTAGCTTAAGGGAATTGTTTAATTCCTGAATTACTGCATGTCCCAGTGCCCGGTGTAACAACAATGGAAAACATGAGATGAGGAAAGCCCTTTCCATCCCAGAATGAGGAACAAGCAGCTCCTGCAGTCCAGCAGCCACAGCTCAGAGGTGGAATGGAAAAGGCACCTTTGGGGCATGAACAGGATTACTCAGCAGCACAGAGCAGTTGGTCCAGCCCCCACTGCACTTTTGGGGGGCTTGTCTTGCCCCAAGGGCACAGCACGAGCTCAGTGGTGGTTACACTTCTTGTGTGAGGACTGGGAACCCCAAAGTGCTTGACCCTGCTGCTGTGATGAGCTGATTGTGGTGAATAAGGCAGTGGATGGGCTGGGAACCACAGCAGGTGACAGAGCCCAAGAGCTCCTGCTGGAAGTTCAGGACTGCTGAGAAGTTCCTTCAAAGAGCTCACACCATTCCAGGGACACACAGATGGAGACATTCCGTCACCCACTGCAGCAGAATTCTTGCCCAGTGTTCCTTCCTGAAGCCAAAAGTTGGAACATTTGGGATGAAGCTGTAGAGCTGCTCCACAGCTTTTTGTCCCTCTCTGTGCAGCCTTCATGTTTGCAAAAACAAAGCTAAAAAACAGAATCACATGAGCAGCACCAGGCAGTACCTTTTCCCACCCAAATACCACAGTGGGCAGTATTTACCAGTGATGGTTAATCCAAGGTCACATTTAAGCCTGGCTCATGGGAAGCTGTGTTGAACATGACCTAAAAAGCTCCATGAACAAAACATTAAATGGGAAAAAAGCTGGAGCACGGCCCAGCTTCCCACATGGAACACCAGCAGGTCGGTGTCACTGCAAGGAGCAGCGATCCCAGTGTTGCCTCACTCCTTCCCGGGCAAACCCGGCCAGGACAGCTCAGAGCCGAGTCATCCGCACGCCCAGGGCCAGAGCTCGGCTCTCATTGGAAAAGCTTCCCTGAGAACAGGCGGAGCTTGGATCGGGCAGGCTTGCAGAGGAGTCACTGACTGGGGGATTAAAGGGAATGTTTGCGGGGCAGATCCCAAGGAAAGCAGGCTGTTGCATTAGGTGTATGAAATTTGGTCAGAAACACACCCCTTGTGTCCCAGCTGGTCCTCGGAGATCAGGAGCACATCCAGAGACCTCGAAGACAGCATCCCACCCTGGGAGCAGGGAGAGGAGAGTCACCCACCAAGTGTATCCAAGGGTTTTTAGCTTTTCTTTCTCCTCAAAAGGTGAAATTTCTGCCCCCTCCTTATCCTCTTCCTCCCACACTACACACAGCATGGTCTAGGGGGAAATTGAGAAAGAGTTATGTGTGGTGGCATGTACTTCATTAAGCTGATGGGCGTTTTAATATTTAAATGACTCTTAGTCAGGCAAAAGTTACTTTCTGGACATAGCGTCCTTCAAAGTTTCAGTCTCAGGACTTTTGTTTTGTTCTTCAGTGCCAAACCAGGCCCATCCTGTCTGTCCCTCCTCCTGCAGCCAGCTCAGCCTTCCCGACATCAGCCAGGAACAATTTCATCCCTAAAGATAACGTGGAATGCACAGGGGAAGCCTCAGCCCTTCCCCGGCTCCTTGCTCATCATCTCACACGGGAGGAGGAGTGGGGGCATCAGGGTGGGCTCCACTCCTCCTCTCCCTCTGCACAGCACAGGGGTGATTCCCTATGCAGGAATGTTAACTGTTAGGTACTGAAGGCTCTGGGGGTTGAATGGTTTTCCAAAAGAAGCAATAATATATATATATATATTTATATGTATATAAAAAGCCCATGGGATGAGTCAGTGCAGCCTGTGTTCCGCTGCCCTTCCGGGAAGGGAAGCCTGCTCCCGAAACAGAGCCCTGACTCACAGGGTTCTTGGAACCCAGAGCAGACTCATTCAGCTTCTTCCCTCAGCGAGAAGTTCGCTCAAAACCAGGCACAGAGTTTCTCTGCCCACAGGAGCAGGAGGAATCCTGGGGCTCTGGTGCAGCACGAGGGGCTGGGACAGTGACACAATCCCCTGTGTCCCAAGGATTATCCTGGGACAAGGACAAGCTGGGAGACAGGAACACCTCTGAGCTGCCCCACTGGAGATCCTCCTGCTCAGCCCAACCTGTGCATCAGCTGAACCCCAGGCACATGAACAAGGCTCAGCCAGCACCTGGGAGTCCCCACAGGAGCCCAGCACACCTTACCTCCACCCACATGCAGCTGTGGTCAGTCTCCAGCTCCTCAGGGACAAAAAAGGCTTCCACAGGCCAAGTCACACAGCAGGGAAAGCAAATTCCATCCTGGCTGCCCCCCCCCGGCAGCCAGGGAAACTCTGAAGCACGGGGCTCCAGTGCGTAACTACGGCGCAAGCAACAAGCCAGGCTTTCTTCAAACCCTTCTGATGCATCAACACATGAGATAGCCAAGGACTCATCTCTGGGAGTTCCCTCTTTGGTTACATAAACACCAACCTCAGCTTAACCCTTTCGTGCTGCAGCACAGGCCACATCCAGCGGGAAAACTCCCCAGTGCAGCCCAGCACGCAGGCAGCAGGACCTGGCAATGCAGCTGCAGCACCTGAGGCTGCACTGCTGCCCCAGCACAAACCCCTGACCCGCTCTGTGCCTGCATACAGCCTGTGCTCACCTCCCAAACCCCACCAGGGGCGAGGGGTGGGGTGTGTGACGAGGTTTTATTCCTCACTGATTGCTTCTGATGCTATCAATATGCCACAAGCCCCTGCAGCAGGACAGGAGCTCTGTGTGCACAGAGTGTGACCCACACACGTGCTGACACTTCCCAGCCAGGTGTGGCTGCAGTTTCTTTCAGCAGTGACTCACCTGGCCCTACCTGGTGAGACAAATGTGTTGAAGTTACCTGCACACACTGCCAGGCCTACGCTGCTGGGGTTTGCAGTGTGACAACACACTGACAGGAACTGCACGCTTGCAAAAAAAAAATATTAACCAAAACAGCCTGTTTCACACAGAAAATGGCCAGACAGAGCCTGCTCTGTCCAGCTGGAGCTCCCAGGCAGGGAGGAGACACACACTGCACCTGCCTGGAGCACCTGGAGCCCCTGCATAGGTAACAGCCCCCAAGTTCACTGGGCAGCTCAGGCACAATTCTCAGGGCTGTCCCTATTCATAGTCACAGAATAGTTTGGGTTGGGAGGGACCTTAAAGACCCTTCCGCCCTCCTGCCATGGACAAAGAGACTTTTCACTACCCCAGGTTGCTCCAAGCCCTGTCCAACTCGGCCTGGAACATTTCCAGGGATGGGGCAGCCACAGCTTCTCTGGGTAACCTGTGCCAGGGCCTCCCCAGCCTCACAGGGAACAAAATTTCCCTAATATTCCATCTAACCCTGCCCTCTCTCAGTGTGAACCCATTTCCCCTTGTCCTGTCACTTGAGGCTCTTGTGAACAGTCTCTGTCCCTATTTCTTGTAGCCCATTCAGGCACTGGAAGGGGCAGTTACGTCACCCTAAGGCTCTCTTCTCCAGCTGAACAACCCCAATTCTCTCACAGCAGCAGTGCTCCAGCCCTCTGATCAGCTTGGTGCCTCCCCTGGATTCATTCCAACAGGTCCATGCCCTTTCTGTGCTGAATCACAGCCCAGCTCAGTGCCTGTGAGCTTCCCTTGCCTGTCCCAGGCTCTGAAACATCCTGAGGGTCACAGCCCAGCTGAACTTTGCTTTTAAAGAGCACAATTATGAGATCAAACCCTCAGCATGGACAGCACAGAGAAACAATCAATGGATGCAGCACGAACCCTCCAGCATAAGGAAATATGTCCTGAATCCTGAGTGCTGCCAGCCCAGGGCTCCATGCCAGCAGGTGAGAGCTCCCCTGCTGTCCCTTGCGCCACGCCTCACCTGGGTGCCAGGTCCAGCCTCACCTGGGTGCCAGGTCCAGCCTCACCTGGGTGCCAGGAGCTCACCTGGGTGCCAGATCCAGCCTCATCTGGGTGCCAGGTGCCTCCCCTGCTGCCTCAGAGGAGCCAGCTGTCCCACAGCACATGGCACAGGCGTGGTGGCTCAGCCCCACCACACCAGGCAATGGCCTCTGCTCTGACTTCTCCAGCTCCCTCTGGACATGGGATTGCAGCCCCACACCCCCAGCACATCTGTTCATACTAGTAGATGTTAAGCCCATACATTAAGGCTCTAAACTAGCAAAGAACTGAATCCCCAGCTCTGGTGCAGCACATTTCAGCACAGCCAGGGCAGGAGGGAGCACAACCCCAAACCCCTTGTGCAGGGGGTGGAGATGATGTCCCACGAGGTCCTCCCAGCAGTGAGACCTTTCACACCCTCAGTGGGCTCCCAAAGCCACGACCAGAGAGGGACAGCACCTGGTTCTAGGGGTGGGAGGTTCCCCAGCCCCTCGGGTGAGCTGCAGGGAGTGCAGGGCAGGGTCCGTCCCTGCTCCGACACCTGCTGGTGTTACTCACCCTCCCTCCCTCAGAGGCACAGCCCTCACCGACTCACTGCTGAGGCACACGAGCCTCCTCCCGGGCACAGAGGTCCCCAAAGTCTAAATTCAATCGTTCCTGCCCAGACTGGAGGCAAAACCAGCCCAAATCACGGGCTGTGCCTCTTTCAGCCCCCCGAGCTGCTGCGGGGCTCAAACCGAGCCCCCAGCCTGAGAGCACCGGCACACCGAGCTGAACCGGGCGGCCAGGGCAGCTGGGGGCTCCCCCGGCCCGGCGGACGATCGGTGGGACCGGGATGGGGCCGGGTCCCGGGTTATGTCCCCCACGCTCTATCCACGCTTCGCCCTCATTCACCGACAGCCCCAGCTCCCTCGTCTCTCACCCATATCCATAGCCCCGGTACCGGTTCCCTCTGCTCTCTCTCATCCTCCTCAGTCACGGCTCGGTCCCGGCCCCGGTTTCCCCGCTCTCTCCCGCCCCTCACTCACCCCAGCCCGGTCCCGGTTCCCCCGCTCTCTCTCCTCGGCCTGGTTTCCCCCGCTCTCTCCCGCCCCTCACTCACCCATAGTCCCGGCCCGGTTCCCCTGCTGTCTCCCGCCCCTCACTCACCCATGGCCCCGGCCCCGTTCCTGGCTCTCTCCCGCCCCTCACTCACAGCCCAGCCCGGTTCCCCCGCCCCTCACTCACCCATAGCCCCGGTTCCCCGTTCTCTCCCGCCCCTCACTCACCCATAGCCCCGGCCCCGTTCCCGGCTCTCTCCCGCCCCTCACTCACCCATGGCCCCGGGCCCGGCCCGGCCCGGCCTCGCTCCGCTCCGGCGGCCGCCTGGCACCGGAAGTGACGCGACGCCACCGCCCCCCGCCGCCAGCCCGCCCCCTGCCGGCCGCTGCCGGAACGGGGAAACGGCGGCGCTGATTGGGCGACGGCGACAGCGCGGGCGGTGATTGGAGGAGAGCCCGGGGGCTGGACGGTGTTTTGCGGCGGGCTCTGATTGGTTGAGGCGTGCAGCGGAGAGGGAAGCAAGCAGCGAACGCTGATTGGTTGTGGTGCGATGAATCCGGCGCTGATTGGCTCAGACCGGGGCCAGGAGCCCGCAGGGTTGGTGAGCACGCGGGAGATTCGAACGCGCCGTGATTGGCCAGAGGGCGGGGCCTGCGGAGATGCCCCCGCCCATGGAGCCAGCGGGCCACGCCCACAGAGCCCCGCCCGGCGGCACCGGGACCCCCGGGCTGGGACCCCTGGGTTGGGTCCCTCCGACTGAGTCACCCTGGCTTTGGACCCCCGGATTGGGACCCCCAGATTGGGGTACCCTGGGTTGAGTCCCCCCGACTGGGACACCCCGGACTGGGACCACAGAACTCCCACACTCTGAGCCCCAGACTGAGACTGGCGGGGTTGGAACCCCCCGGGTTGGGCACCCTGATCTGCCCTGCCCTGCTGCCCTGCCCGGCCCGTGCAAACGAGCACCCCCAGGGCACAGCCCCCAGCTCCGTGTCCTGCGGGATCCCAACCCCTGGTGGGCTGCAGAGTTTGGTGATGGAGGAAGCAGAGGAGCCAGCAGTGCCAGCATTCTGTGTGCTAGGTGAAGCACATTCCTGCTTTTTGAGGCAGATAGTGCTGCCCCTTCCCCTGCATGTTCCCTCCCCTATCTCGCTGAATACTTCCAGAATGGTGGCTCAGGAGGAAGATGAGCACAGACCAGAACCAGCCCCTGTCCAGCTCAGCACCAGCGGCTCCAGGGTGGCCATGCTGGTGACAGCAAGTCCTTTGCTCAGTGGGCAAGCAAAGGCTGAGCCAGGGGCAGTGGGATGTCAAGAGTTCTTTGACCATTGGAGGATGGACATGAGTAACTGCCAATGGAACACAAAATGAGCGGAGAGACCACAGAGCCTTTAAATGGTGTTATTCACTACAAAAACCAGTCCTGCTCCTCTGCAGGTGGGGAGAACAGCAGAACCTCAAGTCCTTGGGGGAAAATGTCCCTTGGGGGATGTCACTGGCTGGGACAGAGAGAGCTGGCAGTCCATCAGAGGAGCACATCCACCCAGGCCCATCCTGGCTGCTGTGGGCAGCGCCAGGCCCTCACTTGTGCTTGGCAGGGAGGAACTCCCGGCGTCCCTTGTCACGAGCCCCGAAGTAGCGCACCCTGTGGATGGCCTGCAGCTGCTCCTCGATGGTGGCGCGGATGTCCACCTCGTCGGGGATGTGCACGTAGCGGATGTTCCTGCCGGTCACAAAGAGCTCGTCCAGGCGGGACACGGCGCCCTGCCGGTCCGTGAAGGTCACCTCGGCCAGGCGCACGTTCATGAAGGCGTCCACGCTGGTGACGCGCCCCGCGGCCGCGCTCTCATCGCGCAGCTCCACGGTGGTGACGCGGCCGCGCAGGCCCTGCAGCAGGATCACCAGGCTGTTCTCGGCGATGGTGCGCTCCTTCACTGAGTGGCTCACCTCCATGGCGGCTGTGGGGGCACAGGGGCTGGGCACAGGGGCTGGGGACACTTGCCCGCTGTGCCTCACACGGAGCAGTCCCTGCACATGGGCCCTGCACACACACCCGAATATGGACCAAATCCTGCCCATGGACCAACCTTGCACATGGACCAACCTCTGCACACACACCTGCCCGTGGACCAAATCCTGCCCACAGACCAAGCCCTGCACACACACCTGAGCATGGACCAGACCCTGAATACAAACCTGAACATGGATCAGCCCCTGCACATTGACCTGCCCGTGGACCAAATCCTGCCCATGTACCAACTGCTGCACACACACCTGAGCATGGACCAGACCCTGAACATGGACCAACCCCTGACAAACACCTGAACACGGACCAGCCCCTGAACACACACCTGTACATGGACCAAATCCTGCCCTCACACCTGTACATGGACCAAGCCCTGCACACACACCTGCCCACTGTACCACCCCTCAAACGCTCACCTGCACGCACACACATCGCCCCTCGCACTCTCACCTGCACACGCATCACCGCTCACACGTCCACCTGCACACACACGGCCCCTTTCACACTCACCTGCTCTCACACCCTCGCCCACCCCCACGGCACACGTTCCTCCCCCTCCCCGCCCGCCGGGGCGCTCCGTGTCCCTCTCGCCCTGTCCCTGCCCTCACCCCCGCTCCACCCTCGCTGTCCCCTCCCGGGTCTCCCCTCTGTCCCCTCGCTGTCCCCATCCCCCCCCCGTCCCGCACACCGGGCCCCCCCCGCACTCACGCGCCGCCGCCTTCCCGCGCGCTCCCCGGGCCGCCCCGCCCCTCGCGCACGCGCGGCCCCGCCCCTCGCCCCGCCCACGGCGGAAAGGGGCGGGGCGGCCACGCGGGGTGTCCGTGCGTCCCAATGTCCCCAAGTCCCGCTGTCCGTGTTCCGGTGTCCCAATGTCCCCAAGTCCCGGTGTCCGCGTGTCCCGCTGTCCGCGTGTCCCAATGCCCCGGTGTCCGTGTGTCCCGATGTCTGCGTGTCCCGGTGTTCGCTTGTCCCAATGTCCCGGTGTCCACATGTCCCGCTGTGTCCGCATTGCTCAATGTCCCCAAGACCCGGTGTCCACTTGTCCCGGTGTCCACTTGTCCCAGTGTCCACGTGTCCCAATGTCCGCTTGTCTCGGTGTCCGCGTGTCCCGATGTCCGCGTGTCCCAATGTCCCGGTGTCCGCTTGTCCCGCTCAGAGCCCGTCCATCAGTGCCAGCAGGTCCTCGCCCTTCCCGGCGCTGCCCGGGCGCGGTTCCGCCACGTCCAGCTCGCCCAGGATGCGGGACAGCTCCGCCCGCCGCGCCGGCTCCTGCGGGACGGACAGACAGACGGACACCGCGCTCAGCGCCCGCCGCTGGGCTCCCCTGGGACGTGCCCCTTCTACACCCCAACTCGGCTAAAACTTCCTCTGGTGTTTGTCAGGATTCAAGTTTTCTTAGTAAATATTCACCAATTCCATTGTCTTGGGAGAAAATTGGCAATTACTTAGTTAAGAGCTTAAGTGAAATGGGCAAAAATGTGTTTAGGGATGGTGAGAACCAGTGATGTGAAACATGTTACACACCTGTGTGGCTTCAATGTTGATAACCTTGTAGGACAGCTCCTCTGGTCTGGTCTGTGCAGCGTGTCTTGATTAAAAACATGAAAAGAGTGGTTAATCCCATGGAAATGATTAAAATCAGGCTTCATCAGGCTCCTGTAGGCACAAATGATGCTCAGAGGGTGCTCACAGGGCCAGACTGGATGGGGCTTGAAGCAGCCTGGTCTGCTGGAAGGTGTCCCTTCCCATGGCAGAGTAGAATTAGAGGACTCTTCCAACCCAAACCATTCTGGAATTCCATGAAGTTTGGCAATGTCTCTGTTCCTACTTGCCAAATTAATGTATTCACCCCAGTTTAGAGGCTTCTCCCTGTCCTAGATATTTTTGTAAAGGGCAGAACAGCAGGAATATTTCTGCAGCAGAAACAAGCAGATAGAAACATCCTGCTAAAATGGCTGGAGGGAAATTTCTGTCCAGTGGCGTTGGGAGAAATGCTGCATCACAGGAGACATCAGGAGCAGGATAACAACACCCTGCTCTGACCCTAAAGCTCTTTGAGGGCCAGCTTTGCTCTCCAGGGCTCCCCACAAGGCACCCCAAACCCAAACCCAAACCCAGAAGGATTCCAGCATACTCTTCCTCCTCGTCGGTGGTGAACAAGTTCAGCCGAAATCCTGAATCACCAGCAGGTTTCTGGATGTCCAAACCTCCCAGCAGCCTGGCCAAAAAGTTCAGCTCTTCTTTAGCAAGAGGGTTGGGGGCTATGTTCTCCTGCAGGAAACAGCAATGGGTTTGTTGGGCAATTATCTGGGAGATTTGGGCTGCAAGGAGCTTTGATATTCCATATATGTCCTTCATATATTCCTGATATTCCATACATGTCCTTCATATTTTCCTGATATTCCATACATATCATTCATATTTTCCTGATATTCCATACATGTCCTTCATATATTCCTATATTCCATACATGTCCTTCAAATATTCCTGATATTCCATACATGTCATTCATATTTTCCTGATATTCCATTCATGTCCTTCATATATTCCTGATATTCCATTCATGTCCTCCAGAGGGATATAAACACATTTATTTCCCTGTTTTCCCTGGGACAGATTGTGCAGATAATCAGTAATCACCAGCTCCATGCTGGAAATGGCTGCTTGAATTTATAGACTCAGCACAAGATACTTTTCCAGCTCAATTGGACAGGTGAGAAATCTGTAAAGCCAACTTTGTTTTCTGAGGAGATTAAAATGGAAGCAAGAATATCTTTACAGGAGTGTGTGTATTCTTTGGGAAAATGTGGCCTGGCTTTAAAGGACTGGGGAGGATTGGCTGAGGCTCTGAGACCAGAAAAGCTTCCCTGACCTTATCCCATATTTATAGACTCAGAATTTGGCCAGTTTAAGCAGGGACAGGAGGAGGACAGCACTGACCTTTGCCTGGGATGCCAGGTTTTTGGAAGATCCTGACATGTGTGTCTCCACTGGCCGGGTCACGCTGTACCTGCAGGGAAAACACTCATCAACAACAGCTTGTTCTGGGACCAGGCACAGAACCAGAGGGATGCAGAATTTTAGGATATTTCCCTGAAGACTGAACAATTGCAATGAGAAGCTGCAGCTCAGTGTGGTGCAGTGAGGTGTGTGAGGGACAAAGCTGTGAGGAGAAACATAGATCTCTTTGGATAGAAAATGTACATTAAAGCCAACATGGAAAACAGAGAGGATTTCTTGATTGTGGTAACATTAAATCACATTTCACATGAGATGCAGCACCAGGTGAGAACACTCTTTCCTCAGACATAAATCAAAGTTTTGCCTGTTTTTTGCAGCTCTTTTTACACTGTCCGCACAGGACAGCACCTTGTAACAAAGTCAATCTGATAATTAAAGCAAAAGATCCCAAAACCACACCAGGCTGAAAATGTGTTTCTGGCCAACCCATCAGCATTTGGTTCAGGTTTCTACACAGAACAAAAATTACTCACATATTTGTTCCAAGTTTGAGGACTCTGTCTCCATAAAGCTCAAAAGATCCTTCCCTTTGTGGAGTAACATAATTCCCAGCAGTGCTGAACTCAGCCCTTTTAACTTCCACTCCTTTGTGATTGAATATCCTTAAAAACGAGATATAATTGAAATATTTATTAGCTTCAGTCCTGATTTTAGTACCTAATTCCTCTGCTTTATGCATGAGGAATAAAACTCTATTCTGTAGAATAATAATAACAGTAACAAAATAATAACAATAATAATAATAATAATTCTGTATCATAATACTGTATTATGTATAATAATATTCTGTATAATAATAATTCTGTACATTGCTAAATGCCTCTTTTATGGGATAAATTAATAATAGCTAATTTATTATAATAGAAAACTCCCAAAAGCAGCTCAGCATTTCATTGCTGGGCAACTTAATCCCAAATTCTGCCCTTTAAATAGTTAATACTACTACTACTACTACTACTACTACTACTACTACTACCAGTAACAATAACAATGACAACATTATATTATATATAATAATCTGTGTAATAATAATAAATCTGTACATTGCTAAATGCCTCTGTTATGGGATAAATTAATAACAGCTAATTTATTATGATAGAAAACTCCCAAAAGCAGCTCAGCTTTTCATTGCTGGGTGATTTAGTCCCAAAATTCTGCCCTTTAAATAGTACTAAATACAAATAATACATAAACATTATAATATAATATAATATAATATAATATAATATAATATAATATAATATAATAATTTTAAGGCCCCTTAAATAGTACTTATTTGAGATAATATTAATATTATTATTATTATTATTAATAATAATAATAATAATAATAATAATAATTATTATTATTATTATTATTATTATTATTATTATTATTATTATTATTATTTTAAAAGGCCCCATAAATAGTATTTACTGGAGTTTCAGCTATCCATGCAACAGGATTGTCAGTCTGAGCTGGATTCCTGAGCCTTCCCTGTGCCCCACACGTGGCACAAGCTCACCTGATGAGCCCTGGCACCTCTGTGCCCCAGGGGACAGGCCCTGAGATTGGCAGCACAAAGCGACCATTGGAGTTCTGCACTTTATCCTTCAGGAAGATGGAGACCTGCAAAGGGACATCACAAACATCACACCCTGGGGAAATCCTCTACGGACCTTCCCATCCCAATTCCCTGAAATCTGAGCCTGAGATTCTCTGCCTGGGCTGGGGAAGGTTTCCCAGAGCTCTTGGTCTGTGTAGGGATGTATTTACACAGCCAGCGATGTGGAATTGTGGTCCAGAGAACGATCTAACGTTAAAAACATTATATTAAAAACTACATCCTGTTCATGCATGTGAGTGTGGCCAATTTGTTTAGAGAACATCAACAGTTCATGCTCAGATTTCCTATCTTCTTCCAAGTTTCTTCTAAAAGGAAAAATGGATTTATCCATCTAAATCACACTAGCAGAGATTCCTTTTTTCATAACATTGTAGAATTATTCAGCAATATTGCAATATATGTGCTCAATTTATGAAATTTGAGTGCAATTACAAGCACATCAAGATGATTGAAAAACACAAACAACAAACCCAAACCTGCAGTGTTTATAAGCAGATCCCTTTACATTCCAACCCCAAACTCCCTGTCATTCTCCCTGCCTAGCTGGATTGGGCTCTTACCCTGATGTGCATGTCCTGGAAGAAAATGAGAAGTGTTTGCCTGATGAGCTGGAATTCACCATCAGAGAGAGGGTTGTAGGTCTGGAAAAGGAAAATCATCATGCAAGGGTTGCAGGTGTGCCATGATCCAGCCAGGGAAAGAGGGAACAAACAAGTACAGCTGAATATTCTGATTTACTTGGAAATTATCAGGGGGAACAGAGATGCTGTGAGGGGGCTGCTGGTTATTATCAATAATTATTGTCTGCCACTAAAAGTCTGATTTAATTTCTGCTGAAATCAGTGGAAACTTAAATCAGACTGAATAAGCAACACATTGATTTTAACTGGGCCAGTAAAAGAATACCACTTGACTCAACCCTTTCCAATGTAGTAATTAATCTCTAAGAGGTACAAAACCCATAAAATCAAACCACAGTGTGTCCCACCCTTTTCCTGAGGATTCTTACCTCGATCAGCCTCCTGAAGGTCTCATCCACCTGGTTCAGAATGCCAGGGGAGTCAGAGATGAAATCCTTGATGGCATCCAGGTGGTTGAAGGTGACCAGCAGAACGTCCCTGGGCCGAGGGCACAGCAGCACTTGGTATTTGAAGGCCATGGTCATGAGGTCGTAGAGCTGCAAAGGAACACAGGAATGTTGGTTGGAAACATGGAGAGGGGGATTCAGTCAGGCCAGGATTCCTGTGGCACAAGGAACCATTTTAGGTTTATTTCTTAAAAAACAAGAGCTCTGCAGTCCCATCCCCAGCCTTCCTGCTGGGTCTCCAATGCCACCAGTGCTCAGTGAGCAATATTATTGTATTTGTGAGGTTCCCTGATGAATGATGAATCTGGGCCATGTTCTTAGAAGGCTAATTTATTATTTTATGATACTATATTATATAAAAGAAGACTATACTAAACTATACTAAAGAATACAGAAAGGATATTTACAGGTCAAAAAGATAATAATGAAAACTCGTGACTCTTGCCAGAGTCCTGACACAGCTTGGCCCTGATTGGCCAAACAGTGAAAACAACTCACAGAAACCAAATGAAACAATCACCTGTGGGTAAACAATCTCCAAACACATGTGAGCACAACACAGGAGAAACAAATGAGATAAGAATTTGTTTTCCTTTTTCTCTGAGGCTTCTCAGCTTCCCAGAAGAAAAACCCTGGGCGAAGGGATTTTTCAGAAAATATGACTATGACAGAGAGTCATTTTCAGAAGGAAAGCTGTTCCAAAATACTTCAAAATGGAAAAACCACAGGTTAAATATTGCTACAGAACCTGGTGAAGGGCAGCTGGGCAGCAGGAGTGTTACCTTGTCCATGCTGGCCTGGTTGAGTCTCATGATGGAGGCATGGGCCAGCCGGTCGTACACGGTGCGCAGCGCTTTCTTGGAGTACAGATCCTGGGGCTTGAACAGCTCCTCCATGAATTTCCTGTTGAACATGGTGCTGATGATGTCGTTCATCACTGCAAAGACAAAGTTAGGCTCTGTGGTTTGCTCCAGAACAGCCTGGTCCTGCTCCATGCCAGGGGACAGAGCGCAATGGGAGAGGGGGAGCAGCATCTCTGCATCCAGCTCTGCATCCAACTCAGCCCCACCTGAGCAGCATCTCTGCCTCCAGCTCTGCCTCAGCCTCACCTGAGCCTCACCTGAGCAGCCCCTCTGCATCCAGCTCTGCCTCAGCCCCACCTGGGCATCATCTCTGCATCCATCTCTACATCCAGCTCTGCCTTACCTGAGCAGCCCCTCTGCATCCAGCTCTGCCTCAGCCTCACCTGAGCATCACCACTGCCTCCAGCTTTGCCTCACCTGAGCAGTATCTCTGCATCCAGCTCTGCCTCAGCCCAATCTGAGCAGCCCCTCTGCATCCAGCTCTGCATCCAGCTCTGCCTCACCTGAGCATCACCTCTGCCTCCAGCTCTGCCTCACCTGAGCAGCCCCTCTGCATCCAGCTCTTCCTCAGCCTCACCTGAGCTGGATGCAGAGGGGCTGCTCAGGTGAGGCAGAGCTGGAGGCAGAGGTGATGCTCAGGTGCATCCAGCTCTGCCTGAGCCACCTGATGTCCCCCAGGGCACAGATGCCACCTGAGCTGAAGGCAGCAGGCCCTGTTTGCCAGTGGGAATAAGGCTGGCTTTGCTGCCCTGTTTTTACAGCTATGGTTGGCACTTTTCATTTTTAAATAATGCAGGCTGCTCTGATGTGTTATTATCTGCTGCAGATAATTAGAAAGAATAAAAATAATATTAAAAGCTGCAGTTGTGCTTCCTAAGGAGAGTTTTGCATTGTGGTAGATCTGATGTGCCTGTTCCTCCACACCCTCTGACACCACCAGTCTATTTTTTAACTTCTCAACAGAAGCTCCTGCAGGGCTCTCTGTAATCTTTATTCCAATCAGATTAGCACTGGCAGGTATTTAATAAAGCATTTATATCCCTGGGATCTATATCAACCCACTCAGGGCTCTCCCAGCTGAAACATCTGCAGGCCCTAGAGTTTCAAATGCAGAACTCCAAACTTCCTTACTTGTGGTTAATTTTTAATGTGCAAATTTAGCCATGGAACTAAATTTGTTTTAATAAGTTTTATTACTGAGGAGTTCTTAGAGCTCAGGAGTGCTGAGGGTGAGTGCTGTGCTCTGATTATTGAGTTTTTAATGCAAACAAGATGGAAAACATTGTGCAGTGCTTCCAGCAGATGCAGCACCTGAGCTTTTGTGCTGGTTCTGCCACTTTTATTATCTCCCTGATACATTCTAAAGAGTTATCATCAATAAACATTTATTCCTGTATCAAAAAAAAAAAAAAAAAAAAGGTAAATGAATACATCAGGTCACAGATTACTGTACAAGTGTGGATTTTGCTAAGCAGATGATTGTAACAAAGCTCATAATGCCAGACAATTCTTGTGGATTAGAAAAATCTCAGAGTAAATAATAAGGAAAAAAAAAAGAAAGAAAAGAAGAAAAGTGAACATACAGAGAGTGGTAGTGACCAATGGTTTGAGTTATTGGCTTAATGATTCCCTGGGGGGTCAAACACCTGGCTTTTCATCTGTTCTACCCCAACAGACAAAATAAAGATAATTTCCTAATTTCCCTGTCACTTCATCTCTTCCCAGAGGATAAACTCCCTGGGGACTACGCAGGGAGAGCTGTGTTCCCAAGGGCAGAGGCCTCCTGAAATGGTTCTCTAAATCTGCTGGTTCCTCACACACAGCTCACACAAAGTTCAGCAGCTGAACCTGACAGGGCTCCCTAATCCTGGTCTAAACACCCCAAATCCACAGACAGATCCCAGCTCCTGAGCACTTTGGACTAAGAATACACCTAATTACAAATGGGAAAAAAGTCCCTCCTTCCTTTTAAACAAACTGGCCATAAAACAATCCCTACTTGCAATCTCAGGCAGAAATCCTCTATTTTTCGTGGAGAAAATAAAATATATTAGTACTAGTAGATATTAGTATCTAGTTAATTTTGCAGGGAATCAATTATGACAAAAACAGGAACTTCTGCTTAATACCGCTATTAAGAAAAATATTTTTAAGCTGCTTGTGTGTGCTGCCCATAGAAAGATTCCTCCTGTCTTTGGAGAGCCACAAACAACCCAAAATAGCAGGAGACAGACATCTACCTCCCAGTATACCGATTTCTCAACAGAAAAACCACAGTCATAAATTATCTTCTGAAATTAAAACCCTCTTGTGTGGGTTATAAAAAGAACTGAGAACGACATTAAAAAAAAATCAATCACGGTAAAGGGCAAATTGATAATAAATCACTCCCATGTTTGATAATGACACAGTAAAGGGCTCAAGGGGGCCATGGAGGTGACACAGGAGCATTGGCCCAGGGACATGGCACAAGCAACACAGAGAAAGCAGCTGAGCAGAGAGGGGAGGTTGTAACTGGGATGAGAGGAGGGAAACCAGTGCAGACAGTGTGTGATGGACAGGGCTGAGGCTGGGGTGATGGTGGCTCTGGCCTCCTCACACCACGTCTGGGGACAGACTGGTGTCACAGGGATGCACGACATGGGGCTGGAGCTAGAGCTGGGTGATGCTGGTGCTTCCTGGTGTTTTGCAGAGATAATCAAAACTCCACAATTTTTGTGAAAGTCGCAAAGCTGGTATGCTCATTACAGCGCTGGACGCACGTGGGAATTGTTCTTCTAAAATGATGTGTACTTCTGGGAACTTCAGGTCTCTTTTTATCTCTTTCTCAAATACATATGTATGCATATGTAATAAATATGTAAATAGGAAATTGTATGCAATTTCACAATAGGTTCATACATACTCATTTTTACGAATTTTGCGCGACGTTTGCCGCTAGTTCTTCTGTCGCAGACATCTTTTTGTGAAAATCCTTTTCTTTAAGATTTTCCCTTCTGAGAAGCTGAAGCCTCAGAAACGGAATGTAAACAATGGTTATCTGCTGCTGTGGAATGCATCAGGTAGATTTTTTGATCGGGCCATCTTGAATGTTTACAATTAATGGCCAACCACAGACCAGATAGCTCAGACTCTCTGTCCGAGCCACAGACCTTTGTTACTCATTCTTTTCAATTCTTAGCTCAGCCTTCTGAGGAAACCTTTCCTTCTATTCTTTTTAGTATAGTTTTAATGCAATATATATATCATAAAATAATAAATCAAGCCTTCTGAACATGGAGTCAACATTCTTGTCTCTTCCCTCATCCAAGAACCCTTGTGACCACTGTCACAGTTCTTTATCAGAAAGAATTCTTAGGCCAGGTTGATCTGCTCTCACAGCAGTCTCTCTGTCTCTCTCTATCACTCTCTTTCTCTTCTCTTATCTCTGTCCTTCACTGAAGCAGTTTCTCTGAGCTTAGGCTTTTGCAGTCAGGCTAAATAGCTGTGTTCCCTAACTACAGACTCAACTCAAAAATGTACATTTCACCTAAATCAAAACGGATTTCTACCCTGGAAAATTTCTACTCTGCCTCACTGGAGGGTGTTCGGGGCAGCGGAAGGAACATTCTGTGTTCTGGACAGTCACCCTGAGTGCCACAGGATTGTGGTTCTTCAGGGACCTTGTCACTGCTCCACCAGGGACAGCCCCAGGGGTGACACCAGGACCCTCAGAGCACTGAGCAGAGTGTTCTTCTCTCTCAGGAGAAGGGAAGGGTCAGCCTGGCACCTGCTCCTGAGCCAGCCCTGTCCCTTGCCTCACAGCTCTGGGCAGCTCCTCCTCGTTGGGGATGGGATGGAATCTGTCCCTGGACTTCTGAGCTAAAGGGTGTGCTTGGAAACAGGATGGAATGGTAAGGAAAAAGCTGGGGCAGACTCCAGGACATCAGCATTTACCTTCAGTAGATATTAAAATCTACCAAAATGATGCTTGTTTTGCAAAACACAAATCACAGCCTTGATCCCTCCTAAAAAAGGGCTGCTCAGAAGGCTGCTCATGCTCTCTGAACAAAACCCTGAGATTCAAGAGATTCATTTCCTTAGCACAGCCCCTGCTGCAGGTTCCTGTTCCAGGGCAGATTCCAGAGGGAAACACCCGAGGGCTCAATCCCACCCTCAGGATGCTCCAGGCAGGATGAGCTGAGGGCTCCTGCTCCTTTGGGATGGCTCTGCCAGGTGTGACCACCGGCACAGGTGGGAAAAGCAGCTGGGATGGGAATGCCTTCGATCATCCCTGGAGTTCACCTGTCCAAACCCTGAGCAATGCATGAGATAAAACCTTAAAAAAAATGGAATATACCCAATATTCCTGCGTTTAAGCAGAAAAACGACCTGCACAATGCTCACACAATTACATGCTTGCATGAAAACAGCGGTAAAGAAACACAAATACCATTTTTGCAGGCAAGACCACCAGGATAAAAAACTTTGATCCATTTATAATCTCGGTTAAATTAACAGCTGATTTTTGAGGCCATATGATTTTAAGGTATGGTCTGGTTTTTTTCACTGATTTCCAGTAATTTAAGGTGAGCATTATTTGTGACACTGACTGAAGGCTGCAGGAACAGCCTCAGGGGTTCAGGCACGATGAGCCCCAGGTGTGCACGTGGGGTTGGACTGGTGCATGCACACAGCAGGTACTGTACCTCGTTTCCTGTCCACATCTGTCCATTCATCTACACGAAGCATACAAAACAAAACAGCAGTTCAAGATGTAAGAACGAGAGTTGCAAGGAGAAGAAAAGAAAATAAGAAAGAAATAAACTTAAAAAAAAAAAAAAAGCAGCTAACTAATGGATTTTGTCTCTTCTCATCAGCATTCAGCAGTGAATGAGAATCTCACCCTCCCCTTGGATAAAATCCTGCTGCTTCAGGGCACATCAAATTTTAGTTTTCAGCTGCATTTTGCACTTACAAGTAACCAAAATTTGAGTGAACAGCTTTAAGCATCAACAAACACCTCAGTGTGGATGAACCACATCTCAGTGAAATTAACGCACAATTTTTTGGAAGAAAAAAATAAAAATCCATGTGTGGACAAACAAAACCAATCCAATTCTCCAGATATTCCATCAAGATTTAATTTAACTAAAATCCTAAACTTGTCCCTGAATTAACAGCAGTAAACTTGTGTCACATCATTCCCTCATCAGGACACACATGAATAATTACAAATTTACATGTCCCATCAGGACACACATGAATAATTACAAATTTCCCCCCTCACAAACAACACAGCAATTACACAGTGAACCTTTTGTTGTTTAGCACTTCATAAAGGACAGGCACAAGGGATAACAATACCAAGCTCATACCAAGTTGATTTTTTATTAAAACCTCACAGATCTTCCCCAGGCACATTCCCCGTGCCCTGACAGAGAGGTGCAAGGACTTGTAAAGCAAAACTTTAAACTGAAGTGGTAAATTCAGAGTTGCTTGGCTGGGAGCTGGAGTTTCATGGCCCACGAGAAGACACAAGGCTCTGTTTGTATGAGGATTTTGGCCAAATGGGATTGTATAAAAGCCAGGATTTCAGGAGCTGTACTGGTATTTGAATTTCACACAATTGCTGTGAAATTCACACACATGCTGTGTTTGCACACACATAAATACAAATTTATTCCTGGAAACTCCTTCCCATTGCAAAGCAGCCTGCTCTGCCCCAAATCGCCCAGGAGCTGGGCCAAAATAACCAAATCCTGGGTTAATTTGAGTCCAAAAGTGCATTTCTGAAGCTTTAACCCCCGAATTGAGCACAGAAACACCAACACGGATTCCACTTTCTCCTTCTGGGTGAGAACCTCCCGAACCAACCTCAGCAACACCCTGGGGCTGGGGAGGAACTTGAGGAACTTCACCGAGCTCAACCCAACGGGCTGGGCTGGCCAGCACAGAACACTGAGGGCTGATTTCTGTGATAATTATTGTGGTAATTATTGAAATCGGGGTAGGGAAACTGCCCGCAGCATCCTCTGGTGACAGCACAGCGTGTCCCTGTGTCACAGCACACAGGACAGGACACAGCCTCAAGCTGCGCCAAGGGAAGTTTGGGTGAGATGTTAGAAAGAAATTATTCGCTGAAAAGGTGATCGGGAAGTGGAATTGTCTGCCCAGGGAGGGGTGGATTCACCATCCCTGGAGGAGTTTAAAAACAGATGGAGGTGGCACTCAGTGCCATGGTTTAGGTGTTAGGGCAGGGGTTGGGCTGGGTGATATTAAAGGGATTTTCCAGCCTGGGTAATTCTGTGATTCTGTGGCATCCCGGGAAGCGGCACGGCCGGGCGGAGCAGCCCGAGCCACTCTCCCTGCCGGTAGCGGGGGCAGAGCCGTGCCCGGGGACACCGGGAGCGGCACCGGGAGCGGAGGGAGCCGCGCACCGCTCACCTTTGCGCGCCTTCTCTCCGGGGATGCTCTGGGCGCGCAGCCGCTGGTCCAGGATATAGAGCATCTCCCCGCCCAGGTTCAGGAACAGCAGCGGCAGCGTCCGCACCGACATGGCCCCGGCACGGCACGGCTCGGCCCGGCCCCGCTCCCGCACCGCCGCCGCCGTTGCCGGGCAGCCGCGGGGCCAATCCGGGAGCGCCGTCTTGGCCGGGCGGGGCGCGCCTGCGCAGCGTCCCGGTGTGAGTGAGCATCGTTCCGGTCTGTGTGTGCATCATCGTAATCCATGTGTGCATCATCGTGATCTGTGTGTGCATCGTCCTGATCTATGTGTGCATCATCCTCATCTGTGTGTGCATCATCGTGATCTGTGTGTGCATCGTCCTGATCTATGTGTGCATCATCCTCATCTGTGTGTGCATCATCGTGATCCGTGTGTGCATCGTTTCGGTGTGAGTGTGCATCATCCCGATCTAAGTGTGCATCATCCCTATCTGTGTGTGCATCATCCCGATCTGTGTGTGCATCATCGTGATCCATGTGTGCATCGTCCCAGTCTGAGTGTGCATCATCCTGGTCTCAGTGTGCATCGTTGTGATCCGTGTGCACATCGTGCCCATCTGAGTGTGCCTCATACCGGTGTGAGCACGCACATCATCGTGATCCATGTGTGCACTGTCCTGATCCATGTGTGCATCATCCTGATCTGAGTGTGTGCATCATCCTGGTGTGAGGAGTGTGCATCTTCCCATTCTAAGTGTGCATTGTTCCGGTGTGTGTGCACCATCGTGATCCACGTGAGCATCGTCCCAATCCGTGTGTGCATCATCCCAACCTATGTGTGCACTGTCCCAGTGTAAGTGTGTGTATTGTCACAACCTGTGTGTGCATCATCCCCGGTCCATGTGTGCATTGTCCCTGTCCCTGTGCCACCATCCCAGTCCCTGTGTGGATCATCCCGGCACACAAGCACAGCCCCAGCACATTGAGGAATGGTTTGGGTTGGAAAGGACCTTAAAGCCCATCCAGTGCCACCCCCTGCCATGGGCAGGGACACCCTCCACTGTCTCAGGCTGCTCCAAGCCCCGTCCAACCTGGCCTTGCACACTTACAGAGATCCATGGGCAGCCATAGCTTCTCTGGGCACCCTGTGCCAGGGCCTCCCCACCCTCAGAGGGGAGAATTTATTCATAATGTCCAATTTAAATGTCTTAAGTTTCAATTTATAAATATCTAAGAAGATGTGGCAGTGTAAACCTCTGGACTGGCTGTGCTGGGAGGGCACAGGCAGCCCTTGAGCTGTTCCCACTGACAGACCTGCAGGGTAATGCTGGAGCCCCCAGGCCCTCTCACAGACCAACCTGCCCAGCACTCAGCCTGAAATTAAACTTCTAAACCACTCAAACCACCAGCTGCCCTTCCCAGGTGCCCACACCACATGAGCAAAGAGGTTTCAGGTCTTTGGGCAGGAGTTTATTGTCAGCCTGGCTGTGCCAGCCTGGCTGTGCCACTACACAGGTGTCCCCTCCTGTGCCTGCTTCTCCTGCACCTGCTTCTCCTGCTGTTCCCGTGCAGCTCTTGCTCTCGCCTGCCACTCTCTCCTCTTCTTCAGTCTCTCAGCTGCTTGCAGCTTCTGCTTCTCCTGGAACACCTGTGGAAGCAGAAGGGAGAGAGATAAAGCTGCCTGCAGAGCTGCTGCCCAGGCTGTTTTGCTGCAGGCAAAGTGGTTCCAGCAGGAGCCAGATCAAATCCTCCTTCTGTGCCTTCCCTGCTCCAGGAAACCATCTGAGATTATTCTGTTACAGCCACCCAGTCAATCACTGAACCTTTCAGGTTGGAAAAGACTTCTGAGACCACACTTTTTACAGAGGGGTTTTCCACTGTGCAACCTTCTCCATACCTTGATGCACAAAGCCTTCTTGACAAAAGAGATTCCTCCAGAAAATCTGAATGCCACAAAACCCATTTCCTAGACTTTCACAGAGGGGTTTTCCCCTGCTCCATACCTTGATGCACAAAGCCTTTTTGACCAAAGGGATTTCTCCAGAAAATGTGAATGCCACAAAAGGTGTGGCAGACTTTCACAGAGGGGTTTTTCCCTGCTCCATACCTTGATGCACAAAGCCTTCTTGACCAAAGGGATTTCTCCAGAAAACGTGAATGCCACAAAACCGAATTCCCAGACTTTCAGAGAGGGGATTTTCCCTGCTCCATACCTTGATGCACAAAGCCTTCTTGACCATCCAGCGCTTGGTGAGGCGGCGGCTGTAGGGCTGGGGGGGGCTGTACTGGATGCCCAGCTCCTTGCAGGTGTTCTCAAAGGTGCTGTAGTTGACCCGGCGCAGGTAGCCCAGCATCTTCCTCCTCCTGTCCAGAGCCATCAGCATGAACCTGCGGTTCCTTTTGTCCTGCAAAGCACCCAAGCTTCACTCCACTGCAGGCAGGTTATGGTATTCCCCCCAGACAGAGGAAGGAATGAAGTGTTACTGTCATATTTTCTGAAAAATCCCTTTGCCAAGATTTTTTCTCCTGGGAAGCTGAGAAGCATCAGAGAAAAAATAAAACAATATTATCTCATTTGCTTCTGCCTGTTTTGCTGCTTTGGAATGTGGTCTGGAGATTGTTTACCAACAGGTGCTTCTTTGATTAGTTTCATGTCAATTATTTTACTTAATAACCAATCACAGTCTAGCTATGTCAGGACTCTAGAGAGTCACAGGTTTTTCATTAATATCTTGTTAAGCCTTCTGTCCATATCCTTTCTCAATTCTTTGGAAGAATAGAATAGAATAGAATAGAATAGAATAGAATAGAATAGAATAGAATAGAATAGAATAGAATAGAATAATAAATTAGTCTTCTAAACGTGGAGTCAGATTCATCTTTCCTCCCTTCAATCGGGGACTCCAAAAATACCACAGTGATGACTCTGACTCCATGTTCTCAGAAGGCTAATTTATTATTTTGTGGTACTATATTATATTAAAGAATACTATACTAAAGAATACAGAAAGGATACTTACAGAAGGCTAAAAAGATAATAATGAAAACTCCTGACTCTTTTCAGAGTCCTGGCACAGCTTGGCACTGATTGGCCAAAGAGTGAAAACAACCCACAGCAGAAATCAATGAAACAATCACCTGTGGGTAAACAATCTCCAAACACATTCCAAAGGAGCAAAACAGAGGAGAAGCAATCAGATAATTATTATTTTCCTTTTTATCTGAGGCTTCTCAGCTTCCCAGGAGAAAAATCCTGGACGAAGAGATTTTTCCAGAAAATGTGAATGCCCCAGCAGATCGTCCTGCCTGTCCAGTAAATTACTGAGAACAGAGCAGATTTTGGATGAAGGGCAATGATAAGGTTAAGGACAGAGTCTTAGAACAATTTCTGTTGGCAGATGCTGTGAGTACATCAGGTCAGCACAAGCTGATCCAAGGAGATGTAATTTACTTTGCACTGGAATTGCTTTCTCCCTTCCATGGTTGCACCTTCACCTTCCCTGAAGACTCTTGTGTCTTCAGGGCTGTGCCAAAACTGCAGGGAAGGTCTTCTGGCTAAAACCTGCTCCTCTTGAAGTGTGCTGCTTCAGAATAACAGAAGCATTTACCTTTGTTTTGCTAGAAATTAAATATGAAAATAATCTGTGACTTGGCTGTGTCTGGCTGTTCTTTGGAAGGGCACAAGCATATCCTGAGCCACACCAATCAGGGCAATCCTTCACAGGAGACATTTGTGATTTATGTAAAAAATTCAGCCAAGGAATTCTAAAAAGTCCAACTTCAACACTTGGTACAGCTTCTGGTGTCTTGTAATAAAAAACTCAATTCTGTTCTCTTGTACCTCTCAGGTTTTCATGAGTAATAATTATGCACTTCTTTCAAATGCAGTTATCAATCCATTCCCCACCTTTTGCCCTGCATAAAGAATCTTTGGTATCTGTTTTAAGAACATAAATTCAGGCAAGTTGTCTCAAATTTGGGCCTAAACCCAGGCAGGGGAGTGGGACATTCACACAGTGCTGTCCAGCAAACATTTCCATGAGCAGAACAAGCACAAATTTTGCTCTTTGTTTATTACTGCAGCTGCAATCATTAATTAGCCAAAACTAAGGGGTGAAGCCACATCTGCAGCAAGGAGAAATGGAGCTCAAGTCTGCCCAAAGGAATCTGCTCAGCTGTTTCCTCCACTACAGTAACAAACCAGAACACAGAGCAGAGTGGGCGAGAACCCAGCTGTGCCTGAGCCAGCAGCTCCCCACACTGGCACCAAGGAGCAGCTGTAACTATTTCATAAACTCCTTAGGAAAGCCATAATCCCCAAGATTAAACTCCTTTTGTAATAAACTCAGCAAACCACCTGAGCAGCTGTGGGCTGAGATCCCTGAGTTACCTTGGGGTGCCTCTGGAGGTGCTCCTCGAGCGTGCGGATCTTGGCAGTCAAAATAGCAACTGTGAAGGACAGAGAGGGAAACTGTGTGAGAGCAGCAGCTTTCCCAGGTGATTTAGGATCATCTGCCTTGCCTCAAGCTGCCAGCTGAGCACTGCTGCCCCTGCAGGGACCCACAGCAGCACAGCAGGGGCTGCCCATGGCAAAACAGTGCCCAAAACAGAACAGCGTCCAAAATAAAACAGTGCCCACAGCAAAACACTGCCCATGGCAAAACACTGCCCACAAGAGCACAAAAACCACTGCCCACAGCAAACACTGCCCATGGCAAAACACTGTCCAAAACAAAACAGCACCCAAGACAAAACAGTGCCCACAGCAGCACAAAAACCACTGCCCACAGCAAACAATGCCCACAGCAGCAGAACAAACATTGCCCACAGGAAAACACTGCCCACAACAAAACACTGTCCACAACAAGCACTGCCCACAGCAAATACTGCCCAAAGCAGCCCCTGCCAACAGCAAAAACTGCCCAAATCAGTCCCTGCCCACAGCCCACAGCACAACAAACAAGAACACACAACCTGCAGGGCTGTGATAGTTATGAGGCTGCTTAATTAGAGGGTAAGGTTTTAGCAACTCATATAAATTCATCTGTGAATTTATTCCTCTTTCAGCTCCCAGTGATTTGACATTTGTTTCACCTCATGGGATTTAAGTTCTGGGGGAGCAGACAGCAATAAAAGGGTTTTTTTTCCAAAGGCAGCAGCCAGGTCTTTGGGATTTCAGGCTCTGGAGGGAGGGCTGATGGCATCCTGAGGCACTGAAGGGCTTTGCTGATGACAAAGGAGCTGTCAGTGTTGGTCAGTGCAACAGGACCTTTGTCCCTGCACTGTCCCCACTGTGCCTCAGCCACAGCTCTCTGATGCACAGAAAAATTTGGGTTCTGTGTCTGAATTTGGTTCATTTTGGCAACAGCTGCAGCTCAGCGCTTCATGTCACAGCAGCACTCCAAGCAGAATAAAGCACACAGTGCCTTTGGAGGGTGGATGTGGAGCAGGAATTTGGAAGCAGCCCAGCAGCCTCTGCAACACTCCCAGACCTGGAGCAGCCCTGCAGGGAACCTGCCCCTCAGCAGCTCTCCTGGAGGAGATTCTCCTGAATTCTACAGCAAACTGCAAGTGCTGGGGTGGGAACAGCTGAACAGAAGCAGAAAAGTTTCATCTGCCAACAATACCCTTCCCTTTTTAACTTGCCTTGCACCTCAAAGGAGCCATTGTCATGGGGAGACCTCCTGACCTTCTCCACCAGCTGCTGTGTCTTCACCTTCAACTTCTCCCTCTGTGGGGCACAGAAAAGAGGTTGTCACTGTCCCAGAACACTCAGCTCTCTTCCCAAACACCCACATAAAGGCTTTGCAATTCACACCTTCACTCAGTGCTTTTACATCCTTTTAAGGTGAAGTGGCAGCACAGAGGAATGGCATGGAGATCTTTGTGCCACTTCCCTACCTGTTTGTTTTTTGGGCAAATGGAAAGTAAAAATAACTTGAAGGACATCTGCTGTCCAGGGCAATGGTTTCTAGAACACAGGGGGTCAGCCAGGAGCAGCAGCAGAACAGCTCAGTGCCCTGACACCCCTGAACACTTTCTTCTCCCAATTTAATATGCAATTGTTACCACTTTAGTGGGATAAATTTTAAGAGCAAACTCTGGTTTTTCATCACCCCATGTTTACAGTCACTTAGAAATACTGTCAGTGAAAGATATTTAACAGCATAGACAAGTTTCACACGAAGGTATTCATTAAATCTGTTTTATTTTCAAGCAAGCAGAGTGACACTGACCTGACTTGCCATCTCCAGGGACAGCAGGCGTTTCACCACATCATCCACGCTGCAAGGGATGGCAAATTAGTTTATAAACCAGAAACAATTCTATTTAACAACAAAAATTAACTCAGCTTCTCAGAACATACTCCCTTTTCTCAGCTTTAATTAACTCTATATATTTTCAGGGACTCTCCTCCTGCCAAACCTGGCAGCCATAAACTGGTGCTCACTTTCCTAAGCAAAATCATGGCTCAGATTACAGGAGTATTGAGTAGTTTTGCTGCAAAAATATTAAATTTTAAGGCTGGTTCCTTCAGAGAGCAGTGAAAGTCACAGTTGGGCCACTGGGGGCCCTCCCTGCACCACACATGAGCAGCTCTGCAGCAGAGCACAACAGTGCTGAGCCCCAGAGCCCAAATCTGGCAGCAGCTGAATTCATGTGGAGTTGTTTAATGACTCTCTCCATCACCTGAGCTCAGGACAGGCACAGATTATTTCCAAGATGGCTGTTTCTAGTATTTCAAGGTTATTTAATGGTTTTTTTTTGGTTTTCTTATGGACTACAAAGCCCACAGAGGATGTTGGCAAACAGCACTCAATCTCACATAGAGTGAACAATCACTGACCACTGTCTGTGTCTGCAAATTTGATTTCAAACTGACTTTGTGGCCACAGAGCATTAATAACTGATTAGTGAGCAGGTGCCAGCTCACACACACACCTTATTTTTAAGGTACAAACCCCTGGAGAGAGCAGCCACTCCCTCTCCCTGTCCATACCTGTTCATGATGGGGAGATTGGCATAATCCTTCTTCAGCATGGTGGGAGGAAGGTCATCCAGATGACTGGGGATGTCTGCAGAGAGAGGAACATTGGGGGAAGAGCAGGACAAAGTCAGAGCTCTGATATGTGCTGAAGGAAACTGGCTGTGTGCTCCAAACAAGAACTGAGCAGATCCAGCCAAGAGGGCAGAACTGAGTGACAAAAATGGGTTCAATCTCTTCCTTTCAGCACTCTGGATTTACAATGTGGTGTACATGTATTTACAGCAATCCACTGAGCTCAGAGATCACAGAATATCAAAACAGTTTTGGCTGGAAGGGACCATAAAAGCCCATCTGATTGCACCCCCTGCCATGGCAGGGACACTGCACTGTCCCAGGGTGCTCCAAGCCCTGTCCAGCCTGGCCTTGGGCACTGCCAGGGATCCAGGGGCAACCACAGCTGCTCTGGGCACCCTGTGCCAGGGCCTGCCCACCCTCACAGATCTCCTGCTACTGACAATTGCTCATTTCCCCACACTCAGGAGGAGGGGAATTGTCTGAGTAACCCCTGAGCTTGCAAGGAACCACTTCTGGAATGATTTCTGTGCCATGAGGGCACAGCTCTGAGCATGCCAACAGCAAAACACTGCTCCTGTGGATGCTGACATACCTTTCCTGTTCTTGGTCACGGGTCTGGCATAGCCCCTGGCTGCCTGGAGCACAGGACTGCAGCCTGGGTGGGAGAGACAGAAAGGATTCAGACAGGAGTGCACTTCTCCAGGCAAATACTCTGTGCAGTCATCAGTGCTCTGTGCTGTGTGCTCCTCTGTCCAGTCAAACACTGCTGGGTGTGGGGGGTCAGAGCACTGAGACTCTGGGTGAGCAGATCTTTAGTCCCAGATGTGTGGGACAGCTCAGGGTGGCTCTCACACTGTGCTAACACAGATTCTGGTGGTCAGTGCTTAGGCAGATTTTAGTCCCAGAGGTGTTTGGGGTGGCTCAGGGTGGCTCTCACACTGTGCTAACACACTCTGGTGGTCAGTGACCAGGCAGATCTTTGTCCCAGAGGTGTTTGGGGTGGCTCAGGGTGGCTAACACAAACCCTGGGTGATCAGTGCCCAGGCAGATTTTTAGTTCCAGAGGTGTTTGGGATAGCTCAGGGTGGCTCTCACATGGTGCTAACACACTCTGGTGGTCAGTGACCAGGCAGATTTTAGTCCCAGAGGTGTCTGGGGTGGCTCAGGGTGGCTCTCACACGGTGCTAACACAGACTCTGGTGGCCAGTGACCAGGCAGATCTTTGTCCCAGAGGTGTTTGGGGTGGCTCAGGGTGGCTCTCACACGGTGCCAATACAAACCAAGCTCTGCTGCCTCAGAGTGGGCAAATGCCAAGGCTGGAGCAGCAGAGCTGGCTGCACACACTGAGCAGTGTGAGAGCTCCCCCGGGCAAATGTGATAATTTAGAGGGTTCAGACTGCTGAATTAAGTGATTAATTAATTAATCTCATTAGCGACGTGAACGGGCTGCTCTGGGCCACCGCAGCGTCAGAGCTCAGGAGCAGTGACACCTGGGGACAACCTTTGTCTGGCACAGACACGAATTTTCATCACCAGCTGGGACTCGGTCATTCTTTGACCTTTCAAGAACAAACTCTCCCAGCTGCTCCTTCAGGGCCCTGCTGCTGGGACCAGGACCCGCTTCAGGCCACTCGTCTGTGCCCGCCTCGGCCACCCCCGCTCGCTCCCGCTGCTCCGAGGGACCCCCACATCCCGGGTATCCCAAGGTCACCCGGCGCCCCGTCTCTTTTCAGGAGGAACAAACCACGAGCCCGGTGTGTGACCCCCTGAGGGCCCGCGGCCACTCCCAAGACCGCCCTTTCCCCGCACCCTCAGCTCCCACCGCGGCCCCGGCCGCTCCCAATTCCTCCAGCGGGGTTCGCTTCCCTTTCCACCCTCCCTCCCTCCCAGCAGCCTCCTGACCCCCCGTGCCCCTCACCGGGCTGTGCCCTGCCCAGCGCGGCGGCCCCGGCGCGGGCGGGCCCGGCCAGGCCGCGGCCCAGCAGCGCCAGCATGGCCCGCGCTCACCGACACGCCGCCAAGGGCGCCGCCATCTTGCCCAGGCGCCACTGCCGAGCGCCGAGACAGGGCGGACGGAGCGAACGCCGAGCGCGTCGATGGCCGTCCAGGATCCTGGTCCCCTCCCCGGTCCCGGAGCCCTCCCGGTGCCCTAACTGTCCCCATCCTCGTCCCGGTCCCCATGTTCATCCAGATCACGTCACTATCTCCATCTCCATCTCCGTCCCCTTTCGTCCCCTATCTGTCCCCGTCCTTGTCCTTGTCCTCGTCCCGGTCCCGGTCCCCGTCCTGTCCCCGTCTCGGTCCCATCCCCATTCCATCCCCATCCCATCCCATCCCATCCCATCCCCATCCATCTCCATCCCGTCTCGGTCCCCATCCCCATCCCCCAGTCTCCATCCCCGTCTCGGTCCCGTCCCCTCCCTGGTCCGGTCCCGGTGCCGGTCCTGGTTTCCATCCTGTCCCCGTCCCCGTTCCCTTCCCGCAGAGACGCCCGGCTTGTTCTCAGCACGACCCCGTTTATTTCGGAGGGAGATGGTGGGGAGGGGACACGCACAGAGAGCGGGATGGAGCCGGGCAGCGCCCCGGGGTGCGGCTGGAGCCCCGCGGGCCGACCCGGTGTACCGCACCCCGGGGCTCCATCCCGGTGGCGGACCCGGTGCCGCTGCCCGGCTCCATCCCACGCTAATCCGCCCGGCACTCGTGCAGCTCCTCGGCGCCGCCGATGCGGAGCCCCTGCAGCAGCGGGAAGGTGGCGGGGGGCTCCTCCAGGAACGCCCATTCCCCCCCGCAGCCGCCGCCGTCCCCGCGGCCCCGCAGGTTCTCGTAGAAGCGGGGAGCGGGCTCGGGGAGCAGCCGCTGCCCCCGGTACCCCGCGGCGCCCACCCGCGCGTACTGCACCGGCTCCCCGGGGCCCTCCTGCCGCACGTAGGGCCGGGGCAGCGCCGGGGGGGCGGCGGACAGAGCGGGGCGCTCCTTCCCCGGCTGCTTGCCCGGTTCCCCTTCCAGCACGGTGACCGTGGAGATGGCGGCCGGGCCCGGCTCCCTCGCGGCGAGGCTCTGGAGCGGCTCCTGGGGACAGCGGGATGTCACGGGCGGTGCCACCCGTCCCTGCTGTCCCTCAGGGGGCAATGTGCTGGGTGGGCACTGAGGGATGTCACGGGTGGTGCCACCCGTCCCTGTTGTCCCTCCCGATGCTATGTGCTGGGTGGGCACCGAGGGAGGTCACAGGCGGTGCCACCTGTCCCTGCTGTCCCTCAGGGGGCCATGAGCTGGGTGGGCACCAGGGGAGGTCACGGGCGGTGTCACCTGTCCCTGCTGTCCCTCTCTGGGGCCATGTGCTGGGTGGGCACTCAGGGAGGTCATGGGCAATGCCACCCGTTCCTGCTGTCCCTCAGGGGGCCATGAGCTGGGTGGGCACCAGGGAAGCACCGAACGCTCTCACCTGAGGCAGCGCTGCTGGCACCCACTTGCCCAGGCTGCTGTTGGCAGGGTCGGGGACGCTGGGCCAGAGCTGCTCCTTCATCCTGGGGACCACGGGGGTGGGGGACTCAGCGGGGTGGGCTGGAATGGGTGGCCTCAGTGCTGGACTGGCTCCCCGAGGGATGCCAGCTCTGCAAGGCCACCCTGTCCCAGCGGGGCAGGGCTCTGCCACTCACCGCTCGTTCTTCTGGAAGCAGATGAGCAACACCATGAGCCCGACAAAGACCAGCCCCAGGCTCAGGAAGAGGAACTGGAGCTCGCTGTCATCTGGGGAGAGGGACAGGGTCACAGGGAGCTGCAGTGGGCACTGCCAGCTGTGCTGTGCCACGGGGCTGGGCAGGACCAGGTCCCCTCCCGTGTCCCCCTGGTGGGGTGGCCGCAGCCCTCACCCAGCACTGTGGTCACCAGGATCAGGCTGGTGCCGTTGGTGCTGCCAGCAGCCGTGGATGCCATGATGTGCACCTTGTACAGGGTCGATGGCTTCAGCCCCCGGATGGCAAAGGAGCTGAGGGAAGGGTTCACGGTGGCGCCTGGGGACACACAGGGGGTGTTGGTGAGACAGAGTGCCCCCACCTGCTGGCAGGGACCCACAAAACTCCCTGACCCTCTCTGAGAAGGACACGGGCTCCTGATATCCCCACCCAGAATATTCAGGTGGGACAGAGGGCCAGATCAGTGGTGCTGCAGGCAGGACTCACTGGCCACGCTGGTGATGCTGCTGGCCCAGAAGATGGTGTAGCTGGTGATGAACCCATTCTGCACCTCCACTGGCAGCGGCTCCCAGCACAGCTCGGCCTCTGACTTCCTGATCCTCTTCAGGTGAAGCTTGGGGGCATGGGATGGTGCTGGAAAGAGCAGGACAAGGGGGGACCAAGTGCTGAGCAGAGCCAGCGCCTCGGGTGGGAACTGATGGGGGGATCCCACCATGACGCACCCAAGGCTCACTCAGAGATGACACAAATGCAGCCCCCCAGGCTGAGCTACAGCCCCTGGATTTGGGGTACAAGGGGGAGAGGTGGTTCCTCCTTTTGGTGGGGCTCCCTTCCCACGCACCTTTCTGCTGGGAGTAGGCTGTGGTGTGGGCGGGCACCCCGACAGTGCCCTCGTACAGGGGGTACACTGAGATGTTGTAGCGCTGGAAAGGCTCGATGCCATCTGCAATGGAGAGCAGAGGGGGCACTGCTGAGACCCCCAGCATCACGGCACCAGCCCACCCACCCTGGGTGCATCCACAGGGAGGAGGGAGGGTGGGGAGTGGGCTGGGGGCTCTGGTTTGGTCAGGATGGGTGCCAGAGCCCCCTGGCAGCCCCCCTTACCCTGGATAAGGGCTGTGGTGGCTGCCCCATCACGCTCCATCTGCCAGCACCCGCTGCAGTGCCCAGGCTCTGCTGCCACCCGCTGCCACTCCAGGACGTAGGCGGTCACTGGGGCCAGCGGTGCCTCCCAGTGCACCCAGAGGCTGCGCTCACCCCCGGGCACGGCCCGGAGCCCGGACAGGGGCTGACCTGTGTGGGACAAACAGCCGGGATGGTGGAGAGGGAGAGGGAGAGGGAGGAGAAGGAGAAGGAGAAGGAGAAGGAGAAGGAGAAGGAGAAGGAGAAGGAGAAGGAGGAGAAGAAGGAGACCTCTCCCACATCTCCCCCCGTGCGCCCGGGTTTGGAGTCTGCCCTCTCCTTGCCCTGGCCGTGCAGCCCGCTCGGGGCGAGCAGAGCCCCGGGCACCCGCGGGGGTTTGGGGCACTGCCCTCACCTGTCCTCTCCAGCAGGATCACCTCGGTCGGTGCCGACTCGCCGGCGGCGTTGTAGGCTGACAGATGGACCCTGCTGGTGCCCGCGGGCACCGAGAAGTTGCACTGGGTGCGGGTGGTGTTGCAGACGGTGGGGGGGTCCCTGCCCCTCCTCCGGGGGCTCAGGGTCACACGGTAGCCCAGCACTCGCCCGTTGGCCTCCCGCTGCCGTGGGGCCTGGGTGTGGGCAGGGCGGGTGGGTGCCAGTCCCTGCGGGGACCTCAGGCAGTGCCCCCCAGGCAATGCCCCCCCCAGGCAATGCCCCCCAGGAAATGCCCCCCAGGCAATGTCCCATAGGCAATACTCCCCAGGCAATGCCCCTCAGGCAATGCCCCCCAGGCAATGCCCCTCAGGCAGTGCCCCCCAGGCAATGCCCCTCAGGCAGTGCCCCCCAGGCAATGTCCCCCCCCAGGAAATGCCCCCCAGGCAATGTCCCATAGGCAATACCCCCCAGGCAATGATCCTCAGGCAATGCCCCCCAGGCAATGCCCCCTAGGCAATGCCCCCCAGGAAATGCCCCCCAGGCAATGTCCCATAGGTAGTGGCCCCCAGGCAATGCCCCTCAGGCAGTGTCCCACAGGCAATGCCCCCCATGCAATGTCCCCCAGGCAATGCCCCCTAGGCAATGCCCCCTAGGCAATGCCCCCTAGGCAGTGTCCCCCAGGCAATGCCCCCTGTCCCCCCCGCTCACCTTCCAGCGCAGCTGCACCTCCAGCCGCCCCCTGGCCCCAGCTGGCTGAGCCCCCCACCATGCATCCAGCTTCCCTGTGGGGGCTGCAATGGGAGGGGATGGGAGAAGCTGAGAGGGGCCCGTGTGGCTGTGTCCCCAGGACTGTGCCCTGTGTCCCCAGCACTGTGCTGTGTGTCCCCAGCGCTCTGCTGTGTGTCCCCCTGTGTCCCTAGCTCTGTGCCATATGTCCCTAGTGCTGTCCTGTGTGTCCCCAGCACTGTCATGTGCCCCCAGTGCTGTGCCATGTCCCCAGCACTGTGCCCTGTGTCTCCAGCACTGTTCCCTCTGTCTCCAGCGCTGTGCCCTGTGCCCCCAGTGTTGTGCCCTGTGTCCCCAGTGCTGTGCCGTGTGTCCCCAGTGCTGTTCCCTGTGTCCCAATGCTGTGCCATGTGTCCCCAGCACTGCCCCCAGCACTGTGCCGTGTGTCCCCAAGGCTGTCCCATGTGTCCCCAGCTCTGTGCCGTTTGTCCCCAGTGCTCTGTCATATGTCCCCAGCACTGTGCCCTGTGTCCCCAGCACTGTGCCACCTGCTCGGGCATAGGGCACCCCCGGGTGTCTCACACTTACCTTTCTCGTGGGTGGTGTAGTTCCTGCTGGGGCTCCACTCGCTCCAGGAGCCCAGTGCCGAGGCTGAGCTGCGCCTGCAGCGCATCTGGAAGCTGTACTGGGTGCCGAACAGGAAACCGCAGCGCTGTGCCGTGCCCGCCTGGCCGACGATGCCACTGACCTGGGGACAGCCAAACCCACAGCTGGCTCCTGCCTCGGGCCCTGCTGAGGGCTCAGGGGACTCCTCGCTGTCCCACTCACATGGGGACCCCCCGCTCCCACTGCTTGGAGCAGAGGGAGGGTCCCGGCTCCTGCCCAGCCCCTGCCCCACAGCACTCACCAGGGCCCAGGCAGCGTCCTCGGGGGCCCGGTAGCGCAGCTCACACTGCAGCTCCATGTGCTTTGTGCCCCGCGCCACGTCCCAGGCCAGGGCAATGCAGTCGGTCTGGAAGGGGATGGACTGGATGCTCTGCAGAGTTGGGGGGTCCAGCTTGGCTGCAGGAAGGGCAGGGGAGAGTTGAGAGGTGTGTGGTGGGCAATGCTCAGAGCCACGACCTCATGTGTAGTGCCAGGAGCTGCAGCCAGGGTGCTGCAGAAAGAAATGGGGGAAACCACCCCAAAACATTTAGGAGAATGGCTGGTGGCAAGGGACAGGAGCTGGTGTGTGCCCCTGCTTGGGATGGAGTAATGCAACACTGGAACAGCTCTGCATTAATGCCTATGCAGAGAAAACAGATTCCATGGTGCCTGGAACACCCCACATTTGGGTAGGCTTGGGGGTGAGAGCGGGGCACATCCATGGGAGAGCTCAGCTGGTTCCTGAGCAGCCCTTCCTCAGCCCCAGATCAGGGCAGATAAATCTCTCCATCTGGGAAGGCTCCTTTTATAAATAGTTTATAGGCACAGGATCCATTATTAATAGAGCTGCTGAATAAATGGGTAATCAATTGCTGCAGGAGCTGTGGAGTGCAGCAGGTCAACTGGCAGCTCATAACCCGGTGCTTGCTGCTCGCTCTGCAGCGCTGGCACCGATTCATCCCGCCAGGACATTCATCACGGAACCTGCCCGTAAAATGGGCCCCACGTGCTTTAATGTCATTTCAACACCCCTGACGAGCTTCCCTGGCCCCTGACCTGTGTGCTGTCACTCACCCACGTCCATGGGGTCGATGAGGAGGTGCTCGGACTCGGCGGTGCCCAGGGCGTTGGTGGCAGACACCCAGATCTCCATCTGCCGGTACAGCTGCAGCAGCTGGCGTGGCACCGTGCAGTGGCTGTGCCCTCCTCGTGGCGTGCAGCCCGTCACTGCCTGGGCTCTGCTCCTGCAGCAGACAGGGCACCGGGCTCAGGGTCCTTGCTGTGGGGTTTGGCAGGGGATAATAGTTCCAGGACTTACTCCATGCATTTCAGCACGAAGCTGGTGGGGAGGTGGCTGTTGGTTCCCTGCTGCCATTGGCACGTCAGCCCGTAGTCATCGAGGTTCAGGACACAGCTGAGGTTGAGGGGCTTTGCAGGAGGATCTGGAGGGGAAAGAGCCTGAGCAAGTGCCCGTCCCTGCTGGGAAGGAGGGTGACCCATAGTGGCAGCAGACTTACAGCCCGCCCTGATCTCGGCCATGCCAACACGCTGCTTGGTCCCATTCCACTCCACACAGCAGAACAGCCTGGCCTGGGTGTGGTTGAAGCGGGGCAGGGTGAGGTTGGACACCTCTGTGCCCCCCGGGCCCTGGCGCTGGCTCCCAGCCACAGGCTTGTTGTCCAGCATCCAGCTGATCCGGACCCTGCCCTGCTCCAAGCCCTGGCAGAGCTCCCTCTGGACGGTGCAGGACGCCGTGACAGCCGAGCCCAGGGGCACAACGGGGGGGCTCACAGTCACCGAGGCGCAGCCCAGTGTCCCTGCGGGCAGGAAAAACCTGTCACACCCTGGGCACAGCTGTGCCAACAGCTCCTCAGCGCCCAGGCAGGACACACATAGGGACGAGCTTCTTCCCTTAGATGGGCCCCCCACTCTGGAGAGGAAGAGCCGAGCGTTGGGCAAGGCACGGGCACGTGCCAGGCCCCATCCTGCCCGTGCCCGCCGCTCGTGCCTGCCCCGGGGGGCAGCGGCTGCTGGGGATGCTGTGCCCGTGGCACGGGACAGGATGGGGACCGCACTCACCGCCCAGCTGGAGCAGCAGGAGCAGGGAGAGCTGCCGCAGGAAGGGTGTCCCAGCCCCGCGCCTGGCCATGGTCTCCTCCGTGGCTTTGGCATCACCTGGAGCGGAGAAAGCGCCTTGTCCTGGGGGTCGGCAAGGGCTGGGGACGAGGTGGGCTGAAGGAGCCGGGCTCCATTGTCAGCGGCTCTTCCTGGAGCAGAATGTCCTTTCGCTGTCAGCGTCAGCCCTTCCCGCAGCCCTTCTGACACCTCCGCCCCCGGCTCGCCACAGCCGCTGGGGCGGGAAGCGCAGCGGAGAGAGCCCGGAAAGCGAGAGAGCCCGGAACGCGGAGAGAGCCCGGAACGCGGAGAGAGCCCGGAACGCGGGGCCGTCCCCCCGCACCCCGGCACCGTCCCGGGCACAGCGCCCGCAGGCACGGGCTGATTTTATCTTCATTATCTCCAGCCGCTGCCGGGCAGAGATTTGCGGTTTGAGGGCGGCGGAGGGCGATAAGCTGGGAGAGGGAAGCGAGTGACCGACAGCAGCAGAGCGGGACTGGCCGGGGCTGCGGGGTCCTGCCCACGGCCCTCTCGGCCGACCCCTGCCTGCTGCTGGGAATGGCCTGGGAGCGGTGGATCCTCTGCCCCGGATGGGTCTCAGGAAGGGCTGCCCACACTGTACCCAGGTGCCCACAGCTCCTCACCCCCAAGCCAACATCCAGAGGGAGGCGAAGCACTCGAGGGTGGGAGTGGGACAGTGGCCACCCCTGGGGCACGCGGGGCTGTCCCAGGCAGGGGATGGGCAGAGCAGCCACGGACCAGATGCTGCTCAGTGGGACCTGAGTGTCACCCACCCCTACCCACCTCCACCCCTACCCCATCTCCATCCCTACCTCGCCTCCATCCCCGCCCGTGCTCCGTGTCCGGCGTGCCCGGGAGCCGCTCACGGCCCGCTCCGAGCGCGGGGCTGCGGCAGCCGGCGGCTGGCCGTGCCCGGAGTGTTTGCTAACATGCTGCTTTCCCCGTTAGTTCCTCAAAACCAGGGCCGTTAGTTGCTGTGACGCTGTGAAGAAGGTGATTGCAAAACACTTCCCTGAAGCCTGCGACCCCCTCCTCGCTCGCCGCAGGCAGGAAAGCCCGGGGGGCGCGGGCACCCCGAGCAGCGCCCGGCCTCCACCCTGCCCGCTGCAGGGCTGGGCTTGGCACAGCCGGGATGGGGCACGGACAGCTCCACACTGCAGCTGCCCTGGGGACACCGGGCTGGGCTGGGGGACACGGCAGAGGGATGCTTGGGGAAGTGGCAGCAGGCCATGGGTGAGGGAATGAGCAAGTCAAGGGGCAGGAGGCAAACCCAGCTGTGTGATGCTGCCTGGGAACAGCTCACATCCCCACACCCGTGTCTGTGTCCACGTCCACACAGTCCAGCTTGCCCCAGGGTGAGCAGCCCACAAGGGCAACCTGTGACGTGATGTTCCCACCAGTATCTCCCAGTTCTGACCCTTAACCCGTGTTATTTCACAGGTCCATGCCTGGGGCTGTGCCAAGCTGCTGTGCCCACCCGTGCCATGACGTTCCCACCAGTATCTCCCAGTTCTGACCCTTAACCTGTGTTATTTCACAGCTCCTTGTCTGCTGCCATGCTGTGCTCACCCGTGCCATGACGTTCCCACCAGGATCTCCCAGTTCTGACCATTAACCCGTGTTATTTCACAGCTCCATGCCTGGGGCCGTGCCGTGCTGTGCCCACCCGTGCCAGGCTGGAGCACAGCCCCGGGGGGAAATCCCATGTCTGGGCACTCGGATGGGGCTGGCGTGGGGGTAAACAGAGGTTTGCTCAACCCTGCCACACTCAGAGCCTTCGCAACCCCGGCGGCTGTTGTGCAAAGAGCTGTTTACTCCGGCTTGGGGCAGGATTTCATTTCCACGCTCACATAGGGCTCACATAGCCCAGCACTGCCAAAATTTGGGGGTCCAGAGCAGCGCCCTGGGAGCAGCAGGGTGTGTCCGTGTGGTGGGAGAGCAGCCTGGGCAGATCTGGCATTGAGCCGGAGGGGATGGCCCGGGGCTCTCAGCACCGACCTCACCAGCCCGACAGTCCAAACAAGGGCACTTTCTCCCAAATCTGCCCTGCTTGTAAAGGGTCAGGCTGCTGGTGGGGATGGGGTGGGGGCTCAGCACCCTGAGCTGGGGCACGGCGCCGCTGCCCACTGCCTGCCCAGGCCGGGGTGAGCTGCCCTCGCAACATTTCCCTGGGGTGTAGCAACAACCCCCGGCCCGTCGGGACGGAAGGCGGTGCCGTGCGGGCTGTTTACCAGCCGAGCAGGAATATCCGTGGGTAGCCATGGCGACCTGGGCATCTCCGTGGGAACCGGGGGCGCCGCGCTGCAAACACCCAGCTGGACACCGGGCAAGCGCCCGCCGCCGCTGGGGCCCCGCCGCAGGCTGGGATCGGGGTGGGGAGGAGATTTTGCATCCATCACCAGCGCACGGCCGTCCAAGGGCTCGCCTCGCCCTGGGAAAGGCTCGTCCAGAAGGCTCCGAGCGTGCCAATGATCCGGGAGAGCTGCCCGGGAGCGGGGATGGAGCAGATGTGCCCCCTGTCAGCGCTCTCGGTTCCCCTTCGGCTCTGAGTCACGCTCACAAGCTCCCAGAGCCCGTCCCTGCCATGGGACAGGAATGGGACGGTGCTCACAGGGGTCTCAGGATGAGGGAAGAGATGAGGATCTGACTCCATGTTTTAGAAGGCTTGATTTATTATTTTATGATCTATATTACATTAAAACTATACTAAAAGAATAGAAGAAAGGATTTCATCAGAAGGCTGGCTAAGAATAGAATCAGAAAAAAATGATAACAAAGACTCTGTCTCGGACTCTCTGTCCGAGTCAGCTGGGACATGATTTACCATTAATTAGAAAAATCCAACATGGACCAATCACAGATGCACCTGTTGCATTTCACAGCAGCAGATAATCAATGTCTACATTTTGTTCCTGAGGCCTCTCAGCTTCTCAGGAGGAAAAATCCTAAGGAAAGGATTTTCCACAAAAGATGTCTGTGACACAGGAATGAGAGGCAGGGTCCTGCAGGGATCCTGAGCCGTGTGTCCCAGCCTGGTAGAGGATGTGTGGGGAGGGGGCTGCTGGGGTGTGAGAGCCAGCTGGGTGGCAGAGGGTCCCATGTGCAGGTGACACAGGCCATGGGGCAGGACAGCAAGGGGAGCACAGTTTGGAGGGAGGGTGGATGCTCACAAGGCAGTTTTGGGGTGAGTGATGGGGCAGTGGCTCCCAGTTTGTGACATGAGAACCTCCCAAGGCTGCGGCCATCAGGCAAGGGGGAAGGTGGAAAGGGGAAGCAGCTGCTGGGTTTTTCCTGGTTGCAGAGTGTGAGATGGGGACTGAAGGCACTGGACAGCAGCCCTTGGGCATGGCCAGACCTTGTGGGCAGCTGTGGTTGCAGTGGACAGGCAGCAGCCCCATGTTCAGTGATCAGGAGCTCTCAGACATCTCTGTGTTCCCAGTGTCTCTGATTCCATCCCTGCTGGGTGGATCATTGCTCTTAAACACAATAAAGCACATTCCTGGTGCGTAGCAGCTCCGCAGGCAGCAAAGCCCAGCTCCCCTAAAGGGATTTTCCCTTTCTTCTTTTCACTCCCTAAAAAAATAGAATATTGCCAGTCACGTAAGATGCAAGATCCAAGTGCAAAATCTTCTGCAGTCTCTAATGGGTGAGGAGAGCTGGTTAATTGGTGCCCAATGCAATTAGTTCAGACTCTACCCCTTTGCTCAGCCATCAGCAATGAGGAGGGAGCAGGGAGCTCTCCATCAAGTGGGGAAAGGTGGTCAGGAGAGGATGTCATCACCAGGGGACAGGGGGACATGGGCAGCATGGAACCACTCCTGGGACACCCATGCAGGACCCTCCTGTGTCTGCAGGCTCTGGTCACCCCAACACCAGAGATGTCCCCAGTGCCTGTCCCTGCTGTGCCACTGCCAGCTCCTCCCCACGAGGCAGCTGCAATTTGGAGAGGATTGATGGCAGGGGTCCTCCAGGCTGACCTTGAGCAGCTCCCGACACATTCCTGCGATTAATGAGGCAGGAGGATTAATTTCTGCGTGGCAGATGCGGGGAGGCCCTGATGGGCACGGGGAGGGGAGGAGGGCTGGGGTGTGCTGCCATTATTCATCTCTGCTCTGTGAGATGCCAAAGTGGTGCCAGGGGGCTGCAGCTCCACCTCGGCAGAGTGGTTTGACAGGGTGGATGGGCAAGAGGGAGAGATCCTCCATGGCACTACCTAGAACCTGCCTGTCCCTAAATTCTGCCTCTGTTACACAGGTATTTGTGGCAGAGGAACCTCCCCATGAGCTTTGGCCTCTCACCCCTCATATTCCTGGAAATTCCTGCTCTTTTCTGCTGAGTCACTCCAGAGCTCAGACTTACGAAGCATCTCCTCCTTCTGCCATTGCTGAAAAGAAATTTCCCTTTGATGCTGCCTCCCATCAAACCACCTGGGCAGGGGTTCCTCACCCTCCCAGCACAGCCCCTCACCTGGCTGTGCCCCTGGTGCCAGGCAGCAGCTCTGACTCTGATCCCAGCCATTCCCATCACTTCCCAGCAATCAGGCTGCAAGCAAAGCACTATTATTTTTCTGCTCTAATAAACACCTCTGAGAATAATAGGAAAAAAACCCCAGCTTTTATCAGGAGAAAAGGATACCTGGGGATTATTTACTCAGAGTCAATAGTTGCAGATAGGGCAGCCACCAGCAGCTGCTCATGGCTGGAGCATTGCATGGAAAAGGGGTAAAGCTCTCCCAAGCGCTCCCCGCTTGCTGCTGCTGAATGAAACCCCAATCTGGGCTGTGGAGACTCCCTTTATTCCCCACCCATGCCACTCTGGGACACTCTGCCAGTGCCAGGCCCCTGGAAGGCACAGGAGGGCTCTGGGTGCTGGAGCTGTGGGGCAGGAATGTGACTTGGAGCTGGCACTGCTCCTCTTCCAGGGGCCGAGATCTGGGAGAGCAAAAAATCCACGGTCAATTGAGCTAATCACAAAGGCAATGAAATGTCCTCGTGAGGTTATAAACATCCCTGCTTGAACACAGTGACACAGGGAAATAGGAATCCAACCAAGCAGCCTCCAAAAGTGCTTTATTCCCCATTATTTTCATTAGCTGCCTTGTAATTTGATTTTGTCGCTTTCCTGCTGGTGGCTTTTTCCATGGCCCAGAGGAGTGAGAGATGAGACATCCCCAGATGAGCCTGACAGTGTCCAGGGGTGTCAGGAGTGACACAGCTCCCCTGGCTCCGTGTCTGTGCCCTGTGAGGTGGGACAAAATTTTGGGGTTCCTGCACCACCCTGATGGCTCTGAGACTGCCCAAATCTCCTGGCCAAGATTCCCTGTGGTTCCCAGTGCCATCAGTGCCCTTCCTGGGGGCACAGGGAGCAGGGAGAGGGTCCCAGGCCTGGCACTGTGTCAGCACCACCACCTGTCCCTGGGTGATGCTGTGCCCCCTGCTCCACGCTGACATCCTGTCCCCATTATCTGCAATTTCCTTGAAAGCTGTCAGGCATGGAAGGGGGGCCCCTTTGCAAATGAAGAGAGGAGGAAACAACCAGGTCTGCATTTATCCCACTAGAAATTAATCCCCCCTTCTTATTTAAAGGTATCAGTGAATGAGGCCAAGTTGTTAAGTGACAAAAGAAAAATGATTCTTGCCTTCCAGGGTTATTAAAATCATGTTCTACAATTTTAGCAGCCACAAGGAAGCCCAGATAATGACAGATGATGATAATCCATCTCCAGCACAGCCTGGTCTATAATGATACTGCCCATATCTCTTGTATTACCACCAATTACTCAGTGTATAATGAAAATGTACATCCATTCTGGGGAGCTGCATTTGCTGCCTCTGAATCCAATTTCTCCCTCTCCTTTCCCCAGCACTCTCCTGCTACAGCTGGAGCCCCACCACGCCTGGCTCTGGGATGTGGCTGGGGGGATCCAGCCTGTCCCTGGCAGGGATTTGTGTTTGTGAGGGCTCTGAGTGCCCCTTACCTTGGCCTGGAGCTCCTGTGGCTGCACAGGGGCTGTCTGGGGACACAGGCAGCAGCACACGAGAGGCTTTGAAATGCAAATTGCAGGAGGAAGCGGAGGAGATACAAAGCAAAGTGAATGCTCTCTGCTGGCCGAGATGGGCGGGTTGGCCCCTGCTGCCAAAATCGGGCTGGAAGTGGCTGTCCAAATGCTGAGGTGGCATAATCCTGCTCAGCACAGCGACATCCCGCTGGGCACAGCACCATCCTGATCAGCACAGCATCATCCTGCTGGGCAGAACAGAGTCCTGCTCAGCATCGTCCTGCTGGGCACAGCACCATCATGCTCAGTGCAGCATCATCCCCTCATCACAGCATCATCCCACTGGGCAGAACAGAATCCTGCTCAGCACAGTATCATCCCCCTGGGCACAGCATCATCCTGCTCAGTGCAGCATCATCCCCTCATCACAGCATCATCCCACTGGGCACAGCATCATCCTGCTCAGTGCAGCATCATCCTGCTCAGCACAGCATCATCCCCCTGGGCAGAACAGAATCCTGCTCAGCACAGTATCATCCCCCTGGGCACAGCATCATCCTGCTCAGCACAGCATCATCCCCCTGGGCACAGCATCATCCTGCTCAGCACAGCATCATCTTCCTGGGCACAGCATCATCCTGCTCAGTGCAGCATCATCCCCCTGGGCAGAACAGGATCCTGCTGGACACAGCACCATCCTGCTGGGCACAGCATCAACCTGCTGGGCACAGCATCATCCTGCCGGGCATAGCACCGTCCCCTCATCACAGCATCATTCACAGAATTCAGAGTTACTGGGTTGGAAGAGATCTTCAAGCTCATCGAGTCCAACCCAGCCCCAACAGCTCAACTCAACCCTGGCACCCAGTGCCACATCCAGGCTTTGTGAAACACCCCCAGGGATGGTGACTCCACCACCTCCCCGGGCAGAACATTATCACCAGATATGTGAAATCCAGAACTTTATCACCTTTCTGTAAAAAACTTTTTCCTGATATCCAACTGATATTTCCCTTGGCGCAGCTTGAGGCTGTGTCCCCACTGGGCAGAGCAGAATCCTGCTGGGCACAGCACCATCCCAGAGGGCACAGCACCATCCCAGAGGGCACAGCACCATTCTGCCCAGCTGGCAGCAGCTGTGTGGCCCAGCCTGGAGCAGAGCTGCCATGACAACCCCAATGTCACCTTCTGATGGCTGGAGGTGACAGGGTCACACCTTTCCCATGCCATGGATGTTTCTAGGGAGAAAACATCCTTCTGAGCTTTTCCAGCCCCCTCGCAGGGGGAAGCTGTGCTCCCTGCACTGTCACCAGCTGCATTTCACAGCAGCATGTAATCCTGTTAAATCAGAGTGGGAATCACTCAGACCCAGGTGGGCACCTGATTGCAACTGGATCTGATCCTGCTGCAGCACCTGGAAGCAGCACCAGGCTGTGTAAGATTAATGTGGATATATATTTCATCTGGATTCTATTGTCTCTCACTTGATTCAGGTCAAAAAGCAGCAGACAACATCTTTTAAGATGAAAACATAATCTTTTGGAAAATTGAAAATACAGATCATGGTTTGGGTGGCAGTCTGTGCGTGTGCTGCCATCAGAGTCTCCAGTGCCACCCCAGAGAGCCTCAGCCTGCATGGGGGGTGTGAAAAATGTGTATTTTATGATTTCTTTTGCAAATATTAAAATGAATATTATATGTGTTATGTTAGAAAGTTATGCTGTATTTATTTTTTAAGTAGCGTGCTAAATATAGTTTTAGGTTATAACATAATGTTAAAATAGAAACTATGCTATATAGGATACTTTTTTTAAAGAGAGGACTTGCACTGAGATAGCAGCCACAGGACACCTGAATCTTTCAGAAAAAGAGAATTTATTGCCCCATTATCAGAAGAAACGAACTTCTTCCCACCTTGCTCAGCTTTGAAGACCTCGTCAGGATTCAGAGGAAGAAGTTGACACTGACCAGACAGAATGCTGTGTTTGAATGGAATTTATGCATCATGTATGAGGTGTATGAATATGCAACAGGCTGTTGCTTTTAAGGGTTAATCCTCTGTTAACGTGGGTACTTTATGGGACTTATTTTGCCCAGAAAGAGGTATCCAGACTGTTTGTAACTCTTTGTTTTTATTGTCTCATATTGTCCTAATTCAAATTGTCCAAATTATTATTACTCTAATTATACTGCCATTTTTATAACCATTTTTATTATTATTAAACTTTTAATGTTTTAAAAACAAGTGATTGGTGTTTTTCACAGGGGGCACCTGCATGAGGGTCCCTGGAGCAGAGGAGCATCCTGAGCTCATGGAGAGGAGCTGGCAGTGGGAAAGCTCCCAGAAAACATCTTGTGTGTGCTCTGGGGTGGCCCTGCCTGCCCTTCCCAACCTGCCCTGCTGAGCACTGAATGTTCCACATGAAGAGCGAGCTCACCACAACGGGGCCAGGCCCCTGTAAATGTTTTTCCTTGGAGCAGAGCTCCACAGCCAGTTGCCTCATTAACACGGCTCTCCAGGTAGCAGAACTTGCCTCGTTATTTCTTGAATTAAATGCCTTTGTTTTTCATAACTTTGTGCAATAAATCTGTGTGTGTTTAATACATAATTGAGGGCTCCTCCTGCTCTGAGCTGCTCTGAGCAGAACACCCAGTACCGCCTTCCCCAGCACAACTTTACATGAGTTATTAGAGAACAGAGGTGCAATCTATTAATTATTTCATAAATATTAACAAGCCCTTAATGGCTGCAATCCTGGAATAACAAGTTCCCAGGGAGTTTAGTTTTAAAAAGGTTTTAAAGCGCGGTTTTAACCATGCTGACCACTGGGAGCCCACAGGACCCCAGGCTGTGAAAATGGCAGCAGGAGCAGTGCCAGTGCCAGCTGCTGTGCTTGGAGCCCTTGGCAAGTCAGCCCTGAACTGAGGATAGAGCTGGGGTGACCAGAAATATGGTTTTAAGTTGAAGGACAACAGGTTTAGACAAGATATTGGGAAAAAATTCTTTCCTGGAAGGGTGGTGTGGCTCTGGCACAGGTTGCCCAGAGAAGCTGTGGCTGCCCCATTGCTCAAGGCCAAGCTGGACAGGGCTTGGAGCACCCTGGGATGGTGGGAGGTGTCCCTGCCCATGGCAGGGGGTGGGATGAGATTGGTTTTATGGCTTCTTCCAACCAAAACCAGTGTGAGGTGCTACAGGCAATGCTTCAGGTGCGTGGCAGCTCCCATGTGAATGCAGCAAGTTCAGGCTCCCTCACACAGCAGATTGGCACCTTCCAGAGAGCTCAGCTCAGGGCAGCCCCTGCACAGCTCCTTAAACTGCCCTGAGCCTGTTCTCACTCATTACCACTTCCCTGCAGCAGCAGAGTTATGGAATAGTTCTCCCAGGTTGGAGCTGGCAGTGCTGGGGTGTCCCTGCACCTCCCCAGTCGCTGTTCATCCTCTGCTTTCCTGCCTGGAGATGGGGAGATCCTGCTCTTGGGTCCAGGAGAGGTTATGGGGGCAAGCTGGGAGCCAGGGCTGGCCCTGCTCATCCTCTGCTTTCCTTCCTGGAGATGTGGAGATCCTGCTCTTTGGTCCAGGAGAGATTATGGGGCAAACAGGGAGCCAGGGCCCTGCACAGGATGAGGCTGCACTCTCAGGGGTGGGAGCTGGCAGGAGCATCCACAGCTGCCTGTTTGGCAGCACTTCTGGAAACACATCCCCAGGCCAGGCTGCCAGCAGGGCTGGTGTGCAGCAGTGATGCCTTGGAAGCCTGGGATGACACTGATTCATTGGGGCAATTAAAGCTCTTTCCGGCCTTTCCTCAGCAGCATTTTGGCATTTGATTCTTCATGAGTTACAGCACCTTCCTCGTGTGGAGACATTTATGGCCATGAATTTTGCAAAGCCCAGCAGGGCATAATTATCTTCTGAGGAGAGGCAGGAGATCCAGGCATGGGCATTCCAGCCAGGAACCCCTGTGAATTCCCACAGGCTGGGGCTTCTGAAAGCAGGAAACACCGAGCCAAACCCAGGGGGTCTGGCATGTTCTCATTCCAAAATCCATTTCACTCTGAAAATTCTCTTTGCTGAGGGAATATCCCATGGACCAAGCAGGGATTCCCTGTGGAGCACCACTCTAGGGTGCTGGTGTGGCCACATCCCAGCCCTTCTTCGGGGCCTGGGGATGGAGAGGGGGATGCTCAGGGGATGGAGAGGGGGATGAAGAGGGGATGCTTAGGGGATGGAGAGGGGAATGTTTGAGGTGTGGAGAGGGGGACGCTGAGGAGATGGAGAGGGGGATACTTGGGGGATGGAGAGGGGGATGCTCAGGGGATGGAGAGGGGGATTCTTGGGGGATGGAGAGGAGGATGTTCAGGGGATGAAGAGGGGGGATGAAGAGGGGGATGTTTGGGGAATGGAACAGGGGATGCTCTGGGGATGGAGAGGGGGATGCTCTGGGGATGGAGAGGGGGATATTTGGGGTGTGGAGAGGGGGATGCTCAGGGGATGGAGAGGGGGAATGTTCAGGGGATGGAGAGGGGGATGAAGAGGGGATGCTTAGGGGATGGAGAGGGGAATGTTTGAGGTGTGGAGAGGGGGATACTTGGGGGATGGAGATGGGGATGCTCAGGGGGTGGAGAGGGAATAGAGAGGGGGATGCTTGGGGGATACTTGGGGCATGGAGAGAGGGATGTTTGGGGGATGGAGAGAAAAAAGCTCAGGAGATGGAGAGGGGGATTCTTGGGGGATGGAGAGGGGGATATTTGGGGTGTAGAGAGGGGAATGCTCGGGGAATGGAGAGGGGGATGGAGAGGGGATGGAGAGGGGGATGTTCAGGGGATGGAGAGAGGGATGCTTGGGGGATGGAGAGGGGGATATTTGGGGTGTAGAGAGGGAGATGCTCAGGGGATGGAGAGGGGGATGCTCGGGGGATGGAGATGGGGATGCTCAGGCACTGCCTGGAGGGCAACCACGCCCAGATCCGCTCCTGCATCCCGCGGCTGAGGCTGTTTCGCCTTCCCGGGCCCGCCAGGCAGCGGCAGCCCGGCTCGGGCACACCCCGAGATGAATATTGATGGGCGGCTGGATGCGGGGAACGCGCTAATTTAATCAGGGTGACAGGAGCGGGGCTCCCCGGAGGCGCCGCGCTGCCGCTCGCTGACATTAATGTTACTTTGTGTCACAAGGCATTTTTTAATGTATCTTGCCAGTAAAATAATCAGCCTTCTCCCGGGTACAGAGGCACTTGTTTCTCATCCATTATGATACAGACGTCGCTCCTCAGCTGTCATTAGCGCTCGAGAGGGGAGTCGGGGCAACACGTCTGGTATTTTTAGAAGTATGACACGGATGAGGAACATATTCTTGCCTTTCAAAGGCAATAAACAACCTCTGTCGTGCAGCTTCCCTCAGGGCACACAGGGGTGGTGGTGCTGCAGAGCCCGCCCAGCCCCGCGGTCTGTGCCAGGGGAGCAGAGGGTGATGCCAGGCTCAGCTGGGTGGGGAGTGGGATCTGGGGGGGCCTGGGGGACCCCTGTGTGGCTGGCTGGGGGCTCTGTACAAATCACGAACGGGACAGGACTGCTGTGGAACTGCCTTGAGCTGTTGTATTTTTCAGCATCAGTCTCATCACATGGTTATGACAATGGGAAGATGCCACCAGCTCACATCTCAGGCAGCAGACCAAGAACTCAGTGTTACAACTCACTTTATAAGTTTCTTGACCAATCACACAAAGCAAAAGCACATTGACAGTAGTTCCATCCAACCACTATAAGCACAGGTACCTTTGGTTAAACAATGCTTGCTTATTTCAAATACAATACCTGCTTGTAAGCCTTAAAACACAATGCACAGAGCTCCATTATTAACCTTCAAACTCCCTAATATCTTGCTAGATAAGCTTTTCTGTAGCTTAGAGAGTTATTCTAGACAAGCATTAATACACAGACCATTGTTCTATTTGTCCTTGCTTTTCTACAGTTTAAATAATTTTTCTGCTGACCAATCTCATGGCTGCTGCTTAGCTCCAATCACAGTTCTGCTGCCTCTGGGGCCTGCCTTTGCAGCTTTCCGAAAACCCTCTGATTTTGTGGATTCCCACACCCTGTTTCAGTGTCTGGGAGCTGGGTGATCTGTGTGAGGGCACTGGCAAGGACATCTTGGACCAGAGCAGCCCCAGGAGCATCTCAGGCCGTCACCTGGCAGTTCAGGGCTGACATGAGCCCGGGCACAGGGCTGGGGGGCCAGGCCAAAGCACCCCCAGGCGCAGCAAGGCTTGCAGCCGCCTGCCTGTGCTCTCCTGACCACAGATCTGAGGCACTTTATCAATTCATGTGGGGAGCTTTCAGCTCACCTTCAAAGCCCCTGACTCCTCGGTGAGCAGCCCTGCTTGTTCTGCTCATGCATCTTTAATCCTGAGTGAAAAACGAGGAGTTTTTTCCCTTTTCTTTACACTGTTTGGCTTCAGAGGCTGGGATAACAACGTCAAATCTCCTCCTCGAGCAGACCCAGAGGGGCTTTCTGTTCCCCAAAAAGCACCACATTGCCTGCCAGGAAAAAGCAGCACATTGCCTGTTCCCTCAGTTTTGCTCATTCTGTGTCCCCCTCACGCTGCTGGGCATGAGGGGGACACAGAATGAGCAACACTGGGGGAGCAGGAGCCAGGCAGCTCCTGGGGAGTGGGAATGAGCCCTCCATGGGACACAGGGTGACCAAAGCTGGGGAACAGGAGCCAGGCAGCTCCTGGGGAATGGGAATGAGCCCCCCAAGGGGGCACAGAGTGACCAAAGCTGGGGGAGAGGGAGCCAGGCAGCTCCTGTGGAGGGGGGATGAGACCCCCATGGGGGCACAGAGTGACCAAAGCTGGGGGAGAGGGAGCCAGGCAGCTCCTGGGGAGTTGGGATGAGCCCCCCCATCACAGCCACTTAGGCACGAAGCACTAAGAGGAGCCAGACAGGCACTTGAAGAGCATTAAACCCACTGATGGGTCAAAATGCAGCTTGAGCTCTTCCCCCAGCAGGGTCCAGCTGAGGCTCTGGGAGCAGCAGGGAGAGCAGCAGCGCCTGGTGGGAGCACAGGGATGTGCTGGCTTGTTTTGAGTTTATTCTATTATCTGTTGGTTTTTTTTTTTCCAAGAGGAAAAAATCGCTATGGCAACTTGTGCAACCGCGGCGCTCCTGGGAGACTGACTGCGAGTGAGACTTGCCACTCATCATCTGACAATGTTAATCTGCCGGATTTACATAGTAATTAATGTCAAGAGGCAATCTACGACTTGAGCAATCAGAGTTCCTGTGCATTAAGTCAGGCTCCGAAGACAGCAATACATAATTGTGTGTGAAAAAGGCATTTAACCCCTCGTGGGCTTTCCCCTGGGAGCAGGAGGGTCGGGCTCTCCCCTGTCCTGACACTGATGTGGTGCTCGGGAGATCTCCAGACCTCCCTGATGCTGACCCTGCTGAGCTCGGGGCTCTCTGGGCCACTCTGCCTGCAGCTCCCAAATCCTCTTTGCCCTTGAACTTCTCTGAGCAGACAACTCCTGCTGAGGTCCAGCCTTTGCTGTGTTTTCCCTGGATGCATCATGACCTCAGCAGCTGCAGGACCCCCTCTGTAACCACTGCAATGACCCCCAGCAGCACCAGGGTCACCCCCAGCTTTGGGTTGAGGAGCTCCCCCAGCCCCAGGGCAGTCTCTCTGCATCCTCCTTCCCACTCCAGCCATTCCCATCTGCTCTTCCAGGCCCTCTGGGAAAGCCACACGGGGAGCCAGGCAGTTCAGCGCAGGAACTTGGTCCTGGATGAGAGAATGAGGGGGTTGAGGGAGGGCAGGGCAGCTTTTCTGCCACACAACCTGGTGCTGAGGGGTTGCTTGCATCCTCCTCTGCATCCTGGGACAGGGCTCAGTCCCTGCCTCCCAAAACTCCTCCAAATCCCTGCCTCCAGCTGCTCCTGCAACCTCCTCTGTAAAGAATAAAGCTCTGCTGAATCCCAGCATCCTTTCTTCCTCCCTTCTTTCGGCTGGATCCAAAAACTTCAGAGGAGGAATGAAAAAAAATCTAATTGATTTCTTCCGTATTAACAAGTCAATCATTAGGGTGGGTTTTTTTAATGACTCATAAGCAAGCTTGACGTGTCTGTTAATTAAATAGCCATCCCAGCTCTAATCTGCTGCAAGTTAATCATTTGGGGAATTAAAAGGTGTCAGTGCTGAATAACTCATTATTGCAAGTGCTCGCCTGCCCTTGCTGCTGGAGGAGCCTGGGTGAGGATGGGACTGAGCCCTCAGCAGGTTTGAGCCCCAAACACCCCAAACCTGATCTCCTGACTGTTCCAGATTGCAATGCAAGATGTTTTCAATTACCATCTGTATGGCAGATTACCTTTGTCAAGTGGGCAGTTTGCCTTATCTCTCTCTTTGAGTGACCACATTCACACCTCCTCCTGCTGATAACAGATATTGAATGTCCCTGCATGGCTGATAAGAACTACAGCATCCCATTGGGAGATGTGAGCCCAGAGGGAGGAGCCAAGCATTCCTACCTGGATAGAATCTGGAGATTCTGGAACACCAGCACGGCTTCTGCACTGGATTGCCCAGAGGAACAGCAGCTGCCTCTGCCCCTGGATCTTCAGAGGCAGAGACTGCACCTTTCTCCGGGATCCCTGCTCCAGCAGAACCAGCCCTGACACTGCAGGAGGGCTGAACCACAATTCCAATGGGACTGCTGCCAACAGCCTGACCACAGGGTGTCAGGTTGGGTTCTGACTCCAGCAGTGTTGTTCTAGTGTACTGCATTGTTTATTTTATACTTTTATTTTTTTTCCTTTTCCTATTAAAGAACTGTTATTTCCTGCTCCCATATTTTTTGCCTGAGAGCCCCTTAATTTAAAATTTACAGCAATTTGGAGGGGTGGGGAGGGTTTACATTCTCCATTTCAGGGGAGGCTCCTGCCTTCCTTAGCAGCCTCCTGTCTTTCCAAACCAAGACACTGCCCTCCTCAGCTGCCCTCCTGCCCCAGACCCTCACCCACTGCTTCCTCTTACCAAGCCCACCCAGATTCCCCACACCCCAAGGTGACTGAGTGCTGTTATCATGGGCTGATGGAATGGGACAATTTCAGGGGTGAAAAAATGGTCTGTTTTAATTTGGAGAGCAGGGTTGGTGCCTCTGGTCAGGCTCTTTTTAGTATCATCAAAATTGGTATTGATGGAGCCACCACAATTGAATTTATTGGCTCAGTGCACAATCCTGTGGCCAGCCACATGCAGGAGCTGAGGGATGGGATGGGATGGGATGGGATGGGATGGGATGGGATGGGATGGGATGGGATGGGATGGGATGGGATGCAAGTGGGTCCTTCCCAGCCTTGTGGGAGAACCTGTGAGGGGGAAAAAAACAGTGGAAAACAATTTAAGAGAAATCCTCCTTCTGTCATGTCATGATTCAAGACCTTTAGGTTTAAAATCCTTCTGCAGGGTGTCAGCAGCCCATGGGCTGCACTGGTCATGCAGAGGGGCAGAGGATTTATAAGCCCATTACAGGCTCCTGGGTTAAATGTTAATTACAAATTCCTCAAAGCCTCCAGAAGATCCTGGCCCAGCCTATTGCTCCTTTGCCTTCCCAGCTGCTCATCCAGCAGTAAATACTGATTCCTTGTATTTCCTGCCTTTTCCACTGCTTTATGAAGGTAAACAACGAGAGCGCAAGCAGGATGACTCTGGTGGTGAGTGAGGGATGCAGCTCCATGTTGCTGTGTGAGCTGTATTAATCACTTGGTGACATGCTGGCTACTGGCCTGATGCGAGATAACGAGAGGTAATTAGATGCTAAAATTAGGAGGTGGGCAGGTTGCCAGTTGTTTACAGGTGCCATGGTGATGGGGGCAGCCAGGAGAGTTGCATTTTCCAAGAGATCAAATCTTGTTTTAAAACATTTGGTTCAATTATGGACCAAAGGCTGAGCTCTGAGCAGCAGCAGAACATGAACCAACGTCTGCAGGGTCTCTGCCCCGGCTGCAGTGGGAGTGTTGGAGCATGGACAGGATGTGTAGCCGCCAGGGAATTTGGGAACATGCCCTGAGCCTTCCCAGCCCCTCACAGCTGCTCAGTGCCTGCCTGGAGCATTCCCAGACACTGAGGTCAGGAAGGAGTGCACAGGAGGGAAGATGGAATGGGACAATTCCAATTCCACCAGTGAGGGCCTCCCACAGCACCCCAGGCACCATCCGCCCTCCTGCCCTCCTCCCAAGGGGCAGCCCTGCTCCTCCACCTCTCGGGAGGATGTTCCCACCTGCAGGAAGCATTTCCTCCCTACACCCCCATGCCCAGCACACAGCACTCCGTGTTGCTACAGCCTCCTCATGGCTGGGGCAGGAGGAGAAGGCAGCAGGAGCAGCTCAGGGCACACCTTCAACCTCGCACACCTTCAACCTCTCAGTGGCAGGATTTCAAGGTTTTTCCTCCCACCCAGTCAGGTATTTCACTGGTGTGAGCTGAGAGAGACTGATGAGTGAGGGCTGGCTTGAAGTGAGCATCCTGCACCAGGCTCCCAGTCAGGTCCTGCTGCTTGTCACACCAGCACCAGCATGGCAGCTTGCACGGGCCATTGCCTGGCAAAGTGGTGGCCAAAGGGCCAGGAAAGCTGTGAGCACGTGGAGTTGGGCTTTTCTCCTCCCTGAGATCCCTGGGTGACACCGGTGGAGCAAAGCCCAGTTGGTGATGACACACAAGGTGGCCCTGGGGTGCCCTGGTGTGGCAGTGCCAGGAGCCACACGCGCCTGGCTGTGAAAAATGCATGTATTTTATGATTGGCTTTTCGCAAATATTAAAATGAATATTATATGTCTTGTGTTAGAAAGTAACGCTGTATTAATTCTCTTAAGTACTGTGTTAAATATAGTTTTAGGTTATAAAAATTGTTAAAATAGAAACTATGCTGTGTAAGATACTTTTTTTTAAAGAAAGGACTTGCAGTGAGATAGCAGCCACAAGACACTTGAATCTTTCAGAGAAAAAGAATTTATTGCTGTCTTATCAGAAGAAATGAACTTCTTCCCGTCTCGAAGGCGCTGTTAGGATTCGGAGGAAGAAGTTGAGGATGACCAGACAGAATCCTGTGTTTGAATGGAATTTATGCATCATGTATGAGGTGTATGAATATGCAACAGGCTGTTGCTTTTAAGGGTTAATCCTTTGTTAACGGGTGTCCTTTTTCGGGCTCGTGCTGCTCAGAAAAAGGTACCCAGACATCCGTAACTCTTTGTATTTGTTGTCTCATATTGTCCTAATTCAAATTGTCCAAATTATTATTACTCTAATTGTATTACTATTTTTAGAACCTTTTTATTACGATTAAACTTTTAAAATCTTAAAACCAAGTGATCGGTGTTTTTCACACTGGCCATGTGCAGGCTGGCACACGTGGTGTCACCAGGGCCAGGATCCCTCCCCTCCCCTTCCCAGGCGCTGGAACAGGAGCCACAGGGAGCATTCGATATTTTCCCCTTGCAGATACAAGGGATGTGGGCAGAAAATATCAGCTGCCACTTGGCGAGGGGTGCAGAGACCAACTCCATTAAAGCTGCTGGAATTGGTACATTTGACACGACACTGGCCATAACTTAAAGCCAGAGTATGAATAATAGAGCTCTGCACTCAGACCTGCAAGAGAAATATATCTGATTGTTGGATCGCCTGCTGCTCAGAAACAATCCCAAATCAATTCCTGCGTGTCTGGAGCGCCGGGCAGAGCAGCCTCCCCTCCTTCCTCCTCCTCCTCCTCCTCCTCAGCTGCTGCCCCCGAACAAAGAGCCACCAGGTCCCATCACCGACGTGATGAGCCCGGGATTGATCGCAGTGCCCTGAGCTAATTTGCACATCATTAAAAGTCATGTCTGTGCTGGGTGTGGGGAGCTGGGGCAGAGCTGGGGCTCTGAGAGGATGCTGTGTCCCTGCAGGCCGGGGGATGGAGCAGAGAGAGGCAGAACGGGGATGCTGGAAGGATGTGACCGTGCCTGGATCCCCGAGGGAACCCCCAGGGACATCCCGCTGGGGACCAGGGCCCTCCTGATGGTTTGTAGCAGGAAGGGTTAATTTGGGGAGAGATTTTGGAGCCTCCAGATGTTGGCAGGTGTCCTGCAGAAGCGCTGAGCACAGGTGTCCTGCCCACAGGTGCTGCCCCATCCATCCCCTCTCCACGGGTCTGGGTGAGGGCTGGAAAATGGGATGCTGCTCATCAACAGGGGCTGGAAACAGTCTGTAACTGGAAATTTACCGTTTGTGTTCATTTAACAGTTTGTTTGCATTCTCTTTTGGGGTTTTTGTTTGTTTTATTTTTTTGCCTTTTTTTTGTTGTTGTTGTTTTTCCCTTTACCTTTATTTACTTTATTTGAGTTTATCAGTTTATTTATTCAACCTTCTTTGCTGAAATCCCTTTTTTTTTTTTATTTGCACAGTCCGGGGCTGGAGCACAGCACGGACCAGAGGAGCATCCCTGTGTAGGAGAGGAGGGCAGGAGGGAGATGGGGAGGGCACGGGACAAAAACTTCCCTTTGGTTTCCCTCTAAAGAAAGGGATGGTGAATTAGAGAGATGTCAAGTATTCTGTCAGTTTCAGCCTGAAAAACCTGGTTGCTGCTGGTGGTTTGAAACCCCTTTTCCAAGCAGTATTAATTCCCACAATATGAATTCCCACAATATTCATTTCAAGCAATATTAATTGCCACACGGGAGCATCCTTGTGTGGGAGAGGAGGGCGGGAGGGAGATCGGGAGGACACGGGGATTCCCGTCGGGATTTCTCAGGCTCAGCCATGGCACACGGCCATGGCAGATCCCTGGTTAATCCTCTCATTGCCGAGGTGCTTAAGGAGGGATTACAGCCTGCGTTTGAGGTTCCTGGCAGCGTGGCAGCGGCCAGGGAGTTGTCACAGGGAGGGTTCCCTGCGCTCAGGGGTTCCCCGTGTGCTGCCCTCCATCATCCTTACTGCTGTGCTGGATTTACAGCAGGAGATAGGGCTGATCCAGCTGGTAAAACGCCAAATGGGCAGCCCCAGCCCTTTTTAGCCTCTCGCAGCCCCTGTGCGCTGCCGTGGGTGCGATGCCGAGCTGCGGGGCTGCAGGGCTCGGTGCTGCAGCCAGGGAGCACAATTGCTGCGTGCGGCTCCTGCTGCTGCTGCTCACGGCACGGCTCCACCGGGGATGGATCTGGTGTGCCTGATCCAGAGGAGCCCAGAGATCGAGAGGAGCCCGGAGATTGGCACGGTGTGCCTCATCTGAGAGGGGAGCATGGGAGATCGCTCCGGTGTGCCTGATCCGAGAGGAACACCGGGGATCGGTCCGGTGTTCCTCATCTGAGGGGAGCCCAGAGATCCTGGTGTGCCTGATCCAAGGGGAGCACTGGAGATGGGTCTGGTGTGCCTGATCCGAGAGGAGCATCGGGGATCAGCCCTGTGTGCCTCATCCAAAGGGAGCACAAAGACCCTGGTGTGCCTCATCCGAGAGGAGCATCGAGGATCAGCCCGGTGTGCCTCATCTGAGGGGAGCACAGAGATCGAGAGGAGCCCAGAGATCGCTCTGGTGTGCCTCATCCGAGGAGAGCACAGAGACTGGCCCAGTGTGCCTCATTCAAAGGGAGCATGGGATTGGCCCGGTGTGCCAGATCTGAAGGGAGCACAGGAGATCGGCCTGGTGTGCCTCATCTGAGGGGAGCACCAGGGATCTGTTGATGTGCCTCGTCTGAGAGGAGCACTGGGATTTGGCCTGGTGTGCCTGATCCGAGGGGAGCGTTGGATCGGTGTGCCTCATCCAAAGGGAGCACAAAGACCCTGGTGTGTCTTATCCGAGAGGGGCACGGGAGATCGGTTGGTGTGCCTCATCTGAGAGGAGCACAGAGATTGCTCCAGGTGCCTCATCCTGCCCAGCACAGCCCAAGGCCAACGGGGTCTGTCAGTGCTGGAGCACCCTGAAAGGAGGAGCCAGGACAGGAGGACACAGCTAGAGCCACGACAGGGGGACACTCAACAGGAGCCAGGACAGGGTGACACTCAACCAGAGCAAGGACAGGGGGACACAACCAGAGCCAAGACAGGGTGACACAACCAGAACAAGGACAGGGTGACACTAACAGGAGCCAGGACAGGGAGACACAACCAGAGCCAGGACAGGTGACATTCAACAGAAGTCAGGACAGGGGGACATTCAACAGGGTCAAAAACAGGGTGACACAACCAGAGCCAGGACAACCAGAGCCAGGACAGGTGACACAATAGGAGCCAGGGCAGGGTGACACTCAACAGGAGCAAGGTCAGGGTGACATTCAAGGGCACGAGGCACCTCCTGACGTGCCCCTGGCCCCTGCAGCCCCTCCCAGGGAAATTCTGCAGGAGTAATTGCAGAATGCTCTGGTGCATCACAGGCAGCCTGCGATGTTATTAACTCGGCAGCCAGGAGCTGGCAGGAAAGCAATCGGGCTGTTTCCCCAAGACTGAGCCAGGGATAATTGAGTTGAATGGGAAGGAATTGCTGCTCTTTGTTAGATGATCTTCCAGCCTTTCCACACTGATCTCATTTTGGGTTATTCAAACAGACTTTTGAATTAAGAGATGAAGTTGTTTCAAAACATTACAAAGCTTTTGGAAAAACTTGGAAATTCTTCCTGTTTACACATAATCTGGGTTTAAGCATCATCTGGGGGGCTCTCAGCAGGTGAAACACAAACTGCCCATCCCACCCTGTCCCTCTGTCCTGCTGCACTGGGGACAGCCCCATCCCAGGGAGGGGAGCTCAGTGAGGGATCTGTGGAGCTCGAGTTATCCAAAGTACAGCGAGCTGGCAGAAAATCAATGCTGAAATATGGCCAGCTCTACTCCCTCCCTTAACTAGCTCCTTTAAGACTGTTTTAAGATGCAATTATTTAAGGTCAGCGAGGTCAAGTACACAGCACAATAGTGCTGAAAATTAACTACACCATGTAATACTGCTGAAAGTTAACTACACAGTGTAATACTGCTGAAAACTCCCTGTTTGAGCAGTTTTGCCCCAATAATGGGGACTCCTCCCTGACATTTGTCTGACTTAAGTACTAGCTCATCCTAAATGCAGGAGAATCCAGAGCTTTCCTTTTCTCCATGCAAAAATCCTCAAAAATCTGCACCACTGGAGTAAACCCAAGGGAGATGGCAGTGCTGTTGGTGGCATTTTAGCCTGTGCTTCATAGGACCAAAAACATCAGCTGGGTAGAAACAATAATCTTATAAAAACACAGGAGTTCCTTCATAGCCACATCCAGACTGGAGTGAAATAGGGCTCTGCAGGAGGAGGAGGAGGAGCCCTCAGCTGAGTGTTTTGATTGATTAAGATGCCAATCACAGCAGGGTACCAGCTCCTGCCAGTGCAATGAAACCCCTTCAACAGCAATGTCTGTGCAACGCGGAGCTCCCCAAGTGTTCCTTTAGTTCCTCTCCCTCAAAAACACCTCCAGCCAGGTGGGACCTTGAGAGGAACTGGGGTCAGAGTCAGAGTCAGGCTCAGGGTGCTGATAACAGCAGGTATTGGGCTGGAAAACAACCTGGAAACAGCAATTGATTAGAAGAGAATTGATATTGAGGCAGCACAGGAAGGGTTAAATGTGGAGAGTGAAGGACCCACTCACACCAAACCTGCAGTGGCTCCCTGCTGCCAGCACTGACAGCCCAGAGCTGATGGAAGCAGAGCGTTTATACGGAGTTTATTAATTTTCCTACATAAAGGGATGCTGCCAGAATAACAGGCTCTTCCTCCCACTAATAATAAAATCCATATTCAGGATGTTTGGAATGAATTTCTGTGCATTCGCACCTTAAGCTGTCAGCAAAAATCGGGTTGTAAATGGGAATAGGCTGTGCCAGGAGTGCCCAGGGGGCTGTGGGGACTGCAAGGGCAATTTGTGCTGGGAAAAGCCAGAGCAAAGCCCCCTGCCCTTTGTCTGAGGATGAGGGACCCTTAATTGTGATGACTTTTTGTCTGTAAAAAGAAATTATTGCCCCTTTTGATGTGGTGCCCCAGGTGGGGGATCCCCAGTGTGATGAACTCAGGCCCTGGTTCATCCCAGGGTTGGTGTTTGTTTGCTCCAGGATAGTTTATACCTGGTTTTCATCTCTAATTAAAGATAAATCAAATTTGGCAATGACAAAAAGTAATAAAAATCTCATCAAAAACAAGTATCCATCCTTGCAGAGGTGCCAAATCCTAGGAACCACATGCCCAACCCACTCCCTGACACGCTTTCCCTTCTGTCCTGGTCTCTGTCCATCCCACTCCTTGTCATGATTTCCATCCCAGCCCTGCTCTCCTGGCTCTTCTGCTTGGAAGAAGAGGATCTTTATCCCCCAAACTGCCAGATTTTGTGGCCCCAGCTACTCTGGGACCTCCACAGCCTCCTGCAAAATCAATGACAACAAAGCTGGGGCCTTGGTTGAATTAATTTTGCTTCAAATCTAAAAAAAAAAATACTTGCAAGAAAAAGAATTAATTATTCACTAAGCTCTTAAGATAATAAAGATAAAAATTAAGCTTGGGTTTCAAGACAGAAAATAGTTCCTCTCCTGTTCAAACATAAATTAAGAGTGCTGATAAATGCTACACAACTCAGAATTCATTTTAATTTCTAAGCAGCTATACAATATTCACAGGCACAGAAGGGATTCCTTGTCTCACCCCTGAGATAACTGTGTTGGCACCATGGGTAACCAGCTCCTGAAACCCACCTGAGTGAGAGAAAGGCAGAAATACACCTGGATGGGGGAAAGGCTGCACAGCCCCTCTTGGATGAGGGAAAGGCTGAAACCCACCTGGATGAAGGAAAGGCTGAAACCCACCTGGATGGGGGAAACACTGAACCCATCTGGATGGGGGAAAGGCTGAAACCCACCTGGATGAGGGAAAGGCTGCACAGCCCCTCCTGGATGGGAAATTTAATCTGACAGGATAAATCCCAGAATCACTTGGAAAAAGACATTAAAATCCAGTCCAGCCATTCCCTCAGCACTGCCCATCCACCCCATGTCCCCAAGTGCCACATCCACATGTCCCCAGTGCCACATCCATGTCTGTTAAACCCTGCCCTGAGCTGGTGCCCGTTACAGTCCCTGCCAGCCCTGCTGGCACCCAGGCACTGAGGCTCTGGAAAAACAGAAGGAATTACTGGATGTTGGAGGTTTATATCACTTGACAGCTGTTGCCTCTCTCATACTTGCAGGGAGCTGTCCCTTGCCCTGCCAGGACCTTTTCCTGCCTGTGGAGGTTCCAGTGCCTGCCCCTGGAGTTGGTCATGGTGGCCTCAGACGCAGGGGACAGGTCCCTGGTGGGGACAGACTGGGAACACTGGGAGGACTGGGAACACTGGGAGCATTGGGAGCACTGGGAGTACTGGGAGGACAGGGAGCACTGGGAGCATTGGGAGCACTGGGAGTACTGGGAGCACTTGGAGCACTGGGAACATTTGGAGCACTGGGAACATTGGGAGCACTGGGAGCATTGGGAGCACTGGCAGCACTGGGAACACTGGGAGCACTGGGAGCACTGGGAGCACTGTGAGCACTGGGAGCATTGGGAGCACTGGGAGCACTGGGAGGACAGGGAGCACTGGGAGCACTGGGAGCACTGGGAGCATTGGGAGCACTGGCAGCACTGGGAACACTGGGAACACTGTGAGCACTGTGAGCACTGGGAGCACTGGCAGCACTGGGAGAGCTGGGCGCACTGGGAGAACTGGGCGCACTGGGAGAACTGGGAGCACTGGGAGTACTGGGAGCACTGGCAGCACTGGGAGAGCTGGGCGCACTGGGAGAACTGGGCGCACTGGGAGAACTGGGAGCACTGGGAACACTGGGAGCACTGGAGCACTGGGAGCACTGGGAGTACTGGGAGCACTGGCAGCACTGGGAGCACTGGGAACACTGGGAGCACTGGGAGCACTGGGAACACTGGGAGCACTGGGAACACTGGGAACACTGTGAGCACTGTGAGCACTGGAGCACTGGGAGGACTGGGAGCACTGGAGCACTGGGAGGACTGGGAACACTGGGAGGGCTGGGAGGGCTGGGAGGACTGGGAGCACTTCCATCCTCACTCATCCTCCTGGTTCTCAGGGCTCTGCCGTGCCCTCAGACAGCTCCAGTGGGGTTTTTGGGTTTTCCAGATGCAACCACTCTGTCTGTGTGAGGCAGTGCCATGGAATGCTGCAATCATGGAATCATTAATGGTGGAAAAGCCCTCCACGATCATCAGACTCAACCCCCAACCAAACACCCCCATGCCCATGACACCATGTCACAAAGTGCCACCTTTGGGTGCTGCAGTGTTTTGTCCCTGGAACAGCACAAACACAAAAGAAAGGGGGAAAAAGGAAAAAAAAAATCTGCATTTTTGCCACGTATTTTTGTAAGTGTTGTGCAATAAATGCGTGTTGAACAAATTAGTCTGTGGTGAGACAGTCGCTGCTGGAATGTTGGGCTGCAGATAGTGCAGGGAAAGCTTTTGAAAGGCAGTGCCCAGCTGCACCGACAAGGAGATCGCCGTAAATGCTGCTCAGAACAATTTAAACAATTAATTTCAGCCTTTAATGGGCACTTGCACTATCTGCTGGAGCAGAAATGAGAACGTGTCTTTCATTACCTGCCACACTTCCCCTGCTCCTCGCTCACCACCATTCCCTGGGGGCAAAACAAGGCATATGGTAATTGAAATTGCAGCACAGCTGCAAAAAGGGGCGGGGGGGGGGAAAGTAAAAAGGTGGATTTCAGGTTTTTGTCGACCCTGGTTTCCACAGTTTCCACAGGGGGAATGTGATACTCGACTGTTTACAAGCAGAAAAGTGTCAGGGGATACAGAGGCTGCTGGAGAATGAAAACAAACAAAACACATGTGCCGCCACTGGAGGTGCAGAGTGAACCTGGATTATTTTTGGCTGTTAATCAGTGTAAATTGCTCCCTTGTCTATGGAGAGAATGGGGCAGCAAAACCTGCAGTGTGCCTTCCTCCCTTTGCTGCCCTTTTGCAGGGGTACTTGCTGAACCGTGTCACACCTGCATCCCCTGGGGACGATGCCCAGGGGGTTCTGGGTGCTCCAGCCAACATTTGGGGCTGAAAGGTGCTGAAACACCATCCCTGCCCTCACCACCCACTGCCCTGTGTGCTCCCTGCCATCCTCCCCTGCACTGAGAGCACTGGCCAGCACTGTCCCTCCCTGGTCCCCACTGCCTGTCCCTGGTCCCTGCTGTCCCTCCTTGATCCCCACTGTCCCTCCTTTGTCCCTGCTGTCCCTCCCTGGTCCTCACTGCCCATCCCTGGTCCTCACTGCCCATCCCTGGTCCCCACTGTCCCTGCTTGGTCCCCATTGTCCCTTTTGGTCCCCATTGCCCCTCCCTGGTCCCCAATGCCTGTCCCTGGTCCCCATTGCCTATCCCTGGTCCCCACTGCCCCTCCCTGGTCCTCATTGTCCCTTTTGGTCCCCAGTGTCCCTCCCTGGTCCTCACTGCTCATCCCAGGTCCTCACTGTCCCTTTTGGTCCCTGCTGTCCCTCACTGGTCCCCAGACTCTCTCTGTAGGTGGCAGGAGCCGCCCGTGATGCCTCAGTGCTGCTTGGGGACACTCACAGCCAAAGCTGCCCATGGTCCTGTGGATGAAAACATGGGCTGGAAAACGCCTCCTGGCCCTGGGCAGGGGGCTGGGAGGGTCTTGGGGACAAGGAAAGTGGCTGAGGGGGCAAAAAGCCAAATGTTAGTTTTCTGCTCAACTGCAATTGCCTTAATTTTCTTCTTTCAGTAACAAGGGGCAGGCTCAGGAGTCCTTTTGCTCCTGCCATTTGCTCACTATCAAGATAGCAAAGCCTTCTTGGCCTGAAAATGATTATTTTTCTTGACAAATCCTCCTGCTGCTGCTTTTTCTATTAATCTCCCTCTGTCTCTTCAGAGCAAAGAGAATTACAGCGGCTGCTCAGAGCCCATTGCTCGTCTGTCCTTGAACCCGGCTGGCAGCCCGTTGTTAGCAGAGCTGAGCAAATAGCAGAGAAAGGAATTCCTACAAATATTCTCTCAAATTTGAAAGGAAATTTCCATCCAGCAGCACAAGCATCTCCTTTGTGGTCTTGTCCCAGGAACGCCGCAGCGTTTGCCCTGAGCAAGCAGAAACACAGGAAGCACAACTCACGCTTCTGTCGACTCAAACAGAAAGTGTTGTTCTGACTAAAAATACTGGCTTTGAACAACGATTAACTGGTGATTAATTCCAGAGTGTGGGGAAGGGGGTGGAGGTGGCCGTGTCCCTCAAGTGCCACCCCAGCACAAGCCCTGAGGTGCTTGTCACCAGGACACACCTTGGGCATCCTTGTCACCACACCACTGGCCCCAGCACTCCACATAGCCTTATAAACCAGAGCTGTTTGGCAATTCAGACAAGACAGGCATCCAGAATTTGGGATCCAGGTTTAAAACCCCTATTACTTTCTGCCGAGCACTTAGGAGAGCCTAATCCAATTGGCCATATGGTCCTGGGCTCCCTCCAATCTAATTCACCCATCCCTTGGGCATATTGAAGGGAAAAGAGGGGGGGGAAATTGGAAAAATGTAAATCACATTTTAATAGACTCATAAAAATACACAAAGTGATGACCGAGAAAACTTATCAGATTTTATGGGCATGTGGGTTGCTTGACAGAATATGGAAATGCCACTCAAACAGCAGAGCTGTCCTCATTGGAAACTTCACAACATAATCCAATTTGTGCCGTTCACTAGACAGAGCAGCCAAACTGATTCAAGTCTCCTGCATCACTGTCACCTCTGCTTCCCTCTTGTGCCACTCAGGGTGAGTGGGAGCTCGCTGCAGCTCCGCACAGCTTGGCCCAGCTCGGCCTTTCCGTATGGCCCAGTGGCTGTGACAGCAAGTGAACCCCAGGGTGGTGGGTCTGGCTGCTCCCCACACCCCAGAATCCTGGGGGTCTCCAGATTCCAGCATCCTGGGGTCACAGAACCACAGAATCATTTAGGAGGGAAGAAATCTCTGAGGTGGTGGAGTCCAACCTGTGACTGATCTCCACCTTGTCACACAGCTCAGAGTGCCACATCCAGGTGTTCCTTGGACACCTCCAGGGATGGGTCCCCATGCCCCAGCACCCCAAGGATCAGTCCAGCAGCAGTGCAGGGTGGGAGGGAGAAGGGGAAGAGTGTCAGGCTTCCCTGTGCACAGCCATGGCATCTTAGAATCACAGAATCTTGGAAAATCCCAGGCTGGAAGGGACACGTGAGGATCATCACAGCCATCTCCTGGCCTGAACAGGGCACCCCAACAATCCCTGAGGGTGTTGTTCAGCTGCTCCTCGACCATTTTCCCTGGAGCCTGTGGGTGAAGAACCTTTTCCTAAGGTCTGGCCTGAACTTCCCTTGCCATGGAACTCCCCAGGCAGGGACAGCTCAGCCATTCCGTGCTGGTTACCCAGAGTCTGCTCACATGACAGCCCAAGAGAGGGAAGGAGGGAATTAAAACAAACAAGCAGATGGTTTGTCTCAGGGCTGCTGGGCCCTGAGCCCCCATGGAGGGGCACAAAGATTTCCTGCTCCTGTTGCCACACACTGGTATCCCTCAGCTGCCACTGAGGGTGGGGACAGGGCTGCTCCAGAGGTGACATCCAGCCCCACTCCCCAGCGAGCACTGCCCAGTTTGGATGCTCTCCCCTCTGGGCACACTGGTGTGGCAGAGCCCAGTGGAGACATTAATATCATCTCCTGGGTACCAACATGGCCGGTGCTCAGAAGTGCAAATAATTTCTCTTGCGAGAGCCCGTGGAGAGAACAATTTTTCTAAAAAGCACAGAATTCGGCCAGGAATGAATATTTGCCTTTGGCAAATGCTGTGAGACACCATTCCCAGATTCCTGCTGCCTGTATGGCTGCACAGTGTTCTTGCTGGTGGTAATTCAGCCAGTGACTGTTGTTTGGAACAAAGGAACTGTTTGAAGCCTTGACAGACGATTGTAGAGGAGAAAATAGGTGTTGTGCGGGTGAGCTGCTGAAGTTCACCCCTCTAATTGCTCTGTAATTGTGCTGCCTCGCAGAGGAGCTCTCTCCCGAGCCTGCTTTGCTTGAACATGCTTGCAAAGAGCTATTTTGTTGGAAGAATTTAATTTTTGCCATTATGTTGTCCAGCACAGTCCAGCTCTGGGTACTTACCACCAATTATCCGTCTGGTATAAAGCTAATGTTGACACAGAGGTCCTCGATGCATCGACTCTGGGAATCTGCCAGGAAGGCTGGTTTCAAGCAGAATAATTAGTGGGCATGGATATCCATGTAAGATGCCCTTGAACTGATGGACTGTCTTTATTCAGTGGGATGTGATCAATTCTGAGGTTTTTCTTTTAGGCGAGCCCTTGAATTTAATTCTGCTCTGTACAGTAAGGATTTCTTGTCAGAAATTCACTTTGCATCAGGAGAGCTCTGTCTGAGCTCCCCCATTAGCTATTCTTCCCCCTCATTGCAGAGTCTTAAAGCACTTTACATGGATTAACTAATTAGCTCTCTTCATAACCCAGGCTTTAAGTTAATTTCCCCCTGTGCATTATAAGGACGGTGCCAAGGAACAAATCTCCCTTCCCCCAGCGTTTTTCACCTCCCATTGCTGCAGGTAACTCTGGGGTGGTTGTGGTTAGAGAGAAAGGAGCCCAAAAATCCCATGGGAAGGTGTCATGACACCAAGAAGGCCTGAAGCCCATGGTGCCTGTCCTACCCTGTGTGTTCCCAAAGTGCAGCCAAGCACTGAGGAAAGGAGAGAAGCTCCCACAGCAATCCAGGGCCAAACACGTTGTGCAAAGAGTCTGGCAAAGGAGCAGTAGGAAAAAACCCCAAAGGCAGTGAGAGAAATGAAGGGAGAGAAGGGAGATCCAGCCAGGCTGGGGCCTTATCCAGCCAGATTGGGGCATTTAGGCAGATCCTGTGCTGGGGGCTCTCCCAAGAGGCAGGGCCATGTCCTGCCCATGTCAAGGAATGTCGCAGATGTCTTTTATGAAAAATTCTTTCCTTAGGATTTTTCCTCCTGAGAAGTTAAGAGGCCTCAGGAACAAAATGTAAACAATGGTTATCTGCTGCTGTGAAATGCAACAGGTGCATCTGGGATTGGTCCATGTTGGATGTTTGTAATTAATGGCCAATCACAGCCCAGTTGGCTTGGACGGAGAGTCAGAGCCACAAACCTTTGTTATCATTCTTTCCTATTCTATTCTTAGCCAGCCTTCTGATGAAATCTTTTCTTCTATTCTTTTAATATAGTTTTAATGTAATATATATCATAAAATAATAAATCAAGCCTTCTGAAACATCGGATCCTTGTCCCTTCCCCAATCCAAGAACCCCTGTGAACACTGTCACAGCTGGGAAATTGGGGTAAAAAGGAGTCTGTGTCCTCCAAAATTTTGAGAGACCCCATGGGAAATGCCCCATGGCCTCTCCCTTTATTGGAATAAATTTCCAGGACTCCTCTGTCTCCTTTTTGGACACAAACCTCAAGTGTTTGTGGATTAATTTGTTACCTGGGGTTTGCCCTAGAGCCGTAGTCCCCATTCCTGTGAGCACACCTGGAGCCTGCAGGGGCTCCCAGGTACCCACAGGATTCCCCTCTGCACTGATCCCACAGCTGGGGGACCCTGGCCAAGGACAGGATGCTCCAACGTGGGGAGGACCTTCCCTGCTGCCTCCTCTCCCCCATCCCTCGGGCTTCCCGAACCTGGGAATTGCTGTAACACAAAGGCTCCACGCTAATGGCTGCCCAACCGCAGAGATGAATATATCCATTTAATAACCAGCTGTGTGGCTCCTGGTTCCCTCTGGAAATGAGCCTCAGACGTGTGCAGCAGCCTGGGATATCCCAGCCTGGGAGCTCCCAGAGGCCACTAATTTGGGCTTTTAAATTTTATTTTCATGTTGAAATTTCTCCTGCTGTCATTCACACGCGGCAGCTCCGCTTGGTGCAAGCCGAGGAAAAACTGTCTGTGCCTGTCTTGTCTCTCTCTTTCTCTTCCCAAGGGCTGTGATTTTAGGTTTGTTTAGAGATAATTTCACTGGCCCCTGAGTTTACCAGCTGCTCTGTCTCCCTGTACAGGGCAGGTTGCTGTGTAGTGTATGTGGAGGGCTCTTTACAGCTGCTGATAAACTCCAGAGGCAACAGGAACAGCTACTGCCATGTATTAAATGCTGCAGTGTAAAATAGGAGGAGATTCATCTTTTATTTCTCTCCCTTTATAAGCTCCTACTTGTGTTCTATTGCTGTTCTTGTGAGTTATGAAAAGGTTTATTTTTCAGTAAGCGTGTTATGTTGTAGCACCCAAAAAAAAAGAGCAGCGTGTAAAGCGAGGATAAAATTCCTCCTGGCAGATCCTGGGCATAAGGATGGGGAGAGATTTATCTGAAAGAGGAAGGGAGTGAAATTAAGAGATGGGATTTACACTAAACAGCAGGGAAATGTGTGAGCAGGGAGAGCCCTCAGGCACGGAAGAGCTTCCAAAGACAAGGGCTGCCATGCTGGGATTGCAATATTTGGGAAAATATTGTGGAGTGTGGGAAGCTGGCAGGGATTTTGGATCCCAAATTGCAGGAGGTTTCATTGGCTATAAATATTGGGAGCAAGCAGAGCCATGTCTCCTTCACATCCCCTTTCTTTTTGGCTTCAAACTCCATGGATTTAGGAAGTCCCTGGAAGAGGTGAGCAATGACACGAATCCCGAGTTCCTGAGGGTCTCTCAGGGGTCACAGGGAAGTTAATTCTCCCTCTGCTGAGGCTCTTGGTCACTGCTTTGGGGACAGGCTCAGCGCAGGTGGAGCCTGGCAGGTGGCTTGGTCCCAGCCTCATCATTTGTGTCTCTAAAAAGTGACCTTTCCCCACCTGGTCGGAGGGGACTGAGTGACAGCACGGGGCTGATGGCAGCTGTAAATCTTGGCCCAAGAATGAGTTAGAGATGGAAATTCATTGCTGCACCTTCAGCAGGTGGTAAAACCCGTTGTAAATCTCTGAAAGGCTTGTCAGGACGCTAATGGATTGAGCTCCCGATGCTTAAATTTCACAGCTTCCAGTTCTCCTGAAATGTCACCTGGAGGACTCTGCAGAAGGACAAGGGCACAGGAGAGAGCCCCTTTGGCCTTTGGTGAGCTCTGACAGTGGGACAGCCCTGAATTCTGGCGCTGGAAGGGAGAGATGGGGGCTTGAGGCTCGCACGGGGAGCTCGGCTCCTCTCCAGCACCACTTTTGGGCCAACACAGAGCAGCCAATTTTGGTCTCCACCTCCACTGCCTGGCTGGACACATCCCCCAGGCCCCCATGTCCCCTTCCTGGATGGATGTACGTCCCTCTGCCACCACTCTGCTGCTCTCTCCCCTCCTGTGCTGCCTTTGGGCTCCGGGACAGGGCTTGCCCAGCTCCAGCCCTACATCTGGGGGCAGCTGGGGTGGTCACCAGTGAAAAACCAAACTCCTGCCTGGCTTGGCTGCCTGCAGCACAGGGAAGGTGCTGGGGCTGGCCTGGAACTCAGCAGCAGGAGACAAATGGGCTGGGGGTGAGTGGCATTAATGTGCCTGTGGTGGCATTAATTTTACCTCTGCCTTGCCCAGGTGAGCAGCGCTGTGGCAGCACCTCCCCGAGTGGAGGAATGATGATCCCTATTTATCTTGTCTGGCACCTCAGCTCTGGAAGCATTTTTAATTCAGTTTCTCCATTTTCCCCTCTTTTTGTCTTCCTGAATGTAAGTCCCATTAAAATCTGTCTTGTTGGCTGCTTTGTGGAGCCCGGTGATGGCAGGCAGGGGAGAGGGATTTCAGGTATTTCTCTTCTGAAGGTCTGTCCTGACTCAGAGTGAGTTAACTCATTGCTATTTCTGAGCTAATCCTGTTGTAATTTCTGTCGCAGACATCTTTTATGAAAAATCCTTTTCTTTAGGATTTTTCCTCCTGAGAAGCTGAGAAGCCTCAGGAACAAAATGTAAACATTGATTATCTGCTGCTGTGAAATGCAACAGGTGCATCTGTGATTGGCCCATGTTGGATGTTTGTAATTAATGGCCAATCACAGTCAGCTGGCTCGGACAGAGAGCCCGAGCCACAAATCTTTGTTATCATTCTTTGCTATTCTATTCTTAGCTAGCCTTCTGATGAAATCTTTTCTTCTATTCTTTTAGTATAGTTTTAATGTAATATATATCATAAAATAATAAATCAAGCCTTCTGAAACATGGAGTCAGATCCTCGTCTCTTCCCCAATCCAAGAACCCCTGTGAACACCTTCACAAATTTCTTTCTTTTTTTTTTTGAGTAAACAAAAGGCAAAGGAAGATTCTGCTCTGTGACAATCCTGAGTCAGTGCTTGTGGGGGCCTCAGGAGTGGGGGAAGAGTGGCTTGGAAGAGGGAACACAATGCAACCATTTAGAAAAAGGAAACATTTCCCCTTACCCTGTTCTAAGCAGGACTCCCAGTTCTGCCTCTCTGCCCCTCCCCATGGCTCATGCTGCTGGCAGACACTGACCTAAAAGTGCATTTTACAGCCCTGATGCCACTGGTAAACTGCTGCCAGCTGGGAGCTTTCAGTGCATGAACTGGCTCTGGTGAGACTGCCGGGATTTGCAGTGAGCAAACAATAGGAAACAACATTTTTCAACAAATCTTCTGTAATTTCAACATCATGCCATTGATTTTGAGTCCCTTGGGCTGCAGTAGTTGAACCATTATAGGTTTGTGTCATTAAGGACTGGGGCAGGGGAGCTGTGCAAATCCCTGAGGCAAGGGAGTAAATATTAGGGCTGTTTTTTTCTTTTTGTACCTTACTGCCTTCCTTTCCAATAAGCTCCTACGCCACAGAAGACCCCAATCAATTAAAATAAAGCAAATTAAGAGTGGAAAAATATCAGGCAGAAAGACACAAACTGAAGGGATTTGCTGGTGCTGCTGAGGGTCGTGGTGGGAGGCTCTGGAGCAGCACTGGAACTTCTCCCTTTCCCAGATTTCGATGTCTCAGCCCTGCAAAGGAGGATTAGCAGCGGCCTTAAGAGTCAGGATAGATTTTGGGCATCCTAAAAGCATCCCATGGTCTCGGGTGTTGGTTGTTAATTGCTGCCCCGAGATGTGCAGGATGTCTCTGCTTCGGCCCGTGCAACTGAAGAACGAGTCTGGACTCTTCAGTTTTCGGTCTTGAGGTTGTTTATTAATTCTTATCTATAAAATTTTCTTTCTGCCCAGCTGAGGTCTGCTCAGCAGGGCAGCCACAGGCACTCTGTGTTGTCCTTTTATACTACAAACTACGTATAACATATTTACACTTAATTCCCAATACCCATCACATATGTTACACAGTGCACTTCTACTCTAAACCAATCCCAAAGTGCCAATATCACTGCAGAAAATGGAGACCAAGAAGAAGAAGAGGGGCTGGACACGCCCAAGTTCCTCCATCTTGTCCCCATAACCCCAATACCAAAAAATCCTAAAATCTACATTTTCACGCTGTGATAATTTTATCATTACACTATTCAAACTTGTGTGACTTTCAGGTCCTCATACAAAGCTGGTAACTTTCTCCAGGGGTCACAATCAAATCCCCAGGTGTTCTGGGCTGTGTGCCAGGGTCTCTGAGCCCCTTGGTGGGGTCCTTGGCAACTCTGGACACCGAGAGGGATGTGCTGAGTTTTAACACCAAAGGAAGCAGCTCTGCCACACCACAGCACAAAACCAGCAGAGAGCACTCACTCCCCACCATGGGGGCTGTGGTGTTGTTCCACATCCCCTTTCCAGGGGTCCCCAAACCCCTCCCAGTCTTCCCCAAGCATGGAAGGAGCCACAACACCCAGAAGAGAACCCTGAGGGGCAGCAGGAGCACCTGCTGGGGCAGTGGGCAGCATCACCTGGGCTGGGATAAAATGTTCAGCCAGAGAGCAAACAAGCTGCCAGCAGTGAATGGATTCTGGGGTGCAGGTTGCCTCCTGCACAAAAGGAATATCATAGCATGCAAATGTCGTTTGTATTGTGATCATTAGCTCGAGCTGTGGGAGGTGCCTTATATCAGTTAAATTCTTCCAGGGTCTCCTGCAGAGCTGCCTTAAGTGCACAGTGGCATTTAAGAGATTGCTGCCTGCTTGGAGCAGATGTTCCATGGATTAGACAGCTCAGTGTGCAAGACAGCTTCAAATTAAAACAAAAAAATATGCAATATTTATGGGCTGCTCTGCATGTGCTGGAAATCCTAGAGGAACACACCGTGTCTGGTAGCGAAGGGACAACCAGAAATGTACCTGAAAACATCCAGAGTTTGGCTTCAAAGGCAGAGCAGCAGCAATGGAGGCTGGTGCAGGGATGGCTGAATTAGCATATCTTGAATATTTACAGTAATTTACACATTTCTTCACTGTGAGGGTGCAGAAGCCCTTGCACAGGTTGTCCAGAGATGCTGTGGCTGCCCCTGGATCCCTGGAAGTGTCCAAGGCCAGGCTGGATGGGGCTTGGAGCCACCTGGAACAGTGGAAGGTGTCCTTGCCATGGCAGGGGGTGGCACTGGATGGGCTTCAACTCAAAATATTCTGTGATTTCATTTATCTGGATAGTGATCATCAGCTTTGTTTGTGTCTGCATCTGCAGCAATCCTGGCCTGGCCCTGCCAGGATGGCAGAGCTGGGGCAGCCCAGAGAGCCAGATTGTTAGAGATGTGTCTTTGTCTTTCTCCTTCTCCTTGGCAGCACGGACCCAGACTGTGCACAGGCTGTTTGTGCCTATCAGAACAGAAAAATTAATCCAAGGAAGGAGAGGGCAGCTCTGAAGGCAGCAGACTAAAAGGGAAGCACAAGGAAGAGGAGCAGGCGTGGGTGAGGAGGGCTGAGGTACAAAAGAGCAGCATCAGCTGAGCCTTGGATTGACTCAGCCATGAAGGGAAGGGCAGGTGGGGGCTGTCTGTGCTGCTGACCCCTCCTCAGTGGCAGTGGGGCTCTGGTAAGGCTGGGGATGTGCTGGTGCTCATTCCAGGAAGGCTGGCACCACTGCCAACTCATGCTGGTTTGACAGTGCAAAGTAACTCCTGCACACGGACACCAGGAACCTGCTTAGAGATTTGAAAACCACAAAGCCCAAACCACCAAGCATACTGCAGCTGCAAACAGGCCTCTGAACATCAGCTTGGGTGGGCAGTAAAAGCAGCCTAGAGCTAAGGCTGGTTCCAAGGAAAAAGCTGTGGTGGAAGCCATGTTGTGGCAGTTTTGTGTTCCCCTTGGGATGCCTTTTGCAGCTGCGGTGTGCCTGGAGCCCTGGGCTTTGTGGTTTTAAAACCCTAACCCTAGGCAGTAAATGCAGCCTAGGGCTAAGGCTGATTCCAAGGAAAAAGCTGTGGAGGACGGCAGGTCTTGGCTGTTTTGTGATCCTGTTGGGACGCCTTTTGCTGCTGCAGGGTGCCTGGAGCTCTGGCCTTTCTCATTAAAAAACCCTAACCCTAGCTCTAACCCTTATCCTAACCCTAGGCAGTAAACAGTGCCTTATGCTAAGGTTGGATCCAAGGAAACAGCTGTAGTGGAAGCCTGTCTGGGAGGCCTCCTGCGCAATGCGGAATTTCAGGAGCCAGCTGGCCACTCCGGCCCAGAGGCCCCTGAACAGCAACGCCAGCCCTTTTCCCAGGGAAACCAAAATCACCCTTCCAGGTTCCTGATGGCAGATTGCAGGAGCCCCTTGGCACTGTCAAACCAGCCTGAGTTGGCACTGGTGCCAGCTTGGGTCTGGGAGGCCTCCTGCACAATGCGGAATTTCAGGAGGCAGCTGGACACTCCAGGCCAAAGGCCTTTGAAGCACAATGGAAGCTCTTTTTTTTAGGGAAACAAAACTCACCAGGTCAGGTTCCTGATGGCAGATTGCAGGAGCCCCTTGGCACTGTCAAACCAGCCCGAGTTGGCACTGGTGCCAGCTTGGGTCTGGGAGGCCTCCTGCACAATGCGGAATTTCAGGAGGCAGCTGGACACTCCAGGCCAAAGGCCTTTGAAGCACAATGGAAGCTCTTTTTTTTAGGGAAACAAAACTCACCAGGTCAGGTTCCTGATGGCAGATTGCAGGAGCCCCTTGGCACTGTCAAACCAGCCCGAGTTGGCACTGGTGCCAGCTTGGGTCTGGGAGGCCTCCTGCACAATGCGGAATTTCAGGAGGCAGCTGGACACTCCAGGCCAAAGGCCTTTGAAGCACAATGGAAGCTCTTTTTTTTAGGGAAACAAAACTCACCAGGTCAGGTTCCTGATGGCAGATTGCAGGAGCCCCTTGGCACTGTCAAACCAGCCCGAGTTGGCACTGGTGCCAGCTTGGGTCTGGGAACCATCCTGTGTATTGTGGAATTTCAGGAGTCAGCCGGCCACTCCGGGCCACAGGGCCCCTGAACACCAAGGCCGGCCCTTTTCCCTGGGCAACAAAACTCACCAGCCCAGGTTCTGTCCTCTACCCTCTCATAGCTCTGACAGAATTCCAAGGCTCCCTATAAGACTCTGATATTTCTGGTGTTTCTTTACTGAAAGTCTGTCCTGATTTAGAATGAGTTAACCTGTTGTTATTTCTGAGCTAATCCGGCTGTATTTCCTTTCATTTCTTTGATTAGAAAAAGGGCAAAGGAGGATTCTGGTCTTGTTACAGTCCTGAGTCAGTGCTTGCAGGGGAGTCAGGAGTGGGAGGCCTCTGGCAGGCTGCTGGGGGGACACTTCAATGGCATGGAAGAGGGAACAGTGCACCCACACTTTGAAAAAGCAAACATTTCCCTTGTTTCTGTGTGTGCTTCAGGGGTTATTACAGGGCAGGCTGGGCACAGGTGGGCTCTGTGCCCAGGTCTGTTCTGTGCTCTCTGGACATCATCTCCAGAGGCTCCTGCCCGAGCGCCGAGCCCAGGTGTGGCTGCAGGAGCTCCTGGAGCTGCTCGCTGCTGCACAGTCACTATAGGTGGCAGCATTGGTGAGCCAGAGGGAAAATTCAGGCACAGAACAGCAGCAAATATGACTCAGGTAATCCCGAGCACGAACCCTTCCCTTGCTGAGCTGCAACTCCCGAGCGGATCTGTCCTCAAGGCTGGGCAGGATCAGCTGAGAAAGGATGAGCTGGGCCAGAATCACAGAATGACTGGGTTGGAAGAGACCTTCAAGACTGAGTCCAACCCAGCCCCAGCACCTCAACTCAACCCTGGCACCCAGTGCCACATCCAGGCTTTGTTAAACACCCCCAGGGATGGTGACTCCACCACCTCCCCGGGCAGAACATTCCAGAACTTTATCACTCTTTCTGTAAATTTTTTTTTCCTAATATCCAACCTGTATTTCCCTTGGCACAGCTTGAGACTGTGTCTTCTGGTTCTGTCAGTTCCTGGAGAAAGAGACCAACTCCACCTGAGCACAGCCATCCTCCAGGAAGTTGTAGAGAGCAATAAGGTCTCCTCTGAGCCTCCTTTTCTCCAGGCTAAACAATCCCAGCTCCCTCAGGAGCCTCCAGCTCCTCTGTGGTTTGGGACACTGTCACCTTCTTCAGGCAGGTGTGATGTTTTCTCACCCCAAATCCTTTCCTGGGTGAAGGGATGCTGCCACGGGTGCTTTGGGAATGCTGCAGGGAGGATGGGGAGCGAGGTTTTCCCTTGCAGGGAGGATGGAGAGCGGGATTTTCGCTTGCAGGGAGGATGGGGAGCGAGGTTTTCCCTTGCAGGGAGGATGGAGAGCGAGGTTTTCCCAAGCCCTGGTGACCCCAGTGTTTATAACAGTGACTGACAGTAGCTCCAGCACAGTTTGTGCTTCGACCTGATGGACCTGGAGCCCTAAATCACACGGATGTGCCAAGGGAAGCACTTTAGCCTCTGCCCTGGCTGCCATAAACAGCGCCCGGCTGCGGCTCCTGGGAGCATTTAATGAACTGCCAGCAGCCTCCTTAATGCTCCATGTCCAGCAGCCTCCTTAATGCTCTCTGTCCCCCCTCTGCACGTCCCCTGCCCCTTCCCCAAGCTGCCTAAAACCTTCTCCTGCAATTGCTGCCCTTCTGCGAGGCAGAAGGAGCAGCTGGGCAGGGGATGGGCTCCTGAAGCGGCACTTCCCTGGTTGGGAAGATGGGATGTGCCAGTTCCCTTCACCTGGAGGGGAAAAGGGGGCACAGAGATGCCAGTGACTCTTTGGGGAGCAGGGACTCTGATTTGTGCCCCACAGGGGAAGGCTGCTGAGAGCAACAGCAGCTGTCCCCCAGGCAGGGACAGCTTCCCAAATGGATAAGGGAGGCCAATGTCTCCTGAGGGCACTGACTGTGAGAACGGGGCTGTGCAAAATCCCACCCAAAGCCTCTGTTATCTCAGCAAGTTCCCTATTTATTTTCCAGGCACAACACACTCTGTAACCTCCTGTTTTACTCAGAAGGGAAACCCCCTTTATTTATTTCATTATTTATTTTAATTGAGAATCCTGATGGAAAACAAGCTTTGCTTCCAGAATCAATTACATTCCATCCCTTAACAGGATTTGGTACCTTGATAAAACTCCAGTGGAAAAATATTTGCTCATATTTAATCATTTGTTGACTTGGCACCTCACGAAATAAAGCAAAATTAAATAAAAATGTGGAAAGGGCAATCCACTTGCTGATAAATCCAGCCCACTCCGAGCAGTTTATTACAGGAGCAACGATCCATTAGCTCACACATAAATTAGAATCATGCATCCGGTTTATGGAGTTGCGAATTGTTGGCTGCTGCTGTTGTGTCAAAAATAGGCTGTGCCAGGAATGAATCATGGTTGTTGTCTGGACTGCCTGCCCTCAGCAGTTTAGGGTTAGGCGGAATGAAAAGCAAAAGGAATTCAAGCCCTTTAATTTCATAGAATAATATAGAATCATGGAATGTCCTGAGTGGGAAGGCACCCACAAGGATCATACAGTTCAACACCTGGCCCTGCCCAGACACTCCAGCAGTCCCACCTTGTCCCTGAGAGCGTTCTCCAAACGCTCCTGGAGCTCTGGGAGCCTTGGGGTAATGAGCATTCCCTGGGGAACCTGGGCAGTGCCCAAACACACTCTGGGGGAAGAACTATTTCCTAATATTTAATTTAACCCCCCCCACCAACATAGCCATTCCCTTGGGACCTGTCTCTGTCACAGAGAGCAGAGATTGGTGCCTGTTTTTTTGTGCTGCTTGTATAAACAAAGCAATCAGCATGTTTGCATGGTAACAGGGTGTGCAGCTGCTGAATGAATCCTCTGCTGGTGCCCTGAAAACCAACCCAGTCCATCTATTGATCACAGCTCTGTGCTGTCCGTGCCCACGTGTGGGAATGCAGCCCCTGAAATGAAATCCAGCCATCAATATTCTCCCCAGGTGTACCTGCTGCTGGGCTCCTTATTGCAGGTCAGATCACCTCCTGAGGAGTTTCCCATTATTTCTCAGCCCAAGAGGAGAGAACACTGCCTGACACAGCCACTGCTACCTGTGTGTGCTGCTAACAGGGAAATGAGAGGTTCTGGGGTTACCTGGGCTTCCCAGGTGATTATTATACAGCTCCAGTGGCAGGAAAACAATTGGTCTGGGGGGAATTGCAGCAGGAATCGGTTCAGCCAGGTATTGGCATCATTAACCCTGACAAGGCTCTCTGATGTGCAGCTGGGCTGAGGCTTCAGGCTGGGTGGGATTTCCAGGAGCATCAAAATCAGCAGCAGGTGAGCCAATCCCAGGTGAAGCCCATCTGGGAGCCATGAGCTGGGCCATCCTCTGCCTTCCTCCTCCTCCTCCTCCTCCTCCTCCTCCTCCTCCAGAGCATCTGGTGCAGCCCTGGCAGAGCCCAGCCCCAAACCTGCAGCTCCTCTCGGGAATGTTTCCTTTTTGTAAGTGGCTGTGTTTTGTTCCCTCTTCCATGCCACTGATGTGTCCCCCCAGCAGCCTGGCAGGGACCCCCCATTCCTGAGACCCTCACCAGCACTGACTGCAGTGACAGGAGCTGCAGGGCACTGGGGATGTGCTGCTGTGGGGCAGTGGAGATGTGTTCCTCCATGGCTCAGCCTGGCAGGGGTTACACACACCCCTGCAGTGCTCACACAGGGCCCCAATGCTTCCAGGTGGCATTTTTGCCATTGTCAAAGTGACCTGTTTCACTCCTGCCTTTCCTGAGAGCTCAGCTCAGCTCTCACAAGGGAGGTAAATACCTGGGGTTCCCCAAAAATTTCTTCGCTAAAAAATTTCCCCTGCAGGTTCTCTGCTAAAATTGTCCTGTGAAGAGCAGTGTTGGGGAAACTGCAGGTTTGTGTTTCCTGAGATTCCAGGGGCTCTGAGGACCAGCCTGTGGCCTGTCCTCAGTGTGCTGCCAGCGTTGTGTCCCCTCCACACGCAGGTGTCAGATCAGACACAGATCTGGCACAGGTTCCCTTGGCCAGGCCATCGCTCCTGCTGGTGCTCTGCAGAGATTTGGAGATCTGGAGAGGGCAGAGCCACAGGGGAGGATTGCACAGCTTATTTGGTGTTCTTTGGCCCTTAGAGCGCTGCCCACACTGCAGGGCTGTGTTTAAGCTCCCCCCAAGGCCCAGCATCCCCATTCCAGGGTTTCAGCTCTCCCTTTGTTGGTGGCTGCAGCTGCTCAGGGTCTGTGAGCTGGGTGACCCTCTCCTTCCAGATGTGCTGATTTAAGCAGTGCTTAATAACCCCTGCTCACCTGCCCAGACAGAAGGAATGAAATAAAAGAGGTTCTGCTTTATTTATTCTTCTTAATATGAAATTCATGCCCTGATTGCCTTTCCTCTCTCCAGCCAGGCTTCTGGGAGGGAAGAGATTCAGTTCATGAATCTGAATTTGGGGAAGCTTCATCTTTTGAGCTTTCTGTTCAGGGAAAGTTACTTGATAGCCACAGAGCCAAGGGGGAAATACATTATTGAAAGAAAAGCTTCCTTTTTAATCTAAAATTCAGCAGGATCTTTGAGATGAAAAAGGTTATTTCCAAGAGTCTGTCCAGCATGTCTTGAGGGCTTCTCCTTCCCATACAATAAGTAGTGAGTGGGAGGGAGGGAGAAAAGAGCCTCAGTCAAAACCAGGCTGGTGTTCTCTCTCAATTACACCAGCATCCCATCTCCTGACAAGGGAATAGCAATTCCCCTTGCAGAGAAGTGCTTGGAGGCTGGCTGGAGAAAGAGCAGAAAGTAATTATGGCTAAACTGTGCAAGCAGGGACTCCTGGGAGCAGCCTGGCAGTGTGCAGGGGCTCCTCACAGGAGTAAAGTATGAGTTAAAACACTTCCACCCAGGAAAATCGCTTAAACAGGAGCCTTGGTCCCTTTGAACTCAATTTGTTGAATGCTGGTTAAGAGCATCTTGAAGCCCAGAAAAGGGAATTTGGGGATTTCTGAGGACAGGTGGATGCTGGTGGTTCCCAATCCAGGGGGTTGTGGCTGGATGCCAAAAGCTCCCTGCAAGAGACATAGCTTTTTGGGGGGATTGGTGCCTTCTGCTGCTTTGCTGTCCAAGAGTTTTGCAGCAAGGCCAGGATTTGGGGGCCTTTTCCTCTGAGATTTCCCCAATCCCATCACTGAGGTGGGATGTTGAAGCTGGTCCTCATGTGAGGCAGCAAGAGAAAATCTTGCCAGAGAGCCAGACTCATCCTTGGGAGAAACTTATTTTTCTCTCTGACCTGGAAAGGCTCCAGCTTTGCTTCTGCTCCCAATTTAAAACTATTCTCTTGCCACGGTCAATCATTTAAAATCCTCTCCCTGGACTGTGCTGTGCTCGAGGAGCTGCAGGAGCTGTGTGTGTGTGTCTGCACAGAGAAACAGGGAGGGACAGGCTCTGGCTCCTCTCTGGGGATGCCATTAGGTGGGATTTGTGTGCAGGATGGAAAAGCAGCAGCTCTGCTGTCAGCAGTTTTCTCCACAGCCACGCTCCTCTCCACTCCTCTGGGTGGATTTTGGGGTTTGCTGTGCTAAAGGGACGCTTTAATTGTGCCACTTAGATGGCAAATACCAAAAGAGACATTCTTGTTCCTAAAGATGTCCGAGCCACATCTCCCTGCATCACATCCAGGCTTGTCACAGACATCTTTTATGGAAAATCTTTTCCTTAGGATTTTTCCTCCTGAGAAGCTGGGAGGCCTCAGGAACAAAATGTAAACATTGATTATCTGCTGCTGTGGAATGCAACAGGTGGATCTGTGATTGGCTCATGTGGTTGTTTCTAATTAATGGTCAATCACAGCCCAGCTGGCTCAGCTTTCTGTCCGAGCCACAAACCTTTGTTATTCATTCCTTTCTATTCTTAGCTTAGCCAGCCTTCTGACGAAAACCTTTTCTTGTATTCTTTTAGTATAGTTTCAATGTAATATATATAATAAAATAATAAATCAAGCCTTCTGAAACATGGAGTCAGATCCTCATCTCTTCCCTCAACATAAGACCCCTGTGAACACCACCACGCAGGCTCTGCTGTGTCCTTACCCAGCCTTGAGCACCCACATCTCAAAATCCCAGGAATTCTCACAGAATCAGAGTCACCGAGGTTGGAAAAACCCTCCAAGACACCAAGTCCAACCTGTGATTGATCCCCACCTTGTCACCCAGCCCAGAGCACTGAGCACATCCAGGTATTCCTTGGACACCTCAGGGCATGGGGACTCCCCCATCTCCCTGGTCAGTCTGTTCCAACCCTTTTCATGCAGGCTCAGTTCCATTTATTTTGGAATGCCATTAATCTGGGAGGAAATGCAAACCCCTCTGTTGGTGCCAGAGAAACAGAATTACACCAATAATGTGCTCAGATCAAATTATCTCTGCTACTTTCCTTTTGCTGGGGACAAAACCTCAGTCATGGCATTCCAAAGCTAACTATGGCATTCCAAAGCTAACTATAAGGAATTAAAAATTTAAAATACTAGTGATTTAAAGAAGTTTCTAAACAATATTGATGTTCTTTCCTGGGTAAACAAGAAGTATTAAAACTTGTTTTGGGGCAGTACTCCCATGTAAACTCTGTACCACTATTCCTGTTGTTATTTCCATGTCTCTTCATCCCAGTTTTTGCCCTGCCTCACACAATGTCATTTTCCAGTGTTTTTATTCCTAAAGTCATCACCCAACAAACCTGCCAAAGCCTTTATCTGAGGGGAGGTCTCAGTTAATATTGGTTAAAACAGCTTTTTTCTGAGGACAGAATATTGCTTTTTTATTATTTTTTTTAACACCTAAACTGCAAAGTGATGCCTTGAAGATGAGATTAGTTCATTATTTATAAAAGCAAAATCCCTCAGAATGTATTAAATATGAAAACATTGTACCAGGGTGTAAGATTTGGGAGGATTAGGCTCTGAAGTCTAGACATTTATCTGCGACCGCATCGCATTTGCATTCATTACGTGTCCTGCTGTACCTCTAAACAGGAAAACTGATCTGCAGAACAGATGATCAAAGCAGGGAAATGCAGATCAGAAAACACGCTGTGTTCACTTAGGAACGAGAAATGGTGTAAAAAAAAATATAAAATTGTCTGATATTGTGGTACATGAGACTCTACCAGGCCCCCAGCAGCGAGGGGGGGACTCAGGAGCAGCTGCTGATGGGTTTGGAGATGCTGCTGGTGTTTGGATAAAGCTCCTTGGTGGGGATGGGTGTGAGGGGGGTTGTGGCCCTTAGGACAGTGCCCTGGGGTGATCCATCCTGTCACATTCATATTTTTTGAAAAATCCCTTGGCCAGGATTTCTTCTCCTGGGAAGCTGAGAAGCCTCAGAGAAAAATGAAAACAATAAATATCTGATTTGCTTCTCCTGTGTTTTGCTGCTTTGGAATGTGGTTTGGAGGTTGTTTATCCAACTGGTCATTGTTTGATTGGTTTAATGTAAATTGTTTTAAGTTAATGACCAATCATAGTTAGGCTGTGTCAGGACTCTGGAAGGAGTCACAAGTTTTTCATTATTATCTTTTTAGCCTTCTGTCTGTATTGTTTCTGTATTCTTTAGTATAGTTTTAGTATGGCTTTCTTTAATATAATATAGTAACATAAAATAATGAACATGGAATCAGATTCTCAATTCCTTCTTTGTCCTGGGGACCCAGCAAATACTAGACCATCACCTGTGCACCCATCCCCAGCACCACCAGCCCCTCACATCCCCATGTTGACAGCAACAGGTAGCTGTAGGTAGAGGCTGCTCCAGCACACCCCCAAACTCCTCAAAATCATGTCATCACTTCTTATTTTTCTCTAATCCATACCTTCCTACTCCTTGCACTGCTTGGATGATGCATTAATAGACATTCCACAGCTCTATCCCCACATCTTCCCTTTTCCAGCCCAGATGTGGCATCCACCTCACTCCGAGCCTCTGAGCTTGATCCACTCCTCCAAGCTTAATGCAAAAAAGTAAAAAATTCTGTATGACTGATGCAGAGCCCCCTTTGACCAGGCCTTCAGCAGCCATTGGATGACCAGCTGTCCAAATCAGTAGAGTTTAACATTGGTTTTAGCATGACTGACTGCTGTTGAACATTTCCCTGAGCTCCTGTTGCATGGAGGTCTGCTGGCATCCCAGTATGAACCAGTGGCACTAGGACACATTCTCCTTAACAGAATCTTGCAAAACTGAGTATTTCTGCCTTTTCTGTGGGAATACTGCCATCAAAGATGGCCAAGAAGTTTGAAGTTAAACCCTTGAAAATGGGTGCAATTTCAGGTGAAATTCATCTAATTTTCAAGGCGCTTTTATTCCACGCTGGGACTAACGCCAGGTCTGCTGGAAACATTCCCAAGGTTCATGAAGCATTCCAGCGAGTTTGGAATCACTTTAGGATGATTTATACGTTTGGAGAGGCACCAGGCTCCCAGGTTCCCTCTGCCTTTGACCCAGACACCGCTCCAGCCTTGATTTATCCCTTGATTTATAACGTGTGGGGTTTTTTTTTTGCGTAATTTCAAATCAGAATAAAATTTGAGTCCACAAAACCGTGCAAAGACTGACAGCCTGGTCTGCAGCAATCCCTTCTGGATGATTCATTTGCCTTATCTCTCCAGCGTGCTCATTTCCCAGCCCAAATGCATCCAAATCCCAGATCAGAGGTTCCATTGTTTCCAGGCTCTGTCTGCTCTACAAAGGAAAGCTCATTATGCCTGGAGTCTCCCTATCTGTTTAGTGTGACAACAGAACCACTGGAGCACTGTCACAGCTTGTGCTAACTGGTCCCAAACTCTGCTTTTAAATCAGAATTCCCTTTCTTAATAGAAATTATAAGTGACAAATCCATGGGATGAATCTGGTATTCATTGTTTGCGAGAGAGAAGAGAGGGGATTTAAACGAAGCAGATATTCTGCGAGGAGCCTCAGGAAATCAGCTCCAGTGAGAGGGGAGCTGTGTTATCAGCAGAATTTACATGTTACATTAGCCAGGAGTAGGAATCTTTCTATCCAAAATCTGCTTGCAAAATTAGTGGAATACTGTTGTTTTAATGCCCTTTTCTTGTTATTAACAGTGTAAATCTTCCCCTCTTTGTGGGAACCGGAGGAATTAAATTTGTGAACTACTGTCCATTCCCCAAATAACACTGCAACAGGAGCAGAGGCTTTCAAGGTTAAAAATGATGAAAGTTGCAAAAAAAAAAAAGAAGCATTTTTAGCCTCTAAGAACTGCTCACACAGAGAAACAACCGTTGCTCTGTCCTGCTGCTGCTCCATCTGGATCTGGAACGTGAGGGCAGAACAACCTGAGGCTTGCCACTGGCTCTGCTTCTCCCTGGAAACAGGGCAGGGGATGGACAAACCAAGGTGGGTTTGGTTCATCAGAACCCACCAGGTCGTGGGCACCTGCAGAGCCTTTGCTGAAACAAAGTTAAATAGTAAATTAAAGATTTTTCTCCCGTCTCTCTTATTGCAAACCTTGTTGCTTTTAACTCTGTTGGCCCAAAAGCAAAACTACCACGAGGCGCATGTAAATCTGAGTGTCAGCAAGGAATTCAGTGGAGCCAAGGATGTCCCTGTGTTTGGGATGCCCTTGGAACCAAGGAATCACTGGGGCTGGAAAAGAGCTCCCAGATAACCCAAAATCCCTTCCTGCATTGCAGCCCAGGTGCTAAGATTTCTCATGGTCAAAAATTTCCCCTTAATGGGAAAAAAAAAAAAAAGGAAAAAGACCCCCAGTACTCCCTGCTTAGACTGCTTCTTCTCAGCAGTAAATCCCTGCTTGGCCAAGCAGGAGCAGGAGGTGCCAGTGGGAAATCCTGAGTGTCCACCCAGCCCAGCTGGAAACAGGATTTTCGTGAAGGCAGCTGGGAATGTCTCTTGTGCAGTGGTTTTTTATCCCTCAATAACAAAACATCTGGAGTTAGGAGAGCCAGGAGTGAGGCAGAGAGGGGGATGCTGCACCCACAGTGTGCCAGGGGTTGTGGGATGCTGTCCCCTGTGCTCTGGGGGACAGAAATGCCCTGGGTGGTGTAATGTGATTCGGAAGAGCTTTATGCTTGGATTAAAAAGGCCTAATTGAGTGTCCTGGTAGGATAAGACACAGCTCCTGGTGCCCTGGAACGGAGGCAAATCTGCACCATGAAATATGCTCAAACCTGATTTTCCTCTGTAGCAAACCACTGCCCTGAAACCTCTTTATTCCTCCTCACAAAGGCTGAAAGCCATTTCCTGGCACCAGATCCCCCAAATTTCCAGTTAATAAGCAGGCTTTGTGCTGTTGACCTTACACATGCTGGCACAGCCAGATTTTCCAGCAGAAATGAGAGGCCAGCAGCCAACTTGCATTGCATTTTAGAGCTCTGCAGCTTGGAGAGGGAAGGGAAATGATCCAGCAGGGCCTCAGGCACGGCACGGTGACTGGCACCCTCGGCGGAGCGCGGTGGCACCGGGACACGCTGCTGAAATTACTTTTGGATGCTCTGTCAAGCACAAGATATAAATTGCACAATGTTTTTAAATGTTTTGGAGAGATTGCCTTTTGAGTGGCACCCTCCATTCCGGTGTGTGTCCAGTAAGGTGTAGAGAATTCATTTGCATTTTTCATTTTTATCGGTGTCTTTTAGCCAGGCTGGACCAGGAGAGTGAATCCAGCTGTGTGGAGGATGCCAGAAACAGCTCAACCTCCATCTGCTCAAAGATACAAATTTGATTTCCCCCCTCATCTTTATTTTCATGTCAAAAAATTTCTGCACTTTTTCAATATCCTTTTACTTCCTCTTTTATCCCTGGTGTAAATCCTGACTATCAAATGAAATGAAATGGAAGGGAATGGACTGCCTGAAGCTATTCACGGCACGGGAACTCACTACACCTCCTAATAACCCATTCCCTATTTATTTTTAGCAGCATACCATCCCTATCTTTCCTGTTACTGTTCAATACTCAAGTGGTGCTGCTGCTAAACATTATGACTTCCTTTTCTTTGCTTAATTACGTGCCAATCAGTGGAGAGCAGAGTGTGCTCTCAGCTGGTTGCTGGATAAATATTGAGTGCAACGTGATTCCAGCCATTACTACGGAAATGGGCATTTCCAAACCTCACATTGGTGGAGGTGTGTGCCAGCTGTGTTTCTAGGGAGCACTGGGAGCAGCTCATGGAAAAATTGGACATTTCCAGCTTGGATCACCCCCCACAGGGCTTAGAAGAGAGTGTGTTGATTTTTGGATCCAGTAATGAACCCCCCGTATTTTGGTACCCAGTTTTCAGCTGGTCCATGTATTTTTTACCTGTTCAGTCAGGAAGATGAGCATGCCCTGGGTAACCTGCCTTGCCCTTGGCTATTTCTGTAAATAAATCCCAGTTTCCAAGAGGTGCCCAATTTGCAGCAGCTGCCCCCAGTGATCCCTGCAGTGGAGCTGTCTGGGGATCAACATAGGAGAAACAAATCAGCCTTTTTCCTGTGTGTGGATTTTTAATTTTAATTTCAATTTTTAAAAAAAAAAAATTGTCTCTTCTGGTGTCTTTACTCTGCTCTTTGTTGTTGTTTTAACAGAGCTGAAAATATACTGTCTGCTGCTAATGAATAGCACAGAAACCATACGCTTGCAAGGCTCTGGGGTCGTGCCGAGTCGGCTGCTGCTCCCCATATACTGCTGGGATATATTTGCCAGCATTTCAATTAGATCATCAATAACCCAGTGCAGCTGCTGAGAGAAGAACTCAGATGTTCATAAATGTTATAGTCCATTAAGTTCAGATACTTCAAAGGCAGTTTGGAAAGAAAGTCATTTGTTAGGCCGAGTGTCAGTATAGTGGAATGCAAATCACGCTGGATGCCAAAGAAAGGGATTAAAAATGGAGTTTAAAGGTCAAATTAACTTAATTTGACCACTTCTGACACATAATGTTACTCCCTGACTCTTAAAATAGTGCAGCCATGTGCCGGGGTAAGGATTCCTCTGGGTGCAAGATGCTCGGGGCACTGCCATCAGCAGCACAGGGACATCCCAGTAACTGGGGGTTATGAGGGGTGTGGGAAGTTTGGGGTGTGTGTGGAGATGTAAGAGGGGTGTGTCAGTGTGTGTTTGTGTGTAATTTCCTCATTCAAAATCCCTGTGATATTTCCTGCCCTCTAAAATCCGAAAAGCAAGTCAGCGCTTCAAGCGCAGCAAATATTGAAGGAACTGATTAACATCATGTGAGATTTTTCCCCCATTTTAAGATTATTTCTGTTTGGAGCAGGCAGAGAACTAAAGCTCCTTTTCCAGGATGCTTCCCTGCAGCCTCCCTCTCCCCTGGGGTGTGTGCAGGAGGGAGAAGCAGCATGATTTGTGATGCTTTGGAAGGAGAGAGGAATGCAAACATCAGGGTGAATTAACAGCTGATGGGAAACGCAGCCAGCTCACCTCGGAGGAGGGATGGCATGACAGGGAGAGAGAGGAAAACACTACATCACCCTGGAACTGCCAAACTACAGCTGAGATTCAGCAGCAGAAGGAATCTGGGCATGGCATCTGCTTTCTGCAAGTGGAGCTGCAGCCCAGGCACGGAGCAGATTGGCACCGACCCGGGGGGAGCAGCACGGCAGATCCTGCCCCAGGAACGCAGCCAGCGCGTCCACGGATTGCAAGGACTTTCCTGCAAAGGTGGGAGCTTCAGGAGGCATAACAAATGCTTTCCCCACCTGGCAAGGGCAGGGACAACCAGGGGAATCTGTCCTTGGTGCTGTGTCCTTGATGATGGTGCACATATGGCCAGGCAGGGTCACCCAGCCTGTTCCCAGCTGCTGCTGTCCCACTGTCCTCTGCAGAAGCTGGAGATTTGGGATGGATAAAACATTTCTGTGACTGCTTTGCTGCAATATTGGTTGTTTGGTTTAACAGACACTTTCCCAGCAGATCCTTGCTGCTATGAAACAAGTTCTGTAGTTCAGGATATTGATATCAGGGCTGGTGAACCAGCTACGTGAAATGTCTGTGCCAGATTTTGACCTCAAATGGAATAGTTTTTAAAGTTACTTTAAAAATCAGGGCAGCATTTCTCAGAAACCTGCCCTAGCTTTGCCCAAAGCTTCTGAGCCTTGGCATCTCCATCTGCAAGGATGGGGACAGCACAGCTGGTGGGTGTGACCTGGGTTTGGGGGGTTTCAGTCCCCAGGATTGTCCTGGTGGTGGGGACAGGAGCCAGGCAGGGTTTGTGGCCCTGGTGATGAGGATCTGCAATGGGACACACAACTTCAACCCCATGAAAGCTCAGTAGAGAGGAAGCCAGTGGTTCTCCTCTTGGGAAAAAAATCTGTTTTATTCCTCAAGCCAGCTTCTTCCAGACAGCACAGAGGGAAGATCCATGTCGTGTTCTCACTGCCTCGTTCCTCCTACGAGCCCCAGGAGGCCTCCTGTGAGAGATCCCCAAGGATTTCTGTGGGGATGCCTCTAAGACATCTCTGGGGATGCCTTTAGGCAGCCTGGGGCTCTCCCTTGCCGCTCAGGGAAGGGATGCTCCTCCCTGGGGAGGCTGCTGGGATCACAGCCCAGGCAGAAAACAGGGTGGCTGCACTCCCAGGCTGCCTGCTGGGTACCTGCAGGAGCCTGTGCCCAGCCGTGGAGCTGCCAGGAGCTGCTGGAGTGTCCCCTCACACTCATTTTTGGGTCAGACAGTGTAGTGGTTTTGGTTTGAAAATTTGAGATTTCTCAGCCAATGAGGGTGGTGGGTTCAGGGCTAGCTAATTACTAGTGTACTCATTAGAATGTACTGACTCATTTTCTGTTGTGATATAAGGTTAGGAGAAAGGCAAAGCAGGCTCAAAACTTTAAAAGGGTATAAAGAAAAGTTTATTAAAGCAACTAAAAGAAAGAGTATAATAAGAGTACAATAAGAGTGTAATAAGAATCAGAACAAAACCTTCAGGACACTTCTCCTCCCCCTACAATCTTTTCTTTCCCAATGATAATGTAAAGAAATAAAACCTAAAATTTCAGTCAGTTTACCCCAGAATAGCCTTTTTTCAGTTCACCTAGGGAAGTGGTGGCAGGAAAAATCCCTCCTAGAAAGATGATTTAATATCTGGTTCATCATTGTCACTGGTGATGCACTCTGTGAGTAATGAGGGGAAAGGAGGAGGGAGGCAAGGACAAGGATGAAGCTTGGGAAGTGACTCATTAGCAGGATGTTAATGAAGATCTCGGCATAGCAGGGGCAGAGGCAGTTCATGGTGACTTGCCTGGTCTCCTCTGTGCCCAGCACCTGTGACAGTTCAGGGAAGGGCAGTGCGGTCACTGTGACAGAAATTCCTGGATGGAACGGGACAGGATCACAGCAGGTACAGATGCAGAATGTTGTGAAATGCAGAAACTCCTGGGTGCTGAGGCATCCAAACCTCACGTGGCTCCTGCAGTGAGTGGCACTGCTGTGCTCTGTCACAGCTGAGCTTCCACCAGCCAAGCTCTGGGAGAATTCACATCAGGTTATCAATTCCATCTCGGGCGGGAGACAGCAGGGAAATTTGATAAGCGCCTGCGATGGCTGATTAAGATGGAGAGAAGAGGAGCCCCAGGTTTAACTCCCACCTGACCTTTCCAGAAGGAGGCAGCGTGTTGAAAAATGCCATTTGCAGCTCTTAAAGGTTTTATGCCCCTGAACACCTCCGAGCTGTTTAAGGAGGATGATATTCAGCTTGCTCAGGCCCTGCCAGCTCCTGCTTCCCCTCACAGCAGCCCCAGTGGGAGGCTGAGAGGGATTTATGAAAGGTCAATATTTGAATGTGCAAAACTTACTAAGTCTATCAGAGCACGGGGAGAGATTCTGCATCAGCTCACTGAAAATCAGCCTAAATTCCCACTCAAATAGGACAGCAGCTGGAAAAACTCTACATGGCTCCATTGGTGCTGGCTGTGGTCAGATGTGCAGCAGCAGCTCCATGAATTCCTGTTCTCTGCTGGCACAACAAGGTCTCAACACGCTGCAGGATGGGGCAGAAGGAACAGAATCTGCCCCAGTGTGTCCAAAACCCCTGAGGTTCCTTCTCTCAGAGCCTGCTGCTCTACAGGAGCTGATGTGAGCTGCTGCAGAACCAGGACATTTCCCGTGGACTCCTCCTTCCCATTTCCAGGGAGGAGCATTCCCAGTCTGTCTGATAATATAAGGATCAAATATTGGGATAAAATGTGTCTAAAATCATGGGATATTCAAGGGAGTTGGAAAGAAGGGTTGGGCCTGGTAGGTCCTTGGAAAATGTTGAGCTTTACTGGATCATGTGAAACTGGACCTGTATAATAATTTAATGACTATGATAAAGTCATTCATGGTATGATTATTATACGATAGTAAATCATGGCATGACTATTATATGATATGATTGTTAAAGGTAATGACTGTTTGGTAATTGGATATAATTATTATTTAATTGTAGCAATAGTCATGAGAAACTATGTTGGGGGGTTTGATGGAAATTACAAAATCCATGCTTGGATGAGATCAATGTATGCAATAGAAAAATATAAGTTTAATAATTAATATGTAGTTATATAATGATAAGGGTATAAAAACGTGTTCATCCTGAATCCATGTCAGAGTCAGATTTGGGTTTGTGCCCCTGACACCCAGAGCTCTTCAATAAAAGCACCTACATAGAGTCATTCTGTGATTATGTGTTCCTGAACACCAGCATGGCCAAGCTAGGGACACTTTGCCAGTGCTGATCACTTGTGCTGGGCAGGTGACATCCCAGAACTTCCTCTCCCAAGCTGCAGATATGGAAAGCAAAGCTGCAAAGCAAGCCCAGCTCTGAATTGCAATGCCAGGGAATGTTATTCCTTGTTTGCAGGATCACAGCAGCTGCAGCTTTCACAGATTTTGAGGGAAAAGAAGCAAATTTCACTGAAGCAGAAGAATGAACCCAGAGCAGAGGAGCTGCTGCAGCCACTGACATCTGCTGCAAAGCCAGTGTGAATATTTCATATCACACAATATCCAAAGTTTGCTCATGTCTCCCAGATGGGGCTGGGTGGTGATGTGTAACCGAGGGGTAGCACTGCTTCAGCAGGAACATATGACATGAATTTGCTCCAGATTTCAGGATTCTTAGCTGTGATTTTATTCTCATTCAGCGATTTGACAGGCAGCCAGTTAAATTTCAACAGAAGAGAGAAAGCGAGAAAAGGCTCCCATTCCTTGGGATCATTCAGAGAACATGCTTCCCATTTTGGTGGCACTGTTGGTCCCAGGTCAGGACTCAGGACAGGGAGATTCCAAACCCTCCAGGCAGGGCTGGGCAGGCTGTGGCTGTGGTTCCAGCACAGGCAGATCTTCACTCTTGCTGTGCAGCCACAGTGTGACGGTGTTCACAGGGGTCTGAGGATGAGGGAAGAGATGAGGATCTGACTCCATGTTTCAGAGGGCTGATTTATTATTTTATGATATATATTACATTAAAACCATACTAAAAGAATAGAAGAAAGGATTTCATCAGAAGGCTGGCTAAGAATAGAATCAGAAAGAATGATAACAAAAGTTTGTGGTTCTCTCTGTCTGAGCCAGCTGACTGTGATTGGCCATTAATTAGAAACAACCACATGAGACCAATCACAGATGCACCTGTTGCATTCCACAGCAGCAGATAATCATTGTTTGCATTTTGTTCCTGAGGCCTCCAGCTTCTCAGGAGGAAAAATCCTAAGGAAAGGATTTTTCATAGAAGATATCTGCGGCACCACAGAGATTTTGGAATCCCCAAAACAAAAAGCAAATATTTTTGCATCTGGTTTGCAGCAGGAAGCAAATCCATGTGAGGTGAGGGGATGTGGGGTTATCGAGAGACTGGGATCCTGTCTGGGTGAATTTCAGGGCTTCCCCTCTACTTCCCAGCCCCTACAAGTATTAGCCAATTCCCCAGTATTTAAACTCCTTTCAAGAGCTGAAGTGTCGTTAAGTCTCCCATTTTGCCACAATTTACAATTAGTTTACCTCATTAAGCATTGTAAAAGCTGTCGGGAAGCACCTTGGAGGTTATCTATCACCCTTATTGCTGCTGCTGCTGCTGTCCTGGCTCTGCACAGCAGGAAAGTCCTGGGGGACCCGGGGCTCAGAGAGCCCTGAACAAGGGGGTGACACCACCAGGGACAGCACTGAGAGCAATGAGGGATTTGTCTTTACAAACAAGCTGTGGGGCTGCTGGAAGATAAAACCAGCACTGGGAGAGAAAATAAACAATGGCAAGGATTCCACTGATTGGTGAACGGAAGAAGATATTTGATTTTACAAATAAACTTTAGGTTTGCTGATAAATGAAATTAGAGATTGAAAGATGAAAGAAACAGTGAGGAAGAAAAACCCCTAAATTCAGTAAGAGTTAAAAATTAAAAGGGAGGGTTGTACATTAGAGGGGAATCTTTGTGATCAGGCATATCAGGGAGTCTGAACCTCTCAAGTACCTCAGAAATGGGGAAAGAGAGAAGGGAAATGCAACTGGGATATTGGGATAAAAAGGAGGCTGCATCCTCCAAAAATTTGAGAGATCCCAGGGGAATGCCCCATGGCCTCTGCCTTGATTGGAATAAAGTTCCAGGACTCCTCTGTCTCCTTTTTGGACACAAACCTCTGGTGTTTGTGGATGAATTTTCCTGGCAGCACCAAATCCACGTGTGGCACCTGCAGCCCCTGGCACCTGCCCCGGCCACCAAGGGACAGCAGCAGGTGTGGGGTCAGGGCTGCAGCTCCTCTGCTGAGCCCCTGAGCATCACCCAAGGGCCAGAGTGGTCACTGCTCCTTGTGCTGCCTTTTCTGGCTACCTAAACACAGAGGCCAGATGAAATTAAGGCAATAAAAATCAGTCCTATTTATTGAAGGCCTTCAGGGACATTTAGGGCAGGCAGGGGCTGCACCCAAAATGGACAATGGGTCACAGGTTTTCATATTTTTATAACTTCGGTCCATTTGCATGTTGGGAGTTCATTTCCCAATTACAGCTTCAGCTGATGAAGTCATTGACCCCAAGTTTGCTCCCTCAACTCACTTTTGTTTCCATCTCTCAGGGCCTGAGGCAGTGAGGTGTCCTTGACTGCCAGGCCCGGAGAGGAATTGTTGTGTCTGCCCAAAATGGGGAAGCAGCAGCTCACACTGTGTGTGGAGTTTGGAGTTATACACTAAAGAATTGCAGGATTACAAATACATGAAAAATAGAAAAGCTGAAATCCTGAGGCATCACTTGCATTTTCCTTATTTTAAAGCCTGACACTTGGATAACCAGAGAAGCAGAAGGAAGCAATGCACTCCGCACAGCACAAATAAAAGCAGCAGAAGAGAAATAGCCAGTTTTTACCAAATCCTGTGTAATAGCAGCCCAATATCAGCATGAGATTGGAGCTGCATTTTAAGAGAACAATCTCTGTTCTGCATGTAAGCAGCTCTTATCCCTTCCAGCAATCCTGGATCTATCCTGATGCTCTTCCTCTTGTCTTCTGCCTGTACTTGCAATTTCTAGTGAGTAGTTAAATTTGACCAAAAGATAAATCTCACATTTAGCAAGCACTGCCTGAGGACAGAGTTTGCATCCAGAGATGGGTCCTTGCTTAAGTGATGTAACTCAAACAGCTCAATTCCCTTGGGAGCTGGTGTGATGCTCAACTCTGGAAACCAAGACACTTCTACTGAGTCATTGAAATTGCAGGAAGAAGTTTTATTTTAAATAATTGAACTTGAATAATTTGGGAGGTGTTACCCCAAGCAGAACTTGCACATTGGCAGCAGGGAGGGTTAAACTACTCTGTCACCTGTGTCTGTGTCCCTTCAGGAACATTCCATTGGAGCATGTTGATTTTTTGCCAAATTTCCAACAATGATGTTTTAAGTTGCTCCACAGGTTGTCTTACAGCCTTGCTTTAGGTTCCAGCCCAGGGAAAATAGGGGGAATAAGTGAAAGCCACCAGAGCTGCCTGGTGCCATTGTTTACCCCAATTCCTGTAAAAAATCCTCATATCAGCAGCGGATATTTGGAATTTAATTGTTTTGATAAGCACGGGGCACTTTGCCAAACAGTCAATTGAACAAAACTGTGGCAATTAGCAGAGAAGCTCTCCCTGCAGAATTACAGTCCTTAATCTCCATTCCTATTTACGAATGAGATTGGATGAGTGGGGATGTCCATGCTCATCCCTGTGCCCACCCCCTCCTGCTCCCAAAGTCTGTCCCAGCTCTGTGCTCTGACCTCCCATCCGAGTATTTCTGGTGATATTTACACACATTGAGAGAACAAAAGGTGATTTACACAGTCAAGTGAGGATTATATTTTGTAGAGAAGTTCCCGCTAGATTTGTGTCTCAGTTTGTCTCCAGTGTGGAATTGCAACCTCACTTTTATATCACGAAATATTAGTTTACAGAGTCGCCTCACCTCCCAAAATCCCAGCTGGAGGTCCAAGAAAAGGGCTCACTTACTCAGAACTTCCCCATCCTGGAGCTTTGCAAGGGAATATTTTCTCCCAGTCGAACACATCTATAGGAAAATTAATTCGGGAAAGCGATTCTTTGGGTTTATTGTATCTGCTTTTAGGGAAAAAAAAAAGAAAAAAAAAAAGGAAAAAAAGGGAAAGGAAGAAAAAAAAAGCTTTGTTTCCTTGTTTCCTCCAAGAGGAGCTGTGATTATCAGAGATCTGTCTGTGTTCATTTCCCTGCTCTCCTCACAGGGCCGGGTGTGCTGGTGCTGCTGTCGATGAGAGCTCAGAGATCGATCCGAGCTCTGACATTGATGAACAGGCAGGGCCCCAGCACCTGCAGGATCCCCACCGAGCCCAAACTTTTCTGAAAGGCCAGGCAAGGAAAGTCTCTGCCTGCTGGTGTCCTACAAGGCAGAGCAGGGGGTGAGACCGTGGTGAGGCCTGGAGGAAGTTCAGGGACTGTTCCCTTTGTTCAGGAATTTCCCTGCGCTGGTTTTAGGCTGCCTTGGTGGGGTAACCTCTTTCTGGGCACAATTTTTTGCCCCAGGATGGATGAGGAGCCAGGGGACAGAGCAGAGAGGCTGCTCTATGGAGAGGCTGCTCTACTTCACCCGTGCTTTCAATACAAATCCAGGGTGTGACACAGCCTGCTCAAATTTTTCCCATTTTCTAGGAATTCCCTTGGCTGGCAGCAGGTGTTCCCAGCAAAATCACAGTTTCAACAACCTGCCTGGCCCCGTGGTGCAGAATCTCCACATGGCAGCAATTGTGGCTGTCACATCCCCTTTGATAACCCCACCACAGCCCCTGGGGCTGCTGCTGATGTGGAACACACTGGGCCAGTCAAACCAGCTCGAGCTCTGCCTCTTGCTCTGCTAATTAATTTTATCTCCTACTCAAAGCCAGGCAATCCTCAGCCTTGTAGAATTGATTTCAGGGCAAAGGAGGGATATTTGTGTCTTACCAAAGCCACTCCACTTACAAATCCCAAGCACTTGCTCCTTGTTATTTGCATCAGCATGTTCCAAAGTAGGACACAGTGCTTGGACTGTTTCTATTCTGGGTAACCTACAATGTATTTTTATAATGTCTTTTTCCTTCCCCTCCCATCTCTTTTCTTTTCTCAGAGACAAACAGCAGCTGTGTTGTTGGCACAGTGCTGAGAAAGGGAAGCAGAAGGGCAGCAAGGGCATGGAGATAAGCAGTTCTGGTGTAAATCAGATCCTTCACAAAGCCGAGATTAAAAATTGTCGCTTGCCTACAAATAAGTGATGATTTCTTGCCCTCCCCGTATGTGCAGGCGCTTTGATTTCCCATTCAGACGCTTTCTGAGCACTTCATTTTGGAGTGGGAAAGGCAAGGATCAAGTCTCCACTCGTCTGCAGGAGGACAGAGCTCAGTTCTGTTCTCAGTGCAGGCACAGCACACAAACCCTGCAGTGATGCCATCACTAAAGCAAGGCTGAAGCAGCAAACCTGGCCCACTTTCGGTGACTTTTGGTGGCCCACTCACCCCATGGTGGCCACCAAAAGTCTCCAGGCAGGTGCTGGGCCAAACCTAGAGATGGCAAACCCAGCAGGACCTACCACACTCAGCTTCAGAGAGCTCTGCACAGGTTGGCAGGGCCGCTGAAGGGCCCAAAAAACCTCCTGGCCCAATAAACCAGGCTCAAGCCTGTGGTTATTAATTGCTGTGGTTTTGTTGTGGGTCCCAGGATGAGGTGAGAGATGAGAATTGACTCCAAGTTCTTAGAGGGCTGATAAATTCTATTCTATTCTATTCTATTCTATTCTATTCTATTCTATTCTATTCTATTCTATTCTACACTAAAGAAGGAAAGGAGACATCACAAGGCTAGGCAAGAATAAATAATAAAAAACCTGTGACTGACCAGAGAGTCTGACACAGCTGGACTGGGATTGATCATTAATTAAAAACAATTCACATGGACCCAATCAAAGATGCACCTGTTGGTAAGCAAACCCCAGACCACATTCCAAGCAATCAGATAGTTATTGTTTACATTTCTTTTCTGAGGCTTCTCAGCTTCTCAGGAGAAAAATCCTGGCAAAGGGATTTTTCATAACATATGACAGTGACACAAACCAGACCCAGCTCAGGCCATGGGCAGCTGGGTTTTAACTGTGCTGCTCCAGAGCCACATCTGTAACCCACAGCACCCTGAGATCCTGGGCAGGATGCTCCATCCCTGTGTCCAGAGGCTTTGGACAGGGATTGCTCAGCAGACATCACATGCTTGGCTTCTGGGAAAGCTGAAGGATGATCAATAGTTGATTAATCTAGTGAAGAAATTAATGTATTAAAAGCAGTGACTGATGTCAAATACATTCTCTCTTGGTCATCGATTTCCTTCATTTTAACCTGCATGTGCCAAAGTCCTGAAGCCCAATTCTAGTGTGCAGCTGGCACATCCATCTCTTTAATTTCATATGGATATAAGATACTGAGCAATGCATTTGATTGAGTAAATGTGGTGCCATTGATTTTGTGGCTGAATTATCTGATTTGATTGGCACCGTGTCCCGTTTAATAGAGAAAGCAACCAATTCAATAAGTAATGTTAGTAATTGGGTAGTTGTTCTCTGAAGAAAGATTACTTGAGTTTACAGGACTGATGTTTCTCGGCTGCAGCATAAACTGGATAAATTTCTACACGAGATGAACATGATAACATTTATCCATGTAATAACAGAGCTCTGGGCTCTCTAATGCAGCTCCTGGGCAGCCCCACTGAGCAGCTCCCACGCTGTGAATACACGAATACAAAGCTCAGCAGCCAGGGCCATTCATTAATTAACCCTCTAAAGGCACTGAGGAGTGCTGCAGAGTGTGTGTGTGCTCTAACAAACACACTGTGGGGGATAACACTGACTGTGGGCTTGAGTGGCAGCAGGAGCAGCCCTGGCTGCAGTGGGGCTGGATCAGAACCCCAGTGGATTCTGACCCCTGGATCACAACCCCAGAATTATTTAGGCTGGAAAAGAACTCGAGTCCAACCTGCAATGAGCCAGCCCAGAGCACTGAGTGCCACATCCAGCTGTTCCTTGGATGTGTGACAGCACATCCTTTCCCAAAACACCTTCCCAAGCCTGAATCCAAGGTGGGTTGTTGCTATAGGACACCAAATAAAACCATGCAGACACTGGAACCACCGAGGTAAAAAGAAGGGAAGTTTATTTTCTGATTCTAACATTTATAGATTTTCAGAAGTGGATTGGAGGATGACAGTGTCACCTCTCCAATGACACTGAACAAACTAACAGTTCATCAAATGTCTCTTCCTCCAGAAAAGAATGTAAAACAATAATTATTTACATAAAACTGCATGAGAAAGTTCATTACAAGAATGTAAACATCAGAAGGCTCAGAAGAACTTAAAAGAACAGCAGTGGGTGATTTTATTCAAGGTGGTGTTCAATACTAAGAGGAAAGATATTTAATTAAGTGTTATACTCAGCAAATTTGATACCAACAATCATCTGTCAAGTTCCTGTAAAGCTGATAGAAATAAAAGCAGGACGACTCATATACTGATTTTTCAGCCTGTGCTGTATTATTTTCAAAAGAGAAACCAGCACACAACAATTGGATTCCATGTTGATATATTACAAAATACAATCTAGCCATAACGCTGATGTGACAGCCAAAAGCAGATATTAGCAGAAGAAAGTGATTTTTTTTTTATTATACAATTTTATCAGTGGATGGAAATTTCAGGACTTAAATTTACCATCACATCCACATCTGAACCTGAATATCTGGGAGGTCATTTACTCCACTGTACAATAAAAGGGAGTCAGACAAGGTAATGCATAATGGAAATCAAAGTGGAGCTTCCATTTGCGACGCTGCTGCACATAAACTATCGGCTGCAGGATCTAAATTATGAGGAGATTCACTCCCAGGTGATGAATGCAGAACATGACGAGTGGGGAAGGACAGACCCCGAGGGAGGAGGAATGTGCCACTTGTAGAGGTGTTTATCAACACAGAGATATGCTTCTGTATCTTAAAATGTTATTTTTCTCAAAATTTATTTCAGATGCTGATAAGCGAGACCTGTTTATTTATTTCATGGCAATTACAGGGTTGCTCAGAACTGCCTGTTCTGGCAGATTTTCCCCACAGAAAAGGCTTTGCACTGAGCATTTCAGGGCTTTGCTTCTAAAAATTCAGAACTTCAAAACCATTTTTAAATGTAGAAATATTCGGTTTGGTTTTTTTTTTTTTTTTCTGTTGCGGAGGCCCAGGCTGCATCTTTCAAATTCCCGACTTCTTAAAAAAGAAGGAAAGATGTTTCAGGCTCCAGAACAGCAAAGGATATTTTGTTTTCCTCAGGGTGCTGCAGGGCAGGAGCCCTGTGGGTACCCCTGCCCCAGGGATGCTCCTGCTGCTGCTCTCTTCATCTGACACATCAGATTTATAAATCTGTGACAAACGCCAATCACTTGTTTATTAAAATTTTAAAAGTTTAATATTAATAAAATGGTTATAAAAATAGGAATTTAATTAGAGTACTAATAATTTGGACAATTAGGATTTAGGACAATATGAAGCAATAAAAACAAAGAGTTACAGACAGTCTGGATGTCCTTTCTGGGCAAAATAAGCCTGAAAAAGGACCCACGTTAACAGAGGATTAACCCTTAAAAGCAACAGCCTGTTGCATATTCATACACCTCATACATGATGCATAAATTCCATTCAAACAAAGGATTCTGTCTGGTCAGTGTCAACTTCTTCCTCTGAATCCTCTTCATGGCTGAGCAAGGCAGGAAGAAGTTTGGTTCTTCTGGTAATGGAACAATAAATTCTTTTTCTCTGAAAGATTTAGGTGTCCTGTGGCTGCTCTCTGGTGTGAGTACCTCATTCCTTTATTTAAAAAAATATATCCCACATACATAGTTTCTATGTTATAACCTAAAACTATATTTAACACACTACTTAAAAAAATTAATACAGCATCACTTTCTAACATAACACATATAATATTCATTTTAATATTTGCCAAAAGCCAATCACAAAATACACATTTTTCACACAGTTATGGCCATAGAAAGTGGGTGAAGTAGACAGAGAACTGCTTTGTGTTAGGTTTCCTTGGCTTTTCAGAGGAAACACTCAGTGTTCAGCCTCTCCTGCCTCTCCTAAGCCGCTTTGTGCAAGAGCTGGAATGGAAAACAGCAATGACTCCAGTTTTATCTGCCCTTAATTAAATGCTGAAGTGCTCGTGTGTAGTGGTGGGATTGTGTTGTGGTGAAACCCAAACCCTGTGAATGGGGTAATTATAAGCTGAGGGATTTTGCTAATACCAGACTTCCCCTCATTTTCCCTCAGTAATTAGAACACAGCAAATAAATCAGTGTGCAGTTGACTTAAACAATCCGCCACTGGAAGAATTGCTTGCTGATGACTTCCCTGGCCAATCACATCCCTACAGCTGCCACATATCAAAGAAATTGGTTTTGTGTCTTCATATTAATGGCATTTCTTCCAGCTGGCAGGATCCCGTTTCCCTGCTCCTGGACAGGACAGGAACAATGTTGGAGGGAGAGGTAAGACAGGGGATGCTCAGAGTTCCGATGTTCAAACCTGAGAGCCAGAAATGCTTAAATTCAGAGTGGGGGTGTGACGGTGTTCACAGGGGTCTTAGGATGAGGGAAGAGATGAGGATTTGACTCCATGTTTCAGAAGGCTTGATTTATTATTTTATGATATATATTACATTAAAACCATACTAAAAGATAGAAGAAAAGTTTTCCTCAGAAGACTAGCTAAGAATAGAATAAGAAGGAATGATAACAAAAGCTTGTGTCTCAGACTGAGAGTCTGAGCCAGCTGACTGTGATTGGCCATTAATTCCAAACAACCACATGAGACAAATCCCAGATGCACCTGTTGCATTCCACAGCAGCAGATAACCATTGTTTACATTTTGTTCCTGAGGCCTCCCAGCTTCTCAGGAGGAAAAATCCCAAAGACAAGATTTTCCATGAAAGATGTCTGCGACATGGGGGCATGGATTTGAAAGCAAGATATTGGTGTCTAAGCGACTGACAGAGAGAGAGAGAGAGAGGTCTCCAGAAGTGAAGCCTCTTCCTGATTTCTGGCCAGCAGAACCAGATCCCCCTCAGGGCTCTGTGGCACACATCAGCTGTCCCAGTCTGGAGTTTATGGGATGCACACCAGCCTGTCATCCCTCTGAACCACGGGCTCCAGGCTGGTGCAATACACAGCGCTAAAAAGCTGAATCTGGAAGCATCAGTTTCGCTGAGCAGGATCTCTGCCGTGTGGTTGCAAGATCTGCAGTAGATCTGAGCCCTCCTGACCCACCTGAACCTCAGAGGGCAGAGGGATCCTGGTGTCTGGGTTAGGGTTGGGGTTAGGTTTAGGGTTAGGATTAGGATTAGTGCAAGAGTTAGAGTTAGGGTTAGGGTTGGAGTTAGAGTTAGGGTAAGGGTTAGTATTAGGGTTAGAGTTAGGGTTAGGGCAAGGATTAGGGTTGGGGTTGGGGTTAGGTTTGGTGTTAGGATTAGGATTAGTGTTAGGGTTAGGGTTAGGGTAAGGGTTATGGTTAGGGTCAGGGTTAGGGTTAGGGTTGGGGTTAGGTTTAGGGTTAGAGTTAGGGTTAGGGTAATTTTTAGGGTAAGGGTTAGGGTTGGGGTTAGGGTTAGGCTAAGGGTATGGTTTACAATTAGTTTTATGGTTAGAGTTAGTGTAACGATTAGGGTTGGGGTTAGGGTTAGGGTAAGGTTTAAAATTAGTTTTATGGTTAGAATTAGGGTTAAGGTAAAAGTTAGGGTTAGAGTTGGGGTGAATTTTAGGGTTAGGTTTAAACCAGTGAAACCAGCCCAGGTTTCCCACCATCAGTCACACTTTTCCCATTGCAGGGAGATATGTCCTTATGTAAGCACCATTTTCCCATCTCTGTGCATGTGCTGAGGCTGTAAAAGCCCTGACAATGTGTACCAGAGCAGGATCTCTGCTTACCAGCTGTCAGCTAATAACAGGAGGTGTTATCCCAGCCCTGAGACCACTGCCAGCACGAGCAGCAGCTCCCAAGCTAAGCTGGCTGATTTACTGACTGCTCACGCCCGCGTTGCATGAGCTGGTGTGAATGTAATCTGCTCAAAACACCCCGCTGGGACCCATAAACTTTATATAAGGAGCCTTAACTCAAACAGTAAGAGGCTCCCAGGGCCTATGGAGAATGGCTCAAATGCTGCTTGGGATGGATTTTTTAATGCGCTTTGGTTTTTTCTTTTGTAGTCACAAGGGGTGCTTTCTGTTTATTTTGCAAAACAAAAGCAATACCCCCTCCCCAAACTGTCCCCAAATCTCTCATGCCACAGGCACAGGCAAGGCAGGAAAGGTGTGCCAGCACCTTGTTATCCATGCAGACTGGGATGGGGAAACAGCTGGGCTGCATTTCCCGGTCCTTGTCTTCTGTGGGGATTTGTGAAAGGAATGATTGATGTTATTTGAAGGGACATTTGCCCTCTCAATGCAGCAGGGAAGTTTAACAGGAATGTAAAAGTGGTAAAACCTCGACCCTGGGATGAGCTGTGCCAGGGCTGTGCTGGTTGGTGCTGTGGCAGGAGCAGATGCTGTCTCTGGGTGACATTCCAGGACATTCCAGGACAGACAGAGCTCTTCCTGCTGGTGCTGCTGCTGTGCTCAATAACACACCTGCACAAACCCTTCTGATCCCACCTTGCACCCATTTCTTCCCAGAAAAAGAAATTTCTCTTGTTCAGCCTGGAGAAAAGGAGGCCCAGGGGGGACCTTGTGGCTCTGCACAGCTCCTGACAGGAGGGGACAGCCCCAGGCTGGGCTCTGCTCGCAGGGAATGGGACAGGAGGAGAGGAAACGGCTTCAAATTGCACCAGGGCAGGCTCAGGGTGGGCACCAGCAGGAATTTCCCCATGGAAAGGGTGCTTGGGCCTCGGAACTGCCCAGGGAGGTTTGGAGTGCCCATCCCTGGAGGTGTCCAAGGAATTCCTGGAGGTGACAATGTGGGGATTGGGCACAGCTTGGACTCGATGCTCTTGGAGAGCTTTTCTAACTTTAATGATTTATTTTTCTATGATTCTACAAAAAAAAAAAAAGAGTAATTTGAATGTCCACAAATGATGGAGAGAAGCTGGAACATTATCTCTCTGAACCCAACACCAATAAGGATTTGGCTGTTTGGCACCACTTTGAGATAATTGTTTCCAAGGATCTGAATGCAGAAAATACTTTAAAAACAACTTTAAAATCAATAGCTCTTTTAATTTGCAACTTGCAGCTCACTTTGACAAATAACCCAAAAAGGGAGGATAAATAATGCAGCTTCAATTATATTTCTGTACAAAATTTGTCTTATTTTGTGTAGTGTACTGCTGAGCTAATTCAATTTTCTGCTGCCAGCCCATGCTTGTTTCCCTTTCACTTGTAATATATAACTTTATGAAGAGGGACTAAATCTTCCTACGTGAATGGCAGTTTATCCTTGAATGTGAATGTTTCTGGAAAATAAGAGAAAATGAACCAACAACAAAACTCTTCATAAAACCAAGAAAAGCTGAGTTATTTTTTCAGCAGGGGCAAAGGATGCACAATAGAGGAAAGCAGGTGGCAGCTGGAAAACATCCAGAAACCCCCAGAGGCTTCTGGTTTTACAGCTGGAAACCAAGACCTGGTACCCCCTGCTTGAACACATTCCTTTGAATTCCCAAGCTGGAGGGAAGCTCTCTCCCTGCTCTTCCTGCTGCCTGGCTGAAGGATGCACCAAGTTCTGAGATGCAGGAATGGATCCTGGCCCCAAAAGATGAAAATTTAAATTGGTTTTAGAGCTTGGGGGTGGAAATTTTGAAATTTTAAGCATGAAGATAGAAGGGCACTGAGATGTTCCAAGGTGCCCAGGAGGTTATTGGAGCATGGTGCCACACCACAAAACCTGTGCTTGTTTTAATGGTGTCACTGTCTCTGCCTCTCTGCTGATATAAACTAGGGGTGGAATCTTCTTTGCAGTGACATAGGACATGTGCTGGCAATGGCCACAACCCCTCTGTGCTGAGCATAACAGGCAGGGGACACTAAAACTGTTACCCCATTGCTCACTTCCTGACATTTCCATAACTTCTGCATCCTGTAATCCACTCTCATGAGCTGCCATTGGAGCTATTTCTGCTCCTTTAATTTCTTCTTCTCTAAACTGCTGCCTCTGGAGGGGGAAAACAAACCACAAAGGCTTCTTTCATGTCTAAAGGCAAAATGTCAGTCAGGCTCTGCCTGTCCCTCATCTCACAGCGTCCCAGTGTGGCCAGCCTGGCTGCTGGGAGGGAGTAAAGAGAGAGAGGAGATGTTCAGCTAAAGGCTGGGAATTGTTTGCAGCAAACCAACAGATGTTTATGGTTCATGAGTACATTCCCAAAAGGACAATGTTAGCAGCCTGAAAAAAACGGGAGGGCGGAAAGATGGAGGAATTGATTTAACATCTGTGTTTTTCTTGAAAATCTGTTCTCTCAGGGATGTTGGGAAGCTGACATTTTCACAAGGCAGGAGTGGGGTTCGTGGCTGATTGTGGTCCTGATAGTGAAACAGCAGAGGATGCAAAGGAGAGAGTTGGAGGCTGCAGCATCTCCTTCACAGCTCCTGCACCACCTGGAGTACTGACAGTGAGGAAACATGGGCTTGCTACAACTTTGTCCTCTTGGCTTCTCCCACACACAGGTCAGAAAGCGATGGCTTTGCAGCCTGTCCCTTGTCTCAGCCGACACACAGCCTGGAGGGAGCACCACTGCTCCAGAAATGTGCAGGGAGAGAAATCCACCCTCACTCCTGGCTTGTCCCTCTGCCTCTCTCCTCTTCTGATCCTGCTGCTCTGCAGACTCTCCCATGCCACACTTTGTGCTACAGGTGCTCGATTATATTTTAATTTTCCCTTAAACTGGTGTTGCTCTCACACAGACACCCCACACAGCAGCAGGAGTGGGTGAGCTGAAAACTCAGAGCAATAACACTGTCCATGCCCCCACAACCCAGACTTACGAGATCCACATTCTCTGCATTTCAGCCTGCTTGGTGTTAATTTTAGATGGCAAAGTTCCTGTTTTGGAGCTGATAACATGGTTAACAACTGTCGCTGTGCCCTGTCTCGGCAGGAGGCAGCAGCATCCCTGTGTGTGCTGCTGCTGCACTGCCAGGCTGGGCTCACAGCTCCTCCCAAAATCGTACAGGTGCTGCTGAAGCCATGGGCACCTCGGCCCTGCACTCCCTGCTAGTCTGGCTGGATTGTTAGACAGAATTTAGGGTATTTCTGCCCCTGGAAATGTCAGCTTTTGTGTGCTGGATGGGTCTGCAGGCACTCCCTGAGTCTCCATCACCCATCTCTGCCCTGGCTGTCACCAGGACACTCTGCTGGCAGGACATATTTTTGTCGCAGACATCTTTTTATGAAATTCCTTTCCTTGGGGTTTTTTCCTCCTGAGAAGCTGAGAGGCCTCAGGGACAAAATGTAAACATTGATTATCTGCTGCTGTGGAATGCAACAGGTGCATCTGGGATTGGTCTCATGTGGATGTTTGGAATTAATGGCCAATCACAGCCAGCTGGCTCGGACACTGTCTGAGCTACAAACCTTTGTTATCATTCTTGTTTTTCTATTCTTAGCTTAGCCAGCCTTCTGAGATGAAACCTTTTCTTCTATTCTTTTAGTATAGTTTTAATGTAATATATATAATAAAATAATAAATCAGCCTTCTGAAATATGGAGTCAAATCTTCATCTCCTCCCTCATGTGAAAACCCCTGTGAACACCGCCACACATTTTTGGGAGCTGGAGGTAGGGTGTGCATTGAGAACACACAAAACTCCTTCCCTCATTTAGCTGGTGCTTGGTGCTCTCTCTTTGTCTGGAGCTCCTCATGGAGCTCCCAGTGCTGCTGGCCTGTGGGGATGCTCCAGCTCTGCTCCTCACTGCGGCCCTGGAGCTGCAGAGGCTTCTGGAACACACTGCTAAAGTTCTGGGGTATCCCAGCCCTGGACCTGCAGGGAAAACTAGCAGCTGCAACATCACTGTCATGTTTTCTCAACCAGGCCCAAAAGTGTGAAGCTGCAGACCCCAAAATTTGGTTTCAAAGAACAGGGTGCAAAAGGGAAGCCGCAGATCTCCAGGACACAGCAGTGGCAGAAATCCAGATCAGCCAAAAGCAGAACCAGCTGAAGCTGTGGAGTTGTCCTTATTTTCAAAGTAATAAACTCTGTAATTAACCATAGCTTAATAAGTCATCAATCTTATGTTAAAAAAGGAATAATGAACTAATTAACTAGAATGCATTTCCCAGTGTAGACAATCAATGCCTTATCTTAATGCTGGGTATCTCTAGAGGGGAAGGAGGGAGGTTAGAAACAGTAAAGATACTAAATATTGAGAGAGAGAATGATTTGCTTTTCCCCATAAAAGAAAATTGATTAAGAGACAAACTCCAGTGCTTGAAACCCAGGACACTTTTCCCCTGTTTTAATTCTTAGAGAAGATATAGACTAAGAGCTACCCTTAGTATTCTATGAGTAACTGTTTAATGTATAAGACAAGAACCACAAGGCTGGCAAAGTCCCTTTAGATCACCCTCCTTCCCCCTCCCCAAGTTTAAAGAAATGTAAATTGCCATTCCAGAGGCAGTGCCTTTAAAAAGAGGGAGTTTGCATTTCTGTGAGATTTTGGAATGTGTCTTTCTAATCTTCCAGTCTCACACATATTTATTCCAGCGATTCCCTTTGCTTCCTCTTGTCAGACTGAAGTTAATTCAAGTCATTTTATACTCCAAAAGCAAGCCTTTTCTTGTATGTTTAAAATCCAGTTTGAACCTCTCCCAGTTCAACAGAGTCACTTGGGCTGTGAGCAACTGCTGAAGCAATTGCTGCTTCTTCCCTGCAGAATATTACATTCTCTGGTGCTCACAACAAAGCCATCACGAGTGTTAATATTGTTGTCATGGTGACTGACAGCTGCTGCAAACATGGCTGATAGAAAGTTAAATTACTGCACTTTGGAAGCAGCACAAAGCTTTGAACGCCGCTGGGGGATCTCTTACATCCTCCTGGGGAAAGCTGAGAGCTCAGAGCCTTCCCCACCACAAAAAGCCTTGCACACCCCTGTCTCCAGTCAGAGATTTCTTATCTCATCCCCTGGGCAGGGAGTGGGGGGCTCCTCCAGCCCTGCAAGCAGGAACAGCCAGAGGGGAAGGGAGGTCTCTGTTAGCAGCAGCTTGTGACAGTGTTCACAGGGGCTCTTGGATGAGGGAAGAGATGAGAATGTTGACTCTATGTTCAGAAGGCTTGATTTATTGTTTTATTATATATATTACATCAAAACTATACTAAAAGAATAGAAGAAAAGGTTTCATTAGAAGGCTGGCTAAGAATAGAATAGAATAGAATAGAATAGAATAGAATAGAATGATAACAAAGGCTCTGTCTTGGACTCTCTGTCTGAGCCAGCTGGACTGTGATTGGCCATTAATTAGAAACAACCAACATGGACCAATCCCAGATGCACCTGTTGCATTCCACAGCAGCAGATAATCAATGTCTACATTTTGTTCCTGAGGTCTCTCAGCTTCTCAGGAGGAAAAATCCTAAGGAAAGGATTTTTCATGAATAGATGTCTGTGACACAGCTGGTCCCTGGAGGAACAAAAAGGCTCCCATGAGTAAGAGACTGAGACCAGAGATGTGGGACTCCAGGCAGCTCTTCAAAATGCTCTTTATTGTATGGAAGATGTCATTGCAGTCTCAGGTTTTTGGTAGCACTGCCACACCTACAGCTGTAGGCAAGCCTGAAGACCCTTTAGTTCTGGTTACATTGCATTATATACTTTTATTTGCTGAGCATCTTAATACATAAAAACCCATAAATACCTTTACTATCACCTACAGCCTATCATTACTGCTATTATTACCATATCATGGTCATTACTGTCCAATCACATGAGTTAGTACACTACAGTTTAAGCTTAAAGTTGTTTTTCAGTTTTCTTGCAGTGGAAAATTCTTACATCTTTTTTCTGCTTGCCACACTGGTATGTTTGCATGCCTGTGGTATCTTCCTGCTTTTCCTAAGAACTATTTCTGCTTGGTAAAAAACATCTTCTTTGTTTGTGGTCAACATATTGCTCTAGTCATAAAACCCTCTTCCAACTCAACATTTGCTGTTTGAGTTGTCCAGTAATGACTGGCTCAGCAACTGTCAATTTCTTGTCAACATCTATTTTCTTCTGTATCAAAATTTGTTTCCATCTCTATTCCACTCTCAGGTCCTACATTCAGAGAGCTTTCTGCCGAGCATAAACATCTGTTGAAATTTTCTTATCAAACTTTCATCTTTTAAAACATCCACGCCTGGTCCTGGTGGGCACAGCACAGCCCAGCTGAGTTCCCAGGGATGTGAATGTTCCCAGAGAGCTGCAGGATGTGCAAAATCCGAGCAAGCCAGGGTCTGAACACAAACATCTGAGAGCTCACAGGAACCAACACCTGCACCAGGATGCCTCTGCTCTGTTTATTCCCTTCTATTCCATGGTGATTTTATCTTCCTGCTTCTTACCTGGGGCTCTGGGATGGGCTCTGTTGGGGAAGATGAAACAGGAAAGCCTTATAAATATGATTGCCTGGCAAAAGATTTTCAGAATATGGAAACTATAAGCAAGATTGAAATGAAAGCAAGCTTTGAGATCCCTCAGTTACTGAACAACTGGAAAACAATGGCATGGCCAGCTGAAGGTGATCCCCTTTGGATCAAACAATCCCCTCTGCTTGCAGACAGGCCCAAGGCTCAGAGCAGACCCTGCCAGCTTGGCAGAAGGGGCCCAAAGAGGAGTTTTTAGGGTTTAAAATGTAACCCAGTGTGGTAATGTAATGATTCTTCTAGGCTGTATGTAAATGCTGTAGGATTTGTATCTTGTGCTAGATTGGTTAGTGAGAATGAGAATATTCAACATAGAGGAACATTTATTGTATTGTAATGGGAACCTCGCACTCTTACTCTTAGCTCTTACTTCTTGTCTCTGAGCTCTTGCCTTTTATGCTCTTACCACTTTTACTCTCTTACCCCTTTTACTCTCTTATGCTTTTACTCTCTCACCCTCTCATCCTCTCTCCCCCTCTCTTCTCTGGGGCCTGCTCTGAGCTGTGGCTGGCAGCTCCCAGCAGGGCCCTGCACCCAGGCCCTTTGCAAGAAACCCCAAATTCCAAGACCAGAAGAAGATTTATTGTATTGTAACGGGAACCTCACCTTCTGATCCTTTCTTTTACGCTCTCATTCTCTCTCTTTACCACTCTCTTTATCTCTCTCTCCCTCTTTAGGGCCTGCTCTGAGCTGTGGCTGGCAGCTCCCAGCAGGGCCCTGCACCCAGGCCCTTTGCAATAAACTCCAAATTCCCAGCCCTGGCTGCAGAGATCTCTCGTCTCTGTCCATCCTGACCATCCTACCTCCCCATCAATCCTACAGCCTGCACACAGCAGGGATGTGAAATGCATCAGAGCAGCCCTGCAGGATGGGCTCCCATAAGTGACATTCCCTGGGCAGGTTTAATGTTCACATCCAGATCCTGGTCCTTCACCAAGCCCCCAGCACAGCCCAGCAGAGCTGCTGGAGGGGTCAGTGCACCTGGAAACAGGTGAGCAGCACCTGGGCTCAGGAACTGCCTCCCACCAGGTCTCTGAGGGCTTCACCAAGGAATAAAACCCACAGGGGAGTCAGAGGAAGAATCAGTCAAATGGATGAAAGTGTGGGAGTGGAGTTAGGTTAAGAAAGGCCAATCTCAAACCTTATTTTTAATTAAATTGGGGGAAGTTCTTAACTGATAAAAACATCTTTAGTTGGACTTAATGGCATTTAGCTGCTTTAATTGGGATGTCTATATTTGGTGTTTGTAGACAGAAACAGATAATAAGGCAACAAAAACAGATCACAGGGGCTTAAAATCCTGGCATTTGCATAACCCAATTGTTCACATTATGAAACGGAAACCCTGTTATCAGCTTGCATAAAACAGCTTGTTTTGGTAGATTGCAAATACTGTGTTTAATTAACCAAGCTTCAGGGACAGGGAATCTTATTGTTACAAGATACCACTCTGTGGAAATAAAGGCATTTTCATTTAAATAAAACAAAAGGGGATGTTTATCAGGATGTTACTTAATTGTCAGCATTGCTAAAGAGTTTTGTTCCTACTACGATTTATGAAGTGGAATTGATCAGTGAAGCAGGGAACCAGACGCCTTTGTCCTGTACAATTAAAGTTCTGTCATCTTAAATCCTGGCATTAATGATGCCAGCAGCCAAGAGGAAAGGGGGGAAAAATCTGCAAGTGCATTGGAAATCCTGGGTTGGGCATTAAACCCAGTTTTAACCAATTGCCCCCTCAAAGGACCTCAGTAAAATTTACCTCTGGCTCTTCTAGAAAGTTCATTGCAATATTACTGAGGTCCCATCATGTTCCTCACCAAAAAGCAGGGCAGGAAGCTGAGGGTATTTGCCACTGACACATTCTTTGCCACCTCCTCCCTCAGCATTCAGATCCTTATCTGAAATCCAGGAGCTGTCCACGGAGTGAGATGGAAAATAACTGAGCTGCTGTGAAGAGAATGATTGGGTTTTCCTTGCAGAAAACACTGCTGGGAATGGAAAACATTTATTTTGAGCTTAAGACATGATATAAACTAAACATTTCTCTATCTAGATGTATATTCACATTTCCAGTATGTCAGAAATCATTTTTCTTTAGGGGAGGAAAAAAAACTACTCAGACATCTCCAGAAATGATTTTTGCTGTGCTGCAGCCTCATTGGGAGCAGCTGTGCCACAAGGGCATGGCAGAAGTGATAGTAAAAGGTTTTAAAATCACAAAATTCGGGAAATTAGAAAGAAGCTAGACTTAGTGGGGCCCTGGAAAAATGTTAAAAATGGATTCTGAAAATGTTTGGCTTTGTGTTTGCCAGATCATGTGAAATTGCACCTGCGTAAGCAGGATATGATAAATGATATAATTGTTAGATGTGATGATTGTTTAGTAATTAAATATAATTATTGTTTAATCATAAGAAGAATCATGAGAAACTATGTTAGAAGTTCGAGGGGAACCACGAGGAGCCCATGCTTGGATGAAATCTATGTATACAATAGAACAATATAAGATTAATAATTAAGATGAAAGTTATATAACGATAGCATATAAAAACATGTTCATCCCGAACCCATGTTGGAGTCAGATTTGGGGTTGCACCCCTGACACCCAGAGCTCTTCAATAAAAGCACCTGCATAGAATAATTCTGTGATTATGTGTTTCTGAATGCTAACAGGAGCATCCCCACCCTGGGAGCATCCCAAGCTCTGGGAAAAGCAAAGGGAAGGGAAGAGGATGCTGAGTGCACACAGGACAGTGCTGTCCACATTAACACAAATGCAAAGTACCAACCACAGGGTGTTTCTGTGAAATGTGCAATTGTGTTTGAAAGGACACAAAAGCTGCAGTTGTTGAGCTGCTTCCAGCAACAAATGTATCCTGTGGCATGAAAAAAAATCTTATTTATATGCTGTGTTTTCCTGTGATTGCTAAATATGCTTATCACACTGGTCTTGCTGCCATGCAAGGGCATTGAATTTCTTCTGTTCTGATGTGGCAATGTGCAACATCTGATTTCTAACCACAGCCAGACCCCCCAAATACCTGGAGGCACTGGGGGGTTCAGCCAGGGCAGGAGCTACTGGTGAAACCAGCAAGGCAGAGAACCAAAGAAATGTGCTGGAGTAATTGAAGGGGAGAGCAGATGCTGCTGGCAATAAAAGCCTGTGTGAAACCCAGCTGAGAAGCCAACTGTGAGACCCACAGGGGCAAACTTCCCCGTGCTGGGACAAAAGAGACCCAGCGAGTGAATAGCAGAAAAATCTCTTGCAAGGTGCCCATTATCAGGCAGCAGCCAAGCTGCAAAAAGGAGCAAATTGGATTTGAGGAGGGAAGGGAAACAGGCACCCTGCAGACACAATTACAGAGCCAGCTCAGGAATTGCAGGGTGTGTAAATGCAGGAGCAGCTGATGGGACAGCTCTGAGCAAGCACTGGGAGCCCTCTCCTCACACGTGCCAAGGAATTGTCAGCTCCTGCTCCTGTCCCTCCACACTGCCCAGTGCCACCAGCTCCTCCCTCTGCCTCTGTCCACACCTGTCACCATCATATTTTCTGAAAAATCCTCTTTGCCCAGGATTCTTCTCCTGGGAAGCTGAGAAGCCTCAGAGAAAAATGAAAACAATTTTATCTCATTTGCTTCTCCTGTGTTTTGCTGCTTTGGAATGTGGTTTGGACATTATTTACCAACTGGTCATTGTTTGATTGGTTTCATGTGAATTGTTTTGACTTAATGACCAATCATGGTCAGGCTGTGTCAGGACTCTGGAAGGAGTCAGGAGATTCATTATCAGTCTTTGTAGCCTTCTGTCTGTATCCTTTCTCTATTCTTTAGTATAGTTTTAGTCTAGCATTATAATATAATATAATATAATATAATATAATATAATATAATATAATATAATATAATATAATATATAGTATAATAGTATAGTATGTAATAGTATATAATAGTATAATATAATAGTTTATAATATAATAATAAATTAGCCTTCTAAGAACATGAAGTCAGGTTCATAATTTCCTCCTTCATTCTGGAGATCCAGCAAATACCTCACACCCCCTGGCAGCTCCATCCCCTCTGTGTCCCCAGTGCTGCCAAAGGCCACCTGGGGCTGCGCCCCAAGCACAGGAGGTGCCCAGCAGCAGGGCAGGACCCCACCAACACCCTGGGATTCTGCTCCCAGCTGGGATCCAGTGAGGAGAATGCGATGCTGTGACTTCCACTGGAGGAGGATCTTGTAACTGTGGCTGCCAGTGAGGTGTGGGATAAGGGAGTAATTAAAATAAAAAATCAAATCCTGCCCCGTTGCTGACTGCAAAAATCTGCTGGGAAATGAACCCCTGGGCTGTATTTGGGGGGGGGTGAAGGTTTGCAGAGGGTTGCAGGAGGTGGAACAGGGTGCAGAAACACCCTGGTGTGTGAATTACCAGCAGTGTCATTACCTCCCAAAATCCCAGATCAGTGAGGTTGGAAAAGCCCTCCCAAGTCACAGAGTCTAAACTGTGCCCAATCCCCACCTTGTCCCCAGCCCAGAGCTGTGACTGTCACATCCAGACCTCCTTGGACACCTCCAGGGATGAGACCCCAAACCTCCCTGAGCAGTCCCAATCCCTGACCACCCCTTCCATGCAGAAATTCCTCCTGGATCCACTGCACAGCCTTACCCTACCCCAGCCCTGGAACCTCCCAGGAAAACTTCCCAGCAGCCAGACTGCTCTTGGAAAAGGTGAACCTGCTTCTTGAAAGGCACTGAATCCTTTAATCCCTGCAGCCACTTTAACCCTTGGCCTCCAGAGCCTCGCTGAAGGATCTGAGAGCTTGCTGAAATCCCAGAGTATCACAAGGATCATTGTACATCCTTAAATAAACCTCCTTTCTTTAGCTCTCTCCCTTTGTGAGGATTTATGCTGCAAGAGGCACAGCTGCTCCTGAGGAAATGGCTTGAGGTTCCAAACCCCCTCCTGGTTTTCACTCCTTGCCTCTGGAGGGTTAACAGTCCTGGGGAGAGCACAGCAGCCTGTCTATCCACTTTGGTAATTGAAATCAATTTCTCTGCCTTATCTGTAGGAAACCTATATAGTCAAGACACTAATCTGCTGGCTCTGGCATCTTTTAAATGAAAACCTATTTTAGAAAAGAAAAAGGGTCCTTTCCCTGCCTGCTGCTGCTCCTTCCTTCAGCTTCTGAGGGTGGGGACAGACAAAACTCCAGGGTCTGGACTTATTTTAGGAGCTCACACTTTGGCCAAGAGGACACCCAGCTGGAGAACGATGCCAAGAACATTTGGGAGAGGGGCTTTCAGCTGGATTTCTGCCTGCTGCAGCCCCCTGCAGTTACCCCAGGCTCTGTTCCTGTCACAAAATGGATTGGAGTCACAAAATGCTTGTGGCATCGTGATTTTGTGGCATCCTGATTTTGTGACCCTTCTCCTACTGCATTAGGGTCACAAAATCAGGATGCCACAAGCACAGCCACAGGCAGGGATGAAGGAAATAAAGCCCCCAGCCTGCTCTGCTGGGATCAGTGCCTTCCTTCACAAACCTTGTCAATCTCCAGTTACCCAAAACCAATCCAGCAGAGAAAGAGCAGCCCCAAACCATGTTCTCTGCTAATCCTGGTCATTAGGAGTCCAGCCAAGCCAATAGATTTCTATTTTGCAGTCAATCAGGCTTGAAATCCCCGTGGTTTTGATTGTAATTACACAGATCAAGTAATCAATAGAGAATCACACCTTCCTGGGCCTAAAATATAGGAATGAGAACCCTCAGAGCAGGGAAAGTGGGACAAAGCACAGAACTGGGGCTCCCTCAAGGAGCAGAGGCTGAAAGGACCTGAATTATTACTGACCCAAGAGCTTTCTGTGTATTTCTGACCATTCCCAAACTGCCATCCCACTGCTGGCTGCACAAGGCACCAGCTCTCACCATCCTCTAGTGAGAAATGTGCATTTACCAAAAGTTAACAGTTTGTACTTTCCTTCAAACTAAGTGCACTTTTTGAGCAAGACAATATAATTAAATGAGGCACATTAATACTGTGAGATAAGCATCACTGACCACATTTATGACAATATTAAAGGAATTCACAGAGAAAAGGGACTTATACCCCATAAATCAAAGCATTTGGGTGCACATAATTTGGGAACACGAGTCTATGAATTGTAATAGAGCATGAAAAAGTCTCATCAGCAGAAGTAAATATTAAGCCCCTGATGACAAACAGACACACACATCCTATCTGAATGTTTTTTCAATTTAAAGCAGGTCCCGGATTCTTATTCTCTTAATTGAGGTAATTTGCTTGAAGTGTCCCCTTGCAGCTGAGAAATTACAATTGCCCCTTTAATATTCTGGTAATTCTAACTGCATTTCCCCCATCTGATCCTAATCCTCATGTTCCTCTGAGGAGGAATCCTCTTTGGGTGAAAAAAGCTTGATAAGAGGCCAACATGCACATCAGAAAATGAAATGTCTGTCAGTGATTTGACTGCATAAGGGTAGAGGAGGGAATGGCCATTTCCCTGGCCACTTATCCATTATGGGAAATTGCCATTATATTCCTTTCAGCTCCCTGAGAAGTCAATAGAACATAATGAAGTTATCACAAGATGCAGCTTCCTGAGCTAATTTGGTGATGGCAATATAAACCAGCTCTGGGTAAAGGTGGGGAAGAGCTTTGTTTGCAGAAGGGAAGACAGGAATTGTTGGGGTTATAGAGGACAGAGAGGAGTTTCTTCCATCCTCCTCCCCCTTCCAGACCAGCCCTTCTCACCCAGGGTCCCTGTGCTATTTAGATTATTACTAAATTCTGTGTACAAGCACCCCTGGGAAATTTTTTCAGCCTCTTGCTGTAGCAAGTCACCAAGGAAGGAGGGTGGTGTTTAGTTTGGGTTTTTGCAAGAAGAATTACCAGAATGAAGGTCAAGGAGCAGCGTGGGCTGACCTGTACAAATGTGGCATTTTTCCTCCTGTCTCCAAGCACCATGATAAACCACTCTGAGCACAAGCCTGCCTCAAAATGAATCACCAAGTGCTCCACAGAGCAGGAAATTGCCAAGGGGACACTGGGCATGGAGAGCAGATATTCTCTCAGCATTTCTACCAGTTTTCCTTCCCCCTCAAATTTCGATAGGCCATGTCTAATTATTGACTGACACGTGTTCCCCTCACTCACACCAGGGTATTGTCAGACCACGTCACTTGTGTCAGTCCACAGAATTAGCAGCCATAATTGGGCCCTTTTAACAAGGTACACAACACATTTTAAATTAAATTGCATTCCATAAATCAGGTTAACCTTTTCAACGTTGCTCTAAGAAAATTAATTACTCATATCGAAGCACATGACCTTTTCACAGTGCTTGGGATTAGCTTCCACATTTCTTCTATTTTCCCTTCTCTCTGCTCCTCCCTCCAGCCCAGATTTCTTTTTTGACTTAAAAGCATCAAAGCCCAAAAAGCATCGAGGCTGAGCACCTTGCTTCAGCTCTCATAGCTCCAGCCTGGCATGATTTAATTGCTTAATCTCCTCTGCTAAGCAAGCTGCCCCTTGTCCCCCTCCCCTCTCTCCTGCCCTGTGCCAACACTCAGTTTTATCATCAGACCCTTCACTTGTGTTTCATGTTTGCTCAAAACACCAGGGAACCTTGTTGTGTGAGGATCTCCATTTCCATCACCAGCAACTGGCAGTGTTTCTGCTTTATTAGCCTCACAACCGTAAATAAAGTGTGGATGAGTGCTTTTTCTAAAAAGCTCAGAGGGAAGAAAAGGGAGAAGTGCTTTGTGTTATTGAAGTTTGCCAGAACTTTCCACCACATTTCTGCAGGGTTAAGGGGAATAAATGTCAGCAGAGTCCCATCAGGGCACCCTCCAACCAAACCAGGTGGGAGAAACCCCAACAGGTACATTCCCATCACCTGCACTTGATCTAACCTGTAGTTTCCATGTGATTTGGGGTCTGGGAGCTTCTTTCCACCTTCCACAGTGAGTTCCAGAGCTGCGTTGCACTTACAGGTAACAAATCTCAATTTTAGAGAATTGGACAAAGCTCTCAGGGAGCAGCTGCAGTTCAGGTGAGCTCAGCCTGTCCATAGCTGAGCACCTGCCCCAAAATCCTACAAATTCTCATTGGGCTTTCCTCCTTGGAAATTAGCACTACTGGGGTATTCAGTGGGAGTTAAATAAACTAAATGCTCACTCTGGAACACAAGTGAGTGCCTGGATCCCTTCAGCCCTGTGTGTCATCCCAGAATCCCCTTTGGGATAAACCCAGGTGTTGGTGTCTCTGTCCTGTGGGACCCACAATGGTGGGGATTGGTGTCAAACTCCACACAAATGTGTGACTTATGGAAGATCCTCAGTAGTTAAGAACATCTGTTGTGCTGTTTCTCCCCTGAAATAGGATAATCTATGTAGTTTTACTATAGACTGTATTTCCCAGCTGCCTTAATTTCTTTAAATTGCTCTGTGAGTTGCTGAAGTCATCAGCAGAAATGCTGGAGTCAGCTGGATTTTAAACATTTAAAATGATATAGTGCCATTTTCCTTCAGAAAGAATCTTAAAAAATTTAATTATTCTTTTTTCTTTTTCCTATTTCTTTCCTTTTCATTTAATGATGGTGTTGTTGAAACCTCTCATTAAAAGTGCCATAAAATAAAACAGACAAAAAAAGGCTTACAGCAGAATCTTAGAGTGTGACAAAGTTTTGTTGAAAACACCAAGTATTTGCTGCTGCTTTAGTGCCTTTTTTTTACACAGAGAAGCAAGGAATGAGGAGGAGGGGGGTGATTGAAGGTGGCTCCTGTGTTTTATGCTCAAATTAATGCTTCATATTCAGCATTGCAGTGTGGTACCTGCTCCTTGGAAACCAGATATTGAATAGATAAACATGTTAATGACCTAAGCACAATTAAAACAGCTGTTGAAGCCTGGCCAGGCCCATCTGGCCTCAGGGTGAGGATGCTGAGTACTCTGAGCATGTGTTGCCCAAAGGATGGTGATGCAGGATTAAATTCTAGCCCCCTTAAACTCATTGGGAAGACTTATTCATTCTATAATTTCCCAATTAATCAACCTGCTTCAGAGTTTTAAGTTGGAGACAAAGGCAAAACCAGGAGCTGATTTGGAATGAGGAAAGAAACACAGCTTTTCCCCCTTGTAGTGTGCTTAAACTGTGTTTGTTTTTGTTCCTGTGTACCCAGACACACATTAAAAAGATTGAACATAATAAGTTAATTGTTTGCCTAATCCTTAATGAAGATTGCTATTTCCTCTCCAGAATTGCTGCTTGAAGTAAGATGCATTAAAGCTCCCTTGGAAGCATTGGGAGGTGCTGGAGCTCAGAGGGAGTTTTTGTCTTATCTCTCAGAGTCCCCTCCTAGCAGGGGGATCCTGTCACTGCTCTGCTCCTCAAAGGCAGATTCCCCAAAAGCTGCACAATTTTTATTCCTGCAAAATCCATTCAACATTAAAATAGTCCCATCAGCCTCAGTGTCCTGCAGCAATTGTCCAAGATTACTTTGAGGGTCATTTCTGGGCAAATGCCTGTAGTAAATGTTTGCTGGTTGGTTGTAACAGTGAGGAGCTCCTGAGGGGTCTGGGGACTCTTTTTTGTCCCTTGTTTCTATGAAAAAAATTGAGTTTTTGAGGTTGTTCTGAAGGCCTTTTTCTGTGGTTGCTTCTCTTCTCCGTGGCAGTGCTGGCTACCCCAGGCTTCTTGTCATTTATAATAATTATGATGGTTTTGCTGGAGTGATTTTGCATCAATCCATCCATTCCCTACCCTCCAGTTGTAATTAGGCTTTTTGATGCCATTGAATTGCAAAGATCTGGGGAAAAAAAAGCTTTCAACATCTTTGATAACAAAATGTGATCCATCACTCAGTGGGGCTGGGGCTGTGGCTCCTCCAGCTTGCTGTGAGCATTAAATCAGATGTTTTGATGGAAATGTCCCTCAAATCCAGGAGTTAAAGCCACAGCCCTGTCCATGACATTGTGGTGCTGATGCCTGAGCAGAGAGTGTGAACTCAAACAACCCAAACCAGCACCAAATCAAATAAAAGCAGATTTGCTTCTAGGAGATGTGTTTTGTCCTAAAGTTCCATTTGCTGCATTTCTCTTGTTTCAGATGTTGCTCCAGCAGCTCCTTCATTACAGCAAATCAAATAAACAAATGAAAAATTAAAGCTATTGTTATCCAGCCGTTCCCTGGGGGGGAGGTCTGTGGTTCTTTGCATATTTATGATGTTTTTTGGGCTATGTGTGGGATGAGAACAGATGGCTGATGGCTTCCACTGCCTTACCTGCTCCAGCAAACTGGCAGGTGTCCACACCTCCAGCAAATGCAAACCCACAGAGCAGGTTTGGGAAGAGAAGTACCTTGTACTCATTGAAAACTGCTTCCAATTGCTTACTGTGGGTTTTTTTCTTGTGGTCTCTTCTCCTGTGCTGTTCATTAGCCCTTCTGGAATTTAAATGGCACATTTTATGGATGAGAGTTAACTGGGTTTGCCAGATAGAATTGCTGCATTGCCATTGCCTCTGTGCATGAATATAGAGATGTGGACATTGATAGCAATGCAAGTCCCTCGGAATGTTCTCGCTGCTAGAATATTTCTTTTCCCTCCTTATTTAATTTTGCTGTTTGGAGTGAAAGGAACGCATTTAAATAATAAAAAAGAACCACAATGTGCCTGCTGCTCTATTCAGGGAGTTTTTCTAATTTCAGTCCTTTCTGCAGAACTGCTATAAATACCCTGACATGAGAATGCCTGAGAAATAGGTCACAAGGAAAACTGCTAATGTGTACATTTGATAGAAGTCCTTCCAAAGTTGATTTCTTTCAGAGTGTTTCATAAAGCAAATAATGTGAAGATTAGGCTGGAGTTTTCAAGAATACCTGCCTGAGAGTGGGAACCAGATGAACTCTGCCTCTGTTCACCCCCAGACATGCTCTGAATAAGAGACAGGTGAAACTGCTGCAGGCTGGAGTCCTGCAAGAGCATCAATAAGGTGATCATCTTCTCTTAGGACAGTTTGCTGTTTGAAATGAGCATAATTTGCTTTTTGAAATGACCATTTGGCAGATGCTGCTCCTCCCAGGGCTGGTTACTGGGGTGTCTCCTGCAGGGTGCACCCAGCAGAGCTGGAATGGAGTCTTCTTCTTGGAGTTCTTGGAGTCCTCTTCTCTTAGAGAAAACCCTCATCATCTTTGCTCAGAGAAAAAGGGAACAAACAAAGCATCAATGTGCTCACTTTCAGAGTTCTGTTCACCCCCAGACATGCTCTGAATCCAGATCTCATAAGGGACAGGTAAAACTGCTGCAGGCTGGAGTCCTGCAAGAGCATCAATAACGAGATTATCTTCTCTTAGGACAGTTTGCTTTTTGAAATGAGCACAATTTGCTTTTTGAAATGACCATTTGGCAGATGCTGCTCCTCCCAGGGCTGGTTACTGGGCTGTCTCCTGCAGGTTGCAGAGCTGGAATGGAGCCCTCTTCTTGGAGTTCTTGTAGTTCTCTTCACTTAGAGAAAACCTTCACCATCTTTGCTCAGAGAAAGAGGTAACAAACAAAACATCAATGTGCCCAGTGCCAGAATGAGCAGCAGTGGGGAGAAGCCCTGCAGCCCCCAAGCTGAGCAAACCTGGCAGGCAGGGCTGGGGCTGGGATACCTGGGTGCTGGAGTGTGGGGTTGTGAGGACCCCAGGATGAGGTGAGGGATGAGAATTTGACTCCATGTTTTCAGAAGGCTGATTTACTATTCTATTCTATTCTATTCTATTCTATTCTATTCTATTCTATTCTATTCTATTCTATTCTATTCCATTCCATTCCATTCCATTCCATTTTAAACTATACTGAGGAAAGAGAAAGGATACAGACAGAAGGCTACACAAGAATGAATAATAGAAACCTGTGACTGACTCAGAGTCTGACACAGCTGGACTGTGATTGGCCATTAAAAAAAACCAAACAATTCACATGCTGGTTAAACAGTTCTCCAAATCACATTCCAAAGCAGCAAAACAGGGAGAAGCTGAGGCTTCTCAGCTTCCCAGGAGAAGAAATCCTGGGAAGGGATTTTTCATAAAATATCCCTGGTGAAGGGATTTTTCATAAAATATCACAGTGACGCTGGAGCAGCCTTATCTTGTGTCACAGAGGTTTCCAGTCCTGCTTTATCAGGTTGTCCCCATGTGTGTCAGCACGTGGCACCTTCCCCCAGGTGCTGCTGTCACCTCTCTGGGAGGCCCCAAATGCTGGACAGGCTCCTAAACAAAAAAATCTTCTGGAAACGACTGGTTTCTGTAAGCAAAGCAGAAAAAAAGGCATTTAAGTCCTCCTTGACAAAATGTGTGACATAATAAAATTCTAAACTGGCTTTGGCATCAGACTAAGCAGAATTTTTGGCTGGGATTCTGGAGGTTTTGGTGTGATGTGAGCAGTCAGGCTGGAACTCCAGAGGAGGGTGCTGGGCACTAACAGGGATCAAAGCCCAGTGTGTTTGCTGCATTTTGGCAAAAGAATTGGAATTCTGAAAATCTCTTTTTAAGCTTTTCTCCCAGGGCCTGGGAGCTGGATCTTTTAAGAGCCACAATACACACTGGGCTCAATCTGATTTATTTTTTTCCCCACAGCAGTTTGGAGGAACTTCAGATAATCATCAGAATGTGTGGACACTTATTTAAACTGAACAGAACTTCTTTAAGCTGTGGAAAGTTGCTTAGAAAAGCTCTTTTGGGAGGAAGAGTAATCTTAAAAGACAGAATGGAAATATGCATTTTATTTTAAAAAATTCTTTGTGGTCTTCTAAGTATTTTTGATGATAAGGGAATTCATGGGCATGGTTGAACCTGAGTAGAAAATCCAGGCTAAACTTAGGTGTTTTCAGATTATGTATTACACAAAATCAAATTAAATTTTAGATTTTCATTAAGGTAATCTGTGTATTTTATTTACGTTAATATAAATGAACTGCTTTGATCTAAGATGGTTAATAAACCAAATATGTCCTGAGGTTTTCCAAAAGGATAACAAGGCTGGTATGCTTTAGGGCACTTGTATTAAATAAATCTGGAAGCATTGAAAAAGGGAGGAATAGGAAAACATGATGCAAACAGAATACACTGAACATTTCTTGTGGCAGCATAAATAAATGTTTGGAATGTTGGAGCCTGAATCTGAGGCAATAACTGGTAAAAGAAACCAGTAGGAAAAACCCACACAATAATGGCAGAATGGAAAAGTTAAAATTTCATTCCAGCACCAGAAGCAGAGCTACAACAATGATTGTTTTCCATGGATGCTGATCCCCTGGGGTGCTGCTGATATTCCCACCAGGATTAGGTCTTATAAATGACCTTTTATACCATACATTAATAGCATGAATTATCCCTACCATATATTACATTAGGGAGGCTGAGGGGTTCCCAGACTGTCTGTTGGCATCTTCTGGGGTCCCCCTGGTCTGCCCAGCCCAGGTGTGCAGAGTGGGAATTTGGTGTTTAATTACTGCTCTGCTGCTGTTAATTCTTAATATACTCACAGCAATAAGTGCAAGACGATCTATCCTAGCCAGGCTTCCAATGTTTATCATTAATAGAGAATGAACATAAAAGCTTTAAGTACCTCTTTCCCTTCCTGTAGTGAGTAAAAACTTGATTTCCTTAACTAATAGATTGCTGTCAGTGTAACAGGAACAGAGTTTCCAGCCTGTAGTTAAAGAAAAAAAAATCACTTGCTCCATTTACTTCATAGAGCAAAAAAACCCCAACCCCAGAACGCCGAGGAGCTCGTGCTTTGTGTGTGAAAAATCCCGTGTTTTGGAGGCAGGGATGGCATTAACATTCTAATGGTGGCTGCTGAAGTGCAATCAATGTATTGCAGGTGTTGGACAGATCCCGGGCGTGGAGCTCTCCTTGTCTGAAGCTGGAATTGGCTGCCTGCCTCCTGCTCTCTGGGGGCTGATTCAGTTTGTCTGTTTGCTCATATTTTACAGTAAATTAGAGACCTGTGACCATCATATTAATACTTGGAACAAAAGCCTTTGAGTGCTTTTATCTTTAGAGTAAATTATACTGACTCGAATTAAGGGACGTTTGGAATTTTCCTGATGAAACAGGAATGTCAGCAGAAGGAATATGTAAATCTCTTTTGCCATTTTTTTCTATGTCAAAGCCTGACATCCAGCACCAGGTTGGAGCTCAGGAGATGGACAAAGCACCAATGGCTGCTCTGTTTTATCTCTTTGGGGTAATATATATATTTTATATTGCTTTGGTACAGCATGAGCTGCAGGAATGCTCCTGGCTGGGCTTTCCTGACCTGCTCTTAAACCAGCACACAGCTCATAAGAATCCAGGCTTGGAATCAGCTGGACAAAGCCAGGAAACTGCTGATCCTCCCCTGCCTTGGGGCAGCATTTGCTCAGCAGAAATGGTCCCAGCTGGAGTGAAATGTAGTGACCAGAGTGATACCGGAGCTGAGGCACATGGATAAATGATTTATACCCGTGACTGGTGGTATTTTGTAATTTTTTTAAAAAATTACAAAATTTTTGTAATTTTTACTAAAAAGAATTTGGTAGTTTTTCTCCCTTGAGCACTTGTGGCCTTATTTGCAAGGATGTTGGTCCCTTTATACAACTATTTATGAAACTGGGTTTCAGAGGGAAAATGAAAACCAGGATTTCTCTATAGATTTTAATGATGACCATGTGAATTTTGGGGTCTGGTCCAGAGCATGCTGCAGGCAAGGGAGTCCTTCAAGTGACTGTTTGGGCAGTAGAGCCACAGAAGAACAAAAATTGGCACAGCAGCAGAGAACCCCCAAATGCCTGTGGGCACTTAAATGTGGACAAGGCTTTTGTCAAACTGGGAGTGACTGGGGGGCAGTGGCACCCCCAGGGAAAGGAGAACAGACATTTTAGAGAATGAATGTGTTCTTTCCAGCCCGATAGTCCCTGTGGACCTGGGGAATGAAGAGCAATCTCATTGTAAAATATTCATAGACAGCTGCTCTATAGCATTTATCCCAGTGTTACTTCAGTCTTGAGCTAGTCTATAATTAAAGCATTTATGTTTCAGATGCTTAACAGGGTGTTTTAAAATGTTTAGGTCTTGTAAATGATTTTTATTTATGGTTAGCTAATTAAGCCAGCAGAGTTCAGCTTGGTCTCCAATCCAGCCCAAAAGACAAGCAGTGACATTCCTGTTACTTCGGAGGCAGCTGATCCAAAAGGGATCCCCACTCCCTCATTCCCTGGGTCTGTGTTCCAGGCATGGGATGGAAATGGAAATGGGATGCACAGGGATCCAAGAGCTGTTAAATGAAGCTGCCTGTCCTGGGTGCTGACACTGTTGGAACTTTGGTGTCACCCATCCCTGCAGCCTCTCACTGCTCTGTTTGTGCCCAAGGTGATGCCTTAATTTTTAGCTTTTATATTTTTCAGATTCTGTGCTGCTTTAGTGTGTAGCTCTGAGCTTCATATTAAGTGTTAACACTTAATATGAAGTGTTCATATTAAGAGTTCTCTTCACAGGGTAGGTAGACAAAAATAATCCTTTTCCAGCATGACCAAGGACAACCATTGCAAGCTCCAGGCCCAAAGAAGTATAAACATATCATAAATAATATTATAATAAAGGGTGAATTGAAGAGAGAAAAACAAGAAGGATGGGAGTTCATGACCTAAAGCTGTAATTGGATAATTAACTCCAATATGCAAATGGAGCAGAACTTATAAAAGTGGGAGACCCTGTGAGTGGTCGTGCATTTTGTGACCATTTTGGTTCATCTTGGGTTAATTTTGGGACCATTTTGGTTCATCTTGGTGTAGCCCTGGCTGGGCTCTTGTGCTGCCCAAGGTGCATCCATTGAGGACTTTAATAAATCCCTGCTTTATTCTTTAGCTCTGCCTTGTCTCTGTTCTAGCCCAGCCTTCTCAAGGCTCCTCTTGGCCTCATCCCTGAGCAAGGGGGGTTTGGTGGCAGCTTTGCTGCTCTGCAGAGGGGTTTTGGTTATGGGAGGGGAGAGTAAAAGTGTCAGATGAGTGCTGGCTGCTGCCTGGAGCAAGGTGAGCTTTGGGACAGTGTCCTGCTGCTGCTTGGCCCTGGCCCATGGCATCCATGGGGACCAAATGGAGTTTGGGCTCTTGAAATGGAAGTGAAAGTTTGCAGCCACACCGCTGGCAGTGAGTGGGTTTGGGGCCAGCCCTGCCTTGCACAGGGATGCAGAGAGCCCAACCTTTACTCCCAGGAGCCTGGGGAGAACACCCAGCCTGGAGAGTGTGAAAAATGCATGTATTTTATGATTGGCTTTTCGCAAATATTAAAATGAATATATGTTGTGTTAGAAAGTAATGCTGCATTATGAATATTATATATGTTGTGTTAGAAAGTAATGCTGCATTAATTCTCTTAAGTACTGTTTTAAATATAGTTTTAAGTTACAAAAATTGTTAAAATAGAAACGATGCTATGGAAGATACTTTTTTAAAGAAAGGACTCGCAGCGAGATAGCAGCCACAGGACACCTGAATCTTTCAGAGAAAAAGAATTTATTGCCTTCTTATCAGAAGAAACAAACTTTTCCCCGCCTCAAAGGCACTGTTAGGATTCAGAGGAAGAAGTTGACACCGACCAGATAGAATCCTGTGTTTGAATGGAATTTATGCATCATGTATGAAGTGTATGAATATGCAACAAGTTATTGTTTTTAAGGGTTAATCCTTTGTTAATGTGGGTGCTTTTTCAGGCTCGTGCTGCCCAGAAAATGTACCCGGACATCCGTAACTCTTTGTATTTGTTGTCTCATATTGTCCTAATTCAAATGGTCCAAATCATTATTACTCTAATTGTATCACTATTTTTATAACCATTTTATTACTATTAAACTTTTAAAGTTTTAAAAACAAGTGGTTGGCGTTTTTAACAACAGGAAACCTGGTGCCAGCACTGAGGTGGGTGCTGCGGGCTGGAGCTCACTCTCCAAACGCACTTCAGCGCTTCTCTAGCGAGCAGTTAATTATCTTCCCTCTTTTTGTGAGCGTGAACTCCCAGGCTTTCAGGGCAGGAATCCTGTCTCTGCTGCTGGCTGGATGCTGAGCCCTGCTCACAATCTCTGCCATTGTGATGAAAATACCAATAACACGAGGCAACGAGAAGGTAAAGAGCTGCTGGCACCAGCTGGCAAGCTCGGGTGCATTTTGTTTCCACCAGATAATCCTGCAGGGCTGTGATACCCTGTCACTATTTCTCAATTTCTTTTTTCATGCAGTATTACTGTGAGGGGTTGGCCTTTAGCATCCTTAAGTTCTTGCTTTTAATCTTTGACTCCTTCTATTCATGTAATTATTTCCATCCTCTTTCTCCCCACTGTGAAGTTCTGCTTTCAGAAGAATTCTGCCTTTAAAGCAGCAACTAAATGAGGTCAAAAAGTGCATATATGGAAAGACTATCTTGTCTAAAACATGCCAGTTATGGTTCATCAGCCCCTTGGTTGTGTTCAAGTGGATATTAGCAATAGCATGTGTAACCTCCCGTTGCTTTACTACCCGTGTTTTTTACTTTATGCTTTATCCACCAATGCAAAACCCTCTGCTCAATGAGATTTGCTGATGGACTGGTCCTATAAAAAAATTCCTGATGGTGATCAAAGCACAGCTCAGACATTGCCCCCGAGGCTGTGATGCCCTGTGTGCTCTTTACAGGGGCCAGATGGTTGCTACGTGTGCCAAATGCCACATAGAAATTCATGGCATCTCCGTGGTGAACCAGTACATTTTAGTTAGCGTAAATCAAAACACAGCCCCAAATTACTTCTTAACCAAATTGTAACACTTTAATGTAACTGCTCCCAGGCCGGCTGGAGTGGGGTTTGCTTTTGTTCATTTCGGGAACCATCTGTGCCTGCGAGCACAGCTCCAGTGCAATAAAAATAACTCCAGAAAGCAGAGTGAACATACAAAGTGGGCTAAATCGGGTTAAATTAGCTTCAATATAAAAACTGGTAGAATTCCTCACTTCAGTGCTGCCTGGAAGAGAAATGTGTTGCCCCCTTGCGCAGGATCATCCAAATCCTGCTCCCTTCAGGTGAGTATGGAGGGAGGAGAAATGCAGGTGGGACGGAGCCACAATGGGTGGTTTCACCTTTGTGTCTCCCCCATGGGCTGCCCTGGTGTGGGACAGACAGAGAGACAGACAGACAGACAGCAGTGCAGCTCCACGGCACAGACACCACCAGGGTTATTAACCAGGGATGTATTCTCCAGTGCTGCACAGGAGGGGGAATTCTGGGAGCAATGTAATTCAGATTGGAGCTGTGATTCAGCTCCTGAAATTCATTGAAGCAGCAGGTCTAAAGCTGAACGATTTTACCTGGATCTATGCAAATTTATGGCATAATATAACATGGAAATGTATGTAAATGTTGTCAATTATTGTAAAGCAAAGAAGCACATAGATGGAATATTCCATAAAATGTTTTATACAGCATTTTTTGAATTCCTAAAAGAGAAAACCTGAGAAATAGCAAATGAACTGGAATTGAGTGTGGATGTTCCAAGCCCATTACATCGGGACATTTTCTTTGAACTGCTTATTAATCTCACCTTCCATGTAGGTTTTCAAGAGCTCACTTCTTTCCACTGCTACATTATACCTTTACAAATCAGGGAAATGTCAACTCGTGATTTACTGACAAAGCCGACAACTGACATAATTTATCTCACTTGAGATCAGTTCATCAAACTTGGGAACATCTTGGCTGCTGTAAAATCCAGGCATTTGATACAATCGTGGCTGCTTAAAATGCAAAGGCTAACCTACATTTTTAAAATGCTGTAAAAAGAACAAGAAGTGATGCCAGGATGAAAATTTATGAGGCACGGAGCCGGGATCTGAATTTAGCGTTTGCTGCGTTTGGAGTGTTGTTACTATCTTGTTTGCACAGTTGAAAACGAGTGTTAATGGGAGGATGGAGCTTTAAAATTCGAGTCCAGTACTGGCTGTGACCTGGTGCTATGCAGGAATTTTAAATGCTCATCCTTGATTTAATATTACATTGTTTGATACCAGTGGCTCCTTGTTAGTGAAGCTCTGATTAGAGCAGCACGTTCCGGCAGTTTGAGCACTTGCTGCATTCATATTCAGAGATAAACCTATGAAAACACAGATGAAGGTGGAGGGATATAGTTTAATATCAACTACTCTGATAATATTAAAATGGAATTAGCTTTTTGCACCTTCTGTCAGAAGGTGTTCTGTCTGATGTACCAGCCTTGTAAGGTTTTGGGGGTGTAAGGTTTGTTTTGGGTGTTTGCACAATGAATGCTCTGACAAACAACAGCTCCTACACCTCTAAGCACCAGGGTGAGAGATTTCCTAGGATATTAAAACACAGAGCTTCAGATTAAAGCCTGATAGCCCCTTTCTGTTATCTCCAAGTGCCTCGGTAATGGCCAAACTATTGGCACAAATTGGTACAGATTCCTCTGTGGGGACTGAGAGCAGAATAACTGCTGTGGGAGATGAGTTCTGGTGTTGTAAAACAACTTCGGGGAGCACTTTGCTCTTAAATATTCATGACCAAGCCATCAACTGATGTGCCAAGAGCCGCGTTGACACAAAACCTGATCCAAGGGTAAGCCAAGGCTCAGTCTCGATGTTTAGCTCAGATTTTGCACCCCAAATGTGTTGGATGCTCCTGATCTCTTTTGAGCCTGGGAAGAGCAGGGCTGGGAGTGTCTGGGGCTTTCTGCAGCTCTGCCCGGTGATGTGTGTCCTGCTGACACCCGAGAGAGCTCTGCAGGTTATGAGGAAAAGCAGAGCTCGGGTTAACATTTATCTCAGCTGTCATCGCTATTTGCAACACTAAATCTTCCTCATAAATAAGTGCAGAAATCTTCGCTTCAAAGTGAAAAATTCATGCTCCAGTTAAACCTCAATTATATTTCCAAACAATATTTATCAGATTTTCGGATGTGTGCTTAGCGCAGTTCAATTTTGTGCTATCAGTCAGGAGTGGCAGTGCTTGAGAAGGGGGGCTGGGGGTGTTTTTCAGGTGGGAAATGGAGCGTGCAGAGAGGAGGAGGCAGCGCTGCCAGGGCAGGTGAGAGGGGCCTGTGGCTTGGGTCCACTTCTAATGAAATATCAGTGCATTAAAAAGAAAAAAAAATCTCTGTAATGTTTCTCCCCTTGTAATGTTTCTCCCTGCAGAACAAGGGAAGTGGATCTGAATGTTAAAGTCTGCTCCCGGGGCTTGGAATGGGAAGCTATTGTTTCATCCCATAATTCTGGGGAGGTAAAAACCAAGCACCTCTAATTTCATGACTCTCTGAATTTATTTCACCTAATCTTTTTTTCTACAGCTATTTACCACATTAATTTAGCAAAAAACCTGACAAGTGTGCACATGCAGAACTTAAGCTCTGTCCTTAGGTACACATTAAATAAAGATTTAAGGTTTTAAATATAAGATTAATTCAACTCTTGCTTACAGTTCCATTGTAAAATTGTTGATTATGTAGAAACTCATGTTTCTTGTTCATGTGAATCTGACCAAGTGTAATTCATTCTATGTATAGTGCTAACACTTATGATCAGAGAAGCAAAACTCTGGAGCTGAATGGGAATGAAATGTGTGTGTTTTGAGGCTGCAACATGGAAGTGTTGAACAGATTCTTCTCAAAGTTTTGAGAGGAAACTTGTGGGCTGGAGCTGTGACAGGCTGCATACGTGAGGTGCTGGCTCTCAGCTCGTGTTTTAGGCAGCGTCCCCAGAATCTGGAGCCTCCCTCAATGTTCCTACTCCCACTCACCCACCCATTTACACCTGGAGCTGCTTCTTGGAGTCATTTGTGCTTCTTCCATTGATGTACTAAAATTGGGCTGTTCTCTTTGTTCTAAGGGAGCTTATTCTTTGGTCCTGTCCTCAAGGCAGGAATTAAACATTCATTTCAAAAGGGATTTGCTTTGGGCATGGGTAAATTTGATTCTTCGTAGGTTTGTGGGAGCACAAATTACAGCTCTGTGAAAGGAGGAATGGTAGGATGTTTCAGAAAGTCTCTGAACATGCAAGGCACATATTGTTGTTTATCTTTGATCTGTGCTTCAGAACGGGGCATTTTATATAGAAAAAGGAGGGACTGAGACAAGTGTTGGAAAAAACCACCAGTGCCCAGCGACCAGATTCCAAGATTCCCATTTCAGATACATATAAAGAGGGGAGCTATAGCAGTATCATTCAAATGTGACAGCAGTCACTCCAACCTTTGCTATTACGGCACAAAATTACATGTTCTTGCCAGAGAAATAGGAAGGGCTGATAGGGGCGACAGCTGGGATTTGCTTTCTTATCTATATTTTACACACATGCTCTTTCATTTCCCTCTCTCTCCCTCTGTTCCAGGATCCAGGCTGGCTCTTAGAGCTGCTGTTAGTTTGCAAACAATGGGGCAGCTTTGGATCCTTTCATCCTCAGCCCCATAGATCCAGGTTGAAAATTAAATTACTTAATTCCTGTGCTTTGTAATCGGTAGCATGAAGAGTGAAGCTCTGCCTGCAATGGGCTGTTTGTCCTGAAATGTCTCCAGAGGTCCCTTCCTGAGCTGTGGGTGAGGGATCCAGCTCTGGGGAATCGATGTGTGGTGAGTTTGACTTGGCTGTAAGGAAATGGGAATGGCAATCTCAGCCTGCAATGCTTCATGGCATGTGGAGAGAAAATGCTGAGCTGAAAATCCTCAGCAGAAGAGATTCTGGGAGCTTGCATGACCTTGCTCCGCTGGAGTTAATGGCAGCTATTACTTACTGCTAATAGCTCATCAAAGCACTTGAAATTATCCACCTCTTGGGTGCATATTATAGATTCCATAAGTTGTAAGATGTGTAGTACCCTCTTGTCTCTGCCTTCCTGCTTCGTTTCTTGATCTCTGCAGCACCTGCTCATGGGTTCACCCACCAGTACCATGGAGAAGTCCATTCCCATGTTCCATTAGAGATTATGAGGGATTTTTGCACGGGGAGACCCCTGTGACAGGGCTGTGCAAACTGGAGGGTGTGGAAAAGATGATCCAGCAGTCACACTGGAGAGGAGTGATTCTGAGCTATATTAAATGTAAAATCAAAGCAAGACGAGGGGCGCTGATTTGATGGATTAATAGAAAAGTTAATTGGCCTTCCCCAGAATGATTATCATTAACAAAATGCAGCTGCTAACCTGCCAGAACCAATCTGTGCAGACAGGGTTTGGGGCTTTTTGTTGGGCTGGTTTTTATTCTGCTCATGACTACTTGGGATAAAGGTGCTTTTTTCAGCCTTTGCATTCTCTCCTGATGGGTCTTGGCGTGGGCAGCTTCAGGGGTGGCTCTGGGAGTGGGTGAGCTGCAGCTCTGAGGATGGCCATGAAGCTGGATCCATGCCTGTGGTTCAGGAAACTTGAACTGACAGGCACTGTGGGCTGGCAGTGCGAATGCAGGGAAGTTTTCTGTGCCAAGTCACTTCCATTAATCTTGGGGCTGTGACATGTCTGTGCTCTTATTGATTTCCCAGCAGGCTGATCATCACCAGGCTGATCACGTTAGGAGCCAATATGGAGAAGGCACAGGGGGGAAATGGGGCTGGTGTGTTTATCTCTAGGGCACAGGATGCTCATAATCAATGCCACTTGGAGACAAAGCCAGATGGGCTGAGATAATTGATGAAAAGTGCCTTTAAGTAGGAGAGGTTCTACATAACTTACGGGGAGGGGGAGAAATGTTTTTGTTTTGTATTTTTTTTTTTAGGACAGCAGATATCTGTGTAGCCCTGGTAGGCAGGGCTGGTCCAGGGAGCACTGACCACACCTGGCCAGCCCCATAGGCCAGGTGGGCACTAAGTGTGGTTTGTGCCATGCTGTGCCCATGGGGAAAGTTCCTCTCCTTCAGCTGGACACAGCTGAAAAGGGTAAATAACAATCAGGAGCAGCAAATCTGGCCCATGGTCTGCACACGCACCACCCATTGCCACAGACCACCACAGAACCACCCTCAGCTCCTGCAGCACTTGTGCAATTCTCTTGCTGCGCCAAAATACACAAACTCCCCCCTGAGTCCTTCATTTGGTCTCTGAAACTCTCCTCAAAGTAGTCTCAAAATGTATTTTTCAGGAACTTAATTATTTCTCCTCTACTCAATCAATAATGAGCTATCCCAGTCAAGCCCTACATATTAAGTTGTTTTCTTGTTGTTCTTTAAGACAGCTGCTTGGAATTAAAATAGCTCTTAGGCAAATCTTAGAGAAACAATTAAAAGCCTGGTGCTTGGGAGATTTTTGCAATTATGAACTGATCATGGTTTGGTCCTGGAAACACTTGTGCCTCTGGCAGTAGTGGATGGGAGCTGTGTGCAGAGATAAGCACAGGAATATTTTTTTTCCCCTTGATTGTGGTCTGAATGCAAACTTGGATTTGCTGTTTGTTTATTTAGTATCACTTAATTTATCTTGTTGTCTGTCTTGCACATCCTGGAGTGGCTTTTGGCCAGGGGAGTGAGGACTGGGACAGGTCAGTCCCTCTGACCAGGTGTGCTCTGCAGAGAACAAGGCTGGTGGTTAATTTTGCTTTCATCTAAAGAGAAATTACAGCCCAAATCTGAAAATTCTTTCCTTTAAAAGCCCAAGGAGGGTGAGCTGCTCCCTTGAGCTGCAGGTGCAGTCCCAGGTGTGCACTGGCCCAGCAGAACCTCATCCCAAAGGCTGAACTCTGGACCTCTGGCCTTGCAGGGAAGGGAGGAGAGCCAGGCTGTGAGGGCCTGAATGGTGCTCTTGGAGTTCTTGTCTCCCTCCAACTATTATTTAAAAGAAACAAACCTTGAACAGCACCACAAAAAAACCAAAAAACCAAAACAAACACACACACAAAAAAAAAAACCAAACAAAAAAACCCCACAAAAAAACCTCCAAAAAACCCACAGAAAACCCCCAAAAATAAACCACCAAAAAACCCACAAAAAATAAAAAAAAAAAGCTCAAAAAACCCACAAAACCCCAAAAACAAAACAAACCCACCCCAAAATATTTGTGTATATAGAATCCCAGAATGGTTTGTGTTGGAAGGGACATTAAAGCCCACCCTGTTCCACTTATTTAAAAGAAGCAAAGCTTGAACAGTACCACAAAAAAACCCCCAAAAACCAACAAAAAACCCCCACAAAACAAAAAAACAAATAAAAACCAAAGCAACAACAAAAAAACCCTCAACAAAACAAACACAAAAAACCCAACAACAACAAAAACAACCCCACAAAAACCCCAAAAAACCCACAAAAAACCCCAAAAACAAACCACCAAAAACCCCACAAAAAATTAAAAAAAGATCAAAAAACCCCACAAAATCCCATAAAACAAAACAAAAAGCACCCCAAAATATTTGTGTATATAGAATCCCAGAATGGTTTGGGTTGGGAGGGACTTTAAAGCCAACCCAGTTCCACCCTTTGCCATAGGCAAGGACAACTTCCACTATCCCAGGTGGCTCCAAGTCCCATCAAACCTGGCCTTGGACACTTCCAGGGATGCAGCAGCCACAGCTTCTCTGGGAAATCTGTGTCAGGGCTTGCCCACCCTCACAGGGAACAACTTGTCATTATCTCTCTCTCTCTTTTTATATATATATATATATACACATATATATGTATAATTGACCTCACCTTGCTGATGGGAGCCAGAAACTTGGAAAAAAAACCAGAACAGGTTCCATTTTCAAAATTAAATTATTGTCTGGGTGTTATAACAATTTATTGTTTCATGTTTCTGGATATCAAAGAGCTTTTTCTACCTACATAGAGTAGAGGAAAGAAAAAAAATCTAATTTATTTTCTGTAGCTCATAAAAGGAAGCTCCTTCCCCATGGCAGGACTTCTTCCTGTCAGTTAATAAGCTCCTACAGCCAAACCTATTAGGAGCACTTTTAAGTGCTTGCCAGCATGGTTTAATCTGCAGTGCCCCAGTGTCTGTTCCCACCCTCTGACAACTTCAGGTTGACACAATTGTTAAACCTTTAAGCTGCAAATAATTACAGTTAGTGTCTGATCAGGGACACATTTATACACCATCAGTATCAAGAGTCTGTGCCATGGGGAGCTGCTGAGGGAGCTGGAAAGGGGCTCAGGCTGGAGAAAAGGAAGCTCAGGTGGGACCTTCTGGTTCTGCAAAACTCCTGACAGGAGGGGGTAGTTTGGGTCTGCTTTCATTGATGTCTTAGGATTCTAGCTTTTCTATTTTTTAATCTATTTGTAATCCTCCAATTCTTTAGTGTATAACTCTAAATTCCATAGGCAGTTTTAGCTTCTGCTTTCCCAGTTTGGGCAGGCACAACAATTCCTCTCCAGGCCTGGCAATCAAGGACACCTCACTGCCTCAGGCCCTGAGAGATGGGAACAAAAGTGAGTTGGGGGCAGCAAACTGGGGGTCAATGACTTCATTAGCTGAAGCTGTAATTGGAAGATGAACCCCCAATATGCAAATGGACCAAACTTATGAAAGTGTGAAAACCCCTGACTCATTGTCCATTTTGGGTGCAGCCCCTTCTGAGGGTCTTTGTCTGCCCTAAATGTCTCTGAAGACTCTTCAATAAATAAAACTGCTTTTTATTCCCTTAATTTTGTCTGGTCTCTGTTTTTAGGTAGCCCCAAAAAGGAATCCCAGGGAACAGGGACAGGAGAAGAGGAAACAGCCTTGAGGGTCAGGCTGGATATCAGTAGGAATTTCTCCATGGAAAACGGGTCAGACATTGGAGTTTTGGAGTCCTCATCCCTGGAGGTGCCCAAGGAGCACCTGAATGTGGCACTCAGTGCTCTGGGTTGGAGATCAGGCACAGCTTGGACTCGATGCTCTTGGAGGGCTTTTCCAGCCTTAATGATTCTGTGATTTTCTGCACCTTGGAGAGAAATAATAGTGTAAATTCTGTCATCCCTATCCAATGTCAGAGCTTATGAGAGAGAGCTCTGTAATTAATGTATTTCTTTCCCAGCTGTATTTCTTTTCTTTCCCTTTTTATAAAAGACTCTCATTCCCAAGGTGGGCACAGCAAAAGGTGGGCTTATAACGTGTCATTAGAAGCTTTAGACCTTGTGCCTTGCAGGCTGTTATTACTGTTCAGTGTGGGAGAACAGATGCTATTTTACTGGAAAAGCAAAACTGCATTAAATTGACAGCACTTTAATTTTTCATGGTAGTAGCAAGAATCCTTACTTCCCATTTTATTTGCATTTTTATTACTGAGGAGCACGGTGACTGAGCTACCTTGTGGTTTTGTCAGTGTTGCTCATCCAGTCTGGCTCTGACCATCCAAGTAGCAGCTGGACTATGAATATGTATCATTTATTCATGTGACAAAGTTTTGGTACAGGATGCTGAATAGATGGAGGCTTCCTGCAGTTAGTGACCTGTGGAGCAGAGGGCAAAATGAAGTGTTCTGAAGTGGAACACTCCATCAAGGCATTCATTTTTACCTAGAAGTGGTTCTTCTCTTGTTGACATTCTTGCCCAGACCATTATTTGCTGCTTTGGAGCAATGTTTAGGCAGTGTTTGATGTGGGTTATTGAAATCAAAGATGCTGCATTGAAAACCGCCAAGATTTTGGTGTTTTTCTGGCATTCTCCAGCCAAGAGTCCTGGTAGGCTTCAGAAAACCCAGAGAATTTACTTTTCCTTTTTAAATATAGCTTACATTAAAAGTTACCAAGGTTTCTGATGCCCTCTGACCCCCTTCCTACAGAGGGACAAAGGGCTGATTTATATATAAAAGTGATATTGCTGTTGTTCAGTCTAGAAAAGATTGGCTGGAATGTTCTTCAAATGTGCAAAAAGCCCCCCAAACAAACCCAAAAAACTCCTCAAACTACAGAGGGAGGAAATTCTCTTGTGTGTTCTAGACTGGCCTAGGAGAAATGGTGTTAAAAAGCAAAGAATAGAGGTTTTATTAATCTTGTGCAAAAGCTGTCCATGATGAACCAAGGGAAGCATGGGCTTGTCATGGCTGGGGAGCACAGGGTGCCTGACACTGGGGGCTCTTTAAGAAAGTTGAACAGGGATTTGCTTGAAATTCTTCCCTGCGAGGGTAGCTACTCTTTCCTACATGGATATGTTTAGCTGTGTAGTTATTTATAGCCAAAATGTCTGTCCTCCTGTGAAATTGTGACAGGAATCAGTAAAAATAGAAAAAACTTGTGATGCTTCAGGGCTGCATGGACGAAAAAAGTCTGGAAAGCCACGAGTGTGATCCCTCAGTTGGGTGAGCACCATCTGGAAGGGTCAGTCCCACTTCTCCTGATGTGGCTGATGATCCTCTGGGGCATTGCTGGCTGGTTTCACTGGAGGGGCAGGTGGGTGAGCTGCAGCAGCAGAACTGTGCAGGAGTTCAGAGTAAATAATTGAAATGTCTCATGGCCTTAAACTCTGTGAAACTGTGAAGGATTCAGTTTGCTGCTGATGGGAGCACCAGCGCTCTGGAGATGTTCATCCCTGTGCCTGGAGGGTGGCCAGGCAGTTCCAGCCCCTTGGTCTCTTTGCTACAATTATTTATATTTATAAAAAGAGTGAAGTGCCTGCAGCACTCTGCCAAAATGGTAATAAACACTCCTCAACAATGCAAAAGACTTTCTTTTGATAAGATCATTTTAAAAGGTAACTGCTTATGATAATACAATTTATTCGTAATGGCTTGAGGGCAAGCTAGGATGGAAATGAAGCATGTCTTCCATTAGAACCATACAGAAACAAACTAATAGGCTGCAGAGAGAACCATTTGTAATGTTACTATAATTCACATGATTCATTAAACTGAAATGGAAAATGATAGCATTTCCCCCTGAAAAAAAATCCGTATGGAATTACATGCTGAGATCACTTAGCTGAACTATTTTATTGACTAAGCATCTTGTTGTGCTGATGTGGAGATTACAGAGGCCTGCAGCCATTTATTTTTCTGATTTCTAAAATTAGAACTCTTTTTTCTTATGGGATTGTTGGGATTTGTTTCCTGTCTGGCTGTGGCTGAGGGGTTGCTCTTGGGGCATTTCCTGGCAGTGGGAATTACTGGATCCTTGGAAATGTGCTGCTGGTGCTCACCCTCGCAGGTCACTGCAGGGAAGTGAAGGATTGAAGGGCTTTGAGGCAGTAAAAGGCACACAAGTGATGGGTTTTTAGCAGCCAGAGATAAAAACACAGTTGCTTTCCAGGTGATTCATGTCTTTGGGATCTGGAGAAGTTTCTCTTGACATGCACACTCAGCCCTCCCTAGAATGTCACCCGTGATTAATGTCAGCAAACACGCTGTGCCATTTAAAGGATTTTTGGAAAACAGCACATTGAGCAGGTTTTAATGCTGATTTTTTGACAGCCTTCACGTTTGGCCCTGACATCCTGCAGAGGAGACTCTGTCTTCCACTGGCCATTTATCAGAAGTATCACAGGACAGAGAAAGAATATTTCAAATGAGCTCAGGATGACCTCAGAGTGGATTAATGTATTTGGGAGGACTGATCAACCTGACAATCTCACATTCATCAGTGTGAAATCAATCTGAAAGGTACAATGGATTGTATCTACTTAACTGTTGATAGAGGATGCCAGAACTGACAGAATAACCTGGCACTTGCTATTTATTGCATAGGGATGCAGAATACCTGCCTGTATACATAAACATCTCTTCCCTCTTTTGCAACACATTGTATGGCAAGAAAAACTAATGGCAGTCTGGGATAACTGGGCATTTTCTGACAGACCCACACATCTCTTCAGTCATCTGTAATTCCAGTGAATTCCCGCATCATGCAACAAAGGAAAGCAGGAGCTTTCCTTCATTCCAGTGATGGAATGTAACTCTTGTGCCAGTGTCATTTACATTTTGCTTTATTAGACAAAAGTCAAGTAATTAATCAGTTGATTGCTTAATTCAAAATTCAGTCGATTGCAATTGAGGCTTTATCACTCTGCTTTCCACATGATGAGATCTGGCTGATAAATTTGATTCTGTTTTGGTTGCCTGGCTCTAAATAAAGTGAGTTTGGGAACAGGCAAGCCAGGGGCTTCAGGTTTTGTGTGTGAGTAGAAGTTGAAAAACTGGGCTGTGAGCAACATTCCACAGGGAGGCTTTCAGACAACCCAGTTGGATTTCAGAAAGTGCACTCAGGGTTGTGTTTTCAGAAATGCTGAGCTGATGCTGGAGAGAGGGAATCCCATCAACCCATACAAATAACTCCACGGGGTGCCAAGAGGATGGTGCCAGACTCTTTTCAGTGATGCCAGTGACAGGATGAAGAGCAATGGCCATAAAAAAAAATACATCTCAGCATGAGGAAGAGTTTCTCTGCATGGTGTGCAGCTGAGCACTGGAATAGGTGTCCAAGGAGGACATGGAGTCTCCCTTTCCAGAGACATTCCAACCCCACCTGGACACCTGCTCTGGGTTCCTGTGGTTGTGTCTTGGTAAGAGATTGGACTGGGTCATCTCCAGGGGTTCCTTCCAACCCCAACTATTCTGTGATTGTGTTTGCTCCACTTATTTCAGCTCACTTTGGGTGAATTTACCTGTGAAAGGTCAGATCCTGTATGTTCAAGTGAGCAAAACTTCCCTGCTCTAGACACCCATACATTGTAAAATACACCTGAGCCCCTGTTCAGACCCACAAGGAGGAATCAGGGCTCTCTTCCAGAGCTACTTCTGGGCAGAATTTCTGCCTTTGTGCCAATGCCCAGAGGTGCCTCGTGCTGTGGAGGAGAGCACTGGGAGCAGTGGGTGCAGGCAGAGGGGGGAACATGAGGGGCTGTGAATTCCATGGATGTGTTGGGTCCCTCTCCAGCTTGGCCATCAGTGCCTCTGAGCAGACCTGAAGCAAGAGCAATACAGAAAAGACCTAAATTTCTGCTACAGAGGAGACCTAAATTCCTGCTTTTAAGCAAATTGAAGTATGAGTACAAAGAACAACCAAATGTGTGGCTTTGGAGATGCTCAGTTCCCCGTGAAGAATATGCATTCAGTGGTCTCCTACCTGCAAAGTCATAAATCTGCACTCCAGCCTGGATTCCCCCGGTAAGCTCCAGCAAAGCTGTCATTTCTTATTGTCTAAACAATTTACAGCTGCCTTAAAAGGGTGTCTCAGCAATCTTGACATCTTGACTTGATCATAAATTCAGAGCTATCGTTGAAGGAAATGCTTTTCCCTTTAGATAAGCAGGCCAGTGGAAATCTCCCCAGCCTGAGCTGCAGGAGGGTGGCTGTGTCTGCCCCTTCCCTGGGCTTTGCAGTGCCAGGCCCACGGGGTTTGTCCTCTTCCCAGGGCCAGGGGCAGGTACAGGGCTGCTGCTCTACCAGCAAGTATTTCATTATCAGCTTGTATTGCTTTAAGAAACTCTGCACAGTGGAATTGTAATCGGGTAAACCTGGGGCCCATGAAATGAGATTTTCAGTTCTGTGAGTTAGCAAGAGGTGTGATACATTAAAGCAGATTTACTCCCCAGGTGAGGGAGATTTTTATGAGAAATCTGATAAATTAAGCACAGAGATTTGTGGTACAGAGCACAGCTCACCTGCTGACCCACTACCCTCATTTGGCTTTTTCATCTGCTGGCTGTGTTTGAGGGAGTGCTCCACAAATAAAATTAGCCATAACATTACTGATACTTTTCTGCAGTGGCAAGGCCGGGAAATCTATTCTTGAAGATGTGTGAGGTTGTAAGAAGGTGAAACTGCAAGGATGTGTTCATTCCAGGGATAAAAATGGGGGTCTGGAGCATCCTGCTGACATCAGGAACATCTGCTCAGGCTGCTTGGCACTGGTAGAGCAATTCATTCTGGATCCCTGGTGCTTCCCCGGCCCTGCCCCTGCTTCCCAGGAGGCAGGAGAGGTGCCAGGTGTGCCAGGGCTGTGAGCTGTGGTGCAAGGAGCAGGTGTGACCCTGCCCTGATGCTGCCCTGGGTGTCCTGGGGCAGTGCCAGCCCCTGTGTGGGTGTGTGTCCCCACTGCCAGCCCCGTCCTGCTGCTCCTGTGGGGACAGCTGGTGCCTTTTCTGGCTACCTAAAACCAGAGGCCAGGCAAAATTAAGGCAATAAAAATCAATTATGTTTATTGAAGGGCCTTCAGGTACATTTTGGGCAGACAAAGCCCCCCAGGGACTACACCCAAAATGGACAATGAGTCACAGGTTTTCACACTTTTATAACTTTGGTCATTGGGGGTTCATCTTCCAATTACAGCTTCAGCTAATGAAGTCATTTACCCCCAGTTTGCTGCCCCCAACTCACTTTTGTTTCCATCTCAGGGCCTGAGGCAGTGAGGTGTCCTTGATTGCCAGGCCTGGAGAGGAATTGTTGTGTCTGCCCAAAATGGGGAAGCAGCAGCTCACACTGTGTGTGGAGTTTGGAATTATACACTAAAGAATTACAGGATTCCAAATATATGAAAAATAGGAAAGCTGGAATCCTAAGGCCTCACACCCAGATACACTTGGCACCAGAACTGGCCCAGTGCAGCATCAGAGGGTGGAAAGGCCCAGTGACATCAGTGAACTTCTGCTCATCATCCAAAAAACCACCGGGCTTCCTGGATTTCCACAGTTTTCTTTTCTTCTTTCCATTGCTGTTATTACAAATTTTCTTCTTAATACAATTTTTCTCTCTCTCTTAGCCTTCCTGGGCTGTTGTGCCCTTTGCCAGGCTTCTCCAGGTATGGCACAGATGGGGTCAGGGGGTTCAGCGTCCAACAGCCGGGGTCAGGCCAAGCCCATCTCTGGTATGACACCATGGAGACAGCTCCAGTGTTCACCTGTCAGCCTGTTTGGCCCTGCAACCATCTGAAATAAAGGGTCAGGAATAATTAAGGGGCTGTTTTGTTCTCTCTGTGCTGCCCTCCTTGCAGGAGGGTGGCTGTCCTGAGGCACTGGCAGAGCTTTGGTGTGGAATTGTTCCATGCAGAGGGAACTGAGCAGGAATCTCCAGCTGCACTGGGCTTCATGCAGCTGAAAAGCACGTTCCTTACAGGGAATAGCTAGAAATTCTATTTCTGTGAGGGGTTTTAACAGCCCCCTGGGTGAGATTCACAGCTGGGGTGGCAGTAAATGTAAAAGGAAACGGGATGGTGCAATATTGACCACAGTGAAAAGTGTCACTGGAGAGGGCTGGCAGGAGTGTGACCATGGAAAAGTTATGAGGGCAAAAGTTACAGGAATCTTCTTCCTATTCACCATTGGAGCACTAACAGGGATTGTCCTAGCAAACTCCTCACTAGACATTGCCCTACACGACAGCTGCTACGTGGCAGCCCACTTCCACTACGTACTGTCTATAGGAGCAGTGTTTGCAATCCTGGCAGGTTTTACCCACTGATTCCCCCTATTTACTGGGTACACACTCCACTCCACAGGCAGCAGGTCATGGGGTATCCTTGCAAGCACTTCTGTGTGATTCCTGAGGGAGAAATGAGCCTTGTTGTGTGTCTGTGAGCTGGGTACAAGGGTACCTGTAATTACCCTGTGCAGGTGGGGCTGTGGCACTGCCCCTCCCAGCTGTGACTGTTTGTGTTCACTGCACACAGACCACTCCTGCTATGTTCATTTATTCCAAGTTTTTAATAAGATGTAATTGGAAAGGACTTCTACAAGATCTGCATGTGGATTTGACATTTAAGGATATGATTAAGTGAAAGCTGCTGAGGTCATTGCTTGACTAAATTGGCTTAATGAATGTTGATTACACTGTACAAGTTAATTTAATTTAGTGAGATTTTTATCTTCTGGATTGGGTATCACCTTCTGTTCTGTTATTGATTGAAATATGGGAGGATGCCAGGGCTGGTTGTGTCTGAGTTGATGGGTCACTGCAGCCCTGGCTGCTCAGCATGCCTAGGAGCAGGGGCTGTGTGTTCCAGGAGAAAGCCTTTTTCTCTCAAAAAAATTCCTCCAGGACAAGGAAGGGCTGATGCAATGCTCAGATTCTCACAGGAGCTGCCCACGCAGACGTTTTTGGGCTGTGGTTTGTGAGTGTGTCACTGATGTGCTGCTGCCTTTGGACAGCTGTGAGAACAGCCTGGCCAGAGCTGCCTCTGCTCATGGAACTTTCCTGGCTGGTGGGCAGGAATCTGTCTGTGCAAGGCAGTGAAGAGAACAAAGTCGCCTCCACAAAAAGGCTGCAGGAAACTTTAGTCATGAGGAGATGAATTTGTCTGAGTGTGTTTTGTGCAAGGCTGTGCTGCCCTGGCCAGAGTTTCAGTGTAGTGAGGCTGGAGCTTTGCTGGCTGACACGTGTCCCTCTGGTGTTTTGGGCACTTCTTTCCCTCCATCCCTTTGCATTCCCATGTTTCTAGAGCCTGCCCCTGTCACTCCATCCTGTGATAATTCACTTGTGGGGAATTTTGTGGGGAATTTGAGATGGGATCTCTGAATTGTTTTTGATGATGTGGTTAATTTTCTTATCTTCTACTTAAGCAGGAAGGGTGAATTCAGCTCACATCTTTACTGCATGGTTCAGAAGGTCTCAAGACCCTTAGTTAAAAGACATTTTAAGGAGTTATTGACCAACAAAACACTGCTAACAAGGATGTTTATGCTTTTGACCCAATCCTTAAATATTCTGTCTTATGGACCCATGCAGTGTAAGATTTCTTAGCCAATCATGTTATGACCCACAAAGCTACAGTGCTGCATTTTAAACTCCTTTTTTACCTCTGTAACTACTTTTATTTTTTCTATATCTTAAACTCTAAAACTCTGAACTTTACTTAGCTTAACATGTCTCTCCTTTAAACTATAAATCCACATTCTCGATTCTAGCACCTCAGTTTGGAAGCCTTTTCCAAGGTCTCAGATCAAAATCCTGTGTTTAATTCCAAGCTTTGGCTTCCAGCCCCAAAGTTCTGAGAGTTCCCTGAACTTTGGATTCCAGCACAGCCTGGGATGGCAAAGGAGCCCAGAGAGCCCAGGGCGTCAGGGCTGTGACACTGCCAAGGAGCCCCTGCCCTCAGCACAGTGCTTGGGGAGCTGTGCTGGTGCCTTTGGAGAGAGCAGCTCCTCAGGGAGCCGTGCTCCATATGGAATGTTTCAGTGGCATATGCCCTTAATCCTGTGTGCTGAATTATTCAGCACTTTGGAATAATGAATCACTGAACAAAGCCTGCCTGTGCAGCTCCATGGGCCTTGGGCTGCCTGCTGCATCCGTCCTGGCCAGTGCTTCTGGGTGGGACTCTGCTGGAGCTGTGATTCCAGGGAAAAATTTGGATTCCAGCTTTTTGGGCCATTGCTTGTGGCTGCTAGAGCAGCACCTTCCAGCTGGCTGCCCAGGAAAGCTCAGAGGAGCAGCTCTGGCTCAGGCTGCTCCTCTCTTCCATGTAGATCTGCTAGAAGGTTGTTTGGTTGGAAAAACCATCCAAGATTGAGTCCAACCATTCCCCCTGCACTGCCAAGACCACCACTAACACACATCCCCTAGTGCCACATGTCCTAAATCCCTCAAGGGATGGGGCTCCACCACTACCCTGGGCAATCTGTGCCAGGGATTACCAATCATTTTTTAAAGAAATTGTCCCAAATATCCAACCTGAACTTCCGATGGTGCAGCTTGAGGCCATTTGCTCATATCCTGTCCCTTGTCCCCTGGCAGCAGAGCCCAACATCCCCCTGGCTGTCCCCTGTCGCAGACATCTTTTATGGAAAATCCTTTCCTTAGGATTTTTCCTCCTGAGAAGCTGAGAGGCCTCAGGAACAAAATGTAAACAATGGTTATCTGCTGCTGTGGAATGCAACAGGTGCATCTGTGATTGGTTCATGTTAGTTTGTTTGTAATTAATGGCCAATCACAGTTAGCTGGCTTGGACTCTCTGTCCAAGACAGAAGCTTTGTTATCATTAATTCCTTTTCTATTCTTAGCTAGCCTTCTGATGAAACTTTTTCTTCTATTCTTTTAGTATAGTTTTAATGTAATATATATCATAAAATAATAAATCAAGCCTTCTGAAACATGGAGTCAGATCCTCATCTCTCTTTCATCCAAGAACCCCTGTGAACATCGTCACAGTCCCTTCCTGTCAGGAGTTGTGCAGAGCCAGAAGGTCCCCCCTGAGCCTCCTTTTCTCCAGGCTGAGCCCCTCGAGCTCTGCCAATGTTTTCAGAATATTTTACTCTATGTAAGTATTGCCATTCTTGTGATCATTTAAGATTCCCGTAGTTCTACTGCTCATGAACTGAATTTGGAATTCCTGCCCACAGCCCAGCTCTGGTGTCACAGGCGTGGCGCTGCATGGAACCTCACCATGAATCTTTTGGGTGTTCAGAGGTGCCACAGGATTGATAAGGAGGGCAGGCAGCCCCTGCTGCAGGGTCCCCTGCTCCTCCCCTGGCTCTAAACCATGGTGTCCCAGGGCAGGCAGGTGAGGGGTCCCTGAGCAGCAGCCCTGGGCAAGCAGGAGCAGAGCTGGGCAGTGCTGGGCTCTGCAGAGCAGCAGCTCAACCCAGGCACATTTCCATGCAAATGCAGGCTGGCCCCCTGACCAGGCTCTGTGCAGCTGGGCAGGATTATTCTGGATGTGTGAAAACTATAATATAAACTATAATACCTCAGGGGGAAAACTGCCACCCATTTGTCCTCAAATCCCAGCCTTGGTGGGGCTGCTGAAGCTCAGGGGGGATTATGCATTTTCTGGCTTCATGTTCCTCTGTCCCTTGCCCTTCCTTCTGCTCCTGGAATGGTTTTATTGTGATCTATTTGTGCTCAGAATTCCTTTGCTCACTTGCAGCAGGTCTGAAGTGTGCTCCAGGACAGGCTGGGCACTGCTGGTGCCAGGAGCTGTGCTGGTTCTGCTTCCCCCACACGTGACCCACAGAGCTGAAGGAAAACGCTCAGGGCGAGGATTAAATCTAGATTTTTATCCAAGTGAAAACTTTGTCATCTCAGCAGATGTTATGTGCTCCAAAGCAGTAAAATCGCTGTTATTCATAGGAGAGAAGAGGAAAATGGGTCTTCTAATCTCTGTTCAGAGCTCAGCAATACACTTTGTTTTCAGTTAATATCAGGCTAACTTTCCAGGCAAAAGCAAAACCAAGTTGAATTTGGCTAAAATGTTGACCTCAAAAGTGTGGACTGCCTTAAAGGTTGAACTCTTTTGCTTTGTTTGACAAAATATTTTTAACAAGTAATTTTGGCATTTTTATAACAAGATTTCTCATTTCAGAAATGTGTTTATTTTGATAGTACTGCATTTTTCCTTTTAATTTCAGTGGCATTTAAAAATTAATGTTAAAATAATACAGTTCTGCTTAATATCTTTCCACTTGTTTTCCAAGTTGTTTATCTCCACTCTCCAGAGCATCCAGTGGTTCTGAACTGGTATCAGTTGCTGAACATTAGATTGCTCAGTGTAAAAAATGCTGGAGCTCTCTGGGGTGCTTCAGCAAAAATGTGGTCAACAGTTAAAAATGCTTAAAGACCAACCACCCTGGAACTTCTTGGGATGATGCACTGACACTGTCTGACATCTGCACTGATAGGTCTCATCACCCACCACAAACCCTGACCCTGCAGTCATGGACTGTGTGTGAAACAGAGAGAAAAAAACCCAGAGAATGTAGGGCTACAATTCATAATAACTTCCAAAATAAGTAAGTCCCAGAGCAACCCATTTAATGAGGAACTGAGCTGAAATACACTACAGTGGAATTGCTGACGTTCTGATGTTGTTCCCACAGAGCCCATTAAACCTCTTTATGTAACATTGCTGCAGCCACACGTTGCTGAAGATTTCCTCATTGTGCATTTTGCTCGATGGTTTCACGGATTTTAATAATCCTTCTTTTTGTCCTTTCAATTTAAAAAAGGGAAAATCACAGTTCAACAACTTAATAAGGGGCAAATGAAATGTCTCATTTCTTTTGAAGGCAAATTCTGGTGTTTCAGGTTTTAGCAGCGCAATTCCACCCTAGAAAATAAAAAGCAGTGTTTGTTGCCAGCCCTGAGAAGCTGAGCAATAAGAAAACTGTCAAAAGGAAAACATTCAGAACAGCATTCTCCGGCAAGCCTATGAAAGTTGCCACAGCCTGTTTATTGAAAGGAATGGGTTTAGCTTTGCCCTGTTGCATGGGGAAGTGGTGGCAATGGCTCTTTGGGACCAGAGATTTTGAATGGGAAATCGAAGGCCGTGCATGCTTAGCAAGGATTTTGGATGGAAAACTGGTGGCTGTGGCTCTTTGGGTGGGATTTTGAAAGGCACAATTACACCAGCTTGGAATTAGTGTGTGCTGCTCCCCAAAAGGCTGGAGGGGGAGTGGCTGCTGTGTGGGTGCTCTGCTGCCTTTGAGCACCCCAATAACACGTCTGTGCTGCTGCTGGAGGTGGGGACTGGTGCACAGTTCCTTAATCACTCTCTGACAAACACTGTTAAGCCTCATTAATGCAAATTACTACATGATCTATTTTTGCAGAGTCTCAGTCCCATCACTTGAACTTGCACTACACAGCAACTTTAGAAAAATCAATTTTTAGTCCTTACTACAAATTGATTTATGGTTTTTTCTGCTTGGAGCTGCTGGGACCTCGAGCCCTGATCAACCAGGCTGCACGTTCCCCTGTGTGCCCCCGTGGGGCAGAGGGGGAACAGTGGCATGGGGGAAGAGTGTCTAAAAGAAAAATTAGCCTTGAGAGTTCTTTCTGAAAGGGTGTGTAAAATCTTACAGATTCACAGGGTTGGAAAAGCCCTTTAAGGCCATTGAGTCCAACTGTTCCCCCAGCACTGCCAAGGCCACCATTGACCCATGTTCCTAAGTGCCACATCCACATGGATTTTAATTCTCCCCACTCCACCACTGCCCTGGGCAGCCCTTTGGATGAAGAAAAGTTTCCAAATATCCAGATGTGCAAAGAGAAGGAAAGAATTTGTGGTGGTCATATTTGAGTACTCTGCAATCCTTTCCTTGAAGTGTTAGAGTAAAAATGTTCAGATTAGTGACTTGTTTGGTTACATCACTGCTGATGCCTCATGGTTATCTTGGTGACAAGAATCCTCAACTGAAAGCTGGAAATCACAATCACTTCACTTGAAAGTGGTGTGGTCTCCTGGGCTCTGACCAAGTAATTACGTTTCAAACTTGAAATGAAATGTCTTCCTTGAAATGAGAATTTAAATGAATTAGCTGCATCTCTTGGCAGGCACTGGTTTAATTTAAACTCCAGGTATAGTCCTGGCTTGGCACACAGAGCTTAACTGCAGCCACTCCTAACAAAGAAAAACAAGGGGAGAGCGGAGCCTGGCTGAGGCAGTGCTGGGGTTTGAAGTTTTTTACAACTATTGAAATTGCTCTCTAATTAATTAACCTTGACATAATGGTTTGCCTGTTGAAGGATGTTCACTTGAGCCCACAGCTGAGTTCTCATTTGCCACTCAAATCTGACCCATCAGGGCAGGGCTGAGGGAGCTCCTGCTGGTTGACAAGGTGGGGTTTGGTCACAGGTTGGACTCAATGATCTTGGACGTCTGTTCCAACCTGGCTGATTCTGAGAGGCTGCAGAACTCCATGCTGTGGGGGAGGCTGTCCTGGTGCTGGTTTTGGGGTGTAAGAGCTGTCATTTCCCCCTGGGAGAGGTGGCAGGAGGCCTGGGATGGCAGCACCCTTGAGCAGGATGGCTGGGTGGGATCTGGGAATGGCTGTCTCTGTGCTGGGGCTGGGTGGAGTGACTGGGATAGTGGGAGTCAGCATAAAAATAAGTGCATTGGAATATTGGAAATGCTTTTAAATGTACTGCACCCCTAAAAAAAGGGAAGATTATACCCCAAATGCCAAAGCAACAAGAACAATTTCATTACTCCTGACGTGAAATTGTTGGGGGAACACCACGGAGCTTCCCAAAGAGAACTCTTAGCTAATCATGAAGTCATTTGTTGATACACCTCCTAATTTTGCATCTGATATTTATTTAGCTGCTTAAAATGTTTTTGTCACGTCCTGGAAGGCACCTCATTAGCTTTGTTATTTGTCCCATTAGTGCAGTTGATCACACGTTGGCGTTGGCGGCGCGTGCCTCAGAGCACGGGCTGGTGTGGAGGCAGATGTGTTTCACAGGCCCGAGTATGAGCTGGAGCTGGCAAAACAGGGAGTGATTTAATGAAGTTTTGATACAGCTCATCAGATACTGAAATGGGAAGATGCAATATTAATTTAGAAACGCATTATCATTTCAATTGTAGTCGTTCCGAAGAGTATTAATAACAGGGGAGCTTGTGGCGGTTTGGGAGGATGATGTATTATTCTAAAGGCAAAAATATTTTTCAGAATTATGTTTCATTTGACACCTAAACATCTAGCATATTCCTATTATCACTGTGTAATCAATTTTTTTTTGCTGTGTCTTCCGTGCTTACAAACATAATCACTGGAGGCATTTCAGCGCTGCACAGGAGGTTCTGGAGGGGGGAGGCAGGATGAGCTTAAAACACCAGGCTGACAACTTCTATCTTTTAATCCTCAATTCTTCTGTGGATTTAAATGACTTGAAATTCTTTTTGACAGCAGGAAGTCCTTTTGCTGTCACAAGCGAAAGAAAGAGAGAATGCAAATGTCATTTAAAACTTGTTCCATCTGTGTCAGGTCAGGCCATGTCCCACGGGAGGGACTGACCACCTCTGAAAGCTTTGATCCTTTTTTACATGGAACTTGGTGGATCCTGGGATGAGTGAGGGGTGTCCCAGTCTGCTGAAACAGATTTGGCTCAACCAGAGCAGCATTCCTGGTGATGAGAGATATAAAAAACATATCCTGATTTTTCTGACCCCAGGAGATTTGACAAGCCTGATTTGGACAATCCTAAATTAACTGTTGCTTGGTAATCTATGAAACCACCCTCCTTTTTACTGTGACACTTGTTCAGGGCATAGCCCCACCCTAAGTGCCCAGCCTGAAGTCCTCATGGAACCAAAAACCTTGAGGATCATTGAGTCCAACTGTGAAATGTGCAAATGGTGAGCTCAGCCTCTGAAGAACAGTCAGGAGGAGCTGGCAGGAAGGGATGTGCTTTAAAAGTCTGCTTGGGGATGTCCCTCCTGCTGTGCCTGCTCCTGTAGCATGTCCCTGCTCCTCAGCTTTCTGAGATGAGATAAAAAGGAATATTCTGGAAAATACTTAGATGGAACTGTGCATTGTACTGTTGAAGCATGGAAGCATTTAAGTGGCTCTCACTCCATCACTAGTAGGAGCCCTGCCAGCCTGCATTTGAATAATCCAGATCCTCCTGTGATGTGGGGATGTGACCAAGGCCATCAGTGTCATCTGTTCCTGCTGCCTCTTGGACCCATCCCAGTGGGGCAGCTCTGGAGCCTGTGAAGAATCTGGGGTTTTCTTCTATGGCTTGGGCTGTAATCAAGGCCTATTCACACCCTGATGGTGCTTTGGGAAAATGTACAGGTTCTCTCCAAAAACCCTGCTCATGGCTTGGGTGAGCTCCAGCCCAAACAACCACTTAATTACCACAGTCTCCTGGCACTGATGTATGAGCAAATTCCCAGATAACTGCAGAACAAAGCGATATTTTGTGTTCATTTGTAGTCACAACCATTTAATGCGTGAATTCTTGAAATCCTAAAGCTTCACAGTGAATCCCAGCCTGCTGCCTTCCTGCCCAAGATGCAGGGCTAGATCATGGGCTGCTCCAGGCTGATCTGGCTCAGAGGGCTCTGGGGGATTGGGGCAGTTGTCCAGCAGCCACACCAGCTCTGCACAGCAGGCACAGCATCCTCGGGCATCCCAAAGGGCTCATCTCACACCACATGTCATCTTCTGTTTCCAGCTGCTCCTGAAGATGCCTTTCTGGCAGTGTCCCAGGAAGTTCCTGAAGATCTCTACAGGGTCTCTGGACTTCAGCTTTTCTGCCTGGGTTTTAATAAACCCGTTACTGCTGCCTAGCTGGATGCTTGGCAGCTCTGCTGGGCTCCAGCTGCTCACACTGCAGCACCTTCCATAATTTTCCTGACACAGGCAGCAAAACAACCTTGGCTGGTTTCTCCCAGCCTGTGGGACCTGTCATTCCCCCAAGAAGGCTCTCAGAGCCTGCTGGCTTTTTTTTTTTAGCCATCCAGAGCTCTGGTGGGGACAGGCAGGTGATGGATGAGTAGTGTTCCCTCAAGTGTGCAAGCAGCCGTGCATCATCTCGGCAGGCAGAGACAGCTGGGCACGAGGCAGAGCCTGTTTGCTCGGAGCACACTCAGGCTCAGAAATATGTTTGCTGGACACTGTTCCCCCAGGGAGAATGCTGGAATTGAGCTTTTCTTAGGGAGCTGTGAGCCTGCTCTTACAGGCAGGGTAAGTCTTTCCTGACACTGATTTTTAGTGGAAATACCATCTAGTGATTTCCTAGTTCTGAGACTGTCACTGTGGGGGCTCAGCTGCACTGCTGTGCCCAAGGACTGCCATGGTGGGCACTGCTGGTGGCAGGGTTTTGGGCTCCAGGGAAAGGAAGGAATTTCAAACTGAATATTCAAATAGAATATTAGGAAGAAATTCTTCCTTGTGAGGGTGCAGAGGCTCTGACACAGGGTGCCCAGACAAGCTGTGGCTACCCCTGGATCCCAAGGCCAGGCTGAATGGGGCTTGGAGAAACCTGAGATAGTGGAAGGCGTCCCTGCCATGGCAGGGGGTGGAACTGGATTGCCTTCAATGTCCTTTCCAACCCAAACCATTCTGGGATTCTCAGTCTGTGCTCAGGCCTGAGGGATTGTGAAGGACAGAGTCACGGGAGGAAGATCTCACACACCTGATCTCACACACCTGATCCAGGTGTAGGTGAGAAAACTGCTTTGATGGTTTATGCAGAAGTTCAGAGGCAGCAGCCAGACATGTGTTGTTGCCTCCACCATCTCATGGAATGAGAAGGCACCCGTTGGTTAAAAAGGACCAGATGCTCCAACATCTGCCAGCAGACACCTCCTCCTCCTCTTAGGGTGTCTGTTCTTGGAACAAGGATTTTACCCTGTTGTGTGCCTATATATGCAAAAAGTAACCAAGGATGAGCAAAGGCAAATCTGTCACTTCAAATGAAATTACAAAATTCAAATTTAAGGGAATATTTCTGTTAGGTAGAGATGTAGAAAAATAATTTCCTCAGTAATTTTTTTACTTGATTCCCAAACCAGGGTAAAAAAAAGATGGGCTTAAACATCAGCTTTTACAGTGGTTTTCCTCTATGGGGACTGTTTTGTGGCTGCCCTCTGAGTTGGATTTTGAGCCTTACTTGAGTTTCAAATTTTTTGCACATTTGGGTGCTCTGAGTGGGAGTGCTGGAGCCTGAGTGTGCTGGAAGGGCCCATCACACAGTGCTGGGCCTGAGGAGTCACCATGGGTCACAGGAGCCTCCGGGACAGCTTTTGGCATGTTCTCATTGAATTGAATCTATAAAAATAAATCTTTGTGTTATACTGCTGGTTTCACAATAATTTAAATCAACAAAGGCCTGAGCTCCCTCTCCAGTGGCTGCTGCTCTTGCCATGTGATGGAGGAAGACAAATAACCAGGCAATATTTTACTCCTCAGGCTCTGCCACTGGCAAACACTTCCAAACATGCTCTGTGAATTTATGCTGCTGGTGGCAGACTTCCCTGGCAATCCTGGTAATTAATCACTCTGTTTAACAATGAGGAACATTTCACTGCTCTGATTAGCACCAGGTGAAGTGATCAGCACAATTAATCAGGTGCAGGGAAGGACTGGCATTGGATTTGGGCAGAAAAAGTTTCATTTGAAACCAGAGTTTCCTGTGTGTGGTGTGAGAAGAGCCTCAGCACTCGGTTGTCCCCCAGACTGGGGACAATGGTAGAATAAAGGGCACAAGGGTAGAATAAAGTGCATCTGGGAAAAAATACCCCAAATATGGCACCAGCTTCATCACTCAGGGAATCTGGGAAGGCCAAGTGACTCACATGAGCTGCCACAAGCACCCATGTTTGCACATTCCCCTGGGAAAAACTCCACTCCGAAACTTCCACAAGTCCCAAAACACTTCCTAAAAATATATTCTTTAAAGACACTTTTCCTCTTTTTGCTGTTTATATCAGCTTTGCACTGCCTGCTCTTTGACTGTAAGACTCTGGTGAATATTTCATGTGGCTCAGTTGCCAGCAGCTGCTCTGGAGAGCCCTGAAGGAGCCGCTTGTAGCCGTCACTGCGGTGCCAGGTGATGTGACAGTCCCTCCCACGCAGCTCTGCCGTCAGTGCCACAGCTCCTGTCCTGTCCTCACCTTCTGAATCCATCCTGGAGCCACAGTGCAGTGTTTGAATTGCAGCTCTGGTCCCTTTCTGTGCCCCACAGAGGCTCAAGCTCAGGGTTTTAGGGTTGTAGGATTGAACAGCCTTAGGGAACCACTGTCAGAACCAAGAGGCTCCCGGCGATGATTTGAATCTGTTGGTGAATTACAACATACATTTTTCAGATGTTCATGTGTTTATCCTTTCCCATGGTGCTGTGTTTCCTTTGGATAGATGTGCTGATGAATTACCATCACAGGACAGCTTTCCTTTGAGCCAGGTGACGTGGGCAGCCTTCAGAATCACTGAAAATAACAGAACAACTTGAAAACAATGAGAAATACCTTGATCTGTGCTTATTCTCTTACCCTGTGCTACCATGAAGCTTTTTTACATGTTCCCAAAGCTGGGCTGGCAGCAGAGGGGTCTGTCAGTGAACATCCAGAGGTGGAATCATAGAATCCTGGAAAAGACCTTTGAGACATATCCAACTATCAACCCATATTCACCACAAAATCATGTCCTCATGGTTTATGAACACTTCCAGGGATGGAGATGCTACCACTGCCCTGGGCAGTCTGTGCCAATGTTTTATGACCTTTTCTGTGAAAAAATGTTTTCTAATATCTCATCTAAACCTCTCCTGGCACAGCCTGGGGCCATTTGTGCCTGCAGCCCATGGTCTGCTGAAGCATTGCTGGCTGTGGGTGATTGTTCCATGGAATTCCTTGATACCTAACCAGGGGTTTTCCTCTCTGGGTGGCTGAAGTGGGAGGAGATTTTTCCTGGTCATGCTCTGCCTGCTCCAAGGATCAGTTCACACCTGACCCAGTTCTGCCTTGCTGTGGTTCCACTGAGTGCAGAAAAGGGATTCTGAGGGAGGAAATACCAAAAAATTAGAAGTTAGAATTAGAATTAGAAAGAATTAGAATTAGAACCAGGCCTGGTTGTGCCTGTTGCACCCTCTTTGAGGACCTTGAAGCAAGTAGGACACAGACACTCCAGACTGTTTTCTCTTCCTATTCCACAAGTTCCATGTTTCCCAAAGGCAGTGGGTGAGCACATGCAGGATGTGGCAGCACATACAGTAATTTCTGTTAGGCTGGAGTTTCATTATTAAGGCTTTCAGTGCATACCAACATCTCCCTATTGTTGCTGGTCCCCTCTGGAGTAAGAGGGAGGCTCTCCCAGGAGGAGGCAGCAGCAGCTGCTGAGCTGTGGAGCCTTTGTCAGCAAGTGGCAGAGAGGATCTGAAACACGGACAGGGTGATTAATCTGGATTACGGCAGGAAACATGTTTTCCTGTGTCAGATCCATCTTACAAATCCCAAGGCAGCTGCTGCTCTTCATCAGAGTTCAGTGAATCTTTTGCTGAAATTAAACAGTCCAGTGACAGGAGAGATGCATGAAATGGCTCTCATTCCCTTTAAGCTGACTGCTCACATTCCTTGCTGCCTCTGTTTGCCTTTTCCAAAGGTAAGACCAACCATTAATTTAGTAATTTGTGGGCCCGACAGACTCGGAGGCTTTCAAAGGTTATTGCTCGCACAGCCTCGTCTCCCAGCCCTGTGGGACGTGCTCTGTGAAGTGCTGGAAATGGTGCATGATGAGGGGGATGCCCTTTGGAAAAGGTTAAGCCTGCTGCTGGCTGATCAGGGCCCTGGAGCCGGGGGAGGCCGGAGGGAAATCAGGGAGAGCAGAGGGAGGAGGCCGGGACTGAGCCCGGGCCCAGGGGTGCAGGGGGGAATTCAGAGTGATGCCTTGGGATTTCAGCTTTTCTATTCTTCATACACATGTAATCCTGGAATTCTTTAGTGTATAACTCCAATCTCCATGTGCAAGGGAAAGAAGAAAAGCAAAATGGTGGAAATCCAGGAAGCCCAGTGGTTTTTAGGAAGATGAGCAGAAGTTCACTGATGTCACCAGGCCTTTGCACTCTCTGATGCCCCACTGGGCCAGTCCTGGTGCCAAGTGTATCTGGCTGTGAGGCCTTAGGATTTCAGCTTTTATATTTTTCATCTATTTGGAATCCTGGAATTCTTTAGTGTATAACTCCAAATTCCACACACAGTGTGAGCTGCTGCTTTCCCATTTTGGGCAGACACAACAATTCCTCTCCAGGCCTGGCAATCGAGGACACCTCACTGCCTCAGGCCTGAGAGATGGAAACAAAAGTTGGGGGGAGCAAACTTGGGGTCAATGACTTCATTAGCTGAAGCTGTAATTGGAAAATGAACCCCCAATTTGCAAATGGACCAAACTTATAAAAGTGTGAAAAAGTGACTCGTCGTCCATTTTGGGTGTAGCCCCTGGGGGGCTTTGTCTGCCCAAAACGTACCTGAAGGCCCTTCAATAAATAGATCTGCTTTTTATTACCTTAATTTTGTCTGGCCTCAGTTTTAGGTAGTCCCAGAAAAGGCATCAGGATGAGTGGGATCAGATGAACCCTGCCACTGCCCCTGCTGCATTTCAGCCCCTCATCAGTGTCCTGGTGAGGGGATGCAATGTCATTGTGGCAGCTTCTGCAGCCCCCCTAGCTCCAATGGAGTGCTGCTGATTTTGGCTCTGTCCTGTTGGTAACCAACAGCCAAATACTCTGTCCATGCCACTGGTTGTGCTTGGTTTATTTTTTTTTAATGTAGAAAATCACAGAATCGTCGAGGTTAGAAAAGGCCTCCAAGGTCACTGAGTCCAACCTGTGGCTGATTCCCACCTTGTTCTCAGCCCAGAGCGCTGAGTGCCACGTTCAGCCTGGACACCTCCAGGGGTGGGGACTGCACCCTGAGCAGGCCATTCCACTGTCTCACCACCCTTTCCATGGAGAAATTCTTCCTGGATATTCATAATTGTACATTTGCAAGTGAAACAAGCCACAGACATATTTTGGGCAACTGGAAAGAATGAGAATAGGAGCTGATATTTAGCTATTGAAATTTTATACTCCAGCATTGTCTACTTAATAACTTCATTATTGCTGCCCCGAAGTGCCTCCATTACGCCACAATTGCAAAACTGGTTTTAGTCTGTGCTTTTGGATTAATTCTGTTTGTTCCTGTTTCCATCTACTCGGTTTTTCTTTCAAATCAGGAGAACTGAAAGCTCCCAGCAGCCAACACAAGGAGAAGGGGAAACCTGAACAGAAAATCCCAGAATTTGCAGCCTCATCCAGGGAGGTGAGCTGGGCTCTGTCACTACCCCCTGTCCCTGGTGAGCTGTGTCTGCAGAAGGCAATTCTGTGGGTTCCCTGCCCACAACCTGCCCCGGGAAGGAACATTCAGCAGCTTTTTCAGCTCCATTAGGTGGTCCAGCTGAAATGGATGGGGCTAATGAACATGTGCACAAGCTGGATGGCTCAGGAGCTGGAGGGTCTGGGAGCAAGTGAGGCAGAATTAGGCAGGTAAAGATCCTGATTGTTTATCAGGTGATAAAAGATTGGTGCGAATTGCAGGAGACACTGGAAATTTGGAAGATATGTAGATCTAAATGGGTACATTTGTTCCAATTAAATAAGGGTAAGGGAGCAGAATGCCTGTTCAGAAGCATCACAGACTGAGGTTTTCATCTTATTTACTCTGATTCCAGGAAGAACAATTAATGGGAATGGTCCTGTGGCTGCAAAGCCCCAAGGTGCTGGTCAAAGCCTCCCTCACATGTCCTTAAGAAAGGAAGGGATGGCAAACCAAGGTGACATGGAAACCCCTCCTGATAAGTTGTTTTTAGTATCTGAACCTTCCGCTTTGTTATGAGGCTTGGTTTCTTCTCTGTAAAGTTTTGTTTGGTTTTAAAAACAATTTTTAATTGGGAATTTTACCTGGTTCATTTCCTGAGCTGGTATTGCTTTTTTTCCAATTACAAGTGTTCTTCCTGCAGCCTTTGGAAAACACAATATTTCTGTGAAGGTTTTGGGAAGCATCTCAAAGAAAATTTTGATTAAAACCCTGCGAAGTGAAGCATGTGAGAAGTGTGTTGTTACGGGCAGCCTCCCCAAAGTAATCTATTTTTATGAAAAACGGAATGTGCTCATTTACACCCATTGCCCTGAGGGCACAGATCTCTCTTGGGAGGGGGGAAGGATGTTTCCAGAGGTTTTTGATACAGAGAGAAAACTCAACCACTTGAATTTCTCTTTTTTATGTCCCATCTTGAAGCTCCTGCTGTTCCTGTCACCCCTGTCCTCTCACAGCTGCTGGTGCTGAATGTAAACACAGAGATCTCCCAACCCCAGTGCCCCCTGGAAAAATCTCCTGGCAGGTTCATGCAGCCACTGCTTGGCACCTTCCTCCCATTCAGGGCTCAGGATTACTTTGGCATTGATTGAACAGGAAATTCATGGAGGAAAATTAAGCCTCCAAAAGATACAATAATTTAAATAATTGGCAATTTTTTGTGTGTATGTGAGAACATGAGAAATGCAGCTTGTTCATTCACTGTCAGTTCCTCCAGGACTGCATTACAGGAGCAGATGAATTCTTATGAAACAAAGATTCTATTTTCATGCAAATATCCCTCAGTAATAAAATACCCAGGGAATAAAAATGACAGGAAAATGTATGAGGTACAAGCAGAGTTGTTTCCAGAGCAGTGTGCTGCCCACGGAGCCTCAGTGGCTCCTCACACCCCAGGCTGTGGTGGGACAAGGTGCAGGATCAGGCAGGATCAGGCTCTGGGAGCAGTGGGATGGGGCAAGGGCTGCACCTGCTGATCATGGAATCAGGGAACCATTCAGGGAGGAAAAGATGCTGCTTCTGAGCTGCAATTTCTGGGCAGAAATGATCTTTTCTGCTCCCATATTGTGACAGGGAAACCCCTTTGTGCAGGGTTAGAAGAGGCTGCCTGAACTACCGTGAAGGGAGATTTTCAGAGTTACAAATGTGAAGTTTTTCTTCCTTCTATTTAAAATAACTTTAAGTTATTCTGTCAAAGCAAAAATCTTTTGTTCAGAATTCCTTTGAATGCCAAAGCTGATAACGAATTCTTAACACCTCTGTTGTGATCCAGGTGTGAGGAATTTACCTGGAATGGCAGCAGAATGGTGGGATGTGGGACAGGCTCAGCCTGTCCATACCTGGGTGGTTCCCAAAGCTAATTTCTGCATATTCTTAATTGGTCCTCTCTTCTCTTCCCTTTGGGAATGCCATGTCCATCTCTCAGGCTCCTGGGTGTCCTGTCAGCCTGTTGCAACATTAATCAGTTTATTTCCTGCTGTATCTCCGGCCTTCCAAGCATGGATTTAAACATTAGATGAAACTAAATTAATCAATGTATAAATTAATTACCAAAAATGACTTCGCCTCAGAGGCTGAAGCAGGGATGGGTGAAAGAGAGAAACCTAAATACCCAAATTAAAATCTCGATCAAACTTTAAAAATAATGGATAATTACAGGGCTTTTTTTCTTTTAATGTTCATATTAAATTGTAAGGAATTATTAGATATTTAACTGACATTTATCCAGATAGCCCACAGCAAGTTAGGTAGCGCTTACATGCTGTAATAAATGTCAGCATTTAAAAATTAATTGCTGTGCTATCTAACTTGCTGTGGGCTGTCTCGTTAAATATTAATGGGATGTCTAAAAATATGTTATGAGCTGAAAGGATTATTTGGATACGGGATTGCGGAGTTCTAAAGCCTAGAGGGGAAAGCTGTGTTTGAGCATCAGCAGTTCCTTGGGATTGCTGTGTGATGAGGCAGCTCTGGCTGTGCCCTCTCCAGCAGGAATGGGGTCTGGGAGAGCCCAGGGCTGTGTGGAGAGCTGGGCTGTGGGAGGAATCCTTCCCTGGGAGGGTGGGGAGGCCCTGGAACAGGTTCCCAGAGAAACCCCTGGATCCCTGGGAATGTTCCAGGCCAGGTTGGATGGGACTGGAGCAGCCTGGGACAGTGGAAGGTGCCCCTGCCCATGGCAGGGGTGGAATGGGATGGGTTTAAGGTCCTTGCAACCCAAACCATTCTGGGATTCTGTGATCCTTCAGCTCCTTTGATAATGCATTAAAGGAAACCAGTCCTGGTAGAGATTGATCAGCTCCTCAGCAAGGAGATAGGTTTTCCCTCTGCTCACCTGGAGGAGAATCAGGAGCTGTGGGTGCCCTGGTGATGCCTTCAGTTTTAACTTTTATATTTTTCAGATTCTGTGCTGCTTTAGTGTGTAGTTCTGAGCTTCACATTAGGGGATGGTGAGCTCTGCACAGAGTAGGGAGACAAAACAAGTCCTTCTCTTGCTGGGGACCAAGGACAAATGATCCAAATCTCAGGCCCAAGAGCAGAAACAACGTGGACTGAAGAGAGAAAAACAAGAAGGATGGGACTTCAAGCTGTAATTGAACAATTAACTCAGAACTTATAAAAGTGAGAGACCTTGTGACCAGTTGCGCATTTTTTGACCATTTTGGTTCATCTTGGGTGCAGCCCTGGCTGGGCTCTTGTGCTGCCCAAGGTGGATCCATTGAGGGGATCCTTTTAATAAATCCTGCCTTTATTCTTTAACTCTGTCCAGTCTCTGTTCTATGTCAACCTTCTCAAGGCATCACTGGGACCCTGCTGGTGCAGGAAGAGCCAAGCAGTTCGCACCAGACCCAGCTCTGCCTTGCTGGGCTTCCACTGAGTGCAGGAATGGGATTATGAGGGAGAAAATACCAAAAAATTAGAAGTTAAGGCCTGGTTGTTCCTGTTGCACCCTCTTTGAGGACCTTGAAGCAAACTCAGTGTTGCTGTTTCACATCTCTCCTACTCCCCCATCTCCAGGGTGGGGATGGCCCTTGAGGTCAGGCTGGGAAGGAGGAGGAGGAGGAAGGGAGAAAGTCTGAGCATGGCCTCAGCTGCTCCCTGCCAGGAGGAGATAACACACAGTGAGGAAGACAAAAGAGAAGGAAGGGAGGTCCTGTCCAACACGAGTACTGGTATTTATTATTTATTTTGAGCAAGCCTTGCCAAGTGCTTTGCAGGGAACATACAGTGTGAGGGGTTTGGTTTAAAGAGCAGCACAAGCACCAGGAGGGAAAAGTCTTTTGCAGCTCAGTGAAAAACTGAAGGGATATTTCTGTCCTGTGTCAGTCTCCCCTATGAATTATGCATGCTGGCCTCCCAGAAACACGGGGTAATCAGGAATAGCTGTGACCATGATAAACACAATGCATGTTGCTGTAATAGAGCTAAAGACCATTCCCAGCCACTCTTACTAATAAATCTAAGAAAGTGCAGTGTTTTCCCACTCAGCCACCACTTTAACTCCAATGCTCTGCTATTCCCCAAACACTAATAAAGTGTTTAGAGTGAGTGAGAGCTTCTGCATGCAGAGGAAAGGCTGCTGGATCAGACTGTGGGATGGTTCTTCCTGTGGCTGCAGGGGTTGGAGCCAGGACAGGTACCTGCTGGGGTTCCCTGGTGAGCTCCTCCCCGAGGGTTCACTCACAGAAGGATTTAACCCTACAGCCAACGAACTCCCAGTCCTGGGATCATTTCTGATAATTTCTGTCCCCTGGGTCCCCCATGCTCAGCCAGGTTGTCAGAGAGTGGGGTCAATCCCAGAGGAGGATCTGTGAGTGTTCCAGGTGCTGGTGCTGCAGGGGAGCCACAGTTTGGTGGGATGAGCTCAGAGGCTGCATCACCTCTCTCTGCCTCATTTCCACTTCTCTTGTTTTTGTCCATGTCAAACAAAATCCAACAAAATTTGGACTTGGTGATCTTGGAGGTGTTTTCCAACCTAAATAGTTCTGTCATTCCCTGATTTTGTAGCCTCTGAGATGAGATCCACCGTGATGTAGCTTTGCAGTCAGCTGAAGCATGTGGAACAGATCTGCATGGATTTTGGAGAAGTGGCATCTTGGAAATAGAATTGGTGGGATTGCTGAAGGAACATCTGCTGAGCCCTCTGCCCACCTTGAGCAGGAGAAGACAAAGCATGTCCTGCAAAATTTCTGTTATTTCCAGCCTCAACCTGTTCCCAACATGCTCTGGAATGCCCACATGAAGTAGAACATTCTCTGCAAACACTCATCCAGCACGTTGATTTTGATTAAAAAAAAACCCAGCAGAGAATTGAATTGAAGATGATTCAGAATTCCCACTGCCTTTCCCCTGAACAGACCAAGGAATGTGATTTCATTCATTGTATACTCAGTTCAAGGCACCATTTACTGCTAAAGGATCGAGCAAATATAATTTAAAGTTCCACTGTGCATGTGACAGATTTAATTAGTGTACTTGGGAGCTCGAAGTAACTCAGAAAGTATTTGTTTGCATAAAACCAGGCTATGTCTGCAATTTAAACTGGAATAAAGTAATGCAGTTATGGAGGATTTAATGAATTGTTGCGTAAACATCATCCTGGATGGGGAATTAGATTAGGAAATAAAACTGGGTTAGTAAGTGCACCCAAATCCAGCCTGCCATATTCTCTTGCCCACAGAGGCTGTTAATGCCATTCAGGAAACATGGATGGAACTGTGTGGCTGTGGGAGGAGCTGGAGTGAGGATTCCTGGTGTTGTTATCCTGTCTGTGCATCCACTGGAGCATCACTCCCCTGGCTGGAAGTGACAGTGGTGAAGGCACTGATGGGATCAGCTCCTTGACAGGAGGAAAGTCTCACAGATAACTTCATCCCCTGTGGGCATTGGAGGTTTGTCCTAAAATACCCCAATGTTTTGTGCAGGGCTGTCAGAAACAGGGTGAGGCAGAGATAGAGCCCAGTCTGCTGTTTCTGCCTTGTACAATTCTGTCCATCACACTCACAGGTTGGGCTGGCAGCCTGCTCAGAACCTGCCTGTGAAGCTGGTGAGGATCCAGGCTGGAGGGAAAGGTGATGGCACAGCCCAGATGTTGGAGCCCTGGACGCTGAGAATTTGAGACTTTCTGTGTTTTTAGGCACAGACACTCAAGAGAACACTACATTTGACCTGAGGTCATGGAGAAGGCTTCCAAAATTGAATGGTAGAACTGGGATTGTGGCATTACCCAGATTTATGTGAGGAGCAGAGAAAATGGATCACAGGGGTGGGGAGCAGGGTCACTGGCCGTGGGCAGGATGAGCGATGCTCCGTGAGCCCTCAGGGAGAAACCCTCAGGTATTGATTAAAGCCAGCACGAATTGCAGGAATTGCAGGCAGATGGTTCTCTCTGCCCACTCCCCAAAGGAATTTCCACCCTGAATTTCACATATAAAACCCATTATCTCCTACAGCCCCGAGCTGCAGTGATGAAATTGGGGGAGCGAACTCTCGTTTCCGACTTGGAAACAACTTTCAGTTGTTACCTGGTACCTCTGGAGGTCACTATAACAAAGAAAAATACAGATACTGGAAGAGGGTTTTAAGGTTTTTATTTGACTATTTGCTCTCGAAGTTATTTTTTGTGTTATAGCATGTGCATGTGTGAAATCTGATCAATTAATGTGGCTGTTTCAATTAATTTCTCTGTGGAAAGTTCTTGATCCTGCAAGATTTCAATTTGTCTGTCTGTCCTTGTTACCTACAGCACTCAATGCCTGCTGTGCCTTCCCAGTTTGAAGATTTTCCCACTGGTTAGAACTGGAAGATCTAACCTGGCACTCCACATCCTGCTAACCTGTGCAGACCCTCCAAAAATCTGAGGTGTAAGGAAGGCTTGATGTAATTTAATTTAATGTTTTTTTACACTGATGCCAGAACTGCAACATGGGGTTCTTAAGAAAATGGGAACAGTTTTAAGGCAAATTATCTCAAGTAGCACCTAATCCATGTCCAGTAGGTCATGTTGCACCACTGGAGAATCAGCTGGTCCTTCTTAATAAAGCAAAAAGCTTTATTAAATAATGAAAAAAAAAGATGACAAACTGCAGTGGAATTTAATAGCTGCTAATTTTATTTTTTTTTTTTTGGTGATGTATATCAAACCAAGAAAGGACTCAATACAGTCATTATTGTTTCTCTAATGCTTCTCTAAACTGCAAAGTGGTCAAAAAGACCTTTGACAACACAGGAGTAGTAATTTCTCCTTAATCCATCCCACATCCCTCCTTCCCTTGTCCCCCTTCCCTCCTGTGCCCTGGAGGTTCTCAGGTGTTTCGTAGAAGCTCAGAGCACAAGCTAAAGGCTCCCACCCTGCGTTCTGCTGCTCTCTCTCCTCTCTTTCCTGACTCTTCTCAAGGAATTTGTTGAAACAAGAGTTTGACATCTGCACTCTGCCAGATGTGGCAGAAACAGGCCAGGAAATGAAGGGGTTACTGCAGAAAGAGGGAATGAAAACAGACTCCCCTGAGGAAGTGTTACCTTGTTCCATTTTTCCCTTAGCAGAAAAAAATAGTACAGAGGACCCTGCAAGGAGCCACCCAGCCCTGGCCCTGTTGTCTCTGCTGCTGACAGTGCAAATGGCCTGAAGTTTGAAAAAAAAAAAAAAAAAAGAAATATCCCTGCAAAGGGAATTTTTGTTAATGCCATCATTTAAAACATTGTTTGTTTGAAAGAAAGATACTGATGGAGCCATTTCCATTGGTTTCTGTTCTTAGTCCTTGCTGGTAGAGATGGGTGCTCATATCAGCAATTTCACACCCTGTGTTGTGTCTTTATTTCAGGGTACACAATTGCAGCATCACTCACAAGATGTGATTTGGGAAGTTTCCAGGAGAAATAAAAATTTTTCATCCTCGTGATATGCAACATGACCTTCAACTCCCAACACCCTAAAATAAAGTTTGTCTGAACTTTCCCATTGATGTATGCAGGCTGTAGGATAAAGCCTGAAGGTTCCTCCTGCTTGGAAGCTTGTGCTCTCCAGTAGTTTATCACCTGGAAAGTACAATGTCTGTTCCCTGATATGTCAGGATAGAGACACTATTTTTTGTTTGATGGCTCAGCTTGACTTTTCAATGACTAAAATTTACATCGTGGGGTTTCAATCATCTGAGTTAGTTCTCGAAAGCCTTTGATCACTGCCCGTGGGTTAACTGCTCTGAGGAGTCTCAAAACTGTTGGTATTGTTAAACAGACAACATATTTTTCTTTTGATTAGACACCGAGGCCAGCAACACTGTCTGCTGTGCAGAGTTATCTGAGCAGTCTTCTCAAGTGCTGCAAGTTTACCCTTGAATATGACAGATATAAACCACCTTTTCTGTGTCTGTGTATCTTTCAGTCAAGTGATTGATCTGCCACATTAGTGTGAGCTCCAGTTTTGTCACCCTGGCACTTGCAGGCTGAGCTATATATTCTGCAAGGGGAGCTTGCCAAGGACACTCCTAGGATGGAGTAATCACCAGAAGAAACCTTTGCATCATTTGCAAATATATGAATTTGGTTTGTATACTTGCAGGCACAGAATGTCCCTAACAGAAATTGTTTTCAAGGACAAGCACAGAGCCCAGAGAAAATCCTCCTGCAGCTTCCAGCCTCAGTCACACCACTTAACATCTTAACTTTTCAGAGGTGCTACCAACCAGCTGGTTAAAAACCTCTGCTGAAATTATTTCAAGAGATCTGTAAGGACATACAGGAAGGACACGAGGAATGTGGTATGAGCTCTGATTCATAGTTTTTCTTTAAATTAATTTTTGGAAATGAATGCAAAAAAGATGAAGATGCATTGCAGAAGCGGGACAGAGCATGGCAAATTCAATCACTTTATTCAGGACACGGATAATTCCTAATGACAGTAGGCAGGACAGCAAGGCCCTATCAATTAGTGCCAATCAGGTGCTAAGTGTAGCTTCTGTTCCAGGGTAAATGTGGGCAGGAGATGAAGCTCCTTCCTTTTGCTGGAGGAGCTGTTGGAGGAGCTGCACGTTCTCAGTGCTGTCTTGCACAAAAATCAAGCAGGAAAAAGCCCCCACTGTCATCCCTCTGGGCTTCCTGAATTTCAAGGGCTTTAAGTGTGGAGTAACTTCCTTTGGTGAGAGCACGTACAGTTCAGAGTGAACAGGACACATTCAGTGGGGGAGAGGATGTGCAAAAAAGAAGGGAAAAGAGCTCAGTAAGAGTTAAACAACTGCTTAAAGCCTGTATAGATAGGAAACTGTAAATAGCAATTAAAAAGGATGGGTTTTACAGTGGCTTTGGAAAGTGATTTTTTTGGAAATGAACATTTAAGAGAAGCGAAACTTACTGCGTAGTAATGGAAATGGAATTTTGAACAAGAATCAGCACCTGTGACCTGATGAACTGGGCAGCAGCAGGTCCAGGGTGTCCTTCCCTCAGTCCTGCCTCTGGCATGACTGTGACATTCCTTTAGGGTTTGGGACCTTTCCTCTCCAAGCCTATTGGTGCCACAGCAGTGGGTGGCATTGACCTGTGGGGAGCTCAGCAGAGTGCAAACTGTCAGATGAAGTTGGGGAGAAAAGAACCCTTGGAAGTTTGAATGGCAGCTGTCAAATGTGCAACCTCTGTTTAATTTGCCTCAAGAGATGAGAGATTCCTTGGTGACATTTAGCTCTGTCTCCAGAGGTGTAGAGGTGAGGGGTTCTGGAGACCACTTCTCTGAAGTGCTACAGAATAAGTATTCAGTTCTCTTTTCTCCTAAAAGACTCTGGGCATTTCGTTGAAATACCAAGGAGAGAAAGGTAGAAAGACATAAAAAGGTCATTAGAAAAATTTAAGAAAGTGGCATTTAGCAGATGGAATGGCCCTGTGATGGCTGCAGTGCCAGCCTTCACCCTAATTGTGGCTCAGAAAGATCAGCAGGAATGGTTTTTAGATGAATCTCAGAGAAATGTTCCAAGTCTCATTTGTCAATAGACTTTACTAAAGGACTGTTGATGGAGTAAAACAGAAAGCAACACATCCTCTTCACTGCAGGAGCTGGAGTAAGTGATCTCTTTGAAGCTACAGTTGGAATTGCAAACACCAACAGGTTTTATCTCCCAGCTCAGTTTTGGGCAGTCTCAGAGGGGATGTGGAGTCCTACCCTGCTCCTCACCTCCTGGAAGAGTGAAAAGCTGGACATTCAGTGGAATCACTGAATTGTGGGATAGCTTGGGTTGGAAGGAGATTAAAGATCATGTAGTTCCACTCTCTTGATTTGGGCAGGAACACCTTCCACTAGAACAGGCTGCTGAGAGTCCCCTCCAACCTGGCCTTGAACACTTCTAGGGATGGGGCAGTTCCTGGAAGAACTGGAGGAGATTTGGTGGTTCCTGGGTTGTGTTTATTTGCTTTCAGAATAATCTCACTGCTGAATTTTTCATTAAGAAACCAAACAGGTATTAAAAGGAATTTAGTTGCTTTTTTGTCTGGTGTTTTTTTTTTTTTTTTTTTAAATTAACATTTTAGCATGAACACCCCCCACCCCATACCAAGTCCATGCTCTCTATCCAGGGGAGAATATTCCCATACAGGATTATTCCCTGGTGTTGGTGTTATGACTGGCTGGGAGGAAAGCTTGTTAAGAGGATTTTTTTTCCCCAGTTCCTCCAGCTCTCCTCGTTGCCTTGTTTGATGTGGGCAATCTGATATGAAGGCAAACACACCTTCAAGTGCTCAGGAAGTGCCAGGATCTGTGGAGATAACGAATTAAAACGCTGCCATGGAGCTTGTTCCACCTCAGATGTGCATGTTTAATTATGTGACAGGTTTTGATAGAAAGCACAATGTTTAAGTGTCTGTAAATTCCAAGCATCCGGTTTGATGAACTGATCTTTATGTATTCCTGCCTCATAAATGGCTTTGAATGCACTTCTAACAAGGGACTGGATTAGGCATAATAGGACAGGGACAGCACGGGGAGAACGTTTCAATTGGCATCTAAAAGGCATCAGTTTCTGTGTGGGGTGAGAGTGTGAAAGTGCCTTTTAGAATAACCCGTGAAAAATGCAGGAGATGAGTTAAATGTGAACCCAGGAGGAAGGTCTTGAAGATTGTGCTTGCAGCAAAAATGTGATCAATGGGGAGCGAGAGCGAAACAATGCGGGGCTGCCGGCGAAGTAGGTCACCCGTTAACGAGGCACTGCCTCACGCAGAGGGAGAATTTAATTTTTAAACACCAGATCCTGCATTTGCCTGAAATAAAACCTAGCTAGAAATTTAGCAGCTGACCAAATAAGAAAAGAAAAAATAATTATGTTTCATTCTGCTGTGTTCGGTTTTTATTAAATTTACTTTTATAGTGGTTTAATAACTTTTAAGTGTTATTAGATGTGACTCCTTTGTGTTGCTGCTCAGGATTCCCATGAACCAGGAGCTGTTGAATGATGGTGGTTGTTGGGGTAGTGCATTTCTTGCACTTATGCTATGGGAAATTGATAAATTCAAGTTCTTTGTGTGCTGTCTGTTCACAGAAATAATATAAAAATCTATGTGTGGGTATGAAAAGCATGAGGTACGCAAACCTTTGAGAAAGCAGCTGCTGTTGGAGTATCCTTTATGTAATTCCAGGGCTGTATAAAGTGTGAGTAAAGTGACATAATTCAGATTAAGGCTTTCCCAGAATATTTGCTCTCCATGAACAGTCCACAATTTAACACATTGCTGTTCCTCCAAGAGCAGCTCCACATTCACTTGAACCCTTCCTGTTGTAATTAGTATTTTATCTTATTGATTAATAGAGAAAGATCTATAAGGCCAGTCTTAAAATCATTTAGCAATAAAACACTGTGCAATAATAGTGTCGCTGTAATCCCTTTAATAATGACACAAAGGAGTTATTATTTCTTCTCAGGTGTCCACACTGGATTTATGTCAATGAGAGGGAAATTCCTTGTGGGTCAGGGTGGTCACAGGCTGCAGTTTTGGAGTGCAGCTGAGCTGTGTGCAGCCAAGGCTCAGAGAGTTTAATAAATGCTGATAAACCACTAATCTATAGTATTTAACCCTTCTGTCTTCTTTCATCTGCTACAATTTTGTGTTAGTGGAAAAATATCCTGTTTCATGGCCATACATTTTCTGCAGAGCAAAATTTTTTTGAGAATGTAATTTTTAATTGTTGTTTTTGCTGGTTAGCTGAGGGTGTAAGGGAAGGTCCTGGAAAATGCCCAGAGCCCTTTGTCAGGATGATCTGTTCCAAAACAGCATGCACTGAAGGCAGGATGCTCCACTTTTGGGCACACACCAAGCGACTTTTTATATTTTGGTCCCAACTGAGCCGAGTTAAGCCCACACCATCCCATTTTAAAGAAAGTATAAAATATCCACATGAAGCCATGCCCTGATTTAATGGGAACAGCTCTTGTGAGCTGCAGAATTCTAAATTGCAGCTGGTGACTAAAGGTTGAATTTTTGCCATTGTGCTTGGGCTTCTGCATTATCCAGAGCAACTCATCCTCACGAGGTATTTAAAAGCAGCCTTGAGAAATGAGCACAAATTCTAGACAATGGCCAGCATTCAGCTGGCAGAAAAATGTTTTATGTCTGGAAAATATTTGAAAAAAGAGATTTGAACCTTCCCCAGGCTTCATTAGGGGATGAGCTATCTGAAAAAAACTTCAGTGGAAGGAATGAAACAGGAATTGGGACAATGATTAAAACAAAAGCAGAGTAATTGTCCTTTTCTCACCTGAGAATTATTTTCCCACAGAGCCAAACCTGCCTGTCTCTCTCCTTGGAGCAATGATGCTCCTTTGGACCGTGGCAAAGGCCTGAAGGAATTAGGGGGGAGTCTCTGTGCCTTCATTTCTGGTGGGTGTTTTTACAACTGTCTGCTCCTAGGCATTGGTCTAACATAATGAAATGCACATGTATTTTTAGAGGTGATATGAATTTTGGATTAATTAAGAATGTAAGTCCCAGGCTCCTTCTTTAGATGTTAGCTCTTATTAATATTTATAAAAAACCAATTCCATATTAATACATTCATAATACATCAGATATGTGGCACTACCCTGTTTAATAGATTTTTTTTAGAACATCATTGTAACTGTGAGGATGTTCTCCTCTGTCCTTCTCTGAGTTGAAAGAGTATTCATATGGATTTTTCTTCCAATGTTTAGACAGGATTTTTCTGAAAAGCCTTCTTTTTAATTACCTCACCAGTCCATCAATAGAGGGCCGTAGGCAACGTAATTTCAGCAGCGAGCAGAGGTATAAACTGCAATGGGAACAGTCAAGGAGCAGAATTGCTGCAGGTGTGGATTGAATCACATCCAATACCTGGCACTGGTGATGGGGAATGTGAATGGATGTGGGGCTGGGGGGCTCAGCCCTGCTCTGTGGTGTATCTCAGCTGTGTCCCCCTCTTGATGCCCACTGAGGGGCTGTCCTGGGTCACCCAGGGCCAGGGGCTGCTGTGGGGGCACTGCTGGGGCTGGCACATCACAGGGACCCCACAGGGCACCAGGGGTGTGCAGCTTAAAACTTAAAACTGTGTGTCAGTGTGACGGTGTTCACAGGGGTTCTTGAGTGAGGGAAGAGATGAGGATCTGACTCCATGTTTCAGAAGGCTTGATTTATTATTTTATGATATATATTACATTAAAACTATACTAAAAGAATAGAAGAAAGGATTTCATCAGAAGGCTGGCTAAGAATAGAATTGGAAGGAATGAATAACAAAGGTTTGTGGCTCGGATGGAGAGTCTGAGCCAGCTGACTGTGACTGGCCATTAATTAGAAACAACCACATGAGACCAATCCCAGATGCACCTGTTGCATTCCACAGCAGCAGATAATCAATGTTTATATTTTGTTTCTGAGGCCTCTCAGCTTCTCAGGAGGAAAAATCCTAAGGAAAGGATTTTTCACAAAAGATGTCTGTGACATGTCAGAAATTGCTTTAAACCACGGCTAGGAGTGAGGCACATGGAGGAAGGAGCTGCTGGTTTTGAGTCCTTCACAGAGCTGTAGAACCATGGAACGGTTTGGGTTGGAAGGCACCTTAAAGATCACCCATTCTGCCCCACTGGGCAAGGACAATTTCCACTGTCCCAGGGTGCTCCAAACCCTGTCCAACCTGGCCTTGGACACTTCCAGGGATCCAGGGCAGCCACAGCTTCTCTGGGCACCCTGTGCCAGGGCCTCAGTGCCCTCACACACCCAGGAATTTCACCCTGGGTTTTTCTAACCCAGGATATTCTAATTCTTTCCCCTAACCCTGCCCTGTGGCAGTGTGAAGCCATCACCCCTTGACCTGTCACCCCAGGCCTTGTAAATCCTCTCTCTCCATCCTTCCTGCAGCTCCCTTTGGCCACAAGGAGCTCACAAGGCTGCAATGAGGCCACTCCAAAGTTTCTCCTCTCCAGGCTGAACAATCCCAACTCTCTGGGCCTTTCCTCATGGCAGAGAAGCTCCAGCCTCTGATCACCTTATATTTAACCATAAATCAGTGAAGGTGGGGCCTTGTGGCACCGTTTCCTTTCTCTTTTGTGCTGCTCCTGGGCTCAACTTCCCCCAGCTCCTTCCCCTGCAGTAATTAGGATTCCGTATTTTTTTAAAATCTTTTTAACATTCCTCATTTCAAAGTTAATTTGCTTTGAGAACAACCCAATTAGAGGTGAATCACTCTCTATATGTGCAATTCTGCACTAATTGCTTTATTTGATCATTTTATATTTATAAGCTAAATGCCTTATTTTCTTTAGGAGGGAGCTCTCGCTGCCTCCCACCTCTCACAGCTCAAGGTCTTTTCCATTTGTGGGTGGCTGTTGGCAATAAAGAACAATGTTATTATACCGTTGCTCAGAGAATTATGTCATTTGCAAAAGAATCACAGCTCAGACCGTGTGAGGGGAGCTGTGTGGGGCCTCAGGGGAGCAGCGTGTCCTCCTTGACATCACAGGCTTGGAGGCTTGGCTTGAATCCCTGGCCCAGGAGCTGGAGAAAATACAAAATTTGAGACAGTTTTCTGTGGGACTGAGGGAGATCTGATAGCTTGTCATGCCCACAGTTACTGAGGGTTCACACTGAAATTTAATCACACATGATCCCATGTTCTGGTGATGCCTCAGGATTTCAGCTTTTCTATTTCTCATATATTTGTAATCCTGTAATTTAGTGTATAACTCTAAACTCCATATGAAGTGTGAGCTGCTGCTTTCCCATTTTGGGCAGCCACAACAATTCCTCTCCAGGCCTGGCAATCAAGGACACCTCACTGCCTCAGGCCCTGAGAGTTGGAAACAAAAGTGAGTTGGGGGAGCAAACTTGGAGTAAATGACTTCATTAGCTGAAGCTGTAATTGCAAGATGAACCCCCAATATGTAAATGGACCAAAATTATAAAAGTGTGAAAAGCTGTGACCCATTGTCCATTTTGGGTGCCTTTGTCTGCCCTAAATGTCCCTGAAGGCCCTTCAATAAATAGAACTGCTTTTTATTCCTTTAATTTTGTCTGGCCTCTGTTTTAGGTAGCCCCAAAAAAGCATCACTGGGACATTATTTTTTGGGGTTGAAATGGGTGTCTCCAAGTTGTCAGTAAAGATAAATCAATAATTATCATCTGTTCTGTTACATGTGTTTAGGATTGATTCTGAATTACTCCACAGTGGTTTTTAATAAAACTAGCTGTAGGATATTTTGCTGCTGTTAGCAGGAGTGTGAAGCCAGGCCTGGGGGAGCCAGCTCAGGGCAGCAGCTCCAGCTGCTCACAGCACTTCCTCAGGCTGGGTTAATGTCCATCAATCCTCACCGCCAAATTAACACCCAACATTTGAAGCTGGGATCTTTATTACCTAGGCTCCAGCAAACTTGTTGGAAATATGAATTTTCCCAGTCCGGGTTTTCCCGTGGAGGGGGTTGTCCTGACTTTGTACCCATCACTGTCATCCAAATCTATAATTTCCAAAAAAGAGTGAGTGTGCTGTATGTACAGATCTAGAAATAGAGAAATTCTGAATCTAAAATATTGAGGAGGAGGGTAAAGGTGAGACAGAGAATGGGTAAAATTCCAGATTGAGCAGTGGGAGCAGCTCATGAACTAGGCCTGGCAAGAGCCAGATGACTGTGCCAATCCCTATTTATGTGGTAATAAATATATGTATCTCCTTCAAATAAACCCAAAAACAAACAAACAAACAAACAAAAACACAAAAAACAAACAAACAAAAAAAAAACACCGAAAAACCACAATAAGAGATCATGTTGTGTTTTGAAGGTTGGAGAAAATTTTCAGCTGAGAGAAAGAAAGTTCTGTTTGTTAGTTTTTTTAATGTAGTAAATAAATCAATATTTAGGTGAGTTTCCTGGTGGTATTTACAACACTGACATGTGAACTCTTGGTTTATTTTTATTTCCAAGGATCCTGTATCCAACTTAGTAATATAAAGATTGTCACCTTGTCCCATTTCAGAGCTGCAGGCAGCCCTCTCCATCCCTATCAGAATCCCATCTACCAGCCCAGCAGCAGGGAAAGAAATTGGCACCAATTCAATTTATTCAGGCTGGAAATAAGATTGGGAAATACCATCACCTTAATTCATTATTATTTTCACTATGTGAGTTGTAATCTTGTCATTATCCTTTCTGCCAGCCTTAAGATCATTCAGTTCTCCAGGGAGTTTCAAATGTTTCTTGCCAGGTAGCAGTGCTGGAACCCCAGCTGGCACTGAACCCTGGGGGAAATCAGGGGTGCCTGGTGTGGGGCTGGGGAAGGTGCTGTGCCCCTTTGTGCCACCCTGTGTTGCTCCACAGGTGTGTGTTAGATCAGGCTGGTTGTTAATTTGTTAATTCCATTCCTGACAATCACAACTCTGGGCACAGAAAGCCCTGGGGATATGGTCAGGCCATAAATGTGCTTCCTTACCACTGGCTGTGTTTGAAATGAGGAGCTTTGGTGAGCAATTTCCAAACCCACTGGACCAAGCAGGCACAGGCTGAGACCCTGCAGCCTGCAGGGCCAGGACAGCTGAGGAACACATTGGGAACACATTGGGGACACATTGGGAACACATGGGGACACATTGGGAACACATGGGGAATGCTGATTCTTCTGGCCTTGATCCAGTGAAGTCGTGTGCATTAAATGGGGTCTGGGACAGAGTTTGAGCACCTGGCTGGGACAGGACAGCTAAGGAACACATTGGGAACACATTCGGGACACATGGGGACACATGGGCAATGCTGGTTCTTCTGGCCTTGGTCCAGGGAAGTCGTGTGTGTTAAATGGGGTCTGGGACAGAGTTTGTGCCCCTGGCTGGGACAGGAGGCAGGGAGATCTGTGTGGAGCCTGCCTGCCCTGCCCTGAGCAATCCCTGCCAGTTCTGCCCTACTTTTGGCATCCTTAGGAGCTCTGTCCTGCCCTGAGTATCCTGACAGTTCTATCTCAGCCCCTGATCAGGCAGACTGCCACAGACATCTTTTATGAAAAATCCTTTCCTTAGGATTTTTCCTCCTGAGAAGCTGAGAGACCTCAGGAACAAAATGTAGACATTGATTATCTGCTGCTGTGGAATGCAACAGGTGCATCTGGGATTGGTCTCATAGAGTTGTTTGTAATTAATGGCCAATCACAGCCCAGCTAGCTTGGACTCTCTGTCCAAGCCACAAACCTTTGTTATCATTTTTTGCTATTCTTAGCTTAGCCAGCCTTCTGATGAAATCCTTTTCTTCTATTCTTTTAGTATAGTTTTAATGTAATATATATCATAAAATAATAAATCAAGCCTTCTGAAACATGGAGTCAGATCCTCATCTCTTCCCTCAACATAAAACCCCTGTGAACACGGTCACAGTAGACTGGACAGCAGGATGGGGAACATGTGCTGATATGGGGGACAAAAATCACTGTAATGCAGAGGGAAAATAAACCAAGCCCTGAGAGGTGCACAAGACCCTGTGGGTGCTGCTCCTGAGTCCCCAGCAGCTGCCACAGCCCCAGCAAACACGGAACTCCTGCATCCTGCAGGCTATAAAAACCCATGATGGGAAATATCTGCAGGAGCATCAATCTTCGTGAATGAGGAGAGGAAGGAGCAGGGGAGTCACGAGTGAGTTATCCTGTCACTCCTGACAAATGGAGATAAATGGTGTGACACCAGCTATTTATTTATACACTTTGCTGGCTTTGCATATGGGTGTGAGCAGGAGGAGCAGCATGGTGGCACATGTGCCACTGCTGCTGCAAAGGGCTTTGGTCTGGGTTTGGGGATGCCATGGGACAGAGAGAGAGAAACAGCAAGCATTTCTCACAGTGGCTTGTGAGAATTTTTAGGGAGTTGTAAGGATGTGATAACTTGTAAAGTATAAACAGTCTAAAATTGGTGTTTTTCTACTTCATCTTTCTGTTCTTCTCAAGAGCAGTAGGTGAGAAAAATGTTTTTGTTAGCTAGCCAATCAAATAAAATCTATCATATCACTCTATAAAAACCACATGGTTCTCTTAAATAAAATCTTCTTTCTACAATCCTGCCTCCTGCCTGTTCCTGTGTCATTCTTGGCACAAGAGTAACAAGGGTGAGCTTTGGGAGGTTTTCGCTGTGTGGTCACAGCAGGCAAGGACTGGGCTCCACAGAGAGAGATCAGAGAAGAGCTTTTCCAGCTGATGCTGTCTGGGCTGGATCCCTTTGTTTCCTGAAGCCCAGAGTGCTGTGAAGATTGAAATCTGTAATTTTGAGAGCTCTGTATTGTTGGAACCCGGCCCTGATGGGGGTAATCCCTGATGCTTTGCAGTGCTTGAAGCACAGGTCTGACCGAAGGAGCTGGGAAGCTGTGGGATGTGCATCATGCACTTTGCATTACGCATCTTAGAAATGCAAATTTATTTTCATCTTGACCCTCAGCTCAGTGCAATCCTGCTAATCCTTTCACAAAGGCATGAACTGCTAATCCAAGTGCTGCACAGGTCTTGCAGATCTCTGAGCAGTTTCCCAAATTCCTCTCCACGTTGAAAAGGAAATTTGTATTATTTGGATATCAAGAGTGCAGCTGGAATTGGGGGTGAGTTCTGCTTCTCTGGAGAGGTTTCCTGGGAGTGAGCTGGTGTGAAACCTTCCCTCCTTCCAGCTGCCTGAAACAAGGAGCTGCTGCAGCTGAGTCCTGCTTCTCCTGGAACTCCTTCTGATGGAATTGCACTAACACAAAGTGACAAAGAATCAGACAAACTGACACTGAATTTAGGGGGCTGTGGAAGCCTCTGTTGCCTGTACTTGGCCTTGTTAAGGAATAGGAAATCTGAGTGGGTTTAAATGTGTGTTCATTCAGTGACTGATTCGTGAGCTGGTTTCTGTGCTAAAAAAACCCCTCATTATTGTTTTGGAATAAATTCCATACACAAATGTAATCACCCAGAAAAATATTTACTGTGACCAGCACAATCAATTCTCTGACCCCTTTGTCTTTATAAAATCACCCAGCGACGCTGCTTTATCATTTATTATTGTTTTATTAATTTTATCTCACTGTTCTTTCAGCAATCATTCCTGTCACAGTCAGGGATTTGTGATCCAAGCCAGCCAGCCAAAAAAACCCAAACCAGTTTGCAAACACCCAAACAGGAACATTAACAGGGCAATGCTGAATGTGCATTGCTGGTGTCTCAACTCTGCTGCCAGCCCCATGGATGCTGAGGGTCCTGCAAGGCTGGACATGCTTCAGCCACCCCTCAGAGCCTCTGATTTACTGTGAGTGAGACATAAAAGGTCCCATGAGGTTAGGAAACGCTGCCTTTGGGGAGAGAGGGAAGGAGCTCACTGCCAGCATGACAAAATTGCTGCCCCTCCTGCCAACCTCCCCTCTCTCTGTGCATCAAGGGTTTCTCTAACATTTCTGGCTGGAGGGTGTGTGTGTGTGTTCAGGTTTCTTTATTTATTTCATATTCCATGGACACATGAGATGAGACCAAGCTGTATAATTTTCTTCCCACTCCCTGTGTGCAGCCACTGAATTCATCTTAATTTCCTGCACCAGTGCCCATGGACTGGGAGCTGCTTTCTGCCCCCCCTGAAGTGAATGATGCTGTTCAGGAGCTCAGGTGATTAAAACAGGCAGACTCCAGCTAGGCACAGAAAAGGGCATTTGCTCATGTGTGCTTTTGGTGTAATGCAGCAAAAAGCTGAAGGATTGTGGGGTGGTGCAGAGGGATGGAGGGTGCCTTGAGGTGCCACCACTCTTTTGGTCTGTCACCACATGGAGTCATGGCAAAGCTGAGCCCCAGAGACCCCATACAAACCACAGCCTTCCACTAACCCTTGGCTCTACTTGAGTTTTTGATTTTTCAAGCCCTTTTTCCATGTTCTGGTTGTGTATTTGTGGGGACTCCTGGGGTGCTTTGTGTAGGAAGTCAGAACAAGGCTCCTGCAACCCTTGCACACTGTGGAAAGAGGTGCTGGCACATTGTGGCTCACAGCAGGGCAGGGATGGAGGGAGGTAGGTAGGATATTTCCCATTAAAGGAAATTTTGCTTCCCTCTTTACCCACAGGCTCCTCCTGCCCAAACAGAGCCCCTTGGAATGCCTGGGCCTTGGAAACTGAGCTGCTGTCTCCTGTGTAGAGTCAGAACTTCACAGAGTCACAGAATCATAGAATGGCTTGGGTTGGAAGGACCTGACAGCTCATTTTCTTCATGGCAGGGACACCTTCCACCACCCCAGGTTGCTCCAAGCCCTGTGAATTTGGCCTGGAACAATTCCAGGGATGAGGCAGCCACAGCTTCTCTGGGTAACCTGTGCCAGGGCCTCTCCACCCTCACAAGGAAGAATTTCTCCCTAATATCCCATCTAACTCTGCCCATTGTCCTGTCACTGCATTCTCTTGCAAAAAAAAATTAATAGAAGTAAATAAAGTAAACAAAGAGTGTTTCATGAGCAGCTGAAAGGTTGGCAGAGGTCGCACCAGATCATTGCTGATTCTCAACCATCCATTTCTGGCTCCTTGTTCATGCCCAGACAGAGAAGCCACAAGTGCAGGAGTTGTGTCTGTGCTGCCCCAGGGCCAGGGCCTGTCCCTGCTGTAACCAGCCAATGCTCCCACCTGCTGCAGGGGATAATTTTTTGTTTATAGAAAAATCCATAAGGTTTGAGTTATCAAAAGCTGTGTGCACTAGTGAGAAGGACACAAAATCAATGCTGAAATATTGTCTTATTTAATGGCCGCTGTAAATAGCTCTGTTCTGATTCTTTAGTAGCAGTGAGTTATGGCAGGGAGTGGGGGGCAGTGGGGTGGGCTGGTGTGCAACTCAGAGCTCCACGAGCCCCACCTGGCCCTGGAGGAGCTGACAGAGGCTGTGACAGAACAGGGGGAATGGCTTCCCATGGCCAAAGGGCAGGATTGGATGGGATATTGGGAAAGAATTGTTCTGTGAGGGTGGGCAGGCCCTGGCACAGGGTGCCCAGAGCAGCTGTGTCACTCTAGGACATGAAATAGAAAGATGTGGACACTGGAATCTCCAAGATAAAAAAGAGGGCAGTTTAATTTCTGGCTCCAACATTTATAGATTTCCAAAAGTGACAGTGGATTGAAGGGTGAGAGTGCCACCTCTCCAATGACACTGGACAAACCAACAGCACATCAAATTTCTCCTCCTCCAGAAAAGAATGCAAAACAATTAATTATTTATATAAAGTCCGTGAGAAAGTTTGTTACAAGAATGTAAACATCAGAAGGCTTAAAAGAACTCAAAAGAACAGAGCAACAGAGCTGTGGCTGCCCCTGGATCCCTGGAAGTGCCCAAGTCCAGGTTGGATGGGGCTTGGAGCACCCTGGGACAGTGGAAGGTGTCCCTGCCATGGCAGAATTTGGAACAAAACAGGCTCTAAGGTGTCTTCCAACCCAAGATATTTTGGGATTCTGTGATATCTTAGTTCATGGGCTCATGGGAGTGAATTTAGCAGAATCACAGATGCCACCTGCAGGGACACTTTCCACTAGACCAGGCTGTTCCAAGCCCCTCCAACCTGGCCTGGAACAGGGATGCCCAAGGGATGTGACATCTATAACTTTTCTGGACAAACTGTGGCAGTGTTTCACATGTGTCCTCTCCCCTTCTCCTTTTGTAAGACATGTTTTTAGAAACATCACTGGGGCTCATAAATGAGGCTTTTAAAACTGTTGAAATACCTGTCAGATTTATGGTTTGTTTCCATGTCATAGCATGCAATTATCTGCTGGAGAAGTTCTTTCTAGAATATATTCAGGTAATTTGGAAACCACTGGTATTTTCCCCCTTTTCTGGAAAGGCCTGAGGTCTGAGTTGGGGATTCTGGAGTAACCCAGCTGTGTTTCCAGCAGCAACAGTAATCACTACAAGTGAGAAGAAAATAATATTGCAGAGTTCTTTGCTTGAAAGTCAGAAGGAATTAGGAAATCCTGCTCTGCACCGCTCCTTGAAGGTCAGGCAGGCATTGTTCAGTCCAATCACATGTGCAAACTCCAGCATCTGAGGGCTCCCAGAAGCTGATAAAGAGTTTTCCCTGAAGTCCTGCCGCAGCCAGCGGGATCGTGCAGGCATCACCTCTGTCAATATTTAACTCTGGGTCAATACAGCTTGATGTTTGGCTTAACAGAACTTAATATCTGCTGAATGTCAGCCAAGTTCTTGCAAGTGCAGGAGCTGCCTGGTTCTGTGGGGAAGGGGTTCCTGGCTGAGGAGTGGTGGGGAAGGAGCCCAGCTCTGCTCACACGTGAGGGCTGGAGTGGCTCCTGCTCCTCTCCAGCCCGACAGCCAGGGCTGCTAACCCAGCATGGGTTACTGGGGCTGTGCAGGGAGCTGGATTCCAGGGGATGAGCCTGTCACTGGTGCACAGGGCAGTCACCACCTCAAGGAGCAGCAGCTTCTCAAGGCATCTGCCCCTTTCTGTGTGAGCTGCTGGGGCTCATGGAGCTCCACCTGGCACAGAAGATGCACAGGAGAGAATCACAGAATGGTTTGGGGTAGAAAGAACCTTAAAGTCCATCTTGTTCTAACCCCCTTCCACTAGACCAGTTCTTCCACTAGAGATCTTCTGGTCCTATTGACATCCCCAAAGTGTTGTGAGTGCTGCTGCTTCTCTCTGGATTTTTTGCTCTCATGAATTTTCCCTTTTACCTGCCTGGCAGTGATGCCCTGAGGCTGCTGGCAGCTGCAGTAAGGCCATGCTGTCCCTCTGCCCTCCCTCAGCCTGGCACTGTCCCCTCCTCCCCACAGCCCACATCTTTGGGCAGCACTTAGCCAGTGCCAGGGGTTTCTTTTTATCATGGTTTTAATATTCATGCCACATGCAAATGAAGGAAAAAGGTAATTGTCCCAATTAAGACTAAATAGGTTTTTCTCACACATCTTGAATAATTTGATGCTTCTGCTTATCTCATAAAAAGTTTCCTGGTGGAACTGCCTCAGCCTTGGTGTTCCTACAGGAGCCTGCTGAGCCTTGGTAATTAAGCTGTGATTAGCCAGCTATAAATACATGGGGTGGAATTCTACATTGCACTCGGGCACCCGGAGATGCTAATAAAGTGATCAGATCAGTGAGCACCTCAGGTACAGCAGCAGAGCTGGGAGGAAGCTTTTGCTGTTAATGCAGGTCAGCTGCCATGGCTCAGCTCCTCTGGGCTCTGAGCTGTGGCTGAGTGCTGGACCAAGGCTGGTACTTGTCAGAACTCAGCACATCCCTCTGTGTCCAGAGTTGCCAAGGACCCCACCAAGGGGCTCAGAGACCCTGGCACACAGCCCAGAACACCTGGGGATTTGATTTTGATCCCTGGAGCAAGTTGCCAGCTTTGTATGAGGACCTGAAAGTCACACAGGTTTGAATAGTGTAATAACAAAATGATCACAGGGTGAAAATGTAGATTTTAGGATTTTCGGTATGGGGGTTATGGGGACAAGATGGAAAACTTGGGTGTGTCCAGCCTTTCTCCTTCTTCTTCTTGGTCTCCATTTTCTGCAGTGATGTTGGCACTTTGGGGTTGGTTTAGAGTAGAAGTGCACTGTCTAACATAGGTGATGGGTATTGGGAATTAAGTGTAAATATGTTATACGTAGTTTGTAGTATAAAAGGACAACACAGAGTGCCTGTGGCTGCCCTGCTGAGCAGACCTCAGCTGGGCAGAAAGAAAATTTTACAGATAAGAATTAATAAACAACCTCAAGACCGAAAACTGAAGAGTCCAGACTCGTTCTTCACTTGTGCGGGCTGAAGCAGAGACACCCTGCACATCTCAGAGCAGTAATTAACAACCAAAACCCGAGAATGCTGGTGGATCACTTCCCCTGGGACACCAGCATTTCCTCACAGAAAGGGAGGTTTGTTGCCCTGTTCTTTTCAGTTCTTCTAAGCCTTCTAATGTTTACGTTTTTGTGATAGAGTTCTCATGTGCTTTTCACATAAATAAGGATCTTTTTGCATTCCTTTCTAGAGGAGGAAAAAATTGATAAACTGTTAGTTTAACCAGTGTAACTAAAAAAGTAACAATTTCATCCTCCAATCCAGAGTCACTTCTAAAATTCTATATATATAGAAGTCAAAAACAAACTTTCTTCTTTTTACCTTAAAAATTTCAGCGTGTGTGTCATTCATTTCGTGTCCTATTGCAACAGAGGTCAGGCATTGGAATGGCTCCCCAGGGTGGTTTGGAGTCCCCATCCCTGGAGGGGATCAAGGAATGACTGGACATGGCACTCAGTGCAATGAGTGACAAGGTGGGCATGGGGCCACCTGGATGATCCTGGAGGTGTTTTTGGACCTCGGGGATTCTGAGATTCTGTGATTCCCATGAAGGAGAGACTGGTGGTGAGTTGGCTTTTAAAGGAGGTGGCTCGTTGGGTTCCTCTGCTCCTCCTGCCCACTGGGGTTTGGGCTCCAGAGATGTGATGAAGGGTCCAGTGAGTGAGATCCTCCTCCCACCCACAGCAGAGGACGACTCCTGGGCTTGAAACCAAGGGCCATGAGATTGTGCTCATTCAGCCACAGACATGATGGATCTCATGGCCTCTGGACCCAACTGCAGCTGTTTGTGATGTCAGGGGACTGCTGTCCAGTGAATTACAGCTGATACTTCATCACACACATTATTCTGTAAGGAACAAACTGGAGGAAGCCAGGGCAATTTGGAGAAGAAAGTGAACTGACAGTTCCCCAGTAAATGATTCATTATTCACTCAGCTCTGGCTGCTTATTGCACTTGCCCCGACTCCTGAACAGAACTTGGCTCGTTTCAAACCCTGCTGCATTCCTATTTCTCTGCTGTGACATGACCTGGCAGCTGAAATGTTCATGAACACACTTATGAATTAAAACTTCTGTCAAACCTGATTCTGTGAACTGCTCACAGGAAATTCATATCAGCTGCTAATTTCCATCCCTTTACGTCTCAAATACCATTTGTGAGCTTTCTAACTCAATGCTATTTCAGTTTTAAAAGCACTTCAGGAAAACAACGTGGGATTATTTGGCAGGAGGCAGTTGTCTAAAGCACTGTCAGAACAAGCACTTTCTCTTTAGCAGCCTCTTTCCTCACCATTACAGCTCCTGCAGGGGCTGCTACAGACTCAGCCCCTTTGGGCCCGGCACTAGAGGAACAACGTGCACAAAATCCTGATGATTTTGTAGAGTTTGACATACTGTCGTGGAACTGTTCCAGTCATGTGAATGAGGAGGCAAACAGGGAAATCTGAAACTTCAGAACACTGTGCAAGAGCAAAGGGTTGGATGCAAAGGAGTGCAGCACCAGAAAGGGAATGGGCAGAGCCCCCGTGCCCAGGTGAGGGGAGAAACAGAAGTGGAACAGAAAACAGTGAGCCAGTTTATGTAAAATCAGAACCGAAAAAAAATATTCACAAATGTCACTGTCATATTTTCTGAAAAATCCCTTTGCCAGAATTTCTTCTCCTGGGAAGCTGAGAAGCCTCACAGAAAAATGAAAACAATAATCATCTGATTGCTTCTCCTGTGTTTTGCTGCTTTGGAATGTGGTCTGGAGATTGTTTACTGACTGGTCATTGTTTGATTGGTTTCATGTGAATTGTTTTTACTTAAAGACCAATCATGGTCAGGCTGTGCTGGGACTCTAGAAGAGAGAGTCACAAGTTTTCATTATTATCATTGTTGTTAAGCCTTCTGTCTGTATCCTTTCTCTATTCTTTAGTGTAGTTTTAGTATGGTATTCTTTATTATAATATAATATAATAAAATAATAAATTAGCATTCTAAGAACATGGAGCCAATTCCTCCTTTGTCCTGGGGACCCAGCAGATTCAACACACAAAGAAGATCCCAAGCAAAATATTCAGAGAAAGAAAAACAAAGCCTCAGCCAGGGGCCTGCGCTCTGGACCGTGTCAGGAAAATTAATCCACAAACACCAGTGGTTTATGTCCAAAAAGGAGACAGAGGAGTCCTTTATTCCAATAAAGGAGAGGCCATGGGGCATCCCCTGGGATCTCTCCAATTTTTGGAGGACGCAGCCTCCTTTTTATCCCAATTTCCCAGCTGCATTTCCCTTCTCTCTTTCCCCATTTCTGAGGTACTTGAGAGGTTCAGACTTCCCAATACACCTGATACCAGAGATTCCCCTCTAATGTACAACCTTCCCTTTTAATTTTTAATTCTTATGGAATTTAGGGATTTTTCTTCTCCATCGTTTCTTTCATCTTTCACTGTCTAATTTAATTTATCAGCAAACCTGCAGTTTATTTGTAAAAGCAAATATCTTTTTCCATTCACCCATCAGTGGAATCCTTCCCATTGTTTCTTTTATCACCCAGTGCTGGTTTTATCTCTCAGCAGACCCACAGCTGATTTGGAAAGACAAATGCACCATTCCTCTCAACCCTGATGTGTGGGTGGATGTGGTGTTTTCCACATCCAGCCAGCCCTGGATGTGAATGCAGATACCTGTGAGCATGAGATCCGAGCTGCCAGCAGGAACCTTCATGCAGAGGGCTGTGAATGCATCCCACGTCATCCCACACCTCTGCTCGCTGTTCTAGCCCTAGGCAGTGTTAGAATAACCACAGAGAGCTTCGGTTTGGGCTGTTTGGCACAAAGCACCGTGTCCCTGTACGTGCTCATTCAGGCTGGGAGGGGAGATGGAAGCGCTGCCTTTCATTGCTGATTTCTCCATCTGTTTTGTGTCTCTGCTTTGTTCGCCTGCAGCGCTGCGTGGGTGCTTGTTGGGGAAGGGCGTTCCGGAGCCCTTGCACAGTTTTCCTGGTAAACACGGTTTGATAGTCACTTCAAGTGTGGCTTTTGCAGTGCTCTCACATTTCATTCCTTTATGCTCTGCCAACCCGAGTCCTGCTGCTCCTTTTGTCCCTCTGCCATCCCAGCCCAGCCCTGCCCCCAGCCATGAATGCAGCCAGAAGTATTTTTTCCAATTTAACGCTGACCAATTTTTATGTGTAGCTGTAAGTGGGTCCATTAGCGCTGGTCAGAGGAAAGCTGAAGAACATTTGGCAGATAATTGGGCCTGGATCCATCAGAAGGTCCTGATGTGGAGCCTGCAGCTCTCTGTGCTGGTGAAACATCTGTGTAAAGAGCTCTGCAGCTGAGGCTTCGTTAGAACTGCCCGTCACCACAGTCCTCTTAAAGCTCTCAATACACCAGGGACTCCTCTGGGTCTACCCAAAATAGCAACTCTCCACTTAGGCAGCCGTGTGTGAGACAGGAGTCATCTCATTTAAATGTTCCCGGCTGCAGGCACGACCTGAGCCTCTTTGTAGGATGTGCTGAGCTATCAAAGCCTCACTCTTCACAGCTCTGGAGGACGTGGGGCTGGAGATGGCACCCAGCTGTGTCCCTGAGCTGAATGTGTAATTTTCCAGCCACATCTGGAAAGGGGCAGATGTGTAATTGCAGGCAAATGGTCATTTGTCACAGTGAAACTGTCTTTTCTAGTAGGATTATCCTCGAAAAGAAGGCTGTATCTTAGGATGAGGAGATAATTGTAGTGTTTGTGGAACTGAGTGACAGTCACATAAAATCTGGGCCACTTTTCTGTTAAAATTCTGCTCATTCTCAGCCTGGCACATCCTGCTGCTGCTCTGGGCCCCTTGGCACTGGTTCATGCCTGAGCCTGGCATTTTCCAGCTGTACCTGTGCCCACATCTGCTGGGACCTGCTGCTGGCTCGGGACCTTCTGCATCTCAGCCCTTGTCCATGGCACAACGCTCAGGGTGTGCCTCCAAAACCAACATAAAGTTTATTTAAGTGACTGCCAGGGGATCACAGTGTTATCTGGACCAACAAAACGAACCTCCCATGAGTCTCTTATTCAACACTGAGAAAAGATGCAGAACGGACCAGGCACATCTCTGCATCTCTTGCATGGGGCGTGATGAGCTCCTCCAGAGTCTCCAGTCTGTTACACCCTGACTGATAAAAATGAGAGCACACTCCTGGTACTAAAGTGATTTCAGCATTTATTATAATAAAAGAAAGGCCTAAAGCAAGGGGAACTAAAAGTGATTTCAGCATAAAACTATTTATTATAATGAAAGAAAGGCCTAAAGCAGGGGGCCGGGTCAAGCAGGAGCGTTCCCATTGAGGATGCTGCAAGTGCTGGTGCTGGGGCTGCTCAGCAGCGATGGCCCCAATGTTCCAGGGGAGCAGCACAGCTTCCCTGGGTCAGATGTTCCTTTTTATCCTGCTTTTTGTCCCTCTGGATTGGTTTTTGTTTGGATCTTTCATTTACATGAAGGTTTTAGGCCTTGATTGGCCATTACAGTTCTGTCCAGGCTGGCTCAAGGAGCACTTTACTGAGGTGTAATTTCTTATAATTCCCCTTTTAACCCCTTTTACAATATAACAACCAAACTAACAGTACATGTTAAAAACGAGAGCAGGCTCCTGGTACTAAAGTGATTTCAGCACTTATTATAATAAAAGAAAGGCCTAAAGCAGGGGCCCGGGCTGAGCAGGAGCGTTCCCGACTAGGATGGAGCAGCGCCAGCGCTGGGGCTGCTCAGCAGTGATGGCCCCGATATTCCAGGGGAGCAGCACACCTTCCCTGGGTCAGAAAACCCCTTTTATCCTGTTTTTTGTCCTTTTGGATTGGTTTCTGCTTGGATCTTTCATTTGCAGGAAGGTTTAAGGCGCTTGATTGGCCATTACAGTTCTGCCCAGGCTGGCTCTTTACTGAGGTGCACTTTACTGAGGTGTCTTAATGTACATTGAGTACCTTATTTCTTATAACTCCCCTTCTAACCCCTTTTACAATATAACAACCAAACTAACAGTACATGATTAACGACCTATTAACTATTTAACAACAGTTTCTAACCTATTTTTAACACTGATCATCTCAGCTGTCCTAGGATCCTCCAAAAGCCCTTCAGAGTCACCCACCAGCCGTGCTGTTCTGCTGTCTGCATCCCCGCCCTTTCCATCAGCACAGGGCAGTGTGCCATGCTGCTGGGTCCCACCTCCTTGTCCACCACCAAACCCTGCACACGCTCATGGTGTCAGCCTGGGTTGTGCAGAGGGGGTGAAGGCTCCCAGCCCTGCTGATTAATCTGGAAGAAACATTATTTAAGATTATTGTTGCACCACTGAGATGGAGTCAGAGGATGCTGTTGGCTTGCTGGCATGTGGGATGGCTTCGTGCAGGATGAGCACGCACCAAGGGTGATGCTGTGCGGGATGAATGCCAGCAGAGCAGGGAGTTTTCAGACATGCAGATTTGTTTTGTGGATCATCATCTGTTCCTTCTGTGTGCTACTTAAACTGGCTGTTGTTATGCAAATCCCGTAATGTATTTAGGAGTGCTCTCCAGAGATTTTAAATGGCATCTAATCTGGTTAGCAGATCCATTCTGCTAGGGACCTGGCTAATGTGTTCAGCTAAAGATGAGATATTGGTATTTTATGCATGTGACTAGCACAGAGGCTGTTTTATCCCATTCACCAAGCACTTACAGCACTCTGACTGACCCAAAACCCGTGTAACTGCCAAGGAGAAGAATAAACACACCAATAATGTGAACAAGCAAGTACAGTGTATTTACAGCTCCTGACAGTACCTCGGAGTCGCTGCAAACTCGAACTTGCCTGTTCTGAGTTAAACAAGGCTGGGCTGACTCTGTACCTGGATGGGAAATGCAGGAGCTCCCAGAGCTCCTGATCTTACCCTGCCTGTGTCACTGTCACTTCAGGCCCCAGTGCCCCTCCCCTCTGCTCCCCGGATTTAGTTGTTACCAGTTTGATTTGCAAACAGCCAGGGAATTTTTTTGTGCCTCCAGTCTGATGAAAATTCCATGCCCAAACTTCTTCCTGATGTCCTTCTGTTTGTCCTTCTTGGGCTGTGGGATGTCCAACAGGAAAGAGATTCCTGTCAAATCTGTTTTTAATGCAATTATTTTCATGCAAATAAGTGTTTCTATTTTATTGATTGAACTTAAAAACTGTGTGTATCCTCTTGGAATGTTCCACTGAAACCACTTCTTTCTAGCCCAAATGACAACCCAGACTTTTGGACCAAATGTCACTTTACTTTCTGCTAGTTAAAACAAATGTTTCTGATTTTTCTTTAAATGCTACATTAGAATTGGATCGAGATAAATCAGCTCGAAAGTACCTCATTGAAATAAAAAATGCTAATTGAAAAAGTTTTTACTCTACATTTAAATTTAAAAGGCAAATGCCTTCAACAAAGCAACGTGAACGATTAAATAATTTTGACGTACATGAAACACTTTATCAAATTAATCTTTCATTTGAAGATTGTAAATACATTAACATTCACATTTGTGTATGCTGAACATGCAGGGTTTGGTGGAGTTCTTGTTGCTGGTTCCATGTAGCTCTGGGCTGGCTCCTCATTCCCTTCTCCACCATCTGCTCCGTGTCTCCTACCCCAGAACTGTCCCACGTGCCACTGTAATGTTCCTTGTCAGATGACAGATTTCGGGGAGCTTTGGTAATTAGGAACTCCACTCTCATCAAGGAAAATAATTAGTGTGAATGCTTGTGGTTTACTAAAGCAGCTCAATTAAAGAGAGTAACAAGCTTTTTACAGCAACAAAGGAGGGACTAAGCAGGCCTTGGTGAGTAAATAAAGCTGTAATCAGTGTGATTAAGTTAAAGTCTTAGGAAGGCAGGAATTGGATTGATATTCCAAAAGTTTCACATGTCTCACGAGATCTCAGAAGAAATCATTCCACATTTTAGGGCTAACATGAGGCCTCGCTAATTGTGAACAAGAAGTGGTAAAAACCTGACAAATGTAATTTGCTATTAATTTCCTCTGAAATGAGTGTTTTCATGGGGCTCCTAAAAATTCTGTGTATGTTTCCTGGCTAAAATAAATTCACAAAAGGTTTAGGAAGGGACTGAATTTTAACCAGGATCCTTAAAACCATCCCTTATCTGCATTTTCCCCCCCTAGCACTATAATGGGGACTCCCTTGTGCTGTTTTTGTTGCTCAAGAAATCACTGCTACTTCTCCTTCTCCTCCACCTGAAATTTGGCATCCCTCCACAGTTTATTTAGGGATACAACAAACCCTAAACAGCTGGACAGGAACTGGGACTGTAAATCGTAACCAGCTTTAATTTCATTCATTTCCCACTGGTGACTGATGGTTTTATGGTGCTTTACTGCACTTCATAATAATTTAAAGCAGGTATTTAGTATGTCTATAAAATCTCTTTCACGAGCTTCTGGGGTAGGGAAGGGAAATACTCTGCAGGTTTTTGTTTGAGTTACAAACTGTTGACAAGCCAATCTACAAAATAAGTCATTCCTGGGGATGGAGGAGTTACTGAACCTCTTTGCTTATAGGAACCTGTTTATGGGGGATTCTCAGTTTTTTCTGATTAAATCCAGACAGGCTTAATGCTGAAATCAGTCTTTGAGCCTGGGAAACATCCTGATAATGCTTCAGTCTAGAAATGTCATATCAGACAATTCTTGGGTCTCGTTTTGCTACAGAACACAAGAATTGAATAATTTCCTTTGATAAGTATTTTTCATTCTTTCTCATTTTTCTAGTGTTTCCAGCATTCTCAAATTTTCTCCTCAGCGTTTTTCAGTGGAAAAAGAAAAATCCTTTGAGTGTCTTATAACTGACGATTTCCATGACAATTATCTGAGAATAAGCACCTCTGATTGATGGCTGAGTCTTTCCCTTTGTATAAGAGAGGTTCTGAGTGATTTAGCACAAATCCAGCAGCCCTGACAGCAAAACCCTGGGTGCACCTGGCTGGGTAGCGAGGTGAAATCTCCTTTTCGAATTGCAGCTCGGGTGCTGCTCATTCAGTTGTATTTTTCCGAGTTTTCTCCTGCTGAAAGTGGTGAAATCGTGTCTCAGCTGATGAAAATAAACACTCCAGCGCTGTGTCAGTCTGCTGTGGCACCCCGAGAGGGATGTGGCATTTCCAGCAGACAAAGCAAAACAGACCCTAACTGAGACTGCAGCTGGATGAGGACAGCCCTGATGTGCTCCTGGCAGCCCCTGGAGATGTGGAAATGAGGAGGGTCAGCCCCTGCATGAGCACAGGCAGGAGTGATGGTAATGACAGGGCTTGGGTGTTCTCTGGAGAGACTCTGGTCACAGCAAGGTCAGCCTCCAGTGGGATAAAAACCTGCAGAAGAAGCATAATTCTCTATGCTAATTCTAAAATTTATTAAGCTGTCTTGATACTTTAAGTCTTAACTTTTGCATTTTTCAGATTCTGTGCTGCTTTAGTGTGTGGGTCTGAGCTTCACATTATGGGATGGTGAGCTCTGTGCACAGAGCAGGGAGACAAAACAATTCCTGCTCCAGCTGGGGACCAAGGACAAATGATCCAAATCTCAGGCCCAAGAGTGCAAACACCGTGTACTGACAAGAATAAAACAAGAAGGATGGGACTGCATGGGCTAAAGCTGTAATTGGACAATTAACTCCAATATTCAAATGGAGCAGAACTTATAGAAGTGAGGGATCCCATGACCAGATCTCCATTTTTTTGTGACCATTTTGGTTCACCTTGGGTGCAGCCCTGGCTGGGCTCTTGTGCTGCCCAAGTGGATCCATTGAGGACTTTAATAAATCCCTGCTTTATTTAATTCTGTCCAGTCTCTGTTCTAGCTCAGCCTTCTCAAGGCCTCAGCCACTTTGCAGGGTTTTCTGGTCTGGCTGTGGCTCCTCAGAGCATCCTGCCCATGCATTGCCAGCTCATCCTCCATGGATGGACCCAGGGCATCCCCATGCTGCCACCTGCCCTCCCTGGCATGCTCCAGAAATCACATCCTCTTTGAGAGGGAATTTCATTTGCAAGTCTCCAGGTTTTGGATTGCCCTTCCCAATCCCCTGCAGTATTATGAATTATTTTCGAATTTAGCTCGAGTGTTTCTGTGAACCCTGCCCGTGAACTCTGCAGTAATTTGTATTGTAATGGGAAGGGCAGCACGGCATGGAAAGAACCTTTCCATAAATAAATGCTGAGTGCTGGGGAGCACCTGCAGCAGGAATGAAAAATCAGAGGCGATGGGGCTATTTCAGCAAGTTCAAATTCCAACCAACCTCCTTTCAGCAGAGGAAAATACCATTCCAATACCTGCCCTGGTGTTCATTTGCACTGGAGAAGGATCAGCTTTTGCATTAGGTTCTCCAAATTTTGATAACCTCATTTCCCCTGAGGGAGTTTTTGGGCAGGATAATGTATAGCCCCATGTTGTGTGTTCCGAATTCCATTTGTGAGAGATCAGGATTTTATTGCCGGAGCAACATTTAAAAATTGCTCTCTCTTTTCTTGGCTTTGTGGGAATTTGCAGGCCCAGAGCGGAAAGAAAAGGATTTTTTGATAAGATGTAGGCTTGATTTTTATTTATTACTTTTGATGGGAATCTTTACCCCATGGATGAATCTTGCTAGTTATAAAAAGCAGTTGCTGAAAATGCCCAGCTCCTTCCTGCAGTGGTGCTGGAGCTGGCAGTGCAGGAAGGGCTGGTCTGGAGCTGGAACACCTGGTGGTCTGAGTGCCCAGCCACCAGCATTGCCAGGCAGGCAGCTCCAAGAGTGAGTTCTCAGCTTTTCCTAAAAATAGGACTTTGAAGTGTTTGAAGTATTTTTTCCTTTTTTCTTGCCTTTATGCCACCGCTGAGCAGCTGCTGGGGCAGCTGAGTTGTGTGCTCAGGTATCTGCCTGCAGTTGCTTGGATCCCTGCAGCCCCTCCTGCTTCTCCTGCAGAGGGATGAGTGCTTCAGTGGCTGGAGCCATCTCCTCTTCACTCTCCTCCTTTTTATGCTCCTCCTCCTCCTCCTCTTCCTCACCCCAAGTGTTCTCCTGCCTCCCTGCTTCCTATTCCCTGGGACGCCAGACTTCAGGGAACAGGTTTGGTCTAGGAATTGTCACCTGTGAGGCTGGAGGTGTGACAGACTCTGTCTTGTGCATCCTGAGCTCCTGCTCCAGCCCAGATCCAATTTGGGGTCAGGAGGTGTGACAGACACTGTCCTGTGCATCCTGAGCTCCTGCTCCAGCCCAGATCCATTTTGGGGTCAGGAGATGTCACAAACACTGTCCTGTGCTTGCTGGGCTCCTGCTCCAGATCCATTTTGGGGGGTCAGGAGATGTCACAGACACTGTCCAGTGTAGGAATGTTTCCTTTGTTGACGTTCTCTCCTTTGTCTCCTTAAAAAGGAAATAAGCCCAGAAGTTTCTCTCCTCAATTAGGTGAAATGACACCTCATAGGACTTGAGGGACTTCACCTCAGACTTAAGGATGGCCAATTGGACAGAAGCTAAAAAGTCTTGCCTAAGCAATTTACTAGAAAAAGAAGAGAACCAAAAAAACTAATTGCTTTTGTGAGGTGTTTTACCAAGAGCAAAAACCTTTTGCGCCTAGCTCAATTTTTCTCTGTAAACAGTTTTGTTATTTTGCCTTTTATTAAAGCGTTTTTGTTTCCAGCACTACTAGAGAAGCCCTCCTGCTAATTTTATGCCTTCTAAACTAGTTAAGCTATTTTAAGTGTGATAAAAATTTCCAAAAGCTTATGAGACCTGGCTCCAAAGACCAGTTATCAGTCCAGTGCTTGCTGAGCTCCTGCTTCAGGCCAGATCCATTTTGGGGTGTCTGGCTGCTCCCCACTGCTGGGTCAGCCCTGTCTCCAAGCTTGGAATGTGCATCAACTTTCCCCACTGAGTTTCCCACTTGTTTTTCATTTAATTGAGCATCTCTCAGCGTGTCTCCTGCTTCACTGGGCTCCTGAAGGACTGAGGCACTGATGCAGATCATGGGAATTATTCCTGGGACAGTGGTTTGGGCTGTTCCACTCCAGCCCAGCTAGAGATCCTGGTTTGGGCTGAGATCCTTTAAATGCACATATTCCTTTCCTGAAGCATTAGCAGAGGAACTCATTAATTCCTAATTGCTGCTAATTAATCCTCTGTATGGTTTCTCATGTTTATGAGCAGATGAAGTAGAACCTTCCCTCACTGACGCCTTGAGAACATTTAAGCTTTTTGCGTGGCTTGTTAAATCATCACATTTCAAACTTCCCAGTTCCCAAAGCAGTCAGTAATTAGTTGATATCCCCGCGGTACGAGGTAACTGTATGTTGGTTTTCTACTCCTGCTTTACTTTGTGTATTTTTGTGTCATATGGCAAATTAATTCCAGGTTCCAAATTTTTCTCTGAGCACTTTCAGAGCCATGGTCCCTGTGAGGCTGCTTTCTGAGGTCCATTTGCCCACACAGGTGACCTTTTAAGAAGTCTTTATTCCAGCCCTTCTCCCCTCAAAGTTCCATTCTTCTAACCCAGCCAAAGAACAGCAGCACTGGCTCCACAAATCTCATCCAACTTGTTGCTTCTTGGTAGCAACTGGAGGTAAATGGACATTCCCCTCCCTCTGGGGGTAATGATGGCTTGAAACTCCCTGTCCTGCCTCCACTTCCTTCATTTGGCATGTCTTTGGGAGTTTATATAATCTGGCACTGATCCTCTGTCTAAACCCTGTCCAGCATTTCATGCAATAAACTTAATGAACTTTTCCATCTTGGAACAGCTGAATTCTTTCAGAGCAGCTGCTCTGGTTTATTGATGGGCTCATTAGAGCACTGCCACTGGCCCAGGAGGGGCTTTGTGCACATCCCAGTGTGGAACATAAACTGGGCATTTCCAGATGATGCTGCTTAAAGGCTGGGAGGGCTGGGATTGATGTTTGGGACTGCAGGAGCTCAGACAGGGAGCTGAGATGGAACTGTGAGTGCAGGGAAAGCCTGAGGGAGTGTGCTGAGCCCTGGCTGGATGGCAGGATGCTGTTCCAGGGTTTTCTGTGGGATTTGTGTCTTTTTAGGGTAGGAGATTGCATTGAGAGACTGAGCTGTGGGTCCCCACAACCCTGCCAGGGAAAGTGGCACTGCTCTCACTACTACATTTGGAGGAAATCTAAACAATTTGAGATTGTTTTTAAATTTTCTTTGGAGGGTTTGTAATGAAAGTGATTCCTCCCCAAGCAAGAACATTGCCCTTTCCACACAGCTCTGTTGTTTACTTCATCCATCATCCTTGCTCGGGAGCTCAATTCATAGGACTGCCCTGACTGCTTGCCTGGGTGTGAAAATTGAAATTTCAGTTCTTGTCCTTGTCTACAGAAGCCACCTGGCCTGTGTCCATCTGTGAGCTGGTCCAGACTGTCTTATCAGACCTCAACTTTCAGGAATAAAAATTCCAGCTCTATTTTATTTTATTTTTATGGGAATAAAAATTCCAGCTTTATTTTCTGAGACTGTTCTGCAGCATCCACCTCAATCACGCTGTGGTAGAAAACATTCAGGATTGTTTACAGGGCATTTCTAGTGATCAGCACTTCCTGGGAAAAAAGCCTCAGAGGAGTAAGAATAAACCCAAAAGATTTCCAAGTCTTGTATTTAACATTCATGATAATTTTAATTGTTCTTTAGGTTCTTTAGACCTGCAGAACAGCCCTGTCTTGCTGAGCTGGGAGATGAGAGTGAGAGGAAAAGCCTCAAGCAGCCAGTCTGGAAGGAACAGGAGCATTTGGAGCACAGGCTTTAGGATAATTAGGCTTTTGTTTGGGTGAGCAAAGGCTGCTGGGTCCAAACTGCCCCTAACCCAGACCACCGTGTGCTGTAAATCCTGTTGGAAATAAATAACTGAGCCCACAAAGTGGTGATTGAGCGCTCAGAACCTCAGACGGTTTTGTTTGTGTTATTTCCATTTGCCTGGGTAATCGAATTTGCTGGAATTAGGGGTTTGTGTAGATAATAAGGTTTTTCTCCCCCTCTGGCAGGGGAGGGGGATGTGGTGAATGCTGGATTGGAATAAACTGGCCCTTGATAGCATCAATTACCCACTCCTGATGGATGGCTGAGTGCAGGCTGCCAGCTTTGGATTGCACAGGATCAGCCACATTTCTCTCTGATGGAAATGCTCTGAAAAAATGCAATTGCAGCACTGGTGGGGACTGTGTGGGGGGACCCCACAGCCATGCTGGGGACAAGGACTGTCGCCACATTTCTCCTCACAGAGAAAAGCAAGGCACAATTCAGCCCAAGAACATTTCTGGGTTTCACATTCTCTGAACCTCAGACAAAGGAAAAAGAATTCTTATCATTTGCTGTGCCTGTGTTTGTGCAAAAGTAGAATGCAACATGGAGATGCTCACCCACAGTGATGGGGTTTTGGTTCCTTGGCCTGTCAGGCCAGGTGTGTGTGTGCGTTGGGACTGTCAGGACAGTCATGATATTCTGTGCAGTGTGAGCAGAATTGAGTTCTTGGTAGATTCAGTTTAGATGTAATGTAATATCGTATAGTATAATATAATATAATATAATATAATATAATATAATATAATATAATATAATATAATATAATATAGTAATAATAATGTAATATAGTGTGACGGTGTTCACTGGGGTCTGAGGATGAGGGAAGAGATGAGGATCTGACTCCATGTTTCAGAAGGCCTGATTTATTATTTTGTGATATATATTACATTAAAACTATACTAAAAGAATAGAAGAAAGAATGTCATCAGAGGGCTAGCTAAGAATAGAAAAAGCAAGAATGATAACAAAGGCTTGTGCCTCAGACAGAGAGTCTGAGGCAGCTAACTGTGATTGGCCATTAATTACAAACATCCAAGATGGGCCAATCACAGATGCACCTGTTACATTCCACAGCAGCAGATAATCAATGTTTACATTTTGCTCCTGAGTCCTCTCAGCTTCTCAGGAGGAAAAATCCTAAGGAAAGGATTTTTCATAAAAGATGTCTGCGACCCTATAGTAATATAGTATAATATAGTATAGAATAATACAGTATAATAAAGTAATTAATTAACTTCTAATATCAATGGAGTCCTCCTCATAATTTCCTCCATGCCATGAGGATTGTCTTGATTCAATACAAGAACAGCCTGGCATCCCTTAGTGCCTATGGGCCCTGGGCTGTGGCAGCCTGGCCAAACCCACACTGGTGACACTGGTGACACTGGTCACACTGGTGACAGAGTTCTGCTGCACTCTGTGCCAGGTCACTCAGAAATTGACCCTTTGCTGGTGTTCCATGGGGATTGCTGGAGCCAGGCCCTGGCAGAGCTGTGGTGACAGTGACAGGAGCACCTGGGATGGCTTGTGGAGCACTCAGAGGCTGTTCTCTATCACCGGCCAGGGTCTCTGTACAAATCACAAACAGGATGGGACTGCTGGGGAAGGCGCCTGGAGCTGTTTTATTTTCCAGCATCAGTCTCATTACATGATTATGACAATGGGATAGCTGATAACAGCTATTGAATGTCCCTGCATGGCTGATAAGAACTACAGCATCCCGTTGGGAGATGGGAGCCCAGAGGGAGGAGCCAAGCATTCCTACCCGGATAGAATCTGGAGATTCTGGAACACCAGCACGGCTTCTGCACTGGATTGCCCAGAGGAACAGCAGCTGCCTCTGCCCCTGGATCTTCAGAGGAAGAGACTGCACCTTTCTCCAGGATCCCTGCTCCAGCAGAACCAGCCCTGACACTGCAGGAGGGCTGAGCCACAATTCCAATGGGACTGCTGCCAACAGCCTGACCCACAGGGTGTCAGGTTGGGTTCTGACTCTGGCACTGTTGGTTTAGTTCCCTGCATTGTTTATTTTATCCTTCTTTTCCCCCTGTTAAAGAACTGTTATTTCCTGCTCCCATATTTTTGCCTGAGAGCCCCTTAATTTAAAATTTACAGCAACTTGGAGGGGTAGGGGGGGGTTTACATTCTCCATTTCAGGGGAGGCTCCTGCCTTCCTTAGCAGACTTCTGTCTTTCCAAACCAAGACACTGCTAAAAGACAAATTATCCCACTTGCATTACCTTTGGTAGCTGCATGATCTGCAGGATGGATTGGGATTAGTGTTGTAGCACCAACCTGCTGAGCAGCCCCTGCTCTTCCAGCCTCTCTAACACTGCTGTGAGCCAAAGGAGCTGTGTGTGTCCCCGTGCTCTACTCCTGTGAGGAGACAAGAGTGGCAAAGCCATTAGCTTGGAGCACATTCCTTAATGTGGCATAAGCAGCTAAAGAAGACGTATTTATGCTCCTTCATTTGCAATTGATAATCTCAAGAGTGAGAACTGGTAATAAATTCCCTCACTGGGGCTCCTCTCCCTCCAGCCCCGCCACAGAGGGGGAGAGCACCTCATTTGCATGAGATAATGAAACTGCAGTGAAATAGTAAAATTGCAAAGCAACTTTGTTTTAATAATGACAGATGCTTCTTAAACACTTCAATTATGTCTCCCTGAATTGTTTCAGCAAGGCCACAGAAAGGGAGAGCAGTATTCCTGAAATACTTGGAATAAATCTCATTCCCTTTACGCAACATCTCTGTGAAAAACGCCAATCGCTTGTTTTTAAAATTTTAAAAGTTTAATAGTAATAAAATGGTTGTAAAAATAGTGATACAATTAGAGTAATAATGATTTGGATTAGGACAATATGAGACAATAAAAACAAAGAGTTACGGACGTGTGGGTACCTTTTCTGGGCAGCACCAGCCCGAAAAAGGACCCACCTTAACAGACGATTAACCCTTAAAAACAGTAACCTGTTGCATTGTCACAGACCTCATACATGATGCATAAATTCCATTCAAATACAGAATTCTGTCTGGTCAGTGTCAACTTCTTCCTCTGAATCATAACGGTGCCTTTGAGGCAGGAACAAGTTCGTTTCTTCTGATGAAAAAGCAATAAATTCTTGTTCTCTGAAAGATTTAGGTATCCTGTGGCTGCTATCTCACTGCGAGTCCTTTCTTTAAAAAAAAGTATCCTACATAGCATCGTTTCTATTTAACAATTTTTATAACCTAAAACTATATTTAACACTACTTAAGAGAATTAATACAGCATTACTTTCTAACACAACCCATATAATACTAATTTTAATATTTGCAAAAAGCTAATCATAAAATACATGCATTTTTCACAATCTCCAAGTGGAAACTTTTCCCCTTTGTTCAAATGAAAGCATTTGGCTTTTTCCTGGCTCAGGGCTTGGGTGTTTCAGGTCCTGAGAGGGGACAGGTGAGTGATACCAGGCAGGTAACCCTCCCCAAGGTGTGGGATGTAGGCCCTGGGGTGCTGGGAATTACATTTCCTTGTGCTGTCCTTATGGGAATTGTAAAAATGGTGCCAATTTCCACAGTTCACGACCCTTTAGTGACACAGCGTCAGCACCAGCCTCAACTTCCCCCAGCAAAACTGGCTCCCGAGGTGCTGCAGACACTTTGCTATAAAGAAGCAGCAAATGGTGCATCCAACAAAGCAGAGGGAGCAAGATAAACACATTAATGGAAAAAAAGCCATTATGGGAGCACACAGCGTGCATGGAGAACAGGGAGAGAGATTCTGGGCAGCAGGGGAGGGTGATGAAAATCAGACAACAAGTGCTGAAGGGTAAAACGCCTGAGAGACAGGGATGCTCCGTGCCTGAAATCTTTCTGCAGCAGGTTTTTGTGTTTTCTGCAGCGATTCTCCAACCCTGCTCTCTGCGGTGTGCCCCTTCCCTCCTCTAATGGTGCCCTTTTCCCTTCTGCTGGGGGCTGTGCTCTGCTTGCTCCTGCCTCCCTTTCAAGCCCATGAAAAGAAACCTCTTCAGCCCTGCTCCTCCCCTGAGCCCGAGCAGCTCCGAGGTGTTACCTGTGTCACATCACTTCGCTAATTTACGACAACCATTTCAAGGCACATTATACCCCGAGCCCATATGTCACCTCGGCGCTGCCAAAAGAGTTCTTGTTTACTAAGCCGATGCTTTTCAGCGTGCTCAGAGTGTGCTAAATAGCACCATCGATACTACTTAAAATAAAAGGTGTCAGCACCTTGTCTGCCCCTGCAGATTGCTCGGAGCTCTCAGCTCTGAAATGTCCCTGAGGCTGCGCTGCTCCTGCTCTGCTCCTGCCCCGTCCCTGCAGCTCTGCCCTGCCCCAGCTCCCCACCAGCAGCTCCTGGGGCTGTGACAGCAAGGCAGCTCTTGGTTTGGGGCAGGATCACACACTTTTGGTGTTTTTAATGTTTGGGGTTCCCAAGGAAAGCCAGGGAACCCCAAACAGCTGATGGTGCTGTCCAGCTGTGGCAGAGGAGGAATCCTGGGGTGTGCAGAGCCTGTCCCTGTCCCTGTCCCTGTCCCTGTCCCTGTCCCCCAGTGCATCTGCATCCCTGGGATGTTCCCAGCACAGTCCTGACAGGAAGAGTGGATTTGTCTTTACAAACCAGCTCTGGGTCTGCTGGTAGGTAAAATTGGTACTGGGAGATAAAGGAAACAACGGGAAGGATTCCACTGATTGGTGAATGGAAAAAGATATTTGCTTTTACAAATAAACTGCAGGTTTGCTGCTACACGAAATTAGACATTGAGAGATGAAAGAAATAGTGGGGAAGAAAAACCCCTAAATTCCATGAGAATTAAAAATTATAAAGGGAGGGTTGTACATTAGAGGGGAATCTTTGGGATCAGGTGCTCTGGGAAGTCTGAACCTCTCAAGTACCTCAGAAATGGGGAAAGAGAGAAGGGAAATGCAGCTGGGACATTGGGATAAAAAGGAGGCTGCATCCTCCAAAAATTGGAGAGATCCCAGGGGATGCCCCATGGCCTCTCCCTCTATTGGAATAAAGTTCCAGGACTCCTCTGTCTCCTTTTTGGCCATAAACCTCAGGTGTTTGTGGATTAATTTTCCTAACATTGTTGTGCTGCAAGTCACTTCAGTTTCTCATCTGTGGAGCCAGAGATGGAGGTGGCATGAGCTGGGATCAACCTGTCATGCTCAGTAAGCTGGGCTGGGATGAGATAATGCCATTTGTGAAAATCTCAGGAAGATCCTGGTGCTGGACAGACAAGAGTGTTATTAAATGGAAAGTTATTATATGCAGGTGCTGCTCCCCATTTCTGTGGTTGTTTGGGCTTTGTGATAGTGATGCAAACACAGTTTTTATACCAGGCAGGGACTGTCCTGCCCAACCCACTCTGGCAGGCACTAGAGGAGACAATGGATTTCCTGCTGCTGTCATTCCCTCTGTTCCATCCCCAAATTTCCATTAAGGCAATAAAGTGTAATTTACCTGTGAAAATATTCAGATCCAAACTTGCCTGAGTGGCAGAGATTTTGTGTGGTTTGTTTTGGGGAGAAGGCAGGAGTTGGTGCTCACAGAGAGCAAGAGGGCACAGAGGGGTCGTGGTGGCCCATGTCAGCTGCCTGTGAGAGGGCACAGGGATGGATCAGAGCACTGACACCCAGGGTCAGCAAAACACCTGCTCACAGATGTACAATTACTGCTTTGAAATGGGATTTTGCTGGAAGAAATCCAGGTTAAAAATTATTCTCTGCTGAGCTGACAATCTAAAACGTCTGAAGGTGCATGGCTGGGTGGTGGGAGGGTGGGCAGACACCACTCACCATTCCCTGATTTTTCTCCATATTTTGCCCAGAGGGATTAATTGATGCTTCAAGGGAAAGGGAACTGCTGTTTTATGAGTGAAATCTGTTGTCTCATTCATTATTCATCGGGAGGTGATTGGCAGCTCGCAGGCGGTGGGTCACAGGCACTAAAGGGTGAGCTGCTGACTGACAAGGTTAATTGCTGCCTGCCGTTAATGCTGATAACGATTTATGTTGACAATTCCTGGTGTTCCTGGCGCAGCCGGAGGTTTGTCATGCGGGGTCAGTCCCTGCTGGCCCTGCTGTCCCCTGCTGTCCCCGCAGCTGGGAGCTCCCATTCCCTCCACATGAGGGAAGGGAATTCATTCCCTGAGAAGGTCTCTGTGAAAAAATGCATGTATTTTATTATTAGCTCTTTTGCAAATATTCAAATTAATATTATATGTGTTGTGTTAGAAAGTAATGCTGTATTATTCTCTTAAGTAGTGTTTTAAATATAGTTTTAGGTTATAAAAATTGTTAAAATAGAAACGATGCTATGTACGGTACTTTTCTTTAAAGAAAGGACTCACATCAGATAGCAGCCACAGGACACCTAAATCTTTCAGAGAAAAAGAATTTGTTGCTCTCTTATCAGAAGAAATTAACTTCTTCCCACCTCGAAGGTGCTGTCAGGATTTGGAAGAAGAAGTTGAGGATGACCAGACAGAATCTTGTATTTGAATGGAATTTATGCATCTTGTATGAAATGTATGAATATGCAACAGGCTATTGCTTTTAAGGGTTAATCCTTTGTTAACGTGGGTCCTTTTTCAGGCTGGTGCTGCCCAGAAAAGGTACCCAGACGTCAGTAACTCTTTGTTTCTATTGTCTCATATTGTCCTAATTCAAATTGTCCAAATTATGATTACTCTAATTGTATGACTATTCTTATAAGCATTTTATTACTATTAAACTTTTAAAATTTTAAAAGCAAGTGATTGGCGTTTTTCACAGTCTCTCATGCTAAGTGATGCAGAAGCAGCTTTGCAAAGGCATCTGCTGCTTTTACCTTTTTCCCTTCTTCTTTTTTCGCTGTGTTCTTTGCATATTGATCAGGGTTCAGAGCATAAAAGTGAGGCTGGGCTTGGCTCTGCTGATCCCCCTCAGCACCAGCCTCAAAGCTTTGCTTTTCTGGGGGCTCAGGCGAATAGAGATGTGAAAGATTTTTGAGGGTGACCCTTAAAAATACTTTAAAAATGAGAAGGAGTTGTCTTTATTTCTCAGTGTGCAGAGTGGGCTCTGCCACTGAAGCCCAGAGCCACCCCTGGGGCTGTGCCTCCGCTTTTTGGGGTTTGTTTCATCTCTGTAGAAAGGGCACAGCTCCAACTGCACTCACCGCTCCCATCCTTGGAACCACAGATGTTTCCTCCCTGCCTGGATATAACAAAGCAGAGCCATAAAGATTCAGACTAATAAACACCGGCCTTTAGGGTGCTCTCAGCTTTTATGGGGCTAATAAGATTTTTGACTTACATGGGAGGGGAGAGGCAAACAGAGCCTTTATGAACCTGGAGGCCTCGCTGGGGCTCCTGCACCTGTCTGTGATGAAAAGCTGAGGCAGCCTGCAGGCAAAGCACGGCAGAGAGAGCTCCTGTGGATGGATGGCTCTAATGGAATATCCAGGTTTAATTACCTGTCTGATACCAAGCTGTGAGGGCAGGGAGAACTGCCCTGTCTGAGACTCATTGTCTTTTCCCTCCCTCTGGCCAAAATTGGGACCTTCCCTTCTTCTCCTGAGACCATCACCACTGCCCCAAATGTGCCTCAACCCCCTTGGTGAGCAGCACCAGCATTGCCAGGTGTTTGGGTCCAGTTGGGAACTGGTTTTATCATCACTGGCTGATAAAGTTGGGATGTTGTTAAACAGTGGGAGTTTGGGACAGAATCTGAGCAAGAAAGAGGGGACATGTTAAGTATAAACAGGCACAAACTTCATTATTTTCTAGAAATTATTTATTTAAAATTTAAAACCATATTACTTCATACAGCAAACTGTGCAATTTGATATATCACAGTGTCTTAAAAAGGAAAATAATCAGAATTTTTTCTTTTTTTTTTTTTATTTTTTGGAAATTGTATTTACATCGGCCTAGAATGATCAGCAAGTAACACAGTTACTATGAAACCAAAATTGTTACAAAATGTTTACAAAAAACTATATTCATAGAAATTCTGCATGTCCACAAAGGAAAATCCCCTGAATGTCACGGAGAATATTTTTTCCTTTTTTCCCACTCTTTTCTGTTTATTTATTTTTTTTAATTTTTATTTTCTTTTTTTTTTTTTTGAGAAACATGTCAAAGTAAGGTACAGAGCAGAGGGCTCATGATGCCAATGCCTGGGGATGCCCCTGCCCTGCCAGCCCCAAGCTGGATGCTGGGGTGAAGCCACCAGGACCCACAATGTCCCTTTGCTGTCCCCTTCCTGGAGAGCCTCTGTGCTGGCACCCAGGTGGAGCAGTGGGTGCCCAGAGCTGGCTCCCCTTTGCATATTCCATCTCTCTGTGGGTCTGTCCCCTCCACACCAGACCTGGCACGTGCTGTTGGCTGACTCCAAACAGAAATTCCACCCCGGGGAAGCTGCTGGCCGTCCCTGCTCTGTCTCACAGGAGAGTTGGAGGGAAAAAGCAAGTGATAAGGGGATGGTGAGCCGAGGTGACGACAGTTTAGATACAGTTTAATAACCCAAACCTGCTTTTTCTGTATTTCTGCTCAGTTTTCCAAGCGAAGGAAGGAACAGCGTTGGAAGTCCGATGATTCCAGACTGAGCTGTCGCCAGTCCCAGCCAGGTCATGGACGCGCTCACAGAAGGCTTTGAGGCTTTGCCATCGGCTCTGTCCCTTCCCAAGCCTCCAAGGACGTGGCTGTGAGGCCCTGGGCTGGCTGCTCCTCCTCTGGCATGAGCACAAATGGCTTTGGAGCACACGGGGAGGCTCCGGGAGCTCTCCTGGCCGAGCTGCCCCCGGTCCCGCAGGAAGGCTGGGGCTGACATCCTGCATTTCCCCTCGGGTCACAGTGAGCGGGGCCAGGGGCAAGGCTCTGCACCAGCCTGGGGTCCCTCTGCGTTTTTTGGGTGCTGCAGAACATTCCCTTGTTGGATGTCAAGCGTTCCAAGTGATCAGCACAAAGCCGTGGTGTAGATGTGGGAATTTGGCTGCAGTTCGTGGCTGATTTAGGGGTGTGGGGATGGGAGGAAAAGGGTTTGTACACCAGTAATTCCAGATGCTCACCTGTTACATTTGTGAGTAAAATCAAATCAGGCTGGTGTCAATAAATAAATGGGGTTTGTGGTGTTAGCAATATTTACTTATTTATTAAAAAATCTGCCAAGAAGCAAAACGAATGCTGATTTCTCTGGTATTTTACTCTCTGGACATTTAAAGCCAGTTTCAGGCTTTGTTTGCATCTCTGCTTTTTTTTTTTTTTAGAGCTTAGAAATCCGCAAGGAAAACATAAAATCTACTGCTCTGACAAGCCTAAGGATTTGCAAAGGAATACAGAAAGCATGTCATTAGCTTTGGGAAGCTGCCCCACACTTCAGCTTGTCCTCTGCTCAAGGTATTTGTGCAGCAAACTAGTAAGAATCTGCAATTGGCAACTTTCATCCCTAATTTTTCATGGTTTTTGTGAAAAGGTGAAAATGAATGTAAATTCTTTGCATATCTTTACTTCAGTCAAAATATGACAAATCACCTGGCTTTTCTTGGGGTCCCTCTGTTGTTTCTTTACATCATGGAAGAAGCAAAATAAGGACAAACTGTGTTCCATGGTGGGGTGGGGGAGCAGCTCTTCCCCCTTGAGCTGATCTGCTAATTCTGCTCAGCTGGAGACAACCTTCCCGACTGAGCATGGAGAGGGAGAGGTGGGGAAAAATCCAAAATCAGTCAGGTTTGTTCCTTTGGGCAAGGATAAACTTTCCAGAATGGCTGTAAGCTCAGGAGGGCTGTGGTGGCCTCAGCACCCTCTGAGCCAGGGCTCGGGCACTGCTCCATCCCTGCCCTCCACACAGGTGGGGTCCTGCAGGGTCTCTGTCCCTCTTACCCCTGCAGGGGAAGGGTGTTGCTGTTTTCTACACCACCAGTGGTTAAACCAGAGCCTTTAAGCACCTTTGCATCACATGTGTGACATCCTGGGTTATGGTGGGCAGAGGAATTTCCATTTGTTTGATTTTTTGAATGAATCCCACTGGCTGCCAGGTCCCCTGGCAGGGATGGAGCTGAGGGAAATAACTCGAGTGTTACCTTAGGTCAGCAGAGGGGTCTTTGGTAATTCTGCCTAAATTCATCTGCAGGACCAACCTTCTGGGTTAAGCAACCTGAAAATAAGAAGACAATTCATGGAAGATTTCCCAAAAACATTTTAGTGTGTGTTTGCTTAAATCCCATGGAGAGGCTGCCTGAGGGGTGGCAGTTCGTGGTCAGAGCAGGAGGGATCCCAGGCTTGGCTCTGCTTCTCCCTGGTCAGCTCTGGCTGAGATTCATCTTTCAGGTCCTTGATGCCATGGAGAGCTCTTAGTCCTAAACCAGGCCCACAGTCCCTCCCAGTGTGGAGCTGCAGGTCAGCACTGCTGAATTTCATGGAAATCCGTACTTTTGGCTCTTGGAAGCAGCTCTGCTCCTGCTGCTGCTGCTGGAGCCTGTGGACATGGTTGCTTCCCATGCTTCTCTGCAGGAGAGACTGAGCTTTGCAGGAAGAGCAGAGGCAGAGCTGAGGACCTGGAGATCACGGTGTCACCCTGGGCTGCAGCTTGGCTTGGGGAGCGTGGGTGCTGTCACTCGGAGGTGCAGGATGTCCTGTGCATGCCACGCTGTGCCCTCCCTGGCCCAGAGCTTGGGTACATTTCAGGCTCACCTTCCCCTTCCCAGCCAGCTGCCCTGGGTCTGCTGAGGAACTTGCGTCACCTTGTGCCACCACGCTGCTGCCACGTGGCTGTCCTGCTCCGGGGGGCTGCGGCCAGCACAGCCGCGAGGTGACGGCCACCGCCAGCTGCTCTGGGGCAAGCACAGCCTCCCCCATCCTGGGGCTTCCCAGATGCCTCTCCCATTCCAAAAATGTGCTGTGTGTGTCGGTGTGGGTCAGGTGCTCACACCTGACCGAGTGTTCCTGTTTATTGCCATGCTGATGGAGCCACGCTCGCGGCTCCTCCTCACCCGCTCGGGCTTGGCTCAATTCTGCTTCACCTCCGCCTGTTTGCAGTGTGTAAACATCAGACTCCTGGGTGGTGGTTGGACTCCATGAGGCCTGGAGGATCGAAGCATTAAAAAAAATAAAAGGAATGAAAAGTAACAAAACAAACGCAAAAAGCCCCAAGACCCACGTTACTGTCCGTGCTTGGAAGTTCTGGCTCCTCTGCGGTGATGGATGCAGCTGGCTTGCAACGGCCTTGTTCTCGAAATGAACAAACCAGGCTTTTTTTTTTTTTTTTCTCTTTTTTTTTTTTTTTTTTTTTTCTCTCACGTTGTTTAATCCATTCTTCCCTAGTTCAGGGTGCATCCAGCCGTGTCTGCCGCCATTCCTTCCCTCCCACCCCCCCCAGTGCCATTCCCTAGGGGAACACAGGTGCCAGTCCGGTGTTGCAGGTCATGCTGTCCTTGCCGGGCAGCCGGCGGTCGTTGAAGGTGTGCATGTTGATCACGGCGTCCGTCTTCACCATCACGGGGGGCTGGGGCTTGTGCTTGACCCGGCGCTGGCAGGTGAGAGACAGCCGGATCTCGTCGGCCATGGCGCTGCAGAAGGAGCGCTGGGGACAGTGGGGGTGATGCCTTAGCATTTCAGCTTTTATCATTTGTTTTTGTAATCCTGCAACTTGTTAGCGTGGAACTGTAAAGCTCATCAGCCACTGTTCTCCCATTTTACTGGGGACAGTGAGGGTAATGCCTTAATGCCTTAGCATTTCAGCTCTTATATTTTTCAGATATTTGTAATCCTGCAGTTTGTTAGGGTGGAACTGTAAAGCGCCTCTCAGCCACTCTTCTCCCATTTTATTTGGGACAGTGGGGGTGATGCCTTAGCATTTCAGCTTTTATAATTATTTTTTTGTAATCCTGAAATTCATTACTATGGAACTGTAAAGTGCCTGTCAGCCACCTTTCTCCCATTTTATTTGGGATAGCGGGAGTGATGCGTTAGCATTTCAACTCTTACATTTTTCAGATATTTGTAATTCTGCTATTTGTTAGTGTGGAACTGTAAAGCTCATCAGCCACTGTTCTCCCATTTTACTGGGGACAGTGAGGGTAATGCCTTAATGCCTTAGCATTTCAGCTCTTACATTTTTCAGATATTTGTAGTCCTGCAGTTTGTTAGGGTGGAACTGTAAAGCGCCTGTCAGCCACTGTTTTCCCATTTTACTCGGGACAGTGGGGATGATGCCTTAGCATTTTAGCTCTTATATTTTTTTTTTGTAATCCTGCAACTCCTTAGTGTGTAACTGTAAAGCTCCATAGTCTGTCAGCCACTGTTCTCCCATTTTATTTGGGACAGTGAGGGTGATGCCTTAGCATTTTAGCTCTTATAACTTTCAGATTTCTTTTATTTTTTGGAAATTGTATTTACATCAGTCTAGAATGATCAGCAAGTAACACAGTTACTTACAATTTTCAGATATTTGTAATCCTGCAACTTGTCAGTGCAGAACTGTAAAGCTCCATAGCCCGTCATCCACTGTTGTCTCATTGGGGACAGTGGAGGTGACACCTTTGCATTTTAGCTCTTTTTTAAAAAAAATCCTGCAATTTGTTAATGTGTAACTGTAAAGCTCCATAGCCCATCAACCACTGTTCTCCCATTTTATTTGGGGCAGTGGGGGTGATACTTTAGCATTTCAGCTTCTATAACTTTCAGGTATTTGTAATCCTGCAGTTTGTTAGTGTGGAACTGTAAAGCCCCGAAGCCTCTCAGCCACTGTTTTCCCATTTTATTTGGGACAGTGGGGATGATGCTGAGACATAAACTTTAAGGAATTTAGAGATTTTAGAGGAGCTCCTTCTACTGGGCAGCTTTCCTTTCTCTGTCCAGTCCATCATGAGGGCAGCTGGCTTTGATTTCTGGTCATGCACACAAGTGCACGTTCCATTTACTGCACTGGGACACCCAGGGCAGGGGAAAGACATAAAAGCAGTTCTGTTTTTTCCTGAACACTGATCAGCAATGATGGGCTGTGTCTGTGAGTGTGGCTGAGTTCTGAGACAGTATGAGGCTTCCTGGTGAGCCCTGACTTGCTCCTCTTTCAACAGAACTGGGGAGAAGGCATGAGTAGTCACACCTGGAACGTGCAAGGTGATTTCAAGAGGGTGTAACATCTGAGAAAGGCCCCTCCTAGGGACTTCTGCCTATATTTTAATGATTTGTTTTCAGCTTGCTCTAAACCACCCTACCAATGATGTGTCCTGCTCTGGCTGCAGCAGCAGCAGACTCTGATCAGAGCAGACGTGACTTTCCCTCGAGTGGAGGTCATCAGAGGGACAGCCCAGTGAGACTGTGGGGATGGCATTTTATGGGTGCCAGGCTGGATCCCTCTGCCCTCTCCCTGCCTGTCTCTGGGGTCAGCATGCACGGCTGGGCTAAGGGGACACAGAGAATCAGGGGAATCAGTCATACCTGCTCGCGCTCCGCTGTTTTGCGCAGCTTGTAGATGAACTCCACCATGGCCACAAAGACAGATAGCACCAGGCCTGCTGCCAGGACAATGAAGATCCCTCCAATGTTTTGAACACCTAGAGCACTGGCCTCCTTGTTCTCATCCTCAGGGCAGCCATTTCCCCGCCACCACTTCTCCTTCATGACGTGGAGCTTGTCCTCCTCCTGGAGCTGCAGGATGGCGATGGTGATCTTGTCCCTGTACGGTGACCCTGGGGGTGGGGACAGTGTTATACACAGAGGGAAAGGGGGGACAAAAATCCCACCCAGCGGGGAAGGTGTCTGTGTTAAACAGCACAGTTCAGACCTCTCTTCAACGGGCAGACAGTGCTATTTGGAAATTTGCTGCTGGGAGTGGATTATCTTAATCACCTATTGGAATATTTACCAATATAGCCAGATGGGACCTGCCTGAGCTTCTCTGGCCCTTGCTGCTGAACCAAACAGCAGCACTGTGGAGTTTCACCCCACAGACACTTTTGGCTGGTTGGATGTGGTGTTTCACTCCACAGACACTTTGGGCTGGCTGGGTGTGTGGTGTTTCACCCCACAGACACTTTGGGCTGGCTGGGTGCTGCAGCTGGGCCCGTGGGGACAAGGCCAGGCCTGCAGGAGATCTGGTGGTGCTGGGATGGAGCTTCCCCCCATAACAGGGGCTGCTCCTCAGGTTTCCCTCTGGCAGAGAAGCTTTAAGGCGATGGTGAAGGAAAGGAGTCGGTTCTGATGCAGGGTTTGGATGCAGAGCTTCATTCTGGCCCATAGGCCTCTGAATGCAGCAGCAGCTCCAACAGAACTCCCTGAGCCCGTGGCTGCTGCTCCTTTGAACCCCGGGGAGAGGGGCAGGGAAGGGGCAGGGAGCCACCAAGCAGGGACAGGAGGGGAGGGACAAAGGGACAAAGGGACAAAGGACACCTGGATGGCCCAATGGCCCCCAGGGGTAGAAGGCATCCTTTAAATCTGCCAATCACTCGATGCCCTTCTGGAATGCCAGGAGTGACAGACAGTGCTGGGAGGGGAAAGGAGAGGTGACTGACACACCTGGGAGGGAATTATCAGGGGAGAGACCAGGTTTCTGAGGTAAATCCTGAAATCACAATGCAACGATCACTTGTGTTTGTGCTGACCAGCCCCCCCTGGGGTCGCTGCAGAACTGTCACTTACCCATGGGTGTCCCAATGCCATAGCCTTTGGTGTCGATGAGCCCCCCAATCTGGGTGAGGTTGCAGTTCCTCTGGGTGATGTACTCGATGGTGGTGGACTCCATCAGCAGGGCATAATCAGCTGTCAGGGTTCGCTGGATCCCCTCCTCGTTGTTCTTCACCAGGGCCGTGGGTTTGCTGCTCATGAATGCCCACATTTTTTCAAAAGTGGAGATTTTGGATTTCTGGAAAAGCGATACCCCCCCATCATCAAAATAAGAATGAATTCTCCATTTGCTGAAAGCTGGTATCTTTTCAGTAAATAATAATAATAATAATAATAATAATAATAATAATTTAGAGCAGATCAAACAATTGAGCAACCATGAATTTTACTTTGTCTTAAATGCCTTCACTGCCCAGCATTGTTTAGATTTATGTTGCCTTAAAGAGACACAAGGGTGGCAGCAAACACTCCACTGTGCATGTGCTTCAGGTCCTGAGGTGAAATTGAACCTGCCCAAAGTCCTGCAGTCCCCTTAACTCCCAGGCCATTGGCTTAAATGTATTCACTTAAATCTGCTTAAATGTGTTCACTTCCTACCCAGCATTTGTTTACCCTGTAATGTTTCTGCATGCAGAAAGAACAGAGAGTTTTGGAGGACGTGGTTTTCTCTACACACACTCTGATATTTTTGTCTTTCCTCAAGCATGGCAAGGAAACGAGTCTCCTCTGAGATATGTGCAACTGCCAAACAGATTTAACGTACCCACGTAAACAGAAGCACAGAGATATTCAAGAAGATTGTCTTACGGCTAAAAATAAACATGGATATTCTTCCACTATCAGCAGACATTCTGTTGCAAAGGATGGAATATGTTTTCTAGCTTGCTATTCATGTGAATGTTTTTTTTTTCCTTACAGAAAATGTGTTGAGTGAGAAGAAATATGGTTATTTTATGTCTTGCCATAACATTTGAAAAGTACCATTTATCTATGAGCACCTTCTGAGTTGTCCCTGTCAGTCATCACCAAAGGCACAGAACGGTTTGAGATGGGAAAAAAGCTCATCCTTAAAGCTCATCCTGTTCCCCCCCTGCCATGGGCAGGGACACCTCCCATTAGACCAGACTGTGGTCAGAACTGGTTTTAGTTCAGGAAGATTTTCCAGACAGGCAGAGCAGTGTCCTCTTGTCCTTTGCTGGTCCCAGCACTCCTGTGGGTCAGTGCTTCTCCCTCAGCCCAGCCCTGGGACAACACTTGGATATTCACACTTGGATATTCCCACTGCTGCCAGCTCCTTTATGCACAGTTCCTCTTCCTGCCCCATTTCTTGTTTTTCCTGGGTCTGTTTTTGCCTCCTTATTTCATAAGAAGCAGCTTAGGCAGGCAAACCTCTTCCTCCCCTGTGCTGCTCGGTGAGCCTGGAGCTGGCTGATAAGTCAGGGGGCAGATAATTCCCTGTGCTGTGTCTGGAATCAGGGTGGCCTCTCAGCAGCTGCTGCACGAGGAGCGGCTGCTGCAGAGCTGTGATTTCAGCCTCGTTTATCTCTCCACAGGTCTCTGTCCTTCCAGGAGAAAGCAGGAGATGGAGCCCAAGCCCAGCCCAACTGCTGCTGCCACAGCTCCCCATCATTTTGTCAGTATCACCCAAAATGTGCCAGCACGGGTTCTTGTGATAAAACCGTAATAAATAATGGTGAGGCAGCTGAAAGCCCCTTGTAATGCTTCGTTTTCCATGTGCTTTGCCCGTCCACCTCCTTTATTCCAGCGTGTTTAGCCAAAGTTAAACAAAAGCTCATCACCCCGAAGCTGGGTAGTGCAGTGCTGTTCAAACAAAGGCTGCTCCTCTGCCTTTAACCCTGTGGGCCCCTTCTCCTGACTGAAATACTCAGGGATTCATTTCTTCTCCATTAAAGCTTGTGCTCGTTATAATCCACTTGATGAATGCTCAGCAGTGGATGTGCTGGAGCAAACTTCATTCAAGAGGCAGGATAATCTCCCTCGCCTGAAAATCTGGACCAGTGCCTGTAAGGTAGATTTGTGGCATCTATCAAACCTCAAAGAGCAGCAAGAAATGTAGCCTCCAAAAGGATTATTAAATATCTGTACATTACAATGGGTAATTGAAATGAATCGTGTGCTCGGCTGGCTGATAAGGACTTGTTTAACATTTATATAGTTCACATCAGAGGCCTCTGGGTTCCTTGGCTCTCCCTCTCTCTTCTTCTCTTTCTGCATTTAATGCTCCTTGAGTGTTGACACAGAGCTTTTAACATCAGTGTTCTCCCAGTTTAGAGCACAGAGCAAAATAAACTGGCAAAAAATCAATAGGCTGCATTTAGTGAAGCAAATGGGACTTGCATGAGGCACTGGACCTCTTCAGGCAACTGAAATTACACGAGACAGGGCTCCCTGGAAGAGAAAAACCACTTTTCTCTTCTTCTTTTAAATCACTGCTCCTGACCAGCTTGAAGGGACTTAATTGTGTTTGGGATGCCAGGAAGAGCCCGGATTTGTCACTTGTGGCTGTGCTGCCTTGAGCCCAGCTCAGCCCTGCCAGGGGTGGAGCACACCTGCAGCAGCTGGGGCACACCTGGCAAGGGCTGGCAGGGAGGATGGAGCTGCTGCCACTGCTGTCACTGCTGTCACTGCTGTCACTGCTGTCACTGCTCACTTGTGCCTAAAGAGAGCTGGGACAGAGATCTGGGCTCAGGGCTGAGACCTGTGATGGTGTTCACAGGAGTCTCAGGATGAGGGAAGAGAGGAGGATCTGACTCCATGTTTCAGAAGGCTTGATTTATTATTTTATGATATATATTACATTAAAACTATACTAAAAAAATAGAAGAAAAGGTTTCATCAGAAGGCTACCTAAGAATAGAAAGGAATGATAACAAAAGCTTCTGTCTCGAACAGAGAGTCCCAGCCAGCTGACTGTGATTGGCCATTAATTAGAAACAACTCCATGAGACCAATCCCAGATCCACCTGCTGCATTCCACAGCAGCAGATAATCATTGTTTTCATTTTGTTCCTGAGGCCTCCCAGCTTCTCAGGAGGAAAAATCCTAAGGAAAGGATTTTCCATAAAAGTTGTCTCCAAAGGAGACCCAGCAGGGCAGAGGAGCTGGGGGTCCCTCCAGGAGCCCATTGGTGCTGCCAGGCCAGTTCACACCCAGCCCTGCTCAGGGCAGCCTCAGGCTCTCAAACCTGATGAGAAAACTGCTTTTCCAAGGGAAAATCCCCCAGCTGTAATTCCCAGCCCAGCCCTCACAGGGTGATGGTTTGCTGCAGACCCAGAGGCAGCTGTGGGAGTGATGTTGGTCATCAATCCCGAATCACAGGAGCAGCGAGGGCAGGAGTGGCCCTGCTCCAGCTCACACACAATTACGCCACAGAACATGTTTTGTAGTTGAGGGAAAAGTTCATTTCTCCCCTTCCTTCTCTCAAATATGTGGTCCACACAGCAAAGCTGTTGCTCATTGATGGGAATTTGGATGTTGTCAGCCAGGACTGCAGCACAGAAATAAGCAAAACCATCTTAGTAGTAATTTAGTAATAAAGAATGGCTTAAATTGTGTTTATTTTGCTGGTGGTTTTTTTTCTGTGTTCTTTATTTGTGTGTACCTTTTACCATGATTTTACCATAGTTTAACTTTAATAACTGGAGTTAGTTGCTGGTCTGATCTGCTATTTTCTGTGCTGTGGCTGGGTGCTAATTTCTTCTCAAGAGATTCACCATTTACTTTTATGGGCTTCATAAAAGAAGCATATCTCAGTTGGTTGTGGGCAAAGGGATCCTCCTGTGCCCCCATATCCTCTGAAATGTCCCCAGGTCCCCCTCAGTGACAGCTTTGCTGCCAAAGGTAGATGAGGAGGAGCTGCTTGGGTGCTCTGAAGCATTGAGATAAATGATCTGACAATGGCAGAAAAGTTCCTGTGTCAGGAGCCCCGAGATGTTGGGAATGAAGGAGATGTTGCTAATTACCCAGGGCTGTTGCTGCTGCAGCAGTGGCTTGTTGCAGACATCTTTTATGGAAAATCCTTTCCTTAAGATTTTTCCTCCTGAGAAGCTGAGAGGCCTCAGGAACAAAATGTAAACATTGATTTTCTGTTGCTTTGGAGTGGAACAGGTGCATCTGTGATTGGTCCATGTTGGATGCTTGTAATTAATGGCCAATCACAGTCAGCTGGCTTGGACAGAGAGCAGAGCCACAAACCTTTGTTATCTATCGTTCTTATTCTATTCTTAGCTAATCTTTTGATGAAATCCTTTCTTCTATTCTTTTAGTATAGTTTTAATGTCATATATATAATAAAATAATAAATCAAGCCTTCTGAAACATGGAGTCAGATCCTCATCTCTTTCCCAGTCCAAGAACCTCTGTGAACACGGTCACAGTGGCTCACACGGTGGGCTAGAGTCTCACTCCTGCTCACACGAGTGGAGCTTCTCCTTGATTTATTCAGGATAAATAACACCAGAATCTGCTCTGTTGTGCTCTGCATCTTAATCAGCCCGTGTTGGAGCTAAATGAGATGTGTGTGTGAAAGCAGAGTGCCAGCCCCTGCGAAGGCAGCGACGCCGAGAACGCCTCCGAGTTCATTCTTCAGAGTCACAGCTCAGGAGCCACCTTTAATAAGCAGTTCTGCAGGGCCAGCCACCCAAATCAATTAATGGAATCGTTTAGAGGAGCCCCTACCAGGCATCTTGCCAAGACATATACGCTTTTTTATCAGCCAAATTGGCAAGAAAGGAACTTTCAGGCTTAAGATTTTCAATTCCAGCCTGTATGAAAAAAAATAAATTGATTTCCACCAAGTGAAGATACTTAGTCTTGAGGATTTAACATTTCTGTATGAGTATCTGTGTACACACACTCACAGCCAGACTCCAAACTGCACATGAGATCTGGCCTTCCATTCAGAGAGGCAGCATCCTCAGCAAGGATGGGAAGGATTTATGAGTTATAATGAACTCTCGATGCTGTTCCTAAATTAATTGATCAGTGTTTATTCCTGTAACTCAATCTGCATTGCCAGGGAGTAAAGAGCTTCTCAAGGGTTCTTTCCATGAAGTCAGAATGTGCCAATAAAGCTCTCTCTTCTTCCATCTCTTGGTTTGCTTGGATGCATGGGGCCAAATTTTGTGGGAGCAGAATCCTTCACTGTGGGGCTGTTCCAGAGGGTTCTTGGCTCCATATGGAACTTCCATTTGGAATTTCTATTTGGAACTTGCATTTAGAACCTCCATTTGGAACTTCTGCAGTGTCCCTGGTGAGCTCTGCACAAGCTCTGTGCTTTGGGATCCATCTCATGGAACAGCATGAAAGGTGTCTGCCTTCCTCTTCCTCTTCCTCCCGCTGTCCATTCTCAGGATCAGGGTGCTGCTCTCCTCCTGCACTCCTGGGGGGATCCAGCATGGTCAGGATGGGCTCTGACAGAGGGGCTGCAAGGCCCAGGAGTGCTCAGGGCTGGTGTGAGCATCTTACAGTTGATTTAGCAGAGAGAAATGAAGGAGCTGCTGTGATGGGAGTGAATTTGGGGAGCAGCCACACAAGGAGGCAGGCAGCAATTTGGGCCAATTATAGCTAAATATACTAAAATATATATTAAAATATATAGATAAATAATATAATGAATATACTAAAGTATACTAAATATATAGGTAATCCATGGAGCAGGTGAGATCCTCATGGGTGTGCTGCCATCAGCCTTTTGTGCCAGCAGTGACAGTGTGTCCAGAGCTGCTGGGATGGTGTGTTCAGAGCTGGGATGGTGTGTCCAGAGCTGCTGGAGTGCTCAGGCTCTGCAGGAATGATTCAGGAGCCCTGGCTGATGTGGGTTGTCTCTGCTGGAACCCCTGGAGCAGGGCAGAGAAGGGAGGGAAGCCAGGTGCTGTTCTCCCAGTGGGAGGGTGGATGCTCAGCTGGCACCTGGAGCTCTGTGTGTGACAGTGTCCCCATGGAGGTGGCACTGACAGAGCAGCTGAGCCAAACCCACCACAGGAATGACCCAGGTGAGAACAAAGCCCTTGCTGGAGCTGGGAGAAATCCTGTCTGTCCCAAATCCCTCTGTACAGGAAGGACCAGTGAGCAGAGCTCCCCACGTGGGAGCTCCCACTGCTCCAGTAATGGAAATGCTTGTCAGGAGGGACATTCCTGAGAATTCATCTCCATACAACAGTGATAATAAAAAGGGAAAGGAAAATGCTCTGCATCAATAAACCATGCCAAGGCAGTTAGAAGCCTGAAGTATGATTCTGATGGATAATGATATGAAGCAATAAATATACTGTGTCCTGATGATTGTTAAAAGAGACAGTTTCCTTTTATTCCCATATAAAACTCGTATTGGAAGGCACAGTTAAAGCACACAGTTACAGCCCTGCTGGTTGTTCCAGGGTTATTTGGCTTTGGAAAACACCACCACACATCTGCCTGTGCCATGGACAGAACTGCAGCTCCATGGCAGGAGGCAAACTGGGCATTCCCAGAAACACTAAAGATCAAACCACCCCCTCTGTGGCTCTTTATCAACTGCAAACCACCCCCTCTGTGGCTCTTTATCAACCTCTGCTGCTGCCTGTCAGAGTCAGGACACACATCCAGGGAGGACAGTGCCTTCTCAGCCAGATCAGAGCCAGGAGAAGTTGCATGGGAACAATGCTCCCTCTATTATTAAAATCCAGCATATTGCCTTCCTTTAATGAGTCTTGCCAATTAAACTGCTGAGGCCTCATCAAGCTGCCATCACCCTGTGCCTGCTCAGATCTTGCAGCACCAGGCACAAACTGCTTGGTAAAGGCTGAACTGTGCTAGTCACATGGATTTCCTTCTGCATTAGGGTGGTGGAGGGGGAAGGAGCCAGAGGTGAGGGGGAGCCAGCTCCCATTCCTGAGCCAAAGCCTGGGATCTTCCTTTGGGCGTCTTTCCTTGCCAGAGTGATAATTCCTTAATCACCCTTCATTTCTATCCTTTTATTCTCTCTCTTTTCAAACTGGGTTTTTACAGGCCAGCAGTGGTTTTAAAGGTCATTTTACATCTCTCAGTTTCTTTCTATTTTTGAGGCTACGGTGGAATCTGACTGACTTCTGAATTTAATTATGCTTTAAATAGACGAAATTAATGCAATTGGATTGTGATGCACTGGTAGTGTTACCTTGCCCTGGATCTCAGAGGTTAATAAAACTAGATTACATTGATATGAATACCTGAAGGACAAGGGAGATATTTCAGCTGTAAAAAATACAGGTCAGGGAGGGCACTTTGCAACATCTGTCCAGCTGTGGGTTTCATTTGGGCTCTCCTCTGTCCCTGAAGGCTGGCTGGCTCAGCCTGGGGGCTCCATGGGGCAAGGAAGGAGCTGGATGGGTCAGATGTGGAAATTGGGAAAATGCCTTAAGGAATATAAGATGTTTCTGCAGGGCTTTAATACAAGCTTCCCTTTGGCACATGCTGCATTTTAGGGTGTCCGAGCCAATATTGGGTAGAGCCTGCAAAAGTGTAAAATCAGTTTAATTTAGTACCTGTGACTTCAGTTAACAACAGGGAGGGGGATTTAGCCTTGGTGGGACTCAGATGAGTGTCAGTCTCAGTCTGGGCAAGATGTGAGACTGAAAGAAGCAGCAAGAAGGAGCAGCAGGGGCGGCTTGGGAGGATTTCTGTCTTTGGATCTTTGTCCTGGCTCCCGTTGGCATCTCTGCCTGGAAGGCAGAAAGCCTCTGCCTGGTCTCACCTTGAAGAAGGTCATGGTAGCTCCATCCTTCACTGCTCCATACTCTATTTTTGTCTGCTTTGCCAAGTCATCTGCCGAGTCGATGGGGGACTCCATCCTCTCCACGGTCAGGAAGGCGGCGAGGTTGGCCGTGTAGGACGAGATGATAATGAGGGTGAAGAACCACCATATGCCACCAATGATCCGTGTAGACAGGGCTTTGGGCATCAGCTCCGAGCCTGGGGGGGACAAGGGAAGGAGGGCAGAGGAAATAGAGGGAAAAAAACCAATTTTATATACCCATATGTACATTTTATATACATACATATATATATATATACACACACACACATATGTATATATGGTCAGATTTCACTGTCAAAACTGTTACAGCCACACAATTAAAGCCAACTGGTTTTGAGACAAATTATCCAGACATCTTACATGCAAGGACATCAGTAGACAGGGCTTTGAGCATCAGCTCTGAGCCTGGGGTGGGACAGGGAAAGGAGAGGAGAGGAAATAGAGGGAAAAACCCATTTTATATATCCATCCATACATTTTATGTACATACATATATATATATCTGATCAGGTTTCACTGTCAAAACTGTTACAGCCACGCAATTAAAGCTAACTGGTTTTGAGGCAAATTATCCAGACATCTTACATGCGAGGACATCAGTAGGGTTTTTGTAGCATTTGCAGAAAAACCCTCTTCCTTGATTACTGACCTTGGGTACAGTGCCCAATTTACAGGAAACATCCAAACTGAAGTAATTAACTGGGCTGCTTTTATGAGATTTAAATAGCAAGCTATTTATGAACTTTTATGAGTGTTTTGTTCTGCCATTTAAAAAGGGCTTTGCTTTTATACAGATTATTTTCAAAAGACTCACTCTGGGGAGTGCGTTCAAATATACAAGGTTTTAAAAAAATCAAACACCAAGAGAAAGGCACTATCAGGGTCCAGGGCTTTGAATGCCAGTCAGAAATGGGGAAGCAGGAGATGTTACAGCATAAAAGGTGTAGTGGGTCTGGAATGACTTTTATTGAGCAGACATGAAGGGCTAAATGGGTTGTGCTATTTTTGTAATCACCCAAAACACCTTTTAAAGCCAGGCAAGAGCTTTGGGTTTGAAACAGCTGTGCTCAGAGGATTTATCAGCCTGGAAAGTGCAACAAAGATTGCAAAGTAATTTTAGGCAGTGTGGCATCAAAGCAGAGCATGGGGTGTAGTTTTCCTCCCTTCAGAGTGCCGCAAGGAGACACCAGGAAGAGGAGGAGTCCTGGATATTGAGGGTGCTTTGGTTCTCCTCAAGATCCTTCTTCTTCCCTCTTCTATCTCCGGCCCTTTGATGCATTGGATGCTGTGACATCAGTCTGGCTTTGAAATATTTTTCTTCTCAGATGCAGAATTGAGTTAAAAAGAATATAGCTCTTTTCATTTATCAGCATCTGATAAGAGGGATGATTCATGCTGCTAAACCGCCTTGCTGGGAACTGTCACTGTCCACGAGGGCAGCTGAGATCCAGGAGGAATCTCTATTACAGGCAGCAGCGGAGCTCAGAGCAGCTCTGTGCCTGCCACTGAGCCAAGGCTGTGCTTCTTTTGCTCTCTGGATGTAACCACTGATACATGGTAAATTAAAGTGTGACAAATGTTTGACATTTTCCACTTATTTCTATTCCTGGATTTTCTGCAATTAGATCGCAGCTGAATTTCGTTCCTTATTCAGAGTTGCTCCCTGCTGCCTTCTGAACAGATCTATTCTGTTCGTTGCATCTCTCTATTCCATTCATACACACACAGGGGTGTAATCCTGTCCCTGTCCCATTTCTGGGGTCCCTGTGACCACTGGAAACTCTCCTGAGGGGCTGATGGGCACAGGCTCCCAGGGCAGCTCCTCCAGGCTGGGGGAGCTTCAGGGCATCTCATACTGCTCAGAGTGACCAGGGGAGGGGAAAAATGGGGATGGAGCAGAGGGCAAGGCACCCTGTCTGCTGGAAAAGTTGATTTAGAACAGACAGAGAGCCAGGTCAGAGATCCTGAAACTGAACAACATTTCTGCAACTGTGTTCCCCCACACAAGGATGTTATCAATATACTTTAGGTGTTCTGGAGCCTCACCCTTTTCTAGTGCCCCACGTTGGGCACCAAATTTTGCCCTGGTTTATGGCAAATTTGGGAGAGAATCTCCAAAGGGGGGCCCCTCCAGAAAGCAAACCCACATGGCCCCTCCCTGCAACTGGTTCGGGAAGAAATGGTTGGAATGAACAGAAATAGGAATTTGCAGTCTGTGGGATGTGGCGGACTGAAGCAGCTGAGGGAGACGAAGGCAGTGCTTCTCCTTGGAGCTGCAGGGGCCAGTAGGTGCTGGGAGGTTGCATCCAAGACAAATTTTGAATTTAAAAAGCCCTAAGAGCAGGTGGGTGGTCTTACCTTGCTGCATCAGCGCTCCTGTACTGAACCAGAAGCTGTTCAGGAGGGTGAAGTTGTTCTCTATGATGTCCGAGCCCGGGTTGCAGGGGTGGGAGGTTGCAACCAAACCAAATTTTGAATTAAGAAAGCCCTAAGAGCAGGGGGGTGGTCCTTACCTTGCTGCATCAGCGCTCCCATCCCGAACCAGAAGCTGTTCAGGAGGGTGAAGTTGTTCTCCACGATGTCCGAGCCCGGGTTGCAGGGGTGGGCATCATACCACTCATATGGGCTGAACCTGCAGCACACAGGGAAACAGAGCTCCTGATGGTGCCTTGGAGGGGCTCCCTAGGACAGAGACTAGTCAGGATTAAGAGAATAAAGTGGGGATTTATTAAAAGCCTTCAATAGATACACCCTGGCCAGCCAAAGCCTTCCGAGGCTATACCCAAAATGGTCTTGAGTTTTTCATTCAGTTATGAGTTTGGTCCATTTGCATAGCAGGGATTAATCCTTAATTACAGCTACAGGTAATGAAGTAAAATACCCCCAGTTTGCTCCTCACATTTTGCTTTACCTTATATTTTTCAGGCCCTGAGGCTGTAGGGTGTCCTTGGATGTCAGGCCTTGAGACCAAACGTGAAGATAGTTAGCCAACACTTCTCTATGGAGTTATGGACTAATGCAGCACAGGATTTGAAAAATATAAAGGCTAAAATATTAAGGCATCAGTTAGTTGGGATGTGGCAGGACAAGACCCTAAAGGAGCTGGAAAAAAAAGTCTCAATGCCTCTGGTGTGCAGGGGCTGCCGACCTGGTGCACAGCTTTGTAGAGAAAAAGGCAAATTCAGCCCAAGCCACCCACAGAGCTGTAAATCTGTGTCCAGCATTTTGGAGAGCAGAGGAGTCCTTCTGAGGTGTCTCAGGTGGCTTCCCCAGAGCCTTTGGTCACTTTGGATCATCTTTTCAATACTATGTCCTACAACAGCACCTGGAGCATGTGATGGTGGGATGGGATGGGATGGGATCCAGACACATAACCTCTTGTATGTAACAGTTTGAAAATGTGGGGGGAAATGACATTTTTGATTGATTAAGGAGAAGCCTTGATCATTCTGCAGTAGTAGCAGGGACAAACTGGTATTTCAGGAGATTCTCCCACTAATGCACGTGGGAATCAAGGTGGGATTTAGGTCACTTAGAAGCAGAACCTTCCACCATCCTGACAAGCAGGAGTTTAGCCCAGTCAGGGCACTGGCAGAACACTGGAATGTGGTAGCAGTTTGCTGTGGGCAAACTTAATCCCTGTGGGGATGAATTTCCATGGATAGCCCTGAAGTTCTTGAGCAAGACTGAGGGAGTTTCCAAGGAAAATCTCTGCAAATTCTGCCCAAGACTGGCAGGCAAACACTGCTGGAAATGAGCTCGTTTAGCCAGGATCTGGGGAGGATGCTAAACAGGAGAGATGTTAATATTTTTAGAGCTGTTTATTTACATTTTCTGAGAGTCCCAAATTTTGCAGAGATTAAATTAAAAACATAATTGGTATAATTGCTTTTGAACCAGGCATTAATTATCATCTCCGCTTCCTTCTGGAATCCCTGGAGATTCACAACAGCCCCTTCTCAGAGCCCAGCCCACAGCCTCTATCAGGAGATGCTTCCCTCTGTTATTCCCCACCAGATGTGCCACCACCCAAGGAGAGGGCTCATGGCTCCATTCCAGGGTGGCCTCGCTCAGACAGTTGGATTTGTTTGGAGAAGGGCCCCAGATCCCTGCCAGGAACCTCCTGGCACTGAAACCTGCCCTGGGCACATGGCAGTGCCAAGTGTGCGAGGGGTCTGGGGGAAAACCATCCCTGAGGATGGACAAAACACAGCCCACACTCCTGTGGCTTTGGAAAAGGTTACCCTGAGCACAGCTGTGCCACTTTTTGCTTCTGTTTTCCATCTCCAAGATACAGTCCAATGAGCTCTCCTTTCCTCTCTGTTTTTTCTCACTTTCCTGCAGCAGTTCCCTGGGCTGGGTTTGGGGTGTGGAACCCCAGGTCCTGCTCAGGCTGCACCCTGGCATTGCTGCTCATTCATCCAGGTTGGGCTCTCCTTGCTGCTCACCCTCTTCTGCTCTCTAAATCAGAGGAAATCAGCAAGAACCAGGCTGAACTCAGACCTGGCTTTCCATGCTGCTTATTCCTTGGAATTTGCTATAGATTCACACCAGAGGTGGATAAAGGATGGTGTCTTGGTCCTTTCTGTCAGATAAAGCCAGAGTTCAGGAATTAGATTAAAACTTTCTTGGGCTGCCAATGAAAGACTATGAAAAAAAGAAAGGGAATGGGTGAGATCAATGAGCCTGGCAAGATGACACGCTGGAGAACTTCAAGGCCTGAGCAAAAACCTACTGGTGCAGCTCAAATGACAGAGAAATATTCAGAAATCTGCAAAGCAGTCACAGCCTCCAGAGCGGAGAAACCATTAATGGAAGCAAGAGGTAACGAAGGAAGGAGGGAGAGGAGCTCATTGACCCCAGAGCTCAAATCAATTGGGGAATTCAGGATCCTCTGTGGCTGGCTTCCCTCATCCTCACATGCACTCTGGGCTCTGAGAAATATTTCATCAAAACCTAGCATCATTCTCCTGCCTCTTTCAGCTTTTTGGGCGGGAAATTGAAGCATTTGGAAGAAATTTGAATGATCTAACACAAAATACTTTTGAGTCTAAATTGTGTCTCCAAAGAAATATTCAACGGAGGACCCAGGCTATTGTATTTGCAGGGAATGTCCTGATGAAGGCAAGAATAGTGCATCTGACTCCATGAAGAGCTAATTTTATTTTTTGACTCCAGAAGCTAATTTATTACTTTATAATACTATATTATATTAAAGAATACTATACCATACTATACTAAAGAATACAATGAATGCTAAAAAGATAATAATGAAAACTTGTGACTCTTTCCAGAGTCTCTACACAGCTTGGCCCCAATTGGCCAAAGAGCCAAAACAACTCACAGCAGAATCCAATGAAACAATCACCTGTAGGTAAACAATCTCCAAACACATTCCACATGAGCACATGTGGAGAAGCAAATGAGATAAGAATTGTTTTCCTTTTTCTCTGAGGCCTCTCAGCTTCCCAGGAGGAAAATCCTGGGTGAAAGGATTTTTTCAGAGAATGTAAATGCCACACCAGACCTCGCTGCAATAATTAGGATGAAGATTAAATGCACCCACCCACCCTGCCACGCAGCCAAAGGGGTTTGGTGTAATTTGGAGGCTGTGTGAGCCCAAGGACTGGCACCAGAACCTCCAGACACAGCATCCCACAGAGCTGTGGGTACAGCCAGTGTTGGTGGCTCTCTGGGGGCTGGGAGCTCCATCAATAGTGAAGAAAGGCTGATTAAAATGACAGATGAACCAAATCCATCCTTTGCCTGCCTCTAAATAGTTCCTGAGTCTGTTTTAAGTGGCATTGACCTATGGTTATGGCATGAGCAGAGGGCTCTGGTGCCTAGTTCAGAAGAGTCATGTCTCTGAATTAAGGCTTTTCTATTTTGATTGTGGTTTTCTGCTGAGAATTGGATTTCAGAGGCCTCGCTGGGGTCAAAAGCAGATATTGTTTCCATTACTTCTGAATGCAATAAATATTTTCCCTGTGAAATCTCTTGCCTTCCATCTCTATGTGTTAAAAGATCATTCCAGCAGAATTTTAATTACCCTGAATACTTGGTGTTATTTGAAAAATAGGATGACAGAAGAAATGTCAGGAGCAAAATGTGAAAAAGGAACTGTAATTGCAATATTTTATGTGTTGAATTTAGTCCAAAAAAATAGCCTGATAGGGAAAAATTGTTCTACAACATCATAATTGATGTGATGGAGTGGGATGCTGAGGTTCATGTCAGAATAAACCTGAGACAAAGCCACAGTTCTTCAGGTTTTCATCCCTCAACATCAGCCAAAAGCCAGGCAATGCTGCCATGCTTGGACAGACATCCCTGTTTGTGCAAAGTGGTGACTGGGGGCTTTCACATCAGGGTCTGCCCCAGCATTTCCTTCAGCCTTTCTGCAGCATTTCCCATGCAGATACAATTTGCACATTTAACATGCTTTGAAAGTGGAATCTGGACAATTTGGGCTGGATTTGGTCATTATGTGCTGGGAAAAATAAGCTCCAAAATGTAAAATGGTGTTTGGATTGTCCCTGCAGGCCACAGGAACAGGCTGTGCCATCAAAGCCCACTCAGCTGTGCCCTGCCTGGATGGCAGGGACAGACAGACAAGGACAGACAGACAAGGGCTGTCTGTCAGCCACTACAGGATTTTCCCTCTCATGGTTACCTTGCACATCCCCAGAGCAGAGTCCTGTGATGCTGAGAGCCCCTGGTTATCCCTGACAGGTTGGGTGGGGAGGGAAGGCAAAGACAAGGCAGGAGGGTGATTGCAGGATCTGGATCAGGGAGGGCCCTCCATGTCCTCTGAGAGGAAAACTGTGGATGCTGACAGTCTGGTCAGGGAGAAAGTCAGATAAACTTGCCCAGGCATTGCTCTGAGGGAGCTTTGAGAAAGCTCAGAGAGAGAATTAAAATAATCTTTCATCTTTGCAGCTGGTGTTTTGAACTTGTTTTTTGCTTGTAAGATGTGTACAAGAAGAGTGTTCCTAATTAGCCAGTGAGGTGTGGGGTGTTGATTGAGGACCAATCAGGTCCAGCTTTCTCGGAACAGTCTATAAAATAATGTGATATTTAATAAACTTCACTTCTGAGAAGACTTTGGAGTCTGTATTGCTTCATTCAGCTGTCCCTAATACAACAGTGACAGAAAACAAATGTCCAGCTGTGCCCCTGTGCAGAGGAGGGGCCAGAGGATGTACCTGCCTCACCATGCATGTTTAACGTGCTTTGAAAGTGAGGGCTGGACAGCGTGGGCTGGGATCTGGCCATTATGAGCTGGAAAAAATAAGTTCCTAATGTGAGCCCTGCAGGTGCTCACAGCACTCGTGCCCAGCTCACTCTGCTGTTCTGTGTAATTAGGATATGACAGAGTGAATGCTGGAAATGTGCTCTAAATGCCCCCCTGGACTGAGGGATGCTGAAAATTGTAGATTTGTTGTACCATCAGGGTTAATGGAGTCTGTTTGCTCCAGCTCTGTGTCTGATCTTTCCTGTGAGTCTCTAATGCCAGTGCATGAGGGGGGAATGTTTCTGATGGAAGCTCCCAGGGAGGTGCGGCACAGCAGGCCTTGGGGAAAAGGGTCTGCATGGACCCCCAGACCAGAATAGGGAGGGTTCTGAAATCCCCACTGCTATAAATTCAACTGGAAATAATGAGAAATGAGCGTCGAAGTGCAGAGTGGGCTGAGGATTCTTTCCTGGACTAGGTTTTTATGCAAAATATCCCATTGAGGGCTGTGTGTGGTAATGGAGGGCACCTGCCTGCAGGAGGGGGAAAGTGCTTTGTTTTGGTTTGAAAAGGTGGGATCATGGATTGAGAGCAGCCCTGGACTGTGTCTCATCAAAGGCCCTGTGGAATTAACAAGATATGCAAATGTATGCAAATTCTGCCTTTAAACATAGAGGATTTAAACATGCTAATTAGATGCATATTAATTTTGTAAACAGACACAATGTCTGATCCGTAGCAAAGGCATCTCCATTCTTTTGGTAGAGGGAAAGGTTTGTGTGAGCTTTACAGAGACAAAAGTGGGAAATGGTGGGGGAGATGGGAGCTCAGGTCCCAGCAGAGGCTGGGAAAGGTGTGAGCAGAGAGCATGAATGGACAATGATACAGAAATACATCTCTTCATACACCAGGAGGTGCTGACAGAAAAGCTGAAAAACTCCTGAAATCTTAAAATTCTTCCATGCTGTGAGTGTGTGAAAGTGAAACCAGCCAGCCCATGGTGATGGACCAGGGGGCATCTCAGGGGTGACAAGGGTTTTCATCAGAAAATGCCAATTCTTATCTCCAACTTCTCAGTTATGTGGGAGACGTGGCCTGTGGGCCAGGACAGCTCTTGATGCTGCTGCTGCCAGCAGGGAGCCCTTACCTGGCTATGACAAAGAGCACACAGCTGACCCCCAGGTAGGCAAGGAGGATGTACATCCAGATGTCAGGAGAGAGAGGGTTGAGGAAGGAGAACACGCTGGGGTTGGTCCCGTTGGGCTTCCTGTAGAGGATGCTGACCCCCAGGGTCATGAAGGGCTTGGAGAAGTCGATGGCTTTCTCCCGGACGTGCGTGATGGTCAGAGGAGCCACGGCCAGGTCAGCTTTCTGCAAAGAGGGGGGGACACAGGCAGGGAGAAAGGAGGAGTCACAAACCGAGGTGTTTCCATCCCCTTGAAGACACCACAGCTCTCACACAGCAGAAACAGGCCAAGAACCCCCAAAGTGCAGCCCTGGGGTTCCCCCCGATGTGGCACATGTGGTACACATTTGGTGTGAAATACAGATGTTGGGAGTACAGTGCTGTGAAGTACAGATATTGGGGGTACAGTGTTTGCAGTGAAATACAGATGTTGGGTGTATAATGTTCACTGTAAAATACAGATGTTGGGGGCATGGCGTTTGCTGTGAAATACAGATGTTGGGGGTATGGTGTTTGCTGTGAAATACAGATGTTGGGGGTACAGTGGTTGCTGTGAAATACAGATGTTGGGGGTACAATGTTCACTGTAAAATACAGATGTTGGGGTACAGTGTTTGCTGTGAAATACAGATGTTGGGGGTACAATATTCACTGTAAAATACAGATGTTGGGGTGGAATGTTCACTGTAAACTACAGCCCAACCAAATGGATTTGGTCCAACCAAATTTCAGCTGAGCATATTCTTTATCCTGACAGCTTGTATGAGTTGTGCTTGTTTCTATTATTTCTAATTATTTACTAATTTGTGTGTTAATTCAACGAGCAGCCACATTCACCCTCTTTCTGTTGGTTAAGAGCTGCATTCATTCCTCTCACTAAACACTCATCTAGGTTCTTAAAAGCCACAAGTAAACACATCCAAGGTTTCTTCAATATCACCCTCCTTGCCTGAGCTTTGCAAATCATTCTTTGGGATTGTGAACTTCCAAAGAAACACAGACACATAAATTACAGCTCTGAAGTTGAGCAGAACCTCCCCCCATGCCAGGAGCCCGGGCGAGATTTATTTAACATCTGGTTATGAAAATTAAAATTCTAAATTACCCATGGGTGATAATTACCTTGAGATACAGTAGATTTGTCATTATTCATGGACTTTAAATCAATACTGGCTGGAACATACTTTGCTTCAGCAGGAACTGTAGGAACCAGAGCAGGCCTGTGCTGGGGGTAAAGGTTGTACTAAAGGTTTCATTCGACCTTGCCAATCTGTGATCAAGTCAGTGCAATATTTATAAATAAAGGAATTTGGGCCTTTTACTGTAGGAGGAATCTCTACATGAGCTTTTGTCCATTTACACGTGTGTGTGTAAGGGACCCCTCCTTTAAGTGCAGCCTTAGAGCTCCTGAACAGAGGCCTTCAGGAATGATGTAACAAGGGCAAAAATGATGTGGTTTTGTTCTAACATGGCTCTCCAGCTGCTCCCTGGTTTTCCTTCCTTCTCACTTTACAGATGGAAATTCATTTTTACGTCAGAGCTCATTTCAGTCACCGCCATTTGTCAAAACCTGTGGAAAATGGGAACAACATTTTCCCAGTGAGCCCATTGTGCCAGCTGTGCTTGTGGTGACATGGACAGAAGCTGAAGGGGGTTGGAGGTGGCATTGGTGTTCTGCACCCTGGGGACCATCCTGGCAGCTTTGGAGCTTGGCTGCTCCCACCACCTCACAGCACACCTGGAAATTTTGGCTTAGCGCTCCGCACAGTCACAAGGCAGAAATGGCAAAAGAAATGCAGCATTTTCCCTCCTCCATCACTCCTGTGTGGGTGTCCTGACTCACCAGGGAAAGGCAAAGAAGATGTGGAAGGATTTGGCAATGGGTTTTTCTGAAGGAGGCAGCAAATGTTCTGTGGTCAGAGCTCACTGGCAATGGCCAGGCTGGGGGATCCTCAGCCAAATTAGTCAGAACAATGCAGTGAGCTACAGAACAGCCTGGAGTTTGTGCTTTGCCACAGAAAATGAAGAGAGAGAGCTCTGCATGGATGCCCAGGGATCCAACTGCTTTTAGCACAGGAATAAAATTTTACTGTGTGTCTCCAGCAGCTCCTGTGATGTGCTCCCAGCCCTGTGTCCTTGCAGGGAATGTCACATTCAGGCAGGGCGGAGCAGGGATCCTGGAGCCTGGGCTGGGGTGTGTTCTGAGCAATTAGAGGCAGCACAGGGCTGCACTTCCACATCCTTTTTATCAATGCAGATTTTTCTGAAGGTGGCCTCTAATTAAGGCTTTGCTGACAGAGAGGATCTAAATCAAACCCACCAAGGGTGAAGCTTTGATTTGTCGTGCTCTGACATTCCAAACTGGGCAGTCAATTACCAGACTCTGGCTGCTTCCTTTACTCAGCCCTGGCTCGTGTGCTGTTGCACAGTCAGGTGGGTTTTATTAAAGATGAGGAATTAGAGCAAGTGCCAGTGGCTTAAAGACCCTTGTCCAGCAAAACCACTTAAGCCTGCACCTCTGTTTTACTGGAGCTCACACGTCTTCCAAGTCTTGTGCCTGTTCTTAAGTGTTCTGCTGAATTGAGGCCAAAAAGATGAATTCTGCCAAGGCACATCAAACACAGACACTTCTCCTACACACCTCCAAGGGTTTGGATCTCCTCATTCACCTACTTCCAGCATTTCACTTGGCTGGAACAGCTGTGAGTTCACCACAGGGTGTTCAGCACAGGGATGATTGTATTTGCTGCAGAGATATTTGGTTTTCATCAGAAAATGCCAATTCTTATCTCCAAGTTCTCACTTATCAGGGAGATGTGGCCTGTGGGTCAGAACAGCTCTTGTGCAGCCATGGTCACTGTGGGAATCCTGCAGTGCCTGACCTCAGCCAGAGCCAAGCTGCAGGCAGTGACTGGTCATGGCAGAGCCCACCAACAGCATAAGCACCAAGATAAATATTTATTCAGGAAAAGAAGCTGCCTCTGTGCTTATTTTGCCAATCTGCGTTAGGTATTTACATAAACTAATCATGTGTGTGTTGCCTGAGAGACAGAAATAGTGTGTGTGTGTGTGTTTTACTGATTTAATTGTTACCCAGGTCTGGCACTGTCATCCCTCAGTGTCTCTTGCCACTGCCAGCACTGGGGCTTCTGCCTTGGGCCCTGTCTCTGCTCCCTACTCTCCTTGCTTTGTTGCTGTGCCCTGCTCCTGCTCCATTCTCAGGTTTCTGTGGTTGAGATGACCCCTGAGGTATCAGAAAGTCTCTTTTTTCCCAGCCCCAAGACCGAAGAAGAAGTTGAGATTTGTCAGTTCTGCTTTTCAAGGTTGTTTATTTTCTCTTATCTATAACATTCTCTCTCTGACCTGCTGGGGTCTGTCTGGCAGGTCAGTTTGTGGCACAGTCCCTGCCCTTGGGGTGGTGTTGGCTTTTTATACTAAGAACTACCTGTACTTTATTTACAATAATTTTCCAATATGATTCACCTATGTCAGACACTCTGTCTCTACTCTAAACCAACCCAGAAGTGTCACCATCACAGCAGAAGATGGAGGGCAAGAAGAAGAAGAAGGACAGGACATGCCCAGATCCCTCCATCTTGCCTCTTGAACCCCCATTCTAAAACCCCCAAATTCTACTTTTTCACCCTGTGACAAATTCACTATCATTCTACTCAAACTCTTGTGGCTTGTAAATCTTCACACAACATTGGTAATTGTTTCCATGGGCTAAAATCAAAGGCTCAGGTGTTTGTGACTCTGTGCCAAGGTCTCTGAGCCCCTTGCCAGGGTCTGGAGTCACCCAGGGCAGCCAGAGGAATGTCCTGGGTTCTGACACTCCCTGTCCCCAGGTTGTGCTGGGCTCACACCTGCCCAGCAGCAGAGCATGGCTCAGAAAGGAGGGGCTGCTGCTGCTGGGGCAGGTGTGGGGGTCTCTGAGAGCCCTGTGCCTGCCCAGGGGCAGGGGAGCACTCTCAGGGGATGCTCAAGGAGAGCAGGGTCAGTGCCAAGTGTCTGACTCCAGCTCTTAATGGCTGCTCTTGCAGTCTCAGTCCTAACTAGACATCATTTTTGTCAATGGATTTATTCAATATTGGGGTGAGTTAAGAACAGATGTTGGCAGGAAAACCCTGAGCTGAAGGGGAGGAATGAGGGCCATGAGATCCTGTTGGGCCTTTTGTAATCTTCACTTTAAGGAAGAACTCCAGAGCTGGAACTGCCATTAATTGTACCTGAGGGATGTGAAGGATGGAGGATTCAGGTGAGAATGGCCCTGCTGTGAGAAACAAGCCCTGTCCTATGGATGCCTGGAAGGTGAACCAACCAGCAAAGGGCAGGGACACCTGCAGAGCACACAGAGAACCTGAAATCCCAATACACTGATCCTTCACCTGGATCTCTGAGCATGACCCAATCATGAATCCACCCAATAATGATCTGAGCACAAAAGGAAAAGCTCTTCTGGTTTATTTCCAACCTGTGACAGTGTTCACAGGAGTCTTAGGATGAGGGAAGAGACGAGGATCTGACTCCATGTTTCAGAAGGCTGATTTATTATTTTATGATATATATTATATTAAAACTGTACTAAAAGAATAGAAGAAAGGATTTCATCAGAAGGCTGGCTAAGAATAGAAAAAGAAAGAATGACAACAAAGGCTTGTGGCTCGGCTCTCTGTCCGAGCCAGTTCACTGTGATTGGCCATTAATTACAAACAACCACATGAGACCAATCACAGATGCACCTGTTGCATTCCACAGCAGCAGATAATCATTGTTTACATTTTGTTCCTGAGGCCTCTGAGCTTCTCAGGAGGAAAAATCCTAAGGAAAGGCTTTTTCATAAAAGATGTCTGTGACACCATCCTGTCCCTAACACTGAGGTCCTACAGTGTCTAAACAAAAGGTAGAGGACACATCCAATTGAATTATTTGCTCCATATCCCTGGCCCAATGACATCCAAATGAAGCCCCAGTTCATGACAAGTGAGATAAAACATCCACCAGTGCAGGAGCATTAATGGGGAACTGGCAGTGTGGTGCCATATGTATTTCTGCCAGAATTTACTGTCAGAAAATGCCCACTTATTGTGGAATTGTTAAATCAACTGTCAAGAATAGTCCCTAAGGATGGATATTACAAGTTCTCCACAGTTGCCATTGGCAGGGATTTCCATCAGAAACCCCAGTATTTGCCACATCTCTTTTACTCCCACCTGAAGTTTCAGATTGAATGGCAATGTGATGTGCACTGTCGCAGCAGAAGACAAGTTTTATTTGCGAACAAGTTTGTGCAAAATGTCCAGAACAACTCATTCTGCTGGTTTTATGGGATTCTGCCCACAAACAATAGGGAAGATTTGCAGACATTGCTTTGCCAGACAACTGGAATTTATAAATCAGAATGGATGGGCCACGGTGTGCAGTGGAGCTTCGCTTGTATCAGTAATAATTTCTATGAATAAACATCAATAGCAGCTCACTGTTGCTGAAAGGAGGAGGTTTGGCAGTTGTCAGGCTCCCTGTTTGCTATGAATAAAGGGCTCAGGAGCTTCTCTGCATCACCTGGGTTGCCCAGACCTCCCTGAATACCTGAGTTCAGCTCTCGTGGCCCTTCTGATCAAGGCTCCTCTGCGGGAATGGCCAGAGGGGTGACAATAAGCAGTGGGCTGAGGTTACTTCTCCAGGGAATGAACTGAACTCCTCAAAACAGGGACTTTTTGTGCTGAGGATGAGCAGCAGATGAAAGGCAGCAGGGCAGGGCTGTTGCACGAGGCTGCATGAGGCTGTTGTCTCTGGATCTGCTACTGGGGACCTGTCAGAGGCAGGGTCGTGCTGTGGCTGCTCTGATTGCTGTTGCTTTTCCTGTTTATGCTTAAGGCCAGACTAGAAACACAGGGATTTTACAAAGGATCATAGCCTGAGGCATCCCTGCCTGTGGCCAGGCACGTCTGGATCAGAGGGAGAGGAGGGGGAGGATTCGTGACTGCAGCCAGCTCACTGCGTAAACACCTGTCCCAGCACATTATTCACCTTTGGGGTGCCAGCTTCTGGGGATTTACCCCTTTGGTGACAGCACCTTTGTCCCCTAGACACTGCTGTCATGCACCTACCCAGGCCACCCTCACCCAGCTCCTCTGATGCCATCTCCAGCCCAGGGGACAGGTGCCCCTTGCTTTGCCCATCTCCTCCTCTCCAAATTTCAGCCTCAGCTGAGTTGGCTGATTCCTGGGATGCAGAATCTGCTGATTCCTGGGATGCAGAATCTGCTGATTCCTGGTATTCAGAATCTGCTGCTCCCACAGGTCCCAGGCCCTCTGAGCAACAATAATCACCCTTTTAGCCTCTCACCTCACCCCCTGCTCTGCCCAGGTCATTCAGGGAGCCCATACCAGCTCAGCCCACCGGTGTCACAGCAGCCCAGCGGGCTAAGTGGGTCTTCAGCAATGCAATGGATTTCTGCACTGAATTAATCCTGCCCTGGGTATTTGGACTTCACAAAATCCTGCCTGCTTTATGCTCCCACCTGAATAATTCCAATTTGTTTATGAGAAGGAGACGCTGAACACAGAGGAAAGCCAGCTCAGACGTCAAACTCTGGATGTGGCAGCCCTGTTTTCAGGGCTTAACACGGAGGAAAACCAGATGAACACAGAGGAAAACCACCTCAGATACCAAACTCTGGATGTGGGCAGCTCTGTTTTCATCACCACCACTCGATTTGAATGCTGTCTCTAACACTTTTCCTCCTGGGTGTGAAATAGGCTCAATCTGGCCTGTTGCAGGGTCCATGAGTTGTGCCTTTCCCCACACCAGGGGAAGATGCTGCTCAGGAAGGGCCCATCTGGCTGCCATTTCACTTCTGAAGGCTTTACATAAACACTGCTATAAAAAGCAATGGCATGCAGATAAAGGAGCTAATGGCTTCATGTGGGGCCTGGGCAGTGTCCCTGCAGGCACCAGCTCAGCCACGCAGGACAGAGCACAGAGCTGCATCTCAGAGCTAAGAACTCAACTTGCCTTGGAAGAGGATGTTTGGCCCTTTCCTGCTGCTGTGTGTTGGTTTGCTTTGTAGATAGTTACCCAAGAAATGCTACCATGCAGGTTTGACCATGAAGTTTGTATTATTTAATGAGATTGCTCCTCAAATCTCCTTTTTGTCTATCTCAGGTAGCTGACCACAGCTTTGGGAATGACTGAAGCCTCCTGAGAGCCTTGTGGCGTCTTGCAGGACACTGGAAGTGGCATGGTTTGGGCTGATTGACTGTCTGGCTTCTATTCACTTGGGAGGGATTTGTTCCTTGTGAGCTCTGCAGTGCAGTGAGAGCTCCAGAGCCCATCCCAAGCTTTGAGAGAGCTCCAGAGGCTGCTCCCAGCACTGAGAGAGCTCCAGAGACTGCTCCCAGCAGTGGGTGAGCTCCAGAACCCATTCCCCACAATGGGAGAGCTCCAGAGGCTGCTCCCAGCACTGAGAGAGCTCCAGAGGCTGCTCCCAGCAGCAGACCCAGGCAGAGGAGCTGTGTCCCAGGGGGCTCTGCCGAGGGGCACAGCTGCCACTCGGTGTCAGCTCTGATCTGTGTCACTCACATCACTCGGAGCAGCAGAGCTTCCACTGGGACACTGCCACTCGTCCAACTCGGCAGGGCTGTTGTGTAAGAGGCTCTAAAATCTGTGGTTTGAGCTGCACGGAGTTTTCCAGAAGGAAAAGCACCAAGGCAGGTTTGCAGAGCTCCCCCATGAGATGGAGTCCTGCTCCCCAGGGCTGTCCTTGCCTGCCCTTGCTGCTCTCCTGCTCTTTGGGCCAGGCCAGCCCAGGGCTGCAGTGCTTGTCACAAACTGATTAAGCATCACTCTGTCCCTATAAAGGGACATAATAATTATCATCTGCATTTTACAGATGGAGGAAGCAGTGCACAGAAGCAACTTGTCCAATGTCATTTAGGGCAGAGAGAGCAGATTGGAAGCCCAGCCCAGCTCCTGAGCCACTCATCAGTCCCAGCCAGTGCTTGACTCTCCCCACACCACAGTGACTCACTCAGCAAACTCATTCTTCCCCCATGAATGGTAAGACCATCACAGCTCTACAGGGGATTATTTTTGTGTCTTTGCTGCTTAGGCTGTGGATTCAGAATGTAGCCAGGACCTGGGGGTGGTCGAGGGCTGCCCCACTTGAGCAGGATGCTCAGGAGGAGAGCACTCTGCACTGCCTGCGCTGCTGCCTGTGCTGCAGAGAGCAGCATTCTTTTTGTCCTCAGCTTTTCTTCCAGAGGCCTTCTCTGGGAATCAGATATTCACAAAAACACCAGCTTTCCTCACCTCCATAACTGGGCCCTTGGGATCACAGGATGTGCTGGAGGCAAGATATCTAATTAGCAAACTGAGCAAGCTCTGGCCGCGAGTGGCGGTTTCAGAGGCGGCGGCGCTTTGGCGGCTGCGGGAGCAAAGCTGCTGCTCCAACAGGTTCCCTGGGGCTTAAAGGGCTCCTGGAAGTGGCCAAGGAAGGAGAAGCACAGCTGCTGTGTGGCAGAGGGAGCTCTGTGTCCCAGGAGAATTTAGTAAATAAGTTGCTCTTATAGAAGATAAAAAATGAAACTGTCCAGGGCACACCTGCTCCCGCAGTGTGGATGTCTCCTCTGGGCTGGGCTGTGTCTGGGACATGCCTGGGCTCCCCAGGCTGCATTGGTGCTGTGCCCTTGCCTGTGTTTGTCCTCGGGGGTGAGAGCAGCTCATGCTGCCAGTCCAGGACACCCCATGTGCCCCTGGTCCAGGGGAAGGCTCTTCCCTGTCCCCACACCCAGCCTACGTCCCACTGTGGGACAGGCTCTGCCTGGAGCCACTGAGCACATTTCTGTGCAGGGAGAACTGCCCTTTTCAGGAATTTCAAATTAATATTTGGAAGAGCCAGACACAGAGATATTCTGGCAAGCAGTGCGACAAGGAGCCAAACAGGGTCAGGAGCTCGCTGTGGGTATTATGGGTCAGTGAGAAATTCACCTGTCCCACCCCAGAGAGCCAGCCCAGGGATGTTGGGAAGGATGAAAGTTTGACAACAAAGCCTCACAGATACGTGTGCTTGGTAGAAAGATTTTTGACTGTAGAATTTGAAGAAGGAATAGAAATGAAAGCAAGTTTTGATAGAGAAGAAAAGAATTGTTGAGCCAATCTTACTGGATAACTAAGGAGGCAAAGGGTGTGTTAGTTAGAAGGGATTTTTATGACTTAGAGCAAAGGATAAACCCACCCCAAACAAGAAGATGCTTTTACCAAGCAAAAAGATAGCACAGGCAAACAAGTCAACAGATGTTGCAAGTAAAAAAGAGTCTCAGAATTTTCCACTGCAAGAAAACTGAAAACCAACTTCTAGCTTAAACTGTAACGTACTAACTTTTAGTGATTGGAGAACAGTAACATGAATATGGTAATTATATTAGTTATGATAGGCTATAGATAAAAGTTAAGGTATAGATTGGTTCTGCTGTATTAAGATGCTCAGCAAAGAAAAGTATATAATGCATTTGTAACCAAAAGAAAAGTATATAATGCATTGTAACCTAAACTAAGGTTTCCAGGCCTGCCTGCAGCTGGAGCTGGCAGCTGTAGGCACAGGCTCTGTCACCCACTATTCTGGACTCCTGTAACATCTTGAGTGTAATAAACTGCATTCTGGAGAACAGTCCTGCATCCCTCATTCAGGCTCTTACAGTGGCGGGCACAGCCAACCCTCGTCAGCCACCCATGGGCTCACTCACATGGTCGATGAGCTCCTTGATCATGCCATTCCACTGGCCCTTCTCATCCTGTGCCCCGTATTTGCCGTCCTCCACCAGGCGGATCTCGTAGGAGAAGCCCAGGATGATGGCCAGCTCCTTCAGGAGGTCGATGCAGTAACCCTCGAAGCGGTCGTTCCCAAACAGCGCCGTGTCAGATTTACGGAACATCACAAAGGGCTCCTCCTGCCCAGGGAAAGCAAAAAGTCCCAGTTCAGGGTCAGCTGGAGGCAAGGCCACCTCTGCAGGTCAGCTCGAGCCGCCAGGCACCGGCTCTCCAGGCAGGGCTGGCACTGTGACATGTTGGGAATAAATTAACTTTGCACAGCGCATCAGCTAATTAGCAACCTTGTTTACCCCACAAAATTTAATTTTGTCTCTTCTGAGCAGCCAACTGTTTTCCATTTGGTAGGATTTCAGGGAGAAAAATAACCATTTGATGCTCTGAAAATGAAGTGTTAGAAACAGCAAAAGAGGGGGAGGACAAACTCACCCCCGTGCCCTGCACACAGTACCTGCCATTCACCACAGGATTGTGGTGGAAATTCAGGGTTTGGGAGCTGTGCATGGCTGGGGCGACCCCAAAACCTCCCCACTCAGCTCACTCTGTGCTGGCACTGCCTGATGGACACTGCCCTGCTGCTGCCCAGGGAATCTTAGTGCTGTGTGCTGCTCTTCTGGCTACCTGGGAGAGCTGGGGGTGTGTAACCTATAGCAGGGCTCCAGCACAGGGGACAGGAGCTAAAGCACCTGTGGATCCCTCCCCTCGAGCAGGGGCTGGCAGGTGGAGTTGAAATGGACACACAGAGAAGTCCAGCATCCTTTGGTGCCTCTCAGGCTTGGGCAGCCACTGAAGACGAGCAACACTGGGGAGCCTGAGGGAAAAACGTGTGGAGGACAGATGGAAATGGAAAAGGTGGTGGGCAGCAGGCAAGAGCTGGAAGGCAAGAGGAGGCTGAGGTACCTCCAGTGAGTCCCTGGCTCAAGCTGGGGGTGTCTGCAGGATTCCTGTCCTTGCTGTGGGGTGGCCAGAGAGGGAGGGTGAGGGAGGGCTATGCTTTGTGCTGGAAAATGCCTCCTGTGATTTTACCCAGGCATGGGGGGGCTTGAAGAGGTGGGAGGGCAGGTCTGGAGCCATCATTAGAGCCCTGTCACAGTGCCTGGTTTGGGGTGGGGTGCTCTGGGGAGGGGGCTCAGGTGATGCTTGTCTTTGCCCACCTGCCAGCCCCAGCTCTGCCCTGGGGCTCTGTGCTCCCACGGAGGGGCAGGGGATGCTCCTTTGACCCAGCAGCAGGGTCAGGAGGGGACGTGGCAGCACACAGAGCCCCATTTGCAGAGTTCTAAAGCCCAGCTGATCACATCACGCCCATGGAGTTTAGCTTGGCACGCGCAGCTCGGCTCAATCCTGCGCTCCCCCGCCGCCTCCTCAGCTTTCTGCTCTGGAATTAGTGCTTTGTTTGTGAATCAGCTGAATCTATGGATCTCGATATAAATCCATGGCTCCAGAGCAGCCATAAAGCACTATTAATTTTGGGAAGCGCTGTAGGGATTACATACATATTTAACAGCCGAAGCACTGAACATTAGGACGCCGCTCGCTTCAGTAATGTATCTCCAGGTCTCAAACATTTCCTAGGGGGTAATTCTGAACTCTGTGAACCACTTATTCACGGACTATTTCACAATTTATTACTGAAAATAGCCAGACATCCAATTCACAAGCTCTCTCAGTTTGCTAATCGATTTCTCAGTGAAGGTGCCCTCAATTTCATAACTTCACAGTTCCCATATTGCTTGGGGAGAGCGGCACTGGCTGCTGGGGTAATATTTCTCTTCCAACAAGTCACTGCAATACGAGCAAAAGGGGAAAAAATAGCCTTTCATGCTTTTTCTTTTAAAGGCTCCTCCTATGGCTCTTCTCTCGTCATTTACAGCAGTGCAGAACTACAAAGGGGTGTTGCAAATGCAAATAACATCCAGGGCTCTATTTTATGTTTCAGACTCTGGCATACGCAGTGCAATCACTGCAGAACTCGGGTCTGAGCACATTCCCTCCTCCTCTGGGCACAGGGATCCAGGACAGCCCTGGTTCCAAGGTGGAAACCCCCTGGCACATGTGCAGGCCCATGGAGTGGCACAATTAATGGGAACTGATATCACCCCATGCCTTATGTAATTCCTACGTGCTCGCAGAGCTCGAGATGGAAATGTTGCCTGAAAAATGCCTGTCAAAGGCAGATGGCTGACAGTCCCCTCCTGGCTCCATCATTTTGCATTATGCCACGGCCTTTGAGGTATGGTGGGAACCACGGCCTGGACCCAGACAATTCCACAGCCATGGAAATGTTTAATGGGAAAAGATGTCATGTGGTAGATGGGAAGTTCGTCAGGAGGAGTGGCTGATTTGCAAGGAAAGCTGCTGCAGCATCTGTCTTTGGCTTATGTTCAGCTTCCACCCTGCTAACCCCTTACTGAGGAATACAAGACCTTTGATTCCAGCCCTTCTGCCCTAGACCAAGTGTCCCCTTCCTCTGCTCCCCTCTGGGCACCTTGGTCCCATTCCTTTTATGATACAAATCCACACTATATTGAGTCCCATCCTTTTAAAAGGCACTGGGGTGCTGTGAGCTTTCAGAGACATTGGGGATCCCTGGGATATCCCTGGGGTTGTGGGGAAGGACAGTGACAGGCTGGCAGTGCCCTACCAGCACCGTGGTGACAATCAGGGATCTGTTGCTCAGCGAGTCCGTGACGTTGGGCCCTCGTCCTTTGGAGATTTCTGTGATGTTCAAACCATCTGAAGGGCTCCATGCTCCAACCTGAGAGGAAGCAAAGCAACACAGTGAACCCCCATCTGCAATTCATCAATCCCTACCTGCATTCCTTAATGTTCCCGGCATCCTACTGGCCTGGAAAAGAGAATTTCCCTCTTTTCTCTGCAGCAAACAGCAGCAAAACTGGAATTACCATGAATTAACCCTTCAGCTGCAGGTGAGCCCATGTTCCACACGTGGTACATGTTCCACAGCCCCTGTGCTGCTGCAGTGGATGAAGACTGTGGGGGCTTGAATTTAGGGGCTGAATGAATGAATGAATAATTTGCAAAGGCACTGCATTGAGCAACAATCAAACTGCACTAAAGAGTCAAATCTGGGCAAGGATAAAGCACAACGAAAGAAAAATAACCACAAATCAGAGTCCATTTTCTTTCTTTTCCATTTCCCCACCAATTTGCTTTGGTGGAGAGGATTAAAAAGGGCTCGACCAGCTCTGCAGATCCCCGATAGGGCCCATTCCTGCTCTCTGTGCCGTGGCAAATCAGCTGGAGGTTTTTAACACACCTCTAGGCAGGGCCCTGGCCTCCCCTTTGGGAAATTCCTGCAATGGGGGGGTCCCAATCCTGGCTGCAAACCTGGAGGAGGGGGTGGCACAGGCACATCAGCTCTATTTCAGGTGCTCTGTTTTCTCAAGCTGTCAAACGTAATAAATTATTAGACTTCAATGAAGTCTATTGATCCAGAAATGGCAAAGCATGTCTCTGTTTAAGGAAGTCATCTGGCCGAGGCTAAGCCTGTTAACCTGATCTCCACGGTGCAGGGGAGCCTTTGGGACAAACTTTGAAGGCAGGAGTGGCTAGAGGACTGTGACAGAGAGATAAAATGTCAGGAAAGCTGCAGGAATGTGGGAGTGCTGCCAGAAAATGGAGCGGGGTGGCCACGGAGCCAGCCTGGCAGGGAGAATAAAACAAACCCCACCTGGAAATGGGAACAGAACGATCCATCTGTAGGGTCAAACTGCAAGGTGGGACTCGGAGAGAAGCCAAAGGCAGGCAGCTCAATCCACCCGGGAGCCAGCAGCTTCCCATCTTTTATTTATTGCTGTTTTTAAGATTCTTCAGCCTCTTCAGCAGTCCAAGGGGAGAACTTGGTTTTACTGCATCCCCAAAAAGAGACTTTGTAATGAGCAATGCTGCCTGGCAAAAAAAAATTGTCATAAATTCTGGAAGAGTTTCCGTGAACTTTGTGAAAGGTTTTAAATATTTCAGGTAAAACCGAAGCGATCCCCCATCTCTGCCTTGGATCACACAACAGCTGCAATGTCAAAAATTATTATTATTGTGGATGGGAAAAAAGCAAGCCTGAGAGGCCCCAGTTTGCTGCACTGCAGCCCAACTCACTTCTGCCTTGCTACGTTTTCTTTAAGAAAATTAAATGCACGGCACTTAAGACTGAATTAATCAGTTTAAAATATTAAAAAAGGAAGAAAAAGGAAAAAGTGCTTGAAGAGAACTGTGTGAGTCAGATAGTCAAACTATATGTAATTAGGATTTGGTAATACTCCTGTAATCCCTGGAACATCCAGGAGGTATGAGGATCAGGGGGTTCAATCCTAAAGCTCAACAAACATAAGCTGTGATACATAAAGCACAATCCAGCTGGGATTTGTTTGTAGTTTGGTGTTTTGTTAGTTCAGATTAACTATTGACAGAATTCTGGCTTCAACAGAGATTTGACATCGATACTTTAAAACCCCTCTGGAGCTGACACGAAGCTTTCAGGAGAATAATGGTGGGAACTGTGAAATCTCTGAATTATTGGCGACAAAAGTTGATGGGGTGTGCAGGGGACACGTTGAGGTTTGGCAGCTTCCAGTGGGCTTGATGTGACAGAGAACTGCAATAACTCCAGCTGGTGCCAGCTCTGCTCAGCTCACCTGAGAGGTGTTGGTTTGACAGGTGATTCTGTGGCTGTGCTTAAACATTTGGATTCATGTGGTACAAAAGGCTGGAATGTTTTCTATTATCTGCCCAACACAGCTCTCCAGCAGCGCCTCGGTGCTGCTGGACTTCAAAAAAGATGTGTTGTTATTTTTGGGTTAGGCTCTATAAACAAAATATTTTGTGAGGAAATAAGGCTACAAAGGTCAGCTGCTGCTCAGTTCTTGCGAGCACCAGCACCTTCCCCAGCTCTGTGAGACTGAAGGTCACTGGGTTGATTTGAAACGTTTCCTTTATTCCTTATTTGACACCAAAATCTCCCCAGCAGGAGAGAGCTGTGGTGACCTTGAGCTGTGTTACCTGAGGCACCGAGCTGCTGCTGTGGTGGGGAAGTGTGGCTGCCATTCATTTCAAATCCCAGGAAAACCAAACGGTGAGGAAAGGGATGTGGCACGGGAGCCTCCCCTCCAAACAGAGAATAGATCCATGGCTGCCTCCAGCCCTGGGGCTGCCTCCCTGTGCTGAGTGATTAAATTGAAATCCTTCCCTGCTGCCAGCCAGGTGTCCTGTGGGTTCAGAACCTGTCCCCCTGCCCCGAAGGACAGAGCCAGCGCCATGCCCGGCTGCCACGGGCACCTGGTACCTGTCTCAAAGCAGACTCTGCTCTAGAAAGTGCCTTGCTGCCCTGCCAAATTCCTCCTGCACAGGTGATAGACACCTGTAGCAGGAGAGGGACGCAGAGCTGCTCATAGAGTAGTCAGAATCATGGAATTTCCTGGAAATCACAGCTCCATGTGCTGCAGCCACTCGCTGCTCTGTTTGTCATCAGCTGATCTCACCTTGAAACCTGCATTCTAAGGGTTTTAAGGCTCTGTGTGTTGCCTTTTTATTTTAAGTTTGCTTTTTTTAAGTAATTGAAGAGAAAGAAATTAAGTCCCCAGGCACACCTGGGATCAGATTTGCACATCAGCATGGTTTACTGTGCCCAGAGGGGATCTGCACTAATTTGTAGGACCTAAGGCTGCAGTATTCATGCCTTTGACCCTCATGACACCCCCAGCCAGGCAGGCAAAACCACCTTATCTTTTTTCCTTATTGTCCCTTAGATAATAAACAAAATACCCAGCGCATTGTCCTGCAGATTCCAGGCTGTAATAAACTGGGGCTGTTCCCAGCCTTGGGCAATTTCATAGTGGGAAATGACTGCAGATGATGATCTCCAGTGCTGAGGTCTCCTCAGAGAAGAACTGAGGGTTTGTGAGCCAGGCCAGCAAGAGGGAGTGGGACAGGCATCATTCCTGCCTGCTTAGGGCAGGGAGGGGTTAATGGATGCTCAGAAAGTTTCTTTTGCCTCCACTATCCCAGGAAAAGTGCCACAAGCACTTCTGCAATCTGTAATCCCACGCACTGGCTTCAGGGCGAGTGAGTCATGGTTGAGCATGGAAAAGGATCTGAGAAATCCCACAAAGTGAATATCCTTTTATATAAACCCCAGAAACCTGGAATCAATACAGCACCAACCATCTCTCTGTTGCTGAGCACCAGCGTTATCCTCAGCCACATGCAGATAAAACAAACCCTGCCTACCTTTTCAAGGCCGTCTTCTTTGAGACTGATGATATCCAAATCAAAATCTGTCCGTAAACCACTGGTTTTATTAAAGACAATGCGTCCCGTTAATCCTTCCCATTGGGCCTGTGGAAGGGAGAAAAAGTAGCAGGGCTGTTACTCAGTATCATAAATAATCTTTTGCCCTCCGCTGTATGTTCTTTTAATTAGTCCTTATGCTGGTTCTTTCTCCCTAAAGAGCCTGATTAATTAATAATCCCTCCGCTGCTGCTCAGACTGCAGACGGAGCTGGAGATTTCCTTCCCTCTCTTGCAGTCCTTGCTACAATTTCTGTTCGCACCTTTTGTGCTCACCAGCTGTTGCAGGACGTGATGACTCAGTAGAAAACTACTTGCATTTATCACAGCATCCTTGTGAGCTGCCTTCATCCTTGTGGTGCTGATAAACACCACAGCTCCAGCCAGGAGAAATCCCTTTGTGCACCAACTTGCTGCTGCTTCCAAGGTGTGTGGAAGCTGAAATGATGGGGATGCTTCCCTTTGTCCTTCCAGAGGGAGAGTGGAGCAGAAGAGGCCAAAAATGTGTTCATGTAAGCAAGCTCTGAGGTTTGGGGGCATGTGCTGCTGGTGCTCTGCTTCATTTTTTGGCAGCATAAGGATGGGAAGGTGCTCACTGGGACTGGGGACATCCCATTCCCAGAGATTTTTCAGTGCTTGGCTGACTGAGGTCCTGAACAGCCTGGGCTGACGGGGACCAGGAAGAGGAACTTGGGGTAAAGATGCCTCAATTCAATTCCACAAAAAACCTCCTGTAATTAAATTTCTTTCCCACTGTTCACTTTGCAGCACCCCTAGAATGAATCTCTCTGATTTAGGAGGTAATAGAACCCCCAGTGCCAGGTGCTGTGTGCCAGCAGAGCAGGAGCTGGAGGACAGTGAGGTGTCCAATGCCTGGGGACAGTGCTGGGTGTGCTGTGGCATTGTCCTGAGGAGGATGCTCCTGCAGCAATGCCAGGCTGCTGCTCAGCATCACATCCCAGCAGTGTGGAGCTGAGCCTGGGGATCTCTCCCCTGAGCAGCCCTGTGCAGGCTGCTCACTGAGAAATGTGTTTATTTTATGGGTGGGGGAGCTTGAAATATTCCAGTGTGATCAAGGTGGCATAATGTATTCTCAGGGGGAGTAACTGGCGTTTCTCCCAGTAAACACGCTCCTCTGGCTCTCCCTCATTAATTCCTGAGCAGCAGTGACAGCCTGCTCCCAGCCTTGCCACCCTGGAGTCCTGGGGAGGCTCTGTTTGCTCATTTGGGCGTGCAGGTGGTTTGCCTGTGGGATGTGCAGCCCTCGGAGCCCCCCGGGAGCCAGGGAAACACGGAATGTTTGAGGAGCCCAGCTGGAGCAGACACAGCTGCGTGCTGAGCCCCGCAGCTCCCGCGGGGCTGGTGCCTTTGTGGGCTACCTAAAAACAGAGGCCAGACAACATTAAGGCAATAAAAAAGGTTGTATTTGTTGAAGGGTCTTCAGGTACATTTTGGGCAGATGAAGGGCTGCACCCAAAAAAATTGATGACGACAGGTTTTCACACTTTTATAAGTTTGGTCCATTTGCATATTGGTGGTTCATCCTCCAGTTACAGCTTCAGGTCATGAAGTCATTTTACCCCAAGTTTGCTGCCCCCAACTCACTTTTGTTTCCATCTCTCAGAGCCTGAGGCAGTGAGGTGTCCCTGATTGCCAGGCCTGGAGAGGAATTGTTGTCAGCCCAAAACGGGAAATATGTCACAGACATACTTTATGAAAAATCCTTTCATTAGGATCTTTTCTCCTGAGAAGCTGAGAAGCTTCAACTTCTCCATGTTTTGCTGCTTTGGAATGTGATTTGGACAATTGTTTACCCAGCACGTGAAATTGTTTTTACTCAATGACCAATGACAGCCCCCTGTGTCGAGGCTGCGAGCAGTCACAAGATTTTATCATTCCTTTTCTTTTCCTTGCTAGCCTTGTGATGAAATCCTTTCTTCTATTCTTTTAATATATCATTTTCTTTTAATATAATATAATATAACATAAATATGTATAATAAAATAATAATATACAATATAACAACATGGTACATATAACATAATATATATAATTATTATAATTATACATAATTGTTATATAGTTTTAATTATATGTATTATTATTATAATTAATATACATAACATAATAAATCAGCCTTCTGAAACATGGAGTCAAGATTCTCATCTCTTCCCTTGTCCTGGGACCACCTCAGCAGCTCACACTGCATATGGAGCTTAGAGTTCTACACTAAAGAACTCCAGTATTACAAATACATGAAAAATATAAAAGCTAAAATATAAAGCTAAAAATAGAAAAGATAAAATCCTGAGGCACCAAGGGTGCAGAGCTCCAAGTCTAGGGAGTTTTCCAATGCTGAACCTACCAAGCCTCCATCACCTACCCCTGGAAAACGGCTCCTCAGGGGGAATCATATTTATAGTCAATTAAAACCATGTTTTTTACCTCTTTTATGAAGTTCATGAAGCGGCCGCCGAACCTCCAGGCCTTGTGGCGGTGGCACTGCAGGGAGTTGACGGTCATCTGCGGCGCGCGCTGGTAGCACACGGACACCACGTGCACCGCGTCGTACAGCAGGGCAGCGTCTGTCTAAAGGGAAGGGGGACAGCGTTGGTGGCTTGCAGAGTGAAAAATGCCAATTTTGTGATTGGTTTTTTGCAAATATTCAAATGAATATTGTATGTGTTGTGTTAGAAAGTGATGCTGTATTAATTCTCTTAAATAGTGTGTTAAATATGGTTTTAGGTTATAACAAAATGTTATAATAGAAACTATGCTATGTAAGATACTTGTTTTTTCTAAAGAAAGGACTCACACCAAGCTAGCAGCTGCAGGACACCTAAATCTTTCAGAGAAAGAGAATTTATTGCTCCATTATCAGAAGAAATCAACTTCTTCCCGCCTCGCTTGGGCAGGACGTGGTCGTTAGGATTATGAGGAGGAAGTTGACAATGACCAGACAGAATCCTGTGTTTGAATGGAATTTATGCATCATATATGAGATGTATGAATATGCAACAGGCTATGGTTTTTAAGGATTAATCCTCTGTTAACGTGGGTCCTTTTTCGGGCTGCCCAGAAAAGGTACCCGGCCATCCGTAACTCTTTGTTTCTATTGTCTCATATTGTCCTAATCCAAATTGTCCAAATTATTATTCCTCTAATTGTATTACTATTTTTATAACCATTTTATTACTATTAAACTTTAAAATTTTAAAAACAAGCGATTGGCGTTTTTCACAGTAGGAAAAGGTGGAACCCGCTCTGAGTTACCCCTGCCAGCCCCAGGGTTTCTCTGCCTGTGTTCCCTGGTGGTTCCTTGGTTGTTTAGATCAAAAGCTTGGGGTTTTGTCTAAAATCAGCGATTCTGGAAATGCCGTTTGTCTGTTTGGCTTGTTTCTTGCACATTTCCTGCTGTGGTGTCAAAGAGGGAGGCAACGGCTTCTAAATGTGGAAGGTAGTAACAGAGTTTTCTTATTGAGTCTGTTTTGTCTGAGTGTAAAAAAAATATACAAGAACATATTTTCTACACCATTTTATACATGGGAAAATAAGAAACAGAGATGTTTGTGGGCACACAGTTTTCCAAAAATGACACAAGCTGTCACCAAAATCAGGACCTCATGGCTTTGCAACATATTTTAGCATTTCAGTGATCTGAACTAGGGAGAACTTTTTTCCCTCCGTATAATGTGATGATTTTAGATTCAATTTGAGATGCCCCATCTTACATCCAAACACTGATCAGGAGAATTAGATTTATTTTTCACTCTGATGTGGTAAGACCTCCTAGTGAAAATACATTATTTGCTGGCTTCACGGAGCCACGAAACAGATGTGAGTGTAGCAGCAGCGTAATAAACCACAATAAAACAAAATAATACAGCAAATAACTGAGCAAACATCTCACAGGACGTAGCCATGGAGAAAATCCTCCAGCCTTGGCAGCCATCCCTGTGACCTTCCCTTCCCTCAGCAACCAAGCATGAAGAGCAGGAGCCCCACCTGCATCCGTGGGCGGGTATGGACCACAGCAGGGACAGGTTTGGGAATTTGGGGCTGGAGGAAAGGGGGGGCAAGGATATATCCATGCAATTTCATGGTGAATTACAGGCTGTAATGCCCAGCTGAGTCCAGGCCCCAGTGGATAGACACCTGGCAAAGAGGAATCAAAGGCAGGATCCCTCTGAGAGAGCAAAGAGGGGATGGGGACCAAGCTGTGCTGCAGGCACAGGGGGGATCAGCCTGGGGAGAGGCAGGAGCCTGCAGGAGAGTGGGGGTCTCTCCCCAAACAACAAACACAGCAGCAGGGATCTGAGAAACCACTTCAAGGTGAAAGTCTGGGAGGCTTTGCCACTTTCTGGCAGGTCTAAAGGGAAGGGAAGGAGGGAGGCAGTCAGCAGTTCTGGGGGTCGGAGACAGCCTGGCAGGTAAGACAGATGGGCGAGCAGGTGCTGTACCTTCCCAGCAGTAACTCAGCAGGGCAGAGCTGCCATCAGGCCCTAAAAGGAGTCATCAAAGCTGCAGCTCAGCCCATCTCTGCCCATTGCTTTGGCTCTTTCCCCTGCCTCAATCTCTGCAAAATGCCTGGTCCAGCCTGGCCGTGTGCTGTGCTCTCAGCCCTGGGTGCTGGTGTGCCTTTGCTCTTGGGGCTGAGAGCAAAGCCAAAAGGGGTTTGAGGGCTCACAGCTGGACCCCTTTGGGACACGTCCTGGCTACCTGCCTTGTCTGGTGGCAAACTGCTGGCAGCTGGGCCCAAGCAGGAGCATTACCACAGCAGTGGGGTGTGGGCTTCACCCCAGACTTTGAGGGACAATTGTTAAAGAATCCGTGTCCCTCTGCTCTTGGGGACAGCTGGAGTCCTTTGGGACATGTCCTGGCTTGTCTGGTGACAATCTGTTAGCAGCTGGCCCCACAGCAGTGGGGTGTGGGTTTCACCCCAGACTTTGAGGGACAGTTGTTAACATAAGAAAGTGCCTCAGGGCAGACATCTGGGATGAGTTGTTACTTGTACAAAAACCAATAAAAGTAACATTTAGGCCTCAATGACTGTTTCTGCCTTCCCTGCCCTGCTCCCCAGACCCCTGTGCCCTGTTTGAACTGCCCGTACCATCATCACACCATCCAGGAGCCCCAGCTCAGCCTTGGGCGCCGACTGCAGCCTCTCCATGGACCACTTCTCAATGATGGAGGACACATGGGGGTTCTCCACGTTGAGGATCCGGAAGCCGGTCAGGTTCACCCCAGAGTAGCGATATGGTTCTAGGTCTAATGCATAAAGATCCTTAAAAGAGAGAAACCGATTTTAAACATTTTGCTTAGCTTTTGAGTTTTCTGTGTCAATTGGTGTGTCTGTGTTTGGAGCGAGACAGCAGAACCCACAGGAGGTGGGAGGGAGTACAGTGTCACAGACATCTTTTATGGAAAATCCTTTCCTTAGGATTTTTCCTCCTGAGAAGCTGGGAGGCCTCAGGAACAAAATGTAAGCATTGATTATCTGCTGCTGTGGAATGCAACAGGTGCATCTGTGATTAGCCCATGTTGGTTGTTTCTAATTAATGGCTCATCACAGTGAGCTGGATCAGACAGAGAGTCCAAGCCACAAGCCTTTGTTATCATTCCTTTCTATTCTATTCTTATCCAGCCTTCTGATGAAATCCTTTCTTCTATTCTTTTAGTATAGTTTTAATATAATATATATCATAAAATAATAAATCACGCCTTTCGAAACATGAAGTCAAATCCTTGTCTCCTCCATCATCCTGTGAACACGGTCACAGTACAGATCCCTCAGGAATTCAGAGGATTCTCAGAGGATTGTGCTGTCTGCTGCCGTCAGTGGCTGCTTGCAGAGGCCTGGAGGTGTTGGTGCAATTTGGGTGCCGTATGTGCGTGTTCCCCCACACACAACAGAAGGAAACCCCTGCCAAAGAGCCAAAGAACCTGCTCTCAGCATGAAAGAGAGTGGATTGTGGGGAGAAAACTGCCTGTGACCCTGAAAAAGAGATTTGTGACCCAGGGAGGGGGGACAAGGCAGAGTTTGTGTCTGGAGCTCCCTTGGGCCTCTCCACAGAGGATCTGCTGGCAGTACCGAGGCCCACAGGGTGCTGTGGATGACAGAGTCACTCTGAATGCAAAACACCAATTTGCAGACTATCAAAGAGGAACTAAGATGCATTTCTTGACATTCTGGCCAGCCTACACAGTCTGCAGATGAATGAGGGTGCCCTTTATGGGATGTGAAAAGCAGAGCCAGGCAGTGCTCAGCTCTGCTGGCTGCCAGCAAGGCTTGGCAAGGGGCACTGGGACTACTGGGGGGCACTGGGGGAGCAATGCTGTGGGGCAGCTCTTGGCTCTCCACGTGTCTGAATATCAGCTGCAGTGCTCAGGAAGGAGTTTGGGGTTAGACAGCTCATCAGGAGCATGTGGCAGCTGATCTGCGCCCCAAAGCCAGCTCACCTGAGGGGGAAGCGAGGGAGTGTGGTGAGATGGCAGCCAGGGGTGAACCATTTGTTGGATGGGATATATTTCATCAGCATTTATCCTGAACAGCTTCTGCAAGGGTTTCCTGGCAGTTTAAATGCGGGGAGGTGGAAAGGCAACACCACAAGTCTGCAATGGAGCGTGGGGGTGAATATGTGACATTCCCTGCTCTCACAAGGGCTGCTCAAAAATGAGCTTCAGTATGGGAGGAGCTGCTGGGGCTGTTGTGTGCTGTGGCTGTGTCTGTTCTGTGCTCTGTGCTGGGGCTGTGCTGGTGGGACACAGCCACACTGTGGGGCCACCCATCTGCAGCACCCATCTGCCCACAGGGGGCTGGCAAAGTCCCCCATGTGCTGCCCTAAGCAAAGCAGGACAGCAGCAGCACTTGCCAGCAACTGAGACATCATTCTATGTGGGGGAGTGAGGGTTTTATGGCTGCTTTGCTTTAACAAGCTTTGGGGGTTTGATCTTTTCTGTAAGCCTGGCCCCAGCCTCTGCAGCCCCAGGGCTCACTGCTGATGGATGCAGTGCTCAAACCTGCAGGTGCAGCAGGGACCAAACCATTAATCACCCTACAATGGCAGTTGGGACTTGGGTTTTTGGGCCGTTTTTTAACCCTGAAAAATTGCAAGTGCAAACCTGCACGTTCTGTTAAAGGGCACTGTGAAGAACAGGCCACAATGTTGACTTTTAAATGACTTAAGGGAGCTAAGGGCAAATACAGTGGTTTGACCTCAGATAGGTGCTCATGTCTCTGGCTGGGAGGGGTACAGCAGTTCTGTGCCTGACCTGCTGGAATGGCTCTGTTGTTTCAAGATTCATTTTTAATCAAACACTTCAGTTTGTATTCCAGAAATTGTTGTGAGGAAATAATTTTTGGTTGCAAAATCTGATGATTTCCCCCTCAGAATGTGATAAGTCAGATCCCTGAGCTCCAGACCCGATGGTCTCTGCTGCCCATCTGTCAAACCATCACCCCTGGCCACCTCTCAGATCCCACTGGTATTTTGGGTGCTGTCCCTGCCCTGCCGCACCCCACTGACCCTTCCTTTCACAGAATTCCTATAGAAACCAACCTCCCATCAGATCCCTCTTTGATTCCAATTTAAATCTCAGCTGCAGCCTGATTTATCACCTCCCGGAATCAGAGGATAATTCAGAATACCAGCTGAGTGTCAGGACATGGGGAGGTGTGGATGGGAATCATCAGATCAGTTTCTTCTGGATTTTCTGCTCCTGCACAGCCACAAATTGAAACATCTGGTTCTATTTTCCACCTCATCTGCATTCCCTTTCACTCATTATTTTCTGTACTGCAGATTAATTCTTCCCTACACAATTTTGCTCTCAGTGCTGCTGTGATGCTCTCCCCCTTCCCCAGCTTGCCCAGTTTGGGCTCTTTGGTGGCAGCAGTGCTGGGGACTGATCCTCAGTGATGCCACATCCTCAGAGGAGACTGGAAAAGTGGTCCAGGACAGGTGAGGTGTCCCCACATCTCTGCCCTAGGACCTGGCAGGGCTTAGCTGTGGCTGCAAAGCCCCATTTTACAGATTGCTGAGTCTTTGTTTATTTTTCTCATTGCAATTTTGCATTATCTCACTTCAAAAATGTCAAAGAATTAGCAGACTCAAATATTGAGCAAAACAGGAAAAAGTGTTAAGATATAACAAGAGTTTCACCAGGGCTTTGAGAAGTGTTGATAAATGTGTAGTTCCATCTCCAGAAAAAGGCTTTATTTTCTACCAAAAAAAATTGAAAAATACAGAAATTGCAAAAATAATTTCTGTAATATTGGCTTAAAACATGAGAATTCTTCCTGGAAGAAGAGGGACAGAGAACTGCAAGGTGACTGATGATACCAAACACAAAATTTTAAAAAATTCTTATTTTTTTGCTTCCCATTAAGATTTTAACACCTGGTTTCCCATGTTCTGACTGCAAAAGGAAAGACCCTTTTTACTTCACCAAAATGTCACATTTGGACCAGCATTTTCCGTGTGTTTTGAGACTAAACCTGTAATGCAGCTTTTAGATCTGCATAGCTCATCCAAAGCCCCCACAAGGGTGGAGATCTGGGGTGTTCCCTGCAGGGCTTTGGATGTAAAATCTGCATGTATCTGGATGTAAAATTTGGATGTAAAAATGTGACAGGGACCAGTGCTCATCATAGATCCTCCTCCTGCTCCTCCTGTGGTGGAAAAGGCTGATGGGGCTCTTCTTGCTGGAGCCAGTGAACTGTAGTCGTGCTGCCGAGCAAAATGTTGAAGCATTTCATGCCAAGTGTTGATACACTGTGCTCAGTATTGACTGGGGACCTTTTAGAAACATTCAGTATAACATAATAGACTAATTCATTAGCACCCCATGGGTCTCGTACTGGGGAAGCTGAAGCACAGGCATTGCAAGCTAGGAAAACATTGCCTTAAGGAATGACAGATTAAAATATCTTTCCCATGATATAACTGTTATTTCAGGAAAGTGGCATTAATTGTGATTGCTTATCTATTAATTTATTATAATTCCTCTTTTCCCACCTCCGGGCTGTACCTACACATGAAATGTACTCCAGGCTCAGCTGGGGCTGATTAATAGGAGGTTATCTGGGAAATGCTTAAAGCTGCCTGGAATAGATAATGGCAGCAGGGGTAATTAAAATGTCTTTTGCATTTGAAAAATAAATTTTGTAGTTTTTAAGGGTTAGTTTCGTCTGTTTCTTTCCTAAAGGCAAAAAAAAGATAAATTGGATTTTCAAAATCGCACAAAATTCAACAGTAGACTAGACAATAGCATCTTAAATGGAGACAAAAGTGACCCTGCCATGAAAGCCAAATGCCTCCCAGAGGCAGAGAGGACTGGCTCATGTTTAACAGAGGGGTATTGGTGTCAGGCTGAGCTCCCCTCCTGCAAAATAAACCTGCAGGGCTGAAGCTTGGACCACAGCAGGGCTGCTCCTGGCTCCAGAGGAATCAGGGTCCCACCAAATCCTGGATGGGAACTGCAGCCTTGCACTCTCCCTGTGCTCACTGTCAGTGTGTGGGGAGCTACACTGAAATCAAAGCGGCTGGGAAGGAAAATAAAGCCAGAACCCATATCTGTGCACTCCAAAGGAGGGACTGCCCCAAAATTCCTGAAATTCAGTCCCAAAATTCCCGAAATTCTGTCCCAAAATTCATGAGCCAGGAATGGGGAGACATCCTGCAGGAAGAGATGGGAATTCCCCAAATTCCCGGAATTCCTAGAATGAATTCCCAAAAATTCCCAGCATTCCTGAAATTCAGTCCCAAAATTCCTGAAATTAATACCCCAAAAATTCGCCGAATTCCTCATCCAAGAGAGGGGAGCCATCCTGCAGGAAAAGGAGGGACTGACAACTCTCAGGCAATGCTGCAGAGCAGAGGAGTTAGAGCCTGGGGGTCTGACCCTGACCTGCAGCCAGCTCCAGCTCCAGCCCTGCCCTCTCCTCCTGGCAGGGTCCCAGGTCTCCCTTTTCCTTACACTTCCCATCCCATTGCAGTGCAATGCACACCAGGATCAAACACCCATCCCACACACATCCCAGCCCCATCAGTGTGCACAGGTTGTTTTCTGTGTTTCCTCACACCCCCATCAGTGTGCACAGGTTGTTTTCTGTGCTCACATCCCACATCCCATCAGTGTGCACACGTATTTTTCTGTGTTTTTTCACGTCCCACACGCATCAGTGTGTACAAGGTGTGTGCACAGGCAGATACTTTACCAGAGTGGTGAAGATGAAGTGGTAATATTCTGTCATCATCCCCATCGCCATAGCCTTAAGGAGAGGAGGGAAAAGGGGTTAGTAAAGGGATACAAGAACATAACAGCAGCCATACAACATAAAACTCAGAGCTCATAGGTAAATGTGGCAGGAGAGACCCAGAAACACCAGGTTTGGGCTCAAGATTGAGGCCATGGAGCAGTGAAGAAACTATAAACACCAGGTTTGGATTCAGGATTGAGGCCATGGAGCAGTGAAGCAACTGGAAACACCAGGTTTGGATTCAGGATTGAGGCCATGGAGCAGTGAAGAAATTGGAAACACCAGGTTTGGCTTCAGGATTGAGGTCATGGAGCAGTGAAGAAATTGGAAACACCAGGTTTGGGTTCAGGATTGAGGCCATGGAGCAGTGAAGAAATTGGAAACACCAGGTTTGGCTTCAGGATTGAGGTCATGGAGCAGTGAAGAAATTGGAAACACCAGGTTTGGGTTCAGGATTGAGGCCATGGAGCAGTGAAGAAATTGGAAACACCAAGTTTGGGTTCAGGATTGAGGCCGTGGAGCAGTTAAGCCAGGCTTATCAGCAAGAGGTACATGCTCAAGCTGAGCTGAGCAGAGCTGTGGTCCTCAAACCATTCTGAAACCGTGGCAAAGCCTCAGTGTGCAGCTGCCATGAGGGCTGGTGGCATTTCTGGGTGGCACTGGGTGTCCCTGAGTGTGCCAGGATATAGGAATGTGCCCTCTGTTGATAGAGTGACAAAACTATCCTTTGTCCCCATAAAAAGGAAATAAACCCAGAAGTTTCTCTCCTCAATTAGGTGAAAAGACACCTCATAGGACCTTGAGAACTTCACCTCAAACTTAAGGATAGTTAATTGGACAGGAGCCTAAAAGTCCTGCCTGAGCAATTTACTAAAAAAGAAGAGAACAAAGAAACTAATTGCTTTTGTGAGGTGTTTTACCAGGAGCAAATACAATATGGGTCAGTGAAGGTGCAGGCACAAGGATGGGGAGTGGGAATATCCCCTGTCCCTCAGCTTTTGGGGATCAGGGCCCTGAGTGCCCTTGGCCAGCACAACTTGAGATTCCCTGCCAGCCCCTACACGCAGGATGGCTCCTGCAGATTGCTGGGATTTGCATAACTGAGCACTGGAGAGAACAGACTGTCCTGGAAGCTCTTTCAGAGGACAACCATGGGCTGAAGGGGCCTTGGCTGCATGACCATGTCCAGACCCTTCACAACATGGGGAGAGCACATTTTGGTCAATGAGAAAGGTCACCTTGAAGCTGGTGGCTGGTGACAGGAAGATTCCTGTGGGTTTGGCTGGGATGCTGACTGTGTGAGCATGTTTTCTGGAGAAAACACATGCAAGAGCACTTTAAAATCCCCACTGATGTGAAAGTGACTTCGAGTCCCCCCAGGAAATGTTTGCTTCCCTTGGTTTTTTGCTAAAATTACTAGGGCGGAATTTACCTCCGAGGAAGGAAGTGACAGTCTGAAAAGAAGTGAGATGTCAAAAAAACAAGGGAAAAGAAAAGGATCTGGATTGCAAGCCTAGATATTGTCACTCTGGAGTGTGAGTTCACCCCAGGTTTCCTGCTCTGGAAGCAGCTTTTAGAGTGTCTGGGGGCAGTCCCTGTGGCCATTCCTGTCCCCCAGTCTGGTCAGTCCATCCACGGGGCTGCAGTGAAGTTCTCTCCCTCCTGCACACCCTGGTTCAGAGAGCTGAAGCAGGGAATGGCACCTCAGTGTGGGAAGCACCAATTAGTGATGGGGAGCCAGTCTGGAGCAAATAATGAGATGATCCCAGTTCATGTTCTACAGCTGGATCACTCTCGCCATAGCTGAGGAACCCAAACCCGCTGTCAGAAGGAAGCTCCAGCTTCCCAGCCCTGGCAGCCTGGGGCAGGATGCATCTGGGTTTGTGGGGAAATGAATAAATGATCATCCTGGTGGATAAGCCACAGGCAGTGGCTGGGATGAGAGCAGGAGCTCGGTCAGAGCTGACAGGCACAGCTGTGCCCTGTGGAGCACAGAGGCTGCTCGGGACAGCCTGGGAACAGACCTGGAGTGACAGCAAGGGACCAAAACTTAGGGAGGCTGGAGAATCTGGGGAAAGCCTCACAAGCAGGACTCACTTTGTGACAGGTTTCTACAATTTGTTTTCCAAGAGGGCAAAATAATGGATGTTTGATGTCTGGTCACTCCAAGGGACCCAGGCTGGAGCAGTAGGTGACAGTCCCATCTGTACAGCTGGTTCATGTGGTGTTACTCATGGATTACTAATCCATGCATTTTTTACTACTCCAATTTCAAAACCTGCCCAGATGATCAGTGCTGGGCTGATCATGGAACCTTGAATCTCTGGGGAGCAAGATCCTGACTGGCACGATGGTGTGTGCACTGCTCAGTCAGAGCTGCTCAGCCAGCACAGGCTGTAGGTGCTCAAACCTTCTGTATTTTCTGAAGATGTGCAATGAAAATCAGTGTCAAGGAGTGGAAATTTTAGCAAGGCTCTTGTGAGAACCTTGTTGCCATCCATGGGGGTGGCAGAAGGGCCAAGAGACTCCAGGGATTCCGTCCAGCCAAATGTCTGCAGAGCCGACTGCTGTAGTGACCAAAATGTTACAAAAGACACATAATAGCAATAAAATATTAATATTACTGATTCTGCCATAAACAGAGTGCTGGGCCTTCCTCAATTTTTTTTAGTCCATTATTTATTCTGCGCATTGTTTTGCTGCTGCTGTGAAGGGAAGCAGACTCCCCTCCTCCAGGAGATGCCTTTGCCTAGCTTGTACTTTCAGTGGAAAAGAAATGAAAGTGGCACCTCTAGGCATACATTTCTTGCTACAGGTAGAAAAGTGAGGAAAATATGAGGTTTTTACACTTCCTAGTCTCCAGCAGGTGCAGGTGACCTGCAGGTCGTGGTGCACTGCTCTGAACCTGCCTGATGTTACACACCAGTGGCCAGGCATGCAAAGAGCAGTCAGGCTGTGGTTTGGGTCTGTGCAACTTCCCAGACTCTGAAAATACATCAGTATTTCCCTGAGTAAAAATACACTGTCTTTTATTGCTAAGCTGAAGTCCATGGCTTCAGGTCCTGACAAAACCCCGACACACACACAAACCCAGCCAGAAGGACTTAGAGAGACTTGTCTCCCCTAGTCCCCCCTCTCCTCCATCTTCCTCACTCTGCACCAGCGGTGATGAGCTGAGCAGATGGCACAATAAACTATAATAAACTGCATAATAAGTGAGCAGCACCAAACACAACCAGCACGGGAAAATAACTGGCAGGAGACAATGAGCCCCTTCTATTGCTTCCCATAATAATCCCTCCCAGGCTTCCCAAGTTCTCTGAGCACTTCCCTTCATTTTGCATCAAGCAGGCTGCAGGAGAAGGCTCTTGCCTTGTGCTTGCTTTCTCATCCCTTCAGGGATTTATTTAATCTGTGTGGTGGTGTTGTGCTGGGCTGATAGGAGCAACACTTCCACCAGCTGGTTTTTAACATCTTTGTGAGAGCCTTTTCCTCTGCCTCATATTGATCCTGAAACCCAAAGGCACTCGGGAATGAGGAGGAGCTGGGGTGAGCTGCAAGAATTCCAGTGGAGGAAGGAAGGAGCGAGCCCAAATGAATGGAAAATCACTGACATCTGGCTTAAAGTCCAAGAATTGCAGACGCTGCTGGGGCAGGGACAGGGGATGCAGTCCCTCCTGGCTGGGAGAACCAGCCTGAATGAAGGGAGAAGGAGGAAGAGGGAAGAAGGCTGGGGCTGTGCAGCTGCAGGGAGAGCCATGGAATTGTCCAGTACCAGCCTGGGCTGGGCACAGCATTCAGCACAGCCCCTTCTCCTCCTGTAACTTTTGCTTGCTCTTACTCACAACCACTTTTTGGTACTTCCAGTTTTTCAGTGAAAACACCATTTTCTGTAGAAATCCAGCAGTGTCCTTGGAGGATGGACATGCTGTAGCTCTTTGTGTGGCTGTGGATTGAGGCCCAATGTAATGCTGCACCCAGGGCAGTGTCAGTTTTCATTACAGCCACCCCACGCCCATGGGCTCCTGGGCAGCCACTTTGCTGTCCTGCTGGCCCCCTGCTCACCTGCTTGAGGATCTGAGCTGCCATCAGGTGGCTGCAGTCGAAGATGATGCGGAATTCCCGGCCCCTCTTCATCTCCTTGAGCAGCGGCCGCGCGTCGTCGGTGTCCAGCGGGAGCTGGCGGATCTTCAGGCGGATGTTGTAGCGGGACGGGGCCATGATGAGCTCCTGCAGCCGTATCAGGCCTTCAGGTGTCACACAGAGACAAACCCACAGCGTTACAGGGCTGCCTTCCTCACTGCTGGGCCACAGCGGCTCAGTGCTTCTCTTGTTCTCCATGGAATGGGATCAGGACTGACATCCATCCATCCATCCATCCATCCATCCATCCATCCATCCATCCATCCATCATCCGTCCATCATCCATCCATCCATCCATCCATCCATCCATCCATCTCTCATCCATCCATCCATAATCAAAGCCAAGGTGCCACACATCAACCATTGACCCCAGAGGAGCTGTTCTAGGACAGAATGGCTTTTCCTGGTGCTTCCCTGCCGCCACTGCAGCCAGTAGAGCTGGATGGGTCCCTGCACTGGGTAGGAAGGGGAGAACAGCAGGCTGGTCCTAACCTCACAACCTCTGGGATCACAAAAGATTTCCTTAAGCAGATGTGCCCTTGAGAAAGGACAGGATGTGGTAATCAGCTGCACAACAAATTAAAATCTGCATATTTACCATGCACAGTAGCAAAAGGCAAAAATGAATATGCGCTTGGATTTATGAGTCGCGTAGATCGTAACGGTCACTTAATCACAACTCATAACTTCCTACTACCCTCAGAATTCATTTCTGTTTCCTGCACAAGGCAAAGAGCCACAGTGGACTCAGCTGAGCAGGAATTACTGGAATCTGAGGTTGCAAGGAGAATTTCAGCAGATGCCTATTGCAAGGGGGAAGAGAGAAGCGTGTCCCTCTGCACAGAAGAAACACATTAGAATATGCCACGAAGGGAACATACTGTGACCCACATTTGCAAAACAGGAATGTCAAACTGTGTTTTCATCAGCCCTCCCCTAAAGAAACCATTTGGTTTAGTGAAATTAGGTTGGACAGGCTATCCAATGTGGCTTTTGTTTTTTTGGGGGGTCTATATCTAGAGCTGCACAGCACTTTGCTTTGTTTAACTGTCAACAGCTTTCCTTACGTGAAGAACTTTGCCAGCTCTGTGTTACAGAGTTATCCAGAAAACACAAAAACTTTCCAGAACTGCTTTTGGTTTTAGCTGGGAACTGCTCCCTCCATGACAACTTTTCTGTTGCAGAGGGGTACCTCACTGCCAAAAGAACCAGGCTGAGATGGTCACCCCATGCCAATGAACCCCTGCATGCCAGCTCAGGGCCCCACTTGCTGAGAGCTTTGAGAATAAAATGCTTAGAAAGCTCCACAGCACTGTGTAGAACTCCTGAGAACCCATCACTCCACGGGACACCATTTGGCTCGAGAGAGGGTTCATTGGAAAAGCTCCCACAGAGTCCCAGGACAGAAAATCTCCAGGATTCCTTCCCTGAGCCCCTCCTTTACCCACCTGTGCTGTCGTCGTACACCACGGTGGCCGACCTCCACTTCAGGTACTGCACCAGGTCCAGGATGGCGTGGCTCAGGGAAGCATAGTCAGGATACAGGTTGACATAGAAAGTGTCCTTGTTATCCAAAGGGTGATGCTTCCACCGGAGCTGGATGTGGGGCACTTCCAGGGCATTGCAGATAGACTGGACAGCGTTGGTGCAGGAGCCTTGGGAGGGTCCAAATATTGCAACGACCCCCAGAGCGAGCTGGTCACAGGCTGGAGGGGGAAGGCAGGGATGTCAGCAAAGTCTGGGGGGGGCTAAGCATGGGGCAGCTGTGGGTACAGCCATGGGTACAATCCAGACACTTGTGGGCACTGACCCAGCGCTGATATTGGGTAATTACAGCAGTGATTGGGCACAGAGAGAACGATTTATGCCAGGTGGGTATAGACCGGTGGGTAGAGGCACAGAGGAGTCCCAAGCTCCTCTGAGAGATTCTCCTCCACAAAACATTCAGAAAAGAGGCTGATTAGAGGCACAGAGGAGTGCCAAGCTCCTCTGAGAGAGCCTCCACCACAAAACCATTTGTAAAGGGACTGGGTAGAGGTGCAGAGGAGTGCCAGGCTCCTCTGAGAGTGCCCCCACCACAAAGCCATCTGAAAAGGGGCTGATTAGAGGCACAGAGGAGTGCCAAGCTCCTCTGAGGGAGCTCCCTCCACAAAACCATCTGAAAAGGGACAGGGGGTCACTGGGCTGGCTGGGAGCTGATAGCTCCCTCCTGTTGATGTCCCTCCAATAGCTGCCAGCTCAGGCAGCAGGTTTCCTTTCTCCCCAGCCAGAATCAAACTCCAGGAGCCCTCAGGTCACCAGCTCGCAGCCTTTGCTGTGCAGTCCCTCCCCTTCAGCAATTCAAGTGTGCTGCTGTTATCCAGTAATCAAAAGTGACTGTTGTGAAGAGAACAGAACATCCACGCAATGGATGTGAGCACTGCCAGGGATGCAGCGACACAAACACAGGAATGGCCTCCAGACCTTTGCTCAGGATTAGAGCAAACCTGAAAGGAGTTTTCTGAAGTTTCAGAGGCAAAAAAAGGTAGTTGTTCCCCTTGTATTAAAATGCCTCTGGAAGGTCAGCTCCAGCAGGAGCTCTCATCCAGATCACTAGTGAGAGCAGGACAGAACAAGCTGCTGGTCTGGAAACCAGACCTTTCTTCTACTGAATAAATGGTCACAAAGCTGCTCAGAAGTTTGCTCTGCTCTTACCTTTCTTAGTTGCTTCAAAGCTGTCGTGGAAGTGTATCCTCTGGATGTCATAGGTGAGGGTTGTGTTGGGCAGCAAAGTTCTGTTCCTGTTAATGATGTTGGCGGAGAATCTGAAGGCTTGTTCCTCAGCACTCATCACCTGTGTGTTGGGGCCATCTGCGTACTCAAAGATTCCTCCTGCAAGACAAAAAATCCGTATTTAAGCCACAGCTTGTTTCACAAATTCATGCAGCAAGGATGAGAAAAGTCTTGGAATGTTTGCAGGCGGAGCAGAGCTTGCTTGAGTACCTGTCCTGCATTGAAATGAAGATATGAAAACTTGGGTTTTTTCTTATATCCTGGTCTATGAGAATGTTCAGGGTGGCAGCTTTGTGGGGCAGTAACAGGTGGTTTAAAGTCTTGGAATATTTTTATGAGTGAGATAAGTGGTTTCCCATAAAACTTTAGGACCAGACCATGGTCTGTGCTCTGATGAGTTACTGGGTAAAAAACTAGCACTGCCCTCGTCTTGAAATCCTCTTGTCTCATCACCCATCTGGTCCTTGCACAAGAGACAGGCAGGGCAGTACTGCTGTTGGCTATTTTCAGTGCCATTTTCAATCCCCTTCTCCTTTTTCATTGTTCCTCATATTTAGTCCTCCAAGTTTTTAATTCAGACCAGCAGAGACTTCTGGATTTGCCTACCCTACAGCTCCTCTGCTCAGTAATGCACATCTCAGATGCAGCTTCCCTGTGTTCAAAAGTTGTTAATGCCATTACACCTCCCCAAGGGCAACAAGCTCATGTCACAACATGGCTGGGTTTCTTGGCTCTGTGTCTGTGAGTCTTGTCCTCAGTTCCCACTGACAGCCACTCTAATTGGAGTGACTTGGTGCAGGCATGGGTTATGTAATGGAATGTCCTTGTCTCTGAGACGCAGGAGCCACCCTGAGCCCCTCACAGAACCACAGAAAGACACAAACCTTGCTCGTATTTTATTCAAAAGTAAACCAAAATAATTAATGGATGAGCGAAATAAGCAAGTACAATTGGTAACAGATGGTCTCAGGGTTCATTAGCAGAAGGAAAAACCTTCCTCTTCAATTTAAGATAGTCCTCAAATGTTTTCTTGTAGACAACAGATGTCTGCTCAGCCCTGCTGGCTTTCAGGCAATGCCATGAATCCTCCTCCAGCAGCCTGAGCACATTTTCTATAGTTTTGTGGCAGTTTGGTGCTGGCCAGGAGTTCCGGTTTGGCCAGAGCCAAGCTGACAACTCGGTTGATGGCCATGCTCTGTGTGTCCTCCTGGAAATGTGACCAGAGCCATGGACTCGGTGAAGCACAGGAGAGATGGTTGGAGATGTTCTCAGCAAGGAAACAGAAGGATTTGCAAAATCCCTCTGACTTTCTGCTCCCCTTGATTGTGACAAGTCCCTTTCCTCCTCTTCCTCTGCAGTCTTTGTGCATCCTGTCCCCAGTTGTGAAGTGAGTGTGGGAATTAATTTACATTCATAGACGTAAAATAAGTTTGAGCTGTTTCCTGCATGTCTCTGCTACAAAAAAACACTGAGCTCAGTGCTAATTTTGGTAATAGGCAGAAGAATAAAGAAAAAAGAGGCTGAATGCTCATTCTGGAGTGTCATTTCAGTCTCACGTGATTTTCAGCCAGTCGCTCACGGGCAAGTTTTCAATCCAGAGTGCTGAGCAGCGTAGGCAGGAGTGTAGCAGAATTGTCCACGTGCCTCATTCTCACTGGATTGTGCCAAAACATTTGGGTTTTGACTGGTGCAAAGAAAATTATTCATCCACATCAAAGCTTGCATATGCTGGCAGCTCAACTTAAGTTTCTTAGGGCAGAAGAAAGTTCATCTACAATATTAAATCATACACAATAAACAGAACTAAAGTGAGTGTGAGATTCACCCCATCTCTCTGTTCAAAGCTTCACTGTCCAGGCTGTTTAGCCAGGGATTTTTTGTTTTCTAGCATTGTCCTGAAGTGATAACTGGTAAATGTTACATTGATTATCCACTAGCTGGCATTAGCCTTTCTTCCAGCCCAGCACTTTCAAAGTTGCTTTGGAGCATGTCTTATTATGAGATAATACAGAAGGGCTGGGAATGTGGATTATTGGTGTTTGATCCTAAATAAATTCCTGTTCCAGACATCCAGCTGGATATAATAGGGTTTTTGGCAGGAAAGAATTTTCTGTGCAGCCACCCAGCACCTTGAGCTCAGGACCAGGCAATGACAGAACTGACAGGCAGCAGGGATGTATTTCTGTATTTCCCACTGCTGGGAGCACACCAGGAATACTCTGGGACATTGGGAATCTCCCTGAGGTGAGAGGGCAGCCATGGCATGCCCATTTTGGTGTTGTCTCATAAACTGGTGAGACTGGGAGCACCTGATGGTGCTGGGAGTACTCTGGGAATAGTCTGGTGTCACTGTGATATTTTCTGAAAAATCCCTTTGCCAGGATTTTTCTCTTGGGAAGCTGAGAAGCCTCAGCTTCTCCCTGTTTTGTTGCCTTGGAATCTGATTGGGAGATTGTTTATCTAAACATGTGCATTGTTCTCACTTAATGACCAATCACCGTTTAGCTCTGTTGGGACTCTAGAAAGAGTCACAGGTTTTTATTATTCATTCTTGTTAAACCTTCTGATGTATCCTTTTCTCTATCATTTAGTATAGTTTTAGAATAGCATTCTTTTAATATAATATATATAATAAAATAATAAATCAACCTTCTGAGAACATAGAGTCAAATTCATCTCTTCGCTCATCCTAGAAACCTCACCAAAACTGCACTCTGGGAATACTGGGAGTACTCTGGGACATTGGGAATCTCCCTAAGGTGCTGAGGGCAGCCACAGCATGCCCTAGCCTGTTGTTTTCTCAGAAACTGGGGAGACTGGGAGCCCCTGATGTCAGATCTGTGCCTGGCACACCCCTCTGGATCCTCACATCCCTCTTGGCTGCGCGCCGCTCCTTCAGAGACGTTCACTCCCATCATTATTTAAAGAGCCTAATAACTGGCTTGAAACAGCTGATTAATGCATAATCTTCATCATGATTACACAGCATAACTGGCATTAATTTGCAAAGCCAGCTAATTATGAAAATAATTGTTGCAGTTCTTCCATTTGAGCAAAATGGAGACGCTCGGCTCGTGGCGTTGGGAGCACGAGGGGTGTGACATCAGCTGGCTGATGGCCAGGCTGGGAGACCCCAGGGGACCCTGAAAGCCTCAGCAGGAGAGATGAAGGAGCAGGGCTGGACAGCTGTGGGCAGCTCAGGCTGATCCCACAGGGGCCTTGGGCAGAAACTTCACCTGGCTTCACTCCCAGAGATGAGAGTCAATGGGTGTGAAAAGCTCACAACAAAAGTTTTCTCTTTTAAATACCTCATACCCACAAATCCCACCCAAGAGAGTAGAACTGGAGCTCCTTTAGTGCTGCTGTCCCTCTCTAAACCTACTTTGGAAGCTAGATCCCATGTCTTGGAGATCACTGGATGTTCTGTGGTGCTCCTGGCCTTTCCCACTCTTTCCTGTCTGTGCAGGTCTCAGCTCCTCATTCCTTCCTTCTTCCCCTCCTGTGGCTTGGCAGAGAGATAAAAGATGGCTGTGACAGGGTCAGTCATGCCTTGTGACACCCTCCTGAGGTTCATGAGAGGATTTGCTGCCTGATTTATGTGTGCTGCTCCTTGACCAGTCAATAGAGCCCGAGGACTCCCCACTGCAGCACCAGGTGCTGTTCAACACACACTGAAGTTTATCAATTCAAGTTGACTTTGTTTACATAGCTATTTTTCTCTGGAAACCTTTTTATGCCATCTTTGGTGCAGTGGGATCTGGGACTGGGAGCCAGCCTTGTAGGAGATGCCTCACACAAGCTGCTGATGAAAGCTTTCAACACTTATCACTTATTTTACATATTTTTTGATGAAGCAATCCATTATTATATCTGACTTCTTGGATTTTAAAATCAATCCCAGGCAGGTTAAATAATTATTCAGTTGTCTTTTACTCTTAAAGCAGACTAATTGCTCCCTGGAGAATGTCAGCCAGCGTATGGGAAAACACACTAATTACAATCAGCTTCGTGTCTGACTGCTTTATGTTATTTTATTTGATGACCTCGACATCACTGCTAAGGTGAGGAGTTTTCAAAATCTGAAATGAGATCCCAGAGGAAATGCCTGAAACTCCCTCAGGGTTTAGACCAGAGGAGCAGGGCTGGGCAGGCAGAAGGAGCCTGGCCTGGCACAAGGGGAAGTTTGGCTGAAAACCACAGAGGCTCTCACTCAGAGCAGCAGAACTTGAGCCTCTCTTCAGGGTAAAATCTGGATCCCACAGAATGCCTAAAATCCCATTGATGGCAATCAGAACATGCCCAGCTCTGTCTGCATCCACAAAACTGCCCTGCATCCTTCTGTCCCCAGGGATGGTGCTGGAAATCCTTGGGAATGGTTCCAGGAATGAGCCAGAAAGAGACCTGGACAATGTGCTGGGAACCCTCCTACACTGCCCCAGTGATCCCAGGACACGGCTGCATGGGCTCAGTGCCAGTGCAGTTATTTTTAGCTTTGTCAAGAGCTAAGTCAAGAAAGTCAAAGTATTTTAGATTTTTATTTCTCCCCTCTTTTGCTTTTTACCAAAACAAACAGCTTTCATTCTCAGAAAGAAAATTCCAGCAGTCCTCAGCGTGCGGTGTGATCTCTTATCTTCTACTCCTTATAAATCACAGAGTTATTTAGCTTTGAAGAACAACTATTTCTGATAACACTTTTCTCTCCCCCGCTGACAGTGTTGTTCACACATTTAGACAGCTCTGACAGCCTCTTTCCATGTGACATCCAGGAAGAAATACCTGGTTTGAGGCAGCTCTTACCAAGGATGGAGCTGGCAGAGCTCCTCAGGGACACGGGAGCTCCCCTTCCCTCTCACAGCCCTTCCATGCCCTGAGCTGTGTTTTTGTGGGGTTTTTTTTCCTCTGAGGTTATAAAATGTTTTTGCTGTTGTCTTCTGAGATATGGGATTTACCCTCTTCTGAGGACAATCACTCTCTTTTGGGGACAGTATTAGCAAATGGGCCAATCGGGACAGGTACACAGAATTTAGTGTGTACTAAAATTCCCTGAGGCAGAGAGTGGAGAATCTATGCAGAGTCTTCCTCACACAGCTGCCGCCCTGGGAAGGCTTAGAGAACCTGACACTGCTGCTTGGCTGAGAAATCCAATGGGGAGAATCTCACTGTCATGGCCCAGGTCCCCTGAGAGCTGCTGTTTATACAGCAGCATTATATAGAAAATGAGATAACACTGAAAGAAAGTTCCCTGGAGCACGAGGTTGTGCCTGGGAATGGAGCTTCAGCTCCCAGAGCCTGCCCATACTGGGGGACTGTGGCAGTCTCAGGTGCAATAATAAGGATGCAGAGAGAGCAGGGAAATCCAGAGGGCAATAAACACCAGCAAAACAAGAAGGGAAAGCTGTTGGGGAAGATGAAACAGGAAAGCCTTATAAATATGATTGCCTGGCAAAACATTGTGAGAATATGGAAACCACAAGTGAAATTGAAATGAAAGCAAGCTTTGAGATACCTCAGTTACTGAACAACTGGAAAACAATGGCATGGCCAGCTGAAGGTGATCCCCTTTGGATCAAACAATGCCCTCTGATTGCAGACAGGCCCAAGGCTCAGAGCAGACCCTGCCAGCTTGGCAGAAGGGGCCCAAAGAGGAGTTTTTAGGGTTTAAAATGTAACACAGTGTGGAAATGCTATAGAATTTGTATCTTGTACTAGATTGGTTAGTGAGAATGAGAATATTCAGCACAGAAGAAGATTTATTGTGTTGCAACTGGAACGTCTCTCTCCTACCTTTTTTACTCTCTTATGCTCGCACCCTCTCACCCTCTCTCCCCTCTCTTCTCTTGGGCCTGCTCTGAGCTGTGTCTGGCAGATCCCAGCAGGGCCCTGCACCCAGGCCCTTTGCGATAAGCCACAAATTCCAATCCCTGGCTTCAGAGATCTCTGGTCTCCGTCCGTCCCGACCATCCTACCCCCGACACTCCTACAGAAAGCAACGACAGATTTATTCACAAGAAATCTCTCCTTGCACCTTCCCCCGAGGAGCTGCTGCAGTGAAATTCTCCAGGAGCGTGTCCCAGGGAGCTGATGCAGTGAAATGCTTCAGGAGTGTGCTCCAAGGAGCTGTGGCAGTGAAATGCTCCACGACTGAGCCCCAAGGAGTTGCTGCAGTGAAGTGCTCCAGGAGGTGCCCCAAGGATCTGGTCCTGTGCTCACCCAGCACTGAGCAGAGCCCCCAGGTCTGGTGTTGATGCCAGCTGGGCCCCAAACAGAAACAACCCCACTCCTATAAACTGATGAGTGAGGAAAGCAGTGCCAGGAGCTCTGGGGGCTCCCACCCCTCCAGAACCCTTACTACTCCTGGACAGCCCTTGCTGGCAGAGAGGTGCAGTGGATCCCTGCCCAGCCCTCCACAGGCTCCCTTCCAGCCCTGTGTGTCAGAGGCAGCATCCTGGGATGTGCCCTGCGGCAGGACCACGGAGCTGCTCCACGCCAAGGCAGCGAGCACAACTTGTGAACTGATTGAGACAAACCTTCTGGGAAGGAGCTGAAAATAATTCCCGTGTTCTGTCAGTGGGTTCTGGGTTTTGACAGAGCGGCAGGATCCGAGTCCCTGTCCCCTTCAACTGCTGCTGATCATGCACTGGCCCTGTCACTTCAGCGTGGCACTGCTTAATGTGATGCAGCACAGCCACGGATCCAAAGCAATTTCAGGCTTCATCAACGCGCATCACGCAAGAGAGCTCCGGCTCGGGGCTGAGCTGGCCCTGCCCACGGGAGCTCCTCGCTCTGGATGCTGATTGCTAAAAACCCAGGAGCAGGAGCTGCCTGGAATGTGGGGAGGGATTAACCTCGGAGCCGGTGTGTCTGCATCGCTGGCGCTCACACGCTGCCTGCCTTCGCTCTGCGTCTCTTTTGTGTGAATTTAAAAGGCACCAACCTGTCCCTGAGCTGCTCCCACCCTGGCTCCCAGGTCATTGGCATTTCCACCTGCTTTTGCTGTGTTTCATGGGCCTGATGGAGCCCATGATGTACCTGCCCACCCAGGAGCTTTCCCGGTGCCCACCATGCCCTACAGAGCAATGGAGCCAAGCAGGGGCTGAGCACAGACCCCTGGGCTTGGGTCTGGGTGTTCCTGAGCTCCTCAGCACACCTGGCTGGATTTGCTGCTAAATATCCCTGGGAAGAGGTAGGACAGGGAGCTTGAATCCACCATTTTTGGGGAAGACGAAACAGGAAAGCCTTATAAATATGATTGCCTGGCAAAAGATTTTGAGAATATGGAAACTATAAGCGGGATTGAAATGAAAGCAAGCTTTGAGATCCCTCAGTTACTGAACAACTGGAAAACAATGGCATGGCCAGCTGAAGGTGATCCCCTTTTGATCAAACAACACCTCTGCTTGCAGACAGGCCCAAGGCTCAGAGCAGACCCTGCCAGCTTGGCAGAAGGGGCCCAAAGAGGAGTTTTCAGGGTTTAAAATGTAACCCAGAGTGGTAATGTAATGATTCTTATAGGCTGTATGTAAATGGTGTAGGATGTGTATCTGGGACTAGATTGGTTAGTGAGAAATAGAATATTCAACAGAGAAGATTGATGGCATTGTAACGGGAACCTCACTCTCTTACCCCTTTTACTCTCTTACGCTTTTGCTCTCTTGCCTCTCTTACTCCCTTACCTTCTCACCCTCTCTCCCCCTCTCTTCTCTCAGGCCTGCTCTGAGCTGTGGCTGGCAGCTCCCAGCAGGGCCCTGCACCCAGGCCCTTTGCAATAAACCACAAGTTCCCAGCCCTGGCTGCAGGGATCTCTGGTCTCTGTCCATCCCCACCATCCCACCCCTGACACTCCTACACCCCCTGAGCTCAGAGGAGAGACAGGCACAGTGGGGTGGGCAGGACACCCCCAGTATCCAGGAGCTTGCTGTCCCCAAATGTGACCAGGAACATTTCTATTTCAGCTGCTGTGACCCTGCATCATGCAGCCAAACGTGAGTAGGAGCAGTCCTGCTGTCACCTCCCTGCCCCAGCCCCACATTCTCGTCACTTTGGGGGTGTCCCTGGGACCCCAGGGTGGCTGCTGGAGGAGCTGATGGACAGAGATGCATTCCCAGTGCCTCTGGTTCCACCACCTGGTGCAGCAGGAGGCAGAGCCAGGTACTTGCTGAGTAATGCCAAGGAAATGAATTCAACCAGAAAATCAGACACACAAAGTGTAAGTGTGTCCCACGAGGAGGGATTTCCCACCTGCCAGGACAGAAATCCCATCACAGCAGGCTGAGCCATTCCCAGGAGACGGTGTCTCCTTCTTTTCTCATTTTTGTATTGAATATGCAAAATCCTATTTCATTTGCTCTGAATTAGGCACTTCATGTCACAGGGGGTGACATTCTTCTATGTATAAGCTGCTTAACAGATGAGCAGTCAAGTGGCAAAGCAATACATTATTAATGCTTCTGGTTAAATTAACTGATTAAAACCACTGGAGCTAAAATGTATGTATCAGCACTTTACTCTCACTAAATGAGGAATTAATGGAACATGGCAGGTTGTGTTTTTAATGAACAGTAGATAGGGAAGGTCTGGAAAGGTTTGTCACTGCTCCTGGGGGTGACCTGTTGCATCCTCAGCTGGATGCTAGCACTGCTTGTCCCCACAGGCTGGGTAGTCACCCTGATTTTTGGAGATTTTCTAAGCCTTCTGGTGTTTACATTCTTGTAATGAACTTTCTCACACACTTTCTGTAAATAACTTATTGTTTTGCATTCTTTTATGGAGGAGGAGAAATTTCACAGACTGTTGGTTTGTCCAGTGTCATTGGAGAGGGGGCACTGTCACCCTCCAATCCACTGTCACTTTTGGAAATCTATAAATGTTGGAGTCAGAAAATAAACTTCCCTTTTTTCACCTTGAGAACAGCAGTGTGTGCACATTGTGTTGTTTTTTGTCCTATAGTGACATCGGGGCACAGCCAGCAAAGAACAGAACAGGCTGTGGTGTCACTGTGGTATTTTCTGAAAAATCCCTTCACCGGGATTTCTTCTCCTGGGAAGCTAAGAAGCCTCAGAGAAAAATATAAATAATAATTATCTGATCCTCTTCTCCTGTGTTTGCTGCTTTAGAATGTGGTCTAGAAGTCGTTTACCAACAGATGCATCTTTGATTGGTTCCATATTAATTATTTATACTTAATGACCGACCAATCAAATCCAGCTGTAAGTGACTCTCTGAGGGGCCACAAGTTTTTATTATTCATTCTTTTCTAACCTTTGGATATATCCTTTCTATTTCTTTAGTATAGCTTTAGTATATCATTACATTGATATGATATGATATGATATGATATGATATGATATGATGTGATATAATATATTAGAATGTAATATAATACAATATAATGTAATAAAATATTATATAATATAATATGATATGGTATTATATAATACAATATGATATTATATAATGTAATGTAATGTAATCATTAAGAAACCTGTTGCTAACTTAATTTATTTCTGCTGTAGCAGCACAGAAGGCTTTTTATCTGAGATTAGTAATATAATATAATATAATATAATATAATATAATATAATAATACAGTATAATATAATACAATAAAATATTATGTAACATAATATGATATGTATTATATAATATAATACAATACGATATGATTTATTATATTATACAATATGATATGATATGATATAATGTAATGTAATATAATATCATATCAATCATAATATAATAAATCATCCTTCTAATAATACAGAGCCAGCTTCATCCCTTCCCTCATCCTCAAACCCCACACTGTGGGTGCTGGGTGCTGTTTCTGAGGGTCCCCTCACAAACACCACACTGCGGCTCCTAGAAACAAATTCTCCTTGCAAACCCTCCTCGTTTGGCCTAATTGGCAGCGTTTCCTGTGCCTTGCTCTGAACAAGCTGTTCTGGTGTTGCACGTTTGACATCTGAGCGTTCGCGTTCGCTGCGGCGTCACCCCGGCCAAGGGAGCGGATCAAAGCGCTAATCTCAGATCAAAAGCCTTCCGTGCTGCTACAGCAGAAATAAATTAAGTTAGCAACAGATTCCTTAATGATATTTAAATTTCTAATTTGCATAACACATGATTAAAATGAAATGGGCTTGCTTGATTTTTTTTTTTTTTAAAGCGGCTCAATTAATTGAAAAAAAAAAAAAAGAAAGCGGCATCATAATCTCAGAGGAACAGATTTCCTATCAAGATAAAGGCAAGGAAAATGCCACGAATCTTTTAATTTACACAATATTCAGCTCACAGGAAATGCAAACCTCCCAAAGTGGCCGTGGGGTTGCAGCCTCAGAACTCCCCTAGGGACTGATGTCCTAGTGACACCATGTCCCATCATTGCCCTCCTGGCTGGGAAAGGCTCCCACAGGCTCTGAGTGGTTTATTTCTCTGCAAAATTATTTCTCTGGCAGCTTTGGGCTAGTAATGCTTGTTTTGTTCCCACTATGGGACACCTCACCAGGTATCTGGGCTCCCTGGCATTATTTACCTGCTCAGATTTGTGTGTGAGCTTCCCAGAATTCAACCATGGTGTCAATTCCAGCCTCCACTCTCTGCCACCCCACTGCCAGCTGGACTGGACTGTGCCTTCAGTCCCCCCATGCCCAACCCTCTCCTCCCATTTCTTAATTTTCAAAACCTCACTGGAACAGCCTAAACTCAGCAGATGTGTCCTGGCAATCACTGAGGCTGGATAAATCAGGCACACTCAAATGTCACTTTTATGGCAGTGCTTTGAGCTGACAGCACGTGTTACCCTGCAATATATGGGGGAAAAAAAGGGGTTGAAAGCTTCAAATTATTGTAGATGTGTAATCCCAAGTTGAGGTGGCATGGCTGGGAGAGTATTTTCTGTGGGGTTTTATTGCCCTGTGGAGGGTTCTGGGGTGTCCATTGGGGTGAGGTGCAGAGCAGGGAGTGAGGCCACACTGAAACACAAATCCCACCTTGTGCGGGGCTTCTAATAAAGCCCGCAGGGTGATAAAATACTCTGGATTTCTCTTTATTGTGTGCTGGCCCCATGTCCCCCTGCACACACTCCCCAGTTTGGGGAGCAGAGACTCCTCTGAGCAAGTGACATTCTTCCAATTTATCCCAGTGCAAACTGTGTCCAAATGGTTCATTTATGAAAATTCACTGTAAACTGAATACAGGGTGCTGGAAACCAAACCCTCTTATTTTGGGGAAAAAATTATCTTCCCAGGTAAACTGGATTTTGCAAATCTTTGAGCTCTGCACTGGGAGACCCCATTGGCTGCACACAGACTTGCCAAGCTAAATTAAAATGCCAATTATTGCATGTTAATTAAATTTTTCTCCAATATTCATTGCTAAGACGCAGCTAATAAATGTTAATACCCAACTGGTATGTAGCATATATTAGGCACAAGAAACCTGCATTAAATCCTGTTTTCCATTCACAGTGTAGCCAAACACCAGCAGTCAACTTGTTTCTCACTCTTGCATTGATGCTTCCAAAAAATTGGGGCCTTGACTGAGACAAGGCATTGAATGGCAAATGCAGTTCTGCAAATATTATGACACATTGTTTGTCATCTGCCCTAAATATTTAACAGTTCCATTTTGCAAGATTTTTTTGCCACATGCTGAGTATTTGCTCCTGATAGAAGCTAAATTTGACTGATGGAATGGATTCCATTCAGGAGCTGACAGCCCCAAAACCTTGTGAGGATCTTTGCTGTTGGCATCTTCTGTTTAAAAGAAAGCAGAGAAGGGGGGGAAAAAACCCCACAGAGTGCTCTGGGGAAATTGTTCCTGCTTAATGCCATCTCCTCTCCTCAGAAAATCCTTTTTGTAGGAAGAGATCAAAGGTCTGTAATAGATTTCAACAGGTCTCCAGGACGTGTGGGATGCAGAGGGAGTGTGGAGCTCTGCAGGATTGACCTGCCCCTGCTGCTGGTGCTTGGGGCAGCCAAAGGTGTAATTGGGAGATTCAGAGACTGATTTTGCCTTTTCCTCTTCCTATTTTAATGTTTTAGTGTTGTTAAGCAGAGGGAAATAATGGATTTTTCCAGGATGTGGCACTTACTGGGCATGGAAGTTGGGGGCAGCACAGGGGCCCACACTGGGACCTGTGAGAATAAAAGCTCACAATTTTATACAAATTCCTTCCCAATGTGTCTTGACTGAAATCTTTTATGGTGGGAAAGGTCTCCCTGGGGAGGGCATTTTTGAAACCTACAATCTTCAATATATTTTATGAATGGCTATTTTCCCTCTCTTTGTTTTAACCATTTCTTAATTTTCAATTCTGAATGCCCAGGCTAATTACAGCTGAAAGATTTGCTGGCTTAAAAGCAGCATTTTACTCCAGGGAATGAAAGAAAAAAAAAAGGGAATGACAAAAGGATCTGCTGTGAAAAATGCTTTCATTATTTTCCTGTCATCTGTACTCTTGGTTTACAAACAGCCACGCACAGACCAGGGGATGTGAGGGGACGTGCTGGACCTGCCTGGCAGCAGGGCTGCAAAGGGATTCCACATCCCCTAAATGATCAAAACTGTTGGGGAAGATGAAACAGGAAAGCCTTATAAATATGATTGCCAGGCAAAAGATTTTGAGAATATGGAAACTATAAGTGAGATTGAAATGAAAGCAAGCTTTGAGATCCCTCAGTTACTGAACAACTGGAAAACAATGGCATGGCCAGCTGAAGGTGATCCCCTTTGGATCAAACAATCCCCTCTGCTTGCAGACAGGCCCAAGGCTCAGAGCAGACCCTGCCAGCTTGGCAGAAGGGGCCCAGAGAGGAGTTTTTAGGGTTTAAAATGTAACACAGTATGGTAATGTAGTGATTCTTATAGGCTGCATGTAAATGCTGTAGGATTTGTATCTTGTACTAGATTGGTTAGTGAGAATGAGAATATTCAGCACAGAAGAAGATTGATGGTATTGTAAGGGGAACTTCCCATCTCTTTGGGGCTCCTCTTTTGGGCCCTGCTCTGAGCTGTGGCTGGCAGCTCCCAGCAGGGCCCTGCACCCAGGCCCTTTGCAATAAACCACAATTCCCAGCCCTGGCTGCAGAGACCTCTTGTCTCCATCCGTCCCCACCGTCCTACCCCCATCACTCCTACACAAAACCTTTTAAAAACCTCATGGAGGAGCAGATCCCCATGGAGGAGCAGGTGGCATGGGGATGGGCTGGTGCTGTGCTCTGAACATGTCACTGCCCTGGCTCATGGAGGGTGGCTGGGTGTCCCTGTCACCATTTGGGTGCCCTGCCAGCTCCCAGCCTGCCCTGGCTGTGGGTTTATGCTGCTCCTGCCCCTCTTCCCAGGGTCAGGGCTTGGCACGTGCCCGTGCAGACCTGGGTGCTCACAGCAGAACGGGGTCCTGGTCCTGTCTGTGCTGAGATTTTCCCCTGGGAAAAGGGCTCTGATTGTGCCATGGGAGGGAACTGCACCCAAACTGCACCAGGGGCTGAGCTCAGGGGAGGGCAGAACCTGCTGAGGGCACCCTGCTCAGGGAGGTGATGGGCACCAAGTGCCATCAGTGCCACGTCAGTGCTGTGGGCACCATGCCACTGCCATCAGCACCATATCAGTGCCATGGGCACCGTATCAGTGCCATGGGTACAGTGTTACTGCCATGGGTACAGCGTCAATGCCATGGGTACAGTGTCACTGTCATGGGTACAGTGTCAATGCCATGGGAACAGCATCAGTGCCATGGGTACAGTGTCACTGCCGTGGGCACCACATCAGTGCCACGGGCACCCCATCAATGCCATCATCATTATGTCACTGCCATGGGCACCATATCAGTAGCATGGGCACCGTGTCACTGCCACTGGCACAGCATCAGTGCCATGGGCACCACATCAGTGCCATGGGCACCACATCAATGCCATCATCACTGTCAGTGCCATGGCCACCATGTCAGTGCCATCAGCACCGTGTCCTTACAGAACTGGGAGCCATTGCTCCAAAGGGAGATCCTGCTGTCACAGGATCCACTGCCAGTGACCCCACTCTGAGAAGGATCCAATGTCAGTGACCCCACTGCCAAAAGGATTCACTTTCAGTGACCCCACTGCCAAAAAGATTCACTGCCAGTGACCCCACTGCCAGAGGGATCCACTGCCAGTGATCCCACTGCCAAAAGGATTCACTTTCAGTGACCCCACTGCCAAAAGGATTCACTTTCAGTGACCTCACTGCCAAAAAGATTCACTGCCAGTGACCCCACTGCCAAAAAGATTCACTGCCAGTGACCCCACTCCCAGAGGGATCTGCTGCCAATGATCCAGCTGCCACCCTGGCAGAGCTGAGTGTCTCAGTAGGAACTGAACCAAATATCTGCTAATGAAGCTGAATATTCATTATTATGACTAAACACAGTGAATCACAAATTAAAATGGGTAAATTATTAGTTGGTGGATCAGAAAATGGGGAATTAGAAAAGCATTCCAATTCTAGAGGAGGTGGAAGAGGAAAGCTTTATTATGAGATCCAAATCCAGTTAAAACTGAGTGTTAGTCACTGTGCAGTGCTTCAGACAGCCCTTTGTCACTCGAGACAGAGGATGTCACTGTGCCACTGGCAGCTCAGCACTGACCTGACCCTGGCACTGCTCACACCAACCCTGCAGCCCTGATGTTCTGTGGAATTCTGAGATTCATCATCATGATGACTGTTTATTTAGTGCTGAGGACACTGTTTCCTCTGCTCCAGAGTTATGAATTACCAAGGATTATGTGTTCAGTGGCTTCCATTGATTCATGCAGAGCTAATTAATGGGATACATCAACCTATCATAAACATGAGCAATAACTCATGCCTCGTTAGCACCAATGAGCAAACTGCTCCAGGGAGCAGGCAGGTCTCTGGAAGGGTTAATGGATCTACTGATTGAAGTGAAACTTCTTTTTTTTTCTAGAATAGGTTTTTTTTCTGCCATTTTTTACATTTTAAGTGTGTCTCCTTTGTAATGGTGTAAACTGGGAGCTGTAAACTGGGAGCAGCATGAATTCAATGGAAAAGTGGTTTGAAGAAGTTTGAGAAAAAGGGATACTGGTGAGTGGGAGCTGCAAAAGGAGCTGAGCATGCAGTTAAGCTGAATTTGACTTTAATTAAAAAGCATATTGAAGGAAGAGATTTCTGACAGGAAAGCTGAGGAGTGAAGGGTTCCTATTTCCCACCCTATTTATAAATCAGTGAACACGAGCTGGCATCCTCCTCTCACAGGGGCTGTACAGTAAGCAGATTGTCTGGGGGGAAACCACATGAAATTGGGCAAAACAATCCTCCTCCTCTTCCTCCTGTGTGTGGGATGAGCAGCAGGAACAGCCCCATGGGGGTCACTGCTCCGTGCCTGGACCATGGAATGAATTGGGGACAGCATCCCTGAATTTCCTCTCCTTTACAGATAACTGCTGCAGAACTTGAGTGATATCCTCAGTTTCAGAGTTAAGTGACAAAAAGCAAGATTAATAAGTAGAGCTGCCCATGTGAAAGCAAATGCAGAGAGGATGCAGCAGACACCCCCCACTGCAGCACCCAGCCAGTTCCTGCAGCACTTTCTTCTTGAGGCGTGTAATATATTTAAAAGCTATTTGGAAAAGATGCTTCTAGCATCTTCTGGCCCAGCATTAAGTGGGGCTGTGCTGGGCAGCAGCACGTGAATCTGATTAGATGAAGTGTCGGGTCACTGCCACTTGTCCTCTGCAATATTCAGAATTAAGCTGCTGCATGTCAGAACCCAGGACATCTCTCTGGTTGTCCTGGAGGGCTCCAGCCCCTGTCAGGGGGCTCAGAGACCTTGGCACAGAGCCTAAGACCCCTGTGCCTTTGACTTTGACCCATGGAAAAAATTACCAACCTTATATGAGGAGTTACCCTTATATGAGGAGTTACAAGCCATGAAAGTTTAAGCAGAATGATAGTGAATTTATCAGAGGGTGAAATGTAGAATTTTAGGGGTTTTAGGACGGGGGTTCAGGGGGCAAGATGGAGGAATCTGGGTGTGTCCAGCCTTTCTCCTTCTTCCTATTATCCTCCATCTTCTGCTGGGATGGTGGCACTTTTGGATTGGTTTACAGTAGAGGCAGACTGTCTAACATAGGTGATAGGTATTGGGAAGTTATTGTAAATAAAGTACACATAGTTCTTAGTATAAAAAGCTAACACCACCCCAAGGGCAGGGACTGTGCCACAAACTGACCTGCCAGACAGAGCTCAGCAGGTCAGAGAAAGAATGTTATAGATTACAAAACATAAACAACCTTGGAAACAGGAACAGAAGAATCCTGACTCCTTCTTCAGTTGCCGGGCTGGGAAAAGAGATTCTGACACATCCCAGGGTCAGCAAGGAGCACAGAGACTCTGAGACTGCAAACATGTGAGTCCCAGTAAAACCCCAGCAAGAGGGATGGATGGGGGCACAAGGCTTTCAGGTTGCATCCTCTTGCCCTGATCTGTGCTCTCCTACAGCTGCTCTTGATCTTGGCTGCTCTGCCAGGCTGTGTGTGAGTTCTCCTGCTTTGTGGGATTCCCTTAGCTAAAATCCACCAGTAACATGTTGGGGCTGCAATGATGCCTTGGGATTTTAGCTTTTATATTTTTCAAATCCTGTACTGCACTAGTGCGTAAATAAACACACTCTATACGCCATATAGAATGATAGTTACTGTCTTCACATTGTGGTCAGACAATACAATACTTCTAGGCCTGATCCAGGGGTACCCTCTACCTCAGTCCTCAAAAAGCATAAACAAAAGTGAATTGTAGGGGGAGAAATTTAGGGGTATCTGACTTCATTACCACTGTAATTGGAGGATTAACCCCTGATATGTAAATGGACCAAATTTATATCTGTCTGAAAAACTTGCAACCATCTTCCAACGTGGGTGTAGCCCCTGGAGGGGGCTTTGTCTGCCCAAAATGTACATGAAGGCCCTTCATTAAATATATCTGCTTTTATTCTCTTCATTCTGTCTGGCCTCTGTTCCTAGGTAAGCCCAAAAAAGGCATCAGCAATGATGAGGATATATAAGGCAGCACTGGGAATCAGTGGTGGTGTTCCAGCTCCTGTGGTGCTGAAATGCTGGTCCTCCTTGCTTCTGAAATGCAGCAACACTGCAGAAAACATCTGAAACTAAACCATGGAGTGAGGTGGGGTCTGTCCTTGCCCCTCTCTCTGCTGCCCTAGGGGTGCCCCAGCCATGGAGGTGACCTTGCCTTCCTTGGAGCTCTGTGCATCTCCAGGCTTTGCTCAGGTCCTTCTTGAGAAAATTCTCACCAGAAATGTGGTGTGAATTATTTCACTTCCTAAGCAGTGTTTATGGAAATGCTGCCGGGCCTGACCCAAGTCAGGTCTCAGCAGACAATGAGTGGGATAACCCAGCTTAGTGCTTCGCTCAGCTTTGTAGTAGAAAGAGAATCCTCCAGCTTTATAGTGCAAAGAGGAAAAACAGACACCAGCTAGAAGGCAAGGAGAGGAGGGATGTGACTTTTGGAGCTTGCAGGTGGTAGGATTAAGGCCCAGGAAGGTAATTCTCTGCTCAGGATCAGCAGTGACCTGGCTCAGTGTGAATCCTCTCCCTCTTGGCAGGTATGAGGGAGCCAGTGCTGCCTGGAGCTCCAGGTGTGATCCTTTCCCATTTTCAGTGATAAAATGCTTCTACCCCAATAAACAGGAGTTCATTTCAGTGCATTCAGCTCTTTGTTCAGTTTTGTGGATTTGGGAGGTTCTTTCCAAAGCATTCATGCTGAACTAACAAATTTTTATTAATGCTTTCAAATGGAGATGAAAATTATGTGTTATCTCAGAGATGTCAGGCTTGATGAAACCAAAAATCCTACAGCTACAACTCTTGTTCCTCCTGCTTTGTTTAGCTGAGCCTTCATGCAGTGATGATCCTGAAGTCCCCTTGGAGATGAAGACAGAAACTCTGACTGGATTAGCATGTGGAACTGTTTATTCCAACTGGGTTTTTTTGCTTGCAGGAGCTGCTCTGAGCTTCATTCATTAATGTGCTGCTAAAACAACTGAATGGGTTTCAGACATGAGTTTCATGACATTTCTTTCCTTTTTCCTCTCACCTAAGGAAACCCCCAACTCCTCATTTCTTCTACTAGACTAATCCAGACACAAGGGTGTCCCAAGTTAATCTCTTTGGCAGCTGCAGCTGGTCAATAGAATTCCCTGGCAGTGTGAATATTGCAGTTGGTCAGAGAGAACCCCACTCTCATTCCCTTGTCCCTCAGGGAGGGATGGCTGGCAGCCCTCCCAGCTCATCCTGGCAGCACAGGGGTTTGGGGACAGGTGGGTTTGGTGCCACAGCTCCTGTGTCACACACCTGGCTTTGGCTGCTGTTGAAGATTGCAATGCAAGATGTTTTCAATTACCATCTGTATGGCAGTTGTCTTTTGTCAAGTGGGCAGTTTGCCTTATCTCTCTCTTTGAGTGACCACAATCACACCTCCCTCGGGAGGGGACATCTGCTGATAACAGCTATTGAATGTCCCTGCATGGCTGATAAGAACTACAGCATCCCATCTGGAGATGGGAGCCCAGAGGGAGGAGCCAAGCATTCCTACCCAGATAGAATCTGGAGATTCTGGAACACCAGCACGGCTTCTGCACTGGATTGCCCAGAGGAACAGCAGCTGCCTCTGCCCCTGGATCTTCAGAGGCAGAGACTGCACCTTTCTCCAGGATCCCTGCTCCAGCAGAAGCAGCCCTGACACTGCAGGAGGGCTGAGCCACAATTCCAATGGGACTGCTGCCAACAGCCTGACCCACAGGGTGTCAGGTTGGGTTCTGAATCTGGCAGTGTAGTTCTAGTGTACTGCATTGTTTATTTTATCCTTTTTTTTTTTTTTTCCTTTCCCTCTTAAAGAACTGTTATTTCCTGCTCCCATATTTTTTGCCTGAGAGCCCCTTAATTTAAAATTGATAGCAATTCAGAGGAGTGGAGAAAGTTTACATTCTCCATTTCAGGGGAGGCTCCTGCCTTCCTTAGCAGACTCCTGTCTTTCCAATTCAAGACAGCTGCTGAGGATGTTGTGGCTTTCCTGGGGACACCAGGACATGCCCCCACGGGCTGGTGGCTCTGCTCAGTCACAGTGATGGGCCATGAGCTGAGGAAGGGCCATGGTCATCAGTGCAGCCATGTGTGTTGCTTTGTCCTTCACAGATTTTACTGTTAATAATGTTATTTTCAGCTTTCCCTCCCAGAACTCATCCAAGCAGAGGTTGTTCATCTTGCTCAAGTGTATTTTGAAACATGTTCTTACAGGGTATATTGCATGAATATTAGAAACTTATTTTTTCCTTGGATGTTCTTCAAATAATCCTTGCTTTGAAATGCTGAAACAAAGACACACAAAGGTCTGGCTCTGCAGGACGAGTGCAAGTGAAAGGTCACAGAGGAACATGGGGGTTGTCTGAGGAGCTAAAGGGATAAACACAAATGCCTTTCTGAACTTTCCTCCTGCTGCTCACCCGCCTCCACTGGAAACACTTTTCCAAAGGAAGGGGGGAGATTTTTCTCTCTTCTGAATCTTTCTGCAAATTTTCATTTTTTAAAGTGGAATCAGATAGTAATAACTGTGCCTTTTCCTGGATTAATACAAGGAATCTTCCCAATGTCAAGGCAGTATTAGAACCAATGGGGCCAATTCACTCCCTGGGTTTTCCTGTGACCTTTCAAGTCTGCACAGAGCTACACTTTGTATAAATAGACTGAAATAATAGCGAAGGATGTGGGTTGGTTCTTTAGTTTAGAAGCAAAAAAGGCTTTGCTTAGATAAACACGGCAATCCTGTGCAGAAAGGTCAGAAACTGAGCCCCGTGGGCAGTGCAGGACTTGGAACTAAAACCTGAACTGTCCCTTGGAGTCACCTCCCCACACCAGAGCAGCCCTGGGCTGCATTTTGACTGCAGTGTGGCCAGCACCCAACATCTTGTAGGTTTAAACCTGATGCCTTTACACTCGTGGGGGACAAGGTGGAGGCTTGTACCTGGTGCTGTCACAGGAAGCTGTAAGAGGAGCCAAGAGCAGCCCTGTGGATCTCATCCCCCAGGGAGATGCTGTGCCAGTGCATTATCCTGCTTAGAAACCCATTGGAACAGCCTGGCTGGGGTTTGCTGTGGCTTTTGGGGGACAGCCAGGGCAGTGCCCAGGGCAGTTCAGCTCTCCAGGAGCCCAAGGCAGTTCAGCTCTCAGATGTGCAGGGCAGGTATTCAAGGTCTCCAGGTGTGCAGAGCAGTTCAGCCCTCAGGTGTGCAGGGTGCCCAGAGCAGTTCACCTTTCCAGGTGCCCAGGGCAGGTACTCAAGGTCTCCATGTGCGCAGGGAAGTTCAGCTCTCAGGTGTGCAGAGCAGTGCCCAGGGCAGGTACTCAAGGTCTCCATGCCCACCCCACGCCGGGCTGGCAGTGCCCAGCCAGGAGAGCCCTCTGCCAGGGCACAGCTGTGTCCTACTTGTGTCCCTGCTGCCCTGCCTATTAATGAGCAGGTATTTTAGGGCAGAGCAACGGGGAGTTGGTTTAATTAGCAGGTGACAGGGTATTTGTGCTTAAATTAACTTTGGCTCCGTTTTCCTTCCATTGCACAGACTCAGTTAAAACAGAAGTTACTGGTTCAGGGTCCTGGGCAAGAGGCTCAGGCTTCACCTACCAACAACCAGAGGCTGGACTGAAGGCTGTGATGTGACGTTCTCCATGGATGTATAAAAATAAACACATGCAATGGCCTTTCAGTAATTCTGTGCAGGGTTTGGGCATGGGGACAGAGCATAAACACAGCCATAAAATCACTGTAACATCACACTGCTCAATGCCAATGTCTTGTCTAATTATGGAAAGCTCAGAGACATCCTCAAGAAGATATAAAATGGAAATTTAGGCCTGTGGATGGATCCAGGATGAATCCTGAGGAGACTGAGTAAAAGAAGTGGGTATTAATGAGTAGTGCAGACACAAGGACTTGAGGAAATTCAACTATAAAAAGATGGGGAAAAGGGATTGTCTGTATAACCAGGAAACAGCTAAAACAACAGACCAAAAGGGAGGCATAAAGCTGGAAATTGGGTAATAAATCTCTGCCCTCATCAAAGAAGAGACAGTTCTATTGGAAAATAAAAATAACATTCTAGAACACAACAAAGTGGAATTTATAGTCCAATTAAAAATGCACGACTGAAAAAAAAAACCCCAAACCTCAAATACTTTTCTTCCTACTTTAGGTAGAACACGGTGAGAACACAGCATATGGTGGGGGCTGATCAGAAACTGCAAGGAAAGAATAGCTGGGATGTAAAATTGACTCAGGGCTTCTCTCTGCCTTGGAGGTGGTTTGCAAAGTCACAGACTATCCCAGAGCTGCTGCCTCCCCCAGTCCTGGGAGTCATTTGCTCTCCAACAGCTGAAAGTCTGGCTCTGGTGCTCCAAGATAAGTTTGGGAAGGGTTTGCAGGGGATGGCTGTGCTGTTTATGACAGGACTGTGTGTGTGGGTACCAATTGTGGGTTTCTCTGGGTCTGCAATGAAGGCACTTGAGGCAGTATTTCATGTTGAGACTCAGGTGTTTATTATTTCTATTATTTCTATTATTTCTATTATTTCTACTATTATCAGTAAAACAGTTGAGTTCGGCAGCTTTTCATTAGAAGGCACAAAATGGCCAACAATCTCTGGTTACAAGGTCTTTGAAGACTAAGGTGTCCAATTAAGAACTGACACCTGGATTATTTTCCTTTTAACCCAATAACTGATCCCAAAGAGCCACAATGGGGAATTTTTTGCCCAATTACAAAATGTCACCCAAACCCATGAAGAAGAAACCCAGGACAACACCCTGTGCCCTCCATCTTGCTTCCATCCACAACATACCAAAAATTCCAAAACCTCAATTTCCCAACAAGTGATACACCTACACTACTGTCTATAATCTATTTCACACTTTTGTGGATTCCGGTCTATTCTGGAGTTTAGGAAACTTTCTCCATGAATGAGGGGCAAAGTCAGTGGGGCACCCCAGAGCAGACAGGGAAATATTCCCAGTGCCCTGGGTTTCCACAGGTGTGTGGGGATCTTGTAGGTTTAAACCTGATGCCTTAACACTCGTGGGGCACAGGGTGGAGGCTTGTACCTGGTGCTGTCACAGGGACCTGTAAGAGGAGCCAGGAGCTGCCCTGTGGATCTCATCCCCCAGGGTAATGCTGTGCCAGAGCATTATCCTGCCTACAAACCCACTGGAACAGCCTGATGACAACAGATTGTCTCATTATAGAGCCCACAAAAACATCTTTAAGCATCATAAAAAACAGAAGTGCAGGTTTGAGGACGAGCCTGTGACTCCCAAACGACACGGAAAAGGGGGAGGATCACCAATGTGCTGCACAGGGACAGCAGGTCCCTCCTGTCCAGGGCTGGTGGTGGCACTGGGGAGGACAGAGGGGGGAGAATCCCCCTGTCAGTGCAGGGAGGCAGAGAGGAAAGCAAACCCTGCTGCCATCATCACAAACGCTCCTGAAAACACAGGGCAGCTTTTGCATGAGCAACAAAAGCCACACTGGCCACACAAACCATCTGGAGCTCCCTGTGGGGATTCAATAAACTCCTGCAAATTGCTTCAGACATTTCCCACTCTCTCCACTCATTTTATGTGCAGAGTTCAGTGAGACGCTGTTTCCTATTCAAACAACACTTGTCACTTACATTTGGGTCGTTTTTCTTCTCTCTGGCAGCTCTTTGCTTTTCTGGCTCTTTGGTTTCCTGCATGCCCTCAGTGTGGAGGGGCTGTGAGCCTTGGCAGGGCTCAGGGCAGGGGCACAGCAGCCCCAGTGTGGGTGGTGCCTTTCCCTCAGTCCTAAAATTAACAGCCAGGCACAGTTAAGGGATAAAGGGTTTTTATCTTGGTATTTAATAAGGATCTTTATGGTGCACTGTGACTGTGTTCACAGGGGTCTGAGGATGAGGGAAGAGACGAGGATCTGACTCCATGTTTCAGAAGGCTGATTTATTATTTTCTGATATATATTATATTAAAACTATACTAAAGGAATAGAAGAAAGGATTTCATCAGAAGGCTGGCTAAGAATAAAATAGGAAAGAATGATAACAAAGGTTTGTGGCTTGGGCTCTCTGTCTGAGCCAGCTCACTGTGATTGGCCATTAACTAGAAACTACTACATGAGACCAATCACAGATGCACCTGCTGCATTCCACAGCAGCAGATAATCATTGTTTACATTTTGTTCCTGAGGCCTCCCAGCTTCTCAGGAGGAAAAATCCTAAGGAAAGGATTTTTCATAAAAAAATGTCTGCGACAGTGCACCACTTTGCCAAGGTGGAGCGTGCTGAAATGCACACACATGATAGATCACGTATGTAATTTAATAGACCTTGCAAATTAGCATATCTAATGAAGATCCCCCAATGAGAGGCTTGAATGAATAGTGTGACATCCTCCTATTTCAAAGTATTCCTCCCTGAATGGGCCCAATCCTGGTTTATAGGATGTATTTTAGAGGGGACCTTGGTTTTTCAAGATAGTACAGGGCTTTCCACCCTCTAACTGCAAAGCCTTTAGGATGTTTGATCTTCCAGCCTAACAGAATATTAGGACTATGTTAAGTTATTAGATTTAAGGAATCACAAATATGCATGTTAAGGGCATGTTACTGAGAATTCATCCAAAGTATATAAAAGAAAAGGAAAAAAAATCATGGCATTCAGCAGTGTGGGATCCAGAACCATCCACAGTGACACTTGTTGTGCTCTGGGGCTCAGTGCCTGCCCCTCCCCTCCTCTCCCACACAATTGCTGTGGTTTCCCCTCCTGTCCTGCTCCAGCCCTGCTGCAGTGCAGGCAGTCGTGCCAGCAGCACCAGCTGGTCACCACGTCCTGCCTGCCTGCTGCTTATCAGGAGTCCAGCCACAGACACTCACACTCCAGCAGAGAATTATGATATAAAAATAAGCCCAGGCCTGATTATTCCCTTTGTCTGCTTTTTGCAGACAGATGCTCCTTTATTTGTCGAGCCTGTTCTCAAACTCCACCAACACGTTCGTGGTGTGAGGTGTCTTAGATTGGCAGGCACTTTCATGTCTTCATTTTTAAAGTGCTTTCTTTGAAATGCCCTGCAGATGCATATTTTGAGTGGTGTTTTTGAGTGACCTTGTGCCCCAGGACAGAGCAGTCAGCAGTGACCAAAGGCCAGAGGAGCTTTGCTTCTCATCCCTGCATAGCTGATAAGAACTACAGCATCCCATTGGGAGATGTGAGCCCAGAGGGAGGAGCCAAGCATTCCTACCCGGATAGAATCTGGAGATTCTGGAACACCAGCACGGCTTCTGCACTGGATTGCCCAGAGGAACAGCAGCTGCCTCTGCCCCTGGATCTTCAGAGGAAGACACTGCACCTTTCTCCAGGATCCCTGCTCCAGCAGAACCAGCCCTGACACTGCAGGAGGGCTGAGGCACAATTCCAATGGGACTGCTGCCAACAGCCTGACCCACAGGGTGTCAGGTTGGGTTCTGACTCTGGCACTGTTGGTTTAGTTCCCTGCATTGTTTATTTTTTGCTTTTATTCTTCTCTATTAAAGAACTGTTATTTCCTGCTCCCATATTTTTGCCTGAAATCCCTTAATTTAAAATTGATAGCAACTCAGAGGGGTGGGGAGGGTTTACATTCTCCTTTTCAGGGGAGGCTCCTGCCTTCCTCAGCAGACTCCTGTCTTTCCAAACTAAGACAAGGCTCATCTGAAGGAAGGAGAAACTTTGTTGTGCTGACTCAGAATCAGTTTTCTGCTGGACAGTGTGGGAATGTACTGAAGGAGTGGTCACTGACCCCTGGTTGTGTCATCTCATGACATACAGAAGGCTGAACTCTTCAGAAGCTGTCCAGTGCATGTTCTCTGCTCTACTGAGTGACCAAATAGGTATTTCTGGAGCCTGCCTACACTTAATTTGCTCAGCTACAAGTTGTCTGTGAATATAGGAGCTCACATGATGAAGAATTATTACCTTGTGTTGAGCACATTTTCCCTTATCTATCTGCATGGCATATACATGGCAAGCAGATTCATTAAAAAAAAAAACAAAAGAGTTTTACATTGAGGATATTTGAAAATGTTGTGCCTACCAGGGTTGTTATGCACATGGTGGATAGAAAAGAGCCCCTGCCTGCTCATGGTGCTGCTTGTGACATTCTCAAATCTCAGCCCTGTCCCATCTACCTATGCTGCAAGAGTGTGTCCTGAATAAGGGGATTTGGTGGAGCTCTGCAGCACTCAGCAATTTCAGCTCCCAGGGATACAGAGGAGCAATTTCCCTCATCCTCCTTGCCATTTCAGGTTTCATTTCCAAAGAAACTTAAAGGAAAATTCAGCCCAAATTACTCTGTATTTGCCTCCCATCAGAGCAAAATTGTATGATAGCTTTTACTCGATTTCTGCATGAAACCCTGGGTCTTTGTTGAGTTCTTTTTGGATGGATCCAGCTAAATAAGAAAGAAATGCAGGTGTTTGAAAGTGTAAAACCCAGGCTTGAATCACTCTCAGCAAGCCTGACTCACTGCAGCACTCCAGCCAGGGAAAATGAGGGAGAAAATCTCCTTTCTAAAGTCCTTTCAGCTCCAGTGAGAACTTGTCCTGAAGTGAGTTCCTCTCTGGGTACCTGGAGCCCCTCAGCATTTGGCAGTGCTGGGATGGATTCCTGTGGGAATGGAAAAAGCCCAGGCAAGAAACACTGACCTGGGCCAGGCTCTCTGCTGCTGGTGCCAAATCTGTTTGTTCTGCTTCTAAAATAATAATAGAACAAATTTTCTGAGCATCTTGGCGCCAGACTTCTCTTCCCTGGGTGCTTCAAAGGAAAGAGCTCCTTTTTTCAGCCCTGGCTGAGGTCACTGAGGCTGCAGCACAACAGCACTCCATGGCTTTCAAAAGCATTTTCAATTAACACAAAAATCTAATGAAAGCACGTAATCACAGGTGCTCAGCTGCCACGGGACTCATCGGAGACGCCAACTTCAAATGCCTCATCTACAGAAACTCTGCTAAAAAAGGCTTTTTATGCCTGTTAGTCTGAGACTTGTGCCTTCAGCCAAGGGGGTGGTATTTACTTCATTCTGACAGAAGGAAAAACCACTTTGCCCTGCAGGGGCTCACACTGGTCCCAGCCAGCAGCAGCCCAGTGGTGAGCAGGGCCAGGTCCTGCTTGGTGCTGCCCAGCCCAGAGCCACCCCTGGTCATCATCATCATCATTCCTTGGGAGATCTGGGAGCATCTCCTGGTTCTTGCCCTTGGCCTGAAAGAGTTTGACTTCTGTAAACCAAATTGAAGCCTTCTAAATGATGTGCAGATGTGCATGGCTGTGTTGGCTGAGAGAAGGAACTTCAGCTCCTCCAAAAAGCCACAAATTGCTCAAATTGGGCCACTTGGTTGCTTTGATGGCCAGGGAAAAAGTGTAAATTCAAAAGTGCTCAGACGGGTCCCAGCCAGCAGCAGGTCAGTGGTGAGCAGAGCCAGGTCCTGCTTGGTGCTGCCCAGCCATCCCTGGTCATTTCTGCCTCCAACCAGGACATCATCCCTTGGGAGGTCTTTCTGCATCTCCTAGATTCCTGCCTTTGGTCTAAGTTTGACTTCTATAAACCAAATTGAAGCCTTGACCTGGGTTCTTGTCCTTGGCCTGAAAGAGTTTGACATTTATAAACCAAATTGAAGCCTTCTAAATGATGTGCAGATGTGCATGGCTGTGTTGGCTGAGTGGGGAACTTCAGCTCCTCTGAGCAGCCACAAATTGCTCAAGTTGGGCCACTTGGTTCCTTTTGATAGGGAAAAATCTAGTGTAAATTTAATAGTGACCAGACTGGTCCCAGCCAGCAGCAGAGCCAGGTCCTGCTTGGTGCTGCCCAGCTCAGAACCACCCCTGGTAATTCCTGCCTCCAACCAGGACATCATCCCTTGGAAGGTCTTTCTGCATCTCCTGGTTCTTGCCATTGGCGTGAAAGAGTTTGACTTCTATAAACCAAACTGAATGTGCAGATGTGCATGGCTATGCTGGCTGAGAGGAGGAACTTCAGCTCCTCTGAGCAGCCACAAATTACTCAAGTTGGGCCACTGTGTTTTGATAGCCAGAAAAAAAAGCCAGTGTAAATTCAATAGCGACCAGAGTTAGACAGTCATGTATTAGATTTGTGCCCTGGAAAAGCAAGTGAAAGGAACTTTTATTATTAAGTGTCCCTACAGCACAGAATATGTGAGCATGAATTCACCAGGCTGATTCAATTGGAAATAATGTTTTCAAAAAACAAGATGCATCTGTTCTCACCTCCCCTAATGCGATTATTTAGTGCCCTACTGTTATAGTGTTGCAAGAAATAAGATTCACTGCATGCTAAAAATGACACCAAAAATTGATGCAGGCAGAGGAAGTGTGTCTGGAGCACCAGTGGTGACCCGAGCAGCTGTGCCACACTAGCACACTTCATGGGAAGTGCTTTTTATAGCAGCACCAGTAAGTGCCTCACAAATGGGCTGTGTTTTGTTCACAGCCCTCCAAACACAGCACATTGTTTGGAGTTCTTGGTGAAGGGACACATGGGATGTGTTACTTCCCAGCAGTGGGAACAGTTGGGGTGAGGGGAAGAAGGATTAAACCACATAAAGCAGAGAAGAAAGCCCTTGAGTGCCTTTTCTGCCAGAATACTGTGGTGTTGTGAGGCCCCCAGAATGAGGTGAGAGATGAGAATTTGACTCCACGTTCTCAGAAGGCTGATTTATTCTATTCTATTCTATTCTATTCTATTCTATTCTATTCTATTCTATTCTATTCTATTCTATTCTATTCCATTCCATTCCATTCCATTCCATTCCATTCCATTCCATTCTATGAAATATATACTAAAACTGTACTAAAGAAAGACAAAGGATACATCAGAAGTCTAGAAAAGACTGAATCATAAAAACCTCTGACTCAGAGAGTCTGACACAGCTGTCTGTGATAGGCCATTAATTAAAAACAATTCACATGTTTGGATAAACAATTTCCTGACCACATTCCAGAGGAGCAAAACATGGAAAAGCTGAGGCTTCTCATCTTGCCAGGAGAAGAAATCCTGGCAAAGAGATTTTTCAGAAAATATGACAGTGACAGAATACAATTTCTTGTTCTAGGGTACAAAGCCATGGGTGGTGCTGGTGCTTTTTTCCTGCTCTAAAAACCAGAGACATCACCCCTTGCTCCCAGAATTGTGTGAGCTTTCCACTGGACTGCTCCAAGGTGATGTTGTTTCTAAGAAGGGTTCAGAGATAGTGGTACAGTGATTTTTATTTTTTTTCCCTCTTAAATTAGACAGGAAAGCAAGAAATGCCAATCTGCCCCATGTAGACCCCTCCAGAGGCGCTTCACCAGTTTCTGGGCCTTTCCCCATCCTCCCAAACAGCTCCTCACACCAATTTATGCCACTAGGCTCATTCAACACTGAACTCCAGCACTGGATAAGAGAGGCTGTATCACCCAAATCCCAAACCTCCTCAGAGAGCAGAGTCAGATTCATTTGATAACTGTTTTCCATGGAAATGTGTGCAGCAGCATTACACCACTGCTAAATGCTCCAGTAATTGACTTTGCTGTCAGCTCTGCCAAGCCTGCATTAACGGCTCGTCTTGCTCTCCCCTCCCTCACACCAACCACTCTCTCCCAACATCTTGATCTCCCCAAATCTCACACATTTTGTTGGAATTAGCCCTTCTGCACCCAGAGCTGCTCCAGGGCGTCTCCCAGGCCTGGGAGTAGTTGTTGGGATTTTAATTTCTTCTTAAAATTTGTCTGGGCTCTCTCTCTTCAATACCCACAGGGAGAAAAGCACTTAATTCCCTCAGTGGTACTAGATGCCACTTGTCTTTCCATGTAAAGATCAGGAAATCTGAATATTCTCCTGGTTGCCTCTGCACTGCTAACAACAATTACCTCACATTCCCCTAACAATCAGTTCAAGAATTTCATAGGTTTTCACCCGTTCTCCTCTGCCCTGCTGACCATGGATGTTCTATCAGGATGCCTTTAGATTTTTTCATCATTTTTTTTGCTTCACATTATCTTTATTTTTACCAATTTGCCACTTTTCCTTTTCCTCGACAATGCTTTTTTGTGGTTTGTTTCTGCCTTTTAATTTCATTGCTGGGTCCCATTCAGGGTGGGCTCCCAGCCAAAGCTCTCTTCCTCTGTGATTTGCTGAATAAAATTTATCTCCATATTCTGGTACATTCCCTGAGGCTGGGGGTGCAATGGCTGGGAGCTGCTGGCCAGGGGTGTGATGCCAGTGCTGTGTGAGCAGCTGTGCAGGACCAGAAAGTTACTCTGAAAGATTCCCCAGCTTGAGGAGCTGCACCTCAGCCTCAGGGAATGTACTTCACAGAGCCTCTGTGATGTTTAAATGAGAGAATCTGGGTGCTGCACTCCAAGTTCTCAGAAGGCTGATTTATTTTTCTATTCTATTCTATTCTATTCTATTCTATTCTATTCTATTCTATTCTATTCTATTCTATTCTATTCTAATGTGAGGAAAAGGGTTTCCAATTCCCTGAGGGCGAAATCTTCTCCTGGTGTGCTCATCCCTGACCCCAGAGCCCAAACTCAGCTCAGGGCAGTAGAGAGATGCTCTTTGGCTGGCACAGTTGTCTCTGTGGCTCTGCAGCACCTTATCCAGACAGTTTGGAGCAGGTTCTTCCTTTAGGCAGACAGGGATTGAGCCCTGTCCATGCTCATGTGTCTGATCAACCCATGGTTGGTGCCCACAGAGTGCCTTTGCCCCGTGCCCATGGAGCAGGCAGCCCTTGATACCTTTTAGGGCTACCTAAAAACAAAGGCCAGACAAAATTAAGGCAATAAAAAGCAGTTCTAGTTATTGAAGGGCCTTCAGGTACATTTAGGCAGACTAAGCCCCCTGGGGGTTGCACCCAAAATGGACAATGGGTCCCAGGTTTTCACACTTTTATGAGTTTGGTCCATTTGGATATTGGGGGTTCATCTTCCAATTAAAGCTTCAGGTAATTAGGTAATTTACTCCAGGTTTGCTCCCCCAACTCACTTTTGTTTCCATCTCTCAGGGCCTGAGGCAGTGAGGTGTCCTTGCTTGCCAGGCCTGGAGAGGAATTGTTGTGTCTGCCCAAAATGGGGAAGCAGCAGCTCACACTGTGTGTGGAGTTTGGAGTTATACACTAAAGAACTGCAGGGTTACAAATAGATGGAAACTATAAAAGCTGAAATCCTGAGGCATCACCCTGTGGATGGGGAGGAGGCAGCTGGCTGACCCTGACTCAGGGGACAGGGACAGTGCATGGAGCACCCATGGGGTGGCAGCTCAGTGCTCCCACCCCAGTGTGTGTCCTCTGCTACCTGGCACAGGATGGTTTTTCCTAATGGGAATTATGGGTTCTTTCATCTGCACTGCTGCAGGAGCTGCTGCACAACCCCACCACTCTGCAGGATCCCCAGTGCAGCCTGGAAGGAACACAGCCCCAGCTGTGAGACTCAGCCCTGTGCTTTTCCAATGGACTCCTTTCTCCTGGGCCCTCTCCAGCCCCAGTCCTGGGTCAGCCCAGGGCAGTGGAACACCTCTGAGAGCCTGCAAAAGCATCTGCTGGGCTCCAATTCCTCTTTTATACCTCCTCCAGCATTTCCTGCCGTTTAGTGGGAGCTGCAGAAAGCTTTCAACAACCATGGAAAATTCAGAGTATTGGGATTTAAAACCAGTGGTCACAGGGGTCCTGATGGACCTGGCTGAGAGAAGGCTCCATTTGCTTTGCTCTCTGCAAGCCCAGCAGTGCTGTTCTGAACAACACACCAGTTCCTGGAATCTCAGACACAGCCTGAGATTGCAGTGTTTTTAAGACATAATGAAAAAGGTAATTTTCCAGCCTCCCTGCAATCTTCATCATTGGGGAGGTATTTTGTGCAATTTTCAGTCCTGGCTATAATCATGCTCCCAGAGATGATAGCGTGCTGCTGTGACACTGGGGGTCCTTTGAACCCTGCCGTGCTTTGGACCCCCAAGTAAATGGAAGAAAAAGGGAGTGCAGCTACTGAGGTGCCATCCCTGCTGGGGCTGCCTGTGTACAAACCAGCACAGGGCAAAGGCTGGCAGAACACCCAGATCTGGCTCTCTGCTCACAGGGGGAGAAGTTAAAATAGCTCAAAGGTGAATGGACCCCTCAAATGTGTTGGCACACAGGCCTGAGATCCCATGAAGGGAGCACTGACCCGTCCCTGGTGTGGTCTGTTGTTCCAGGGGGAGCACCCAGAGCTCTGAAATTGTGGCAATCATCATCATCATCATCATTTTGGCAGGATTAGTTGCTATGCAATGAAAGGGACATGCAGTTCTTGTGATGTCCAGCACCTTTGAACACATAATGGGGCTTGCAAAAGCTCCTTGCTTGCCAGGCACTCTGCAGCCTTGGCTTTGTCTGGGATGGATTTGCTGAAGCTGAAGGCAGAGTGGGAGCAGAACAGGATTTGTGGGGGGGATGAGGGCTAGGGTACAAGGTGTATTGGAATATTACCATTATAGCTGGATGGGACATGCCTGAGTTTGTCTGGCCCTTGGTGCTGAACTAAACAGCAGCAACTGTTCTGTTTCACCCCACAGACACTTTGGGCTGGCTGGGTGTGTGGTGTTTCACCCCACAGACACTTTTGGCTGGCTGGGTGTGTGGTGTTTCACCCCACAGACACTTTGGGCTGGCTGGGTGTGTGGTGTTTCAGCCCACAGACACTTTGGGCTGGCTGGGTGTGTGGTGTTTCACCCCACAGACACTTTGGGCTGGCTGGGTGCTGCAGCTGGGCCCGTGGGGACAAGGCCAGGCCTGCAGGAGATCTGGTGGTGCTGGGATGGAGCTTCCCCCCATAACAGGGGCTGCTCCTCAGGTTTCCCCCTGGCAGAGAAGCTTTAAGGGGATGGTGAAGGAAAGGAGTGGGTTCTGATGGAGGGTTTGGATGCAGAGCTTTATTCTGGCCCACAGGCCTCTGAATGCAGCAGCAGCTCCAACAGAGCTCCCTGAGCCCGTGGTTGCTGCTCCTTTGAACCCCAGGGAGAGGGGCAGGGAAGGGGCAGGGAGCCACCAAGCAGGGACAGGAGGGGAGGGACAGAGGGACAAAGGACACCTGGATGGCCCAATGCACCCCAGGGGTAGAGGGCATCCTTTGAATCTGCCAATCACTCGATGCCCTTCTGGAATTGCAGGAGTGACAGACAGTGCTGGGAGGGGAAAGGAGAGGTGACTGGCACACCTGGGAGGGAAATATCAGGGGGGGGACCCGGGTTTCTGAAGTAAACCCTGAAATCACAATGCAACAAAGGTGCAGCTCTGTGGGCACCCACCTGGGTGCTGTTTTAGCTCCTACCCTGGCAGTCCCTGGACAGGTGATGATGTTGGGGAGGTGCAGGAGCAGTGCTGGGGCTGCCACCTCCAGTGGCACAAGGCACAGAGCCGCCCACAGCTGGGTCTGTCACAGCCACAGCCTCCTGTGGAACAGCGTGTTCCAGAGCTGTGGGACAAGGCCTGGGAAGAGCTGTGAGGAGCAGCTTGCTAATGCCTGAATATGTAAATGTGTGGAGTATTAATAACAGAACAGCAGCTCTTTAGTCAGGAGCTCCCAGCAGAGAGGCTGCCTGGCATGGGCTCCAGCTCCTGACAACTCCTGGTGAGGCTGCATTTCACTCCCCTGTGGCATTCACATTCTCTGGAAAAATCCCTTCGCCCAGGATTTTTCTCCTGGGAAGCTGAGAAGCCTCAGAGAAAAGGAAAACAATTCTTATCTCATTTGCTTCTCCTGCGTTGTGCTCATGTGGAATGTGTTTGGAGATTGTTTCTCCACAGGTGATTGTTTCATTGGATTCTGCTGTGAGTTGTTTTCACTTTTTGGCCAACTGGGGCCGACCTGTGTTGAGACTCTGGAAAGAGTCACGAGTTTTCATTATTATATTTCAGCATTATATTTTATTATTGTATTTTAGGATTGTTATATTTGGAAAGAGTCACGAGTTTTTATTATCACATTTTATGATTATATTTTAGCTGTGTCAGGACTTTGGAAACAGAGTCACAAGTTTTTATTATTATATTTTAGCACTGAGTAAGTATCCTTTCTGTATTCTTTAGTATAGTATAGTTTACTATTCTTTAATATAATATAGTAATATAATATAGTATTATAGTACAATATATTCTTTAATATAGTATAGTATTCTTTAATATAATATAGTATCATAGTATAATATAGTATATTTAATATAATACAATATAGTCTAGTAATAGTATATATAATATAGTGTAGTATAGTAATAGTATAGTATAATATAATTACTAATAATATTAGTACATTGTAATTATATATATAATATAATATAATATATAATTGTAATTATATATTATAATATAATTACTAATAATTAGTAATAGTATACTATAATCATACTATATAATTACAGTATATAATATGGTATAATGTAGTATATAATATATTCTTTAATATAATATAGTATTATAAAATAATAAATTAGCCTTCTGAGAACATGGAGTCAGATGCATCATTCCTGCCACGGGGGTACCCTGCAAATACAATACTCCCCAACTGCCTGCACCCCCAAATGAGATGCTGAGGGGTAACAGAGCAGCACAGGGTCTGTGATGCCCTTGCATCAGCAGCTGATGGGAGAAAAGTGCAAAGTTGTGTTCCTGGCAGAGCAGAGCCCAGGAGCCCTGGCAGCAGCCTCGGAGCGCTCATGAAATAAAAACAGGCTCTTGTGCTACCTGCCAGGAGCCATTAGCCAGAGAGCAAATGATCTACAGAATGGTCTGTGAGGAGAGCAGAGCTCGGAGAGGGGCTGCAGCAGCTCATCTGCCATCCTTCACTTCATCAGGACATCTCTGTCACAGCCTCACGCCTCGTGCTTGCAGTGTGAGGGCTTGTGATAGAAATTTGCAGGCAACAGGATGCAAACAGGCTGTAATGCTCAATCAGATGATGTTAAGGGTTTCAAGGAAAACAGAAATGAAAATGTCAAACCTGTTAAGCTGTGGAGTGCTTTCAGCAGAACGTGGGCAGAGGGACTCCAGGAGGGTGTTTAAAGCAGGAGCCAGGGGAGATTGCTCTCACAATGGCACCATTCTGGTGCCAAAGCCCCGCTGGGGCACGATGCACTTTGCTTTTTATAGATCTCTAAAGGGAAAAGTAAACCATGTGATGCTGAATTTATGAACCCACTCAAAAAGCAGGGGCTCCAAACTTGGCTGTCATCTCAAGTTCAGCCTTGATAGCGTCTGTGTCATCGTTCTGAGAGCCTGAACAAAGAAGCAGACAGGGGAGGTGAGGCACAGGCTGCCACATCCAAGGCTGGGGCCTCTTAGCATTGTTTTTAGGACACTGACACCTTGGAAAGGTGGCATCTTGCACCTTTTTTGCAGCTCTTGAGTACAGATTTCCACTTCAGAACACAGAGAACTGTAGGCCAGCTGCCTGTGCTCGGCTCATGGGGGCTGCTCAGCTCTCTGGAGCTGCCTCTCAGCTGAAGCACAGCATGGGTGAGAAGCTGCTGAATCGGCTGGAAGCCTGGCAGGGGGAATTAATACCAGAAATCTCAGAAACTTTCCATGTTAAGGTGCAGTTTCTCCTCCATGAGGGCACTGAGCACTGAAGAGACCAGGAAGGGTCACTGAGTGGGATTTTGCAGTTTAAGCCATTTCATTTCCTGTGTAACTCAGACCTTTGCTCAACTAAAATATGCAGATGTGATAGCAAAGGCTTTCCTCATGTTTATTTACATGCGGAGCTTTTGCTTGTGCTATGCTGGAGAGGAGAGGCATTACTGCAAATCTGTTTGTTAATGAAACCAGAGCACTGGGAAAGGGGAAAGGGAGGATTCTCCTCTCATCTCCTGCCCCAGCTGTGACCTTACAGGACCCCACAGGGTCCCCAGCACTGGCACCAGCCCATGGTCACACCCAGCATCTCTGAGGTGTCACAGGAGCTCAGGAAGGTTTTCTTTAGCAGCTCTTTCAGGCCACCAGGGTTCCCTAATGGCTACAGCTGCTCTGCTAACATAAAAGTGATTTGTTCCAAGCCTACAGATACAGAAACATTTTGTCTACCCCATTTTTCTTCTTGCCTGAGAGGAGGGCAGGCAAATACATCATCACCAGGTCTGCAAGCAGCATCACAGCCAGAACTGATGTGTGAAAATGCTCTGAATCCTCTCGCTATGGGTCAAACCACAGGCTGGGGACTCTGAGTGTCCCTGCCCTGCCTGAACAAGGTTCCTGCCACACAGGACAGAGCAGAGGGCTCTGTGTGAGTAAGGAGGGATGTGCTCAGCTCCCTCTGTGCTGAACTGAGAGTTGGAATGCTGTGCTTTGGGAGAGAAGGAGGGATTTGTAACGTGCCATATGCTGTCCCTTGGTAACCACGCTCCAGCCACTCTTCCCTCCATCTGCATGACAAGGCTCCCACCCTCCCTCTCCTTCCCTGTCTCTCCTTTCTCTCTCTCAGATATTTACAGCCCCAGAAGCTCCTCACAGCCATGGCTGCCTTTTGCCTGGGTTTGTAGGGCCCCTCTGGGACAAGTCCTTTTGCTGTCAGAGCCTCTCACTGTCCCTGGTGCTGAAGGCAGGGACATTGTCAGAACCCAGGACATTCCTCTGGCTGCCCTGGATGACTCCAGACCCTGGCAAGGGGGCTCAGAGACCTTGGAACAGAGTCACAAACACCTGTGTCTTTGATTTTAGCTCATAGAAACAACTACCAACTTTGTGGGAAGAGTTACAGGCCACAAGAGTTTGAGTAGAATGATAATGAATTTGTCACAGGGTGGAAATGTAGAATTTTGGGGATTTAGAATGGGGGTTCAGGAGGCAAGATGGAGGAATCTGGGCATGTCCTGTCCTCCTCCTTCTTCTTCTTGCCCTCCATCTTCTGCTGTGATGGGGACACTTCTGGGTTGGTTTAGAGTAGAGACAGACTGTCTAACATAGGTGATAGGTATTGGAGAATTATTGTAAATAATTTAGTAGTTTTTAGTATAAAAAGCTAACACCACCCCAAGGGCAGGGACTGTGCCACAACCTGACCTGCCAGACAGATCCCAGCAGGTCAGAGAGAGAATGTTATAGATAAGAGAAAATAAACAACCTTGAAAAGCAGAACCAACAAATCTCAACTTCTTCAGTTGTAGGGCTGGGAAAAAAGAGACTTTCTGATACCTCATCTCAACCACAGAAACCCAAGAGGGCATGTCCGTGGTGGCTCTGCCATGGGTGTCAGTTCTTAATTGGATGCTTTAGTCTTAAAAGACCTTGTAACAAGAGATTGTTGGCCATTTTGTGGTGCTTTTCCAGCATTCTGCGCCTGGTGTGGACAGCGAGCAAGACTTCAGATAAGATAACAATAAACAAGAAGCTGAAGACTGAAAAAGTCCCATGAATCTTCTTTTTCCTGGCACAGAACTGCTACAGGAAGGTTTCCCCCAGAAGGGAATCCCCCAGGAAACAAACATCAAAAACTGGTGCCCTGACAGTGCAGATGTCAGCCCCTCTCAGAGCTGTGTAGGAAATGGAGAGAAGGATGTGAATCCCTCGGGGCTGGGATGTGCTCTGGCAAAGAGGCACAGAACCACTACAGGAGGGTTTCCCCTATCCAGGGAGCCCCCAGAAAGGTCCAACATGAAACAAACATCAATAACTGGTGCCCTGACAGTGCAGATCTGAGCCCCTCTTAGAGCTCTGCAGGGAAATGGGGAGGAAGCTCTGAATCCCCCAGGGCTGGGATGGGCTCTGTGCTCTGGGAGAGAGAGGTGAGGAAACAAAAACTTCAGTCCCATAAAAAGTCGTAACGTTCACCTTATAAAACACACAAACTCAGTGATTTAAAGGGGGGAAAACTACTATTTGTTTCCAAATTTACAGGCAATAACACTTGATTTAGATCCCTGTCTGCCTCCTGTATAGACTGCAGTATAATTTAAAGGACAATAAAGTCTGAGGCTGTAACACCATCACCACAATAAATCAGGGCAGCTACCACCACTCAGAACAGAAATTATTAATCTGGGTTCCAAATGATATGCCTGCATATTGCTTATTTGAGCTGTTTATGCAGTGAGCTGAGATAGCACTTTCCCTCGTTATTATTTTTTACTTTTGCAATGAAATACCTTCTCCTCCTACCAAGGGGGCATTTATTACCCAGTATATATGGGGGCAGCCAAGTGTGCTGTGCAGAGCATCCAGCATCCATAGCACTGCCCAGAGCCCACATTCTGGGATGTTCTCAGGGCTGAGGGCACTAACTCATCCCCAGCCAGGGGATGTGGCACTGCTGTGCCCTGGGCAGGGCTCCCAGGGCTGCCATGTGCTGGGGAAAGGATGGTGCTGCTGCCTTTTTGGGGCTTACCTGGAAACAGAGGCCAGACAAAGTAAAAGAGTAAAAGAGGATATGTTTATATATTAATTTTATATATATCTATATTTTATATACATTTATATATTATATACCTTTATATACTTATAGATATATTTTATATATTTATCTATTTATATATTTTATATCTATTTATTTATATATTTATAAAATTTTTTATTTTTATATTTTTGTATATTTGTGTATTTATATTTTATAATTTTATATATTTATGCTTGTATATTTGTGTATTTATAAAGGTATACATTTGTATATTTGTGCATATATATTCATATATATTTTATATTATTTTGTATTTTAGATTATTTCATATACATTTATATACTTATATACTTATATATTAATATATTTTTATATGTTATATATTTCTATATTTCTATATTATATATTTTTATATATTGAATATATTTATATATTTATTGAAGGGCTTTCAGGTACATTAAGGGCAGACAAAGCTTCCCCAAGGGGCTACACCCAAGATGGACAATGGTCATGAGTTTTTCAGACAGATACAAGTTTGGTCTATTCCATATCAGGGGTTAATTCTCCAATTACAGCTTCAGGTAATGAAGTCAAATACCCCCAGTTTGCTCTACCCAATTCACTTTTGTTTATAATTTTTGTTTATAATTTTTGGCAGTGAGGTGTCCTTGGGTCTCATGTCTTGAGGAATTTTTTTGTCTGACCAAAATGTAAAGACAATTAACTACACTCTATATAGAGTTTAGAGTTATGCACTAATGTAGAACAGGATTTGAAAAATAGAAAGGATAAAATCTTAAGGCATTGGTGCTCCAAGCACCAGAAGTTCCTGCTGGAATTCCCAGGACCCCCAGACCTGCTCTCCTCTCCCAGCTGAGGCACCTCTGGAGTGTTTGTGCCCTCTGCACTTACAGACCATCAGTGGGTTTGGCGAAGTATGTTTGAAATTCAAACTTTAAAAATTCACATTTGAGGGGATTTTTAATGCTACAGGGGAGGGAGGAAAATCTGTTAAATTTCGAGGGAGAAAGCACCTTTTAATGAAAAAGTACAGAAAGGAGTTTGCAGGAGGCTGAGCTCCCTCTTCACATCATTCCTCAGTAACTCTGAAGGAATGGACTGAAAATAGTGGTTTTTTTCTAGATTAGGGGGCACTTCATACATCTTTATTGAGACTTGATTGTGCAAGGTCCACCCTCTAAAAAAAAATCCTTGGAATCATATTTTCTGTTCAGGAATGATGAGACCAGCCTGGAGCAAAGACCACCCCACCAGGGGTCTTCATCTGAATGCAAAATATTCAAGTTTAAATTTAGCAGAAGTGCCAACTCTCCTGAAATTGCAGGGATTTCCTGAGAGGAGGAAGTGCTGCTGTCATAGGCAAACCCACTCACAGCTGCACTCAGGATTTTGTCTGCATTACCCAGGGATTAGCATCATTTCCATTCACGGGAATGATCTGCTTTCATCTGGTGTAAAACATGAAGATGTTAACATGGATTTTAACACACTCCCCAGGATGACTTCAAAATTTGTGTTTTTAATAAAGTAAAAATTTATTTGCTAAACAAACAGCATTTAAAAAAAAATATTGCCACCTCCCACATTTTCTGCAAATCCCCTTCTGTCTGAAGCAAAGGGCTGTGAGTTCCATTTGTTCATCATGAAACATTCAGCACTCAAATTGTCCCCAGGAATGTCTCCATCTGCTGCTAGCTTTCTCTTCAGCTAATTATTAAATATATCAGAACAGAAATAAATAATAGATTTACTTTAAAGAACCAGAAGTAAAATTTAATGAGCGTTTTTGGTGTCAGGATGTGTTTTTCCCTCTGAAATTGCAGTCCCTTAACACGTCCTGAGCTATCCTGGGACAGCACACCCAGATTCCCTTTGGCCACGTGCTTTTGTTCCTTTTCCATTTGCTATCTAGCCCTTTTCCAAAGCCAGTTCTCAGCTAAAAAAATGTCATTTTTTGTTCTCAAGTAGACTGCAAGACCTCCTGCCCCAGCTGTCCCCGGCAAACTCAGACTGGAAGAGCTCCAGTTGCCTCCATCATTTCCCTTCCTGTTGAGTGAATTTCTGGAAGTTTTATCCAGGAATAAGGGATTGTTTCTGTTGCAAATCCTCTCACAGTATTATGCCCTTTCTTTTAAAATGTGATGCGCAGCATTAGGTATAATTATTTATATTGCATCACTTAATGCTGCAGGCAGGGCCAGGGCTGAGGCAGCAACACCAAAAGCCCAAAAAGCCCAAAATTCCTGGCCCTGTTTTCACTGATTTTTGAACTCCTGGGAAATCTTTACTGAGAACAAGGAACCTGAAGTTCCTCTGGTTCTGCCTTGGTGGAGCATAACAGTGTTGGTTCTTGTGAGAGATGTGATTCAGAGCAAGGCTTCTCTGGAGTGTTGTGGGGAAGGTGTTTTCTCTTCTTCCCTCACATCAAAAATGTAGTGGAATCATTGAGAAACATGAAGGAATGACAGTGTTATACTACAGACACAGAAAATGTGGGGGAAAGAATGAGAAAAAAATTTATTTCTCCTCAGAGTAATTATTGACATGCCTCTGAGCTGTGGGAGCTACTGCCATCTCCATCCCACACCAGGCCTGGATGTGTCCAACCTCTTTTGTGGGGTTCTTGGCCTGTTTGGTGATGATTTATTGGGTTACCTAAAAACAGAGGCCAAAATTAAATGAATAAAAAGGCAAAATTAAAGGGATAAAAATCAGTTCTATTTATTGAAGGGCCTTCAGGTACATTTAGGGCAGGGGCCTGCACCCAAAATGGACAATGGGCCACAGGTTTTCACACTTTTATAAGTTTGGGCCATTTGCATACTGGGAGTTAATTAATTCCAATCACAGCTTCAGGTAATGAAGTCATGTATCACAAGTTTGCTGCCCCCAACTCACTTTTGTTTTACATTTTTCAAGGCCTGAGGCAGTGAGGTGTCCTTGATTGCCAGACCTGGAGAGACCCTGCCCAAAATGGGGAAGCAGCAGCTCACCCTGTGTGTGGAGTTTGGAGTTATACACTAAAGAATTACAAATATATGGAAAATATTAAAGCTAAAGGCATCAGAGGGACCCAATGATGAGGTGTTTGCCCAGAGATCTCCATCTCCAGGCCTGCAGCCCATGGGAGGTCCTGGCTGCTGACACCATCCTTACACTGCACACTGGTATATTTTCTCTCCTTACACTCCACACTGGTTCATTTTCTCTCCACTTACTGGAAGCAAATGTGTCCCTAATAGTGCAAATTGCTGCAGAAGTGTTAATGAAACACATTGCAGCTGTAAAGGCAGAAGAAATCTGTTACTATAAACTGCATTTCCATTTCCTTGTTTCCAGTCAGACTCAGGGAGTCGAGCGGGTCATGTTTGTGTACAGCTCATCAAGAAGAAGATTCACAGCTAAAATACCAGGAGGAAGAGTTGTTTAATTGTTTAATGTGACATTTTTGAGGGAAGGCATGGAAGGGTCTGATTGGGATGCAGCTGCCTGTCTGGGGACTCATCATCAGGGATTTTCTTTCCCCAAAATCCTAAATATTCCTTCTCTTAAATGAGGAACCTCTTCCAGTAATTACATATTCTTACCTCTAGCAAGATTTTCTTAATCCATTATTTATATCCCATGTGTTTCATGTTTTAGGGTGGTTTTAAAAATCTACAGAAGGGTGTCTTGTTGATGACAAATGTTGAAGTACAAATCCTGTTTGCAGCTTCCCCCCTTCTGCCACAGGAACTTCCCAGGGAGGAAAAATGAAAGCCACAAATGTTAAGATAAAAGATCTCTATAAATAAGGTTTGATTCATCTTTCCATCATTTCTGGAAGAAATTAAATTAAGTGTACCAGAGTTCACGAGGTACCTGTGCAACTGTACCTGTCCACGAGGATTTCAGATGAAATCCTAAACCACTTTAAATCTGTTTGTTTCTGGTAGAAACTACAGGTCAGATGGATACGATGCAGAAGATTTTTTGGGTTTATCACCTGAACAAAAAGCTCCTTTGATTTTAAGAAAATCCCATATTCCTGCTCTGGAGATGAGCATTAATTGTGTGGGAAAACAGTTTGGGATCCCCAGCAGGCAAGGTCTGTCTGTGTGTCTGTCTCCCACCACCTGATGCCAGTGGAGATGAAATCTTTGTCTTCTCCCATGCTGGAATATCTCATTCCTGCTCACATCTGTTTTCCCCGGTTTATTCTAGATGACAGTGAGATTAACATATATCATGGCAAGGAAAATCTGATTTTAAATGTTTTCCATTAATTTTATGTCCAAAAAAACTCAGCTGTGTCCCTTCCAATTGGCATTTTGGTTTTCTCTGGGGTAATTGCAGAGTAGTCACTGTGATAGCCCATGGTACAACAACGAGGAGACTGAGGCAGCAGCCAAAGGCTGTGAATTATTCAGAAATGTGCATTTCTCAAGGGGACCCAGGTGATGTCTGTTCATGCCCAAGACCTCAGAAGACCCAGAGGAAGCTTGGGAGTTGCTGCAAGCCTTTCAAGATGTCCCACTCAGAGATAAGGCTTTGTCCATTAGCAGGTCTCTGTCCCTGCGCCCTGACAGGAGCATCCCAGAAACACACACCTGGCACTTCATTACATTTAAAAACTGCTTCTCTGCATCTTCCCTCTTGCCCTGAGCCCCAGACACACACACCTGGCACTTCATTACATTTAAAAGCTGCTTCTCTGCATCTTCCCCCTTGCCCTGAGCCCAAACTTGTTGGTGCTGCCCCCTTCCCCTGCTCAGCTTGGAGCTGCAGCTGCTCTCAGGCTCCACAGCTCAGCTCTGGGGACACAGTGTTGGTGGCTCTGGGGACATGGGACAGGAGCTGTGGTCACCCCCAGGGTCAGGACCACAGGTTGTCACCAAGCCCAGGACACTGCCCAGCCCACTGGCAGGTACCAGTACAGAATCCCAGAATCACTGAGGCTGGAAAAGCTCTCCAAGAACTTTGAGTCCAACCTGTGACCACTCCCCACCTTGTCACCCAGCCCAGAGCACTCAGTGCCACCTCCAGTCATTCCTTGGACATCTCCAGGGATGGGGACTCCAAACTTCCCTGGGCAGCCCCTCCCAATGCTTGGTCACCCTTTCCATGAAGAAATTCTTCCTGATGCCCAACCTGACTCTCCCCTGGAGCAGCTTGAGGCCATTTCCACTCGTCCTGTTCCTTGTCCCCTGGAGAAGAGGCTGATCCCACCTGGCCTCACATTTAGAGAGCCAGAAGGTCCCCCCTGAGCCTCCTTTTCTCCAGGCTGAGCCCCCCCAGCTCCTTCAGCTGCTGCTCATCAGACTTGGAGTGAACCAGAGGATCCAAACTCTGTCACCTGGGAGGGCAAAGCAGGCAGGGGGAGCTGGGACAGGAGGGACAAGGGCAGGGACAGGAGGGAAAAGGGCTGGGATGGGTGGGACAAGGGCAAGGACAGGAGGGAGAAGAGAAGGGACAGGAGGGACGAGGGATAGGAAGGGAGAGAGAAGAGCAAAGACAGGAGGGAGAAGGGCAGAGAAGGAGGGACAAGTCAGGGACAGGAGGGAAAGGGGCTGGGAAGGGAGGAAGAAGGGCAGGGACAGAAGGGACAAGAGCAGGGAAGGAGGGACAAGGCAGGAACAGGAGAGGAGCTGCGGAGGGATGGGAGGCAGAAGAGCAAGGCCAGAAGGAAGAAGGGCAGAGGAGGGAAAGAGAAGGTCAGAGACAGGAGGAACAAGTCAGGTACAGGAGGGACAAGGACAGGGAAGGAGAGACAAGGGCAGGGAAGGGAGGGAGAAGAGCAAGGACAGGAGGGACAAGGACAGGGACAGGAGAGAAGTGCAGGGAAGGAAGGGAGAGGAGCTGGGAAGTGAGGAAGAAGGGCTGGGACAGGAGGGAGAAGGGCAGGGACAGGAGAGACAGGTCAGATATAGGAGGGATAAGAGCAGGGAAGGGAGAGGGAAGGGCTGGGACAGGAGGGACAAGGGCAGGGACAGAAGAGACAAGGCAAGGACAGAGGGGAAAAGGTCAGGGAAAGGAGGGATAAGAGCAAGGACAGGAGGGAGAACGGCTGGGAGGGAGGGACAAGGGTAGGGAAGGGACGGAGAAGGGCTGGGACAGGAGGGAGAAGGGCAGAGAAGAAAGGACAAGGCAGGAACAGGAGAGAATTGCAGGGAAGGGAGGGAGAGGAGCTGGGAAGGGAGGAAGAAGGGCTGGGACAGGAGGGAGAAGAGCAGGGAAGGAAGGACAAGGACAGGGACAGGAGAGGAGCCGCGCAGGGATGGGATACAGAAGAGCAGGGCCGGGAGGAGCCGCAGCTCCAGCCGGGGGCTGTGCCCGTCTAGTGGCCGGTTTGGGAGCACTCCCAGCCCCACCTTTCACGGGTCAATGTTCCCTATCACGGCACAAACTCGCCTTGTGTCTTTGTTATGCTAATGTCCCAGCGCCGCACAATTTAAATAGCACTTCCAGAAAAATTAAGTATGTTCATTGACACAGTGAAATGTTTTCACCCTCCATGTAACCTTCACAGTTTCTGTACAAAATCTATCAGTCAGTAAACTATTCATCTGCGAATGCTTACCAATTATTATGCTAATGCATTACAATACATTACAGTGAATTCTTTTTAAACGCCAGGAAATGCAGCTGTCTGGCATCCTACCTCGCCTGTATTATGGAGCTATCAATAAACAGCAGAGCATTTGCAACTGGATTTTGACTGCTTTGTCAGAACTCTGCAAAAAAAAAAGAAAAAAAATTCTTATCATTTAATATTATGAAGAAATTCTGGAATTAAAGTGGTGTAATGCATTCTTCAGGCAGGGACTCACTCGGAAGCTGAGGCTGTTGCAGGGGTGTGCACTGAGGCAGAGTGTGCAGGACATGGGTGTGTGGCCCATGGCATTCGCAGCATGCTCAGATATGTAACTGTTCCCCAATTCTTGTCCCTTTTTGTCACTGAGTGACACCAAAACTTTGACTAGAATATCTAGACTGCAAGTGCAGATACCAGGTTATATATGGAGTGTGGCATATTAGTAGTTCACACTGAGATTTTTTTCCCCAGATCGTGGGAAGTGCTTCCAGGTACCAAAAAGAACTCTCTCTTTTGTTGCCTGAGAGAGGAAATATTCAATATTAATATAAATCTGGCTGTACTCTAAATCATCCAGGGATCATATGATAAAAATCCCAATTTATTATCTAGAATTAATATTGCTTGTTGGAAAGACGAAATTGCTTAGTCTGTGTATTTTAGATTTCATTGCATTTTTAGTGCCCTGCCTGTGCTGAGTGTGTGCAGAGCACTGAGCAGCAGAGCCTGCATTCCCAGCAGCACTTTCCCTCTTCCATTCCCTGGGAACATGTGCCAATCCCCATCCAGCCCCTCACAGGGCTGTGTAGGCTCCCAGAAACGTACGTACTTGGTATTTTTAAACATTTGCAATTGCATAATTCTTTAATGAATGCATTTATTCCTCCGTAGCATGACACAGAATATAGGAGAGAGACTGAGCATACATTAGTGCCACAGAAAGCTCCTGGGCTCCAAGGAGCCCTGACCACCAGGGTTTGCATCCCTGGAGAGCAGCAGCTGTCCTGTAGGACAAGCTAAGCCTGGCTGCACTCAGGGCTCTGTCAGAGGCAATAATCACATCCTTGAGGCAGAGAAAATCTCCATTTTCTCAGAGGAGGTGATGCTTGGGGCCAGGAGGTGCTGCCAGAGCCTGGTGTCCCACAGAGCTCAGCTGGCTGGGCTCAGACCTGGCTGCAGCCAGACCTGCCAGGCATTGACTGGCAGGAGGTGGTGGCCCCAGAGGGCAGAGCAGGAGCACTGGCACTGCCACACAAACAAATCACTCTGTAGGTACCTGCTCCACCATTCCAGCAGCTCTGTCTCCCCTGCAGGATGCCCAGTCCTGGCAGGGGGCTCAGAGACCTTGGCACGGAGTCAAAAACACCCGTGCCTTCAATTTTAACCCATGGAAAACAATTACCAACTTTGTGTGAAGAGTTACAAGCCACAAGAGTTTGAGTAGAATGATAGCTAATTTGTCACAGGGTGAAAAAGTAGCATTTTGGGCTTTTTGGTGCAGGGACAGTCAGGGTGCTCCCCACTCCCCAGTCCTGGGGTGCTCAGCCTTCTGCAGCTGCAAAGGAGGATATTCTGCAGGAGTATATTGTGGATATTCTGCAGGAGTATATTGTGGATATTCTGCAGGAGAATATTGTGGATATTCTCCTGCAGGAGTATATTGTGGATACTCTGCAGGAGAATATTGTGGATATTCTGCAGGAGTATATTGTGGTTATTCTGCAGGAGGATATTGTGGATATTCTGCTGGAATATATTGTGGATATTCTGCAGGAGTATATTGTGGATATTCTGCAGGAGCCCCTCTTGCCACCAGCCCCATGGCTCCAGCCCTACCTTCCCCTTTCAGATTATGGGAAGTTGCCTCAGCGTGGAAGATGTTTGGGAGTTTTAAATCAAAAATGCAAAGTAAAAAAAATGCAGCTAGAGGCATCCATCAAAACTTCTCTGGTTCCTCTATTTGTCTTTTCTCGGAAGCTAATATCCATGAATTTGGTTATTAGAGTCATAATGTTATAATTATTTCGTTTAATACTCTAATTATCCCTTGTGATTAATCCTGACCATAACAGGGATATCTGTGAGTCTGGAAGGCATGTTCCAATGGCTTCTGCATTATGAATGTTAATTTGAGTTAACAAGTATGAGAGCTAGAGGAAAAGAAACCAAAGAGCACGAGGACTCTTTGCTTACAAGCAAGTGCAGGATTTCTCCTGCCTGATTTTGGTGGTAACTGGGCCAGCAGCCCCAGAGATTTCTGGGGCCTTTGCATTCCCACCACTGAAACAGTCAATCTCTGAGGAATCAGGAATCCCAAAGTGTTGGGCAAGATGAAACAGGAAAGCCTTGTAAATATGATTGTCTGGCAAAAGATTTTGAGAATATGGAAACTATAAGTGAGATTGAAATGAAAGCAAGCTTTGAGATCCCTCAGTTACTGAACAACTGGAAAACAATGGCATGGCCAGCTGAAGGTGATCCCCTTTTGATCAAACAATCCCCTCTGCTTGCAGACAGGCCCAAGGCTCAGAGCAGACCCTGCCAGCTTGGCAGCAGGGGCCCAAACAGGAGTTTTTAGGGTTTAAAATGTAACCCAGTGTGGTAATGTAGTGATTCTTATAGGCTGCATGTAAATGCTGTAGGATTTGTATCTTGTACTAGATTGGTTAGTGAGAATGAGAATATTCAGCACTGAAGAAGATTTATGGTATTGTAAGGGGAACCTTGCTCTCTTACCCTTTTACGCTCTTACCCTCTCATCCTCTTAGGCCTGAGCAGCTCTGAGCTGTGGCTGGCAGCTCCCAGCAGGACCCTGCACCCAGGCCCTTTGCAATAAACCACAAGTTCCCCACTGTCCTTCCCCCCCCGATGCTCCTACACCAAAGATGATGTTCCTGCTGTCAGTACCTTAGCCTGTCTTGGAGCTCCAATGTTTTCCTGTCCCCACTGGTGGTTTTTGGCTCCCACTGGTGTTTTTTGGCAGCTCCCAGCCTGGAGAGAGCCCTGCAGGACCAGGTTCCTTCTCCACCTGGGGACAGGGAGCTGTCACTCTCTGACATGCTCCTGCTTAGAAACCATCACTGCTCAGAAGGAAAGGAAAAGTCCCTAGTGGGGAATTGCTTTGTCCTGCCTGTGTTTCATCAGCTGCACAGCTCTGAATCCATTTGCTTCATTTGTTCCCAAAATGAGCTGCATTGTTTCGCAAAGCAAGTTTACCAGGGATAGACAAATTACCAAAATTTACTAACTAACATAAACCACCTGCGTACACAAACTTACTTTTCCTCTAAATAAAGAAACACCTGGCACTGTCTGGCTTCCAGGGGTCTGCAAATGTTGTTCTTTAAATATTTCTTCATGTGCTTGCAGACGTTTGCACATCGACCTCCCTGGAGCTGGGAACTCCAGGAGTGCAGGGATGGAGCACAGGCTCTAATTTTAGGTACAGAAATGTGAAAGATTGAGCTAAATGTGGCAAAGCCTGCTGTACAGCCTGAGGTGGGAAGTGAGGCTCAGGAGAAGCTCCTGAGGGATTCCTGTGCCCCTGGATGGCTGAGGGCAAACAGGGAATTGCCCCAGGGCTGGATTATAGATAGGAAAATAAATGTTACCTGGTTTCTTCTCTACTAATCCCTGACCCTCATTTTTGCTCCCAGTTTAGTTCCCATTGTAGTAAGCCCACAGGATTTGGCCTGTGGCAAACTGGATCTCTGTGCCTTTATGGACAGGGAAAATAAATGTATGGACAAAGGGAGTGGGTGCTCTGGCACAGACCCACGGGGCTCTGGGATCCTGGACAGAGGCTTTGCCTCTTTCCAACAGCATGGTGTCAAAACCAGCCAGTGCTACCTCATGGGCTGAGACAGTGGCTGTAAACACAGCTCAGGGTGCAAAATGAGGGTGTAGGAAAGGTTCTGACCTTGTCTCCTACGTGCAGGGGTTGGACAGAGCCAGCTTGGCCCTTGTCACCATGTGCTGCTGCCCTGCTGGCTGCACTAAGCTCAGCTTGCTGCTCATCTGCTCACTGCAGGCTGCTGACCCTCCCCTCCCACCTCCTGCAGCATTTTAGGTTTCCAGAACTGCCCACAGCCCTCTCCTGAAGACAAACACGTATCATCAGGGCAGAGCTCCTGGCTGGAGCAGCTGTGCCCTGCCCAGTGAGCCATGGAGGAGAAGCTGGAGCAGTTGTGGGTGCTCAGGCTGTGCTGCCATCACTTCCATAGCATGGACAGAGCAAGACAGAGATCCAGATGTTGAGCAGCTGCAGAGGGCATGCACAGAAGGCTGGCTGGTGGGAAGAGACTCTTGTGCAGGGGCACACAGGTGGCTCCTGATCCCTCCCAAGTCCTCCAAAGCAGCTGCCCAGGACTGCCAGCACACAGCAGAGCTGCAGCCCTCAGCTGCTGGAAAGACAACCCCAATTCCACTGAAAAGTTCATTGTCACAGACATCTTTGAGAAAAATCCTTTCCTTAGGATTTTTCCTCCTGAGAAGCTGGGAGGCCTCAGGAACAAAATGTAAACATTGATTATCTGCTGCTGTGGAATGCAACAGGTGCATCTGTGATCGGTCTCATGTGGTTGTTTCTAATTAATGGCCAATCACAGCCTAGCTGTCTTGGACTCTCTGCCTGAGCCACAAACCTTTGTTATCATTCTTTCTTTTTCTATTCTTAGCCAGCCTTCTGATGAAATCCTTTCTTCTATTCTTTTAGTATAGTTTTAATATAATATATATCATAAAATAATAAATCAGCCTTCTGAAACATGGAGTCAAGATTCTCACCTCTTCCCTTGTCCTGGGTACCCTCAAACAACACCACACAGGAGAAGCATGGCAGTGCCCACACAGGAGCTGCCCACAGCCTGGCCATGCCCTCATTTGATTAATTAGCACACGGATTTGGCTCCAGCAGCAGCCCCTGTACAGAGCAGCCAGACTGGGGGAAGCCAAGTCCCCTTTTCTGTGTCTCTGGCAGCCAATTACTCATTTCCAGTGCGACAGTCTGTTCCTAATTTGGCCAGTCAGGGGTTGTTGAAGGAAATAATGCAGCAATGTCCTCTCAGAGGGAGTCTCAGAAACAATATTCTAAGAGACAAGAGCAAATTAATGCAAGTCTGTAATGTTTACCAGCCCCTGTCACTGCCCATGCCTGAAGGACTGACTATTAACACCTGGTCAAGAAGAATATCTTTCTCTGCAGATTTTTTTTTAAAAGGCATCAGGGATGATATTGAGGTGCATGAAAATAATCTGATTAGTATGATGTCTCCTTGAAACATTTCTGAAACGTGTGAAGTGTTACTTTTACTGCAGGGTTCTTTTCCTTCACATTGTGGAAATCGAAGTGCAGAACAACACAAAAAGCAGAGATCCTTACCACACAGAATAATGAGGCCATAAAACCAAACAATAAACTTAATAATTTACCATAAATATCGAAAGCTCCGAAATTATTCTCTACATTAACTGCCTATGTTTCAAATGATCTTTGCATTCACCATGTCACAGATGGCAACATCAGACAAGAGAGTCCTTGACAAAATCTCGCTGTAATTATTCTTTCCACAGCTGCAGTTATTTTAATGCCTTTTCAGTTAAGCTGAAAGAGACGCACACGTTTTATAAATAAGGGCTTTTAACCAGTTTGACAATGAAGCATTTGAAACGTAGTGTGAAGAAGAAAAAAAAAGAAAAACCAACCCGAAAACTTTCATTGCATCTTGAAACCTGGGAGAGCAACTGTGAGGACTTGGAGCAGAAAGACAACCAGTCTTTCTACAGCAATACTTAGCAATTAAGACCAAAATTATGTTGATTGTGATGGTCTGAGATAGCTGTTACTGGCAACTTTCAGACTTGCTCAGACACAATGCAACAATTAGGTTTATTTTGGCTGGTAGCTCCGAGGAGTCTTTTCTCCATTGAGAAACTGCCCCTCAAGGACAGGCAGGGACTGATTCAGGAGGAAAATACAGCTTGGGTGAGGCCAAGGTTACACACTGCTCAACACCAAAGTGTCCAGCTGCAGTCTAGATTTGGATGGCTTTTCTTGCATGTTCTGGCTTTTTCCAACGTGCTTTAAACCATTGTGGAGGGTCCTTCTCCTCAAAGAGCACCACAAACCCATGGCCATTGTGGAGGTCCCTCTTCCCAAAGAGCACCACAAGCCCTGGCAAGCTTCAGCACGTCAGGAAAAGCAAACTCACTTTGGAGTTGTCCTGAATCACAGAATCACAGAATGACCGAGGTTGGAAAATCCCTTTAATATCACCTAGCCCAACCCATGCCCTAAAACCTCCTATCAGCTAAACCTTGGCTCTGAGTACCACCTCCAGTCTGTTTTTAAACTCCTCCAGGGATGGTGATTCTACCTCTCCCTGGGAAGACAATTCCGTTTCCCAGTCACTCTTTCAGTGAAGAATTTCTTTCTAGCATCTCACCTAAACTTCCCTTTGTGCAGCTGAAGGCAGTGTCCTCTCCTTCTGTCACTCCCATCCACTCAGAGCAGTTGGGGAGTTTGGGACACATCAAACAGCACAGCTGAGGATTCCAATAGGGATGAAAAGTTGAGCTGAAGCATCAAAATTCCATTTCCTATGGGAGTTTGTGGAAGTGTAGCCAAGCACAGCAGCCAGTGGGGCTCTGGGGGATCTTCATTCCTGCTCCCAGCTCTCTGGAGAGCCTGCAAACACCTCTGCCCCGAATCCATGTTTCAGGAGCCTGAATGAGTGGCCTTATTTTTTAAAGGTCTGAGCACTCAACAGCTCTTGTGGAAAACAAAAGGAGCTGAATCCTCTGGAAGTGAAGTTCCCCCGCTCCCAACAAGTTGCAGCTGCTTCTCCTTCCCACCATAAGCTGTCAGTTAGTTTAAAAGAAACGTGTGGAGATGCAGCTAAAGCAGTGGGAGCTGTGCTGGGAGGCTATTTTCCTGTTTAAACCAAAAAAAAAAAAAAAAGGAAGAAATGAAAGAGAGGGAGATCGGTGGGAGGTTTTTCACTCTGGAATCCTGGCAAGCTTTGGTGTACAAAGAGGACGTGGCAGTCTCCAAGGCTTGTGGACTGGGGAGGCCTGATTAATGGGGGTTATTGTCAGGGAGGCCTGGCTTTTATGCTCAACACTGAAAGGCACCAACCCTCAAAGTATTCAACATCACACAATAACAGATTGTGTGCAGTTAGCCTCAGAAAACAAACGTGTTCTCTCTCTATAGGATTATAGAGCATCCATCAGTGGCTGGCATTAAATACCACCCAAGTGTATGTAATTACTGATACGTGAAATCTAAACATCATTTTAAAGCAGTTGGAACAACAAAAAACACCTGGAGATTTCTGTTTCCTTTTCACTTCGAAGCATCCTTGCTTTCCCAACCAAAATGCCAGGGAACAGCCTTCCCTGGCCCATGTATCCTGGATTTCTGACATGTGGCTGCATCAGTCACCACACCCAGGACTGGGACCATTCCCTGCCAAAACCTCCCTTCATCCTCTTGTTAGATTCAGACTGCAAACAAAATAAAACTGCAGAGCTGAGAGGGTGTGGGAAATGGATTTGTAGAGAATGTAGAGAGGTGAAAAACACCTCTCAATTACCTCATCTCTAAATAAAAGAAAAAAAAAAAAAACTTAATCCAACAAGAGGGGGAAGCAGGATTTTTATGAGATGCTGTGCACTGAGTTGTTGGGCAGCTCATAAACCTGGGCTGGCTTAAAAATCCCCTGCAAAACCCAAAGAGCTGCTGCACACAGATCCCTCTGTCCTTGTTCTATCAGTTCTCTGTGGGAGAAGGGTTTGCTTCACTCTGGGGCCTGGACAGTGACCCAGGGAGCAGAAGGATTTCCTATCCTGCCTTCCTTGCACTGCACTGCAGGATCAGCCGCACAATTAAGAGCTATATTTAAGCACTTGAACAAACAAGCTCCCCTCCTGAAAGATTCAGGCATGCCTCGTGGGGTCCCCGTGTTCCTCAGTTTGGAATCTCAGGCTGATAAATTAAAAGCAAAAGAATCACTTATACAAATTAACTTCACATCCCGCCACGGAGCGAGCACAAAGCTGCTGTCACTTCTGATTTCAAACAGCCTTGAATTAAAGGGGGCTTGGATTATTATTTTTTATTTGAGAGAAGCAGAGCAGCCACTTGGTGGGATGGCAAGCAGCTGGCTGCAGACAGATGTCTGAGAGCTCTTGCACAGAGACAGCCTGGCACGGGGCAGGGTGACCACACCAGCATGGCACTGTGTGCCAGGTTTATGATTCACAGCATGGAACTGTGATTTATGATTCCCAGCAGGGCACTGTGTGCCAGGTTTGTGATTCCCAGCAGGGCACTGTGTGCCAGGTTTGTGATTCCCAGATGTGGAGAGGCCGGGGCAGAGCAGGGCAGCCCATGTGATGCTCAGGCACAGAGCAGGGCTCCCAAGGTTCCCATGAAGACAATGCAGCTTTCTGGCCTTGGTGTGCCTTCCAAGGTTGTCCTTCCACATCAGAACTCACTGCCCTTCCACATCAGAGCTCCTGGCCAAAGCTGGAGTTGGCTCCTGCCAGGCAGGGCCTGCTGCTGGTTCCCATGGCAGTGATGGGAACTGCTGGGATGGGCAGCTGCTTCTGAAGAGCACCCTTGATCAGGGATATTCCAGCCCTTGGAATCCAGAATCATAGGGTGTCCATGGTCCAGCCTCTCTCCCAGAGAGGAGGAGAAGATCAAAGCCATCCCATATGGAGTGGGAGAGATTCCCCAGGGCCTGAGAGCCCTGTGGGGTCAAGGCCCTGCTGATCCAGCCTCATAAAAATCCAGCCTCACACAGACTCAGCTCCACATGGAGCAGCCCCACATGTACCCAGCCACAAATGAACTCAGCCCCAAATGGACCAAGTCCACATGGACCCAGCCCCACATGGACACAGCTCCACATGGAACCAGCCCCACAAAGATCAGCCCCACATGAACCGTCTCCACACAGCCCCAACCCCAAATGGACCAGCCTCAAATGGACCCAGCCCCACACAAACCAGCCCCAAATGAACCAGCCCCAAATAGACCAACCCCAAATGGATCAGACCCACACAGACCCAGGCCCAAAGAGATCAGCCCCACATGAACCAGCCCCACACAGCCCCAACCCCAAATGGATCAGCCTCAAATGGACCCAGCCCCAAACAGATCCAGCCTCACACAGAACAGCCCCACACAAACCCAGCCCCAAATGGACCCAACCCCACATGGAACCAGCCCCACACAGAACCAGCCCCAAATAGACCAGCCCCAAATGAACCGGCTCCACATGGAACCAGCCCCACACAGAACCAGCCCCAAATAGACCAGCCCCAAATGAACCGGCCCCACATGGAACCAGCCCCACACAGAACCAGCCCCAAATGGACCAGCCCCACACAGACCCAGCCCCACACAGACCCAGCTCCATGTGGAACCAGTCCCAAATGGACCAGTCTCACACAAATCCAGCCCCAAATGGACTCAAGCCCAAATTGAAGAGCCCCACTTATACTTAGCCCCAAATGGACCCAGGCCCAGGCTCACATGCAACAGCTCCACGCTGCCACTGTGTCATTCCAGGATGAGCCTGGCACCACTGACAGGCAGAATCCTCCATCGTGTGGGTCTGGCTGAGGAGCCAAACAATTGGGAACTCATTACAGCCTCCCTTTTAATTAAGTGTCTCAAATAGGATGTAATTGCAATGTAATAGCACACGCTATTGTACATTAGTTAAATACAAAGGGATTATTAAGAGCATGTTTTAAAGGCTTTCCAGTACTGGATTGAGTAAACAGTTGCTAAGTTTCGATAAATAACTTTTAAAATCTACATTAAATAAGCAGTTAAGTGTATTTAGGATACTCTTTTTTTTTTTTTTTTTATTCCCCAGAATTGCTCCAGTCAGAGAGTCCTGGGTTATAATCTCAGTATTTCACTAGTAATAGGGCTGTGCCTGCTCAAATCTGTTTGTTCTGCCTCAAAGATCCTGCTGGGTGTGGCAAGCTCAGCTACTGACATCTGCAGGCTCTAAACCCTTCCCATCCCCACAGCCCAGAGGAGCTGCTGGTGTGCTCAGCCCTATTTTACAAGTACAGAATTAAGGAAAAGAAGAGCAAAGCCATTTGTTCAAAGCCATGCAGGGAGTCTGTAATAGAGCAGAAGAGGAGCCAACAACAGATCAAAAACGATTCCTCTAAAAATAAGGCTTTGAAAATCCATAAAGGAAAAGTGGCTCTAACAAAACTCTTCTGTTACGATCAAAAATGCAATTAGTCATTAGTGACTTTGGTAATGAATGTACAAATGTCCCATGACCCACAAAATCTAACAAACATCTCCATCCATTTGCTGCTTGTGCCCAGGGGATGCCAGCTGGGCTGACAGCAGTGGGTGGGCAGCACTGAGTGGTCCCTGGGGGCAGCTTTTGCCTCTTTTGCACCAGAGAAGGCTGCCCAAGGTTGCACATCACAAAAAAGGAGGTGTCATCACCCTGGGAGTCACAGCCAGGAATAATTTAGAGCTCCCTTAACCTTTGTAAGGCTGATCTTGAGCTCCCTGCTGCTCCCTGCAGCCAGGGTGTTCCTGCTGGGAGTGACTGGAGCATCCCTGGGAGGAAAAGGGTAAAAGCTGCTGTCCTGTGAAGTGACACAGGGGTCCTGGTGGCATTTGGGGGACAGGACACAATGGGGGGCACAGCTGAACTGTCAGGGAGGGAGCAGGAGCAGTGATGGCTGCACAGGGACCCCTCAGTGTCTCGGGGTCTCTGCTGCTCAGAGTGACCCCAAGATGTGTTAGAAATTCTCTTTTCCCAGCCTGGTGCTCAAAGAAGGAGTCAGAACTCTTCAGTTCTCGGTCTCAAAGTTGTTTATTTTTTCTTATCTATGAAATTCTTTCTCCTGTCCAGCCAAGGTCCACCAAGCAAGACAGACAGAGGCACTTTGCCTGCCCCTGGGGCAGTGTTGTTACCTTTTTATATAAAAAAACCTACATGTACAATATTTACAGTTACTTTTCAATACCTATCACCTATGTTAGACAGTGAGCTTCTACTCTAAACCAATCTAAAAGTGCCACCATCACAGCAGAAGATGGAGGCCAAGAAGAAGAAGGAGAAAGGCTGGACATGCACAGATTCCTCCATCTTGCCCCCTGAACCCCCATTCTAAAAACCCCACAAATCTGTTTTTCACCCCGTGATAAATTCACTGTCATTCTACTTAAGCTGTCGTGGCTTGCAGATCCTCATATAAAGTTGGTAATTTGCTCCATGGGTCATAATCAAAGTCACAGGGGCATTTTGGGCTCTGTGCCAGGGTCTCTGAGCCCCCTGGCAGGGGTTTGGGCAATCCAGGACAGACAGAGGGATGTCCTGAATTCTGACATCAGTGATGCTGAAAAGCCACCGTGTGCTGGGGCTGGGACAGCTGCACTGCCCTGGAGGGCTCCAGGGTAGCTCAGCAAAGGCAACCAGCTCTGGGTGATGGGAGTGTGAAAAATACATATTTTATGATTGACTTTTTGCAAATAATAAAATGAATATTATATGTGTTGTGTTAGAAAGTGATGCTGTATTAATTTTCTTAAGTAGTGTGTTAAATATAGTTTTAGGTTATAACATGATGTTAAAATTGAAACTACGCTGTGTAAGATACTTTTTAAAAGAGAGGACTCTCACCAAGATAGCAGCCACAGGACATCTAAATCTTTCAGACAAAATGAATTTATTGTTCTCTTATCGAGTTCTTCCTGCCTTGCTCAGCCCTGAAGAGGCATCAGGATTAAGAGGAAGTAGTTGACACTGACCAGACAGAATCCTGTGTTTGAATGGAATTTATGCATCATGTATGAGGTGTGTGAATATGCAACAGGCTGTTGCTTTTAAGGGTTAATCCTCTGTTAACGTGGGTCCTTTTTCAGGCTTATTTTACCCAGAAAAGGTACATGGACTGTCCATAACTCTTTATTGTCTCATATTGTGCTAAATCCTAATTGTCCAAATTTTTATTACTCTAATTGTATTACTATTTTTAGAACCATTTTATTACTATCAAACTTTTAAAATTCTAAAAAAAAGTGATTAGCATTTTTCACAGGAGCCACCAGGCAGGCTCGGGTGACTGAGCCCCTGCACCAACCAGCCCTGTTGGGGAGGCTGAAACCTCACTAAAACCTCACTAAAACCTCTCTAAAACTCTCTAAATCTTGCCCCTGCTCCCAGGTCCTTGTCCAGAGCTTCCTTCTGCTGTTCTCCCCCTGCAAAGCAGAAATCTCCTTTCAGAAGTGTCACCTCCCCTGCTGCACGCTGCTGAACAGGTAACACTAATGAAGGAGCAGAGAAGTCGGAACTCTTCAAGCAAGTGCTCTGAAAAATTAATGAGAAGCAGCAGAAGAACATAAATAATCCCTGCTCCCCATTAGAGGTGGTTAGCACCTTTCCAGTGATCCAGGGAAAACCTGCCCAGGCACCACCATTCCCCTTTAGAATCACTGTCCTGTGGATTTTGTCAGCTGGAGTCAAAGGGCAGTTAACCCTTTAACACTTGAGCGCTATTTTGAAGTAATTATTGTTAATCTAAATCAAAAGTGACAGCTTAACTGGTGGCAGAAATAGATACATATATATATATATATATATGAACCAAAACGAAGTTGCATTTTTCCTCAGAGGAAAAATCATTAGCTCCCTGGTGGGTTTACAAGTAATTTGCCAGCAATAAAAATGCAAAAACACATTTTGGTGTGCAACGATCATAAATAATCCTCGGACAAGATTTCTTTCTAGGACTCACAAGTCCACTCCCTTAATGGCAAGTTTTATTACCCTGGTTTCTCTGTGTTCTGTTACAAAATGTTGCTGTCAGAACAATTTACGAATTACAGCCCTGTTGGTATCAACTTCCATAATTCATATGGAAATTGGTTTCCCCACAAACCCTCACAGAGTACAAAGAGTCGTGTAACCACATAGAATGACCTTAATAACACAGAATATAGAGACCTATAACACAAAATATAGAGGTGCCTGGGCCAGCATTAAATATCCATGGTCACCAGGCTGGGGGGAAACTTCCCTTTAAATCATGTGCACATAGTGCTGGGGTGAGTGTGGGTGCTCAGAGTGTCACCAGTGCTGTCACCCGGGCTGGTGGCACCTCACAGCATCTTTAGGAAGCCAGGAACATTCTGTGGGTTCTGTTCCCAAGTGAAAAATCTCATCCAGCTGCTGAGGAAACTCTGAATTTTCTTAAAATTCAGCATTTTCTTAAAATACCAGGAAGTACAGCTTGTTCAGGATTTCAGCTGTGCTCATCTCTCTTCCCTCCACTTTTGAGGCCTGGGGATGAGGAGCAGCTGAGATGAAAGTCACAGAGGGAGTGGCTGTGCCAGGGGCACCAAGTGTGTGTGTGATCCTTGGAGTAGGAGAGAGAAGGAAAGGGAGTGACAGTCAATTAAGTGGGAATTGCCTCAGAAAAATTCTGAAGTAAATGCAAATCCAAAGAGTAAAGAGAGGGATCTGCAGCTCAGGCTGGATTTTGGGTGTTCTGAGCCATTGCTCTCCCTTCAGCAGGAGGAAATGGATGCAGCAACTGAAATTGCCACATTTCATAGATGAAGTTGCACTGCAGAAAAGAAAACCACTCAAATAGAAACCACTGCATTGATGTCTGAGAAAATTAGGTAAAGATGGTTCTAACTATTTTATTTACTGATCCTTTATAAATAGATAGGCACACATCCAAAGTCAGTCCTGGCTATTGCAATACACCACAGGGTAGAAGGTAGCTGCTCAAAGAACTGAGCATTTCTTGTATTCAGCACCTCATTTGTAACTTTAACCTAAAGGAAATTTGATAAACTGTGCAAGGACAAGCCCTCCATTTTAAAAAATATTATCAGCTTCATCTAAGATTTTGCAACACCCGTTCTGGACAGCCCTTTTGCCATGATGTAGATGAATAGGAAAGAAAACTGCAGATCCTATTTCCATTCAAATATTATGAGCCAAGCTGAGATGCCACCCTGAAGCAAAACATCCAGGGTCTTACTTTGAATTTTGTCTAAGCAAAGATGACAAAACCTGCTTTTGCAAGAAGAAAAGTGCATAAAATGAGGAAGAAAATGGTTTTCTTTCCCTATAAAGAAAGAGCAGGTCCTTAAGATTTTATAGACCAGAGATTTAAACCAAGAACACCCTTTTTACAAGTCCCTGGTTCAGCTTAAAATGGTAATGGCATTGCTGCTGAAACAAACAGCACCTGGAGCTGCAGGAGGTGCTGGGCTCTGCAGAGCTGCTTGGATGGGAGGGAAATGGATTCAGAGATTTTCCTGCAGCTCCTTCTCCTCCCATCCCAGGGACATTCTGGAGAGCAGCTGCCACATGGGAATCAGGACAGCATCACCAGCTCCTGCTCCTGGGAGCTCCATGGGGCTCTGCCACACCTCGAGGTTTTCAGTTTCGGTTAAGTTCTCAACTTTTGAAGAGATGGTTCAAATCAGGAAAATCCCATCTCTGTGCCAGACAGTTAAAACTGAAAGTAATTAAGGCAAAAATCTTTTCCTGCACAGAAAGTACCTAACATGTGGCAATAGTAACATCATCAGCATTTCTGCCATCCTAAGCCCAAAAAACAAATTGGATTTTGAATGGAACAATGACCTTTGTGTACAACTTATCTTGACTTCTGAAAGTAATGGCATTTTGTCTCCAATTCTACTGCTAATTGCAAATGCTGGATTCTGAATATTCACATTTGAGAGGGATTCATGGCTTGCTTGTTTCAGAAATCTGAATGCCCCCAGGAGAAGCTCCCATCCTGCAGGAACAGCGTGAGCTGAAGTTCCCAGACCTGTTCTCAGAACAGTTTCCTGCCCTGCCCAAACCCCAGCATGAACACCCAGACTGTGGGAGGCTGAACCCAGGCTCCTCTTTCCCAACTAAACCACCCATCAGCTCCAGACTTGGCAGCTGTGACTCCTCTTACTCCCTCCTACAGCTCCTTTCCCAACTCACACATCAAATTCCACTTACCCCATTTGTGAAAAATGCCCATTTTATGATTGGCTTTTCACAAATATTAAATGAATATTATATGTGTTATGTTAAAAAGTTCTGCTGTATTAATCCTTTTAAGCAGTGCGTTAAATATAGTTTTAGGCTACAACATAATATTAAAATAGAAACTATGAGATGTAAGATACTTTTCTAACTAGCTCAAGGAATGGATAAGATTATCAAGAAATTCTTTGCACAGAGATAACAGCAAAAAGACATTAAAATCCCAAAGAGAAGAAATATTGCAGGAAGAACCAGACTCCTTCTACCTCCTATCAGCCCCTATGGAGCCAAACCATGATTTACAAGATGAAGGGGGAGAAATTGATAATAAACAAAAAAATCCCTAGTTTGAAAGGAATGTTTGCATCATGTATGAGATGTATGAATATGCAGCAGGCTGTTGCTTTTAAGGGTTAATCCTTTGTTAGTAGACATGCTTTTTTGAGGAAAGGTTTGTAATTCTTTGCTTTTTTATTGTCCTTTATTGTCCTAACTGTGATTGTCCAAATTCTTATTGGTTAATTTACATTTATATAAAATGTGTATATATATATATATATATATATATATATATATATATACATATATATATATAAATATACATAATAATTTATATATAAATATATAAATATATTTATATATTTATATAGTGTAGTATATATCATTTATTTTTATATATTTCTTTTCATATATTTATTTATTTATATATATTTTGCTATTTTTATTACCATTTTATTACTATTAAATTTTTTAAAATTTTAAAACAAGTGATTGGTATTTTTCACACCAGCACAGCACAAATGTACCCCCCCAGCCATGGGGAATCACACCCCACCTGGGCTGAGCCCCCTCTGCTGGGCCAGGACACTGCTCCAAACCAGCACAGAGACCCCAAAGCAGATTAAGAGCAGTTAAAGCAGCCAATAATGCAGAGCAGAGCAGAGACCAGAGCACGAGTGACCTGAAGCATGATTTGCAGCGAATGTCTTTCCCTCTCATAAATAGGAGAGACACAGTGGGACGATTATCCACCCAGATTTATCTCCTCAGCTCTGTGTATATCCTTCTGTGCTTAAAAATGTCTCACTGCCCTTTGCGTTATTGCATTGCCCTTTACATTCATAGCACATAAACCTCTCAAGTACTGTAAAACTTACAAGGTGTAATATAACGTTGGGGGGTTTCTTTTACACATCATAAACAGAAGTCACTGGGAAAGGAAAGGAGCAAAGAAAGGGAGACATTACTTGGCCTGACAACAGCACAGGAGGAAAATATATATACAAGTATACATATATACACTTAAAATCACGAGCTGGATTGATTATCTGGCGTTGATGGATCACCTGAATGTGTTACGTAGATAAGGAAATTGATTGTTCAATAAATCACTGTCTGCACTAAGAATCCTGTGTTAGAAAAGAAAGGGGAAAATATTATAAATCTGTCTCGCATGGGCAATGAAAAAGCTTAAGCTTTTAAGGCTAATCATGATGTACCTTTTGCTGCACATCTGATAAAGGAATATCATCTCAGAGTTCTGCAGTGCTGAAGGACTGGTGTCTGTCCCAAGGCTCTGCAGGGAGAGAACTTCCTTGGCATGGCTGAGGGGCTGTTCTTGGTGCCAGCAGTGGGCAGGGTGACCTGACAGAGCCCTGTCACCTTGATTTTTTAAGTTTTTCTAAGCCCTCTGATGTTTACATTCTTGTAACGAACTTTCTCACACGCTTGCTGTAAATAACTCATTGTTTTGCATTATTTTATAGAGGAAGAGAAATTTGATCGACTGTTGGTTTATCCAGTGTCATTGGAGAGGTGGCACTGTCACCCTCCAATCTGTCACTTTTGGAAGTCTATAAATGTTGGAGTCAGAAAATAAACTTCCCTCTTTTTACCTTAAGAACAACAGTGTGTGTGCATTGTTTTATTTCGTGTCCCATAGTGACAGAGCCTCAGGGGTGCATCAGCCCAACCCCTGGAAGTGTCCAGGGCCAGGCTGAGCAGGGCTTGGAGCACCCTGGGACAGTGGAAGGTGTCCCTGCCCATGGCAGAGGGATGAAATGAGATGAGTTTTGATGTCTCTTCCAATCCAAAGCATTCTGAGATTGTGGACTGAGCTGAGTTTTCACATCCCTTCCAACCCAAAGCATTCTGAGATTGTGGAATGAGCTGAGTTTTCATGTCCTTCCAACACACAGCACTCTGAGGTTCTGACATCCAGCCTTGTCTCCTCTGCAGAGCAGGTGTTGAGGCTTTTTGTTCCATTCAGAACAGAATCCACCCCGTTCCCAGCACAAAACTTCTGCTGCAGGCAGGAAAAATCCCTGTCAGCCCAGGCAGGCACGGTGTCTCGCAGGGGGTGGAATTTCAAATCACTGCGGTGACTTCCCTCAGAGCGCTTCGAATTCACTGCAAAACTAACCAACGAGTCTAACACCTCAGTCCCCACAGACAGCCGTAACTCAGCTAAATTTGTGGGTTATACCAGATTTTATTTACTGCTTCATCCTGGGAGAAGAGTGCGAGCTGACAGCCGTCTATTCATTAGAGTGGGGGAGCCGCCCACGGCGCCGCCGGCTCTCTCCCCGTACTTTCCACGGCTCTAATCGAGTTTGGGCTCTGCAGAACCAGCTCTGTTATTTTGGGAATGATGTACCTTCCTACTCACCTGGGAACTGGGGAGTTCAGAGATCTGCTCTGTTCACCCCCAAGTCCCCACTGGGAACAAAGGAAATATCAAAACCATCAGATGTCATTACGAGTTAATGAGTGCCAGGGCAGGCAGTGGCCTCATCCCAGTCCTTACTGGAGGCAGGAACCACCATTTCCACCCAAACTGCTGCTTGCAGGTGCCAAGGAGAAATTGGACTTTGTCACAAAAGCCTGTGTAACACTGAGTGCTCCAGTCCCAGGGGAGCTGGGTACCCCTTAGAGGGGATCCCCAGTGCCCAATTTCCACAGCAATGAGCAAAGTGCAAGGACCAAATTCACAAATTTATCTGAACACTTATGTAATTTTAAGTCTCTGTTTCGTGCCTTTGGTATTAGCTAGTTTATCTGTGCTTAAAAACTTCTCCAAATGTCCCCACAGGATCCGTGCCTTTGGAAGCCCAGTCCCTCCTGCTGCTTTCCAGGTCACACTGCTGTGCTGAATGTCCCAGGCACAACAAGCTGACACAGAATGTGCCAGTTGTTCCCTTATTACTTCCCAATACTTATTTTTATTCTCTGAATCTGACCCCACGCTGGGGAGTGCAGCTTCTCGGCTGGGGCACAGCAAAAAAGCCAAAGTCTAACGAGGTCCCTGGACTGAAGTTTGAATAATAGAGATACTGTGTGGTGCCCAAGGCTGGTGCCTGCTCTTCTCTCTTCCTGCCAGTGCTGCAGAGCTGAGCAGCGTGGGGGAAGCTCAGAGCAGCTCTGGGGTTGCCTCTGACGCAGGGGTACCCCACGCTCTCCTCAGCCGCTTGCAGCTGAACCGCGTTTGGCTGATGATCTTCCCTGCCAGAAATAACGGAGCAGTCACATCCTTATTTGTGTGTTCATGCTCAGTCTCGCTGCAGATTTAAAGCACAAGGAGCCAGGTAATGCTGGCGAGGTGAGAGTCTCACAGAGCAAACCTGAGCACTGGAGCTGTGGCTCCCCCGGGGGCAACACAGCAAAGGGGGGTGAGAGGGGGCAGAAAGGGTTAACAAAGGCGACCACAAAGAAAAGCTGGTGCAGGAGCAATGACAAAGCAATGAGCTGAGCCCTCCACCTGCTTTAAGAGCTCTCCCTTGTGCTAAGGACCTGCATCTGTTTTAGTCTTTATCACAAGTGGTAAATAGCAGCACATCACCCCTGTTTTCACTGTCAATAACACAAATCCATGTATCAATGCATGAACCCCCATCCCACTGAAATCCCCTCTGCACCGGCCCACACTGCGACAATCCCTGCCTGGCAAACCGAGCTGGGGCACAGCACTCCTGTTCCTGCCATGGAGCAGTTCTGATCCTCTCGTTCAGCCCTCAGCTCCTCTCAGCCTTCCCCTCTATCCCCCCTCCGTGACTCCGGTGCTTTCAGCTCGCTGTCTGCCATTCCCAGAGACTCTGCTGTGCACAGGGAGCAGCCCAGACAGCATCGCCGTAAAGCTGCAGCCGAGAGGAGGCGAAGGAGATTGCGAAACTGGTGGAGACACACATTACACCGGATTAGGGGGCTTAATGCTGGCTACGAACACCGCGACGGGCGGATTTGCCGCCGTGACTCCTCCACGAGGGACTCCAGCACCGCATCTCTGCGGGCACAGCTCGGTGCGAACGCTGGAGATCTGCTCTGCTCCGGAAGGAGACTCCAGCACCTCCAGCACTTCCAGCATCTCCAGCAGCTCATCTGGCACAGCTGGCACAGCTCTATTCGAGCACTGGAGATTCGTGCTGGTTTGGGTGCAGAGACTCCAGCATCCCCAGCAGTTCAGTTGGCACAGCTCTGTTCGAGCACTGGAGATCCACTCTGCCTCGGGAGGAGACTCCAGCATCTCCAGCATCTCAGCTGGCATAATTCTGTGCGAGCGCTGGAGATCCGCTCTGCCCCGGGAGGAGACTCCAACATCCCCAGCATCTCAGCTGGCACAGCTCGGTGTGAGCGCTGGAGATCTGCTCTGCCCCTGCAGGAGAGACTCCAGCATCTCCAGCAGCTTGGTGCCAGTGCTGGGGATACGCTCTGCCCTGGGAGGAGAGGCTCCAACATCTCCAGCATCTCTGCTGGCACAGCTCCGTGTGAGAGCTGGAGATCTGTGCTGTTTTGGGAGGAGAGACTCCAGCATCTCCACAGCTCGGTGCGAGCGCTGGAGATCCGCCCTGCCCCGGCAGGAGACTCCAGCACCGCATCTCTGCTGGCACAGTTCGTTTCGAGAGCTGGAGATCCACCCTGCTCCGGGAGGAGACTTCAGCAACTCTGCTGGCAAAACTCCTGTGAGAGCTGGAGATCTGTGCTGTTTTGGGAGGAGAGACTCCAGCATTTCCAGCATCTCTGCTGGCACACCTCCGTATGAGCGCTGGAGATCCGCTCTGCCCCGGCAGGAGACTCCAGCATCTCCAGCATCTCTGCTGATCCAGCTCGGTTCGAGCGCTGGAGATCCGCTCTGCCCGGGAGGAGGGACTCCAGCACCGCAGCTCTGCTGGCACAACTGGCACAGCTCTGTTCGAGTGCTGTGGATCCACGCTGCCCCGGGAGGAGATTCCAGCATCCCCAGCATCTCCAACATCTGTGCCGGCACAGCTCGGTGTGAACGCTGGAGATCCGTGCTGTTTTGGGAGGAGACTCCAGCACCGCATCCCTGCCGGCACAGCTCGGTGCGAGCGCTGTGGATCCGCTCTGCCCGGGCAGGAGATTCCAGCATTTCCCGCATGTGTGCCGGCACAGCTCGGTGCGAGCGCTGTGGATCCGCGCTGCTCCGCGGAGGGTGCGGAGCCGCGGCGGGGCACTGCCCTCTGCCGATGCGGGGCCCGGCTGGGCGCCAGCGCATATCGCGACAGGCGGGGAGGCTGGGTGTCAGTCAGGAGCGCTGATTCCCTGCAAGCGCTGCTGCTCTGTACCCAAGGAGAGCCTCATTGCCCGGGGAAAGGGAGCCAGCTCAGAATGAGTTCAGTGTCGCTCCGGGCAGGCTCTACAGGAACCTTCTCCCAGCATCAGCCTCTGCTTGGTTTCATTAATAAATACACCCGAGATGCAGAGATTCGGGTCAGAGAGGGGGATTTGCACCTGCTGGGGGTAAAACCAGAGGTGGCACTGCAGCATGAGAGGAGGGGCCAAAGGCACGTGTGACACGGTGTCCCTGTGTGTGTCAGTGGTGTGTGTCAGGGTATCCCAGTGTGTGTCTGTGTGTACCAGTGTGTCAGGGTGTCCCAGAGTGTGTCAGTGTGTCCTGGTGAGTGTCAGTGGGTCCTGGTGTGTGTCACAGTGTCCCAGAGTGTGTCAGGGTGTCCTAGTGTGTGTCAGGGTATCCCAGTGTGTGTCAGGGTGTCCCAGAGTGTGTCACTGTGTCCCAGGGTGTTGGTGTGTCCCAGTAAGTGTCACAGTGTCTGAGGTGTGTCACTGTGTCCTGGTGTCATGGTGTCCCAGTGTGTGTCAGGGTGTCCCAGTGTGTCAGTGTGTCCTGGTGAGTGTCAGGATGTCCAAGGTGTGTCAGTGTGTCTCAGTGTGTGTCACTGTGTCCTGGTGAGTGTCAGGGTATCCCAGAGTGTGTCAGTGTGTCCTGGTGAGTGTCATGGTGTCCCAGTGTGGTCTGTGTGTCCTGGTGAGTGTCTCTGTGTCCTGGTGTCAGCGCGTCCCAGTGTGCATCACTGTGTCTCAGTGTGTGTCACTGTGTCCTGGTGAGTGTCAGTGTGTCCCAGAGTGTGTCAGTGTGTCCTGGTGTGTGTCAGGGTATCCCAGTGTGTGTCACTGTGTCCTGGTGAGTGTCAGTGTGTCCCAGAGTGTGTCAGCATGTCCTAGTGAGTGTCAGTGTGTCCCAGTGTGTCTCACAGTGTCCCAGTGTCAGGACAAGTGCAGCCCCTTCTCTCCACTCACCACCAGCCCCCCAAGGCTCCCTCACCCCTCAAGTTGTGCCCACCCCTGCTGCCCCAGCCCGAGGGTGCCCAGTGCCCTGAGGTATCAGCCCAGCACAGAGCTGTCTGCTCTGGTGTCTCTCGTGCCTCGTGATAAATGAGAGTCTATTCTTTCCTGCTATGTGGTTTGATCTTAATTTCCTGTATGAAGTTCTCGAGAGAATGCCAAGATCAAATAATTAGACTGTTCTGCGATAAAGAGTTAACATTGTTATTCAAATGTATTCAGAATTCATTTACCACCAAACAATTTACACTGCCGCCCTCCTATCCTGCTGAAATTACCAGAATGTGTTATCTGACACACAAACGTCTCGTGACCTGAAATAACTTTATCAACCATGAAATGCTTGAGCAGTGGGTGCACGGTCACAGAAATGCCCAAGGGAATGCAGCAGAAGCTGCAAAGGCAATAAGTGATTTAAAACCACCCTGCTGCCAACCCCAAAGCACTCTGGCCACTCTGGTCACCAGGCAGAAAAACCCTGGAGCTGCCTTGCTGAGGATTCCCACTCCAGCATTCATGTCCACTGTGGATGTGCAGCTCTCAGCCCTTGGGTGCTGCCTTTTCAGCCTGGAAAAGCCTGTTTCTGCTTTATTTTTAAAAATACAACTTCATTTGCAGAGTGTGGGAAGGTGGTTTCAAAATAAAATTCCTGACAGGCATAATAAGCCTCAGAAAAGCCAATCACACAGAGCAGGATAATTATCCACAGAATTTGTTTTCTGTGTATTTGTGTAAAATAATCAATGATATTTTTCTCACACGGATTCCAATTTGATTGTATTTTTCTGTGTTACTTGCAAATCATACAAACAATCGATGCTCTGACCCCTTCTCTATGCAAACACAGCTTCGAAAGACACTACAAGAAATAAAATCCGATAAATTCCTCACTCAGGGTTGTTTGTTTAAAAGCTTTGCTGGAGTCTGATCCTGCTCACAGCGACTTCAGAGATACAGGAGTGGGACTTTCAGACGTGCTTGAGGTGGGATTATTGCCACAAATATCAGCAGGAATAGAATGTCTGTAAAATCCTGGCACAAAAGTGAGGACCCAGATGTGGAGGTGATGCCTTTTATAAGGAATAAGGAAAACGAGCCCATTTTCTGGCCTGGCACACTCCTCCTGCAGAGGGGCACACAGCTGGGCTGGGGGTGACCCAAGGGAAGAGTGGGATCCTTCCTGTCCCCTTGCCCACACAGGGGGCACATCAGGGGCACTCCTGGCTGGAGTGGGGTGGCCAAGGGCAATGATGGCAGCAGGGCAGCGTGGTGTCACCTTCTCAGCAGCACCTGAGTGCAAACCCACTCAGGATCCTTGAATCCAGTTCCTGAATGCAAACCAACTCAGGATACCCCAAATCCGAATCCTGAGTGCAAACCCACTCAGGATCTCCCAGATCCAAATCCTGAATGCAAACCCACTCAGGATGCCCCAAACCCAGCAGCACCTGAGTGCAAACCCACTCAGGACCCCCTGAATTCAGCTCCTGAATGCAAACCCACTCAGGAACCCCTGAATCCAGCTCCTGAGTGCAAATCCAGTTCCTGAGTGCAAACCCACTCAGGACACCACAAATCCAAATCCTGAGTGCAAATCCACTCAGGACCCCTTGAATCCAGCTCCTGAGTGCAAATCCAGATCCTGAATGCAAACCCACTCAGGACACCCCAGATCCAACTCCTGAATGCAAACCCACTCAGGACCCACCAAATCCAGCTCCTGCTGCCTGCCCAGTGCCAGGGGTCTGTTCTTTACAATTCACTGATCTCAGCCCATTGGCATCCGATCCTCACCGTGTCTCACTAACACATCATCCCTCAAAAGCATCACTCGGAGGAATTCCTGGTGATGCTTCAGCCACAAAATGGGTCTGCTGGAGCCGCCAGTCCTGCTCCACCTATCCCAGGCATCCCGCCCTGCTTTGTTAGGGACGGTGCCACCAGCTCTGCAAAATGGCATCGGGCTCTGTCTGTGTGCTGCTGTTTAATCCGAGTGCAGGGTTGGACAAAGGGGCTCTGCACGTCCCACAAGCACCTCCTGGCACTGCTTTAGCTGCGATGGTAGAAATGCTCAGCCGCTCCTGGTGCCAGGTGTGAAGTGCCGGGCTCAGCCGCAGTGAGGGCGGGCAGCAGTGCAGCATCCCTCAGCGAGATGAGCACGGGCAGCTCCTCTCAGCACCACCACCCTCCTCTTCCTCTGCTCCAGGGCACCTCGGAGCTGAATCGAGCACCCGGGTGGTGTTTTCTGATACGGCGTTTTCAAATATTTAACAGATTGCGTAATAACCGAGCAGCTGTTGAAGGAGCTTCAGATATAAAGTCCTGCTTTAAAAACCCATCCTGCAACAAGGCACAGATTTTCTTTGTACATGTGCATGTATAGATTATGTTTAGATGTGTAGATTAAATATTTATATTTTACTGGGGAGAGAAAGAGCGCTTTTGGCTTTTTATTCCCTTTCTTAGATATCTCTCTCTGTATTTATTTTAATAGTCAGCTTCACAGGGGAAAAAGGAGAGCTTTGAGAAGTTACCTGCTTTCTCTCTGGTTTGATTTTCAGTGCTAAACCAATAGTTACTTAAGTGCTCTGCACCTCTTGGTATAACCTAATAATTAAAATAATTACTTGAAAGCCAGGGCATCTTTGCACAAATTAATGCAGGGCAAGAAGCTGCAGTTTTCCAGTGGGCTGAAAAAGAGGTCACAAAATGATGCCAGTTTTAGCTGAGAGAGAAGGTAAACACAGATCTCCCTGCAGCCCCGATTAAAGCCTTTTCCTGATCTTTTAAGTTTCTTACTTTAGTGATCAAGAAGGTGGCTGGATGAGGGGCTGGCTGTTGTGGGATTTCTCAGCAGGTAAAGGGAAATTGTTCCTGTGGGAGGCACGGCAGTGCTGGCAGTGGCACAGCTGTGCTCCTGCAGTGGGCAACGCTTCCTCCCTTCCTGTCTGCCTGCCTTCATCCCTCCATCCCTCCCTGCCTCCATCCCTCTGTGCCTCCTCCATCTCTCCATCCCTGCCTCCCTCCCTCCCTCCCTCCCTCCCTGCCTTCATCCCTCTATCCTTGCCTCCATTTCTCTCTCCTTGCCTCCATCTCTCCCTCCTTGCCTCCATCTCTCCCTGCCTTCATCCCTCCCTCCTTGCCTCCATCTCTCTCTCCTTGCCTCCATCCCTCCCTCCCTGCCTCCATCTCTCCCTGCCTTCATCCCTCTATCCTTGCCTCCATTTCTCTCTCCTTGCCTCCATCTCTCCCTCCTTGCCTCTATCCCTCTCTCCCAGCCTCCATCCCTCCCTCCCTGCCCGGTGAAGGGGAGCAGAGCTGCAGCAGACCCAAGTGTTTTCGTGAGGGGCTGGCAGCAGTCTCTGCATTGAAATCTCCTCTGTCCTTTTGTGCAATTGCTTTGAGCCTGGAAAATCCATTTTCAGGACAACTGAGGCACTGAGAGTCGAGACTAAACATCTCCACAGAGCCCTCAGGGATACTCCTGAGTATCCTGAATATTCCCATGAGCCAGGCGAGCCTCCCCTGGAGTCTCAGCAGCTGCCAGCCCCAGCGGCCCCAGCCCATTTCCCCACCAGCATCTGCCACATCTGCAGCCGCCCCTGGCCGCCTCCTCGGAGCTCCAGCCTGGCAGCAGCCGGCTCTGGGCACCGAGAATCAGCCCCAGCCCTGCTGCTGCCAAGCCCGAAGCAGGAGGAGCTGCCAGCCCGGCAGCCCAGCTGCCACAGCTCCCCCTGCACACACAGCTCATGGTCCCTAAGGGGATCAGAGCCCTGGGACCTGTCGGGGAGGGAAACTCCAACACTGTGCCACCCCAGCACTGCGGGGCTGGCCTGGGGACAGGCTGGTGACACAGCGAGGGGTCTCATAGCAGGACTGACGCCTCCTCCCCACTCCTGCAGAGCCCTGTCAGCAACCACAACCAGCGTTCCTGGGAGTGGGTTTGTGTGGCACAAAACATTTCCAGCTGTTCCAGGAGGAGGCTGAGCATACTAAACAGCTTGGCTCTGGTGAAAGTTCAGCAGCCGCCAGGGCCCCAGGCCCGGAGGCAGATCTGTTAACCTTTTCCACCGATATTCCTGGCACCACAATGTGCACGGGGTAACATCTGCCTGGAGCACCCCAGTCACGGGAGTCTGGGGGGTACCAGATGCTCACCCTGCAGGAATCAAGCCCTTGTCCATGACACGATCTGGGCCATGCAGCCACTTCAAGCCGTGCTGGAGGTGACAGTGTTTCACTTCAAAAAGCACCTGTCCCTCAGGAACAGCATTTTTCTCTTTCTGGCTTTCCCATTGCTGCTGTGCAGTTGCACTGGCTTAACTAAGACCCATTCTTTTTTCCCCCCCAGTTTAAAATTATTCACAAATCTATTCAATTTTCACTGGTTTCTCTGAGTTAAAATTTGAACTGTCAAAAGGCAGGTAAACCTGTCCTTGTAATTTTTAGTGGGCAGACAGCAAATCCCCGGGAATGTGTACCAATGGCAAAGTGCATGGGATGTAACAGAAATCAGCGCCGTTCTTTACATGACATGATTAAAACAAGTATCTCGTTTAATTAGAAAAAGAAAGATCGCAGACTCATTCCCAGGATGTTATCTGTGCAATTACTTTATGTAACATTATTAAAAATTAATTTTCCCCAGAACCTCAGCAATTTAATGAAACATGCCCGGTCCTCAGCAGCAGCTGCAGCGGAGCCAGCCCACTGCCATCCTCCAGGCAGCGGCACTCGGTCCCCCCGGGCTGTCTGTCCCTTGCTCTGGGCACATCCAGCCCTGGGTCAAAGCAGCCCTGCACAGCACCCTATTGCCGCAGGCTCAACAGCTCTCCTCGCACCGGGTACCGCAAGCAACCGCATCCCCCTCTCCTGGGGCTCGGCATCCCGCATCTCCGTGAGCAAAAATCCTTTTTCTCCAGGGAATCAGCATCCCTACTCTCTGGGTGCTCGGCATCCCCCCTCTCGGGGTGCTCGGCATCCCCCGTCTTTGCGGGCTCAGCATCCTCCCTCTCCAGAGGCAAAACATCCCTCCTCTCCGGAGCAAAGCGTTCCCTTTCCCCGGGGAAAGGGACAGAGGGACAGCACTCTCCTCTCCTCCTCGCAAGGTGCCCGGCACCCCCATCGCTCCTCGCCCGGAGCGGCTGCTGGCACCGGGAGCTCTGCTCGCTCCGTTCCGGGACACAGCCCCCGCCTCGCCGCCGGCACCTTCCACCACGGCACCCGGCAGCGCGTCCCCAGCCCCGGACAGCGCATCCTTCCCCCCAGCCCCGGACAGCCCATCCTTGGCCGGGGGAACCTCCGCCCCGGCTCCGGACAGCGCATCCCGCAGCCGCGGGTACCGCATCCCCCGGGCAGCCCCGGGCAGTGCGGTCTCCGCCCGTTCCCGAAGTTCTCCCGCAGCCCTTACCGATCCGGATGACATGCGGCATCCCGTGCGAGCTCTGTCCCCAGAAGCCGCCGACCAGGAGCGCTGCCCAGTATTCCCAGAGGACGCGGCGGAGCGCCGGCCAGAGATGGGGCATCGTTGGGTCGGGCTGGGGCCGGCGCGGCCCTACGGCCCCAGGGGCAGCGGGGACAGGAGCGGCTGCTGCTGCCCGGGGCTCAGGAGCGGCCGCTCGGCGCCGGGGCCGGGCGGCTCATGGCACATCTTAGAGCGGCCGCGCCGGCCCGTCCCGCGGCTGCCACGGCTCCGGCCGCTCCCTTCCGCTCCCTGCCGAGCCGAGCCGAGCCGAGGCGGGCTGTTCCGGGCCGAGCCGTGCGGTGCCGGTGCCGGTCGGGCGGCACCTGCGGAGCCGGGGCTGCCGGTGCGCCCCAGGAGCGGCTCTGTCCCCTCCTACCGCTGATGCGCGGCTCGCGCAAAGCCCCGGAGTGGAGCGTGCACACACCGACACACTCACACCCCCTGACACACTCCCCCTGACACACTCACACCCCCCGACACACTGACACCCCCCGACACACTCCCCCTGACACACTCACACACCCCGACACACTCCCCCTGACACACTCACACACCCCGACACACACCCTGACACACTCACACCCCCTGACACACTCACACCCCTGACACACTCACCCCCCTGACACACTCGTACCCCCCGACACACAGCCCCTGACACACACCCCGACACTGACACACAGCTGGTCCCCCGGGTCGGGATGCCTCGGCGGGCACTGCGGGGCGGGGGGCGATGGCCAAGGGGTCCGGGGGGTCCCGGCAGCGCCTCTGCTCCCTCTGCCCCCGATGGAGCCCTGTCCCGCAGAGGACACCCTGTGCCCGGTGTCCCCCAAGCGCTCGGGTGTCCCTTATGGCCCCGGGGTCGCGGTGTCCCCGCCGGTGGGCACCGGGAGAGGCCGGGCAGGGCGGTTTGGGGCTGGGGGCGGCATCCCGGGGCCGGGGCCGCTGCAGCAGCGGTGGGAGCGCCCGGCCCGCGCTCCGCAGCCGGAGTTTAATGACCTCGGTGACAGAGACAAAGGGATGCCCGTGCCGCGGACCGGGAGCTGCTTTGTCAACGTGCTGGGCTAGGCTAGGGTGAATTTCTTTTTCTTTTTTTTGTTTCTCATTTAAATAATTTGATCTATTCCATCATTTCCAATCGTTCCCATTTGCCAGCTGTCTGCTCACTCCAGCCTGGAACAGCTGAAGAGCAAATCTTTAATTTTCTTACAAACATACTATCACTCTGTACCGGCTCATCTTTTTAATTTTCCTCAGCAAGCTCGGCATGCTGAAACGCTGATCTCCAGAGCCCCATCCCGGAGGAGGTTTTGGGAGCCGGGGTGTGTGGACTGGAGGAGGAACACTGCAATAATGCAAGCCATTATTGATGTACAACTCAAAGAGAAGTTGCTGGCTGTCACGTCTGCAGGGAGGTGGACACACAGGGAATTCCCTATTTTAGTGGTGTCTGGGCTCTGGCTGATGGGACAGCAGCAGTGGGGGATCAGCCAGGGAGTGTGACAACCATCATCAGCACGGAATCATACAGAAAAACTGGAAAAATCTCTGTCAACACAGCCAGGGCAGGACCAACCCCTCGCAGAGATGCTCCCCGATGCGATGGGAAGGTGCAGCTGGTGTTTCATCACTGTATTGTGGTGAAGGGAACGTCTCACTCCTTCCCCAGCCCCAGCAGAGAGGCAGAGGGGCTGCTCAGCCCCCTCCAGGCTCTGAGGAGGGGGTGTTGGTGTTGGTTGTGGGCAGGGCCGAGGCTCCAGCTCTCCAAACCTTCCTGCCTGCGCCAAATCGGTTACAGAAAAGAGTGGCTCGTGTTAAGGATATTTTTATCCCTCCTGACACCAGCCATGGATAAGATTTAGCAAAAGGGCATGGAAGAAAATTTCTTTAAATACTGCTTAAGTGAAGGACAGCTGTTTCTGTGAACTTGTTATAAAATTAAATGTCACAACCTGGTGACTCTTTGCACCTGCAGATAAAAAAGTCCCACAAAGCTGTTGGGAGGGAGCAGGTAAAAAGGGCTGTGGCTGTTCTTTGCTCTTTGCAGACTCCAGCACATGGAGCAGAGGTTTGATTTTTGTGGAGTGTTTAAATTAAACTGTAGCTGGGAGGAAATATTCTGTTAGTTTGGGATGCTGCTTCCTGCCTTTCTGTCAGCACCAGGCACTGATAATGCTCTGGATCCTACTGCAGAGCCAGCACAAACAGTTTATTTTGTATTAAATTATTTGATTAGTGGCAGATGGGTGTGTGGAGGTCACGGACAGACCTCATCTCCTGCGTGTAGGTCAGAGAGGGCAGGACTGAAATAATCCTGTACCAGAAATTACCACAGCATCGAGCTTGGGCACAGGCAGAGGAGCACTCCAGGGCTTTCATGGCTTGTCCTTCCCAAAACAACCTGAGGGCATTCAGCAGAGCCACACGGCTGTGTCACCTTTCCTTTGTGTCCCCACACTGTCCCCATCCCACCCTGGGTGTGTCACCTTTTCTTTCTATCCCCACTTGTCCCCTTCCCACCATGGCTGTGTCTCCCTCCCTATGTGTCCCCACACTGTCCCCATCCCATCCCTCTCCTGTGATTTGGCAATTCTCCCCTCTCTGGGCAGCACCCAGGGCAGTTCTGTGGCAGGATTACAAAGAGGGCACTTTGGAAACTTCTCTTAGGTGTTGCTGCTTGGGTTTTTTTCCCCCATACAAAGACTCAATTTTCACCCCACTCAAATTTCCTTCCTTCTGCCTGGACCCAGACCTGTGAGCAACGACCTTCACCAGCCAGGCCAGATTTCCCCTGGAGCCAGAGCCAGGCTGTGAAGGACAATTACAGCACAGGCAGGATGAAAGAAGGAGGATCCTGGAAGGTTGATAGAGCTCCTCAAGGGCCCAGAGCTCTGGTTTGGTGCTGCTGCACAGGTGAGTGCTGCCCAGTGGGATGCTGGCCTGGGGAACAGGATTTATTTATTAAATTTCATTTGTCACCAAGCTGAGTCAGGATTTTCCTCAGGAATCTTTGGCCATGCCTTGAGGACAGTCAAAGGTAGCAGAAAGGCTTTGGGTGACTTCTTACAGCAATGCTAAAAATACAAGATATTTGCCCAGTTCATAAGTGCTGTGAAAATAGCTTTAATGTGGTAATTCATCATTTAAGAGTGTATCAATTAATGCAAACTCTGGTGTATTTATAACTTGTGAACATAGCGTACCAGTGAGGAGAAGCCGATTGGTTATTTTGAGTTTGTTGAGAAGATATTTGGATGTTATTTATTTCGTGCTGCTGTTTTTACTATGAATATGTGGGGTATTTAGAGCTCCAGGTATTACAAAGGTCAGATTTAAAATTGTGTACATCTTATGGGGTTTTTTATATACACAAAAATTCAGCCCTCTCACCTACAAATAAAGCTGTAGGTTTAAGGGTGTTCTCAAGACACTGATTTAAGACTTCTTATTTTTGAGTATGAAAGGGAACCACTTGCAAAAGTGGGAAATAGTGTTGAGGTTATTGATATCTAGAGGAAAATGCTGATTGAAGAAAGACATTTTCAAATCAGACTGATGCTTTAGAGCAGCAGCAGAACTATGAACCTGGCAGAAAGAGACATAAGCATTTCTATAGCCACAGCATTTTTCAATACTAATGAAGAAAAAGAGGCTTCTCTTTATTTCTGTAATGGTATCTAAACTGGTTCGTTGGAATTAGCTCCATCCACATGTGTTTTGTTTAGATTTATATGCATCAGCTCTAATAGAACCACCATCAATCTGAGTTATGAGGCTCAGTGCTCGCATTACCGAGATTCATGTGCCGGAGTCGGCTCCTAAAACATCCGAGAGGGAAAATACCTGGGAAATGCGGATTTCTGGGACTTGAGTGCCCTCTACTGAAACCGTCCCGGCTCCGACCCTTCACTGTGGCACCCGCAGCGTGATTGATGCTTTGCTAAATTGAATTGAAGTCTGCGGTTCGCAGATCCATTATGGAGCATCCCTCCTTTCCTTCCTCCCTGGTCTCACCCCGCACTCCAACACTCTGGATAATCCTGGCTCCTGCAGCTGTGCCACGGCAGATTTGCTGGTTTTAATGGCAAGTTTAGATAGTGAAAGGAGGATTCCTTTGGGTATGTTAGGAAAATTAATCCACAAACACCAGAGGTTTGTGTCCAAAAAGGAGACAGAGGAGTCCTGGAACTTTATTCCAATAAAGGGAGAGGCCATGGGGCATTCCCCTGGGGTCTCTCAGATTTTTGGAGGATGCAGCCTCCTTTTTATCCCAATTTCCCAGCTGCATTTCCCTTCTCTCTTTGCCCATTGGCTGAGGTACTTGAGAGGTTCAGACTTCCCAGAACACCTGATACCAAAGATTTCCCTCTAATGTACAACCCTCCCTTTTAATTTGTAATTCTTATGGAATTTAGGGGTTTTTCTTCCCCATTCTTTCTTTCATCTTTCAATATCTAATTTCATTTCTTAGCAAACCTAAAGTTCATTTGTAAAATGAAATATCCTTTTCCATTCACCAATCAGTGGAATCCTCCCCATTGTTTCTTTTATCTCCCAGTGCTGGTTTTACCTACCAGCAGACCCAGAGCTTGTTTGGAAAGACAGATCCACTATTCCTCTCAGGTGTAACCATGCAGGAGCTGTGCTGGCACTGAGGAACGCTGAGGCTGGGCATGGTGATGCTGCAGGAGAAGCTGGCTCTGCCCGAGGGGTTTGGGTCTGCTTGGTGCCTCTTCTGGGAGAGATTTAACTTTGTGCCTTGATGCCTTTTTCTGGGAGAGGCTTTAACTTGGTGCCTCTTCTGAGAGAGGTTTAACTTTATGCCTTGGTGCCTCTTCTGGGAGAGATTTTAACTCCATGCCTTGGTGCTTCTTTTAGGAGAGGTTTAGCTCCATGCCTTGGTACTTCTTTTAGGAGAGGTTTAACTCTGTGCCTCAGTGTTTCTTTTGGGAGAGGCTTTAACTCTGTGCCTCTTCTGGGAGAGGCTTTAACTCCATACCTCTTCCTCTTTTGGGAGAGGTTTAACTCCATGCCTCAGTGCCTCTTTTAGGAGAGGTTTTAACTCTGTATCTTGGTGCCTCTTTTAGGAGAGGCTTCAAGTCCGTTCCTTGGTGCCTCTTCTGGTCCGGACTTCAACTCTGTGCCTCGGTGCCTCTTTTGGGAGAGGCTTTAACTCTGTGCCTCTTTTAGGAGAGGTTTAACTCCGTGCCAGCAGCCGGGATGAGGTGGCGCTGCCACCCACGCCCCAACAGCTCCTGCAAAAGCAAACCCCAGCTCTCCGCCTTTCCCCCCACCCCAAACACACTGCGATTTGTGTCACATTTGGCTTGTTGTGGGGCGGAGGGAAGAGGGAAAATTCCCACTTCCTACTCGGCATTCCATCTGGAAGGGAGAGGCATTGTGTTTGTTTTGTGAGCAGGGTTTGTGTGCTTGGGATGGAGGCAGGTGGGGCTGGGGCAGAGAGAAGTTCTGCCAATTCTTGTGTTGTGCTGCTGGGCAGCTGATCCTAAAATGGTTTGTTTCCTCTAGCCCCACATTTCTCTTCACAGAGAAAAGCAAGGCATAATTCTTCCCAAGAATATTTCTGGGTTTCGCATCCTCTGAACCTCAGAGAAAGGAAACACAATTCTTATCATTTGCTGTGCCTGTGTTTGTGCAAAAGTAGAATGCAGTATGGAGATTGTTCACCCAAAGTCATGAGTTGGGGTGCAGTTCTGTGCAGTTGTATGCAGAGTTGGGTGCTTGGCAGATTCAGTTTAGACTTAATGTAATATAGTATAATAAAGTAATTAATTTGCCATATATGAGTGTGTCTATCTACATACATACATACATACATATATGCATACATATATATACATATACATATACATATACACATATATATATATATTAATAATGGGGTCCTCCTCATCATTCTCTCCCCTCATTGAGGTTCCCTGCCAATGCTATAGTTTCCCATTTAGGTTTTATGAGGTTTATTCTCCAATCAATTCCCGTGGTGAAGGTGTGGCTGCTCTGTCCGGGGCAGGCAGTGTGGTGCTCCTGCAGCCTGTGCGGTGCTCACGGAATTGTTGCTTCGCTATACTGCATACATTTGTGTTGGAACATACCGCGGTATAATAGCTGGTTTGAAATGTATCCAGCTCTGCTGAATACATTATTGTGAAAGTCAGGAGAACGCGCTAGGAGAACGCGAGCTCCTGTCAAACGCAGAGCAGCGATGCCCCGCAGGAACCGGGAGGGTGGGAAGGGGCTGGGAGCGAGTGCTGCACTCCCTCCTTGGCTGGGCTGGCTGCTGAGCTCGGATCAGAGCCCCGCGTGGTGTCTGAGCACATCAAAAGGCTCTCGGTGCTCTCTGATGTGGTTGGCATCGCCCTCGCTGTGCAAACCCACCCGCAGCAGCGGGAGCGGCTTCCTTCCTTCCTTCCTTCCTTCCTTCCTTCCTTCCTTCCTTCCTTCCGCCACTTCCTTCCGCCACTTCCTTCCGCCACTTCCTTCCTTCCGCCACTTCCTTCCGCCACTTCCTTCCTTCCGCCACTTCCTTCCTTCCGCCACTTCCTTCCGCCACTTCCTTCCGCCACTTCCTTCCTTCCTTCCGCCACTTCCTTCCTTCCTTCCTTCCTTCCGCCACTTCCTTCCTTTCTTCCTTCCGCCACTTCCTTCCTTCCTTCCGCCACTTCCTTCCTTCCTTCCGCCACTTCCTTCCGCCACTTCCTTCCGCCACTTCCTTCCTTCCGCCACTTCCTTCCTTCCTTCCTTCCTTCCTTCCTTCCTTCCTTCCTTCCTTCCTTCCTTCCTTCCTTCCTTCCTTCCTTCCTTCCTTCCTTCCTTCCTTCCTTCCTTCCTTCCTCCCTCCCTCCCTCCCTCCCTCCCTTCCTTTCCTCCCTGTAGCTGAGGCTAATGGAACCTCTTTGAATGAGACAATAACAAAGGGTGTGAATCTTGTTATTATTTTTAATCGGTTTTGCTGCAGTTTCCCCTGTCCCAAGGTGCCCTGCAGGCTCAGAGTGCCACACACCTGGCACAGACCCAGCAGGGTCTCTGCACCAGGGATGCCAGACCTGGCAGGCTACATTGGGGCTGTGGCACCCTTGGGTGGCATGGGCAGGTAGGAGTTTTGGAGATGGTTCAGCCACCCTGGCTCTGGTGCTGGGGCAGCTCTACCCCTGCCAGCTCTTGCATGGACCCTGTGCAGCCAAACACTCCCTGGGCACCCCTGGCAAGGGCCCCTTTGCTCAGCCCCTGCCTTTGAGGGCATCCTGGTGCTCTGGGAGTCTGGACCAGACACTTCCCAATGGAGCCACCCCAGGAAGGTGAGCAAGGTGGGATGCAGAGACCTGCCTGGCCTTTCTGGATGTGCTGTGGCGGCTGTGAGTAGGGACAGAGCTGTCCTGGCACCTGAGAGGTGACAGATCCCCCAGGGCTTGTGGAATGGAGCCACGTGCATCCCGGCTGATTGTCAGCCCCGTGCAGCAGCAGCTGAATTTGTACAATTGCAGCGTGTCAAACGGGCTGAAAAGGGCAACAGGGAGCAAATGACTAAGTAAGACCAGTTCAAATTATTGTCTTTATCACCCCCTGTGCTCGTATCTGACAGAAGAAGCTGTTTTGGCCAGTTGGTTCCATCAAGGTCTCCTGTTTCTGGGCTGCAAGATGATCTTTTTGAACTAGCTGAGTGAAAATACATATTTGTGTCAGACAGCCTTTGCATGTGTTTTTCATCCTCTTTCTGCAGAGGTAGGAAATCATCTTTTTTTTCTTTTTTTTTTCCCCCTTAAAAAAAAAAGAAAAAAAGTCCTCTATCTTTAGGATTGGTGGGAGAAGCCATTTGCAACTGATGGGTGTAAATTATGCCTGCTTAGTCAGACAAGAAAATTAGAGACTGCAGCATTAGCCTCTGCTCGCTATTATCTTTGCATGGAACCAGTTTACAAAGAGACTTGGTATGCTCCATGGCATTCTGCTCCACTCTTCACGTGACCTGTTTGTGACCTGCCAGCCCCAGCACGTGTCCATTGTACACACCCAGCTCCTTTTTCTCCTCAACAAAGGTACCAACTGGCACAGCAGAAGGTTGGGCACCTGCCAGCCTGGGGAGTGCACAGGGCTCTTTGCTCCCCACATGGCTAATTACCCATGCAAAGACTGGGAATGAGTTGTTAATACCTTTTTTTTTTTTTTTCCCCTTTTCCTTCTACACATGCAAAGGGCAAGAAAAGATCACGTTATTTCAAATGCCTGATAAATTCCACTTCAGTGGAATTAGGCTGGGAATTAATTTGGCCAGCTGCAGCCAGTTGTTTTGCCCAATCCCTGCAAATTCCGGCCCATTTCCAATTCACAGCAGATTTCTTGGTTGTTCCAGCACGTCCAGAGGAAGTTTGAATGTTGGGTGAGAACTGTGGGTGGATCTGGCTGTACCCACTGGCCTGATGTGTGGAGACAAGGGGATCCCTGCCCTGGGAAGGGAGAGGGGGGCTAGAAGGAGCAGGGGGTGCTGCTCACAGGAGAGATGCTGTGGAATGTTAAATGAGGAGGGTTAAATGTGTGGAGGCAAAAATTATCTGCTTGCCAGAGGAAAATGAGCTGACCCTGAGCTGTGGAGGGATCCCACCTTTGGGCAGGGCTGTGAGAGGGCACAGGGGGTGCCAGGTCCTGCCCTGAGGTGGCTCAGGGGCTGGGATGATCCTCGTGTTCACCTGGCACCTCTCAGCCAAACTCCTTGTGATTACCTGCAACCACCCCAAGCATCTCCCACAATTTCAATCTCTGTGAGATTTGCAGAGCCCATTTTCCCCATGTCCTGCCTGGATAGTGAAACAGCAATTCCCAGTGTCCTGCCTGCTCCTGGCTGTGTCCTGCTGCAGTGGGCAGTGCCAAGCCCAGCACCCACAGCTCTGATGGGCAGCAGGGCTGGACGTAGTGCAAAAACCACCCTCAAATACAAATGTTTGGTTTTTCAAGGCTTGTTTGTGTCCAGTGAAAGCATGGCGCCTGCATGGAAAGAGAACGTCTCCATCAGGCACCACCACCAGCTCCTCCCTCCCACCTCAGATCATGGGATGTGAGGAGCTGTCCTGGATTGCCAAGCAAATTGTGTTTTATTTGCCATCTGTATGTCAGGTGTCTCCTGTTCAGTGGGCAGTTTTCCTTATCTCTTCCACACCCACTCCTCCCTCAGGGGAGACACCTACTGATAACAGCTATTGAATGTCCCTGCATGGCTGATAAGAACTACAGCATCCCATTGGGAGATGTGAGCCCAGAGGGAGGAGCCAAGCATTCCTACCCGGATAGAATCTGGAGATTCTGGAACACCAGCACGGCTTCTGCACTGGATTGCCCAGAGGAACAGCAGCTGCCTCTGCCCCTGGATCTTCAGAGGCAGAGACTGCACCTTTCTCCAGGATCCCTGCTCCAGCAGAACCCGCCCTGACACTGCAGGAGGGCTGAGCCACAATTCCAATGGGAATTGTGCTGCCAACAGCCTGACCCACAGGGTGTCAGGTTGGGTTCTGACTCTGGCACTGTTGCTTTAGTTTTGTTTTATCCTTTTATTTTCTTCCCTAATAATGAACTGTTATTCCTGCTCCCATATTTTTGTCTGAGAGCCCCTTAATTTAAAATTTATGACAATTTGGAGGAAGAAGGTTTATATTTTCCATTTTCAGGGGAGGCTCCTGCCTTCCTTAGTAGACACCTGGCTTTCCAAACCAAAACAAGACCCTCTGGAACAGGGATTTCCAGTGGCCTTGTTTTAAGCTGCTGTGAGACTCCCTAAACCAGACCATTGTATCAGTTCAATCCCTTTTATTCCCAGTTGCCAGTGTCTGGGTTAAATTTTGGCACTTTCCAGCTTAGCAATGAACGGGTTCTGGTTCTTTCCTATGGGAAAGAGATTGTGCAGCATGTGGGGATTTGTAGATTGAAACGGGAGTGTGGGAGGCTTCCAGTGTGTATTACTATTCACAGGAAGAAAGAAATACTGCTTTTTATATATTTATTTTTTTTAATCTGATGTTTATTTGGCATTTTAATGGTGGTAAGAAAACAGAGAAAATTCATTTCAAGAGATGGAAAACAAACCAGGTTTTTAAAAATGTGCTGCACTCTGGTTTTCCTGCTTCTCCCAAATCCCAGCAGTGATGCTGGGCATGGCTGCTGCTGCTGGGAGACACCTTTCCCTCCAGCCCAGCCTGGTGCCACCGAGCACCTTGGGCAGCTGCTGACATCCCCGTGGAGGAGGATGGAAGATGATGCGCCTCAGGCCAAGCTGTGGGTGGCTTTTTTTGGAAACATTTTCCAGACGGTTCCTTATGGCAGTGCAGCAGATGCAGGGCTCCAAGATCCCCCAGCAGAAGCTCTGGAGGTGCCTCATGCAGGACATTTTCTTCTTGTGGCTCTAAATTGGAGTTAAATCCCTTTAATTTAATTGTGCTGCTGTTTCTGTGTGTTGTTTCTGCTCGGTGATGAGGCAGGAGAATAATACATTTAAGCAGCTCTTAGCACAAGCAAAATGAAGCTGAAGTGGCTTTATTTTACACAGTGTACACAAAATCTTCACTAGATTGTATCTGTGCACAGTCCTCCATGGTGAGAGCGTGACTTGCATATTGAAACTTGGTGTGAAAATCCCTTGGAAAAATAACAAGCCTCCCTTCCTGGTTTATTTCCATAATTTTTCCATGGGAAGCATTTGCTTTTTCCAAATGTAAAGGAAAAGCCAGAACTGTGTCCAGTAAGCATCTGATATTTAAAGTATTTGTACACAGAGAAGCACTCTGTGTTGGCTTTTTACAGTATAAAACAAAACAAAAAATGCATAATTTTGCATAACTATTTTTGGTTTATAAACACTCCCTGGGGGACGGGAGAGGAAGGTCTTGCCAAAGTTATGTGTTCTGCACAATTTTGATTTTACATTTTTTATCCCCAAAGCATTTAATTGCATCCAAGATGCAGCTGGGGGTGTGATGCCCACTCTGCCCAGGATGGGGGGAGGCTGATGCTGGACTGGGCTTTGAGGTTGTTTTTTAATAAATGAAAGGCAAAATCACATGTAATAGATCCATTAACACTTATTTCTACATCCCACCAGGGGAGTCAGATGCCTTTCTGTGCTGACTGGAAGCAAATACATCTCTTTCCAGGAAAGCCATCACAATCCTCATATAATATTTCAGTGTGTGGGGGCAAGCAAAATATCCCAGCTCTGCCCTCCTGGGGCTCAGCCACTTCCAGCGGGCAGATGTGGCCTGAAGAGAGGCAATTACACACCCTCATGTAGCAGTTTAAAGGTCAAGTACAGAGTAGTTTGACTAGAGATTAAATATAAAGATACCCATTTATGAATTGGGAAAAGAGAAGGAAAAACCCTGCGAGTAGATTAAAGTCTTGCAGAGCTGACTAATAAATCAGCGGCTGGTGGAGCGTGGCAGCCTCAGCTGCCACTCTGGAGTGACTGAGGATGAGTTTAATAAGGCTTTGCACTTCGGAGGCTAAATGAAGAGCAGGAAAAGAGAGAGCAGCACACCCAATGGCTCAGGGTGGTAGAGAGGGACTCAGAAGGGGCAGGAGACTTGGTTGGGGGGCCCAGGGCTGCCTGTGATTTCTCAGCATTTTAGCTTTTATATTTTTATATTTTATATACTTTATATTTTTTATATTTTTATTTTAGCTTTTATATTTTTCATATATTTGTAATCCTGTAATTCCTTAGTGTATAACTCTAAACTCCACAGACAGTGTGAGCTGCTGCTTTCCCATTTTGGGCAGACACAACAATTCCTCTCCAGGCCTGGCAATCAAGGCCTAGAGAGTGCGTATTACTATTCAGAGGAAAAAAAGAAATGCTGCTTTTAATTTTTTTTTTAATCTGATGTTTATTTGGCATTTTAATGGTGGTAGGAAAACAGAGAAAATGAATTTCAAGAGATGGAAAAGAAACTGGTTTTTAAAAATGTGCTGCACTCTGGTGCAGCAGATCTCACTGTCTCAGTGAGGTGCAGATCTCTCCGTCTCAGGCCCTGAGAGATGGGAACAAAAGTGAGTTGGGGGCAGCAAACTGGGGGTAAATGACTTCATTAGCTGAAGCTGTAATTGGAAGATGAACCCCCAATATGCAAATAACCCAAACTTAGAAAAGTGTGAAAACCTGTGACCTATTGTCCATTTTGGGTGCAGCCCCTGGGGGGGCTTTGTCTGCCCTAAATGTACCTGAAGGCCCTTGAATAAATAGAGCTGCTTTTTATTGCCTTAATTTTGTCTGCCCTCTGTTTTTAGGTAGCCCAAAAAAGGCATCACCATCATGTAGGCCCAGCCTTTCCCATGGTTTCTTTTATCTGTCAGTGCAGTTTTTATCTACCTGCAGACCCAGAACTAGTTTGTAAAGGCAAATCCTTCATTCTTCTCACCCTGGTGGGAGATGGACCTCACAGGGCAGGTTCAGTGGCATCAGGTGAGGCAGGAATTCACTCCAGCAGCAGCACCCCCTTGCTTTTCCTGAGTGAACATTCCAAACCAGGGAGAGCAGTGGCATCAGGTGAGGCAGGAATTCACTCCAGCAGCCCCTTGCTTTCCCTGAGTGCTCACTCCTGACAGGGATGTTCAATGTCACCAGGTGAGCAGGAATTCACTCCAGCAGCAGCCCCTTGCTTTCCCTGAGTGCACATTTCCAACCAGGCAGGTTCAATGGCACCAGGTGAGCAGGAATTCACCCCAGCAGCATCCCCTTGCTTTCCCTGAGTGCTCACTCCCAGCCAGGCAGCCTCAGGGGCCAGCAGCCTGCAGGATTGATTGCTGGCTCAGGCAGTGAGCAGCTCTAGGTGAAGTCAAGGGTGATCAGCCTCAGCCAGACAGTCAGCTCCCAGGAGATGCTGTGTGCCAAGGGTACCTCTGGCTATAAATTGCTTTGGATGTTTGAATATAGACCTCTTGTAAAGCCAGGCACTGCACAGGACACTTGTGTCCTCGCTCTGCCATCACACTCTCAATCACTGCCTGTTATTCAAGGTCATAAGAGCCTGTAGTGATCCAGAATTAAATCAAATTGGTTTGACTGCTGGATTTTTTTTTTTTTGTCTTGTCTTTGCACACAGTTTGCACATTCCTGTTCACAGGTAAAAGCCCCGTGCAATGCCAAATAGGCTGGTCTGCACTGGGGACAGGCTTGGGAAGCACATCTTACCCCTGTCAGGAAAATTAATCCACAAACATCAGAGGTTTATGTCCAAAAATTAATCCACAAACATCAGAGGTTTATGTCCATCACAGGAGTCCTTTAACTCTATTGGAATTGGAGTTTACCCAGTTTTCTGAAGGCTCTGCAGTTGTGTCCTGTGGGGAGCTCCCAGGTTTAGCTCAGTGCTGACGCATCAGGCATCTCCTGAGCAGCCACAACTGGATTATTTCTGCAGGGTGCTCTCAGAATCTGCTCCAAGAGGGAGCACGGTGCTGAGAGCCTCTGGCAAGCAAAGCACTCAGGCCCCCATTAAAAACAAGCAGAACAAGTTTAATCTCTGGATGGCAGGGAAGTTTGCATCGTCAGCAGGGTTTGATCCAAGTTTTCAAGGCAAAATTGAAATCATTCTTCACCAGGCTCAACACATTGATCTTTAGAAAAGAGCACTTGTAAATAAGCTCCTTGAGACTGTGTCACCCTCTTTCTCCTCCAAAGCTACTCCTCTGTGCGAAGGGCAATCCCTGAGGATGCTCCAAAAGCAAGAATGAGGATAAGCAGAAACGGCTTCAGGGAATTTCTCTCTCTCATCCCTTCTCCATCCCACCACTGCATGCACACATCACATGCCCCAGATCACAGGCCATTAATGAGGAAAAGCATTGATGCTCGTTTCCCGTCTCCCAAGAAGGGCTGAGTTACTTTCCTAAGCAGTTCATCCTCTCTGCTGTCAGAGCAGGCTCAGGGCAGGACTGACTGCACATCCTTGGGTCTTCTGTGGGTACCAGGGTGGCAAAACTGCATTGATTGGGTTCTGCAGGAGCTTTCTCCCCCAGCATCCCTGCTCTTCCTCTCCTTAGGGCCATGGTTTTCCCTGTCCTGCTTTGGAGGAATTTCAAGCTTCCTGGAACTTGCAGAAACCACCTTGTTCGTGCTGCTGCTGGCTGAGGCTCCTCTCAGTGCTCAGGTGCCTGCAGGCAGCCCCCAGGGCTCTGCTCATCCTCCCTTATCCACATCAAGAATTTATTTTTTCCACCTGGCAAAGCACAAAGGCCAAGGCACCACCTCTCACATTTTTTTGGCAATTATTGGAAATTACGCAGCACTTAAGCAAAGCCCCCTCTATCAAAGTTCCCCTCTATCTTATCCAAGCCACCACCTCTTATTCTCCAAATCTCTTTTCTTTTTGTACACCCCAAAAAAAGGAGGAAACCCAGCCCATGGGAGGCACATCCCTGGGGTGCTGTGCTGCAAATCAGAGGCGATGGAAGGGATGCATTCTCCTGCCTTTGGGCACGGTGCTGTGGCAGCTGGATGCAGGTTCACCTTCCCTCAGTGCTCATCCCATCCCATCCCCTCTCTGGGCTGCTTCAGTACGGCCTTTGGGGCACAATGAATGATCCTCTTAGGATCCATCAGATGTTTTTAGTAATATTTTCAGTTGAAAGGAGGAGTAGCTAATGTTAGACTTGCTCTAAGCATGAGATTTCCCTGGCAGGGCTGGATATATTTAGGGCATCTGAATGCCAGGGAATTATAAAGTGGTTTTGGTTTTTTTTTTTTCCTTCCTCACAAAATGAAACACAGCGATCCCTTTCAGCATCTTGTAAATTGCACTTGAAAAATGGCAAAGTTTCCTGTTTGGAGACTTAAATTTTTTATTTTTTTAATTATCTCCTGGTAAAGCTTGAGATGGCTCAAGGTTGAAAACCCTGCACAGTGTGACTGGTGTGACTGGTGTGGCTGCCACCAATGTCTGCTGGAATAACATTGCCTCTTGTGTGGGATGTGATGGTGCAAAATGCTGAGCACTTCAGATCTGATCTTCAAGTGTCTTTTGACTTCTCTAAGCTGATTCATTAGTGTCAAGTTAAGAACATGTTTAAATGATTTGCAGAATTGAGCCCAGCCAATGTGATTTGCAAATTAGATACATTTCCACGGGTCTTTTTCCTTAGACTTATTGGATTTTAAATGGGTTTGAAGGGATTCTGTGACAGTTGCTGTGACCTACTTCAGAGCAGAGGCTGGTGAGTCTATCCCACAGCTCTGTGCTGACTGACAGTGTTCTCTCTAAATTCAGACCTGGCCATTTAAATGAAATTTTTCTGTTAGGGGGAAAAAAACAATCAGGGTGTAAATGGGGCAAAATCACAGGAAAAGCATTACACTTAAATGTGTCTCTCTAAATTCAGACCTGGTCATTTAAATGTTATTTTCCTGTTAGGGGGGAAAAAGAATAATCAGGGTGTAAATGGGGGAAAATCACAGCAAAAGCATTACACGTAAATGTAATTTTCCTGTCAGGGGAAAAAAAAATAATCTGGGAAAAAAATGGGGCAAAATCACAGGAAAATAATCAGGGTAAAAACATGGAGCAAAATCACAGGAAAAATATATTTTAACAGTGGCAGGCATCAAACCCCTGTTCCACCCTGAAGAAGGAGGATTTTCCCTCTCCCTCCCTCCTCATCTTATGTGGACAAATCTGCCTGACCAGGGACAGAGCCAGGACTGTGCTGACCAAGCATCTCAGTGGTGACACGCAGCATTTGATTGTGTGTTGTTCCAAAATAATGTATTCCAAATTTCCTGTTGGTCCAGAAGGGCTGGCTGAGGTGGATTGGGGGTTGGAGGATACTCCTATTGGGGGAAACAACTCTAATTTTTTTTTTTTTTCCCAAGCAAAGCTGTGTCTGTGCTGAAAGTGAAAATGGCCATGATGCATTTTTCAGAGAGAATCTCAGAGGAAGATGCAGCAATGCCAGTGTGGGAGAGGCCGCAGAGCTCCCACTGGGGCTGGGATGGCTCTGGGCACACTGGGCTCCTCAGCAAGGGGAAAAAGGGTTTTTTGAGCTGGGTTGGCATCAGGATTGTGGGTGCTCTGAGCTCTGTGTGTTCTGCATTGTGCAGCACCTAATTTGTGGTGTCAGAGCACAGCCAAAAGCTGCTGGGATGGGCACAAGGCAGAGCCTGATCAAAGGTGGCCAGCACTGGAACCTCACTGGGTCTGCCAGGACACAGGGCCAGGAGAACCTCTGGTGGTTCTGGAAACCCAGGGCACTGGGAATATTTCCCTGTCTGCTCTGGGGTGCCCCACTGGCTTTGACCCTCATTCATGGAGAAAGTTTCCTAAACTCCAGAACAAACTAGAATCCAGAAAAATGTGAAATAGATTATAGAAAGTAGTGTAGGTGTATCACTTGGTGAGAAATTGAGGTTTTGGGATTTTTTAGTGTGTTATGGATGGCAGCAAGATGGAGGGCACAGGGTGTCACCCTGTGTTTCTTCTTCATGCTTCTTCCTCCTTCTCCTTGGGTTTGGGTGGCATTTTGTAATTGGGCAGAGAAGTCCACATTGTGGGCTCTTTGGGATGAGTTATTGGGTTAAAAGTGAAAATAATCCAGGTGTCAGTTCTTAATTGGATAGTTTAGCTTTAAAAGACCTTGTACCAGAGATTGTTGGCCATTTTGTGGTGCTTTTCCAGCACGCTGAGCCTGGTGTGGACAGCATGCAAAACTCTAGATAAGATAACAATAAACCAGTCTCTGGATCTCTGCTGGTCAGACTGAGCCCGAGATCCATACAAGTCTCTTCTTCCTAGACCAGCAGTCAAATAAGGAGGCAGGATTCTTCTATTCTTGTTCTCAAGGTTGTTTATTATTTGTTATCTATAACATTCTTTCTCTGACCCGCCGTAGGTCTGTCTGGCAGGTCAGGTTGAGGCACACTGGTGTTATCTTTTTATACCAAAATCTACATGTACAATATTTACAATAACTTCCCAACACCTATCACCTATGTTAGACAGTGAGCTTCTACCTTAAACCCATCCAAAAGTGCCACCATCACAGCAGAAAATGGAGGCCAAGAAGAAGAAGAAGGAGAAAGGCTGGACATGCCCAGATTCCTCCATCTTGCCCCCTGAACATCCATTCTAAAAACCCCAAAATTCTACATTTTCACCCTGTGATAAACTCACTATCACTCTTCTTAAACTTTCTTGACTTGTAGTTCTTCATATAAAGGTGGTAATTTGCTCCATGGGTCCAAATCAAAGGCACAGGGGTCTTGGGCTGTGTGCCAAGGTCGGGGCTTGAGCCATCCAAGACGGCCAGAGGGATGTCCTGGCTGCTGACAAACCAGAACCTAAAGATTGAAAAGATGTAGTGTATCTCTCTTCCCTGACACAAAACCACTCCAGGAGGGTCTCCCGCAACAGGGGAGGGCCCATCCAGAGCCCCAGAGTCCCAGAAATTGGGGAATCAGCAACACGAACCCAACAGGTGGTTCTGGAAACCTTGAGGAGAAAGGAGCTGTGGGTCTGGGGAAGCGCAGGCAGGAGGGGAGAGAGAACAATGCATCGTTTGGAAATGAAATGAAGTCATCTTTAATGAGGCACTTCAAAAATAGCTTTGTCACTTTTACTCACAAAGGGAAGTCATTGTGGTGAAATTACCTGCTCATCTCGTGCTGGCTTCCCACCACGCTGTGCCTCCAGTGGAAAGGGACTCGAAAAGCTCTGAGTTTTGGTTTTTTTCTTTCTTGGAAAGCCAATGCAGTGTGGGGGTGTGTTTGTAATCAATGGGGGCTGGTAGCTAATGGATTCGAAAAGTTTAGAAGCCAGCAACAAACTGAAGGCATTAATAACTGTTGCTTTCAAGTCAATGGGATTGATTAGCAAATTCCCTTTATTTCTGAATGATCATTGCAGAAGAGTGGAGAGCAAACCAATAGCGAGAGATGTACCTGCAAGCAATAACACATGATTGCAGAGCCCGGGCTGGTGACACAACAGATCATTCATAATTGTCAGCCAAATTACCCAGCTGGTATTGAGCTTTAAAAAATGAACCATAAGAAGAATTTCAGATTGATTTTTGTTTCGTTAGAAACAATATAAGGCTGCCTTAAAGAACTGAGAACAGACAGCAATTGATTCTTTTTCCTTTTGAGCAAATTCTAGTAGAATTTGATATTGGTTATTAATGGAGGATTTATGAATGCTTTTCCTCTCTTTTTCACATCTCTGTTGCTGTAGGAGAGATTTGAAGGAACAGGACCTGAACTAGAACTTGGGGAAAATTGGTGCCATAGGACACAAAGTGCCTTGAAAGTGGAAATTTCACTGATCTTGTAGAGAAGGGTAAAAAATTAAATCCAGAGTCCAATAGAAATCTTCCAGGCCAGAGACTACTGATTCCTGGCAGGTAGGGAGGATGTGCTGCTGCCAGCTCTGCAGTTCATTTCTGCTCCTCTGCCAAATATTGGGATTATCACCAGCTCCTCCTCACTGCCCTTCCTCTGCTGTAAAGGTGCTGCCATTAAACCATTTATTTATGAAATATTAGGCCTGTATTTGCAAACAGAGAGTTCAGATGTCCAGTTCCTAAATGGTTGTTAGGCTTTAAGGTGAAAATGCCCTTTCTGTGACTCTCAGATGTTGGTTCCATGGGGGTTTCTGAGTCCTCAGCCCACCAGGGCTCCTTCCTGAGGCAGACAGAGACATTCCCTCCCCAGAACCAAAAAAATTACGTCCCTGCATCCTCAGTGTGTGTGGGATTCAGCTCCCCTGCTTCCTTCCGAACAGATCCATTTGCTCCTCCATTCCCCCACAATAAATACACGGCCCCTCATCCATGAAGGTTACACATCCATCCTTCCTCCTCGGAGGCAAAGCCTGTAAGACCTAATGTTATTTAAGGTCCTCCTTATGTGAAAATGAGATGTAATCACCCTTCACAGGTGAGGTATTCTGAGGGGGTTCATTCCACATAATTCTGCATTAAGGTGGCTCAGTGAGGGTGTTTTGTGCTGGTAGTGAGGAGGGGGAGGATGGGTGGGGTCTGGCCAGGTGGGCTGAGCCAGGTGGGGTCTGGCCAGGTACCTGTGGGTGAGCATTTTCCCTTTTTGAGCTTCCTGCAGTGAGGCTATGCACAGCACTGGTGTTTGAGATAAACCAAACCAAAGCAACCAGTTAGCTCAGAGTCACACTGGAGGTGTTTGTGTTTTCCCTTTAAAATACTTCCCTGCTGCCAATGGCAATATGATGTGAAAACAGATATTATTTTTCCTCTACTGGCATCACCTGGAGGGTGATGTGGTCCTGTTTGAGGGGAGTCACTTGCATCTGCCATTGTGCTGGCTATCAAAAACAATTTTTTGGGCCAGGATGTTCATTACCTGGTGCCATTTCCACAGCCAGTCCTTGGCAGGGTCTGGCTGGGGGTGTCAAATTCCAAATTCTAAATTAACATCTGCGTGTTTCTGATTTCCTGGAATACCAGATGTGCTTCAGCACAGCCCTTGGAGCACCAGCTTCTGCAAGAGCACTGCTTTGTAGGGGCTGGTTATTCACACCCTCCTGTTAATGGTGAAGATTTAAAACTGCCAAAATTAATCACAGGATCAACATTACTCACAGACACACCAAGGCCTGAAGCTGCTGCAAGCTGGTCAGATTTACACAGATCATATGGCTAAATAATTGGAGTTGAGCAGATTAGTGTGTTATGCATCTGATGAAATGATCCCTGAATGTGCCACGGCCTCGTGCCAGGGCATTATGAGAGGTGGAAAATCCGTGTTTGCTGCCAGTGACATTCAAGTGACAATGAAAGCTGTTGCGTTTACAGATGCTAAAAACCAAAAAATTAAAGATGTAAGACTCTTATCAGGAGCTCAGGAAGATAAGTCATGTCAGGAAAAATACAAATCTCATATTTTTGTGCATTTGTGCAATGGTTTTGGCTCTAGGAAGGGCGTGTGTGAGATGGAGCAGCTTGAGGGGGGGACAGGACTCAGAGCATGGCAGCAGCAAGGCTCTGCTCACCATCTCAGGCTGGTGCAGTTGTGCTGATGTTCCCGTGGTTATCGTGGCTCTGGCATCTCCACAGATCCAGAGATGCACACAGCATCAGCACAGAAATCTATTAGCATAAATTACTGACAAATTCACCTCAAAAGCCAAGCCCCATCTCCATGATTAAAAATAGTGACAGAACTTCAAAGGGGCAATAGGCATGATTTATTTTTAAGATAATGTGAATAATTTCAAGTACCAAAGGAAATGCTTATGCTGCTTTCTGTAGTGTTCTGCATAATCTGCTGTGTCCAGCTAAGATTAGATAAAAGTCAATGCAGGATCTTTTTCCCCTTCCACATTAACTCTTTGACTTTATCCAGAGATGAGCTTGCAGAGCTCCACACGCAGGATGTTCTGGGCCCTGATTGCAGATAAAACTTTTGGGGAGGTTTGTTGTTTAGTTTTTTGTTTTTTTGGGTTTTTTTCCTGCCTGTGCTGCTCGTGGTTGCCCTGGTGTGAATTCTGAGGGTTGGGAGAGGCACGGGATGGTTTGGGTAGGAAGGAACTGGAGGGATCATCCAGTCACAATGATGATGCCCTGGAGTGGCTCCCTAGAACAGAGTTAGAAGAATAAAGTGGGGATTTATTAAAGGCTTTCAATAGATACACCTTGGGCAGCCAAAGCCTCCCAGAGGCTGCACCCAAAATGACCAACTATTGTATTTGTGTTGCCCCCAGATGAAGGCAGGAATGATGAATCTGACTCCATGTTCTCAGATGGCTAATTTATTATTTTATGATACTATATTATATTAAAGAATACTACACTAACCAATACAGAAAGGATACTTACTGAATGCTAAAAAGATAATAATGAAAACTCATGACTCTCTCCAGAGTCCTGACACAGCTTGACACCAACTGGCCAAAGAGCCAAAACAACTCACAGCAGAATCCAATGAAACAATCACCTGTGGGTAAACAATCTCGAAACACATTCCACATGAGCACAACCCAGGAGAAGCAAATGAGATAAGAATTGTTTTCCTTTTTATCTGAGGCTTCTCAGCTTCCCAGGAGAAAAATCCTGGGGGAAGGGATTTTTCCAGAAAATGTGAATGCCACAACTGACAGGTCATGAGTTTTTCAGACAGAAATAAATTCGGTTACACATCAGGGGTTAATCCTCCAGTTACAATTACAATCCTGCAATTACAGCCTCAGGTAATGAAGCCACATATCCTCAGTTCCCCCCACCACCCAATTCACTTTTCTTTATCCTTTTTGGATCCTGAGGCTGTAGGGTGTCCTTGGATCTCAGGCCTGGAGGAATTGTTCTGTCAGACAAAATGTGAAGACAGTAACTAACACTTTATGTGGAGTTTAGAGTTATGCTCTAATCCAGTAAGGATTTAAAAGATATAAAGGCTAATATCTTAAGGCATCAGCAGGCCCCAGCCATGTCTGTGGCAAGTGGGGTGTGTGGTCACATCCCTGCTGGCCAGGGGCCATCCAGCTTCACCCTCCCTGCCCGTTTTCATCCAAAACTTTTTATTTACTCACACTGGGTGCAAATGAGCCTTCCACACAACCATCAGCAAAGCTCATTTGCAGTGTGCCAGGCGTCTTTAAAAGTCCATTTTGTTTCATCAGGCCTTTAATTCTTTGCAAATTACCCAGGCTCAAAAGGGAGTGAATGCTTCTGTAAAACTGACATGATCTGGCGTCTCTTTTCCTGCACTTAATCTACTTTTGGTTCTAATATCATGGCAATCTTTCTTGTTTCAGGAACCCTGGAACACACTTGTGGCGCTGGTGAGTCTGTTCCCACATCAGAAACCTCCTCCAGGCCACAGTAGCTGTGCGACTTTGGGACAGCACTAATTCATTTCCAAGTTTCTCCAGGATGGGCTCCAGTGAGGATGAACTGGGCTCTACCTGCACTCTGGTTTTATCCACCAATTTTGTTTTATCCCGTTTGGACGGCAGAATTCTTCAAAACAAAGCCAAAAGAACTCTCAGGACCAATCCAACCCCAGCCAAGAGCATTCTCTTGCCCCTCAGTCATGCAGGTAGCCCAGCCTGTCCCAGAGTTGAGCCCTCCTCATCCTTCCACTCTTTCTCTTTGCTGTTATTAGTGGCAGCAGAGGGGGGATCGATGCCTTTGGTGTCAGGGCATGACAATAGCTGTGTGTTCTGGCCATGATATTGACAGCTCTGCTGCTTTTCTTGTGTTGTCTCTGCTTCATTTGTGAAAAGTACCACAATTATCCCCTGGTAGTCATTTCGGGAATGGCAACAGCTTGAAAAGAAAGCACAATGGGTACACCTGATTGAAAGAAAACACTTTAAATATTGAACCATTTTTTCTAAATGGTTCAATATTTCCAGTTTTGTTCAATTTTCTATCTGCCTCAGCACTTAGCATGTGCACAACTGTTTTGTATGAGCCTTAACAATGGACATTTTACATCGAGGGCATTCAGAGCAGCAAAAATGCAGAAAGGTTCATCCTCCCCACCCCTTCTCATTGCTCTGCATCTCTCCTTCCATGTGCTCTCAGGCAATTACTAAACCCTTAAATCTGCCTTTCCCCCCCATCCATGCAGTTCTGCCCAGCCTAATTGTCAGTCTGTCTTTCATTAAGCCAACTGCAGACTTTTGATCTACTCCTTTGGAAGAGCTTTTGTGCTCAGCATTTGAACGAACCAGTCCCCTGTTTACAAGATTTACATCAAAATAAGATTTCTGGAAAAGAAAATGCAGCTTAGCAAAATAAAAAATTGTGCAAAGCCCCGAGAGAACTAATTCATCTGCATCTCAGCAATAATAGTAATAATAAAAAATAGCATGAGACAGGCTGGCTTGGCAGCGTGGAGCTGCAGTAGGGGTGGGGTGTTGTCTGTTCTCCAGTTTTTGGGTGCTTGTTGAAAGAGCTGCAAGCCTGTGGGATCAAGGTGCTGCACCCCCATGCCTCTTTTTATTTTGAAAATGTATCTGATATCAGCTCTGTGGGCTTTGTATTCAGGTAAATCCCAAGAGCTCTGAGCTGGACAGGGGCAGGGGTTCCCAGCCCTGCTCTGGGATAACTCTGCTCCCTGGGGATTTGCTCAGCTCTGGAGTGAGGAGGAGCTCCTTGTGCCCTTGCTCTAGACACGCACCCTGTCACTTAGGGAAAAATCAATTTAGGAGCTGACAAAAGCTGAGGGAAGCTGCAGCAGTTAATTAATGGCCCCGTGTCTCGCACAGTTGGCTCCAACAGCAGACGCCGGTGTCGGAGCTAATTGGGAAGTCAGGCCAGATCTTATCCTACAGAACAGGTTCATGTTAATAAGTGATTTCTGTATTCAAGGGTAGTTTTTATTCAATTTCTAGTTTTATTTTGACTAGCAAGTCAAATATTCTTGAAGTATCAAAACAGTCTTTGTAGCTGTGGAAGAGGAGCGTGGCGGTGTCATTAAAACCCAGCCCAGCTCGAGCTGGATGCTGGCAAAACAACTTCAAAAGTATCCCAGTTACTCCAGGGGGAAGGCAGCTGTGTTCTCTCAGGATGAAAGGATCCACAGGAGAATAGTTTAAAGGGATCCTGCCTGGAACCAGCCTGGGAATCTGAGGGTGGACTTTGGAGAGCCTGTAAGGGCTGGGGGCAGCCCCTGAGGTCACACAGACCTGGGAAGGAGAGGGGGAGCAGCAATATTCTGTGCAGTGGATTTGCTGTAAAACAGAGGGAAATGTTTGTTTTCAGAGCATGGAGGGCTTTGGTGCTGGATGCTGTGGAGGACCACGAATGGGAAGGGAGGGCATGGGGGATGTCCTTGGGTGGGAGAAAATCAGGAAATTCCTGACACTTTACCGGAGCTGGAAGTGCAGAGAGTGGGAAATGTCATTCTGCCCATACATCCTTTTAGTTTTTCTCCTTACATCCACTTCTGCTGTTCAAATCAGGAATGACAAGACTCAGTTTACCTCAATCTTTAAATTTTTTTTATTTTTTTCTTTTTGTTAAAGTTGTGAAAATGTTACTAATGATGAGAGACAAGGAAATGCTGGAGGAGTCTTTGGAGAGTCCTTGTTACATCATTCAAAGCTGTGTGCCTCAGGGTTTGACAGAGCAGCCAACAAGTAGAACAAAAAAATTAATTTTGTATTGGTTATGGAGGCTGGGATTCTGTGCATTCCCTCCTTGCTTTGGGATTTATGCTTGGTTTTCTTCCTGGATTGTCCCTTGGATTTAAGGAATAGCAGGGCTGTTATTTAGTGGCTTTTCTTGTACCAGTAGAGAAAAGGAATGTCAGGTTAATTCAACAGCCCTGTGGGATGAGACTCTTCACTGAAAAACTGTTAAGGAATTTGGGCTTAAATTTCCTCATCTGGTAACATTCCTGTATACTTATAGAGCCCAGCAGGTACCTCTTGGTTTCCCCCCCCCACACCAGCTGCAGACAAACATGGCTAATTTTGGGGTTGAGGCATTACAAGGAGGTCAGGATGGAGACTGTTACAGGTCAACAAAACCTTTGTTTATGAGGCAGTGGAGCAAAACCCCAGAGGTTTGAGAAGTCGGTGCAGAATCTACATTTCCCCCAATATTTCTCTCGCCACTGTAAAACCTTGTTCACATCAGCCACGAACAGTCCTGCCAGAAGGTCACTGTGCAGTGAATGTGCAACACAAACTATTTCTGCATATTAACAACAAAAAAAAGAGAGAGAGAGAGATTTTTCTTTTTTGCATGCAATTTTTAAGAAGCAGAGAGCAAAGAGCCATAAAGTTTCCTTTTATAGATGGAGGAGACAGCAGCGGAATGCGCTAAAGGGAGCGAGGAAAACCCAAGGTGACACATAATTTTAGTGATAATAAGCAATGGCAAAACTCCTCTTGTTAAAGACCTAAGGCAAAACTGTGCAGAGTGTGTGAATTCTGGAGCTGAGAACCACAGGGAGGGAAGGGAGACGGGGTGAGACACCTTGAGCAGGATTCAAAGAGCCAGGCTTTAATTTTAGGGATGAAGAATTTGAATATCTCTGCCGAGCAATGAATGAATAATGCCTGTCACAGTGGGATGAGCTGTTCTGCTCCTCAGGTTCACACAAAGGGAATTCTCTGGGTGAGGTGAGTGAGGTTGCTGCTGGGGCTGGGCTGGGCTGCAGCCCCTGGCACGAGGTTCTGCAGCTCATGGCCCCTGAGCATCCCTGTGTGAGCCATTGGAGGAAATTTCCAGTGTTGGAAAGGCTTGCAGGGAGCTGCTGGCTGTGCCTGCAGCATTGAAGGGGCCAGCCCTGCTCAGGTGCTGCTTTTTGGGTCCAGACAGAGATGGGTCTTGAGGGGCAAGTCCAGCCAAATTATCCTCCAGGCTCCAGGAGACAGAAGCTGCCACCTCTCATCCAGAAACCCTGCAGCCTGTGCATTAGGGGAGCAGCTGGGTCAGAATTGGAGCTGACAGGTAGAAGGCATGCAGAGGGAGGTGTTTTCTTTAGCAGGTGACCAGCTAGCTGGTCTGTGCCCCACCTCAGCCTCGTTTGGCAGAAATGCCCATTGAAACCTCAGCTGTAGAGCATGAAGAGACAGAATTTCTTTCTTTTTACAGGCTATGGGGTGAAACATCATAATTCCCATTTTGCGGTCACCTCCAGCACACAGGGGTGCATTCTCTGGGGCTGGGGGCTGTTGGTGGAGTGGGGGTCAGGTAATTCCCCCCTGGGGGCACAGAGCCCTGGCTGGTTTGTGCTGCAATCCTCACCAGTTTCCCTTCTCTCACTGTAAATTCTCCTGACTGAACGTTTCCAGAGGGACCAGGGCTCCTTCCCACCTCAGCCTCATTTGGCAGAAATGCCCACTGAAACCTCAGTAGTAGAGCAGGAAGAGACAGAATTTCTTTCTTTTTACAGGCTTAGGGGTGAAGCATCATAATTCCCATTTTGTGGTCAGCTCCAGCACACAGGGGTGCAGTCTCTGGGGCTGGGGGCTGTTGGTGGAGTGGGGGATTACTCCAAATAAATCAATTTGCTGGGGGCACAGAGCCCTGGCTGCCTCATGCTGCAATCCTCCCCAGTTTCCCTTCTCTCACTGTAAATCCTCCTGACTGAACATTTCCAGAGGGACCAGGGCTCCTTGCACAGGGCTCTCTGCAGATGCTGATTCCCGGTGGCAGCTCTGTCTGCAGATAATTGCCCAACACCTATCCTGGCAGCACTTCCTAGAGAAGAATTAATAAACCCTAATAAGGCACTTAGAGAGTCTTGCAGCTCTGCTGGCTGCCTGTTAGCAGCAGGATATCGAGTGTCTGCTCCTCCCAGGGCTGCTGGTGCCTCCCTGAGCTGCTCCTCTGGCCGTGGCACTTCTGCAGGGGTGGCCCACAACAGGGATTGCCAGGGAGCTCCAGGTGTGTTTGTTAGACCCACTTGGATGGAAAATAGACCTAAGAGCCCTGAGTGGCTGCTGCACTGGGAGGAATTTGCAGTTTTACCCTCTCTGTGCCTGTTCTGCTGTTGTGTGGTCCTGAGACAGTGCAGGATGTTGTGCTGAGCTTTGGGTCATGATTCCAAGTCTGGTTCATTTCTGCTTAGTGCATTAGTGCACAGGAACTCACAGTGCCCTTCAGTAGAGGCAGGAGGATGTTTGTGATGCCTGTAAAAACTCACCTGCACAGAAATCACCATCTCTAATATGTGAGATGAGTGCTTGAACACCAAACAGCTGCTCCAAGGTGCTGCCTGTGGCTGTTTCCTCCCTGGAGGTCTGTGCACAGGGAGGGAGAGGGGCTGTGCTCAGCCCTCAGTCCCATCAGAGTGATCCTCATTCAGCTCTGTGGCTGCAGAGAAACTGGGGATGATGCCTTGGAGTGGCTCCCTAGAGCAGAGGCTAGCCAGAGTGAGGAGAATAAAGTGGGGATTTGTAATAAATACACCTTGGCAGTCAAAACCTTCCAGAGATGGACAGCGGTCATGAGTTTTTCAATTATAAGTTTGGTCTATTTACATATCAGGGGTTGATCCTTAATTACAGCTTCAGGTAATGAAGTAATTTACTCCAAGTTTGCTCCTCTTCCCCCAGTTCACTTTTGTTTATACTTTTTGGGGCCTGAGGCTGTGAGGATCTCAGCCCTAGAAGGATTGTATTGTCTGACCACAACGTGAAGACATAGCTAACACGCTATATGGAGTTTAGATTTATGCACTGATGCAGTATTGAAAATATAAATTTGAAAAATATAAAGGCTAAAACCCTAAGGCATCAGTGACATCCCCATTGCTCAGAGTCTCCAGCTGTGCAGGTGTAACCCCTGTGTTCACCTCCCCTCAGGTGTGTCCATGCCCAGGTATTGTATTTATATTGCCCCTCAGATGGAGGAAAGAATGATGAATCTGACTCGTGTTCTCAGAAGGCTAATTTATTATTTTATGATACTATATTATACTAAAGAATACTATACTAATCTATACTAAAGAATACAGAAGGAATACTTACTAAACGCTAAAAATAATGAAAACTCGGGACTCTCTCCAGAATCCTGACACAGCTTGGCCCTGGTTGGCCAATGAGTGAAAATAACCCACAGCAGAAACCAATCAAACAATCACCTGTGGGTAAACAATCTCCAAACTCATTCCAAAGGAGCAAAACACAGGAGAAGCAATTCAGATACTTATTATTTTCCTTTTTTCTCTGAGACTTCTCAGCTTCCCAGGAGAAAAATCCTTGCCAAAGGGATTTTTCCAGAAAATGTGAATGTGACACCCTGGAGCATATTGGACTCACTGTCCCAGCCCCACGAGGCTGCTGGGGCAGGACCTGGCTCTTTCTGGGGGGGGCAGAAATGGATGAGGCAGCAGGGCACGACCTGAAACCTCCCCAAGGGAAGCATTGCCTTCCCTTCTGCATCTGCAGGGGAAAGGAGGCAGGCTGGACTGACAGCTCCTGCCAGGAGGGAACAGGACAGGGAGATCAATCACTCCCAAATCCATTCCTGCACCTCTGTCTCTCTCCTCCAGCTGGATCAAAGCAGGGCTGCCTGGCCCAGACCTTGGCTCTGAATTTCTGATGTTAAGCTGCTTTATAGCAAGTGTGTGAAGGCGAGCAGAAGGCAGCAAGAAGGGGCATCCTGCTGACCAGCAGCTGCTGAGCCCTCAGCTGGCTGCAGAGCCAGCCCTGTGAGGACGGGGGTATAAATAGCCGTGGAGCTGAGGGGATGAGTGGGTTACACAATGAACCTCAGCACTCTCAGAGCCAAAAATACCTGCAGCAATGATGGGCAGCTTGAATGGCACTCACAGAACTCTGCTAATGGGAAAAAATTGCTGCCATATTGAGCAGAGTCCCTGTCACAGAGTGACTCATCCTGTCCTGCCTGTGTGAGCCTCACACCCCGAGCTCACTGTGCACTCCCTGCTCAATTCTGCCCAGGGAGGGACAGGGAGCAGCACACCAAAGGCTTCCAGAGCTTCATGGCATGCTCAGCCCCGCAGCTCAGGTTTCAGGTCAATGTTATTTTCCTTTTCCATTTTGCAGAATGACAGGAGGACTGATTGTGCTCACCTTGGCAAGGCAGCGAATCCTCCCTTTGTTGCTGGATAATAAGGGACAATAATTCTCAGAGAGTGAGCAGAAGACAGAGTTTTTGTGAAATGCTCCCATTTTGTATATAAACCTGTCTCATTTTTCAATCCTAAATGACCCTTGAATTGAAATCCCAGTGTCAGAGCTGTCTCCATTCAGTGGGAAAGCTGCAAAGAAATGAAAACTGTCCCGAGCTGCTCAGCCTCTGGAGAGGGGATGTGCTTCTCAATGGATGTCTGTAACTGTGTCTTTTCTGTGAAACTGCAGTGATTTTATGTTCATGATGTTGGGACAAAGGGTATTGAGCTCATCCTCTGGCTTTGGGCACCCTCTAACAGCTGTGGGGTCACCCCTGCAGGGTCCTGGGTGCAGAATGGGGACCTGCCCTTGGGTGGGTCAGTGCAGCCCCTGGAGCTGGATGGCCCTGGGCAGAAAATGCACTGTTCCTCCCCTCTCTTCACCTGGATTCTGGCTCCTCTTGGCTGTTTCCTGGCTATGGGAGCTGAGATTCCAGCAGGAATGGGCTGTTAAATGAGGTGTGCAGCAGGTTCTCCTCACTCTGGGAAGGTTGGAGACTGGCTGGCACCACAGGGCTGAGCTGTGCTGAAAACAAACAGTGAAGTCCAGAGCTCCTTTCCAACACAGATTCCAAGAACATTCTCCAAAAATCCTAAACTGAAAATAAGGATGGAAATTTCCATCTGTCTTCCAAGGAGGCAGTGCCCAGTTAAAACTGCCTTCTTCAAACTCCACCCTGTGGGATTTCAGTATTCTGTTTACCTTCCTCTAATTTCAATATTCTGTTTATTTCCCTCTGTCTGGAGTGGTGAAATGCTCCCTTGCTCCTGCCTGTACTTCTGCCTGAGCTCCTCCAACCAGCACCGTGTCCCTGCCTGCTCCCAACCTTTGGATCCTCTAGACATATATTAGTAGTTGCATGACTCAATTGTATGAGTTGTTGCATTAAATTACACAGTGCTACTCAAAAAGAATGCTAATTTAGTTTCCCCACAACCGTGTTCAACTTAATTTTTAATCAGATCTGACAGCAAAAATTTAAATCAAGTGCTGCATCTTGGCTCAGAGAGGGCCGAGTACATCATGAAGGCACTGAAGAGATCAGGACAGTTTGCAACACTGATACTCACTAGATGTAGGCTGCCTGCTGTGTGGGAGGCAGAAATTATCCCTTTGCTCCCACCAGGCTTCAGGGAGGAGCAGCTCTGGGGTTGGGAAGGCACAACCAGGGATGATCAGACCCCAATGGACACAGCAGCTGGAGCAGGAGCTGCTGGCACAGGGCTGGCAGCAAACATAAAGCAGAAGTAGATTGGAAATCAGGCTTCAATCTTTGTCATTTTGGAATTTGAACAGTGCTGCAGGCCAGGGAGGGAGGAACCAAAAGCAATTTGCAGCCCAGAGGAGTGTGTGACTGCAGGAATGGAGGTGACAGGGAGGTCTCTGGGCATCACTGAACTGCTCCAGGAGCAGGAGCATCTCCCCAAAGGAGCAGCTTGGTGTCTGCTCAGCACTTCCTGCTCTGCACTCAGGAGATCAGGTGCTGCAGATAAAGAATGACTGATTCATTAGGTGTGGTTGGCTAATTAAAGAAAAAATAAACCACTAAACCCCTAGCAAGCCAGTGGCCTGTTAATCATAGTAATGTTCTGGGGGGAATTCAGGGAGATGTGCAAGTCCTTAAAAATCCCAGCAGAAACACTGCACTGCTCTTCTTTTCCTTCTTTGTTGAGATCATGGCATTTAAAGTGTCTTAATCTGCTGAAAATACCCATGGTCACTTGTCCAGCTGCATGGGTAGGGGCAAATGTGGCCTTGTGTGTCACTGTGATATTTTCTGAAAAATCCCTTCACCAGGATTTCCTCTCCTGGCAAGATGAGAAGCCTCAGCTTCTCCATGTTTTGCTCCTCTGGAATGTGGTCTGGAGATTGTTTATCCAAACATGTGAATTGTTTTTAATTAATGGCCAATCACAGCCAGCTGTGTCAGACTCTCTGAGTCAGTTATGGGTTTTTATTATCATTCTTATTAAGCCTTCTGATGTATCTTTTCTCTATTCTTTAGTAAATTTTAGAATAGAATAGAATAGAATAGAATAGAATAGAATAGAATAGAATAGAATAGAATAGAATAGTAAATCAGCCTTCTGAGAACATGGAGTCAAATTCTCATCTCTCACCTCATCCTGGGGACCTCAACACCACACTGGTGCTCTGGGTTTCTGTCTTTGTTCCATCAGAGGCAGGAAAGGGTTTTCTCTTTCTGGAATCAGGCTGCATCACTGCGTGTCTTCTAATAAAAAAAGCAAGATCTGTATAAATTCATAATGGCTGCAGTAATCTTTCTTGCTTGTGAAAAGCTGGTATTAATCAGGAGTGTCACAAACTATGAATTTTATTGTGGTGATATTCATTATATGTGATGTACAGAGGGAAAACGTGCTGCAGAAAGTGCAATGAATTGCATTTGTTGCAATGACTAGAGCTAAGTGGAAATAAATTAAGCGTGATGTGTTTTAGGAGGTTCTGTGCTCTGTAGCAGGTATAAAAAACTGTCCAAAAATGTTGATATAGAAAAGATTTCTAAGGTGTAAGCAGAGCTACAAACAGAGCAAAAGAAAAATAAATTCATTTTGATGCACACAGACATATCCTTTGCTGTGCACTTAACAGAGGGCTGCAGAAAGCAAATATTCTTTCTATTCTAGAAATTTCCAGAACCAGGATAATTGCTACCTGCGGTTGCTGTGGGAACCAGAATTTTCTGATTCCAGATTTTAAGAGCATGAAGTCTCAGCCAAAATGTGCCCTGTCAGGGTGACTGTTGCCACATTAAAGAAAATTGGGCAGTCTGTGGTAAACATAAACACATTGGGAAAAGAGGATTTTGTCAGAGTAGTGTTGGTTGGTGTTTTTATCTGGAGAAAACCTGGGGTTTGGCAGCTGGATGGAGCCACAGGCTTTGTTCTAAGGCAGAGCTGTTTGACCCCAAATTGCATTTTTTGTCCTGGAAGGAGGGAGAGGAGCCAGGGGCAACACAGTGGACGAGCAGATCCCTCCAGAAGAGCAGAACCAGCCTGTGGGATGAAGGCTTCAGAAGGTCACAAGACCCTTAGTTACAAGACCTTTTAAGGATTTACTGACTAATAAAATACTGCTAACAAGGATATTTAAGTTTTTGACCCAATCCTTAAATATTTCATCTCATGGACCCATGCTACAGTGTAAGTTTTCTTAGCCAATCATGTTATGACACACAAATCTACAGTGCTGCATTCTAATTTTCTTGTTTATCTCTGGGACTACTTTTATTTTTTCTATATCCCAAACAAAAATTCTAAACCTTCCTCTTAACTTAACATGTCTCTGCTTTCAACTATAAATCCACATTTTCGTTTCTAGCACCTCAGTTTGGGAACCTTTTCCAAGGTCTCAGATCAAATCCTGGGTTTAATTCTGAGCTTTGGCTAACAGCCCAAAGTTCTGAGAGTTCCCTGCATTTTGGACTCCAACAAACCATCACAAATACACCTGTGCCTCCAGTGCCACTGCCCTGGCAGTGTTGGATTTTCAAGGGACAGTGAAACCCTCACCAAGGCAGAGTGAGAGCAGCAGGATGGAGCAGGGGAGGCTGGGCAGCAGCTGGAATCCCCAATAATGAGGCCCTGGTGAGAACCTCCACAGGAAACATCACCTGAACTCAGAGAGGAGGAAAGGATGCTCCAGCTTAAATCCATCTGCAGTGAAATTTTATTGATTGTGTGAAACCCTTCAGGCAATGCTGCTCGCACCTGCGGAGGAGATTTGGGTTTGTTCCCCAGGATGCTGTTGTTTCCTGGCTGCCACACTGCCTGGAATAGTCCTCCTGATTTCTTTTGTGCTGCAAGCTGCTGGAATAATCACTTTAAAATTCACATTTCTAGAAGCAGCTAGAAGGAACAGAGCTGTTCAGCTAAAGCCAGGCTTCCTTCAGCAGTGCTGCATTTCCAGACTCTTTTAAGCTCTGCTCAGAGTTTGCTGTGTTGGCACATTTAGGCTGGGTTTTAGCAACTGGCACTCAAATATTCCTGTGGAAAAAACTTATTCTGGTGAGTACACAGTGACTTGTGCTTCTTCAGTCTCAAAGGGTGTTGCTAAGTGCAGTAGGAATAACAATTATTGTGCTCAAATACCATAAATTAGAGGGAACACTTCAAACTCCAGCACAGCAGCTAAGTGACATTTAAAGTAGAAGTGAAGAGGGTCCTGTGTCAGCACAGGGAGTCTTGATGCTCAGGAATAAAATTGGAAATAAATAAATAAATTTGGAGATAAAAAGCCATGGAATAAATGAATTTGGAAGAAATACCATGTGTTATTTTCTGTTCTGTATAAAAAGGGTTAAAAAGTGCAGCACATCTGTTGAATTTGGGGGTTATTGCTTGCAGAGCTTTGCTAGAAGTGGTTTATAGAGACAGTGGAACTGAAACCCAAGGGCTGGTTGATGTTTCTTTCAGTACAACCAGAGGTTTCTAGGGAATTTGGGGCACCTGGTGTGCACATCTGGCACAGGGTGGGTGAGGGTGCTTGGGCACATCTGGCACTGAGGGGGTATGTGCACATCTGGCATTGAAGGGGGTGTGTACACATCTGGTACTGAAGGCTGATGTGTGCACATCTGGCACTGAGGGATGTGGGCACAGCTGGCACTGAGGGGGGGGTGGGCACAGCTGGAATTGAAGGCTGATGTGTACACATCTGTGCACTGAAGGCTGGACTCTCTCAGGCCATAGCTGGAATTGCTTCTCTGAGCTGCTGGTTTAGTAACCAGTTCAGAATCCTGTTCCCACCTTCAGGGCAGTGTCTTGTACTGGATTAAACAGGAAGATTTTAGGCTTTTAAGTTCATAAACAGACAATGGAAATACCCAGAGCCTCAGCCATACATCAGTGTTTGCATAAAGAGCAAGAGTTACTCTCCTAAAAGAGCGATTTCTGTGCTCAGCTCCCTGCTAGGCAAAGGGGCTTTTTACTCACTCTGAATAAATGTTCTCATTTTAAAAGGAAATAAATCCATGAATTTTTATTGTCATTTTGAACGATCTTATAGCACAATTAAAATACTGGGGTTGGTGTAATTTTACTGGGAAACAAAGGATTGTTTATGGAGTAAAGGAAATAACAAGCTTGCTCTTCTTCTCATTTGAGGATTCTCCTTTCCAGGGAAGGAACAAATCTGCTCCTGCACTGAAAATGGAAAGTAAAGATTTATCCTGAGCCTGGAAGTCAGACAAGTTGAATCAAAATGGCTTTTTTCATTTTGCACATCTTTACTGCAGAATTTTAAGATACTCAAACTTGATGTTTCCTTTAACACTTTCGTTAAAAACTTTTCTTAAAAACAAGGTTTGGGCCAAAGCAATGGAACCAGCTTGGGATTGGAAATCTGGTTTGGATTTTAAACCCATGATAGTAAAACACTTTCCAAATTCCAATTAACTAGATTATTTTTCTCTGCCTTTTTTCTCCATAAGCTTCTATTCTTTATGCATTTTTAATAAGCTTTATCCTGGGAAAACATGAGGGCGCTGACTGCAAGTGAAAAGAATAAAAGCAGTTGCTGGATCACTCTGAAAATCTGAGGAGTGCTGGCAAGCTTGGAGAGCAAAGTAAAGCAATGAGGAAATCTGAGCTCTGGTTTTATTAGAAACTGTGAATGGAGATAAAACCTTTCACAAACCCTGTTTAGCTGAAAGAGGAAAAAAACAGCAGAGCAACAGCAGCAGATAAACCTGTGGCAGGGCTCACAGGTGTGCTGATAGCAGAATCAATGGCAGGAGACCTCCCTGCCCTTTTTCTCTCCCTAAATCTCAGAGCTCTGAGTTTGGGACTGGCTGGTCCCTCCCTGAGGAGAAGGGGAGGATGCCCCAGGTCAGGGTGAAACACACAGAGGAGAAATCCCTCCCAAACCCAGATCTTTAAGGAGAAAGCAGTGATAGAGATGATGCTTCCAGAATGTACCATTTGCATTTCTGTTTTCCTTTCAGGAGAATAGATGTGCCCAGGGTGCCCAGCAGAAGGGTTTGTCTGCAGTTTGTGCTCTGGGGGCTGCTGGGCAGGGACTCACTGGGAGCAGAGCAGAGGTGGCTGTCAGGGGGATGAGCCCACCCCTCCCCTTCCCACCTGTGGCATTCACATTTTCTGGAAAAATCCCTTTGCCCAGGGTTTTTCTCCTGGGATGCTGAGTAGCCTCAGAGGAAAGGAAAACAATAATTACCTCCTTTGCTTCTCCTGTGTTGTGCTCATGTGGAATGGGTTTGGAGATTGTTTACCCACAGGTGATTGTTTCACTGGATTCTGTTGTGAGTTGTTTTCACTCTTTGGCCAATCAGTGCCAAGCTGGAAAGAGTCACGAGTTTTCATTATCATCTTTTTAGCATTCAGTAAGTAACTTTTCTGTATTCTTTAGTTTAGTATCGTTTTCTTTAATATAATATAGTATAATAAAGTAATAAATTAGCCTTCTGAGAACATGGAGTCAGATGCATCATTCCTGCCTTTGTTGGGACATTCCCTGCAAACACAGTACCCACCAGGCTGTGCATCCATGGGGATTGCTGGGCTGGAGTCCAGGACATGTGGTGAGGGCTGAGCCCCTGTTTGATGCCTTGTTGGGCTCCCTAAAAACAGAGACAAGACAAAATTAGGAGGAAAAAAAAATACTGAAGGGCCTTCAGGTACATTTAGGGCAGACAAAGCCCCTAGAAGCAGCCAAACCCAAAATGGACAATGGGTAACAGGTTTTCACACTTTTATAACTTTGGTCCATTTGCATTTTGGGGGTTCATCTTCCAATTGCAGCTTCAGCTGATGAAGTCATTGACCTCAAGTTTGCTGCCCCCAACTCACTTCTGTTCCCATCTCTCAGGGCCTGAGGCAGTGAGGTGTCCTTGATTGCCAGGCCTGGAGAGGAATTGTTGTGTCTGTCCAAAATGGGGAAGAAGCAGCTCACACTGTGTGTGGAGTTGAGAATTATACACTTAATTACAGGATTACAGATATATAAAAAATATAAAAGCTGAAATCCTGAGGCATCATTTCCAGGATGGGAGTGAGGAGCAGGACTGCCCAGGAGGGCTGTGAGGACAGACAGGCTCTCTCAGGCTGCCCAGTGCTTGCTGCCATGTGTTCCTTCCCACCTGTTTGTGTTTTGTAAACACTGAGAAATAATATTTAGCTCTTTACATGAAACAGGCTCCTGATTTGAGACTAATCACTTGTAGTGGGTGGCTGGAGCCTCCAGAGCTGCTGCTGGGTGTTTTCTGTGCCCTGGCAAGTTCCTTCTCTTAACTGAAATGACACAAGCCCAGAAGTTCCCCTGAATTGTGCCTGCTGTTTGCTCCCTTTTAGTGCCTGCTGTCCTGAGGGTTCCACAACCTCTGGTGAAATGTGGGGTGCTGGAGCCAGTTATATATATATATATATATATATATATATATATATATCTCACTAATATCAAATATTATGCTAAGAGAAGTTTTATAGATGTATAGTTATGTTTTACTGTGAGAGATGAGCAATGCTATGGTTGATTCTCGCAATTAAAAGACAAATACCATGTATGTTTATCTATTATCTATTATCTATTATCTATTATCTATTATCCATTATACATTATATATATATATATATATATATATATATATATATATATATATATATATCAAAAATATCAAATATCATGTTAAGAGAAGTTTTACAGATTAATAGCTATGTTTTACCCCCTTGTGTTGTTATAAGGGCTGGCCTGGGTTTGGGACATTTGGGAGTGTCACTCATTACTATAGCAACAGCTGGCCTTCAATCAAGATTTTTAAAAGTGATTTCCATCACTGGACAGAGAAGGAGTTGATGGACAGAACTTTGGGAGGGGATAAAAGGTTAAAAGGTGAAACCTCCATTGTGTGGATGAGCACATGGTGGGGAAAATCCTCTGCTCCTGGCACTGTAATATTTTCTCTATTCAGTCTTCTGTTGTATTTTTGATGAGGTTTTAATAAACCTTTTACATTTTTGACAGTGGGTATCATTTCTCACACGTGGATGGGTGCAGGATGCTGCAGGTGGGTCCTGCTCACCTCCTTGGTGGTCCCAGAGCCCCCCCAGCCCCAGGCAGGGGAGCAGCCTCAGTGGGAAAGCTGCAGCCCAGCCCTTTCCCCGTCAGAACTAATCAGCATCACAGCAGCTAATGGGGAGCACAAAACCTATTTAAAAGCTACATTTACCACTTGGCTGATTCCATTAGGTCGTGTAATAACCAGGTGTCACATTTCCTCTCCAAATGCCGATTTTAATGCTTCCCTGGCCTGCTGGGCTCAGCCCTGTGATGGGGTCCTCCCCCTGTCCTTCTTCTGCCCCAGGATCCAGCAGTGGCAGGAGAAGAGGGGCTCTGGGGGTGGCAAAGGGCTGGGTGGGTCAAGAGGGTGCTTGGATGGGTGCTCCAGAGCTGGGGATGGTGTTGCAGTAGCTGAGATGGATGTGAAGCTGCCAGACCTGAGTCCCAACAGCCCCAGGGAGCTGATGGAGGAGGTTCTGAAGTCGCACAGGTTTCCAAAGCTTTTGCTGATGGCCTCAGCTCCCCATGGCAAAGGCTTCCTTGCAATGGAGCATCCCCTGGGTGATTCCTGAGATCTGAGGGCTGAGCACATTTGGTTTGAAGTGTCTGTGTAGCCTCCTTATCGCTGAATTATGCATGGTCCCCTGGGAGCTGGAATGCAATTTAAGTTATCTGCATTTGTTGTTTTCAAGGGGACACGTGTTCCCACCTTTCCCCAGTGTAACAGTCAAACTGTGGCTTTCTGCCTGCTCTGTCAGCCCAGCAGGGACAGGGACAGCTGAGGCCACCCAGAGGGGTGCGCGGGGTTGGCTTGGTGTTCCCCTGTGGCATTCACATTCTCTGAAAAAAATCCCTTTGCTCAGGATTTTTCTCCTGGGAAGCTGAAAGGCAGCGAGAGAGCCTCAGAGAAAAGGAAAACAATTCTTATCTCATTTGCTTCTCCTGTGTTGTGCTCATGTGGAATGTGTTTAGAGATTATTTACCCACAGGTGATTGTTTCATTGGATTCTGGTGTGAGTTGTTTTGACTCATTGGCCAATTAGGGCCAAGCTGTTGTGTCTGACCAAAATGGGAAAGCAGCAGCTCACACTACATATGGAGTCTGGAGTTACACACTAAAGGATTACAGGATTACAAAAATGTGAAATATAGAGAAGCTAAAATTCTGGGAAGAGTCACGAATATTATTATCATTATTATCTTTTTAGCATTCAGTAAGTATCTTTACTGTATTCTTTAGTATAGTATAGTATTCTTTAATATAATATAGTATCAAATTAGTCTTCCGATGAGATGGAGTCAGATGCATCCTTCCCTCCCCTGGTTGGTGGCACTGCATTTACAATATCCCCCCATGCAGCGCTGCCCTTCCCATCAGAGCTCCAGGACTCTGCAATCACCTGCAACATCAACCCCTATTTTGCAGTAATTCTTGTTTTACAGCAGATATTTTTGCAAGGATTCAGGTGCTTAGTGTAAAATAAATATCACTGGGGCTGCTCACCTGGGTTCCCACAGGGCTGTGTCAGGAGTGACTGCACACAAGCCCCAAAGAACAACACTGATGCCAAACAAGTTCTGCTGTGGGATTGGGATAGACCTTGTAATACTAAAGTGAGATTTTTAAATCCCAGACAGAGCTTCCAGTGTGCTGGATTTCTCCCAAGGTGAGAACTATGTTTTTTCAGCAAAGAAAATGACATAACTCCTTTAGCTTCATCCTTTCCCTGTACTGATGAAGCCGGAATTCCTTTCCTAGCTTTTGCTTTTCTTCTGTTTTCCTTTCCCTTTGGGCCCTGAAATCTCACAGATCTCTGCTTGTCTTAGCAAGTGTATCCAGAATTAGAAGAAAACCTTATCTTCAGGCCTCGCTGATACTTTCTGTTCTTGGTACACAAGTGCCAGAAAAAAGCCCGTGAGTTCGCAGCTTGCACTCGAGCTGTCTTAGAGGGATCTGAAGTTCCTGGGAGTTCTGAAGCTCCTTTCTAGGAGCCTTAAGTCAAGCATCAAAGATCAGTTGTCATTTTTTCCTCTCTTGTTTGTGTTCGTGCTCTGCTATGTGTTACTCGTGGTGGTTTTTATCTGTAGCTACAGTTTCACAGAACAAGATTAGGGATGTAATTGCCTGCTTTGATTCTTAACGAGATCAAACAGAGTGACAGGAACACCAGTAAAAGGTTTGGTAAACTGCTCAGTTTTGGGAGCAGCTGAAGGGCTGGGGATGCTCTGCTGGAAAGAAGAGGCTGCAGCCCCAGATTTGTGCTGCTCAAACACAAATTTGGGCAGAGCAGGGCTGTTGTATTTGTGGGGTTCCCAGATGAAGGCAGGAATGATGAATCTGACTCCATGTTCTCAGAAGACTAATTTATTATTTTATGATACTATATTATATTAAAGAATACTATACTAAAGAATACAGAAAGGATACTTACAGAAGGCTAAAAAGATAATAATGAAAACTCAAGACTCTTTCCAGAATCCTGACACAGCTTGGCACTGATTGGTCATTAAGTCAAAACAATTCACATGAAACCAATCAAACAATCACCTGTTGGATAAACAATCTCCAACCACATTCCAAAGCAGCAAAACACAGGAGAAGCAAATGAGATATTGTTTTCCTTTTCTCTGAGCTTCTCAGCTTCCCAGGAGAAGAATCCTGGGCAAAGGGATTTTTCCAGAAATTATGACTGTGACACAAGGCTATGGGTGCTGTGGTGCCTTTTTGGGGCTTACCCAGAAACAGAGGCCAGGAAAAGGTAAAAGAATAAAAGCAGATATATTTATTGAAGGGCCTTCAGGTATGTTAAGGGCTGATGAACCCTCCCAAACCCTTCCAAAATGGAAGATGGTAACGAGTTTTTCATACAAATAAAAGTTTGATCCATTTACATATCAGGGGTTAATTCTCCAATTACAGCTTCAGGTAATTAAGTCAAATATCCCCAGTTTGCTCCCCCCCAGTTCTCTTTTGTTTGTAATTTTTGGGGCCTGAGGCTGTGGGATGTCCTTGGCTTTCAGGCCTGGAGAGATTGTTTTGTCAGACCAAAAATGTGAAGACAGTAACTAACACTTTATATAGAGTTTAGAGTTATGCACTAATGCAGTAGAGGATTTGAAAAATATAAAAGCTAAAATCTTAAGGCATCAGGGAGCCCTCATGCTGCTCTGTGATGTAACCTCATGTTCTGTGTGATCTTGGTTCTGTTGTTGAGAACATCAGTGGTTAAATACAGGGACTTCTCCATCAGTCTGTGAAGAAAGGAGAATTCGAGAATTCAGCCACGTGCAGGCAGAGGAGCCTGGAGCTGTTCAGGGATGTCCATGCCATGGCCATGTCCAAAGCATAAACATGCATCCTCTGGAGAGGAACAGGAGGATTGAGGGTGGTAGTGAGGATAAAAAAATTCAGTTTAGCATTTGGGGTTTTAGAAAAAACCTCTTTGGGTCCTCTTCAGGCAGCTTTGTGTATGTGCTGTTGTGAACTCTACGTGAAGGTACTGACAAATAGTCAGGAGGAATGCAACCACAGTATCATATTTTGCACACCCTAAACACAGGTATTCAAATAAACAGAAGAGGAGGAGTATGACAAATGGATGTAGAAGGAAGCGTTCCGGGTGCAGGTGCAGAAATAAAGAGAAGGGAAGTCACAGGATTTTGTTTTCCTCTTTGAATTATCCTTTGCCCCTCTGAGATATGGGAGTGATAAGTCTTTGAGAAAGAAAAACCTTCCTCTCAGTGACCTTATGGATTTAAGGTCTATTTCTAAACCAAATTTTCATAAAAAACCTGCCACACACAATCTCCAGATTAAACCTCATTTTATTTTCAGACAGACATGACCTTTCCCAGCTTTGGATATTAAATATCACAAAACCTGCTGCAATTTAAGCTGAGGATTTTCCATTCAAATAAATGTAACTTCAAATCAAAAGTAACTTCTCTGCAGCACATAGGGGACCACAGGGCTGGGAGGGGGAAGCACTTCCCCCTCTCCCAGGGAGGATCTCACATTCCATGCCCTGCAGTGGGCTCTGCACCCTCCCCAGCCCCTGGGACAGCCTCTTTAGCTTGAAAAAAGGAATTTTCTGTGCTGTCAGTGCCTGTGGGCACTGTAGGAAGGGGAGAAGGCATCCAGGGAATCCTTCCCAGTGCTGCTGGGATGGCCAGTGCCACAGTGCCAGCACAGGGGCATCAGCAGAGCCTGGAGGGACAGGCTGTGCAAAGAGGGAAGAGAAACCACCCCCCCCCCCGATGTGAGAACTCTGGGTTTGCTGTGCTCATCCTCCCCAAAAGCTGCCTCATTATCAGGGGAATATGCACCAGCATCAGCAGATTCTGTCTCTCCCTGCTGGAGAGCGTGTTCTCAGCTGTAAACCAAAGTTTGGCTAATTTGCAAAAACTCTCAACTTCAGGGTTTTTCCCTCCTCCCCTTTCAGCTGGAAATGCTGTTCAGGTAACAAATGTTTTGTGACAACAAATCAATGCTGTTCTCTGTAACAGAATTAGCTTGACTCGCTCAGCTTTGGTCTCTGTCAGTGTCTGAGCTCTCAGGGGTGAAAGGAGGGCTCTGAGCTCCTTAGCACCTGCTGAGCTGAACCAGAGTCATACTCAGGAGGAAGGGAAATGTGGCATTCGCATTCTCTGAAAAAATCCCTTTGCCCAGGATCTTTCTGAGAAGCCTCAGAAAAAGGAAAACAATTCTTATCTCATTTGCTTCTCCTGTGTTTTGCTCCTTTGGAATGTGTTGGGAGATTGTTTACCCACAGGTGATTGTTTCGTTGGATTCTGTTGTGAGTTGTTTTCATTCTTTGGCTAATCAGGGCCAAGCTGTGTTGGGACTCTGGAAAGAATTACGAGTTTCATTATTTTCTTTTTAGCATTCTGTAAGTATCCTTCCTGTATTCTTGAGTATTGTTTAGTATAGTATCCTTTAATATAATACAGTATCATAAAATAATAAATTAGCCTTCTGAAAACATGGAGTCAGATTCATCATTCCTGCCTTCATTGGGGCACCCCCAAATACAATAGTGAGGGACTGCTCCAGTTGCAGGGAGCAGCAGGAGGGAGAGAAGAAGGTGAAATGTTGAAAAGGGGATGTGGACCATCAAATGGAATATTTCCACCCAGCTGGTCCCATGCTGCAGGTGCAGAGCAGCACTCAGCCAGGTTCTGTGGGGTGTGTTGGGGGATGAAGGTGGGAAGGAGAAGGGCCCTTGGTGCACCCACACCACTGCAAACTCACAGAATCACAGAGTAATGAGGTTGGAAGAGACCTCTCAGATCATCAGGTCCAACCTATGCCCTCACACCTCAACTAGACTCTAGCACCAAGTGCCATGTCCAGCTTTTTTTTTAAACACATCCAGAGATGGTGATTCCACCACCTCCCTGGGAAGAGCATTCCAATACTTTATTATTCTTTCAGTTAAAATTTCTTCCTAATATCCAACCTATCCCTTCCCTGACTCCTGGCAGTGCAGTGGGGCCTGGAGGGACAGAACTCCCTGGCTCCTTCAGACCATCTTTCCATTTACCCAGCCCTGAATTGGATTATTTGTCTGGGATTTGAAAGGATTTGCTGCTCGTGCCTGCCCCGTCCCACCTATGAAGCCAGTCGTGTCCCTGACACACCTCCCTGCTTCCCAGCCTGCCAACCTGATTTACCTGGGCAATTCCAACAGAAACAGTGATGTTGGAAACCCACAGACCCCACACTGCTCCCCTGCCCACCTTCCCTACCCTCACAGCTGTAGGGGCAAGCTCTGAGCAAACCAAACCCCCTTGAAGGTCCAGGAGAACCCCAAATTTCCTGACACTCCTATTCAGGCCACATATGCGAGTTGCCATGGAGATGTGCTGAGCACAGGCACGATGCTCCAGCGATGGAGCCTCACAGCCAGAGGCATCTGTTAATCTTATTTTTATCAATTTTTAAAGAGGGTATGATGGTGGTATCTCCCCCATCTTCCCCCTCATCTCTTGCAAAGTTTGGCATTTGCACTCGCTGGGAGCATGGGCTGCAGCCACTTTGAAAATGAAGCTTAACGAACACGGAGCACCAGAGAGGGGAAGGTGTGCTCTGAGGGGTGGAATTTAGTAGCAGGGAGCTGCCACCTTTGACATCCAGCTCCAGCTTTAATGAGGGGGAGATTGACAGCCCAGCACAGGTAAAAGGAAGAAGAGTCTTTGCCTCCGCCTCGGGGGGTCATGGCTAAGCTGGGGCCCGTGACCAGGTCAGGAGGAGGAAATGGAGCTTTTATTTATGAAACTCTGAGTCAGTGTCCATCTGAAAGCGGAGCTTTTAATTGGATTTTCTTTCTTCTTGTCCTGAGTTCCTGGCTCCTGCCAGTGCTGTGTTCCAGAGGGGATAGGCTGGTGGGTCCTGGGTGAGTGCCTGGCTCAGCTGGCGCATCCCAGGCTGTGCAAAAAGGGGGACACTTCTGCCTGTGTCTGTGTCTAAAAACACAGACAAGGCAAAATTAAGAGAGAAAAAAAAGGTTATATTTATTGAAGGGCCTTTAATAAATATTTAGGGCAGACAAAGCCTCCCCCAAGGGCCTGTACCCGAAATGGACAGTGGGTCACAGGTTTTCACACTTTTATAACTCTGGGCCATTTGAATATTGGGGGTTCATCTCCCAATTACAGCTTCAGCTAATGAAGTCATTTACCCCAAATTTGATCCCCCCCCAACTCACTTTTGTTTCCATCTCTCAGGGCCTGAGGCAGTGAGGTGTCCTTGATTGCCAGGCCTGGAGAGGAATTGTTGTATCTGCCCAAAATGGGGAAGCAGCAGCTCACACTATGTGTGGAGTTTGGAGTTATACACTAAAGAATTGCAGGATTACAAATAGATTAAAAACATGAAAGATAATATCTTAAGGCATCAACACAATCACCCCCAGAGCTCCTGCTTTGACCCTGTGGAGGCAAAGGGCCTGGTTGGGGCCTGGCCATGGTCCTGCTGCCCAGCTGAGCTCCTGGGGCAGGATTTTGTTTTCTTCTTTGAATTATTTGGGTCCTATTTGACCAACCCCTGCCAGGCAGGATGAGACCCCACAGCAGGCAGGGGTTGGGCACCAGAATTCCTCTGGAATCACCCAGGGATGTCCATCCAGGGTGTGTCTGGTTTAGCTCCTCAGCAGAGGCTCTGAACACACAGCGGCCTTTGGAGTCCTCACACAGCAGCCACCGCAGGAGAATGGAAATGCTGACTACCAACAGTGTTCTGAGGAAGAAATAATTGTTTAATACAAAGAGAATATCTGTGTTTTCCTCTTTTCCCACATGATTTTATTTAGCTAAGTGCCATCAAGTCTCAACAATGGGAACATTTCCACTTCAGCTCTGACAAAAGCCAGCCTGTCTCTGGCAGTAAATCACACTCCCTCCACTGAGGCTGTTAGAAATCACTATTAAAATGACACAAAGAACCACACAGGGCGTGAGCCAAAGCCAGCAGGGAGAGGGGGAAATAAAGCATTTTTAGCTCTTATCACCGCGAAGTACACTTTCCAAAGAGATTCCCAAGAAGAATAGCCTGGACTGTCTTGCTGCAAGCCAGACAACGATGATGTGAGGATGTTTCTGCTCTTAGAGTGTCCAGATTTTCAGCATCTTGGTGGTGCTTGAGGCCATTGATGAGGCCCTGGCGTTGTTAAACTCTGCAGCCATGTGAGGAAAGGCTGCTCTCCTGGGAATGTCCATCCCCTGAGCTGAGCAGGGTGGCTCTGAGCCCAGTGGGCAGCACTGACAGGATGAGTGCTGCTGCCATGGGAGGTGACATTACCAAACTAGAAAGTGATGCTCCTCTAATTAGCACAAGCTGAACCCTAATGAGTGTTCTCCAGAATAAAATAACCTCAGGTTATTGTTTTATTGAGATCACCTTCCCTCCTGGGGCTGGGTCATGTCCACACCTGTGCTGTGCCCACTCCAGTCCTGCCCACCTCAGACTCCTCCTGGAGGGACACAGTTATTCCTGTGTCCTTGCATGCAGCTGTGTGCAGAAGTGTCTCTGGAAGCCAACAGGATAGCACATAACACAGAATTATGAGAGTTGTTTGCCTCAGTATTATCTAATCTTGGAGCCAAACTGAGGTCTGTGCTGATGTGGGCACATTTTCTACATGAGTAACCTGCAAAGAAGAGGCTCGACATAAATGCCACCTGATTTTTCTTGGATTTAATCCCCTTTATTTATTGCACCTGTTTATTATGTTGTACTGTTCTGTTGTACCTGTTTTTGTACAGGTTCTGTTGTCCCTGTTTATTATTTTCAGTTTCTCTTCTGGCATTTTACCTCACAGCACCTGTGGTGTTTCACCTGGGTGAGGGCAGCACAGCTCCTCCATGTCATTCCCTGCCTGGATGTGAGAGTAACAGAGGAAATGCAGAGAAAATAGACGCCAAAATAACTGTACCTTCCAAAAATAGTGCCACAGCTCCTCACAGTGCTGGCAGGGTGGACTCTGGGGGCAGCCACCAGCCCTGCACCTGCTCTGGGTCAGTGCCAGTGTGGGCTCCCTCTCACTGCCTGTGTGTGCCCGTGGTCCCAGCCCAGGGCTGTGATGCCTTAGGATTTTAGCTTTTATATTTTTCAGATCCTGTACTGCATCAGTGTATAAGTGAACTCCATGTAGAGTGTTAGTAAGCTCTCTTCACATTTTGGTCAGACAGAACAATCCTTCCAGGCCTGAGAACCAAGGACACCCTCTGCCTCAGTATATAAAAACTACAAACAAAACAAACAAACAAACAAAAATTATATTATATACTATTTTTTTATATATATATATATATTTATAATATGATATGATATGATATGATATTATATTATATTATATATATATATAAATATATATATAAAATATATAAAACAAAAGTATAAACAAAAGTGAACTGGGGGGAACAAACTGGGGGTAATTGACTTAATTGACTTTATTATCTGAAGCTGTAATTGGAGGATTAACCCCTGATATGTAAATGAACCAAACTTAATTGTCTGAAAAACTCATGACCATTGTCCAGCTTGGGTTTAGCCCCTCTCAGGGGCTTCTGACTGCCCAAGGTGTCAGAAAGCCTTTAATAAATACCCACTATTGAATAAATACCCATCTATTGAAGACCTTTAATAAATACCCACTTTATTCTCTAAACTTTGTCTAGCCCCTGTTCTAGGGAGCCACTCCAAGGCATCAGCATCTGCCCCCCAGCCTGATCTGGCTCCCCCAGGCTGGTCCCACTCTGCTCCAGCACCCTGCAATGGGGAAAGGGAGGCTGTAAAGTGCTGCCCAGGGTGTCCCAGTGCAGCCCCAGGCCAGCCCTGCCAGGAGTTCTGGGCTCAGAGACATTGGGGACCCATCCAGGCACCCCTTCTCTGGGCAGGAGAACGCTCTGGATTCTCCTCCTGGAGCACAGAGGTGGCTTCTGCTGAGCTGTCACACTTTTGTACAGGTTCTGTTGTCCCTGTTTATTATTTATTATTTTATTATTATCAGACGTTATTATGGCAATTAGCCCCCACACCAGGCTCCAGCCTCAGTCAGGCTTCCCCACCTGGCAGTGAATCTTTGCTGGGCAGAGGGGCTCAGCCCTTTCCCTGAGATTATTGCAGAATAATCAGCCTGGTCAGGCACTGCTGTTTAGCACAGCTGGACACAGTTTGGGTACAGAGGCCTTGGTTTGTGGCTGGTTAGGTGCCCTGCTCTGCAGGACTGGCATCAATCCTCATTCAAACCAAAGCCCCTTCCACACATGCTCCAGTGAAGTGGAATCTTTTGCAGAATAAGGTGTTATTAAGCCAGGTCTGCACTTCCAAGGGAGGAATGAGCCCTGCCACTGAAACCATTCCTCACCAGTGAACCCTGTTAAACAGCAATTATCAGAGTTTCCAGCGCAGGCAAAGGCAAACCTCTGACCTTTCCAGCTCTCAGCTCCAGTGGCTTTTAAGACATATTTTCTATTTCTTTTCACAGAATTCCAAAAAACTTGATTTTTACAGCTCTTCTCATCATCTTTTTCCACCTCTCTGTTTCAGTTTCCTTCTGCTCTCCCTCTTGCCCACAGCTCTTCTGGCACAGCCTGGAGGGAGAGCAGCGGGGAGAGGAGCAGGGACACCCTGGAGCTCAGGGTGACACTTGGCAGAGGTCACATCCTCACCCTCCCAAGGGACCTTGGATTCCTGGCAGTGCTGTGGCTTCCACCAGGGGAGCAGAACAAGCAGCCAAAATGGCAAAATGTTTAGGGAGCTGCTGAGATTTGGGGTGGGAATGGCCAAACACCCCCAAACACCCTTATCTGTCTGTGAAAGAACAGCCCCAGGCTGTTTCATGTGGGTTTGATTGGTTCCAGCTGACCTGAACTTCTGCTTTTTTCACACAGAAAATTCCCAGCAGACCTGGCAGAGGGAAGTGGTGTCAGCTCAGGTACCAGAGCTTTTTCTTGGGGATAAGCTCTTACATCAGTGCAAAGAGCTAACAGCTGTAATTATTAGCTTTAGAAATGCTCAAAGTTTGAAATGAAAAGAAAGTTTCAGCATAAAGCAGAAATCTCTGTTATAGGTATTGACACAGTCCTCACCTGCGTGCGTTGTCATAAACAAGGACATGATAATTAGATATTTTTAACAGACAAAATTATTTTATTTGCTTCCCTGCCAGTTTCCATGAGCCCATCAGTCATCCCCTTCATAGACAAGATTTCTTATGTTCCCTGACAGTATAAATTATATGGTTCTCATCCAGCAAATCAGCTTTACTGTGCAACATTATCTCTGGCAAAGCAATGGCTGAAAAAATCATAAATTCTGTCCAGGTTTATTAGATCTGTCTTTTATTCACATATTTATTTTATCCCAAGCTGAGGTGCATTTTTTTCCATAATTAATGGCATTTATAGAGGAGAGGATATAGCTTTTGTTAAGCCAAATCCAGGGCAGTGATGCTCAGGACATGATGGATTTTGGTCAGAGGGTACAATGAGGTCTGAGACTGAGAGATGGTTGAGACCTTCCAGAATCAGAGTTAAGTGTTTTAGAAAATCTAAATTATTGGAATAACTTAATAATTACAGGCTTCCACATTTTCCCTGGTGAGCTCCCTGACAGAACTCCAAAAATGAGCGGTGCAGCAGGAGGGGAATTTCTCCCTGCCAGTCTCTTGGTTATCAGAAGAATTAGTGAATTCCAGCTCTGATCACCTCAGAATTCCAAATTAAATGAGGGTGTGATGGGATGGGGCTCTACAGAACTGTAAATGTGAGCCAAGGACCTGCTGTAATGTGAAGTGTGGTATTTTCTGAAACCCCTGTCAAAGGCGGGAAATGATGAATCTGACTCCATGTTCTTAGAAGGCTAATTTATTATTTTATGATCTATATTATATAAAAGAATGCTACACTAAAGAATACAGAAAGGATTCAGACATAAGGCTAAAAGATAATAATGAAAATTTTGTGACTCCTTCCAGAGTCCTGACACAGCCTGGCCATGATTGGTCATTAATTTCATTTACATGAAACCAATCAAGCAATCACCTGTTGGTAAACACTCTACAAACCACATTCCAAAGCAGCAAAACACAGGAGAAGCAAATGAGATAATTATTGTTTTCCTTTTTCTCTGAGGCTTCTCAGCTTCCCAGGAGAAGAATACTGGGTGAAGGGATTTTTCAGAAAATATGATGGTGACAGTGAAGAGGTTGAAAACAGAACAGAGAAGGAAATCAGAAGCATGGCTGGCATTCAGAGATGATGACGCTCATCCCCAGCCCAGCCATGTGGGCTCTTTTGACACTCCTGGCCATCCCTTCCCACCACACACATGCCCTGAGGAAGGCAATGGTGCCTTCCAGGTGTGATGTGGCCCTGGCAAGAAGCAGAAACCAGATTCAAAAAATTCAGATTCAGAAATTCACCCTCAAATTCAGAAGTGCTGAATTTATCGACTGTGGGAGCAGCTGGGTGCCAGGGGCTGAGGCATTTTTCACATCACTTGTGTGTAATATGGTCGCTGTAATTCCACATCCTTTTATTCTCCAGGGCTCGTCAAAAGCACTGAGAAATGAGGCTGGAAACGTGGGCTGGGGTGAGTGAGGCTGAGTTATTGTGGAAGTTATTGATTGAAGAGTGGGAGCAATAGCATTAGAGCCTGCATCTCATACTATTCTGGTAGCGAGAGGAAACAACATTTTCTTAAACTATAAGTCGATAAATAACTGTTTGTGGCTGTTTTTTACCTTTTCTGATGATGGTTTTATGTAGCTCTGACATGTTTTGGGAAGGAAAAGAGCTTTCTTGGCCTATGGAGCAGTGAAATCCGTCACATTATCTGGCTGGTTCATGTGAAAAGGAGAAGCCTGGGTGCCTTAAAGAAAATCAAATTTCTAAGCAGCCACAGAGGACAGGAGTGACAGGAACCCATGACCAGATTCTGGCATCCTCACCCAGTTTCTGCCAGGGCTCTGTGTTGAGGTGTGCTCTCCACCCTCAGAAATACCAAAGGAACCTCCAAACCAGTATTTAAAAGAGCAGCAATATGCAAGGTGTCGTTTATCCAGCAAATTAAAGTTTTCCTCCACAGAGAGTTCTCTGAAGGAACAGGTAATTGACTCCTTTGTTCAGTCACATTGAGCTGATGAGTAAAGAGCAGGAGCGAGGTTTTCATTCTATTTGGCACTTGCCATTGTGGGCTAGGTTCTGGGACTGGCAGCCCAGGGGATGTTTCTCTGCCATGGCTGCTCTCCTGACACTTTTAAGGAAGCCCTGCATCTTCCAGTATAAGAGAGTTTAATCTTGTAATTAAATTAAACTTTCATTATGAGCCAAAAATTTGCTTTTCAAGAATGTAATTCAGAAAAGAACTGAATTCTCTTATTTCATCAGCTCCCCCAAAGTGAGCAGTGGAGGCATTTTCTGAGATTAAATTAATCACCGAGCAGAAATTTGCGTGTAATTGGCTGCCACCAGAGCAGTCACTAATGATTTTAAACATTTTACTCTCAGGGTCAGTGATTCTTCACCCTTTTAGGGATGGGATGAAGGGGCTACCAGGCTTCCTGCAGAGAAATCTCATTTGTTAAAGATGGCGGGGTTGAAGGTTCTGGGGTTGGAACTGGTTGGAAGTGTTTAGCAGAGAGGAGCTGGGGATATGTGGGATGGTGCTGCAGGGCATGGAGGGATTGTCAGGACAATTAATCCACAAACACTTGAGCTTTGTGTCCAAAAATGAGACAGAGGAGTCCTGGAACTTTATCCGAATAAAGGGAGAGGCCATGGGGCATTTCCCATGGGGTCTCTCAAGTTGTTGGAGGATGTGGCCTCCTTTTTATCCCAATTTCCCAGCTGCATTTCCCTCTCTCTTTCCCCACTGGCTGAGGTACTTGAGAGGTACAAACTTCCCCTAATACAGACCCCTTTCTAATGTATACTCCCCTTTTTCTGTTCCTTGTGCCAATCAGTGGAATTCCTATGGAATTTATGGTTCTTCATATTGTTTCCTTCATCTCTCAGTATCCAGTTTTATTTATCAGCAGACCTACAGTAGATGTGTAGAGACAAATCCCTCTCATTCTGTTCATCAATCAGTGAAATCCTTCCCATTGTTTCTTTTATCTCTCAGTGCTGGTTTTATCTACCCACAGTTTGTTTGTAAAGACAAATGCCTCATTTCTTTCAGGGTGAAGGGCACAGAGGGTGAAGGGCATGGAGGGTAAAGGGTGTTAGGAAAATTAATCCACAAACACCAGAGGTTTATGGCAGGAGACAGAGGTGTCCTGGAATTTTATTCCAATGAAGGGAGAAGCCATGGGGCATTTCCCAAGGGGTCTCTCAAATTTTTGGAGGGTGCAGCCTCCCTTTTTATCCCAATTTCCCAGCTGCATTTCCCTTCTCTCTTTCCTCATTGGCTGAGGTACTTGAGAGGTTCAGACTTCCCAGAACACCTGATCCCAAAGATTTCCCTCTAATGTACAACTCTCCCTTTTCATTTGTAATTCTTACGGAATTTAGGGGGTTTTTTTACCAGTCTTCCATCTTTCAATGTCCAATTCAATTTCTCAGCAAACCTAAAGTTTATTTGTAAAATCAAATATCTTCTTCCATTCATCAACCAGTGGAATCCTCCCCATGGTTTCTTTTATCTCCCAGTGCTGGTTTTATCTACCAGGAGACCCAGAGCTGGTTTGGAAAGACAAATCTGCTGTTCCTCTCAAGGACACAGAGGGTGAAGGACACAGAGAGGTGAAGGGCACAGCATGAAGGGCACATAGGGGTGAAGGACATGGAGGGGTGAAGGGCACAGAGGGTGAATGGCACAGAGGTGAATGGCACAGAGGTGAATGGCACAGAGGGGTGAAGGGCACAAAGGGGTGAAGGACATGGAGGGGTGAATGGCACAGAGGTGAATGGCACAGAGGGGTGAATGGCACAGAGGGGTGAAGGGCACAAAGGGGTGAAGGACATGGAGGGATGAATGGCACAGAGGTGAATGGCACAGAGGGTGAATGGCACAAAGGGGTGAAGGACATGGAGGGGTGAATGGCACAGAGGTGAATGGCACAGAGGGTGAAGGGCACAGAGGGTGAAGGGCACGAAGGGTGAAGGGCAGGGAGGGATGAAGGGCACAGAGGGTGAATGGCACAGAGGGTGAATGGCACAGAGGGGTGAATGGCACAGAGGGTGAATGGCACAGAGGTGAATGGCACAGAGGGGTGAAGGGCACAAAGGGGTGAAGGACATGGAGGGGTGAATGGCACAGAGGTGAATGGCACAGAGGGGTGAATGGCACAGAGGGTGAAGGGCACAAAGGGTGAAGGGCAGGGAGGGATGAAGGGCACAGAGGTGAATGGCACAGAGGGGTGAATGGCACAGAGGGTGAAGGGCACAGAGGGTGAAGGGCACAAAGGGTGAATGGCACAGAGGTGAATGGCACAGAGGGGTGCCTGGCTATGCTGAGGGGTGCAAGAAAGGCAGGATAAGGCATGCAAATCCCAGGCACAGCTGTTTAACAGCTCCCCACAGGGCTGGGATGCATCCCCCGGGCAGCTCTCTCCCGTGCTGTTAACATGAGCCACACACAGAGACCTGTCATCTGCTTTCAAGGAATAATGTTCTCCTGCTTCTTCTAAGTGGCAGTGTGGGAGATGAAACTGTTTCTCAGAAACAGGCACAAGATTTGAATCGACATTCCCTGAGAAAATGAAATCTGTGGCTAATTTCCCAGAGCGCAGGTTGAGCTGAGCACTCAGTGAATGATCCTCACGCAGAGCCCGGGTGTTCATTAAGCTCCAGCTTCAGCTGCTCTGTTCCTGCCGTGGTCTGACTGCACAAAACTTTGGCCTTGGAGGCTGTGAAAAACGCCAACCACTTGTTTTTAAAATTTTAAAAGTTTAATGATAATAAAATGGTTATGAAAATAGTAAAATAATTAGAGTAATAGTAATTTGGACAATTTGGATTAGGACAAAATGAGACAATAAAAACAAAGAGTTACAGATGTCCAGGTACCTTTTCTGGGCAAAATAAGCCCAAAAATGGACCCACGTTAACAGAGGATTAACCCTTAAAAGCAATAACTTGTTGAATATTCATACATGCATACATGTATGAATACATGATGCATAAATTCCATTCAAACACAGGATTCTGTCTGGTCAGTGTCAGCTTCTTCCTCTGAATCGTGACGGCATCATCCTGCCCGAGTGAGGAGGGAAGAAGTTAATTTCTTCTGATAATGGAGCAATAAATTCTTTTTCTCTGAAAGATTCAGGTGTCCTGTGGCTGCTATCTCAGTGCAAATCCTTTCTTTAAAAAGTATCTTACATAGCATAGTTTCTATTTTAACATTATGTTATAACCTAAAACTATATTTAACACTATACTAAAAAAATGAATACAGCTTACCTTTCTAACACAACACATATAATATTCATTTGAATATTTGCCAAAAGCCAATCATAAAATACACATTTTCACAGGGGCCCAGCACCCAGAGGGACTGGAGTGGCTATTTGGGAACACATGGACATGCAAACTGGTTTGCTTTTGTGAGAAATGATCCTCACTTCTGAAAAAATGTAAAAGGTTTGTTAAAACCTTACCAAAAATACAGCAGAAGACTGAATAGAGAAAATATTACAGTACCAGGAGCTGAGGATTTTTCCCACCATGTGCTCAGCCACACCATGGAGGTTTCACCTTTTAACCCTTTAGGCCCTCCCAAAGTTCTGTCCATCCACTCCTCCTCCCTGTCCAGTGCTGGAGATTGCTTTTTAAAATCTTGATTGGAGGCCAACTGTTGCCATGGTAACGAGCCAACCCTTCCAAATGTCCCAAATCCAGGGCACCCCTGATAACAGCACAAGGAGGTAAAACACAACTATAAATCTATAAAACTTCTATTCATGATATTTGTCTTTTAATTATGAGAGTCAACCATGGCATTACTCATCTATCACAATTTTTGTGGGCACATTTACCAAGACCCCAGATATTTTTAAACCAAAAAGTTTTTGAGGCAGAGGGGGCAGACATGGGTTTTGCCCAGCTCCAATGCCTTGAAAAAAGAAAAGAAAGAAAATTTTCAAAAAAGAAAACTTTTTGATCAGCTCAGTTCACAGGGAGGTGCTGGGGAGGTGATCATCTCACAGCCAGCCTGTGAGCTACAGAAATCACTTCACTGAGTCTCTCGTTATACATTTGTGTGATTGACAATAAAAACAATTATTTTAAAGCAAGTAAGCAATCATTAAATCTCTGGATACCAATAGTGAGGAATTAACTCGGCATTAATGGGAATGCAATGTGCTATTATCGAGGGTAGAGAAGTAAGTCACTAAATAAAGAATGAGATGGGTGTAGAGGCTGTACCGAAAGGAAGCAGCTGGATATTGATGCATTTGAAACAGGGAAATCCTTCAGAGCAATTGACAGAAATTCCAGCCAAGGTGTTTCCCAGAGCCCCAAAAGCCGAGGTTTGGTGATTTCAGACACATTTCTGTATTGACTCTCTGTGTCCTGGCCGAACCCATACCTCAAGTGAAAGGGAACTGGCTGGAGCAGAAATTGCTTCTGGACCTGGGTATTTGCACCCTGGAAAGTGCCCACAGAGAGAAAGCAGCTTGCTGCTTTGTCAGGCAAATAATCCTTTATTTCCATCTTGATGCAAAGCTCACCTGGATTCCTCCCCGGAGTCTCTCATCATCATGTTCTCTCATTGTGCTGGAGCACAATCAGGGTTTCAAAGGGCTCGATGAAGCCATGGGAGCTGGATGGGGGATGTTTTTCTCCCCAACAATAGGCGTTGTTAAGGCTTTTGTGTGCAGCTCCTGAGCACCGAGCGGGTAATCTTCACCAAAGGAAAGGGAAAATCCATAAAGACCATTCCAGCCCCGAAGATTGCTTCATTCCTCCGGGGGTGCAGAGCAAATTCTGTCTCCTGGTGACAGACAGGGCACAGACAGGGGTCCCACAGCCCGAGGAGGGGGATGCTCAGGGAGGGGAGGAGGAAGCTCACTGCCACTCTGTCGCAGACGTATTTTATGAAAAATCCATTCATTAGGATCTTTTCTCCTGAGAAGCTGGGAAGTTTCAGCCTCTCCACGTTTTGCTGCTTTGGAATGTGATTTGGAGAATTGTTCACCCAGCATGTGAAATAGTTTTTACTTGATGACCAATGACAGCCACCTGTGTCGAGGCTGTGAGCAGTCACAAGATTTTATTATCATTCATTCCTTTTCTATTCCTTTCAAGCCTTCTGATGAAATATTTTCTTCTATTCTTTTAGTATGGTTTTAATATATCATTTTCTTTTAATATAATATATATCATAAAATAATAAATCAGCCTTCTGAAACATGGAGCCAAGATTCTCATCTCTTCCCTCGTCCTAGGACCCCTGTGAACAGCATTACATTTGGTGACCCCGAGTGAAGAAAAATTCCACATTTGGTGACCCTGAGTGAGGAACATTTCCACACCAGTCCATGCTGGCAATGGCAGGAGCAAGCAGGGAAGGTGTTGAAAAGTTCTGCTCTTCCTCTGGGCTGTGAGATGCTCCTGGAGCATCTGATGGACAAAACATTTTGCAGACTCTGAACGTGTTGGGTGTCAGCAATCCAAAATCCTATTTAATGATCCTTAAATTTCAATGGCCTCTCTTGAGGCCCAACATAAAATCTTAAAAGGTGAAGGCTTTGAGATGATAACTGGGATGGGATGGGATGGGATGGGATGGGATGGGATGGGATGAGATGGGATGGGATGGGATGCGATGCGGTGGGATGGGATACGGTAGGATAAGGATGTGGGCTTCTGTTTTACCTTTAGATTACCTTTAGAATCAATGGAAAACTACAGCCTGAATGTTCTTAGGAAGGTTGAGTTATTTAAAGGTACTGCCAAGAGATGCCATTTCACTGGGCTGTTTAGGTAACAGGTAAATGGTCGAAAATATAGGTTTGAAATAAAATACTTATGTCAAATTAATAAAACCTGAGAAAGAAAGAAAATTTTGATAGAATGTGGTCATTTTGATAGAATTATTTAATAAAAATGAGAAAACAGTGGAAAGACCAGTTCATAAGCTTTTTTTTCCCTAAAGCTTTATATAAGTAGCACAGAGTTTTCTTTCTTTCTGTTTATATTTAGATCAACCTCCTGCATCAGAGGTAAAATAATTTTGCTTAATTTTAGAAGCCCCTTAATTTTTTCATTACTTCAGAAGCATTCCTCCCCATCCCCACGGCCTTCAAGCCCAAGACAGTTGCCTAAAGACAAATTAGAGCCCGTGCTTCCTTTGTCTGCTCTAATGAGTGGCTGCCATTAGCCTTGCAATGCTTCCAGGACTGTGAGCTCTTAAATGCCTCTTTTCAATAAAGGAAGATATAATTTTAGTTTTGAGTGTTTAAAGTTTAATTACACACTAGCCCCTCTGCAAATCCTCCTTCCCCTTGTTTGCAGGTCTGTGATTTAAAATAGCTGAGGCGGGGGTGAGCTGGCTCGTCCCACCTGGGTGACCTGGGGACAGCAGGGGACAACGTTTCTGGCCAGGTTCTTCTTTGGGCAGCTGGCACCCAGAGCCCTGCTCTATCTTGTGGTTTTCATGCCTTAGGATTTTTGCTTTTATATTTTTCAATCTATCTATCTATCTATCTATCTATCTATATATAAATAAAATATATATATACATGTTTTGCTATTTATAAAAATATAGATTTCAATATAAATATATCTATAAATATATTTTATATATATTTATATATATAAAATACTCTATTTTAGAGTATTTTATCTATCATATAAAATTATATATAAAAATATATGTATTATTTATATATAAATATAGATATACTCGACTGCTTTAGAGTATGGCTCTAAACCCCAATATAGAGTGTTAGTTTCTGTCTTCACATTTTTGTCAGACAAAACAATTCCTCCAGGCCTGAGATCCAAGGATGCCCTAGAGCCTCAGGACTCTAAAAGTATAAACAAAAATGAATTGGAGGGAGCAAACTGATTTCATTACTTGAAGCTGTAATTGGAGAATTAACCCCTGATATGTAAATAAATCAAATTTATATCTGTCTGAAAAACTCATGGCCATTGTCTATCTTGGGTGTAGCCCCTTGGGGAGATTTCATCTGCCCTTAATTTACCTGAAAGCCCTTCAATAAATATATCCTCTTTTATTATTTTAATTCTGCCTGACCTCTGCTTTCAGGTAAGCCCAAAAAAGACAAGCGTTTTCAAAGTGTCTGGATGCCAAAAACTTCCCTCTCTGGCTCTTCCCTGGTCCCAGTCACAGCAAAGCCCCCAGCAGTGCAAGCTCTGGGCTCAAGAGGGTTTCACAAGGCAAACAATCCATGTCAAAACGTGCCAGCACGATGTGTGTTAACAGAAGCAATTTTAATGCTGAAGTTGGTGCATTTTTTAACAGTTATTTTTAAAATACTAATGCTTTCCATTAGGCAACCTGCAGGTCCCTCCTGGATCTCGTATTTCCCACTGGTTGATTGATTTCAGCAATTTCCCTATTACAGTAAACCCAGGACGTTCACATTGTGTTCCCTGCATGTTTGTGGCATGAAAAAAAAGCAACTCTGATTTTCAAAAATGATTCTACGCATTCCTTTATGACCGACCAGCTGCAATGGAATATTTTAAATCAAAATAATGAGATTTTTACAAGTGGGTTCTCCTCCCTGTGCTTTCAGTGAGAAGCAGCAGAGACATCCATGCTGCTCTGGGGCCATCCTTGCTGGATTCACTCCCAGAATTTCAGGGAATGCAAATGTGAAGTGAGTTACCAGCAGATTCCCCTTGGGCAGGGGCAGCTCTGGTGCAGGGACCTGAGTGGGATTTTCTGGAGCACTCTGAAATTCCTGCTACTGAGAGCAATGAGGGATTTGTCTTTCCAAACAAGCTCTGGGTCTGCTGGTACATAAAAGAAACCATGGGAAGGATTCTACTGATTGATGAATGGAAAAACATATTTGCTTTTACAGATAAACTTTAGGCTTGCTGATAAATTAAATTGGACATTGAAACGTGAAAGAAACAATGGGGAAAATCCTAAACTCCATAGGAATTAAAAATTAAAAGGAGGGTTATACATTAGAGGGGAATCTTTGGGGTCAGGTGTTCTGGGAAGTCTGAACCTCTCAAGTACCTCAGAAATGGGGAAAGAGAGAAGGGAAATGCAGCTGGGATATTGGGATAAAATGGAGGATGTGTCCTCCAAAAATTTGAGAGACCCCAGGGGAAATGCCCCATGGCCTCTCCCTTTATTGGAATAAAGTTCCAGGACTCCTCTGTCTCCATTTTGGCCATAAACCTCTGATGTTTATGGATTAATTTTCCTGACACTACCTACAGTAATGAATTAATAGAAGGAACAGATCCTGGAAACCCTCGGCGCTGTGACCTTCCTCCTCCAGCTGCAGGAGCAATTACATGTCACTTAGAAGGGGCAGGTCCTTCCTGGGGAAAAGCAGGCAGCTGGAAGGGAGAACTGCAGCTTTCTGCAGAAAGACCAGCCAGTCTTCAGAGGTTTCAGATGTTGCTTCTGTCTCTTCTTTCTCTGCAGAAACAGCTCTTCCCAGCAGTGGCAATGGCACCACAGCCTCGAGCTGCAGCTGGTGTGAGCTGGCCCCTCACTGCCAGAGGGTTCATTGGCTCAGCTGAGCCCTCCTCTCCCTCTGTGTGTGACCAGGTGTGCCTGGTGTGAGCAGGAGGTGCTGTGACAGCTCATCCAGAAGAAAACACTCCCTACAAGGCTAAAAATAGGAAATATCTCTCCTTCTGTGCTGTTGCATTAAGAGCACAGACACAAACAGGACATGAACTGCTCTGTTTGCAGCTGCAGGTGATGGGGCAGCAGCAGGGAGGAGGAAGAGGAAGGAGCCCAGCTGCTCCTGAGCTGGAGGGGCTGAGGTTGAGCAATGTGAAAAATGCCAATCATTTGTTTTTTAAAATTTTAGAAGTTTAATGATAATAAAATGGCTATTAAAATAGCAATATAATTAGAGTAATAATAATTTGGACAATTTGGATTAGGACAATATGAGACAATAGAAACAAAAAGTTATGGACAGTCCAGGTACCTTTTCTGGACAAAATAAGCCTGAAAAAGTACCCAGGTTAACAGAGGATTAACCCTTAAAAGCAACAGCCTGTTGCATATTCATACACCTCATACATGATGCATAAATTCCATTCAAACACAGGATTCTGTCTGGGCAGTGTCAGCTTTTTCCTCTGAGTCCTGAGGCATCTCCAGGGCTGAGCAAGGTGGGAAGAAGCTCGTCTCTTCTGATAAGAGGGCAATAAATTCTTTTTCTCTGAAAGATTCAGGTGTCCTGGGGCTGCTATCTGGTGTGAGTCCTTTCTTTAGAAAAAAAGTATCCTACATAGCATAGTTTCTATTGTAACATTTTGTTATAACCTAAAACTATATTTAACACACTACTTAAGAAAATTAATACAGCATAACTTTCTAACACAACACATATAATATTCATTTGAATATTTGTAAAAAGTCAGTCATAAAATAGGCATTTTTCACAGAGGCCCAGCACCCAGAGGGACTGGAGTGGCTATTTGGGAACACATGGACCTGCAGACTGGTTTGCTTTTGTGAGAAATGATCCTCACTTCCAAAAAAATTTAAAAGGTTTAGTATTTATGCTATTTATTATTTATTTAGGTTTATTACAGCATAACTTTCTAACATAACACATATAATATTCATTTTAATATTCGTGAAAAGCCAATCATAAAATACACATTTTTCACCAGCAGGAAGGAGCCCAGCTGCTCCTTGGGCTGGGCTGGAGGGGCTGAGGTTGAGCAGGATGCTGAGGGTGCTGAGCAGGATGGACCTGGCAACCTGAAATTGTTCCAAGGGCATCACCTGGAGGCAGCAGCCCTGAGTCTGTCCATGCAGGGATCCAGCAGACACACAGACACACAACACCTCCCACTGCTCACAGTGCTCAGGGATGTTAAACCCACACAGTTTGGGTTCCCTCCTCCTTTGCGCTGGGTTTCTCATTGAGGATGTCCAGGAACTTGGGCTGTAATAAAACACCAAAGCTGCAGAACAAAGTGCACAACATGGTGAATTCTAACCATGCCAGAAAATCCAACTCAATCCTGATAGGACAGGCTGTGCCTTGAAACAGTGGTGTGAACTCTTCACCTAAGGAAGCCACTAGAGACCTAGCAAGGTTATGAAATACATTTCAAAAACTTCATCATTTCTTATGTTCAGTCTTCAAAAATGGAGTCATCGTGATATTTCTATAGTAGCACACATTTTCATGTAAAGTTTAATTTAAAAAATGCTAAATGTAATAGCAACAGCCTTCTGTTTTCTAAAATGAGTTCTAAATTTTTGTAAATATATATGGATGGTCAAACTGAGTGCAGAGTTCACTTACCTGGGAGAGAAAAGGAATGAAGGGCACAGTGACCACTGAACCACTGTGCTGGCTCTGCCCTCTGGGCTTTTAAATCCAGCTCAGGAAGGGGCAGACAGGGTTGCATGTACAAATACCTGGAGCTGCAGGCAAGGCAAGTAATAGATGTGATTATTTTTATGAATGATGGGCAGGAGCCTTGATTTCCATGGGTGAAGCTGTGCAAGCTGCCAATTCCTGCGAACCCACCAAATAAATCTGCGTTTTGTGTACAACTTAATTTCAACTTCCCAGCTCAAATGTCTGTGTTTATTCCTGGCAGTAAGCACTGCTTGTAGTTCCCACACAATGCAGCTCATAATTTTTTCACACCTCCCAGCACAGGTGACAGCTTGTGAGCAGAGCCCAATCCATTCTCACTCTGAGCACTAAGTTGCAGTTTTTAATGCACCACAAACATCAAAACAATCCCACAAACAGATCATCCCCAATCCCAAACCACCCTCTCTGTGTCCAGTGAGGCCACAACCAGCCCAGCACTGTGAGACTTCATGATTTCTTGTGCCAGGCTCCTTTTTAATGAATCCCAGGAGGCCTTGTTATGCTAACTGTTATTTTGCACTGAGTTAATTTCACAGTGTTGGCTCTAAATGAATGTCCCCAGGCCATGAGACACCATGGGATGGTTCTTTGGTTCCTATGACCCCCTCCATCCCCCTGGTGCCCCTGGATGCCATCACTGAGCATCACCAAGCATTACTGCCCCCTGATGAAGGTGACTTCTCCCTCCATCTGGGTGCAGGGAGCCAAAGCCAGGAATTCAGGATCCTTGCTGAGAAGTCTTTGAAGCCCCTTAAGCTGTAAAATTCTTTGATGTGCCATAATTGCATTTAGTCAAGTTTTAGGTGTATTGTAATGGTATTGATTGTTAATAACAAAGCTGTGGCTGCTTAATGCCAGAAGATGATTCATTTTCAGTGGGAGCAGAAAGTCCGGGGGCAAAGTATTATTTTTGACATACAGTAATTTCTTCTAGCAGGATTATTTTTCATTTTTTTCTCACTAGCTCTGTGTTCTGGAGGCCGATGGGTGAGGGGGCTCCTGGGCAGAGTGGGCTGTGTGTTCCCAAGGGACAGGGAGTGCCTGTGGGGCCCCAAGGGCACCTCTGGTGAGGGGTTTAACCCTCCAGATCTAGAAAAGAGGTTGTAGCCAGGTGGGCTTGAGTCTTCTCCCAGGCAGCCTGCAGGAGGATGTGAGGAAACAGCCTCAAGCTGCTCCAGAGGATATTCAGGTTGGATATTAGGAGGAATTTTTTAAAGAAAATGGTGGTGAGGCATTGGAAGGGGCTGCTTAGGGAGGTTTGGAGTCCCCATCCCTGGAGGTGTCCAAGGAACAGCTGGAGGTGGCACTCTGGGCTGGGTGACAAGGTGGGGTTTGGTCAAAGCATGGACTCTATGGTCTTGGAGAGCTTTTCCAGCCTCAGAGATTCTGTGAATGGGAAAACACTGCAGAACACGGGCTGGGATGGACCCACCAGTCTGGGGCTGTGGGAGGGAGGAGAAAAGAGGGACAAGCGGCTCCCACCTGGAAAGGGCCTTTGCACTTTTGGTGGAAAGTCCCAGGAAGTAGCAGGGGCAGCCCTGGGAATGGCAGCTGGGTCAGGATGTTGGGATGTTGGGATTCTGGGATGTTGGGAAAGATGTTCGAATGCTGGGAGGTTGGGATGCTGGGATGCTGGGATATTGGGATTTTGGGATGTCGAGGTGTTGGAATGTTGAGATGTTGAGATTTTGGGAAAGATGTTGGGATGTTTGAGATTGGAATGTTGGAATGTTGAGATGTTGGGATGTTGAGATGTTGGGAAAGATGTTGGAACGTTGGGATGCTGGGAATGATGTTTGGATGTTGGGATATTGGGATGTTGGGATTTTGGGATGTTGGGAAAGATGTCGGGCTGTGGAGCAGCTTTCGGCTCCTGGATGAACTTCGGGCCACACTGGTCTGTACATACACAGGGAGGTGTGATGAGCAAGGCCTCGTGGGGACTTGTCACATAAATAACAAGGAGAAAACCCAGCAGTTTCCTCATTCTGAAATTCCCCACACACGTCCCCTTTATTGGATAATCCTCGCAGTTAACAAAATAGAAGTTCCTGATTAGCTTTTAACTCCCAGATTACTTCTGTGCAATGCAAAGTGTATTAAAATGTAGTATACTTTTTAAAATTAGATTTTTTTGGTGATAATCCATTCAGCTGTAAATGCATTTCAGTCACAGTGAGAAGATGAAAGAGCCTGAGCCACGGCATTACTGTAAGTAATCAGGCTGGAGGCTAAGGGGGGCTTTCTTTTAGCTGACAAATGGAAGGAATAAATAACCTGGACACTAAAAGTTGCATTAGGCAAATAAACATTTCCACAAGAATTATGCGTGACATTCAAGGGAAGGCAAATAAACCTTGACTTATGGAAAGCTATCAAAGCTCTCAGAGAATTAAATAACAGGAGATCATTATGTAGCATTTGCAGCAGCTACTGGAGACTGTCTTTTCTTTGGGTACTACTGGAAATTTGGGGTGGTCAGCTGGTATGTGGTTCTGAGCAGAATGAATAATTTGGTTTCAACTGAAATACTTTTTATTTATGAGAAAGGAGTTTTCCTGTACCTCTGCCTCTCTGTGATGTTGGTGCTCCTGTCCCTGTGGGACCATTTCAGGTGTGATGGAGATTTTCCTACAGGGCTTGGCACACAGACAGGGCTGATGGCAACAACAATGCCAATCCTGCCCTGGGGTGGGAACAGCCCCATTGGGGATTGCATGGGCCTCAGAGCAGGGCACACAGTGAAAACAGCTTCAGCTTGGAACTAAACCCCAGCTAGACACCAGCACATGGAGCTCTGCCAGAGATGCAACAACCAACATAAATACACCAGCACTGCAGCCAGGCAGCCCCTGTGCCTCCCAAGGCAAATCCCGCTTTTCCACCATGCTCAAACTTTTCTTCAAATACCAACATGAGCCAATCACAGATGCACCTGTTGCATCTCACAGCAGCAGATAATCAATGTTTACATTTTGTTCCTGAGGCCTCTCAGCTTCTCAGGAGGAAAAATCGTGAGGAAAGGATTTTCCATAAAAGATGTCTATGACACTGGCCTTCAGATTAAATCCTTTCTTCTCTTCTTTTAATATAGTTTTAATATAATATATGTATCATAAAATAATAAATCAAGCCTTCTGAAACATAGATTCAAATTCTCATCTCTTCCCTGTCCTGGGACGCCTGTGAAAACACCGTCACACCCAGGGAGATGGGACCTGCAGGCTGCCAGGTGTGCCAGGACCTTCCCTGGCCTGGCAGTGGGCAAAGAACAAGAGGATCTGTGCCCCACAACGTGGCTCTAGAGACGGCTTTAAATTAATCAATTAGGGAAAAACGAGCTGTGCCATGTAAAATGTCCTTACTCCATGCGAGTCTTTTGAACTATTAGTTCTCTCGAGGAGATTAATTATGAGCGTACAGAGCTAATGCCCTCTTAATGGAATCAGTTATTCAGTTTAAGGAGTGCTGGGTACTGAGCAGGCAGGCATTAGATATTCATTGTGTAAGTTCCAGATCAAACAGGAGAGGATCAAGCTGATCAGGGCTCTTTACTCTGCTCAGCTGAGCCACACGTGCTGATCTGAGGCGAGCCACAGGCTGGGAGTTGCTCTAATTGTCTCTCCTCCGTATGTAATCCCAGAAACTGCCTTTTAACCTGCAGTAAAAGGGTTATTTACAAAGTGCATACATTTGCATCTCAACTACCTCTCCTCTCCTTGCTGAAACTTGGAGATGAGCTCCTGGCTTCTCCTGGCTGCTGGGTTGCAGACAGATTCCTCCCCACATCCTTTCTCTGCTTCTCATTCTGACCTGAATTATCCATTTTTAGTGTCCCATCTTTTCAGGTGCCCGTTTTAAGGTAGCAAAGAACCTGAGCTCACATGGCTCCCAGCAGCCTCGTTAGTAATTGGAACAATTAAGGATGCAATGTGCAGACACTCCAAATTGCAACACCAAGAGCAAATTCACTTATTCAGCAGCAAATTGCACATGGGGAATTGAAAGCAGCAATCTTTGAGAGAGAATTCTAGAGGAAAGGAGAGGATCTTCCCAGAATACCTGAAGTCCCTCTAGGACTCCTTCAAAAGGGCATCTTTGGGGCAAAAAGGGTTTGTTAGCTGGGGAGAGGATGTGAGAGGGCAGGAAGGGCTGTGAACCTGGCAATCTGGTTAAAGAGCCATGTTTTTTTAATAGATTTAACCCAGAAACCTTGTCTGCAGTCTGGCCCCAAACACAGGCTTCCTAGAGAGGCAATATGTATTTTTTTGTAGGCCAGCCCAGTCAGACATATCAATTATGGATCTGACTGGTGGTGCAGCGTTCCCACTATGGCAGCCAGATCTATCTCCAGCGTTATTCTTTTTCCATGGTAGAAACAAAACATTTGCTAAACCGAAGAACATTCATTAGCACACAATGGAAACGACCCAGTATTTTGGTTTCCCACTTGTCTAATTAGTTTTTGCAGATTAGCAAGTAGAACAGCTGAACAATCAATTGGACATATTAATCAGGCCTATTTTGGAAGCTTTAAATAGAGAATATGTTTCATCTCTTCTTTCATTTAGGATATAATGGCTGTTAAATGGACACACACAACATAAATTACACCCTCTAACAGGATGAGAGGAGAAAATGGTGAAGTTTAAATAGGGAAAGCTGGAGGATTTATTGTCAACTCTTTGAGCTTCAGCCTCTCAAGCTGATGAGCAAGGAGGGTGATGAGCCCCAGCCCCACCAAATGCCCCAGCTCCATCCTCTCTTTCCTTCTTGGAACCACTGGTGAGGGATCTTCTGATGGAGCAAAAGCTCCATCTCCCTTCCCGGACATGTGGCAACAGGCAGGGAAAAGACCCAGCAGGGAACAAAATTGGGATGGGATGGGGATGGGGATGGGGATGGGGATGGGGATGGGGATGGGGATGGGATGGGGATGGGGATGGGAATGGGAGCTCTGAAAAACCATTCCAGGAGCAGCTCCTGGCAGAAACATCCCAGCCAGAGCCTCCAGCTCTGCACAGGGATGAATTTCCATGCAGGATCCCAGCTAGAGCTACTCCCACCTCCTTCCTTGGAGGCTGAGGAACAGGCAGCCGTGGCTCACAGTTCTTTGATGCATTTCTTAGGAAGAAAGGGTGTGTATCCAGCTGTGGTTGCTGGCAGGTACAAGTGGGGAGGAGGTTTGAGGTCCTTTGTTCTTCAGGTGGTCGTGACACCGGCGGAGCCTTCTCTGAGCGACAGAATGGCAGAGCAGGGTGGCCTGGTGGTCACTGAGCAGCTCAAAGTTAAACTTGAGAGTGAGGAGCCTGGCTTAGGTGGGAGGGAGGGGAAGCAGAGGCTGTCTGTGTGCCTACAACTGCTGGGAGAGCTCTGGCTATCAAAGGAACAAGGTCAGATGAGAGAGGAATCTTTTGTATCTGCCATCAGATCCCGAGCGCTGCAGCTGACTCATACCTGAGCAGTGCTGCTGTCTGTAGGTGTGAGGCAGACACAGAGATATGTTTGATACATTATTCCTATTTGCAAAGGTTCAATAAAAAACGTGTGGGTTGTTGCAAATTATTTCTCCCATCCTTCTTGCAATGAAGTTAACAGCTGAGCGCATTCAAATGCATCAGTTGTATAAATTCGTAGGGCATTTTCATGTTTCAATCTAGTTATGTATTTCTAGTTGACCAAACATGTTCAAATTACCATTAACTGCAATCCTATCACTTGGTTCACTGAGCAGAAAGGCAATATCTGTGTTTAACCCCTGCAGAGCTGAGGCTGGAGATGGAGAGAAAGGAGGGGAAGGAGGAAGGGAGGGGTACCCAGGTCTGATCTCCCTCCCACAATTGGGAATAAGCCCCAAAACCCAATTAAGGGGAGAATGAGGCGAGCCCTGCCAGAGAGGGGGCAGGACCAAAGGAATGGAGGCAGCAAATCCTGGGAAAGGCTGCTGGGGTGGTCTCTGCAGGGCAGACCTTCAGCAGGCTTGATGCCTTTTTGGGGCTACCTAAAAACTGAGATCAGAAAAAATTAGGGCAATAAAAAGTAGTTCTATTTATTGAAGGGCCTCCAGGTACATTTAAGGCAGAAAAAGCCTCCCCAGGGGCTATACCCAAAATGGACAATGGGTCCCAGGTTTTCACACTTTTGTAAGTTGGGTCCATTTGCATGTTGGGGGTTCATCTTCCAATTACAGCTTCAGCTAATGAAGTCATTGACCCCAAGTTTGCTCCCCCAACTCACTTTTGTTTCCATCTCTCAGGGCCTGAGGCAGTGAAGTGTCCTTGATTGCCAGGCCTGGAGAGGAATTGGTGTGTCTGCCCAAAATGGGGAAGCAGCAGCTCACACTGTGTGTGGAGTTTGGAGTTATACACTAAAGATTTACAGGATTACAAATATATGGAAAATATAAAAGTTAAAATCCTGAGGCATCAGATTCAGTGCCGTGTCTGGCTCCAGCAATGTGGGGACACTGTCCCTGTATCCCCCTACCTGCTGAGGGCTCTGAGTGTTTTTTCAATGGCCTCATTTCCTCTGTCCTTCCAAGAGGTCTCCCTGCACTGCTGGGTGCTCTGGGAATTATTTAATGTCCCACTTCGGTTTTTAATGCTGCTGCATCCCACACGAGCTGAGCTTAAATAAGGCTCCACCAGGAAGAAATGTCTCTGCAGAGCCAGGGCTGGCTGTCAGACTGGTTTAACCCCCTGATTAAACCAGTCTGATGGACCTGGCCAACACCAGCTGTTTAACCTGCCTGTTCTCCCATGTCAGGCTCCTAAGTGAGGATGTCCCTCCCTGGGGTGACCCTGTGGCAGCACCACACAGGCAGAGACTACATTTGGGCACAGATTATGGTGCAAGAGTCCCCCAGTGACTCTCCCAGCTGATGTTGCTTCCCCCAGTGCTGCCCAGCCCCAGCCTGACCCATGCACACATTTCCCAGGGAAATGGAATCCAGGAGTTTGCACTGGTGGAGCAGCTGTGGTGGTGTGCAATGCAGCCTGTGACACAGAACAGGCATTCCTGACCCCTCCTAAGCCCCCCAGGGCAAAAGAAAAGAAAGAGAAATGGATGGAAATGAATGCTAAAATCTCAGTGTGTAGCACGCAGGAGATCAGTCTGAATGCTGCTGCAAGGAAAATGAGACATGGTCTGAATTCAGCATGAATGACACTGGAATTACCTTAAAAATTCACCATATTTTAATCACTGTGATGCAGGAGAAGTGTTTTCCACCTGCAGTTTGGCACTGCTGCCCTGCTCTGCAGGAGCAGCTCAGCTCTTTTGCTGGTAGTCCATGGGGCATCAGTCATTGCAGAGAGCAATTTCTGGGCAAATTATAAATCAAAATTCTCTTTTCATTGATAATGCCATTTGATGCTGAGCAGAAGAGATCTGCTCAGCTCAGCCAGGGCTCCCTCAATGCAAACCAAACCTCATTCTTGCAGCATGAGGAATGTGCAGTGTCTGGGGTCTGGCTCTGGCAGGAGAGATGGGGACAGCAGGGAGGTCCCTGGGGTGCTCAGGGAGATGCTGGGAGATTTGTGCCTGTGGATGTTGACCCTGAGGATAACAGAGGTGAGGCAAGACAGAGCAGACCCACTCATGTGTTCCTAAATCCCCCATAAAGTTTTGGGGTATGGAAATCATCAGCAGGCAGCAGGAACTGATAACAGCCCTGGCTACTGCATGTGTCAGCTGGGACTCAAAAAGCTGGAGCAATAAAAAATAGATAAAGGAACCATTCCAGCCTGCTGCAAACCCCCTAAATTGCACTCCTGACTTTTAACACCCATCTGCCTGGTGCTAAAAAATCAATTTAGTGCAGGTGGTGACGGGATGTGAGTCTGGAGGAGCTGCAACTCTTGGCTGAGCCCTGCCAGGACACACCATGGTCCAGGAGGGCAGGGCACTGCCAGCTCTGGGGGCACAGCAGGGCTGCCAAGGGGGCAGGTCAGAGCTGCCAAGCTGCTGGAGGCAGGCCAGCCCCACAGCTTGTTGCAGCTCCTTTGGAGAAGCAGGAGCAGGCTGATGAGCTCGCTGTTTGATGTGAGATTTAACCTCAGGTCAGCTGGAAGCTTTCCTGCACCTGGCTGAGGCTCTGCAGCATGAAAGATGCTCATCAGAAAGCATTTCACCTTGATGATATCCTCTTGTCTCTCTTCTGGCAACTAGCTAAGACAGACCATTATGGTTATTTTGAGAGAGAAGTCAGTCTAACATAGGCTTTTCTCTCACTTGGTGAATCCCTCCCACGAGACTCTGCCTGCCTCGCAGGGACCAGGCTCAGGCTCTTCATGTATTAGTCATTAGCCAAGAAGAAGCTATAAATCTAATGAACATGCCAATGTTTCTTCAAGGTACCAGTAGGTACTTTCAGAAAAATTAATTCTCCGTAAAAATCAGATCAAATAAATAACGCTCGCCTGGAATGTCTGGCACAATTCATCATTGCAGAACTCAGGACTGGGGAGGAGCACTGGGTCGTGTCTGTCACCTCGTTTAGAATGTGGTTCATCACACACAGTGTCTGTGAGGATCTGGCCCTTGTCTGGGGGACTGAAGCCAAGCTTTGGGGTTGAGCTGGGCTGGGCTCCTCTCCCAGCCATGGAGAGCACTCCCCTCTGTCTCGGTTTGGAAAGACAGGAGTCTGCTAAGGAAGGCAGGAGCCTCCCTTGAAATGGAGAATGTAAACCCTCTCCACTCCTCCAAATTGCTATAAATTTTAAATTAAGGGACTCTCAGGCAAAAATATGGGAGCAGGAAATAACAGTTCTTTAATAGGGAAAAGGAAAAAATAAAGGATAAAATAAACAATGCAGTAAACTAGAACAGCACTGCCAGAGTCAGAACCCAACCTGACACCCTGTGGGTCAGGCTGTTGGCAGCAGTCCCATTGGAATTGTGCCTCAGCCCTCCTGCAGTGTCAGGGCTGGTTCTGCTGGAGCAGGGATCCTGGAGAAAGGTGCAGTCTCTTCCTCTGAAGATCCAGGGGCAGAGGCAGCTGCTGTTCCTCTGGGCAATCCAGTGCAGAAGCCGTGCTGGTGTTCCAGAATCTCCAGATTCTATCCGGGTAGGAATGCTTGGCTCCTCCCCCTGGGCTCACATCTGCCAATGGGATGCTGTAGTTCTTATCAGCCGTGCAGGGACATTCAATAGCTGTTATCAGCAGGTGTCCCCTCCTGAGGGAGGTGTGAATGTGGTCACTCAAAGAGAGAGAGAGAGATAAGGCAAACTGCCCACTTGACAAAGGTAATCTGCCATACAGATGGCAATGGAAAACAACTTGCACTGCAATCTTCAACACCTTCCCTGGCAGAGCATTCATCTGCTCTAAGGACATCTCTCTCTTCTGCCTGATGTGAGCGTTTCCTCCCGTCCTCCTTCCATCTGCCCACTTGTTTTGCAGGTGCTGCCCAGGAGCTGCTGGCCCCACTGGCAGGTGAGTGTTAAATCCAGAGAACAGGTGGAAAAAGCCACTTGTAGTGGTCATTGCTCCAGAGTCTCACCTTTGGAGAAAGGGGAAAAGGCCTCACAGCATTTCCCTTAATTAGTGTCTAGTCTCTGTGCAACTTGACATCTCCATTTAATTTTGTTTGCAATATACATGCAGGGGAGAATGATAATGTAATACTGTGATGATCGTTCCTGAGACAGTCACTTATTCAAAATATTACTCCTGTTTAATCAGTGCAGCCAAGTGATTTATTGCCTTGCATAACCAATTTTGCTTGGCTGTAATTAAAACAACGACGTTACCCGAGTCCATCACACGCAGTAAATTGTAAAGAGCCATGTCAGGGCCACATTAATGCTGATGATTCACAGGGTGACAGTCAAGGCCCTCCCAGCTGGGCTCATCCTCCTCCCTCTGCTGAGGATGGCAGGTCAGGCAGGAGCTGGAGCTCAGGGAATGTGGGGCCCTGGCAGATGAAGGGACAAGCTGGAGACTTTGGCTGTGTCCCGAGAGGGGGCATTGTGCGGGTACAAGTTGTGGGTTTCTCTGTATCTACAGTAGTTCATGTTTGGACTCAGGTGTTTATTATTTCTTATCAAAACCAGTCTCACTACTGTGGGTTGGGCAGCTTTTCATTAGAAGGCACAAAATGGCCAACGATCTCTTGGTACAAGGTCTTTTAAGAATAAACTATCCAATTAAGAACTGACACCTGGATTATTTTCCATTTTAACCCAATAACTGATCCCAAAGAGCCCCCAATGGGGACTTTTCTGCCCAATTACAAAATGCCACCCAAACCCACAAAGAAGAAGGAAGAAGAAATCCAGGACAACACCCTTTGCCCTCCATCTTGCTTCGATCCACAACACACTAAAAATCCCAAAACCTAAATTTCCCTAAATTATGCCTAAATTATTTCCCTATTTTCCTTATTTCCCTAATTTTCCCTAAACCTAAATTATCACCTAAGTGATGCATCTACACTACTCTCTATAATCTATTTCACACTTTTGTGGATTCCAGTCTATCTTGAAGTGTGGGAAACTTTCTCCATGAATGAGGGTCAAAGTCAGTGGGGCACCCCAGAGCAGACAGAGAAATATTCCCTGTGCCCTGGGTTCCCACAGGCATTTAGGGCTTTTCCCAGGAGTGCTCTGGGGGAATAAGTCTGTTTTTATCAGGTGATGTCTGATACCTTCTCAATTTATGGTCAGTGTGAGGAGAAGCTCAGGGATGCTCTGGACCAGAGGAGACCCCAAAGCTGGGGAATGAACTGAGAGCTCTGAGTGAGCTGCTCACTTCTTTCCAGGCCTTGGCAGGAGTGAATGAATTTGCAACCCTAGAGGCAGAAGGCAATGGTGGCACAAGTGTTTGAAATGCCACAAGTAAATCTGGTGCTCCTGGCTGTGAAGAATGGGAAGGTCACACTCTATTCCCCACTCCCTTTCCCCTGCCCGAGCTCTTCAAACAGGTCAGATCATCCTGACCACTGATAATTTCACTTTTATTACTGGAGAATTTGTGAAAATCAGTTTCTTTTTTTTCTCGAGTCAAATTCCAACAACCAAAACTCAGATATTCTAAAAAAAAAAAAAACGTAGTGGAAGATGTCAGCTTGTCATTGAGAAAAGAACAACTGTCAAAACCCAAAGATTTTCTGCCAAAACCCACTGAAAAATGTTGGCTGAAAACTGCAGAGCATGAGAAGCCAGTCCAAGAGAGTCAGTTTGGGTGTTGTCAGCCTTTTTTTGACAAAAATTCTAAATATTTTTAAGAAAGGGGGCAGCTTCCAGGAATTTCTGTTTTCAGCAGCTCCACATTCCATAGGTTCTGACCCAGAATTCCCCAATGGGAGCCACACTGGTGCCTGCTACCACAGAAACCAGGGGGAGAAGATAATTATTTCAGTGATGGTGGCTCCTTGCTGCCCCCTGACACTCCCCAGGAAGGGAGAGGTCAGGTGGGGATTGGAGAAGACAGAGTGCCTTCAGTCCTGCTTCTTTTGTTGGTTTTTTATTGGTAAGGCAATGCCCTGCCTGGGAAGGATGCTCAGAGCTGTCCTCAGCATCAGCCACGCCAGCCCCTCACTCCTGGGCAGGATGGAGAGGTCTGGGGGAAGCAAAGGAGACAAAATTCCTATGTCCAGTTGTGGCCCCTCAGTTTGGGAAGGATGTTGAGGTGTTTGAGCCCATCCAGAGGAGGCAACGAGGCTGGAGAGGGGCTGGAAACACAAACCCTGAGAGGAGCCACTGAGGGAGCTGGAGTTGTTCATCCTGGAGAAAAGGAGACTCAGGGCTGCCCTCATCACTCTCTGCAGCTCCTGAAAGGTGCCTGTGCTCAGCTGGGGCTGGGCTCTGTCTCCAGGCACTGACAGAACCAGAGCACACAGCCTCCAGCTGCCCCAAGGGAAATACAGGTTGGATATCAGGAAAAAGTATTTTACAGAAAGGTGATAAAGTTCTGGAATGTTCTGCCTGGGGAGGTGGTGGAGTCACCATCCCTGGGTGTGTTTAACAAAGCCTGGATGTGGCTTTGTGGTTGGGTGCCAGGGTTGAGTTGGGGTGTTGGGGCTAGACTCGATGATCTTGGAGGTCTCTTCCAACCTTGTGATTCTGTGAAATTCCTGCTGTGGAAATGAAAAGCAGAGAGCAGCAGCCTGCAGTGAAACCATCAGCCCCAGGCAGTCAGCTCGGAGAGGGCTGGGGAGAGGCAGGGAAAGGACAGGAGGTGCTGCAGGGCAGGGAAAACCATCTGGATGACTCTTGACTCTCACCCGAGGCTCTTGTCCGTGTGCTGGAGAGCTGTGAGGCTGTTTAAACCCACAAAAGGATTTACTTGGCAGCTCTCACCTGCTTTGGCTGCTCAGGCTGGGCTGGCAGGGCTGTAACAGCTGGTGTGGAGTCTCCACTTCCAGCACAGACAGCCCCAGGAGGGCTGGGGGTGTCACACTGTCCCCAGGGGCGGTGTGGGTGTCACACAACTCAAACGATGCTGCAGCCCCTGGCAGGAGCTGTCACCTCCTGTAGGTGTCCCTGGGGCTGCCTCAGCACCTTTCCAAACCAGCTCTGGGTCTGCTGGTGGATAAAATCAGCACTGAGAGATAAAAGAAACCATGGGAAGGATTCCACTGGTTGATGAATGGAAAAAGATATTTGCTTTTACAAATAAACTTTAGGTTTGATGATAAATGAAACTGGACATTGAAAGGTGAAAGAAACAATGGGGAAGAAAAAACCCTAAACTCTGTAAGAACTAAAAATTAAAAGGGAGGGTTATACACTAAAGGGAAATCTTTGGTATTAGGCATATTGGGGAGTCTGAACCTCTCAAGTACCTCAGAAACAGGGAAAAACCCCTAAATTCCCTAAGAATTAAAAATTAAAAGGGAGGGTTGTACTTTAGAGGAGAATCTTTGGGATCAGGTGTTCTGGGAGTCAGAACCTCTCAAGTACCTCAGAAATGGGGAAAGAGAGAAGGGAAATGCAGCTGGGAAATTGGGATAAAAAGGAGGCTGTATCCTTCAAAACTTTGAGAGACCTCAGGGGATGCCCCATGGCCTCTGCCTTTATTGGAATAAAGTTCCAGGACTCCTCTGTCTCCTTTTTGGCCATAAACCTCAGGTGTTTGTGGGTTAATTTTCCTAACAGATGTGAGCAAGGAAAGGGAGGCTCTGTGCAGCCCCTTCCCCAGTCCTCGGGCAGAGCCTGCAGATGGAGCTTTCTCCTCCTCCCGTGACAAGATGAGATTGCCACCTACAGTTCTGCTGGCACAGACAGCACAGGCAGTGCCACAGCTCCTGCTCCAGGGCTGCACTCCGGGCACTGCTTCAGCTCCTTCCAAAGAACCCCCCTAGCCCAGGCATGGGAATTCTCCTTCCCCAGCCCTGGGAATTTTCCTTCTCCCAGGCATGGGAATTTTCCCTCTCCTGAGCATGGGAATTTTCCTTCTCCCAGCCAGGGGAATTCTCCTTCTCCCAGGAATGGGAATTTTCCTTCTCCCAGGCATAGGAATTTTCCTTTTCTCGGGAATGGGAATTTTCCCTCTCCTAGGCATGGGAATTTTCCTTCTCCCAGACATGGGAATTCTTCTCCCGGGCATGGGAATTTTCCCTCTCCTGGGTATAGGAATTCTCCTTCTCCCAGGCATGGGAATTTTCCCTCTCCTGGGCATGGGAATTTTCCCTCTCCCGGCCATGGGAATTTTCCCTCTCCCGGCTATGGGAATTCTCCTTCTCCCAGGCATGGGAATTTTCCCTCTCCTGGGTATGGGAATTCTCCTTCTCCCAGACACGGGAATTTTCCCTCTCCGGGGTATGGGAATTCTCCTCCTGGATGCATTGGGCATTTTTGTCCCGGCACAATCCCCCGCTCCTGGCTCCATCCACGGTGCCTGTGCTCCTCCTCCAGCCCGACAGCACAGCCCCGTCCCCATCTGTGATTACAAATTAGCAGCGTAATCCTAAATATCTCTTTTGCCTGGAGATGCTTGTCTGAATCTGATTTTTAATCTGTCTTTACCAGCTGCTCCTGCTGCCGCCCTTTGCAATTTATTTTGCATGTGACTTACGCTGGGTAAAAAAAAAAATCTGCCTAATTTTCTCCGATGTCAGACATCCTTTTAGCTGGAGATGGTGCTTTATATGTTCCACAGCACACGGGGAGCTCTGCCAGCTCTCTCTCTCTGCTTTTCCTTGGGGTTTATTGACTACAGAGAGGTCCTGCTCTAATCTTCTCCTCTCACACCCTGTTTCTTTCCCTAAGAACCACTAAGCCCCTTGAGTCTCCCGTATCATCTGTGTGATGGGCAGAGCTCCTCGCTGCTCATCCCCTGCTCAATCCCATTGAAGTGCAGGGCAGCGCTCAGCATCCCAATCAGCACGGATTTTTTATTTTTTTTTTCCCCTTGAATAGCCTGGTTTATGCACGCTCGGAGGGAGACAACCAGCCTCCTAAAGACTAAAATCCCTCCAAAAGGGATTTTAAGTATTTCAGATAAATCTTACTAATGGTAAATGTAGCTATTCACTCCCAGCTCTTCATACGAGGGATTTGACCCTTTTTTATGGTAATGCCACTGCTGCTCAGGGTCCTGCTGCCTCTCCCTTTTCCTGCTGTCTGCCCCCAGCCATCCATCGCCTCCCTGATCTGGGGGTCCCCAAGCCCCCAGCCCTGTTTTATGCTGAGGAGGGGCAGCTCCTTCTCCTTTTTGTCTGGTGAGTGCCAGGGGGGATGGCCAGCCCAGCAGCAGGGCACAAGCTTTGTGTCACCGACCAGTGTTGTAATTTTTATGCTTTATAATGATTTTGTCTTTGTATTCCCTTTTTTTCCCCAAATGGTTAACCCCAGATTGTGTCCCCTCCTGAGGATCAATGCCAGCTCTTGGGGACAGCAGGGAAGGAGCATGTCACTGTGGAATTTTCTGAAAAATCCCTTCTCCAGGATTTCTTCTCCTGGCAAGATGAGAAGCTTCAACTTATCCATTTTTCGCTGCTTTGGAATGTGATTTGGAGATTGTTTACCCAGCATGTGAATTGTTTTTAATTAATGGTCAATCACAGCCAGCTGTGTCAGACTCTCTGAGTCTGTCACGGGTTTTTATTATTCATTCTGGTTAAACCTTCTGATGTAGGCTTTCTCTATACTTTAGTATAGTTATAGAATAGAATAGAATAGAATAGAATAGAATAGAATAGAATAGAATAGAATAGAATAATAAATCAGCCTTCTGAGAACTTGGAGTCAAATTCTCATCTCTCACCTCATCCTGGGGACCCTCACAAACACCATAAGAAGAGCATCCCCTTTGGGAATGGTTTTCTTAGATGGCATTTCTGTCCCTGGGCTGTGCCATGCTGGCACACTGGGGGCTGTGCCCAGAGCGTGCAGACACTGACAGGGCTGAGAGAGAGCAAATCACTGCGTGCACACGTGTCTGCTCGGAGCTGCTGTGCACTGATACCCTGCCACATGAAATGAGCAACAAATTACACCGGGCTCTCACTAAAGAAAGGGAAGAAGGGATGTAAGAAGGCTTCTGGAAATGTTGTGGAGGAATTTCTTGGCATTGCTCCCTCCTGCCTGTCTGGGGCTCGTCAGCAGCTGACAAGGAGCAGTAAATGGATTGGGCAGCGCTGTCAGGAGCGCTGGGCTCCTTCTCCTGCTGTCACTCAGCTCTGCCAGCCCCATGGAAACTGCAAAGCGACAATCTCTGAGCTGCTCCCTTCCCTTCCCTTCCCTTCCCTTCCCTTCCCTTCCCTTCCCTTCCCTTCCCTTCCCCTTCCCCTTCCCCTTCCCCTTCCCCTTCCCCTTCCCCTTCCCTCGAACTCAGGAGATACCTGGGCAGAATTCTCCCCTCTGCCTGGCTCTCTCTGGAGGTGCCTGTGGCACTGAGAGCTCCTGCCCCAGAGATTCTCCCCCAGCAAAGCCCAGGGACTCTGCAAGGCTCAGGGTTCCTTGGAGGAACTCGAGCACTGAGGTTTCTGAGGAAATTCTGCCTCTCTCTGTCAGAAGCGTGTTCTGTGCAAATGCTGCCCTGGGAGCAGCTCCAGAGCCCAAATCGCAGAATTACAGAACTACAGAATCCCAGAATAACAGAATCCCAGAATCACAGAATAATCAGGTTGGAAGAGACCTCTAAGATCATTGAGTCCAACATGTGCCCTAAAACCTCAACCAGACTATAGCACCAAGTGGCATGTCCAGTCTTTTTTTCAACACATCCAGAGATGGTGATTACACCACCTCCCTGGGAAGAGCATTCCAGTGTTTTATTATTCTTTCTGTGAAAAACTTTTTCCTAATATCCAATCTATATTTTCCCTGCTGTAGCTGGAAACTGTGTCCTCTGGTTCTGTCAGAGACTGACCCCACCTGTCTTCAATCTCCCTTCAGGAAGGTGTAGAGAGCAATAAGGTCACCTCTAAGCCTCTTCTTCTCCAGGCTAAACAACGCTAGCTCCTTCAAATTCCTCATAGGGCTTGTGTTCCAAGCCCCTCACCAGCCTTGTGCTCCTGTAAAGCAGCACAACGAGCCCAAGGGAAGCAGCCAGAGGAGGCTCAGCAGCCACAGGAGGAGGCTCAGCAGCCACAGGAGGGATGCTCAGCAGCCTCAGGAGGCTCAGGAGCTACAGGTGTGTGCAGCTGAGCCCCTCAGAGCCAGGGGAGCCCTTGCAATGCCAGCCCCAGCCATCCCCCGGGCTGCAGCAGCCCGTGCTGCAGCAGGGTTGCCTTCCCTGATTGCTAATTTAGATTTTCCTGCCATCCCACACAGTGGAATCAGGGGAAATAAAATTACAGACTTATTCACTCTTTTTGTACAGCTGATGCACTGATTACCTGTCAATCACAGAATTGCATTAACATCTGACAGTGTGTGCATAACAATTACCCCCATCAAATTAAGGAAACCTTTCACACTCAGAGACACAGAGAGGGAGGAAATTCAATCAGCGTAATTAGTTCAATCAGAAAAGATCTTCTTTTCATCAAGAAGGGGAAAAACGTACAGTGGGAGCAGGGTGGGAGCCAGGTATGGCTGCAGGAGGAGAGGGTGGCTCAGCCAGCTCAGTGGTGCCTGTCCCAGCATGGTGGGGTTGGATCCCCAGCCAGGGGTGATGAGGGTGTGCAGGCTCCATCCTGTTGGGGAAGATGAAACAGGAAAGCCTTATCAATATGATTGCCTGGCAAAAGATTTTGAGAATATGGAAACTATAAATGAGATTGAAATGAAAGCAAGCTTTGACATCCCTCAGTTACTGAACAACTGGAAAACAATGGCATGGCCAGCTGAAGGTGATCCCCTTTGGATCAAACAACGCCCTCTGCTTGCAGACAGGCCCAAGGCTCAGAGCAGACCCTGCCAGCTTGGCAGAAGGGGCCCAAAGAGGAGTTTTTAGGGTTTAAAATGTAACACAGCATCGTAAAGTAATGATTCTTATAGGCTGTATGGAAATGCTGTAGGATTCTTATCTTGTACTAGATTGGTTAGTGAGAATGAGAATATTCAGCACAGAGGAAGATTTATGGTATAGTAATGGGAACCTCTTATCCTCTGTCATCCTCTTTACCACTCTCTTTACTTCTCTCTCCTCTCAGGCCTGCTCTGAGCTGTGGCTGGCAGCTCCCAGCAGGGCCCTGCACCCAGGCCCTTTGCAATAAACCACAAGCTCCAAGCCCTGGCTTCAGAGATCTCTGGTCTCTGTCCATCCTGACCATCCTACCCCCATCACTCCTACACCAGGCTTCTTCCGCACCCCAGTTCAGGAGCTCCTGCACCTGAGCTCCCTGCTCTTTTAGCAATACTCCAGCATTGGAGGTGACATCTAAAGCACTTGGGGGTGGGACAGGATGTCCTGTCACTGCGGACACTTTTGAGGCAGAGAGGAGCTGTTATGGAAGGAGATGGAAGGGTCTCATGAGGGATGTGAGGCTGGCAAAGAGCAAGATCCTTGTACTGAAAGATTGTCAGCCAGGGGCAGTGAGGGGTGAGCAGGCTGCTGGAGAGGGTTTCCTGATTCCTCACAGGGACCAGGAACATCTCTGGGACTAGAGCTGCAGGCAAGCAGCCCCTGTCAGTGCGTGTTGCTGTAGTTCTGATGTGCTCATTATTAGTTTTTATACCCCAGCTCTGCACTCAGATGAAGCCCAGCTTTGCAGGACTGTGGTGAAGGGCTCCATCCTTTGCAGGACTGTGCTGGAGGTGGAGGATCCCATCCCTGTCCTTCCTACACCTGCAGATACCACGGAGAGCAGGGAGGGAGGAGGGAGAGGCCTGTTAGGCCTGGCCTACACCCCTGCCTCTCCTCTCTGAGTGCAGATGCACAAAGTCACGTTCATTTTCTTTTCCCAAAACATGGTCTATAAATGAATAAGCAAGTAAATAAACCCGTCCTCTCTCAGCAGCCTTGCTGCCATCTGCTCACCATTACCACCTGGCACCCACCCAGGAGTTTGCATCTCCCTTTTGCTCCAGAGGATCCAAATCATCCTGCAAACCCGGGGCAGTGCTTGGCTCTCACTTGCACCTGTGCATGTGCAGAACAGCTCAGCGCTGGCTTTTTCCTTTGAGAAGTGGATTTTAAGGTTGTTTAATGCCCACTGATATGAGCCATCCACACAGCAGCTGGCCTGGGGTAAGAATTTAGTGCTGGGCTGCTGAAGGAGTTGCTGTCACCCTGATTTTTTAAGATTTTCTAAGCCTTCTGATGTTTACATTCTTGTAGCAAACTTTCTCACACACTTTCTGTAAATAACTCATTGTTTTGCGTTCTTTTATGAAGGAGGAGAAATTTGATGGACTGTTGGTTTGTCCAGTGTCATTGGAGAGGTGGCGCTTTCACCCTCCAATCCACTGTCACTTTTGGAAATCTGTAAGTGTTGGAGTCAGAAAATAAAAATTCTGTTTTCACCTTGGAAGAGCTGCATGTGTGTGTCATGTTATTTCGTGTCCTATAATGACAATCTGCCATCCCATCCAGGTGCCCTGGTGGCTCACAGGGCACCTGTGCTGCTGCCACTATCATATTTTCTCAAAAATCCCTTCACCGGGATTTCTCCTCTTGGGAAGATGCGAACCCTCAGCATCTCCGTGTTTTTTTGCTCTGGAATGTGGCCTGGAGATTGTTTATCCAAACATGTGAATTGTTTTTCATTAATGGCCAATCACAGCCAGCTGTGTCAGACTCTCTGAGTCCATCAGTAGTTTTCATCATTCAAGATTTCTGTCTGTATCCTTCTCTTTCTTTAGTATAGTTTTAGCATAATATGGTATAATATATAATATATAATATATAACATAATGCATATAATATAATATAATATAATATAATATAATATAATATAATATAATATAATATAATATAATATGCCTTCTGAGAACATGGAGTCAGATTCTCATCTCTCACCTCACAAACATCACATCCTGCAGGATTCACCTTCCAAAATTCCCACCTGCTGGGCACAGGGGATGGAGTGGGTGTGCTCTCCAGCTCCTCAGGCCCCAGCTCTGCACAAGAGTTTAACTCCAAATCCAGAACCAGGCAAGGAGGAGCAGAGCAAGGAATTAGAAACATATTGTGAGTAGATGTTGGGCAGAATAATAAGGAATGTGTGGGAGGGCCAGCAGGATCTATGGATGAAGGAAAACCAGCAACAGCTGCTGTCCTGGAGGGAGCAGGAACCAGCCTGGAGAAAGAAACTTGTGCTGGGCAGGTTCTGCTCCCCAGGGCTGCCCCTGCAGCAGCTCCTGCTCTGCTCTGCTTGCGCAGTGTGAAAAATGCCAATCAGTTGTTTTTAAAATTTTAAAAGTTTAATAGTAATAAAATGGTTATGAAAATAGTTATATAATGTCAGCGATGGAGAGAGCCAGGGAGACTTGGTGTTCAGAATCCCATTTTATTGTGGGATACAAACACTTATATACTATTTTAGGGAGACTAGTAATGTGTATTACAATGATTAGGTTAAAATCACACACACACACTTATGCATATAACAGCATCTCTTGCTTGCAGAGTTTAATGGGATTTTCTTTTTCTGGTAAACCTGTCTGATTAAATCTTCTTGCTATCTAGGTCTAATTTTCAAAGTCCTATTTGCTTTTGCCAGGGCATCCTGTTATCAAATCTCTTATGTTAACCAGGTCCAAAGTCCATCATCTGCCTTATGTCCCCCAACATTCCAACAACAGAATTAGAGTAATAATAATTTGGACAATTAGAATTTAGGACAATATGCGACAATAAAAACAAAGAGTTATGGACAGTCCAGGTAGCTTTTCTGGGCAAAATAAGCCTGAAAAAGGACCCATATTAACAGAGGATTAACCTTTAAAACCAATAGCCTGCTGCATATTCATACACCTCATACACGATGCACAAATTCCATTCAAACACAGGATTCTCTCTGGGCAGTGTCAGCTTCTTCCTCTGAATCCTGACCAAGTCTTCAGGGCAAAAAATTCCTTGCATGGTGATAAAATCAGTGATTTGGTTCTCTTGCTTGGCTTGTGTCCCTGATCCTAGTTGGGGTGAAAACTTTATTGCATGAACAATAAAGTTTTGTTAAAGGACTTGGGTGAGTCCTGCTTATTTCTGTGTAAAAACTTAATTTGCAAATTAGAACATAGGGACCCCTTGGACATGGGTTGGGAAGAGAAGAAATCCTTTACAAATACCCCAAAGGAGAGTTTCTCTATTTACTCACAAGAGTAAAGATCAAAATGTAATTTTTTGTCATTAGCACGTTCTAAAATAGCCTGTAATGAGTGAGTCAGAGGAAATGCTGGGGAGAGAGAGAGGCCTGTCATTCAGCACATGAAAGGCTGGAAAAGCTCTTTGTCTATTTTACAGATTAAAGTATAAAGATTGGAGATCACTCCAGGCTGCAGATAATGGTGGAGCAGCTACAGCCTTGGAGCAGTGGAAGGATGTGCTCTGGGCTGCTTCCCTTGTGCTGGAACAATATTGGCAGAGGGGCCACAGCCCTGACCCTGTCTGTCTGTCCTGGCTACCATCCCTGCTCTGAAAATATAATTATTTCCAAGAAAACACCTCTTTTAAGTGCTAATATTGATATTTAGAGTGGGGTTTTTTTTAAGGGCTCTTTAAGCAAAATGGAGCCTTGTCTGTGATTCACCCCAGCTTGCCAGTCAGGCACAGAGGGGTGTGTGTACAAATCTGTGCACACCCAGCCATGGCTGTGGCTGGTGGAACTGGAAAACTGAGATGTAGTGAGTGCTCATCATTTATGTTTGGTCACCAGGTTGGTTAATTGCTGCACTAATGACACCCTGTGTCAGAGAAAGGCAGGAGAAAGTTTTAAACATTTTAACAAATTAAAAAGGCAATAAATGCAAACTCAGTCTGGGCATCACAGGATAGGTTTTTAAACCAGCAGCTAAATTACAGATGAGGAGGCACCAAAAGGAATCTTGTTTCCAGTTCTGTTCTCCATTTGAGCAGGTCTGAAAGCTCATTCATTTTGTGCCATAAAGAAACTTTCCCCACTCTGCTCAGTGGCTCACTTTTCCCTTTCCAGCAGAAAATGAGGCTTCATTTCCAAGCTGTGGGTCGTGGTGGGAAGGGACCAGGGACAGGACATGGCCAGGGCTCTTCCCTGGGACAGTGGGGCATGGGGGAATGTCCCCAAGGTGGGGAAACCTCAGAAAGGGCTGAGGTGACAGCATGGGTGACAGCAAAGGTTGGGGATGTTTTAGGGGCTGGGTGTGTTAGGAGGGAGCTCCTCTGCCCCCTCTCCACCCCTAAAGCTGGGGGTGCTCAGCCTGGAGAAGACTCAGAGGTGACCTTATCACTCTCCGCAGCTCCTGAAAGGTGCCTGTGCTCAGCTGGGGCTGGGCTCTTTCTCCAGGCACTGACAGAACCAGAGCACACAGCCTCCAGCTGCCCCAAGGGAAATACAGGTTGGATATCAGGAAAAAGGTTTTTATGGAAAGAATGATGAAGTTCTGGAATGTTCTGCCCAGGGAGGTGGTGGAGTCACCATCCCTGGGTGTGTTTAACAAAGCCTGGATGTGGCACTGGGTGCCAGGGTTGAGTTGAGGTGTTGGGGCTGGGTTGAACTTGATGGTCTTGAAGGTCTCTTCCAACCCAGTGATTCTGGGAATTCTGTGATTCTGTTCAAAAGGTGAACAGATGTCACTATAGGACATGAAAGAACACAAGCTCACACCACTGTTCTCAAGGTGAAGAAAAAGGGAAGTTTATTTTCTGACTCCAACATTTATAGTTTTCCAAGAGTGACAGTAGATTGGAGAGTGACAGTGCCACCTCTCCAATGACACTGGACAAACCAACACCCCATCAAATTTCTCTTCTTCCATAAAGGAATGCAAAACAATGAGTTATTTACAGAAACTGTGTGAGAAAATTCACTACAAGAATGTCAAGAATATCAGAAGGCTTAGAAAATCTTAAAAAAACAGGGTGACAAACAGATGTGGCACTTGGTTTAGTGGCACTGGGCTGTTTGTTGAAGGCTGGACTTGATCCTGGAGGTCTCTTCCAACCTGGTCATTCTGCCACCTCTCTCACCTCCCTCCCTTCTCTCCATGGTTGTCTGCAGGAGGGGATCAGGTCCTTCACCTCCAGCACAGTCCTGCAAAGCTGGGCTTGGTCTGGGATATAAAAACTGTGTAATTTTGTGATGAAAGGACCAATTTGTGCTTCCTCATCAAGAGGAGCAGGACCAGGAGTGGATCAGGAGCTGGGACTGTGATGCTGGTGCTGCCCAGAGTGCAGGCAAAGCCTATCAGAGTCCAGGTAATTTGATTAGAAGTGACTTGGCCTACATCAGAGCCTGAAAAATCCAACAGATTTGCTGCTGATAAAATTAAAATTAGAAACTGAATTGATTAGCCTGTGCCAGCAAAGGAACCAAAATGTCAGAGGCACCAGCTGCACATTTGCATTTGGTACTTAGCAAAGTTCTCACCAAAGCGAGTGAGAGATGTTTGACATTTCCATGATTTCTGCAATTCTAATGTATGTTTTATTGATATTAACTTCAAAATGCAAGGGAATAATGAAGTGAGGAATGACAGGAGGGAGTTTGGTCATTCCAGCTCTGTGTCTCACACAGAGTGTGGTGTGTGGCTCCTGCTCTGTCATTTTTGGGAAAAATTGGTGTTGGACTGGGTGTGTGTCATTTTTATGCTTATCATGCTGGGAAAAAAGAAAACTTGGGGAGTGTAAATCCTGGTGAAGTTTTAATTGGGAACAGTTATTTTGAAACATTTTCTTCTCTGATGTATTTTTCCTTGGGGACTTATTACTGTGGGAAAATCCTATCACGCTTATGCAAAGTTTTCTGCCAGAGTCTATTGGGATATTTTAATTTCAGTTTCACAATGAGATATTCAGGAATATTGTGAATAAATTGGAATGATTTTACAATGGTAAATTACGAACATTTTCACCGAAGGGGGAAATTTTTGTTGGGTTTTTTTTTAAATAAATAGCTCCAAAAGTTTATTTTCCACTCTTCAAATCCAGGGGCATTTCCAGTGTGCTGTGTGAAGCTGTGCCCATGATTGCTGGTATTCACCAGCTGCCCGTTGCTGCCATTGCTTTCCCCCTCCCCATCCCAGCTCTCTGCCATCCCTCACCATGCTTGGCTTCCCTTCTGTCCCTGCAGACTAAAATTATAAATATGAAAAGCTTTGTTCACTCAGAGTGAAGGTGAAGGAAAGCCTATAAATTTTACAGCCTGTGTCTGAGAATCAAAAGGACAGCTGCAAATTCCCTTTTAAAGAAAAATCCCTCCTGCTTTATAAATATTAATTGCAAGTCAATGGTAAAGGAGAGAGAGGAGCAGCCTTTGGCTCTGATCTGTGATTGTTTGACTAATACAAGCAACAGTTTGAACACGCCAGTTATTATTTGATGTGACACTAAATTAGAAGTTTCACACTTCATATTGAAGCTTGGCTTCTCCAGAGCAGGAGGAATGTGATTCTGCAGGTCAGGGTGATGCTCAGAGATTAAACCTCTGCCAGGTAGGTCAGGAAGTGCCACCTGGGTGAGGTCCCCAGGCTGTCCCCAGGGATCGCATGGGAAGAGTGAGGCTGTACTGGTGCCTTTTTGTGGCTACCTAAAAACAGAGGCCAGACAAAATTAAAGCAAGAAAAAGCAATTCTATTTATTGAAGGGCCTCCAGGTACATTTTGGGCAGACAAAGCCCCCCCAGGGGTTGGTTGCACCCAAAATGGACAATGGATCACAGGTTTTCACACTTTTATAACTTTGATCCATTTGCATTTTGGGGGTTCATCTTCCAATTACAGCTTCAGCTAATGAAGTCATTGACCCCAACTCCCCCCAGCTCACTTCTGTTCCCATCTCTCAGGGCCTGAGGCAGTGAGGTGTCCTTGATTGCCAGGCCTGGAGAGGAATTGTTGTGTCTGCCCAAACTGGGAAAGCAGCAGCTCACACTGTCTGTGGAGTTTGGAGTTATACACTAAAGAACTGCAGGATTACAAATACATGAAAAATATAAAAGCTGAAATCCTGAGGTGTCAGTGCCAGAGCACACTCCAGGAACACAACTGCCTCTAAATCTTATAACTAGGCACTGGAAATGTGGGGAAATGGAATTTTTCTTCCTGCCAGCAACATTTCCTCAGGGTCTGGGGGTCTGTGCAGTGGAGCCTCAGGAGAGGGTGGATGGGGCACAGCCCAGGGAAGGAGCAGGATGCTGGTCCTGTGTTTTCCCCTGAGAATCCTGGGCTGGCAAAGAGCTCCTGCAGCAGCACAGCCAAAAATCAGGTCAGGTGTCTGCACAGGCACCCAGGCAGCAGCTGATGGGGAGAAAAGAGGAGCAGGGAGTGGCCACCGAATCAATGGTCATTTGGGTGATCCAGGCAGAGCTGGAATTCATCCTCTGGTACATTAACTGGGCATTTCTCATACCCTCCTGCACCACAGGGTTTGGGGAACATGGGGCATTGTTTCTTTTTTATGGCAATCATTAATTCAGCTGCTGTTTGTGAGGCAGGTTCAGGTGATGGGTGAGCTGACAGCTTCCTGCAGTCACACCAACACCACAAACAGCACCAGTCCCAAAACCTGCCTGGGGCTGAACAGAGTCCTGTGGATCCTTTGGGAACAGGCATACAAGGAATGAGCTAAGGATAACCAGAAAAAGCTCCCCTGGAATCCAGGACCTGCTCACATCCCCTCACAATTCAAAGCCCAAGGCAGAGCGACCCTGGGTGACTCTGCCCATTTGAAGTCTGTGCTGTAATGCTGCTAAAATTACCAAAACCTCACAGTTCTTAGGAAATAACCATTATCAGAAGCTACTTTTATTGCCATGGAAACGGAAAGATAACAGAGCAAAGTCCGGCCACATCTCTGAGCTGAAGGGGGATGTGTGTGATGGTTATGGATGAGCTGCTGGCCTGGGGGGGACTGGGGGGACTAAGGGGACTGAGAAGACTGCCAGGACAGGGATGTGCAGGGTTCATGTGCACATGGGTGTGATGTTTATGGATGAGCTGATGGCCTGGGGGCACTGCCAGGACAGGGATGTGCAGGGTTCATGTTCACATGGGTGTGTGCAGGGACACTGTCAGCCTGTAGCCTCACATTTCTCTTCACAGAGAAAAGCAAGGCACAATTCTTCCCTAGAATATTTTTGGGATTTACATTCTCTGAACCTCTCAGAGAAAGAAAACACAATTCTTATCATTTGCTGTGCCTGTGTTTGTGCAAAAGTAAAATGCAATATGGAGATTGTTCACCCACAGCGATGGTGTTTTGTTTCCTTGGACTATCAGGGCCAAGAGTGTGTGTGTGTGTCAGGACTTTTGGGTGACAGTCACGAGATTCAGGGCAGTGTGAGCAGTTGTGTGCAGGGTTGAGTGCTTGGCAGGTTCAGTTTTAGATGTATAGAATAACATAGTATAATAAATAATTATGCTGGCACTTTTGGATTGGTTTAGAGTAGAAGCTCACTGTCTAATATAGGTGATAGGTATTGGGAAGTTATTGTAAATAATGTACATGTAGTTTTTTGTATAAAAAGATAACAGTGCCCCAAGGGCAGGCAGAGTGCCTCTGTCTGTCCTGCTGAGCTGACCTTGGCTGGACAGGTGAAAGAATTTTATAGATAAGAAACAATAAACAACCTTGAGAATGAGAACTGAAGAGTTCTGACTCCTTCTTTGAGCATCAGGCTGTGAAAAGAGACTTTCTAACACATCTTGGGGTCACTGTGAGGAGCTAAAGCCCTGAGACATCTGCAGAGCCACCTCAGAGTGTTTCGTGCCCAGACTTTCCCCAGCACTTCAAGCCACCCAATTTACGTTCCTTTGAAGCACGAGACCTGCTCAATCTCTAATTTATATTTTTAATTAGGACACCAAAGCGTGAGAGAGCTCAGGGGAGCCATGTCCCTTTTAAAAACAAAATTATTGCTTTAATAAACATGGGAGGAAAGCAGTAATGGACATGGGAGCCTCCCCTGGTTAAAAATTTAGTAAACCAGCTCTGCTCTTAACGAAACTGAGGATAAGTCCCAGGGAACAGGAACCTTTTTCTTGGCAGTGTGATAAGGATGGATGATGTGGGGAGTGTGAATGGCACAGCAGAGTCCCTCTGGCAGGGAGCTTTGGGGCTTTGGAGCTTCCTCACCTGCCAGCCTTGTTTGGATCTCTCCATAAGGGAATTCCTGACCTGGCACCCAGCTCTGAGGAGATGCTGTGATCTGGATAATGACTCTGAACTCCTGTTAAACCCCATTTTGTGCTGTGCCTTTCATTATTCCTGTCATTTTCTCCATTCCCCCACTCCCTTTGAAGCTTTGCAGTGGCCCTGGCTGGCACTGAGCTGTGGGGTCGTTATTTCTGAGGAGCACATCTGCGCAAGGACAGCAGGAAAAAAGTGGCCCAAAACACCCCAAGGAGTGTCAGGGCAGTGGTGGGAGCTGGGGGGACCCTACAGTGACAATGACAGTGACAGCACAGGGGACACTAACAGCCTGTGCAGCCCTGGTGGCTGAGCTGTGGGAAGGCTGGTGTGTGGCTGATGTGTTTTTAAGTGGCTTAAAAACAGCAGTAACACCTTTCTGGAAACAGAATCAGTGACACCAGAGGTCCTCCCATCTCTCTGTGTGCTTGCGTGTCTTGGTTTGGAAAGCCAGAAGTCTGCTAAGGAAGGCAGGAGCCTCCCCTGAAATGGAGAATGTAAACCCTCCCCACCCCTCCAAATTGCTATAAATTTTAAATTAAGGGGCTCTTGGGCAACAAATATGGGAGCAGGAAATAACAGTTCTTTAATAGGGAAGAAAATCAAAGGATAAAATAAACAATGCAGTAAACTAAACCAACAGCGATGTAGTCCGAACACAGCCTGACACCCTGTGGGTCAGGGTGGTGGCAGCAGTCCCATTGGAATTGTGGCTCAGCCCTCCTGCAGTGGCAGGGCTGATTCTGCTGGAGCAGGGATCCTGGAGAAAGGTGCAGTCTCTTCCTCTGAAGATCCAGGGGCAGAGGCAGCTGCTGTTCCTCTGGGCAATCCAGTGCAGAAGCCGTGCTGGTGTTCCAGAATCTCCAGATTCTATCCGGGTAGGAATGCTTGGCTCCTCCCCCTGGCCTCACATCTGCCAATGGGATGCTGTAGTTCTTATCAGCCATGCAGGGACATTCAATAGCTGTTATCAGCAATGTCCCCTCCCGAGGGAGGTGTGATTGTGGTCACTCAAAGGGAGAGATAAGGCAAACTGCCCACTTGACAAAGGTAATCTGCCATACAGATGGTAATGGAAAACATCTTGCATTGCAATCTTCAGCATTGGGGTAGCTGATTAAGCCATCAGGGACAGCCCAGTGTCAGGCAATAGGAGTGTGGCTGCCCCTTTATCCTCCTTTTCAGCTTCTCTCTCCTCTGTTTCCTAGTTAAAGGCATAATTCTCTGTCATATCTTGCTTGGCAGCGTGTCAGGAGCCTGTGCCAGGCAAAGCAAGAAGTGAGACTAAAGGATTTCCTTTAGACATTCACTCAATGTAAAATTTTCTCAGTGTTCACCAGATTGTTTTGCATTTGCCCTTGAAAATGCTTCTTGTGCAGAAAACTCTCACCCAGCCCTGTCCACCTGGCCTGGACCTCCTCGAGGGTGGAGCAGTGTCTGGCTGTTCTCTGAGTGGCTCCAGCTCTGTTCCAGCAGCAGGAAAGCCAAGGGCAGCACCCCATGGAGCACACACAACCATGAGACAAATGAAGGAGGATGGATTTCTGCAAGACAAACCAGTATAAAAGGCATTTATTCCTTCTTTATACTTCATTACAGCTGAAATGAGATCTTTCTGCTCAGAATTCAGATGCTGGGGATCCTTTCTAAAAGTGCTGTGAGCTCTTTCATCTCATTTTGGAAGAGATATATTCACACTGCTCCTGATGCACTTTGTTGTGTCCCGAAAGGCTGACAAACCTGCTGGCAGGAATTGCAGGAAAATGCAGGTAAAGTCAGATAAATGGTGATGACAGTGCCTGCCACAGACCCAGGTGAGCAGTCACTGAAGTGTCCTGTGGCTCCAAGGTGTGCAGGGATGGAGATTCCCACTGCCCTGTGACCTCCTGCTTGTCCCCTCACAGTGATTCCTAGCAGGGTTGGTGCTCCCTCTCCCCCTGCAATCCCTCCTCCACCATTTGGGGATGTTTTCATCCAGAGCATCCTTTCCCAGCTGCAGTGCAGAGTGAGACACTGCCCTGCCCTGCCAGGGGACAGGAGCTGCCTGATGCTGTCACTGGGGTCATTCTGAGGGTGGCTGTGTGTCCATCTGACATCTGCACTGTGCAACATCCTCCTGATGCCTTGTGCTCCCTGCTCTGGGGTTCTGATCCCTCATTCTGGGGTTCTGATCCCTTGTTGAGGGGTTCTGATCCCCTGTGCTCCCTGTTCTGGGGTTCTGATACCTGCTCTGTGGTTCTGATTCTTGTTCTGGGGTTCTGACCCCCATGCTACCTGCTCTGGGGTTCTGATACCCTGTGCTTCCTGCTTTAGGGTTCTGATCCTTTTTCCGGGGTTTTGATCCCTGTTCTCACTGCTCTGGGTTTCCAATTCCTTGTTCTGGGGCTCTGATCCCTGCTCTGGGGTTCTGATCCCTGCTCAGGGGTTCTGATCCTTGTTCTGGGGTTCTGATGCCTACTCTGGGGTTCTGATCCCTCATTCTGGGGTTCTGATCCCTGCTCTGGGGTTCTGATCCCTACTCTGGGGTTATGATCCCTGTTCTCACTGCTCTGGGGTTCCAATCCCTTGTTCTGGGGCTCTGATCCCCTGTTGGAGGGTTCTGATCCTTGTTCTGGGGTTCTGATCTCTGTTCTGGGGTTCTGATCCTTTTTCTGGGGTTCTGATCCCTGTTCTCCCTGCTCTGGGGTTCTGCCTTAGTGCCTTTGCACAATATATATGCATTTATTAGTCCTGTGTTAAGCAGTTTAATGAATCCAGGCCTTTGGGGAGAATTAACAGTGAATTAACACTGCATCTGAAAAATTAAAGGAATAGTCAAGCAAATTTCTTTTTATTGACTTTTAGTGAGCCATTTAATCCAAACATCTCGTTAACTGCAGTATAACGATGCACTGTAATGGCTTCTGCAGTAAGAACAATTAGCTTTGCAATTAGCAGAAGAGTGAGCACTCTGCAATGGCTGCACTTGGCAGGAACACCCTGTGGAGAGTGAACAACATCATTTCCATGGGCAGAGCAATGCTTTATTCACTTTAAACCCCAGTAACATTTCCCTTATTGACGCATTGACCAAGCTGTGGAGTATTTTTGGGGTCCCCATGAAGGAAGAATTGAGAATCTGACTCCATGTTCTTAGAAGGCTAATTTATTATGATATTATATTATATTATGCTATGTTATATGTTATATGTTATATGTTATATGATATGATATGATATGATATGATATGATATGATATTATATTATATATTATACTCCATTTTATTGTGGGATACAAATGCATATATAATATTATATATATATATATATATTATATATATATAATATATAATATATAATATATAATATATAATATATAATATATAATATATTATATATCATATATTATATGTCATATATTATATGTTATATATTATATGTCATATATAATATGACATATATAATATGTCATATATAATATATAATATTTTAGGGAGACTAGAAATGTGTACTACAATGATTAGGTTAAAATCACACACACAATCTTATGCATATAGCAACATCTCTTGCTTGCAGAGTTTAATGGGATTTTCTTTTTCTAGTAAACCCATTTGATTTCATCTTCTTGCAAATCCAGGTCTCATTTTCAAATTTCCATTTGCTTTGCCAAGGCATCCTGCTATCAATTCTCTCATGTTAACCAGGTCCAAAATCCATCATCTGCCTTGTGTCCCCCAACATTCCAGCAGTACAGGATGGATTTCTGGGGAAGCCTGGGCTGCATGGAGCACTCATTGCAGCCCTGCCTGCCCCAGGGATGCTCCTGGGGAGCTCATGGCCAGGCTACTGCATGTCTGAGGGCACACACAAATATTTCTGCTCTAGGAATTCTCTCTGCCAAAGGCAGAGTGTGTCTGTGGCTGCCCTCCAGCCTGTTTCTGGGAGAATATCCACCTGGGATTGTGCTGAGGTGTGGGATGTGATGGCTATCCATCACTCCAGCCCTGCCCTCTCTGGAGCTTCTCTTCCTTAGAAAACTGAGGACAACAAGCTTTGACATCTCAGGCTATTGAATAAATAATAACCATCAAAATGTCAGCATTTAGGTTTTATTTAAATCTCCTCACCAACAACACTAACTTAAACTTTATGATGCACCATTACAGCCTCCGAGAGTGTTCTGCCTGCTGAACAATATGTTCCATGAAAACTGATATCATCTGCTTGTTATCTGCAGCACTGCCTTGTAGTGGGGCTTTATTGATTTTCTGCACAATCACAGTAAAAAGCCTTTTTTTTCCCCCCCCTCTGGTATCTTTTCATGATTCTGGATGATTTGTTTCCCCTCATCTGTCATTTTTCACCCACTCTTATCTTGGCTGGTTTATAATGGTGAAAACCCACCAGTCACTATTTATTTGCTGAGCCACATTAACAAACAGAAGCTGGAGTGGAGATGAGGAGAACTCCCCAGAGCTGCACAGGCAGATGGACAGACAGACAGACACCTCGCTGGTGTTAGGAAAATTAATCCACAAACACCAGAGGTTTATGTCCAAAAAGGAGACAGAGGAGTCCTGGAACTTTATTCCAATAAAGGCAGAGGCCATGGGGCATTCCCCTGGGATCTCTCGAATTTTTGGAGGGTGCAGCCTCCCTTTTTATCCCAATTTCCCAGCTGCATTTCCCTTCTCTCTTTCCCCATTTCTGAGGTACTTGAGAGGTTCAGACTTCCCAGAACACCTGATCCCAAAGATCCCCCCTAATGTAGAAACCTCCCTTTTAATTTTTAATTCTTATGGAATTTAGGGGTTTTTCTTCTCCATTGTTTCTTTCATCTCTCAAGTCTAATTTCATTTCTCAGCAAACCTAAAGTTCATTTGTAAAGGCAAATATCTTTTTCCATTCACCAATCAGTGGAATCCTTCCCATTGTTTCTTTTCTCTCCCAGCGCTGGTTTTATCTCCCAGCAGACCCACAGCTGGTTTGGAAAGATAAATCTGCTGTTCCTCTCACAGGGGGGCCTGGAACAGGAGACAGGAGCTCACAGGAGCTCTGCTGGTGATGTTCTCCCCACACAGGTGTTGGTGCTCCTCAGTGAGGAGGAGTGTGGTGGGGAGGAATCTGCTGGCATGGCTCTGTCCCTGCTCTGTCTCAGGGACCAGAAAAGGGTCACAGCTGTCTCAGGGGGGATAAAAGGAGCTGGAAATTCACCCAGAGATGTCCCAGCAGTGGCTTTAACCCAGCCATGGGTGTCTGAAGCCACCCCTCCCCTGTGGTCAATGTCCCCTTGCTCACACCCTGCCCAGGGAGCTGCTGCCCTGTCCTCGCTCCATCTCCAGCAATAATCTAAAGTCAATTTGCTATAACAATTGAGACTGTTCCCTTTGATGAATTCCTGTTTGCCTTTAATTTGTTACAAGATGATGAGAGTTGGAGGAAATGTTCAGCTGTCAGGAAAGTGCACTCTCAGGCACTTAAATTTGTGAACTTTGATATCATCAACTGAGTCATTTTCCAGGGACTCTCTTCTAACTCCCAGCACTGCCAGGGCTGGGTTTTCTGTCTTTCTCACATTTTCCATGGCACCAGGCTGAATATTCTACATGAGGAAGCCCTACCTGTGCCTTGGTGAGATTTAGATGCTTTGAAATGTCACTTGCCATATGTTGCCACGATTATTATGAATTACATTCAGATGAAGAGCAGCTTCTCCCAGGTCTGGAGTGCCAGACCTTTGCACTTCACAGGGTGCCAAAGAGCCCCTCAGGAAATGCCACTAATAAACAAACCTCATCTCTGCTCAACCAGGCACTTATTTAATTTTTAAGCTTTTGAGTTTGTGGCTTTTGAACTTGACTTTTTTGCCTTGGACTTGCAAGGGCCATGGCAGGGCTCAGCAGGGACATTCTAGTAGCACCAGGGTCCCAAATAATGCTATTATTCCCAGATAATGCCCAGATAATTACCTCAGTCCAAGGCAGAGGTGTAGAGCAACAGTGCTCAGGCAAGGGATGCTGGAGCTCCATGCCAGACACAAAACTTGGATGGTTTTCCTGCTCTCCCCCCACAATTCTTTTTTTTTTTCTGGAAAAATAAAGAATTTTTCCTGGAAAAATAAAGAATAAATTCAATTTCCAGCAAAATTCCCACAATTTTGCTGCAGCTTTAAAGCAGGCAGGGATACAAATGGGGAAAGAAAAATCTCTTTGCATTTCTAAGGGTTATAAAATAATCAGGTGGCATTTCCCTTCATCACTACTAATCACAAGAACAAGCTCTCACAAGGAATTAGTTTGCGCTGAACCTTCTGCAAATCTTCGAAGGCGCAGACGAGAGGCTGCAGAGCTGCAGATTATGACTTTTTAAAGTTAAATTCATTACCTCAAATTAGCATCAAGCTCCAGAGCCCTGCAAGCAGAGCTGATGGCACAGCCCCTGCCCCGAGCTGTGCTGCACAAACCCAGTGGGGTGAGCAGCAGACTTGAGGGCCAGGCTGGAGAGGAGCAGCTCATGTTGCTGTGTGCCCCAAGCAGGGTCTTCTCTTGCTAGAAAAGATCATTGGTTATCAGGCAAAATAAATTTTAGCATTGATTTCTGTCGCAGACATCTTTTCTGAAAAATCCTTTCCTTAGGATTTTTTCTTCCTGAGAAGCTGGGAGGCCTCAGGAACAAAATGTAAACATTGATTATCTGCTGCTGTGGAACACAACAGTGGATCTGTGATTGGTCTCATGTGGATGTTTGTAATTAATGGCCAATCACAGTCAGCTGGCTTGGACTCTCTGTCCGAGACACAAGCCTTTGTTATCAATCCTTTCTATTCTTAGCTTAGCCAGCCTTCTGAGAAGAACCTTTCCTTCTATTCTTTTAGTATAATTTTAATGTAATGTATATCATAAAATAATAAATCAAGCCTTCTGAAATATGGAGTCAAATCCTCATCTCTTCCTTCAACGTAAGACCCCTGTGACCACCATCACAGATTTCTCATCCCTTTCAAGACAACTTTTGCTACACTGGTGTGTTTAAGCTGAGCTTAGCCTGGGCATGGGAGCTGTGTCCCTGCAGCAGTGAGAGCCAGAGGGGAAGGAGGAGGAATCCTGACCTTGGGGTTCTGGTTGGATGAGCTCCCATCTCCCTGGCAGGGACAGAAAAGGGGCAACAGGCTCTGGAGGGTGTTAGTTATAATTTTATCTATTACCAACCTTATATGAAGATCAACGTGCCACAACAGTTTAGGTAGAATAATAGTGAAGTTATCACAGAGTGGAAAAGTAGATTTTGGGGTTTTTGGAATGGGGGTTCAGGAGGGAAGATGGAGGAATCTGGGGGTCCAGCCTTTCTCCTTCTTCTTCTTGTCCTCCATCTTCTGCTGTGATGGTGACACTTCTGGATTGGTTTAGAGACAGACTGTCTAACATAGGTGATAGATATTGGAAAATTTTTGTAAATAAAGTACATGTAGTTCATAGTATAAAGAACTAACGCCACTCCAAAGGCTGGAAACAATTACCAGCTTTGTGTGAGGAGTTACAAGCCACAAGAGTTTGAATAGAATGATACTGAATTAATCACTATCACAGGGTGAAAATGTGGAATTTTGGGGTTTTCAGAATGGGGATTCAGGGGGCAAGATGGAGGAATCTGGGCCCGTCCAGCCTTTCTCCTTCTTCTTCTTGGCCTCCATCTTCTGCTGTGATGGTGGCACTTTTGGATTGGTTTAGAGTAGAAGCTCACTGTCTAACATAGGTGATAGGTATTGGGAAGTTATTGTAAATAATGTACACTTAGTTTTTAGTATAAAAAGATAACACTGCCCTGAGGGTGTCAGTGTGCCTCTGACTGTCCTGCTGAGCTGACCTCAGCAGGACAGGAGAAAGAATTTTATAGATAAGAAACAATAAACAACCTTGAGAACGAGAACTGAAGAGCTCTGACTCCTTTTTTGAGCACTGGGCTGGGAAAAGAGAATTTCTAACACATCTTGGGGTCACTGTGAGCAGCAGAGATCCCAACAGGAGGGGAGCATGCAGAGGTCAGGTCTGGCTCCGGGGAGCATCCTGGGAACGTGGCACAGAGTGCCCCTCCCTGTGCCCAGAGCCATCTGTGCTGCAGCTCACTGCTCAACAGCCAATCCAGGCTCATTTCTGTGTGCACAATGGAGGGAAATGGCTTTGCTGCTGGGATCAATCCTTCAATCTAACTCCTCTCACTCCATTGTAACTGCATTTCATGACCTGCTCAAGGATTTTTCAGGTTTTTCACTTGACAGAACAAGAGCTGTGGAGAGAAGGACGTGAGGATAAAGAGCTCTCTGCTTTCCATTCAATGCAGAATGACCTGGGCAGGAAAGGAAAACTCAGGAGCTGTGATGATAACACTGCTCATGTCGTGCTGCTCTGTGTTGTGGCTTTGTGGGGTTTTTAAAGCAGGGCTCACCACCAACATGAGCATCTTGTGCCACTCATGAAATGCTCCTGCCAGCACGTGGGTGTGATGGTGTTCACAGGGGTCTGAGGATGAGGGAAGAGACGAGGATCTGACTCCATGTTTCAGAAGGCCGATTTGTTATTTTATGATATATGTTACATTAAAACTATACTAAAAGAATAGAAAAAAAAGTTTCATCAGAAGGCTTAGCTAAGAATAGAAAAGAAAAGAATGAATAACAAAGATTTGTGGCTCAGACTCTCTGTCTGAGCCAGCTGACTGTGATTGGCCATTAATTACGAACAACCAACATGGGCCAATCACAGATCCACCTGTTGCATTCCACAGCAGCAGATAACCAGATAACCTTCTTCTTTTCATAAAAGATGTCTGTGACACTTGGGGACCCCTTGGTGCCCCCAGGACACAGCCCTGGAGCCTGTTGCTGCTGGATTGTGCTCAGGGCTCTGGGTCATGCACTCCCCTCACCAGTCAGCTCCAAAATCATGATGGAAAACCCACCCCAGCCCTGCTCCTGGGACACCCCAATGCAGCTGCAGCCCAGGGTGATGAAAAATGGATGAAAACAAGACAGGGACAAGAAGTGCTGGGTCAGCCTGGGGAGACAGCTCTGTGTGCCTGTGAGCATGAGCCTGGCTCTGCTGTTGCTGGATCTAATGGCTTTTGCAGTTCAGTTTCTGGCTCACTGGAGCATCACCTGATTGAAGGCACAGGGGAAGGGCTGGGCCATGCCCACACTGCCACAGCCTTTGGTTCAGGCTGAGTGAGCACTCAGCAGTGCTGTGGCTGCCTCCAGGTCTGCAGCAGTGTCAGAACCCAGGAAATTCCTCTGGCTGCCCTAGAGGACTCAAAGCCCCTGCCAGGGGGCTCAGAGACCCTGGCACAGAGCCCCAGACCCCTGTGTGCCTTTGATTTAGCCCTTGGAAAAAACAATTACCAACCTTATATGAAGAATTGCAAGCCACGAAAGTTTAAGTAGAAAGACAGTGAATTTATCACTGGGTGAAAAATAGATTTTTGGGGTTTTTAGAATGGGGATTCAGGGGGCAAGATGGAGGAATCTGGGCATGTCCAGCCTTTCTCCTTCTTCTTCTTCTTGTCCTCCATCTTCTGCTGTGATGGTGACACTTCTGGATTGGTTTAGAGTAGAGACAGACTGTCTAACATAGGTGATAGGTATTGGAAAATTATTGTAAATAAAGTACACGTAGTTCTTAGTATAAAATCTAACAGCACCCCAAGGGCAGGGACTGTGCCACAAACTGACCTGCCAGACAGACCTCAGTGTTGGGAAGGATGAAAGTTTGACAAGAAAGTCTCACAGATATGTGTGCTTGTCAGAATGCATTTTAAATGTAGAGTCTGATGAAGGAATAGAAATTAAAGCAAGTTTTGATAGAGAAGAAAAGAATTGCTGAGCCAGTCTTAATGGATAACCAAGGAGGCAAAGGGGGTGTTAGTTAGAAGGGGTTTTTATGACTTAGAGCAAAGGATAAACCCACCCCAAACAAGAAGATGTTTTTACCAAGCAGAAAGATAGCACAGGCAAACAAGCCTGCTGATGTGGCAAGCAGAAAAAATGTCTCAGAATTTTCTACTGCAAGAAAACTGAAAACCAACTTCTAGCTTAGACTGTAATGTACTGACTTTTAGTGATTGGAGAACAGTAACATGAATATGGTAATTACAGTAGTTATGATAGGCTATAGATAAAAGTTAAGGTATAGATTGATTCTGCTGTATTAAGATGCTCAGCAAAGTATATAATGTATTGTAACCAAAGCCAAAGTATATAATGCAATGTAACCAAAAGAAAAGTGTATAATGCATTGTAGCCAAAAGAAAAGTCTATAATGCACTGTAACCAAAACCAAAGGGTCTCCAGGCCTGCCTGCAGCTGGAGCTGACAGCTGTGGGCACAGGCTCTGTCACCCACAGCCCTGGACTGCTGTAACACCTTGGATGTACTAAACTGCATTTTGGAGAGCAGCCTGGAGTCCCACATCTCTCATTTCAGCTCTTACACCTCAGCAGGTCAGAGAAGGAATGTTATAAATAAGGAAAAATAAACAACCTTGAAAAGCAGAACTGACAAATCTTGACTTCTTCTTCGGTCACGGGGATGGTAAAAAAGAGACTTTCTAATACCTCAGGGTCATCTCAACCACAGAAACCCGAGATCTGTTAATTATGCCATTTAATGAGATGACAAATATTCATATTTCAGCAATGACTCTGCTCGTGCTGCATTCAGCTCCTTGGCTGCAGTGACGCAGCTTCCCCCCGTTCCCTCTCTCCTAATGAACAACCACTTAGAATTTTAAAAAGTGGAGAATATCTTTCTGAGTTAATTAGCTTGAAATTAGCTTAATCACAGCTCATTTAAACTTATCTAAACAACAGCATGAGGAACTCTAGGAAAACTTGGGCTCAGCCTTACTCAGCTTTCCACCCAGCGAGCGGCCAGCTGGGGGTTTCACTCCTCTGTACCAGGCTGATTTGAATATTAATTGTGTGTGACCTGTTGCATTCAGCTCATGCAGATCCAGCCCACAGCTACTTTATTTACCTGCTCTGTCTCCTGCAATAGATGTCAGGAGGGATGAATAAAGCCTGAATTAGATCCTGAACAGAGAAACGTCATGCTGGAACAAGTTTATTATTTCATGTGCTTTTCAGGGTTCCTGAACACGATGTTAAGATCGGATCAATTGAACATCTGGGTTTCCTGGAGGCTGAGGCAGGATCATGCAATATTTACACCGATAGTCTGAGATCAAAGAAGGCAGGGAGTCTTCAAGAAAAGCTCCATGCAGAGGGATGAAATGGAGTGCAGGAAAGCACAGCTGAAATCCAAGTCAAGCCCTGTCCTGCCCTGCTGGAACCTGACAGAGAAGGACACCAGGAGGTCCCTCAGTGCCACAGGGAGCTGCTGGGACTTGGGCACCATCAGAAGATCCACGAGACCCTGGGATCCACTTGGCCCACTGTGGTGGGAGAACACCTCAGGGGTTTGCTCTCTGTGCTCCCTCTCAAACTGCCATGTTTTAAACCTGCTTTTAGCTTCAACTTCAAAGAAGGCAGACCCTTTAATGCTGAATTTCGGTTTTCAGAGCAAATTCCACAGCACATTCCCCCCACGAGCAGCTGGGAGCTGCCTGGTAGCAGGAGATGCTGATGGCAGTGCCAGCCCTGCTGCTGCTGCAAATAGGAGGAGAGAGAAGGGTGAAGACAGAACCCTCAGAGATCTCATTAGTGGGAAGCATCCTCCAGCTGCTGCTGTATGGCTGTCAAAGCCCAGCCTGCTCAGGGCTCCAGAACCATGTCCTGGGCACAGAAGGGAGCAGGGACAGGCTGGGCTGGGCTGGGTTACCTCTGAGCAGAGAGCTCTGGGCTGTGGGTGTTCCTGAGCTGTGCCACTGCCCATCTCCTTGCTGCAGAGATGGAGGAGCATCCATCCATCCATCCATCCATCCATCCATCCATCCATCATCCATCCATCCATCATCCATCCATCCATCCATCGTCCATCCATCCATCCATCCATCCATCCATCCATCGTCCATCCATCCATCCATCCATCCATCCTCACTGCAGAGCAGCTGTTTATGGAATCTGAGGTGGAACGTGGGAGGTTCTGTTTCTGTTCCATTACACCAGGCTGAGGCTTGTTCTGCTGGGGATGAGGAGCAGCTCACCCCAACATATCCTGCTGAACATGAGTAGCTGTGACAGTGTTCACAGGGGTCTGAGGATGAGGGAAGAGACAAGAATGTTGACTCCATGTTTCAGAAGGCTGATTTATTATTTTATTATATGTATTATATTAAAACTATACTAAAAGAATAAAGAAAGGATTTCATCAGAAGGTTAGCTAAGAATAGAAAAGGAAAGAATGATAACAGAGGCTTGTGGCTCAGAGAAAGTCTGAGCCAGCTGACTGTGATTGGCCATTAATTACAAACAACCACATGAGACCAATCACAGATGCACCTGTTGCACTCCACAGCAGCAGATAATCATTGTTTACATTTTGTTCCTGAGGCCTCCCAGCTTCTCAAGAGGAAAAATCCTAAGGAAAGGATTTTCCATAAAAGATGTCTGTGACAAGGAGTGGCTCAACCTGATACATCCTGCTGAGGATGAGGAGCAGCTCACCCCAAAATGTTCTGCTGGGAATGAGGAGCAACTCAACCTGGCATGTTCTTCTGGGGATGACAGGCAACTCACCCAGGTACCTCTCTAATTGCAGGTTTGCTGCATGAGCAGATTATTTTCACTGTGTCAGTGCTTCCCAGAAGGAGCTCACTTCAGGAACACTCTTAATTCCTGTATCATGGAAAATGTAAGCACTGTTTAGGGCCTGTTTCAGCACTCTGGTATTTGTGCCACTCTCATTAGCTGTTTGAGGCAGCACTGTGCTGCACCACGAGTGGCACAACCCCTGTGTTTTTAAATCAGACACAAGATCAAAATACTTGAGGGCTCCTTCAGCAGAGAAACAAACACCCTCTGCCCACTGCAGTCATACCTGGTCCCTCTGGCTTAGTCATTACTCTGCAGTTAGCAATAAGGTGAATTTTAATTCCAGACCATTTTTTCAGTCCTGCTGCTCCTTGTGTGTGTTGTATCTAATAACAATGTGAACCATATGGTGCCTCCAGCGCTGGGACTGCAGCCATGGGGTAACAGATGCAAAACGGCCCAAGATAATAGATGGAAAAGTTTGTATTCTCACTTCTGAGGAGCTTGAAGAGCTACCAAAACCAGCAACATGAAATATTCAGTAAGTTAAACATGGCTGGAGTGCATAAAGTCCAGCCCAGCTGGAAATTAGTTCTTCTGAGGAGCCTTTCTAGGACACTTTGGAGGCACAGCTCCAGAGCCATGTCTGCAGGATGCACTGCCTGAGAGCTGCTAGAACATCTCCTTCACTGATCCTTTCAGGAACTACCCAAAAATGTCCTTCAGAGCCAGCTGGGCAGGGCCTGGAGCAGGGACAGGGCTGAGATGGCACCCTGAGGTCCTTCCCTTGGCTGGATTTGAAACTCCCAGACTCTTTTCCTAGCCAGATGCAGGCCTTGCTTACAACACACAGCTGAGCTCTGCAGAGTCCTGCCTCACCCAGACAGCCAAGTCCCATTGTCCAAGAATTTTGGAACTCATTGGCACAAAAAAAATTGAAGCAAAATGAAAGTTAGATACTAAGGGGAAAGTTTACAGCTCCTGCAAAGAGCAGAACTGGTAGAGGACAAGTCAAAGCAGCTCCCAGCCCATGTCAATACTGGGCTGAGACCCCACCAGGGTTTGGCTTTGCTGCCAGCTGTCTCAGCCCCTTGGCTGCTCTGACACAGGGAAAGGAGTGGAGTGGAAGGCAGGAGGGTATTGAACACCAAGGAAAGCTCCTGAGGATGCTGTGTTTGGGTTCACTGCTCTCAGGGCACAGCCTGAGTGCTGAGGAGCTGGTGTTGCTCATTAGAAAGGCATTAAAACACGATTTCTAATGACTGCGGAGTTCCACAAATGCCACCGCCCCATCAAACAGTTATTCAGTTATTGATTTGCATTAAACAAGTAGATAAATACTTAATCTGAGTAGCAGCAGCACTCTCATCATAAAGTGAATTAGTGCCTAAAACGTCTCAGGCTCATTAGCAGGCTCAGAGCTGTGTCACTGCTCCCAGGGCTGCAGCCAGAGCTGTTCATGACCCACATCCCCCATGGCTGAGCCCCCCAGGCTGCAGGACATGAAATGAACTGCAGAAAGATTCTTTTTTAGAAGGATACACTGACTGAAGGTTTTGTCTCTTTACATTGTTGGTGGAAAGGAAAGAAGTGCTGGGGGGAGAAAGGTGTTCTAAAAGTTTATTTAGTTCTCATCATTCTTCTTTTCATTCTGTTAATAAAGTTTTCTTTATATGCTTTAAAGTTTTGAGCCTGTTCTAATCCTTAACCCCATGAGATAAGGATTTATTTTAATTAGTTTTCCCCTCCTCTGCTCCAAGTATAGCAGAGGAAGATGAGTAAATGATTTTTGTGAGTGCACTGGCCTTTGGCCAGAGGTCAGCCCACCACACAACCTGCTTTGTGCAGTGCCTCCAGAGGATCCATGGGCAGCAGGAGCAGCTTGGGGGGACACAGCCTGCTGAGGCACCTCCCATCCTGCCTTCCCTCAGCACCCCAAATCAGCTGCAATGAAGTGCGGAGTGCCAAGGCAAGGAACAGCCAGGATCCATGTTCCTGCAACTCCTCCTGTGTGGCACTCACATTCTCTGAACAGAGAGAGGCATCGTTCTCTCTCTCTCTCTCAGGTTTTGTCCTGGGGAAGCACAGAGATCAAAACAATTTTTATCTCATTTGCTGCTCCTGTGTTTGTGCCCATGTGGAATGTTTAATTTAATTAATTAATGGAGATTGTTTACCCCAGGTGACCAACTGGATCCGTGTGTGTGTGGGTCAGGACTCTCAGGCAGAGAGTCACAAGTTTTTCAGCAGTGTTAGAAGTTAGAAGTGAGTGTGATGTAGTATAGAATGTATCTGTCTTTAATATAGTATAATGTAATATAATACAGTTTTAATAAAGTGAGCATTCAGCATTCCAAAGCCATGGAGTCAGATGCCAGTCATTTCCCAGATGTTGGGGGCTCCCTGCTTTTACAATACTCCTGTCTGTCCAGGGGCTGTGCTGGGGCCCTGGTAATTAAGGTTTCAAAAGGTAATTAAGAGTTTGGACAACTTTCTTATTACAGGTAGGAACTAATATTGATAACCTTCTTCCTGAGCTATTCTCCTGTGGAAGGACTTGCTGCAGGAAAACAACTGAGCAACATATTAAAAAAAAAATCCATTCTCATCATCCCTTTTCACATCCCATCCCATCCCTGCTTCCCAGGGCCCCTCCTCTCCTCCTGCCACCTATCAACAAACAAACACTTTGTCCCTAATTGTGAAGGACATCTTTTAGGGCTGGGAGCAGTGAGCCCAGTGGGATGGATGGGCAGGGTGGGGTGGTGTAGGACCATCAGGGGGTTGCATGGTCAGGACAGACAGAGACCAGAGACCTCTGAAGCCAGGTTGTGGAACTTGTGGTTTATTGCAAAGGGCCTGGGTGCAGGGCCCTGCTGGGAGCTGCCAGCCACAGCTCAGAGCAGGGCCCAGAGAAGAGACGGGTAGAGAGGATGAGAGAGTGAGGTTCCTCTTACAATACCATAAATCTTCTGTGCTGAATATTTTAATTCTCACAAACCAATCTAGTCCCAGATACAAATCCTACAGCATTTCCATACAGCCTATAAAAATCATTACATTACCACACTGGGTTACATTTTAAACCCTAAAAACTCCTCTTTGGGCCCCTTCTGCCAAGCTGGCAGGGTCTGCTCTGAGCCTTGAGCCTGTCTGCAAGCAGAGGGGATTGTTTGATCCAAAGGGGATCACCTTCAGCTGGCCATGCCATTGTTTTCCAGTTGTTCAGTAACTGAGGGATGTCAAAGCTTGCTTTCATTTCAATCTCCCTTATAGTTTCTATATTCTCAAAATCTTTTGCCAGACAATCATATTTATAAGGCTTTCTTGTTTCATCTTCTCCAACAGGGTGGGATGTTCCCCACACTGACACTGTGTCCCGGCACGGGGCAGGAGCAGCCTGGGCTGATTTACTCCAGATTTGAGCTGGGAGTAAATTGGAAGGCATGAATCATCCTGACACAGCCACTGCGGAGATGGATTACCTGCTTTGGCAGCTTGCTCCTCTCTTTCCACAGCCCTGCTTTTCTCCTCTCAGTGAAGTTTCATTTCCCAGACACAGAAGCTTCCCGCTCCATGCCCATGCCCCAGGGAGCCCTGTGTCACTCTCCAGGCGCTTCCATGGCCAGACTGGACCTGTGGCTGCCAGAGGCACTGGGTGATTCCTGCTGGTTGGAAGCTGGTGTCCCACTCCAAACCCGGGCTTAGGGCCCCCTCTTTCCATTGGCACCTCCAGACTGTCAGCCACAAACAGCACTGGGCAGAAATAGCACCACATTAGCTCTGCCTCCTACGTCAGTGGGTGCAAAGTGCACCATCTCTTTCTGCCCAGGCTGCTACAGGTGTTCAGCACATTCCTTCCCAACTTTTCCCCCCAAGAACTGCATCTTCTTTTGTCCCAGACTGCAAGGAAAATTGTATTCTATTTACCACTTATGGCAGTTGTTTTCTGTTAAGTGGGCAGTTTTCCTTATCTCTTCCACAACTGGGGAGACCCCTGCTGATAACAGCTATTGAATGTCCCTGCATGGCTGATAAGAACTACAGCATCCCATTGGGAGATGGGAGCCCAGAGGGAGGAGCCAAGCATTCCTACCCGGATAGAATCTGGAGATTCTGGAACACCAGCACGGCTTCTGCACTGGATTGCCCAGAGGAACAGCAGCTGCCTCTGCCCCTGGATCTTCAGAGGCAGAGACTGCACCTTTCTCCAGGATCCCTGCTCCAGCAGAACCAGCCCTGACACTGCAGGAGGGCTGAGCCACAATTCCAATGGGACTGCTGTCAACAGCCTGACCCACAGGGTGTCAGGCTGTGTTCTGACTATGTCACTGTTGGTTTAGTTTACTGCATTGTTTATTTTATCCTTTTATTTTCTTCCCTAATAAATAACTGTTATTCTTGCTCCCATATTTTTGCCTGAGAACCCTCCTTAATTTAAAACTTACAGCAATTGGGAGGGAGGGGTTTATATTTTCTATTTCAAGAGAAGCTCCTCCCTTCCAGATACCTGTCTTTCAAAACCAGAACATCTTTTAAGACCTGTATCTGAGCAGCCACGTGCAAGGGCTGGATGGCTGCTGCCCCTCCTTTGCAAGTGACTTTTGCCTTCTCCATCTCTGCGGAAAGCAGAGCTGGAAGCACAGGGAATAATGCTGCTCCACATTTCATTCACCAGGCAGACTGACTCTCCCTTTGTGATCCCTGAGGCTCCAGCAAAGGGCAGCACACCTGGGAGAAATCTTGACTCACTTGTATGATGAGGCAGGGCTCAGCCTTGCTCGGGTGCAGCAGGCCTAAATTCCCACATAAATACGGTCCTGACACCTTCTCACCTTAAAGAATTCAGCACTTCAACACCACAAATTATGAGCTAAACAGGCAAATAAGCCCCAGCCCCGTTTTGCAGTGATTGCAGCAATCAGAGCCCAGCTCAGGTTGGCTCCCAGGGACTGTAAATCCTGAGCTCTGCAGGCACAGCCCCGGCTGATGGTTGATAGCAAGTGATTAGCCTTAATTCCACTCTTCCTCTCTTTTAGGATGGTTCATCTGGAGCCCCCACGGTGTTCCTCTGATCACAGCCCTGTGCAGGAGCAGCACAGGGGGCAGAAACACCTCCAGCCTCCCCTTCCTGCTTTCCTTCTTGTCTCCAGGTTAACTCCTCCTGGAACAGAGGTTTTCCTTGGTGGGAGGGGATTTGGAAGCAGAGGGAAATCTGGGGATGGAAGCAGCCCTCTCCTGAAGGTGTTAGAGCAGCACAAGCTGCTGCTCTGGGGCAGGTAAACTTTGGGAACCAGCTTCTCCTGCCACTCAGAGCATCCAAGCCCTGGCTTGGGACATGCCCAGCTCTCCCCAAAAGCTGGCATTCCCAGACTATGCCATCCCCCAATGTTCCCACCTGGCCTGTGGGGCCCTGGAGTTAACAAGCAGGTTGGCTGCATTTATTTTTAAGAGGTGGTGGATTTTTGATCACAGCCTTGCTTCCACCCTCCTCTCCATACCCTTCTCCAGCTTTCTTTGAACAAATCATTCCATTTGCAGAGTCCTGTTGTTTAATTTTGCCAGTTGCTGAGTCTCAACCTCCCGTTAATTGGTTTTGCCCGTCTTTGTGCATTCCGTTAAATGAGAAAATGCCACACATAAAATTTTAATTTTGAAAGCCGCCTTGTTTGTTTTATATTGAAATTACCCACGCCACGTCGGCCCACAGAAACAGACGCTTTCTCATTTCATTAAAAACTCTTTGTGATGATAAAAAAGCAGCAGAAATGAGATAAAGAGTGGTGTTTCCTTAAAGGCACATGAAAGTGAGAGAGATAAATCCCATGTATTGTAGGGATCAAATGCAGCGCGAGGCTGCGAAGTGGCGATACCACGGAGGAGGCTGTGCCAGCAGCAGTGCAGCAATAGCTCCTCTCCCAGGATGCTGCAGGCTCTGCCTGGCCTGGCCTCTGTCACCTGCCAGTGTTTCTGCCCCCATTGTCACCCACCAGTGCTTCTGTCCCCTCTGTTTGCCCCCAGGTATCTGCAATGAGGCATGCGGGAGCCCTCCAGCTGTGTGTCCCCAACCCTCTGTGTCCCCAACCCTCTGTGTCCCCAACCCTGCTGATGGCTGGCATGGTAAAACCAGAAAAAGAGGGGCCCTTTTCTGCCTGGCAGGTGGGTATGGAGAAGAGGGAGCAGCTCCTTCCTCTCCAGCCTCATGTTTCAGACCTGCTGTGTGAGCACACACAGGGGATTTAACCAGCTCCTCATGCGGGATCCTCTGAAGGACCAAAGCCCTTGGTGCTTTAAGTTTTAGGTTTTATATTTTTCACATTCTGTGCTGCTTTAGTGTGTACTTCTGAGCTATTAAGGGATGGTGAGCTCTCTGCACAGAGCAGGGAGACAAAACAATTCCTTCTCTAGCTGGGGACAAGGCCAAATGATCCAAATCTCAGGCCCAAGAGCACAAACAACGTGGGCTGAGAGAAGAGAGAAAAACAAGAAGGATGGGACCTCATAACCTAAAGCTGTAATTAGGCAATTAACTACAATATGCAAATGGACCAAAACTTATAAAATGAGAGACCCCGTGAACGGGTGTTCATTTTGTCACCATTTTGGTTTATCTTGGGTGTAGCCCTGGCTGGGTTCTTGTACTGCCAAAGTGGATCCATTGAGGCCTTTTAATAAATCCCTATTTATTCTTTAACTCCACCTAGTCTCTGTTCTAGGTCAGCCTTCACCAGGCATCGCCCTCAGCAGCTTCAACAGCTGCTGGTTGTGGCACAGCAAATTTGTTGTCACCACTCTGCTGTCCCCTGCTCTGGGGCAGATATGACCACTGAGGGAGATGTGAGATGTGAACACAAAGGGAGCCGAGGCCACTGGAAGCTCTTGTGCACAGGGAGGTGTTCACTGATCCCTTGGGTGCTCAGTGTTCCCATATTTATTCTGCCCAATGGGATTTGTAAATCAGCACAAATGAAGAACAAACTTCCAGCTTCAGACTTGATTGCTTCACTTCCCTTTACATCAAAGTGCGTTTTTTCTACTTGATTTTCAATCTTCTTCAGCAGTTGCTGAATTGCTATTCAGCTTTGCACAATTTTTCCACCCACTGCCATTTTAAAGGTCATTTAATTATTATTGCAGAGAACTACAAAAAGATAGAGAATTGTTTAAATACCTTAAGCTACAACAGGTTATTGGCATGGATTTTTTTACAGTCGTGTTAAATGGATCAGTATTTACTGCTCAGGAGTCTTTCATTGGAAAGACTAATTTCATCAGTACATAATTGTGTCTGTTAAAGCAAACAGAAATGGGAAGCAAAAGACAGCCTCCTGTTTTCATGAAAACATTTTCTACCAAAATTCAATTGTTTTCTACCAAAATGAGCAACTTTCCACCCTCACAGAAACACTGCATGGAGCAAGGAGGAAGAGAAGAAGGTGCTGCTCATCCTGGTTTGCAAAGAGGCAGAATTGCAAACAGGGACAGGGGTGAGGCACACCAGGTCCACCTCCTGCTCTGAGCAATCAGAATTTGTTGGTAGTTACTGTAGAGAGAATTTAAGACTATAAACCTAAGGACAAGTTTCCATTTCTGCACATCAGAATGGACAGACAAGCCCAGCAAAGAGCATTGGTTTGTCAGCAGAACTGGAAGAGACATTAACCTGCCTTGGTCAATCATTAATTGCTGCTTTCAACTGCTTTCTGCATCTCTTCATCCTTCTCATCCCAAATGCTCGTTCCACAAAGCTGAGACAATAAATCCGAACATTTAGACTAAGCTGTAAAGCCTCGCTTAGGCCTCTAGGTGGAAGGCTGAGAAAGCAAATCTGATTCTTGGGAAAAGGGGTAGTTGTCCCAAAGAGGAAAACAAACTTGCAATCCCTTCTTTGCCCCTTTTCTTGATGTCAGCTGTGAATCAGGTGTGTGGGCTTGGGAGGATGTTAAGACTGGCAAGGTCTTAACAGAAACTGTCTGACAAACAGACCTCAGATCCCACACACTGAATATTGTGTCTCCTGAGCCTCCGCTCCAGAAGCTGTTTTGCAATAAATGCATCACTCCTGCACACGGTTGTGTAAAAGTGGAAAGACAGGCTGGGGCCGGGCTGGGCTCTCCCGTGGCACAGCAGGGGGACCCGGATTTGGGCTGGGGGTGGCAGTGGCCCACGGCTCCAGTCACAGCATCCTGAGCTCCGTGCTGTGCCAGGGCAGCTCTGGCGGCCCGGCCAGCGCACAAACAAAAACCCAACCCACAGCTCCGGCTCTGCTGCAGCCCCACAGGAGCCCCACACGCCTCGCAGCGGGGAAATCCCCAGCCAAGGGAGCGAAAGCGCGGTGTTGCCTCACTCCGCTGGGTGTTCCCGGAGCAGGACGGGAGGCCGGGGCTGCTCGCTGGGCTGCGCGGGGAGCGTTGCACAACTGCGGCGAGGGCTGCTCCGTCCGCTCCCGCACTGCTCAGCCCCGCTGTCCTGCACGGCTCAGCCCCGCTGTCCTGCATGGCTCAGCCCTCCTTCTGGCACGGCTCAGCCCCGCTGTCCTGCACGGCTCAGCCCTGCTGCTGGCACGGCTCAGCCCTCCTTCTGGCACGGCTCAGTCCCGTTGCCCGGCACTGCGAACCTTTCCCCCGCTCCGTGGGCAGGCTAGCACCTTCACAGGTGGACCCTGAACAGGTGGGAAGCCCCTCCCGGCCCCTGGCTGCCACCCCTGAGTCACAGCGCAGCGGCCGCTGGCGCTGACATCACGGCAGCGGCGAGAGGGCTGCGGCTGTTTGTCTGTCTGTCCCGCTGACACACATCCGTCCCGACCCGCGGGACGCCCGCCGCTGCCCCACATTGCGCAGGCCGGCGGGCAGCGGCACGGCCCCCACGACCACACGGACCCCATGACCCCATAGCTCCCATGACCACACGGTCCCTATGATCCCACAGCCCCCATGAACACACAGATCCCATAACCACATGGCCTCTATGGCCACCCAGACCCTATGATCCCATGGCCCCCATGACCACACAGATCCCAAAATCACACGGACCCCATAACCACAGGGTCTCCATGACCACACAGACCCTATGATCCCATGGCCCCCATGACCACACAGATCCCAAAATCACACGGACCCCATAACCACATGGCCCCCACGACCACACAGACCCCATAACTACACAGACCCTATGATCCCACAGCCCCCATGACCCCATGGACCCTATGACCACACAGACCCCATAACCACACGGCCCCTATGGCCACATGGCCCCCATGACCACATGGACCCCATAACCACATGGCCCCCATAACCACACAGCCCCCATGACCACATGGCCCCCACGACCACACAGACCCCATAACCACACGGACCCTGTGATCCCACAGCCCCCATGACCCCATGGTCCCCATGACCACACAGACCCCATAAACACATAGCCCCTGTGACCCCACAGCCCCCATGACCCCATGGCCCCATGGCTGGGGTCCCCACTGACCCCGCCGGCCCACAGAAAGAGGAAATTAATTTTCTGACAGGCAATGTGTGGTGAGAACCAGGACCTTGCATTCCTAAGAAAAGCATTGGGGAAGCTCAGCCTGTCCCCCAAGTGATTCACCAGCCAGCTTTGCAGAGAAGGACCCAATGTTGTCCAGGAGTTACTTTGGGTTTGGGATTTCAGAGGGGCTGCCACGTCCTTCCCTGAATTCTTGGGTGCCCAGGGCAGACCCTGCTGCTCTGCTTTTCCATTCCTTAGAGAAAACACTTCCCAGATGGATGTGACTTCTTAGGAGGTATTTGCTTAGCAATAGGAATAAGTCTTCTGCTCTTCACATTGGTCTGGGTGAGATAAAATATTCTGTGACTGCCTATTTAAACATCTTATGTTAATACCATGAAGTGTTTGTTCAACTTTTATTATTCTTTTATTTCTGAATTCGCGAATGCTCCCATGCATGTCAGAGTACAGCAAACCCAGAGCTGCAGACACTGCATCCAAACTAACCTGGGGTTCAGCAGGCTGGGATATTTCTGGACAAGGGGAGCACTGACATTTTCCGGCAGAGAGGCCACGGCTGGGAAGAGCTGAGCAAAACAGTAAATGCTGCTGTCACGGCCCCTTGCGCAATCGCTCGGTTTTCCCCAATTATTTATTACTTGAATTTGTTGCTTCTCTCTGCTCTTGATCTAGCTGCTGGGAAGCTGAGGTTGCCTGGTGAGCCAGGAGTGCTGCTTCAGAATGGAGAGGGTGCTGCTGGAGTGTGGATGCTCTGGGTGCTGCTGCTGGACACGATGCTGTGGGATGAGGTGATCACAAAGGGAAAATACCACCAGACATTGAACCCCTGATGCAGCCTGGGCAGGGACACTGGGACTGTTTCCCCCAGGGGTGTCAAGGAACTGCTTTCAGCTGAAAGCCCAGGTGATGGTGAGGCTTCTGCTGCCTCTGTCACTTCAGCCCTCCCCAATGACAGATTTATAGCCCAAAAGGCTGTCAAAGGACAGCTCTTTTCCTTGACAAAAGTGCATGAGAAATAATTGTCAGGGTGTGCCCAATCCATCTGTCATTGAGGAGATAGGCTCATCCTATAACTTAATGCCATCAATCACTAAGAGCAAAGGCAGAGATCAAGGCTGCTTACTCAGAGGAGTACCTAAGGCCGTGTCTAGTCAGGCACACAGTGACAGCCAAATAAATTTCCTTGGTATGGTCCCTGGGGAGCCTGCACTCTCCTCCAGAGCTCAGAAACATGCCTGCTCTGCAAGGAGCCCTCGGGCTACTCAGGGAGTAGTTACTCTGCAGAGTGCTTACAAGGGTCTCCTCAAAGCCCATGGAACAAGTTTAAAATAGAATGTTTCAGAGAAAAATCCATCTACTTGTCTGCAGCTGCATAGGAATCCCATACTCATGGGTGAAGGCAGCACTGGGCGGACCACAAGCAGTGCGACAAGGACTGCAGGTAAACAGGCTCCAAACATGAGTTCTGCACACTCTTGATAAGCTCCTCCTCTACTCCTCCCTTCCTACCTTTTCCTTTTTTCTGAGCAGGGCTGAGCTTTGTTTCTCCTCTGGAATCACTACAGCACACAGCACCAGGGGTCTGGAGGCCAGGAGCTCTTGCCCAACACATGAGTGGGAGGAATCTTCCCTGAGTGCCTCATGGCACTGGGCACGTGTCCAGCCTGGCTTTGCTCAGCTGGCAGCTTTCCCTGCAGCAACCCGTGATGGTTCTGCCACCAGACCTTTGTTCATCAAGGCCAGTCAGAGCAGCAGATCCCTCAAGTGGCATCTCCATGAACCTGAGTGGCTGCACTGTGAAAACAACCATAAAGGGATGTTGCTCAGCTTTGCTTCCAGAATTACTGCTCAGTTTTCCTCGTGAGGCATGATGACCCTCTTCCAAAGAAAGGGATTAAATCATCATTTGTTTTCCCTTTCATTCCAGGATGTGCTGAGTCCTCTGTAATAAATTATACTGCTCGCTGTAAAAGAAAACCCAGAGGCAGCTCTGTGAGCCTCTTGAGTTGCAGGTGATGGGAGAATTCAGTACATCACCAGAAGCGCCTGTGGGTGAGTGCAGTGAGATGAACCATCAGGTCACTGTAGATGAGCGAGGCATTGAGGACACCAAAGTTGCTGGAAACACACAGATCTCAAGCCAGTCCCAGCCCTGTCAGCTCCCTGAAAAGCTGAGGAATGAGCTCAGCTTGGAGCAGGTGCCTTAGTAGATCACTCATTTCTCAGGGTTTATCTATACAGGATTCTTAAGAAAATTAAATTGAATTAAATAATTCTAAAGTAGAACATTAAAATTCTGCATAAAATTCTCATTCAGAATTAAAGCGGCCTTAATTCAGTTTAATTTACTCCCAAATGCTGCTAAATAAGGCCATTTAAGTTGTCTTTAATTAACATAATGGTCCCGCATAGGCTTTTATAAATGAGATTTAATTAGGCCTTTTTTAGAAGTGAGTTAGCTGCCTTGAGCTTCCATAGGGAAGCAGCCAGGTCCAGGGCCACTGTGCTGACAGGGCTCCTGGTTGTGGCTGGTTAGCAAGGAACTGGCACAAGGCCAGTTTCTACCCCACCAGCAGATAATGGGAGCCTTGAATATCAACTATTTTGGCTGTGTTAAATGCATGAGTGGGAGATGAAAGGCTCTGCCAGAGGATGAGCTCTTCCTTTAAAATGTGGGACATGGGGGTGGCAATCCCTAGGAAAATGTGACATCAAGATTTTGAGGACTTGTTCATGAACAAGGAACCAGGCTGGAGGAAAGTCAGCAGAGAAGGGGATGGAGGTGGAGGACAGGCAGGGACTGACCCCATCCATGGGCTCCTGCTGTCACAGAGCACTTTGGGGTCCCTGCTGTCCCTGGATGCTTTAGCTCCTTTTTTGCCTACCAGAATTCCCAGCCCAGCAGGATGAGATGCAGCTGGCTGCTCTTAATGACCATCCTGAGAGCGTCTGGCCCTGTCCTCCCCTCGGTGTCACAGGTTCCTCCTTGGAACAGCCCAGTGCTTTCTTGTGCTCTGATGGGGACTTCCACCTCTTTCCTGTGGCCACAGATGTGTCACAGAGGACAGAGGTTCAGCAGTGCCAGGTGGCAGCCTGTCCCACCACAGAAAGGGCACGATGCAGCTGCCCTGCTGTGGGCACTACATCATCATCATCATCATCATCATTGCCTGGAGCTGGAGAGCCTCAGTGCATCCACAATCCCAGCAAAGTTCTGTGAATCTTCACATCCTCAAAAACTGCAGCTTCCACCACAGGCCTTGCACTACCAAAAAAAAGAGAAGTACTGTTCAAAGCAGTTTGCAGCTGTGGAAAAGGAAAAACAAAATAGTCAAAATCACCCATGAGGAGCTCTGAGGTGTGCCCAGCATGTGACTCCCTCTGACTTTTTGGGTGGAGAAGCCAACAGCCTCCCTCTCTCCTGGCTTCTCTTTCACCAAATTGGAGCCATGTGGCTGCTGCCACTGCTTTGCATAAATCTGGAGATTCAGCTTTGTTCCTCTTCCTTGGGGTATGGCCTATAGGAAGTATGTCTGTGGCCATACTTTCTGGTGCAATAGACTTTAGCCTGGAAGCAAAAGCACACAAACAATACTAAATTCATGCTGACTGGAGTAGATTCCAAGGGAAAGAAGTGTTGGGAAAGCACCTACTTAAGAACTGAGTAAGGATTATCTCTGATCTGAATCTCACTGTGTGTGTGTGTGTTACTGTTGAGCACACAGTGCGGTTTCAGACACAGCCAGAGACAAGGAAAAATGATTGTTTCGGGGTAACCACAAGGAAGATGAATGCAAATGCATTCCTGTAACTGGGAGAGTTCCTCGCTCCTGAGCTGGGCTCCGGTACATGGCCTGGGGGAAGCAAATTTGCAACTACCTTCACTAAATTGTTTAGGCATGATTAATCAGAAGTCAGAGATGTGAAGTTTTTGCACGTTTCACAATATAGATTTAACCCCTGCATTTCCATACAGGTGCGGTTTAGCGCTTGGCAAGGCACAGGCACCGGTGGGTGACAGATGTTTCCTGCCAGCTCCCATCTCCGCACGGCCGCGTTGATAAACCACCAGCGGCTGAATCACTGCCGCCTGCATCGCTGGGACCCAGGCGGTGCAAGGGACGCGTGTCACAGAGCCACAGCCCGGCAGCACGGAGGGCTGGGCGGGCCGGGCCGGGCCGAGCCTGCCGCTCCACCCCTCGCTCTGCCCTTCCGCCCTGCGGCTCTCGGTATAAATAGCGGCCGCCGCCCGCCCTGCTCCGGCCCCATGGAGAGGCAGCGGCAGCCCGGCGGTGGCAGCGGCCCGGTGAGCGCGGGGGGCTCGGGGCGGGGGCCGGGGCCCGGGGCCGACCCGGGAGTGGAGCCGGGGTTGGGCCAGGAACGGAGTGTAGCTGGGGCCGAGGTTCGGCCGGGAGCAGAGCCGGGGTTCAGCCGGGCTTCTGGCCCGCTGCTAACGCCGCTGTCGCCCCGCAGGTCCCGGCGGCGAGCGGAGGCCACGAGTCCCCCGCCGGGAGCCATGAGCGCGGGCAGCGTCGCCCCGGGCTGGCCTGAGGCGCTGCCGGCCGCGGCCCGGCCCGCAGCGGGGATGAGCGGCAGCGAGAGCCCCGAGGGGCCCGGAGACGGCCCCGAGCTGCAGCTGAAGGTGGATTTTTTCCGCAAGCTCGGCTACTCCTCGGAGGAGATCCGCGTCGTGCTGCAGAAGCTGGGCCTGGGCGCCGACACCAACACGGTGCTGGGGGAGCTGGTGAAGCACGGCCCGGCCGAGCGGGACGGCCCCGAGGCCCCGCCCGAGCCCGGCGAGGCCCCGCTGGTCCCTCGGGGCGGTGCCGGCAACAAATCCCCCGCGCCCGGCCCCGAGGAGACGGAGAGCGACAACCTGAAGCCCATCGTCATCGATGGCAGCAACGTGGCCATGAGGTGCGTCCGGGCTGGGCGCGGGGCTGTCGGGTATGATCTCTGCCGGGGCTCGGAGGTGAAAAGCTGTGAGTGCCACGCTCAAAGCAGCCGCTTCTGGGTGCTGCGAACGGGGCTGGTAATATTTTCCAAAGTTCCTCTCTGACACACGAGGACGAGCATCACGTTTGCCTTTGCGGGCCCGGCTTGCCGTGTTCTGCCTGCACAGAGCCGCCAGTCATGGGGCAATGGTGAGGGCAGCAGTGCTTCCTCTGAAACCAACACTTCCTCCTGGGCTCTGGCAATGAGGGCATAACTGAGGAGACGTTGTCCTCTCAGCTAGTGGCTTTGTGTAAGTTTCCGTAGCAGGAAGTTGCTCAATAAATAATTACAGGGTTAATTAGAGAAGGGTTTGTAATATGGAGCTCCGTTGGAGGCTTGTCTCCGAATTGTGCCTCTTGTATATTGGTGAAATTCTGTACGAGGTAGGGAGCGATGAGATGTCAGAGGTGTCACCAAGGCAGGGCTGTGACTCATCCTCACCGTTTCACGTGTCCCAGTGTTGCTGGAGCAGGTTCTCATGGACACTCACCAGAGCCCCCAGTATCCATGAAGCATTCAGAATCTCAGGGCTGGATATTTATTGGTGTGATGTTCCCATTTTCACTCTGGCTTTGCTCCCACTTTGGTGAACATTGTTTGCCCTCACCCCACCCCCAGCAGTATGTGTTCCCCTCCTCTGCATAGCACACTCTTGAAATTTAACACACCAGCTTCTGAACTGGGTCCTGAAAGCTTTTTTCTGTTGCAGCTCAGAAGCTGCCTCCTTTGTTGTTTATGTTTGTGTATGCAGATTTTATAAAAAATAACCCTGGGTGCGGGTGGAGCTGCCGTGTCGGTTGCAGTAGGTTTGTCTGGGGTGAAAGTGCTGCGTGGAGGTTTGTTTGTAGGTGTGGTTTTTGCCAAGCCCTGGCTGACAGTTCTGAGAACAGAACAGAAAAGATGTGGCACAGGTGAGCCCCAGGGTGGATGAGGAATGGTGGTGGCAGTGGAACAGGGCAGGAGAGTGAAAGCCATGCCTGGCACTCCTGAAGAGAACCTTTTCCAGTTCCTACCTTCTCTACAGCTCTGGGAACACTGTGGAAAATTGCCTATTGTGAGCCCAGGCTGATAAGTGACTCTGGCAACAAAGTTTACCTTGGATAAGTGCTTGGGCTTTAACAGCAGGATTGGCCGTGTTTGTTAGTGGGGAGCCTCTTAGTGGTGAAAGTTACCCCAAACTGCAGAGGGGAAATCACAGCAGCTGTGAGTCAGGGCAGGCCAGAGCCCAGGGTCTGACATGAGAGAAGCAGTCTGGCTTTTTTAAGCAATTCTCTAGAAGGGGAATTCCATTCTGAAACTTCCTGTATTGATGGTGTGATGTTCCCTGCTGATTCATTTGCAGTATGTACAGCGGCCTCCCTCAACAGCTCTTGACAAACTTATGCAAATCATAGTGGAAATTAGCTTTTACTTCCTTCTAAGGGAATTTTTCCTTGGCTGCTGCCAAATCAGATCAGCCCAATTAGCTGCCTTCTGGAGGTTTGAGGTTGGTAGCAGAGACTCAAAAAATAAAAACAACCAACAACCCAAAACAAAGACAAACCAAAAAATTCCACCAAAAGGGATTTGTTTTTCACACTTATCTCTAAAAAATTGTAGTAGCCTATGCCTGGCTATTTATAGCTAAATCCATCTGATATTGGAGAAAACTTTTAGAGCATCTTCTGATGATTTTTCATCCTTTTGTAATTTAGGATTCTTATTGCAGGTGTGTTAGGTGTCTCTCTAGGTGTTAGTTCTGTTGCCAAGTGTTTAGTTCTTCTAGAATAAGTACTTTTGTACAGCTCTTCAACTTCCTTTGTAGTTTCAAAGAAAGGGTGAGGCTGGGAGGGGAACTGAAACTTCTCTGTAGTGGTGCTGCAACAGTGCTACTGCAGGAACGGGGCTGATGGGGGCTGAAATGCTGTTCAGGTGCTGATGGAAGGAGGAAAATTTGGGACAGGTAATGCCCAGGTGAAGAGAACCTTCCTGAATTGTGAGAGCAGCTCCCCTTTTGGTGTCGTGCATTGTCACAGAATATGGATCCCCACAGTGGCATGTCAGGCTGGAATAGAAGTGTTGGAAGTTTGCCAAAACCACTATCAGCAGAAGAGCTGATTGCACTGTAAATACTACTGCTTGTAAAACAGGAGGGGTAGTTTCCTTCTAGAAATTCTGGAAACTTATTGATATGACTTAATGAATAATTAAGAAGCTTTTTGCATCAGTACGTGGCTTCTGACAAGGTTGTCAAACTTTGTTCTCCGGCTGCCATGAGCTGTTCTCTCATCCAGCACTGATGACAGGAGGTGATGCCATTTTGTGCAAATAGTGCATTTGTAGATGAGGTTTGGAGCCATCATGGAATGAATCATCTTTCCTTGAGATGAGGGTGCATATAAAATGCCTTGTTTTGCTGAAGTGATCAGAACAAGTTTGCAAGCGAAGGCCCGGTGAGGATACAGTGGCAGGAAACAGTCACTGGCATTGGCTGTCAGAGTAGCACAAAGGGGTTTTAGGTCACATTGTGCTCTGGGCTAAAAATAACATCAGAAGGCTTGAAGCAGAGACTGTTTCAGAGCAGCTGCAACAGTTCCAGCTGCTGCCTCCCTCCCAGTGAGTATTTGGGTGTTCACTGGTTTCCTGAGGTACTGACACGAATAGGGGTGCTGGGCAGGTCTGAGTGAGGCTGTTGTTACACAAGAAAAGCATCTGTGTTTGCTGCCTGTGCTCCTCAACACTTCACTGAAGCTTGTCCTAATTGCCAGCTCCCTTTGCTCTGTGCACTGAATCATGAGGGGATTAAAGTCTTAATTTTCTCCTTTGCAGCCATGGGAATAAAGAAGTGTTCTCCTGCCGAGGTATCCTTCTGGCTGTGCAGTGGTTCTGGGACAGGGGACACAAGGACATTACAGTGTTTGTGCCATCGTGGAGGAAGGAGCAGCCCCGACCAGATGTACTCATAACAGGTATGAAAATATGGAAACCAAAAGCAGCTTTTCAGGCTGACTGCTCTGTCACTTAGTGAGCTTGCAGAGTTCTGGCTAAGTCAGTAATTAACTTCAGAATGGAAAGTCTGAGTAGTAGGAGCTGAACTGACCAGGGAGTATTAGTCATTAACTTCTCCCCTAAGTCAGCTTTTGCCTGGATCAGTTGCAGTAATTCAGAAAACAAGAAATGTAATACTGCTCTGCTTCCTAACTTCTTGTCTTTTATTTCTTGATATTTTTCCTCTTGCAGGTACATGCTTTGTATTTAACTGAAGCATATTTAGCCAGAATTATTCAAATTGAGGGGAGCTTGCAGAGAGCTGAGATTTGAATAACAGTGATGAGTAGGACTGAATATAGTCTGGGTTGTGGAGAGACAGAATAAATGTTTTTGTTTATTTATAATGTCTTGTATTTGCAGAGTTCCCAAATGAAGGGAGGAATCTGACTCCATGTTCTTGAAAGCTAATTTATTATTTTATGATACCATATTATATTAAAGACTACTATACTAAAGAAAGGATACAGACAGAAGGCTAGAAAGATATCTTGTGACTCTCCAGTGTCTGACACAGCTTGGCCCCAGTTGGCCAATAAGTTAAAATAATTCACAGCAGAAACAATGAAACAATCACCTGTTGGATAAAAAATTGCCAACCACATTCCAAAGCAGAAAAAGACAGGAGAAGCAAATGAGATTATATTGTTTTCCTTTTTCTCTGAGGCTTCTCAGCTTCCCAGGAGACGAATCCTGGGCACGGGGATTTTTTCCAGAAAATATGACTGCCATGATAATGCTGTTTCATCTGCGTGAAGAGCTGTGCAGATGTGTCACTGTCATGTTTTCTGGAAAAATCTCTTCACCAGGATTTTCTCCTGGGAAGCTGAGAAGCCTCAACTTCTCCTGTTTTGCTGCTTTGGAATGTGATCTGGACATTGCTTACCAGCAGGTGCATGTTTGATTGGTTTCATGTGAATTTTTTACTTAATGACCAATCACCATCAGCTGTGTTGGACTCTGAGGAGTCAGTCATGAGTTTTTCATTATCATTCTTGTTAAGCCTTTTGTCTGTATCTTTTCTCTATTCTTTAGTATTGTTTTAGTATATTATTCTTTAATATAATATTGTATAGTATAAATTGAAAAAATAAAAATTAAAAAAAATTGAAATGAAAATAAATTAAAATAAAAATTAAATAATTAAATAAAAATAAAATAAAAATAAAAATACAAACATTAGAAAAATAAAATAAAATTAATTAAACACTTATATATAATATATACTTTGTTTATATCTAAATAAAAATACAATAAAAAATAATTAAATAAAATAATAAAAATAAATAATAATTTAGAAATAAAAATAAAGAATATAACATTAAAGTAATATTAAAAATATAAAAGTATAAAAAATTAAAATAATATAAAAGTAATATAGAAGTAGAAAAATATTAAATAATATTAAAAAATATGGAGATATAAAAGTAGGATAAATGATGATATAAATATAAAATTATAGGAAATAAAAATATTTAAAATATAATATATAATTATAATACAAAAATATAACATTAAAATAAACTAACCTTCTGATATCAGCGGAGTCAGATTCACTCCTCTCTTCCCTCATCCTGGGGACCCCACGAGTCCCCCCCAGGTGTGCTGACCGCTGTGTTTGCCCCAGACCAGTACATCCTGCGGGACCTGGAGAAGAAGAAGATCCTGGTGTTCACGCCGTCGCGGCGCGTGGGCGGCAAGCGCGTGGTGTGCTACGACGATCGCTTCATCGTCAAGCTGGCGCACGATTCCGATGGCATCGTGGTGTCCAACGACACCTACCGCGACCTGCAGAGCGAGCGGCCCGAGTGGAAGAAGTTCATCGAGGAGCGCCTGCTGATGTACTCCTTTGTCAATGACAAGTAGGGCTCCTGCCTTGGTTTTGGCTTTTATTGTTTTATTTCTTGTACAGCGTCAGTGCGTGACTCTAAACTCCATATGGAGTGTTGGTAAAGTCATCACGTGTTGGTCAGATCTTGTGTTTGCAAGGTTCCCAGATGAAGGAAGGAATAATGCATCTGACTCCATGTTCTTAACAGGCTTTGTATTTAAATGCAGCATATTTTGCCACAATTTTTTATACACATATTAATATATATGTATAATATATATATTATATTAATATATATTATATATAATATATAAATATATATAAATATAATTTTTAACATTTTAAAATTTTTATATGTTTTTTATATTTTAATAGAATATTTTAATCCTGCTTAGCCAGATTTTTTTTCAATTTTTCACATTGAGGGGAGCTTGCAAAAAGCTGAGATTTTAATAACTCAGAACAGTGATGAGCGGGGCTGAATGCAGTCTGGGTTGTGGAGAGACAGAATAAATGGTTTTGTTTATTTATAATGTCTTGTATTTGTGGGGTTCCCTAATGAAAGGGAGGAATGATGAATCTGACTCCATGTTCTTAGGAGGCTAATTTGTTATTTTATGATCTATATTATGTTAAAGAGTACTATACTAAACTATACTAAAGAATACAGAAAGGTTAGAGACAAAAGGCTAAAAGATACTCATGAAAACTCGTGACTCTTTCTCCAGAGTCTGACACAGCTTGGCCATAGTTGGCCAATAAGTCAAAACAATTCACATGAAACCAATGGAACAATCTCCAACCACCTTTCAAAGCAGCAAAACACAGGAGAAGCAAATGAGATAATCTTGTTTTCCTTTTTCTCTGAGTCTTCTCAGCTTCCCAGGAGAGAAATCCTGGGCAAAGGGATTTTTCCAGAAAATATGACAGTGACAGGCAGACAATCCAATCATTCTGGGTCTGAGAACCAAGGGCACCCTCTGCCTCAGGCCCTGAAAAGTATCAACAAAATTGAATTGGAGAGAGAGGAGCAAATTGGGGAGATATGACTTCATTACCTGAAGCAGTAATTGGACAATTAACCCCTGATGTGCAAATAGACCAAACTTAATCTGAAAAACTCATGACCATGGTCCATCTTGGGTGTAGCCTGTTGTGAGGCTTTTGCACTGCCCAAAGTATACCTGTTGAAGGCCTTTAATAAATCCCCACTTTATTCTTCTAACTCTGGCTAGCCTCTGTTTTAGGGAGCCACTCCAGAGCATCATGATCACATTTTCCTGGGCTTTTAAGAAAGATTTGTGTGAACACACTGGCTTCTTCTAATGGAGCAATACTAAGTGCTGCATGAGAAGAGCAAAATGCTAGTGAAGAAATAATGAAAAGAAATAATTGAAAGCTTTTCATTATTTCTTCACTAGCATTTTGTTTTTCTACAAAGCATCATCTCAGCAGCTACTGAGATGCCACTAACTCCTTTGGCTTCTACAAAGCCAAAAGAAGTTGGTGGTATCTCAGTAGCTGCTCCTAATTTGGAGCTAGGAGCTCCAAGGAGAGCTCCAGGGTGTGATTTCCTCACAGGACAGTTGTTAGCAGCAGGTAGTAATTCTGGTTGACAATCAGGCATTGAGCCTCCTCTGTGCCTGAAGGGAAGCATTTTGTGCTGGTGTGGACTGGGTGGCAGGAGAATTATCTCTGCAGGAAATGGGAGAGCTTTGTAGGGCTCAGAGAGCTTTTGATCTTCAATGATATGGGAGGCTTTGAGAACAAACCAAACCTCAGCTCAGAAAAGTGAGCTGCTGCTGACTGAAATTTGCTTTTCTTTAGGTTTATGCCTCCAGATGATCCCTTAGGGCGTCATGGCCCCAGCCTGGATAACTTCCTCAGGAAGAAACCTGTAGTTCCAGAACACAAGAAACAGCAGTGCCCTTATGGTAAGATCTGCCTTCTTAATGTGAAGAACAAGGTGCCTGTGCAAGTGTCACTCATAATCTGGTCAAATCCAGCTGGTCATTCCATGCTCTGGCTTTCCTTACAGGGAAAAAATGCACTTATGGAATTAAGTGTAAGTTCTACCACCCTGAAAGGATCAACCAGCCGCAGCGCTCGCTGGCTGATGAGCTCCGTGCCAACGCAAGGCTGTCCCCAACCAGAAGTACCAGTGCCAAGGAGGAGAAGAAGGGGAAACGGGGTTCCCAGGCAGAGCTCTTGTGCTCTGTGCCCACAGAGAGTGACAAAAGCTCTGTACAGAAGATCTCTGCAGAGAGGAAGAGCTTGGCCCACAAAGCCAAGCCCGGTGACGTTGTGCTTCAGGCCAAAGGCTGTGTGTCAGGCACTGTCTCCCCTGACAGGTACCAGCAGCCTCCCATGGATTCTCTGTCTTACATCTCTCAGGAGCATCTCGACTCAGGCATTGGCTCTCTGGAGAACCAGCTGTCTGACATGTGGCCTCACAGATGTACCAGTCACTGTGACCATTCCCATGGGGAGCAGGTGCCCGTGTGCACCTGTGGCAGGCAGAGGCCCATCTACCCCCATTCCCCCAGCCTGGAGCAGAACGGGCTGCTCTCTTACAACCACAGCTCCCACAAATCCTCTTCCTCTGGTGCTAGCTTCTTGCAGTACAGCCCTGAGATGCCTCGCTCGGGGGCACCCCACTCTTTCTCAGGCTTTGGGGTGCCCGTGGGTGCAGCAGGGCAGTACAGCCTGCCCAGTGAGTTCGGTGCCGCCCTGCCGCGCTCACGGGAGTTCTGGTCCGAGCCCTACCCCCTGCCCCAGGTGAGATCCCCAGGTGTGCCCGGCCCACACCCCATGCACGGGGCCCCAGGGCCGCCCTACGGGGACTCGGGGCCCTGGGCTGACCCGGAGAAGTTTGCTGAGGAGAGGGCCAGCGTGCACGTCAAGCTGTGCGGCATCTTCCACCCGCACCTGGTGAACGCTGTCATGAGCCGCTTCCCCCGGCTGCTGGACCCCCAGAGGCTGGCCGCTGAGATCCTCATCTACAAGGCCCAGAACCCGGGGGTGTGAGGCAGGTGCTGAGGGCAGGCAGGTGTGGGGAGAGCTGGAGGGGCTGGGATTGCCTCTGCAGCTGCCACAGGTGCCTTTGAGTGCTCCTTATTCCTTTGGAAGTACTGGGTTCCAGCTGGAGGCTGGGTGCCAGAGGTGGTGTGCTCACAGCAAATTCTGCTCCAGCTATGACCATGTGTGTGTGGGAGAGGTGAGAACATTCCAGCATCCCACCTTCCCCAGGGGCTAAGCAGGAAGGAGGCTGCAGCTCTAGAGTAGGGCTGTTCCTTTGGGGTTCATGGGAGTCTGGCACACCCTGAGCTCCCGCAGTTGTCCGTAACTGGATGTGAGAGAAGTGGGTGCTGCCTTTGTAGTGGCCTAAGGCTGGCTTCTGAGGACCCAAATGCCTTGTCAGTGCTGTTGTTAGGTCCTGACTAAGCCTCTTTACTAAATCCCACCATTTAGATCTGTGGCAAATATTGGGTTCTAACTGTAATCTGAAGCTGGATTTATCTGACTGGTTTTACTGGTGCACTTCTTGAATGATGTTTTCCACAGCCCTCCCACCTCAGCTGACTTTCCTGAGGTAGTTGTGCCCCATGGACCACAAGTGCTGGGTGAGCTCTGAGCTCCCAGGAGCACAGTCCTGGCTCTGAGGAGTGGCTGGACACTGCTCCAGAGCTGGGTGTGAGTTGTGTGTTGGGTGTGTGCTGACAGCTGCAGTGTCAGAGCAGGTGGGTGAGCTGAGCATGCTGTGAGCGCTGCTCTGGAACTGTCTCTGTCCCAGGCTGGCTCTGTGCAGCACTGACAAGGATTTATTATTATGTGCCTTTTGCCTTCAGACAGCAATAGAACAGCTGCAGTCACATCTGGACTGCTGCCAGGGGCCTTCCCGAGCAGTCTTTAATATTTTGTGTTGTAAAGCTGTTGCTTTCTCTTCTTCCTCACCAATATTCCCCTGTCCCCTTTGGCTGTGCCCAACTAGAGCAGCATCCAGAATTGTAGAATAAGAATTATTTGGCAAGACTGTTTCTGTTTAATTTCCTCTTACTCTGTAAGATGTTTTCTATTGTAGGTACTGTAAGAGATTTTAAATATGCAAAACCAATTGCTGTAGTAATTGTTTCTGGTCCTGGAATTTTGCTGTGCCAAGGGATGCAGAAATGTTCCTGGCACTCGCAGGCCAGAAGCAGTTGATTTGTTGATACACATTGTATCTGTGTGTGTTGTTGTTTTCTAAATACAATACGCCCTTCTGTGGTTAAACCAAGGTTATTGAGTGGCAAATTAGGAAGGGGAGAGTGGAAGGCAGCTGGTCCTGAAACCCTCCTGGGAGCAGGGTTGTCTGTTCTGCTCTTCCCTCTGCTGTCCAAGGAATGACCTGCCCAGACTGGCACCATGTGCCATGAGACCACAGGGACACAGGAACCTGTATACCTGGTTAATAATGATACATTACAAATTAGTAATGTTTCATGTTAGTAAGCAAAATGCTTCTTAATTTTAAAGTAACCTGATACTTTGCATATTTGTAAATTACAGATAAAATGGTTTTTAATGTTACTGTTCAGCACCTTGCTGCTTGCAGTTTTTAATCAATGCTGTCCTCACCTCAGCCATGTGTTACTTGGCAAGGTGGGTTTGGGTTTCTGGTGGAATGCTGGTATCTGCTGCCTCTCTTGCAATGAGAAGATTTAACATTTTGTACTCCTCAGCTGACACTTGCTGAACTTTCTGTATCACTATGCAGTATAGCCATGTACTGAATAGCCATGTGACAGCCCTGGCAAAGAAAAACTGTGTTATATAAATAAAAACTGCTGAGTTGACATATTTGGTCTCTGGTGGCTTTGTGGAGGAACATTCAACATTCAGGGAAGCCAGAGAAATGATCCTTCCTCCCCGGGGTTCCTCTGACTGTCTTTGATCTCCGTGTGCAGCCTGAGGCTGTTATTGACAGGCTGACAATCGATGCAGTGACACCAAAACGTCCATGTGCTGTGGCAGATAAGGGCATGGGCAGTGTCTGCTGCTGATTTGGGCTTGCTCAGTGCCCAGGGCAGGTGGGATGGGCAGCAGCTCTGGCTCTCGCTCAGCACCACAGTGTGGGTGCCCTGGGTGCTAAAGCAGCATTTATGGTCATTTAAAGCAGCAGAAATGCCACACTCCTGGCAATTTTGGAATCAGCATGGACTGTGTTTGGCTTTAAGGGGCAATTCCACAGTACAGCCTGGAAATAAATACATATTTTATCCAGTTACAGTACATTTGTGTCAGATATTGACTGTGGAATATGTGAATGGTAACATGTCTAGGTTTTGCTCTGAAGATTTGTTACGGACTGAAGTGCAGCAGGAATATCAGTGCTCACCTTGTGGAGTAAAGCTCTTCCCCTCCCACCTGTTCCACTGCAGCACAGCACGTTCTTATCTCACTGGTTAAATAACTTTATGGTCTGTATTGAAACTTGTGCTCTTCATTTACCACAGGGCAGTGACTCTGTAGTTAATGAGAAACCAGGCAGGCCGGTGCATTTCCAGGGACCAGCTGCATTTCAAAACAAACCTGCTGCTCTCACTCTGAAGTCTTTATTGACTGTGGGAGAGGAAGCCTCTGGGGCTGTCACTGCAGTGACACAGCTCATGTGGGGATGGAGAGGTGTGTCAGGATCTGAGCACAGCTTTAGCCAGGTGAGGACTTTGCTGCTGTCCTTAGTGGGATTTGTAGTTGAAAAACGCTGTAGGATTTTAAGGCTGGCGTTCCTGTGAAAGACAATAGGTAATTCTAGTTTTACAGGATGTGTAAAAGGGTAAATGTAGAGTGGTTTGGGTTTGTGTCTCAAAGCTGCACTGAGAGAGAATTAAAGGAATCAGTGTGTCGCAGACATCTTTTCATGAAAAATCCTTTCCTTAGTATTTTCCCTCTTGCGAAGGTGAGAGACCTCAATAACCAAATGTAAACATTGATTATCTGCTGCTGTGGAATGCAGCAGGTGCATCTGAGATTGGCCCATCTTGGATGTTTATAATTCATGGCCAATTAATGCCCAGCTGGCTCAGAGAGAGAGTCCGAGCCACAAACCTTTGTTATCATTCCATTCTATTCTTAGGATTTCATCAGAAGGCTAGCTTTCTTCTATTCTTTTACTGTAGTTTTAATGGAATATATATCATAAAATAATAAATCAAGCCTTCTGTAACATAGAGTCAGATATCAATCTCTTCCCTCATCCAAGAACCCCTGTGAACACGGTCACATCAGTGCCGGGGTTCATTATCACAGCCAGGAGAGGATGAGCTGGAGCTGACTGACTCTGGTTGTGATGTTTCTGCTGCAGTGACAGTCATGGGGCACATGGAGTAGTTTGGGAGGGTCAGGCCCTAGCACAGATCATCTGGGTTTCTCCCCCAAACTGCTGTGCTCTGAGTTTTTCCTTCATTCACACAAAGTTCTGTGTCCCATTCCCCAAGCTCACTGTGGTGCCATAGATTTGGGACATGGGAATGTTGATTGGAACTGTTGCTGCTGCACATTTTTTCCCCTACACACTCCTCAGTGCCAGGGGTGGTGGGGCTGCCTGCCTGCCTGCACAGCTTGGAGCCCTGCTGGGGCTGTTCAGGTGGGGGTTTTGGGGTGCATCCTCTGGTTTAGCACTTCCTGGGGCTGGGGTGTAGAGCCTGCTGTGCTGCTGGGTGTTTGCTTTTGGGTGTTTTGCCAAACTGGGTCAGATCTGTGTCAGCTCTCTGGGCTGTTGGAGGGAAGGAGGTCGCACATGGGCCTGCTGAAGGTTTCCTGTGCTCAGGGGCTTCCCAGCCCTCATCCTGTCAGCTGTGTGCCACTGCAGCCTCGTGCTGAGCTTTGGGAGGGGCTGCTTCCTCCAGGCAGGCCAGTCTGCTCTCCAGGGCTTGCTTGTCACAGACATCTTTTATGGAAAATCCTTTCCTTAGGATTTTTCCTCCTGAGAAGCTGAAAGGCCTCAGGAACAAAATGTAAACATTGATTATCTGCTGCTGTGGAATGCAACAGGTGCATCTGGGATTGGTCTCATGAGGTTGTTTCTAATTAATGGCTAATCACAGTCAGCTGGCTTGGACTCTCTGAGCCACAAGCCTTTGTTATCATTCCTTTTCTATTCTTAGCTTAGCCTTCTGATTTAATCCTTTTTTCTATTCTTTTAATACAGTTTTAATATAATATATATCATAAAATAATAAATCAAGCCTTCTGATACATGGAGTCAGATCCTCTCTTCCCTCATCCTCAGACCCCTGTGAACACTGTCACACTTGCTCATCTCTCCCCTGCCCTGTGCTGCCCTTGCTCCCTGAACTTCCCTTTGAACTCACTGGTTCCTCCCCTTGGAGTTTCCAGGATGTGGCCAGCTCAGTTCCAGTATTTTGAAGCATTTCCAGAAGCAGGAATGGGGAAGGTTCCTGTGCAGGCTGTGGGACAGGGGATGGGGTTTGTGCATGTGATGGGAGGAGGTTCAGCATCCACCCCCTGCTCCCCCAGTGCTGAGCTCTCCCTGTGGAGAGGAATGGATGTGTGAGCATGGCAGCAGCTCTGCAGCCTGTACCCCAAAGTGCTGCTGCAGCACAGCCTCCCTGTGAGACAGGAGTGCAGGAATTGAGGAACTGCAGTCAGTGTGGCATGCAAGAGGAGGGAAAGGTGCTAGGGAGGAGCTGGGTGCTGCTCCAGGGCAGTGCGGGGGCGGGAGGATGGGGTGGTGATGGTGTGTCACAGACATATCTTATGAAAAATCCTTTCATTAGAGTCTTTTCTCCTGAGAAGCTGAGAGGCCTCAGAAATGAAATGTAAACAATGATTATCTGCTGCTGTGGAATGCAACAGGTGCATCTGTGATTGGTCTCATGTTGATTGTTTCGAAATAATAACCAATCACTGTTCAGCTGGCTTGGACTCTGGTCAGTCACAAGATTTTATTATCATTCCTTTCTATTCCTTGCTAGCCTTCTGATGAAATCCTTTCTTGTATTCTCTTAGTAGACTTTTAATATATCATTTTCTTTTAATATAATATATATCATAAAATATTAAATCAGCCTTCTGAAACACTGAATCAAGATTCTCATCTCTTTCCTCATCCTGGGACCCCTGTGAACACCACCACATTGGTGGTGCTGCCTGTCTCATTTCCTCTTACTCTCTAAGATGTTTTCTATTGTAGATACTGTAAGAGATTTTAAATACCTAAATTAAATTACTACAGCAAAACCAATTGCTGTAATAATTTGTTCTGGTCCTGGAATTTTGCTGTGCAAAGGATGCAGAAATGTTCCTGGCACTTGCAGGCCAGAAGCAGTTGATTTGTTGATGCACCTTGTATTTGTGTGTGTTGTCAGGATGCTGTCAGCAATTGCCTTCCAGCCACAAGCTTTTCCAGCTCTCACATATTTTCCTAAGAGCCCTGAATACCCCAGAGCCCCCCAAGGCCAGGGGCTGCCCCTGGGAGCCAAAGCCCTGTCTGGGGCAGCAGCAGCCTGCTCAGCCCTCCTGCCAAAGCCACCGAGGGCCCTGCCAGGGCTGGGGAGCAGTGTTGCACAAGTGTTGGAGGAAATGCAGCCTCGGGTTAAGCAATAGGTCAGGAGCTCTGGCTGGGGAAGGTTTCTGTGGCTCCTGCCGTGCTGCAGGTGCTGTGGGGAGGTGCAGGTGCTCCATGGGGTGCAGAGCTGGGGGCTGCAGCTAATCCTGTTTGGTGTCACCCTCCTCCTCCTGCTCCCTGTGGGCTGCCTGGGGATTTCCAGCCCAAGGATTGCCATGGAGAGCTGGATGGAGGCTGCAGCAGGAGCAGGACCTGGTCACTGCCTGGTGTTCCTGTGGTCCCAGCATGGAGGTGCTGTGATTCCTGCAGGACTGGGTGAGATGGTGTTCACAGGGGTCCCAGGATGAGGGAAGAGATGGGAATCTTGACTCAATGTTTCAGAAGGCTGATTTATTATTTTATGATATATATTATATTAAAACTATACTAAAAGAATAGAAGAAAAAGTTTCATCAGAAGGCTGGCTAAGAATAGAATAGGAAGGAATGATAACAAAGCTTCTGTCTTGGACAGAGAGTCCAAGCCAGCTGACTGTGATTGGCCATTAATTAGAAACAACCAACATGGGCCAATCACAGATGCACCTGTTGCATTCCACAGCAGGAGATAATCAATGTTTAAATTTTGTTCCTGAGGCCTTTCAGCTTCTCAGGAGGGAAAAATCCTAAGGAAAGGATTTTCCATAAAAGATGTCTGTGACAAGTGGGGGGCCAGCTTGGGGCTCCCATGGCACCTGCCAGGACCTGGTTTTCTGTGCCATTTCTGAGCAGCACGGGGCAGTCCCTGGGTGAGTCAGGCTGCTGCTGTTGGCCTTGCACCAGTTCCCTGCGTGTGGGAGCTGCACGGGCACGTTGGGAGCACAGATCCCTGCCTGTCCTGCTGCTGCTGGAGCCCAGCCCTGCTCTGCTCCAGCCACAGCTCATCCTGTCCCCCTCCCAAACAGCCTGCAGGGCTCTGGTGGAGTTGTCCTGTAGGGGGACACAGTGTGGGTAAATGAAGCTCGTATAGAATGCAATCTTATCCCCTAAAGAGTTGCAGCTGAACCAATTACTAAAGATTAGGAGCAGGCCTGATCTTAGCAGGCCACTGCTGTAGCCAATAAGAACAGTGGTGTAAAAGAGTGGGTTGGTGGGATCTGGAGTCAGATGGCTGCTGCAAGGACCAGGAAGAGTCAATGCTTAGAGCAGCTGCCTGAAAGGACCAGCGAGGAGGTGTGAAACTCTGGTGATATGGAATCCTTGCACCATAATGATAGCAGAACTCTTGATCTATAAGAGAACACTGTCCCAGCCCTGCTGGGGAAAGACCAAGCACACACAAGTGATGGAGAGCAGCTGCCTGTATTGAGCAGGGGGAGCCTGGGGCAGGGTGCAGCCCCTGTGCAGGGCCAGGCCTGGGCACTGGGCAGCCCCTCAGCCCTGCAGGCTCCTGGGCCAGGTGTTGTGGCCAGCACAGAGCCCTCAGCCATGCCTGGGGAGCTGGCTGTCCTTGCCTGCAGTCTCAAGGAGCCAGCCCAGGGTTGTGGTGTGCAGGAACAGCTGGAGAGAATGGATCTGCCCCATCAGGAAGTCAGTGGGTGAGTTTTGCAATCCCTCACCCTAGTGCAAGGTGACTGAAGCTGGTGCTGACCAGACTGTTGTTCCTGGAACTCCCAAAAGCAGCAGAGCAGGAGGATGCTCCTCGGTGGGCTTCACCAGGCACAGTCAGCCCTGGCAGGGAGGGCTGTGCCGTGTCCTGGGGCAGAGCCAGGGCCAGTGGCTTGTCCCGAGCTGGCTCCTGCTCCTGGGGAATGGCTGCAGCTCTGCTGGATGGGGCCGGGCCCAGCCAGCCCCAAGGGATGCATGGAGGCACATACATGGCTGCAGCAGCCTGGGCAGGGAGGGATGTGTGGATCCTGCCTGGTTTGCTGATCCCTGCTCACACCTTCACTCACATTTTCTGCCTGTCACGCTGGATGGAGCCACGTGCTTGCTGAGGTGCCTCCATCCACGGGCGTCCTGGAAAAGAGAAAAGGAGAGAGGGGACAGCAGTGGGAGCCCCCAGCCAGGCTCCTGCTGGGAACAGAACTGGGAACCTCTCCCAGCACCTCCCTCCCCGGGCTGCCCAGTGCCACCCAGTGCCCAGGTGTGTCACACACATCTCTTATGGAAAATCCTTTCCTTAGGAGTTTTCCTCCTTGGAAGCTGAAAGGCCTCAGGAACAAAATGTAAACATTGATTATCTGCTGCTGTGGAATGCAACAGGTGGATCTTTGATTGGTCTCATGTGGTTGTTTCTAATTAATGGCCAATCACAGTCAGCTGGCTTGGACTCTCTGTCCAAGCCACAAGCCTTTGTTATCATTCTTTCTGTTTTTCTATTCTTACCAGCCTTCTGATGAAATCCTTTCTTCTATTCTTTTAGTATAGTTTTAGTATAATATATATCATAAATATTCTGAAACACGGAGTCAGATCCTCATCTCTTCCCTCATCCTCAGACCCCTGTGAACACTGTCACACAGGTGGCAGCTGGGGGATCAACCACACTGCCCATAGAGCTCAGCACATTGCCCCCTCCCCACCACTGCCTCCCCGAGCCCCTCCACCATTCCCATTCCCCCCACCATCCCCATCCCCATTCCCCCCACCATCCCCATTCCCATTCCCTACCTTCTGGGCTCTCTCCCTCACTCCCACTGGCACTTGGGTCCTCTGCTTCCCCCAGCAGCTCGGGGCTGTCCCTGCTGTTCCAGGGCAGCTCCTGCAGCTGGAGCAGGGTGTGAGGGTCTGGGGGGTCACAGGGGATGTGGGGGCTGGCACCCCCTGTTCCCCCCAGCACTCACCCGCTGGCGCAGGCTCTGCTGTTCCCGCAGCAGCTCCAGGAACCTGGAGCTCCACAGCAGCTTCTCAGCCCCCAGCTCGGTGCACAGGAATCGGACATCGGCCTCCAGCGCCTCCAACCTGGCCAGCACGGCCTCGCTGCCCTGGCCACGCCACTGCCCTGGCAGCACAGCTCAGCTCAGCTCCTGCCACCGCCCGGGGACACCCCCGGGCCGGGCACCCACCTGTCTGTGCAGACTGCCATGCCGAATCCGAGTCCACATCCTCCTCCTCCTCCTCCTCCTCGGTCCCCTCCAGTCTCAGCTGCAGGGCTGTGCCGAGCTGGAAGCCAACGCGGACAGTGGGCATGGGCAGGTCCATGGACAGCTGGCCCCTGGCACCAGAGCCCCCCAGTGCCACCCAGCAGGTTCTGTCACCGGGCCCGGCTGTCCCGGGGCTCTCCCAGCCGGGCTTTACCTCCTCGGTCACCTGGAAGGCGCCATCCCAGCAGCTCTTGTAGCACATCAGCAGCACCTGGGCGAGAGGAGGGCTCACCCCCGCCCTGAGCGGTGTCCCCGCGTCCCAGCGCTCTCGCTGGGCACAACCGCACCCGCCCAGAGCCTTGAGCCGAGCAGCTCCCAAGGGACGAGGGTGCCGCTTCAGCACCGGGTGCTGCGGTGGGGCAGCTGCAACACCCACAGCAGCAGAGCAGGGACTGCACCCTGACTCCAGCTGCAACACCCGCAGCAGCAGCAGTGCAGGGATTGCACCCCGCCTGCAACTGCAACACCCGCCAGCCCCCCAGAGCAGCAGCGGTGCAGGTATTGCACCCCGCGTCCAGCCCCCAGTGCAACACCCACAGCAGCAGTGCAGGTACTGCATCCCCCCTCCAGCCCCCCATAGCAGCAGCAGCGGTGCAGGGATCGCACCCCAGCAGTGCCCCTGCCCCGTTTGGAGCCGGCTGAGGTTCGGGGAGCCCCCCGGGGAAGGGTTCGCGCGGTACCGACCCAGGCCAGGCTCCAGAGCCGCCGCAGCCCCCGCAGCGCCGTCCCGCAGAGCTCCAGGAGCCAGCGGCCCCCGGCGCGCAGCAGCCGCGTCCAGCAGGGCCCGGCCGGGGCTCGGTGCCGGCCCATGGTGGGCACCTGCGGGCCGGACATTACCCTGATCAGGCCCAGCCATGGCTCGGTGCCGGCCCATGGTGGGCACCTGCGGGCCAGACACGGGGCTCAGCCTCGGTGCCGGCCCATGATGGCACGTGTGGGCCGGACATGGACCTGCGGAGCCTCAGCCATGGCTCGGTGCCGGCCCACGGCACCTGAGGGCCGGACACGGGGCTCAGCCTCGGCTGCCCAGCAGCGATACCGAGGGTGGTCAGGCTCTGTCCCGGCTCGCCATGAGCAGCGCAGGGAGAGGGGAGCGGACACGCGGGATCCCCTCTGCCGTCCCCGTTCCCTCGCCGCTGCCCCCTCACCCAGCCGCTGCCCCCTTACCCAGCCGTGCACCGCGCCCCTCCTGCCCCTCGGCCCCCAGATGAACTCCTCCTGCCTAATCCTCTTGGTGACGAGGCTGGGCAGGGATTAGCGCTTCCCTAACGCTCCACCTTTAGGGTCCATAAGGACAGGGGTTGCTCTTCTGCGTTTTCCTTTGCTCAGGATTCATCTTTCACAAGCAAAGGACTCAGGATGTATTTCTAACCACTAGTTTTAGCTTTAATTAGCTTTCAGGTAAAAGCTGTGCAGCTCCCTCTGACTCCTGTGCACATCCTGGGGATCTTTAGTCACTCAGGCTCTTTAGGAAGTGAAACAGAAGTGTTCAGAAGTCAAATAGAAGTTTTAGGCACAACTGCTGGAGTCAGGACGCAGCAGGGAACAGCTGATCCTTTGACTGAATCGGGTGTGTGCCATTTCTCTTTCTGCCCCATCCATGTGCAGAACAGGCTGTCCCCTGCCTCGGTGACAAACACAGCCAGGGCAGGAATGGCTGCACTTCACATTGTCCCTGCAGCACCCCAATGCGTCACAGGGAATGCAGGGCTGGCCCTGCCTGCACACAGGCTCTGAGCTACACCAGCCCTTTGCTGCCTCTTCACCCAAAATGTTCCACCTAAGAAAATCTGGCAGCTTTCCTCAAGGGCAGAGGTGCAGCAGAGACTTCAGCCTCTGAAATCCTCTGAAATCCAGGTGCTCCAGCCATCCCTGCTTGGAGCAGCAGCAGAACTGTTTTCATACCGAGGCCAGGGAACCAAAACCATGAGCTGAGAATTCTTTTTTCCAGAACTATGAAGGAGCAAGGCTTTGCTGTTTATGCTGTTTCCTAGATCTTCCACCCCCTGTACTTAAACTGTAGCTTAGAACATACAAGTAGGCCGGCTTTGCAGCTTGGCCTTTAAGCTGCTCTATCCTGATCCCCCTGAGGAGGAGCAGCCACCAGTCCCAGCTCCCTGCAGGATAAGCCAGCTCCCTCCAGGAACCAACACAGAGCTGCCTTGATCCCCAGATCACACACAGCCCAAAGCAGAATTCTGCTCCCTCACAATCCCAGACCCCAAACCCAGGGGAGCAGAGGTGCAGCAGAACACACAAACCCTCAGATGTTCCACGGGCTGTGCACACTTTGGGGACTCAGGGACATCCCTGTCCCATGCAGGGGTTACACAAACACATCCCAGCACTGATAAAGCAATTCCCCACAGCTCAGTTCAACAGCAGCAATAAGATTCTGACGTGGCTGCTGCAAGAAGCACCCAGCCATGATTCCTGTCCCTCTCCAGGGACAATCCAACTGCCTCATCCTGATCTGCCAGCAATATTCCCTCACCAGCACAACCATGGACATTCCAGTCATGCCTTGCAGCAGGATCAGCCAAGCTGGAGATCAGAGCCTGGCACTCCCTGCAGAATTTAGGAACAGCTGCCCCAGGAGAGAAAGCACCAAGAGAACACCCAGGGACAAGGAACAGCTCCAGTGCCAAAGGGGAAGAATCCCAGCAAGGCCCCATAAAGCAGGTGGACACTAAAAAGCAGCAGGAGTCAAAGTCTGGACTGAATAAACCATGAGAAGAGACAAACATGGAACTTTTATTGTTTATGTACAAATGACAGAGGTTTGTATTAAAAAGAGAACCCACCCAAAGTCAGCGACAGTGAAGAGCTGGCTCTGAGCTCTGGCCCTTCCTGCACCTAATGCACTGAGGAATATTGGGAGATGGTGTTTAAAATGAAAGAGAAAAGGGTTAAACTGCCTTCTTCTCTGCTTGAGTAAGAATCAAAAGCTGCTCCACAAAATGAAGAACCTTCCACTACACGGACTAAACAAAGAAACCCAAAGTCAACTTGTAACTATACACTTCAGCTTTAAAAAAGGCACAACAAAACCAACAAAATAAAACAAAACCAAAAGAAACGAAACCTGCAAAGCTAAATATCAGCAACAAAAGTAATTTAAGTCTCACAACATGGATGGGACACACTGAATCCTAGCCCAGTTCCAGTGGAAAAGGAAATGCCTCTGTGTGGGTCTGCAGGTGACAGGGGGCAGCAGTGTCAGCCTTTCCAGCAAGTTCCCGACCAAGGTGGAAGCACAGAACAGTCAGGAATTCAGAACTACTACAACTACTACACCACCTTTGTCCTCCTGCAACTCAGATGATTTAAAAATGATGCAAAGTACATGGTCCAGGATTTCCTCCCCCCATCCAAGTCCCTTAGAGTGAGTCACTCCTGCTGCAGCTGCCATCCTGCTTCAGGGCTTCTCAGTGGGGAGTCACAGACCTAAATCCCAGGAGCATCAGCACTGATGGCTCTAGTAGTCCTGCAGAGAAAGGACAGCACACGCACATTAACACCTTCCCACCTCCATTCTGCTCTTGGAGCTGGGGGTCTCAGTCCTCTCTCATCTCACACACCACTGGCTGCAGGCAGAACAGATCTTTCTCTTGTAGCTAAACATTGAAAAGCAGGACCCTGCCAACCTTGAGTATCAACTCAAACCAGATGCTTTTGATGCTCCAGATCATGACAAGAGGATGCAAAGCAGCTTTTTCCATGAGAAGCACACAGGAGCTATCTGTGATCTGGGCTCAGCTGCTGCCACAGCCAGGGGACAATGCTGACCTCACACTGCGACTCCTCAACCATGACAATAAAAACTCAAATGACAGCAGCAGCAGCAGGAGGGTTTTTAAAGCTTGTGAGTCAGCCAGCCCTTCCAGTGAGCAATGAAAACACAGACAGAGCACGGATACTTACGGCTCTTGGCTTTTTGTTTAACTTGAGATCAATCCTGTGGTTGGAAAGACAAGAGAAACGTCCATGTCAATACCTGACCCAACACCAGAGTTACTGCACAGGGCACAGCTAGACAGAGACTATGGTTAATCCATCCACTCCCAGCTGGCTGAGCCAGGGGCTGTGCCCAGGGTTACTGGGCACCAGAGCAGCACAGGAGAGCCGAGTTATTATTTGCCAAAAAGCAGATTCCATCCACTCCCAGACAGAGTTAATCAAGGGGCACAATCAATCACAGGGCACTTAGGCAGTGAACAAGGGGAACTAGGCATGCTTTATGTTAATTTAATCTGCCAGAGGTGTAACTATGCCACAGGTAATTAGCCAGACATAGCGTGAGAGTTATTTACTTGGATAGAGAGAGGAGTTAGGATGACAGGGATTATATGAGCCAAAATTACTGCGTTAAGTACATTTTTCCAAAAGGAAATATCCAAGTCTATACTTATCTCCTTAAGCAGCAAAGCCAAAAGAATCAGTTTTTAAACTAAGTTTTAAAGTTAAAAAGTTTTATCTATTCAAATATGAAACAGAAAGGTAAAGAAGAGTGAAGTTAATTTATAATTTGCTGAAGTTATTAAATAAAATGTTACCTCCATCACGCTTTTCTGTTTTTAAAAAATACTTCCCAGCCTAACCTAATATACATACCTACAATTAAACAGATAAACTAGGGGTTAGCGAGGTCTCAAAAGGCACATCGTGTCTACACACTAACAACACAGCACAAGTACTAATTCAAGTCAAACTTACTCAAAGTCATAATCAAACATGCCAGACGGGCTGAGGGGCAGCATTTGAAAGGAAGAAAGCAATAGAAATTAATATACTAATGAATTAAATCAATTAATTGATTAGCCACCCTAGCAAGATCGCTAAAAAAAAATAAAATGAAATAAATAATAAAGCCAGTGTTCAAACACCATCGAGTTCTTCAGATATCTTAACCAGGACTGGACACAAAAAGCTCCCTGGCTTGGCAATGCAGAGTCCCCCTCCCCACTGGATTTTGGGAACAAGTGTTAGCAGAGGTGGGGTTGGGTCACACAGGGGATTTCAGGAGCTGAAGGAGGGGCAGCGCCAGACCAGGGGCAGGACAGGAACCCAGGAGGGCTTGGGGAACCAAAGTGAGGGGTCAGGAAGCAGGGGAGGGGGCTGGGCTGCCAGGGCAAGGCAAAGCTGCTTCAGGCAGAGGTGACACAGAACTTGCTTTGCTGCCCAACCTGCACTGGGCTGTTTCTCCCACACCCCAAGGCTGCTGTCCCCAGCATGGGGGCCCAGGGACATTGGGCACGAGCTGAGCACTTTGGGGACTGTCCCACCCCCCAGACAAGTGGCCTCCAGACACAGCTGTGCCCACAGCTGGCAGGATTGATCATGGAACCCCATTCCAGCACTGCACTAAGAGCAAACAGCACTGGGTTTGCTCAAACCCAGCCAAGCACACAGAAAATCATCTCCAGCCTGCCTTGCTGTGGTGTGGCATGGAGCAGAGGGACAGCACAGCCCCTGCAGCCACATCTGAGGCACTGTGAGCACCTGGAGCCAGAGGTCCCACAGGGAAAGGCAGCGAGGCTCCTGCAGGGCCCTTCCCCAGCACCTCCCAGAACGGGGCAGCACAACCCAGAGTCGTGCTGGCAAGAGAAAGAGCTTCTGAATAAAGAAAAAAGCCAACATTTCTTTTTATTTTTCTCTTTTGACCCCTCAGGGGACAGACCCACAGGTCTGGCTGGGAGCACCTGTGGGGTTGTAGGGCCTGGAATGCCCTCGCTGCACGTTGTTGCTCGGGGGTTTTTAACCTAAACATATTCGAGAATTGTTTGGTCTTGTCTGCCAAAATTTAGGGGATACTCAGTAACAGCAATCACAATTTGAACAGAGCTTTTATTACAGACAAATTTAATGATCTTTTTATGGTTTTTAATTCTCTATCTGGCCCTGCTAAGCATTACAAACAGTCAGTTCCTGCCTTGCTGAGCCCCTCGGAGTGTCTGAAGGGGCTTGGGAACACAGAGGCTGCCACAGGTGAGCAGGGCAGGGCTGCTCTGTCCAGCCAAAGCTGCACAGGGGGGATGAGAAGGAACCCAGAGCCACACAACCTGTTGGGGGACAGCTTCCCCCCAGCTCCTGTCCCTAAAGACCAGAGCAAAGAGATTTGTGTCAGTTCCAGCACCTGCCCTGCACCTCACCATGTTGTTGGCCATGGTTTGTGCAGGGAGAATATTTTATAATTTGTTTGAAATGGCAGTTTCCTTAAGCTGTACTTCAGTTTTACAGGTTGTTTCTCTGGACTTGTTCACGGATGTGGTTTCCTTGTGTTATTCCTGAACTTCTTCCAAATATCTACAGGCAAAAAAAGAGATTTGAACTTCTTTGGATTCCCAGCTCATGGGGAAGCAAAGGGACATCCAGTCCTTTTGGATATTTGCTCAATTCAGGCTGCTGCAGGAAGGAAATTCTGACCTAAGAATTAAAGACATGCTAATAACTCAACACTTAATGAAGGCAAAAAAGGAGTTAGCATTTTTCAAGCATTGTACCTACCTCGTGTCCCCACCCCACCTGTCCCCAGCCCCCCTTGTAAATTTTACCACTTTACACCCTTTCTCTAATTGCATGGCAGGTCCCTTAAAGAGGAGAGCCAGGCAGAGCAAACAGCTCAGAGCCAGCACAGACTGGCTCTGAGAAAGCTTTTAAAACTAGAAAGTTTTAAAAGCTCCATTACTTCTATGAAATCCTTAAGCCCCAGCTTCAGCAATCCTTCCAGACAGCTCTGCAGTGTCTCCTCTCCAGGGTTTTCCTCCCTCAGGACCTGACTCAGGCACTGTCACAGCCAGGGCCTGGCTGAGGGCACAGGGACCAGCTCACTGCCCTCATTATGCCCCAGGGGCAGAGCTGGACAGGTAAATCCAACCAGAAAAGAGTTCAAGGAATCTGTTCCATGTGAATTTCAGGTCAGTTTAATAACAAACACTCTGAGGTGAAGGTGACACAGCAACTCCTCTATGCCAGCACTGAGACTCGGTTGGGATGTGAGAGCTGGAAGGGGCTGGAGTGGAAATCCAGACACAGGGAGTGTCCAAAACCTCAAAAACATTCCCATTTTCATTCCACCCTCCCTCAAGGCAAGCACTAACATTCCCGTCCTCCTGGGCTCTGCAGAAACCAAGCAGCAAGCTCAGGAGGTCAGGACCTGCTGGAAGGAACAAGCTTTATCCTGGAGAGATGGGAGAGCTGGAGAAGCTGCCCAGCTGTGCCACAGCTGGAGTGAGCACCCTGTGCTGCTTGTTTAACCTCCTCAGCACTCTCCCCTCCTCTTCCAAAACCATGAAAATCCCCAAAAAACTAACCCCAGCTGCCTGTTGGTTATTCCAACGTGTTACTGGTTCCCCTCAGGCAATAAATTCACTCCAGCCCCAGCCAGCCGTCCAGGTGTGGTGAGCAGGCTGCTGGTCCCACTGACCTGTGTCTGTTTTTGTTCTTTCTCTTTTTGTGGCTGCTGTGGTGGCTCCCAGAGGAAGTGGAGGAAGCAGCTTTCTGAGGCTTCACACCCTGCACGGAGCCATCCAGCTCTTCAGCATCCTCCTGGTTGGGCTCATTCTCCTGGTTGTGGAAGTCTGGAGAAGTGTCACTCTCTGTGCCACTGCCCGGCTCCCCTAGAGCAGGACAAAGCCAGGTGAGCACCAGGCTCAGCTCCTGAGCCCAGAGTGGGAGAAACAGCCCCAGAACAGCAGCAGAGGCACCTGAGCCCTGCAGCAGCAGGTGAATCACAGAGCCAGGGAAACAGCACTGCAGGATGGACAGGGGGCTGCTCCCCAGCTCTGAGGAACCACATCTGATTTGGTGCTGGTCACAAAAAGGTTTCTCAGTGTCCTGGAGGTCAGTGGTCCCTCCCCAGGCCTCCTGTGACTGACACATCTACAGATGCAGGGCTTCAGCTCCTCCAGCCTCTTCCTCCACAGAGCACCAAAGCAAATTCAATCCTTTCACACACAACAAAGCCCTCTGAGCCCGGAAGGAACTTGGGAAGCCAGGAGCAGCCTGAGGGCAGCAGAAACAGGGGCTGGGCAGGGGAGCCAGACCCCAGACAGGGCAGAATGGTGGGGAGAGTGTAATTCTTTCCAAATTCAGAGCAAAATGACAAAGGCACTTACGCTTCTCAATGAGCTGGTCCTGCACTCCAGCTAATGCACTGACAGCCTGCAAAACAAACAGGGTGTCAAGGCAAGCAGGGATTCACTTCCCAGGGCTCAAAGCACAGAGCCCAGGTCACACAGACATGTCCCTCTGAAGTGCCCCAAGTGGCACTGGGGGTCTGGGGCAGAGACAAAGCCAGGGGACAGCAGTGACACCAGGGACAGGCACCCTCCCACCTCTAAACAACTGGAAAAGGGGCTCTGGAAGAGGCTGCAGGGTGGGATGGGGATGCTTAGGGCAGGTATGGGATTTCAAATGGGGAAGTCATTCTGCAGGTGATCAGAGCAGGACTGAGGCACCAAGGGACAGGGATGGGATGGGATGGGACGGGATGGCATGAGATGGGGATAAAACAGGAACAGGACTGGGGACAAGGATAGGGATGGGGATAAAACAGGACTGGGGACAAGGAAAGGGATGGGATGGGGATAAAACAGGAACAGGACTAGGGACAAGGAAAGGCATGGGAATGGAGACAAGGGTGAGGACAAGGAAGAGGACAGGGATGGGGACAGGGCTCATCCCAGCACTCACCGCTGCTGAGGTGACCGAGGACTTGCTGAAAAGCCTCTCGGCCTCCTTGAACTTGCGGTTCCTGCGGTCGTTTTTGCTGTTGGAGTTCCTGAAACAGAGACAGGCGCGATGGCGGGGCCGGGCGGGCGGGGGGGCCCGGGCGGGCGGGCAGCGCCTCCTCCGCCCCTCACTCACTTCTGGTTGGTGAGATAGCGATCCCAGCCGCGGATGATGTTGCCGTACATCTGCGTGTCCTCCAGGTAGCTGCCCTCGAAGGCGTAGATCTGCCGCTCCAGGTTTGCCAGCGTCTCCTGCCGGGAAACACCGCCGCGCATGGAGCAGGCCGGGCCGCGCCGCTGCGGCCCCGCCACTGCCCCGGCCGCTCCGCCGCCACCCGCACCGCACCGAGCCCTTCCCCGGTGCTCACCGCCAGCTCCTGCTTGCGTTTCACCAGCTCGGCGAGCTCCCGGCGGGTGTCGGGGATCTGAGGGGGCCCGCCGGCCTTGGCGTGCAGCGCGGCCATGGCGGCGCGGCCTGCGCGGGAGGGGCGGGCGGTGGCGGCGGCGGCCGCCAGGGGCGCTGCTGAGGCGGGAGGGGCGGGGCGATAACCTCACCCTCATTAAACCCTGCACTCCTAATTAATTATCCTGACTATCCTGGGAGGATGAATGGGGCTCAACCAGACACAAATCCTAAAAATCCTAGCTTTTTCTTCCATCTCTCACCTAGGCTGAATAGCAATCATTATCATCTAAAACCCTAAACCTACCCTCCTCAGCTTCTACCTGGCTATCCCCTCAGCAGCCCTGGGAGGATGAATGGAGCTCAATCAAACACAAATCCAAAAAATCCTAGCTTTTTCTTCCATCTCCCACCTCATTATCATCTACAACCCTAAACTTACCCTCCTCAACTTCTACCTATACGCTATAATAACTGGAACCTTTTTCCTCACCCCAAACACAGTCAAAGTCCTAAAGATTTCTGCCCTAATAACTGCATGGACCAAAATTCTGTCAGTAAATGCAATACTCCCAAGGGTTGGAGCGTTCCGTGGTTCTGCCACTAAAAAATTCTGCTAAAAATTCAGATATCCCCCAATTCTGTGGTCTTTAGGGTCACTCTGAAAGGAATGAGGGGTTTATCTTTACAAACAAGCTGTGGGTAGATAAAACCAGCACTGAGAGGTAACAGAAGCAATGGGAAGGATTCCACTGATTGATAAATGATTCCATTTTGAGAGGGATTTGTCTTTACAAACTGTAGGTCTGCTAATAAATAAAATTGGATATTGAGAGATGAAAGAAACAATGGGAAGGATTCTGCTAATTCATAAATGGAATGAGAGGTTTGTCTTTGCAGACAAACTAGGTCTGCTAATAAATATAACTGGGTACTGACATGAAGGGAACAATGGGAAAGATTCTACTGATTGATAAATGGAATGAGAGGGATTTGTCTTCACAGACAAACAGTAGGTCTGCTGATAAATAAAACTGGAAACTGAGAGACAAAAGAAGTAATGGGAAGAAGCATTAATTCCATAGAAATTCCACTGATTGGCACAAGGAAAATAAAAAGGGGGGTATACATTAGAAGGGGGTCTCTATTAGGTGTTCTGGGAAGTTTGTACCTCTCAAGTACCTCAGTCAGTGGGGAAGAGAGGGAAATGCAGCTGGGAAACTGGGATAAAAAGGAGGCTGTGTCCTCTAACAATCTGAGAGACCCCATGGGAAATGCCCCATGGCCTCTCCCTTTATTAGGATAAAGTTCCAGGACTCCTCTGTCTCCTTTTTGGACACAAACCTCATGTGTTTGTGGATTAATTTTCCTAACACCTCCAACCCAAACCCTTCTGTGATCCTATTAAACTGTGTCACTCTGCTCCTCTGCAGTGACACTGGGGGCCACTTTGCCCTTTTGCAGCACAGCAATTCTGTCACCTCCCATTCATGTGAGAACCCTGTCAGGGCACACAGAATAAGCCACCTTGGGGTGAGAAAGGGGAGTGATACAAACCTCCTGTGCTCACAGCTTCTCCAGGGTACAAATTGTGCAGTTTTGAACTTATTTGGTTTCTTTACTGCAGAAACAAGTGCTGAAACTTCAAGTGTTCTGAGGAAAAAAGAACGCTAGAAAAATATTACAACTGAAAGCAATCAAGGCTAAATTTACAAATTGTTTATTTAAAAACCCTTGGAGTAGATATAAAGGAGCTCCTCCTGCTCAAACCCCATCCTACCCATCTGAAACCCCAGAGCAATGCCCCATATTTACACTATCCATGTGTACAACAAGCACCTTTGTGTACAGTCTGTACACAGCAGGGACAAACAGGTGAGACCACAAACACCCAGGTGAGTCAGAGAAGTGTGGGACGCACACATTGAACATAAAGCAACGTTGGAGAGACACCAAAAACTCTGCAACTCCAAGTGAGTGGGATTGGTGCTTCTCTCCCTAAACACTGACTTCTTCACTGTTAAACAAAGGACTTGGGTACCCAAGTTTTTATAAAAAGAGAACTTAAATAGTGCAATCTGGTTAAAACATGTCACCCTATCAAAGGTGGTTCTGTCTGACACAAACAAACCCTGGGGTGGGGTCAGGAAAAAGGGTTCTAGCTTACAACCCAGACACTCCACATCCAGGACAGCTTCAGCATCATGTGTGGGAACAGGGAACTTGGGTCACAGTCTCATCACCTGAAATTCCAGGAACTGTTTAACTTCTGTTTCACATTCCCTTATGATTTCCAGGCGGAATTCCAGTGAAATGCCCGTCCCTCAGTCACCATGAGACAAATTAAATACTAAAAACATACAAACACATGAGAATTTTTGCCACATTTCTGCCATTTTAGCAGTGATCCAGGTAAATTCTCCTGTCAGAACTCCCAACAGGCAGAGGAATTTGGCAAACTACGGAACAGGACGTGCATCAAGTACTTTCTAACTAACCTTTCAGTCTGTAGCATTTTCAAAGGGCTACAACAAAACAAGTCATAAAAATAATTTTCCAGATGCTGTCTGTGTTTGACATGGTTTGCTGGAAGAGTCTGGCAACATCTGTGGAGAGTTTCCAGCACCAAGAGTTTTCACATCCAGGTGCTCTTCGGCTTCTTGGGAGACAAATAAAATAAAAATAAAGCTGTATTTCCTGATATGCAAAACTATCAAACACAAATAACGAGCAAAGCCCCTCAAAACAAACTATGGGAACAGACCAGCAACAGAGAAAGGACTTTAAGGCAACAAGAGGCATCAGTGCTGCAATGCTCCACGTTCACATCCCAGTCCCGTTCCACCGCAAGGAGTTTCCCTCCTCTGCCTCTCCCCAGCTTCTCCCTCCTCCGTTAACTGTCAGACTCCTCCTCCTTCTCCTCATCCTCATCATCGTCCTTGGTGTTGGCCTCAGATTTGTCAGAGGACTCGTGGAGCAGCACGTACTCCCTGCTGCTGAAGCCGAACTTGAGCACGTCCTTCTCCTTGAGTTCGTAGTAGCGCTGGGGCTCGATGCGCTGGTTGTTGAGGAAGGTGCCGTTCCCCGAGCCCAGGTCGATGATGTAGGGCCTCACCCTGCGGCCCACGGTGCCGTCAGCCCGGGTGTACTCCACCAGCCTGCAACAAAACCACTGCTGAGCCACCCGAGACACTGCAAACGTCTTCACAAAGCAGCAGGGGCAGAAATTGTGCTCTGCGGGGAGGTGGCGTTCCATCGGGACTGGAAGATGGCTTACAACTAAGAGTAACTTCTTAACCTATACTGTGAAAACAGGAACTAAACTCACTTTTCTTGCTTATGTAGGAAAAAAACCACAAACTTGCATTATCAAAACCGATTCAAAAATAATTTTAAATTCCTTCCAAACTCCTGCCAGTCCCCAAGCTTTCACTGGCTTATAACTAGGAGCCTTGTAACTTTTTAGCCTATACTGTAAAAACGCGAACTAAACTCAGTTTTCTTGCTTATGTAGGAAAAAAACCTTATATTATCAAAACAGATTCAAAAATAATTTTAAATTCCTTCCAAACTCCTGCCAGTCCCCGAGCTCTCACTGGTACTGGAAGACAGCTTATAACTAAGAGTCTTGTAACTTTTTAACCTCTACTGTAAAAATGTGAACTAAACTCGCTTTTCTTACTTTTGCAGCAAAAAAACCCAACTGAATTATTAAAACCAATTCAAAAAGCTCATCTTAAATTCCTCCCAAACTCCTCCTACTCCCCAAGCTCTCACTGGTACTAGAAGATGGCTTATAACTAAGAGGTTTGAAACTTTTAACCTATACTGTAAAAATGTGAACTAAACTCATGGACCTATGTAAAAAAACCCAAAAAACCCCAAACTGCATTATCAAAACCAATTCAAACCCCTTAAATTCCTCCCAAACCCCCCCTGCCGAGCCTCACCGGTACTGGAAGACGGCGTGCTGCTTGGAGCAGGAGAAGCAGTCGATGGGGATGGGTTTTATTAATCAATAAATCTTTAAAAAGCCTTATAACTGAGTGCCTAATAACCTTTTAACCTATACTGTAAAAACATGAACTAAAGTCAGCTTTCTTTCTTATGTAAAAAAAAAAAAACCCAAAAAATTGCATTATCAAAAATCTCATCAAAGCTCCTCCCAGTCCCTGAACTCTCACCGGTACTGGAAGACAGCCTATAACTAAGAGCCTTATAACTTTTTATCCTATACTTACAAACACAAACTAAACTCGCTTTTCTTTCTTATGTAAAAAAAAAAAAAAAAAAATTGCATTACCAAAACCAATTCAAACCCCTTAAATTCCTTCCAAGCTCCTCCCAGCCCCAAGCTCTCACTGTTACTGGAAGACAGCTTACCCTCTTACCTGTGTAAAAAAAAACCCAAAAAACTAAACTGCATTACCAAAACCAATTCAAACCCCTTAAATTCCTCCCAAACCCCCCCTGCCGAGCCTCACCGGTACTGGAAGACGGCGTGCTGCTTGGAGCAGGAGGGGTGGTCAATGGGGATGTCGGCGATGCGGCGGTGCCGGCCCAGCAGGTAGGCGCTCTGCCTGTGGATGTACATCACGGGCAGGAACTCGTCGTTCTTGAAGGGGTACAGGCGCCAGCGCGTCTTGGGGATGCGCGCCTCGGGCGGCTCGCTGTACTTGATCACCACGCCCCGGAAGGTGTTGCTGTCCTCCAGCAGCGCCCCCGACAGCTCGAAGCTCGGTTTCTCCTTGTTGGCGGCGGGTTTTTCTTTCTGTTTGCTGTCTGACTGCCAGGGCTCAGCGTTGGGCTCGCCCTGCCGGTGTTCTCGCCTCCTCTCGTTGTGCAGCTCCCTCTCCGCCTGCTGCTCCCGCAGGTTCTGTGCGTCCCGCTCGTGGCCGCGAGCTCCGGGGTTCTTCTTCCTGTCTGAGTGCTCCTTGTGCCTGTCCCTGTCCCCGCTCCTGTCGCGGTCCCGCCGCTGCTCCTGCTCTGCTGGGTGCCTCTGCTTCCTCTCCTCCTTCACCCTGCCACAGTGATCCTCCCGCTCCTGCAGGGACAGCCAGAGTCAAACAGCAGCTCAGCTACTCAGCCTTTGGAAAATCGGCACCTTATAACTAAGTAGAACTTGTAACTTTTTAACTTATGCTGTAAAAATAGGAACTAAACTCATTTACCTATGCAAAAAACTAAACTGCATTATCAAAACCAATTCAAAACGCTTAAATTCCCTCCAAACCCTGCCCACTTGCTGAGCTCTCGCTGGTACTTGAGGATAGCTTTTAACTAAGAGCCTTGTAACTTTTTAACCTGTAAAAACATGAACTTTTAAACTGTAAAAACATGAACTAAGCCCACTTACCTATGCAAAAAAACCAAAAAACAACTGCATTATCAAAACCAATTCAGAACCCTTAAATTCCCTCCCGACCCTGCCCAGTCCCTGAGCTCTCACTGGTACTTGAGAATAGCTTATAACTAAGAGCCTTGTAACTTTTTAATCTAAACTGTAAAACCATGAACTAGATGCTCTTATCTATGAAAAAAAAAAAAAAAAAACAAACAAAAAACAAACTGCATTATCAAAACCAATTCAAACATAATTTTAAATTCCTTCCAAACTCCTGCCAATCCCCAAGCTCTCACTGGTACTGGAAGATGACTTATAACTAAGAGCCTTGTAACTTTTTAACCTGTACTGTAAAAATGTGAACTAAACGCTCTTACCTATGTAAAAAAAAAAACAAACCCAAACAACAAACTGCATTGTCAAAACCAATTCAAAAATCATTTTAAATTCCTTCCCAACTCCTCCCAATCCCAAACTCTCACCGGTACTGGAAGACAGTCTTGCAACTTTTTAACCTATGCTTACAAACACAAGCTAAACTCACTTTTCTTACTTATGTAAAAAAACCAACTGCATTATCAAAAGCAATTCAAAAATCATTTTAAATTCCTTCCAAGCTCCTGCCAGTCCCCAAGCTCTCACTAGTACTGGAAGATGGCTTATAACTAAGAGTCTTGTAACTTTTTATCCTAAACTGTAAAAACCTGAACTAAACTCACTTACCTATGTAAGACAAAAAAAAAAACTTCTGCATTATCAAAACCAATTGAGAAATCATCTTCAATTCCTACAAAACCCCTCCCATTGCTGAGTCTCACTGATACTGGAAGATGGCTTATAACAAAGAATTTTGTAACTTTTTAACCTGTAAAAACATCAACTTTTAAACTGTAAAAACATGAACTAAACAGCAGCTCATCTACCTCGGCCTTTTAGAAAATCCCAATCCCACACACTGGGAAAACACATACTGAAGTGTCCCTCCCTCGTGTTTGAGGCATGGGGAGGAACAGCCATGGTTGTGCACACAAGGGAAATAAATGAGGATGCAGTGCTGAACAATCCATTGGTGACCCTGCAAATGGCATCGATGCAGACATACAGGGAGTATTTACACAGGAGGCAGAAAGGGTTTTGCCATCTTGCTGGGGTGCAGCTCTGACACCACCTGGAACAGATTTCCCTGCCAAACCACTTGGGTTCCCGCAATTTGCATGGAATAAAGCGCCACAAACAGGCGGTGCAGCCTGCTCTGGGGAAAGGATGCAGCTCCCTGTGCTGTGGCACCGGCAGGGCTCGGAGAGGAGATCCAGGCATGGGTGGCACAGCTGAGCTGGACAGCAGGAGCTCCTGACTCCCCAGACACGGCACACCGGGCAGGGCCCTGTCTGAACCGACTTTCTGTGCCCGCCAGGCCGAGTCCCGGGAACCGGGCCCCGCTGCACCGACAGCCCCGCTCACCTGCTTCACCCTCACGGCGCCGTGGTGCGGGCTGTGGCTGCGGCTCCTCCTGCCTCGCGGCGAGCGGCTCCTCCTCCCGGACCTGCTCCTCCGCCGCGGCGACCTGCGGAACAACGGGAGGGGTTGAGCGGCGGGGCCGGGCCGAGCGTGGCGGGGCCGAGCGGCTGGGCCTCCTCACCTGCTGCCCGCGCGCGGTCCTGCCGGGCCCCGCCGCTCCTCGCTCGGGCTGCGCCGGGGGCTGCGCCGCTCGGCCTTCACCGCCACCTCCCGCCGCCGCCGCCGCTCTCTCCGCCGCTCCTCCGCCGCGGCCTCCATGGCGCCCGTCCCGACGGAAGTGCCGCCACTTCCGGCCTGCCGGTACTTCCGGCCCGCCGGCGCTTCCGCCCGGGCGTTGGTGCGCGGCGCGGTCGCCATGGTGACAGTGCCGCGGCCGCCATGGCGGCGCCGCCGGAGTCGCTGCTGCGGTACTGCCCGCCCGTGGTGGTGTCCCACCGAGAAGACAGGCCCTCCGCGGCGGTGAGCGCCCACGGGGGCACGCAGGGGGGCACCGCGCTCCGCCGGGGGTGAGCGGGCCGGGGACGCGGTGCCCTGCCCGCTGCTACAGCGCTGTCGTGTTCCCGCAGGGTCAGGCTCCGCGCACCCCCGCCGGCTTCGCCACGCAGCAGCCGCAGGAGCTCCTGAACCTCATCCTGCCGCCGCGGTGAGCGGGGCCGGGCCGGGGCCGGCGGTGCCCGGGGGGCCCCCGGTGCCTCCGGTAACGGCCGGTGCTTGTCTGGCAGGGAGTGGGAGGAGGCGCAGAAGCTCTGGGTGCAGGAGGTGAGCACCGCGCCCAGCACCCGCCGCGACGTCGTGCAGCTGCAGGAACAGCTGGACCGGCAGCTGCAGCAGCGGCAGGCGCGGGAGACCGGGCTGTGCCCCGTGCGCAGGGAGCTCTACACGCAGTGCTTCGGTCAGTGCCCGACACAGCTCCCACCCTGGGGACAGCCTGCACCTGAAAAACAGCCTTGAATCCTCGTGGTTACCCTCTTAGCTGCACTTCAACCGAGTTTAGTTAAAGTAACTTATAGCCGTTTATATGTTACACACCCTAATGACAGTGCTAGGCTCCCAAAGGTGAGGGGTTGCCTTCACATGAAAAACAGCCTGAAATACTCGTAGTTGCCCTCTTAGCTGCACTTCAACCAAGTTTAGTTAAAGTTACTTATAGCTATTTTTATGTTACACTCCAGTGACACAGTGCTGGGCTCCCAAAGGCGAGGGGATGCCTGCACGTGAAAAACAGCTTTAAATCCTCATAGTTATGCTCTTAGTCTTAGTTGCATTTCAACTGAGTTTATTTAAAGTAACTTATAGCTGTATGTGTGTTACACACTCTAATCACACAGTGCTGGGCTCTCAAAAGTGAGGGGTTGCCTGCACATGAAAAACAGCCTTAAATCCTTGTAGTTATCCTCTTAGTTTTACTTCACCTAAGTTTATTTAAAGTAAGTTATAGCTGTGTATGTGTTACACACTCTACAGTGTGAGGGGTTGCCTGCACGTGAAAAACAGCCTTAAATCCTCATAGTTACTCTCTCAGTTGCACTTCAAGCAAGTTTATTTAAAGTAACTTCTAGCTCTGTGTGTGTTACACACTCTACTGTGTGGGCTCCCAAAGGCGAGGGGTTGCCTGTGAAAAACAGCTTTAAATCCTTGTAGTTACCCTCTTAGCTGCACTTCAACTGAATTTATTTAAAGTTACTTATAGCTGTGTGTGTTACACACTCTATGGTGTGGGCTCCCAAAGATGAGAGGTTTCCTGCATGTGAAAAACTTGCAGGAAAAAAAAATCCTCATAGTTTTCCTCTTAGCTGCACTTCAACTAAGTTTGTTTAAAGTAACTTATAGCTGTGTGTGTGTTACACACTCTAATCACACGATGCTGGGCTCCCAAAGCCAAGGGTTGGCCATGGGTTGGAGAGCAGGGTCCTCTGAGGGCTCCCCCATGACTGCAACAAATCATTACACGTTTTTCAGTGTTTGCTGTTGCAGATTTAGGGGATAAGCTAATCACTGGCATTACCTGAAGGGCTGCACCACCACTCTGCTCTTACCTGCTGTGCTCAATGTAACAAAACACTGCACAAACCAACAACCCATCAAATTCCTCCTTCTCCATACACCACTGCAAACCAACAAGTTATTTACACAAAGCATGTGAGAAAGTTTGTTACAGGAATATAAACATGAGAATGCTTAGAAAATCTTGAATAATCAGTGTGACAGCGAGCCGAGCAGCTGTGTCCCTGGCAGAGGCACTGCAGGCTCTGTCCCTCCTCCCTTGCAGACGAGCTGATCCGGCAGACCACGGTGAGCTGTGCGGAGCGGGGGCTGCTGCTGCTGCGCGTGCGGGACGAGCTGCAGCTGACGCTGTCGGCGTACCAGGCGCTCTACGAGAGCAGCGTGGCCTTCGGCGTGCGCAAGGCGCTGCAGGCCGAGCAGGGCAAGGCCCACCTGGAGAAAAGGGTGAGACGCCTGCACTGAAGGGTCTGAAGGACACGGGGTGGAAGCAGGTTTCCTTGCTGGAAGAGCCTGAATGAGGGATGTGGAGCTGTCAGCTCCAGCTGCAGACAAGCCTGAAGAGCAGCATCCCTCATTCAGGCTCTTACTGATGGTGCCGCACGTTGGGCGCCACTATAAGAGCTTAAATGAGACGTGGGACTCCAGGCTGCTCTCCAAAGTGCAGTTTGTTACATCCAAGTGGTTACAGCAGTCCAGGGTCATGAGTGACAAAGCCTGTGCCGACAGCTGTCAGCTCCAGCTGCAGGCAGGCCTGGAGTCCTGCATCCCTCATTCAGGCTCTTACTAATGGTGCCCCACACTGGGCGCCACTCTCAGAGCTTAAATGAGGGATGTGGGACTACAGGCAGCTCTTCAAAATGCAGTTTAGTACATCCAAGAGGTTACAGCAGTCCAGGGTGGTGGGTGACAGAGCTCTGCCTACAGCTGGAGTCCTGCATCCCTCATTCAGGCTCTTACTGATGGCACCCCATGTTGGGCACCACTGTAAGAGCCTGAATGAGAGATGTGGGACTCCAGGGGCTCTCCAAAATGCAGTTTATTACATCCAAGAGGTTACAGCAGTCCAGGGTCGTGGGTGACAGAGCCTGTGCTGACAGCTGTCAGCTCCAGCTGCAGGCAGGCCTGGAGACCCTTCAGTTATAGTTACATTGCATTATATACTTTTCTTTTGGTTACAATACATTATTTACTTTTCTTTTGGTTACAAATGCATTCTATACTTTTCTTTGCTGGGCATCTTAATACAGCAGAACCAATCTATACCTTAACTTTTATCTATAGCCTATCATAACTACTGTAATTACCATATTCATGCTACTGTTCTCCAATCAATAAAAGTTAGTGCATTGCAGTTTAAGGTAGAAGTTGGTTTTCAGTTTTCTTGCAGTGGAAAGTTCTGAGAGCTTTTTTCTACTTGCAACATTGGCAGGCTTGTTTGCCTGTGCTATCTTTCTGCTTGGTAAAATCATCTTCTGTTTAAAGTAAGTTTATTCTTTGCTCTAAGCCATAAAAACCCCTTCTAACTAACACACCCTTTGCCTCCTTGGTTACCCAGCAAGACTGGCTCAGCAATTCTTTTCTACTATATCAAAACTTGCTTTCTTTTCTATTCCTTCATCAGACTCTACATTTAAAAATCATTCTGCTAAGCACACAAATCTGTGAGACTTTCTTGTCAAACTTTCATCCTTCCCAACACCTTGCCAAACTACTTGGGTTCCTGTGGTTGTGTTCGCAGGGGTCCCAGGACTAGGGAAGAGATGAGAATCTTGACTCCATGTTGCAGAAGGCTGACTTATTATTTTATATTAATATATTATATTAAGATATATATTACATTAAAAGAAAATATATTAGATATATTAGAACCATACTAAAAGAATAGAAGAAAGGATTTCATCAGAAGGCTAGAAAGGAATGGAATGGTAATGAAATCTTGTGACTGACCAGAGACTGGACTTTGATTGGCCATTAATTAAAAACAACCACATGAGACCAATCACAGATGCACCTGTTGCATTCCACAGCAGCAGATAGTTATTGTTTACATTTAGTTTCTGAGGTCTCTCAACTTCTTAGGAGAAAAGATCCAACTAAAGGATTTTTCATAAAATATGTCCTTGACAGGTTCCCACAAGGCGCTCTGCAGGCACTGTGCAGACTGTGGGAAAGTTGTTTCCTTTCCCAAAATCTGCACTGTGGAATTTTTGTCTGCTATGCTAATTCTAAACCTCCACCTTGACACCTTCCTGTTTGCCTTAGTGTTTATATCAAGTTTCTGTTGTGGTGGGTTATTTTATGGGAAGATCCTTCTTTGATAGCGTTTAGAGAATTTCTTATGTCAAGTTTCTGTTGTGGTGGGTTGTTTTATGGGAAGATCCCTCTTTGATAGTGTTTAGAGAACTTCTGCTCTTTAAATCTTTACAGCTTCCAATTGTACAACAGATTGTAAATAATTACATTAAAAACATAGTCCGCTGTCTCTGCTTGCCATGTATGAACTATGATACTGAATTTCTTTGTCTTTTACTGTTGAAAACAATGTAAAAGCAGAGTTTAATTAGTGGTAGTATCCCAATTAATGTAATACAATTATTTTACTGAAACCTGTTATCTTTTTTCAAGTCTTGACTGAAAATTAAAGTGAGACAAGGTGAATGACGCCTTGGGGCCCCGTGATAGAGCTTTCTGCACATGAACATAGCAGATTTTATATCCTTAAACTCATTGTTTCCATTTCCACAGGATGGCAGCAAAGACCATCAAAATACCCAGTTCACTCTCCTCAGGCTTAGCTGCTCTTCTGAAGCTTGTTGCACAGCTTTAAATATTGCACCACACGCCACTTTGTCCTGACACCTTAAATTTTAGCTCTTGTATTTTTCAGATTCTGTACTGCATTAGAATATAACTCTGAACTTCATATAGAGTGTTAGCAAGTTCTCTTCACAGTTCAGTTAGCCAAAAAACAATCCTTTTTCCTTTCCTGAGAACACCATTTATAGCTTCAGGCCCAAAAAGTATGAGCAGTAAATTGAGGAGAGCAAACTGGGAGGATGGGAGTTCATAACCTGAAGCTGTAATTCAACAACTAACTCCAATATGTACAGGGACCAATACTTATAAAACTGTGAAAACTCTTGACCCATGGTGCATTTTGGGTGTAGCTGCAACCAAGTTCTTGTACTGCCCAAGATGTGTCCTTTGAAGGCCTTTTAATAAAACCTCCTTCATTCCTTTAACTCTGGCTAGCCTCTGTTCTAGGTAGCCTCTCAAGGCATCAGTCCCATCTGAACTAAAAATTGACTGTTTGCAAACAAAACTTGAGACATCTGTACTCTTTTCCAAGATTGCAGAGCTGGAAGAGGAGAAGGAGGAGCTGGAAAAACAAGTGAGCGAAGAGAAAGCGAAATGTGAGGCCATTGAAAGGCAAGAAACAGAACGGAGAGAAATAGAAGAGAAGAAACACAGTGAGGAGGTTCTGTTCCTCAAACGGACAAACCAGCAGCTGAAGGTCAGTACAAATCCAGAATTCCAAATACTAGTGGTAAAATTCTCATTAAAACCATTAAAGCCCTAGTAACACAACACACCATTTAACATTAAATATTACCCAAGAACAACTGTGCAGGGACCGGATAATTATTTGTGCTTGTGGCTTTGGGGAGAACAGAGCTGCTGCTCTGTACTTTGTTTTTAAAAGGAAAACAAACCCCCACATCTTTTAAGTAAGGAAAGAATGTCACCCTGAACAGCATCAAATGTTTCTGGCTACAGCTAAAAACATTTCCCTTAGAGCAAGCTGCTTTTCCTGCAGATCTTACTTTTTAACTCAGATTTTCAGGCTGCCTTGGAATGTTTTAAACACAAAATCTTAGATCAGATGTGTGTTGCCCCTGAATCAGATTCTTTTTTGAAGTACCTGTACTTGACCAGCTGTGTGTGCCACTGCTGAGGGTTATTGTGGCTGCTCCCATCCATCCACTAACTGGCATCAAATTTTCTCACTAATCACAAAATTTGCTGTTCCCAGCTACTCTTGTCCTGGAGTCAGTTCATGTTCCAAATGCTAGAGAGCCAAATACTTAATTTAGCTCACATAGTCCAGCTTCAAATCTGAGAATTCAGACCACTGTTTCAACAGCTTTTATTTAATTTCCTCCTCAATGCTTCACATTCTAAACAGAATCTCTCATCGTACAGAGCCAAGGCCAGCTCTCTTCTCCTCAGAATGTAACAAATTTCATGCCAGGAACGACAAACTAATTTATAAAACATGTAGGAACGGAATTGCTGGGGAACAAACCTGGCCTGGTTCTCCTGGCAGCAGCACAGCATCCCTCAGCTCCTTGCTGTGAACATCCAACAGAAAATTTAGCCCTCCACAGCACTGAAGGTTTGTTTTTTAGGTTAGGAAATCTAATTTGTCTCACTGTCTCATTTGTTTTTCAGGCCCAACTTGAATGCATCATTGCAGCAAAGAATTAATTGTTTTGTTGTCCTCAAGGCAGGCTCTCAGAAGAGCTGTCAGAGCAAGAAGCTTGCAATTAGTGACAAAGATTTGTCTTCCTAAAATGATCTTGAGTTTTCACTTACCAGTAACAGCAGGCAGTGTAACTGTGTTCTTTCTTTCTCTCTTGAAGAGTTGAAATTCAAGAGCTTTTATTAATTACTGCTCCCTCCTTCAGAGCCATCTCAGCAGTCAGCTCTTTGAACAGTGAACTTGTCTGGAACTTGCCTGTTGGTAATGTGCTAATGACCTTCAAAGCAATAACTAATAAATATTTTTAAATGCAAACATCTCTCTGACATTAATAATTTGAAAATGTTGTAGAAGATTCAGAAATATAGAAGTGCTTACAAGCAAAGTAAGTCACATGCACCAAGAAATGGCAGCTCACTCTTGGACAGGTGTCTTGGGGGCATTTCCTTGAGTATCTGCTGGTGTCAACTGTACATGGAAATCCCTTGTCAGAACCATCAGCAGTGACAGCACAGGCAACACCAGAGCTCTGGGTGTGATTATTTCTGGTGAAAGGAAGGGGCACAATGGCACTCACAGATTCACTTCTTACTGGAAGGAAATGAAATCCCTGCTTGAGGTACCTCTGTGAGCAGCTGGTAACACAGAAGGTGAACAAGGCAAAGAGAATTCCCTGTAGTCATGTGAAAAACCCCACAAAGCCAGTTTCCAGAACTGGAAAAACTGGGTTTGCAGAACAAAACCCACCCAAACCCCACCGCTGAGCAACACTGGAATAGCTGCTTGGCTACTGCAGTGTTTGCTGGCCTGGGACAGCGATGTGGAAATACCACCAGCTCCAACTGCACAAAGAACTTTCAGATGATGCAGAAACAAAGACAGAGATGCTGCTCCTGGGGCCAGGACAGACCGGTCACACTGGGCTTTGAACAGGAACCGCAAGTTTTATAGTAAAAAAAGCCACCGCATACTAGAGCTGTTTTATGTAAAATTTAATAGAATAAGCAGCTATTGCTTATGGTTGTATTTTTTGTGCTTTGATCTTTGTCCCTCCAAGCCAGTTTTTTTCTTGTTCTTATTCTTATTTTTCACGTTGTGAGTTTCATAATAGCGGACTCCGACTTTCTTGGAGCGCTGCTGCCTCTCGGCTCGTCTCCTCTGCAAACACAAAACACATTAGCAAATCCCCAGCATCCAGAGCCTCAGTGTCTGCAACTCTCCAATGGTGTTCACTTTGCATTCCACACACGTTAAGTAAAATAAATAATTTCAAACAAAATGTTACTGATGTGATTCTGTACAGAACCCACCCACCCTGCTCTTATGGGAGAAAACTCCATTTCAGTCTTTGCAGCAAGACACAAAATACAATCTGGTGTGCATAGTCAGGTAAGAGGGAGGTGACAGAAGTTGTCACAGAACATTCATAACAGAATTCTGTTTTCATTCCCCTTCTGTTCATGCCCAAAGTCTCAAAGCTCTTTAGTGACAAGTCTCGTTAGTGATATGGCCAAGGATAGAAAAGCCAGCTGATTTCCCTGCTCAGTTGTACTACAGGAAAGAACACTTACTTCTTTGGATGTGAGTTTCTTACAAGGCTGTTTACCCAACTGGTCATCATCATCACTTTCCTCTTCTTTCATCTTTCTTTTCTTCTCTGTGCCTGCAAACAGCAGAGATCATGCCCTTGGTATCTTCCAGAACATTCATTTGTTTGAAGAACTGCACGCTGAGGTCACCATTTCAACTCCTTGAGCAACATATTCCCTTGGCTGTATTTAAGAGCTTCTACCAAAACAACATGAATGTTCCTCACAAGAGAATCACAGCTATTACTGTGAAAACTGCTCTTGAGCAGCAGGTTGCTCCAGCCACATCCAAGTCCAGGAGAATTCCACAATCCTGTCAGGACAGGGCTCTCACACTGGATTGTGCCTTTACTAAAACTGACAACAACTCAGTAAAAACTTATAGCTTGAAGTATCTCTGCTTTTATAACATCCCAAATCCCATCCACTCCTTCCTATAACACCCAGGCCTGCTCTGGCTGCAGCCTGCTGGGAGCCCAGGCTGCTGGAACTCAAAAATTGCCTTCACTGTATCCTCCCTCACTGAGAGGGACACCTCCCATCACACACAGCTGTTCCACAGGAAGGCTACACCAGGCCAGCAGCAGCCCTTGGCACAGCTAAAGGGAGATTTAAGTAGTTTTAGGGGACACAGGATCCAGTGGATGCTTCTCCCCTTAATGCCATTTTTTTCTCTACTAATCTTGTTTTACCTCTGTCTCCAGTTTCTTTGGGTTCTTCAGCCTTCTCCATGGATTTTGCAAACACTTGGTCACTCAGTCGCTTGGGGATTCTATGGAAGATAAAACCAGCAATAAAAGATTGTTGTTACACAAACAGTGACCACCTCTGAGAAGCCATCAGACTCCAGCAGATCCCAGTCCCCTGGCAGCATCAAAGCCAGTCTTTGCACCAGAATATTGCAATACCCTTGTTGCTGGAGTTGTTGTGCTTGTGTGCTATATGAGAGAGAAAATGCAGCACTTAAACCTTGAAATCTCCCTCCTCATAAAGCTAGTGGGTGAGCTTTGCTAAAACTGGGCCTGCTGTATGGGCCAGGACTCACTGCACATGCATGAACACCCAGGGATATCCAACCTTGGGATTATCCAACATCAAGGAGAGATCCAAGGATGCAGTATTGCTGCCCAGATAACCAAGATAATGCTAACTCCAATCCATAGTTTAAGAGGCAGCTTTCCAAAAGTGAGAACATTTTTAATTTGCTGGTAAAGAGCACCTCTTGGAATAATCTTTCAAACACAAATTGCTACTTGGCCCAATTCCCAACCCTTATAGCTAAGCCAGATAAGCTGTGGCAACTTATGTGTGTCAAGCAAGTCAGAAATTGAGTCAATCTACAGCAGAGCCTCATCAAACCTTTCCCCCCCTGCAATGTATTGGGCAGATTCAGGTACCTTATTGCTGAAAATCTCTTGGCCTTGGCTTTATCCAAAAATTTTCTGTATTTTGCAATCTTGTCCTCCAAAGCCTTAAGAACTGCTTTAGAGCTCTCCTGGACACCTGGTGCCACCTGCAATTCCTCCTCTCCTGGATGTTCCTCATTCTCCTCTTCCTCCTCTTTCTCCTCCTCTTCCTCCTCTCCAGTGGATTCATGGTCTGTGTCATCAAAGCCTGGCACATCGACAGGAACCAGGTCTTCTTCTGAGAACTGAGGTGCCACGTTAATCCTGCCGAAGTTCTGCCGCACGTGGGACATGAGCTGCCTGATTTCATTGTTTGTGTTGTTCCCCTCTTCTGCTGCCTCCACAGCTGGTGCCACCAACTCAGAGACTTTCTCCTCAGTGATATCTTGGCTGGATGTCACAGCTGCTTCCAGCACAGGAGGCTGCAAGGAAGAGCAGGGTGTATTATCCCCAAAGTCTGTCCCACCATCTCCAGGAACAACTTTCATTTTCTCTCATCAGAAAATGCCCAAGATGGCAACATGATTACAGACATTTCTCATAGTAATAATGACTCAGACATCTCTGTAAAGAGCACTGCTACCTGGTCCTCACCAAATTCAGGTGTCACATGAAGGACCATGCTTGGGCAGAGCACAGGACATGCACTGCCAAAGATCCATGGCACTCTGGGAGAAGGAGCAGTGAATACCATTAGGAAAATCAAATATGAGGGAGGAGGAGGCACAAGCATCACATTCTTACCTGGGGACCTGGCTGACCTGCCACTGGTTCTGCCATTGGTGGCATCACAAAGAAAGGGATTCTGCCCCTCTGCCAGTCATTGAGAACCATCTTGCTCACAGTCTGCAAGTCAGGCTCACCACCCTGAGAGAAACAGAAGAGTTTATGTCCACGTTTGTGGGGCACACAGCCCTCCCATGCCCCATGAGCAACAGAACCACTGCCATTTCCCATGTTCAGAACAGGATCTTCCAGCCCACAAATGCAGGAAGCTGGCACACCTTTAGCAGTTTTCCAGTCCTAGCAGCAAGTTTCTCAAGGAAGTCCACTGTATCCGTCCAGCACTCAATTTTGTATGTCTTCCTGATGTACTCTTCTTTGGCTCTTTCCAGCACAGCACAAATATGGTCTTCAGGGCTCTTAATCTTTTCAACTTGAACCTGAAAAAGCACAGCAGAGCATCAGCAGAGGATCAACCCTCTGAGACCATCACAGTGGGAACAAGCAAAGCCTCCCAGTGCAGGCACATACCACTCCCTTGAGCACAATGTCTGTCTCTGAGTCTCCTGATGGATAAACCACCCCGGGGCAGTCGATGAGGAAGATCCGTCGCATCAAGGTGATGTACTGCCACACCTGCAAGAGAGCAGCAGCTCCCATCAGCACCTCCACACAGGCCTTGCTTCATTCTTGCAGCCCAGAGCCAGAGAAGCAGAGCCTGACTGCTCCAGATTGCAAGGTAAGATGTGTTCTATTACCATCTGTATGGCAGATTATCTTTGTCATGTGGGCATTTAGCCTTATCTCTCTCTGAGTGACCACAATCACTACTCTCTCCAGGGAGACACCTGCTGATAACAGCTACTGAATGTCCCTGCACGGCTGATAAGAACTACAGCATCCCATTGGGAGATGGGAGCCCAGAGGGAGGAGCCAAGCATTCCTACCCGGATAGAATCTGGAGATTCTGGAACACCAGCACGGCTTCTGCACTGGATTGCCCAGAGGAACAGCAGCTACCTCTGCCCCTGGATCTTCAGAGGCAGAGACTGCACCTTTCTCCAGGATCCCTGCTCCAGCAGAACCAGCCCTGACACTGCAGGAGGGCTGAGCCACAATTCCAATGGGACTGCTGCCAACAGCCTGACCCACAGGGTGTCAGGTTGGGTTCTGACTCTGGCACTGTTGTTCTAGTGTACTGCATTGTTTATTTTATACTTTTATTTTTCTGCCCTATTAAAGAACTGTTATTTCCTGCTCCCATATTTTTGCCTGAGTGCCCCTTAATTTAAAATGTATAGCAATTCAAAGGGTTTGGGAGGGTTTACATTCTCCATTTCAAGGGAGGCTCCTGCCTTCCTTAGCAGACTCCTGTATTTCCAAACCAAGACACTGACCCAGCATTTGGATCAGGGAGTGAGGGCAGCTGAGCATTCCCATCACAGCCCTGCAGTACAGCAGAGTGGGAATTTGGGAATGCTGCCAGAGCAGGGACTGTCCATGAGCCCCTCCTCAGGGTCCCACAACCTGTGCAGGTCAGTGCAGAACCTGACAAGGTCACTAGGCTGATTTCACATGAGCACATTTGTGTCTTTAGCACTGGGATGTTCCTACCTTTGTTTCCCCTGCAATGGGGGCCACGCTGCAGACCTTCTTGGACCTCAGGGTATTGATCACTGAGCTCTTGCCAACGTTGGGGTAACCAATGAAACCCACACTGATCTGCTTCTTGTCAGAGTGTAACTGGTGAGAAATAACAGATCCTTTTACATCTTGGAGTGAGGGACAGAATTACCACTGCAGTCCTGAACCCCAATTGCTAACAAAGCAAAAGACCACACACAGTAACCCCCCTCAAACCAACCACAGATCCCCAAAATCGTTTTGTACCTTTCCAAACTGCCTGAGGAGCTGGATGAAGGCACCTTTGCCGAACGGGTTTGTGAGGCTGGCATGGAAAGCAAGTGTTGGATACTCCTGGGAAAGGACAGTGACCCAACGCTTCTGCAGAGGCAAAGAGGACTGGGTTAGAGACTGGGGCTGGACAGTGACACTCTGAGCTCAGAGAGGAGGACACAGCCTCTGCACTGGGCTCACAACTGCAACATGAACATTGCTAAGGAAGAACCTTTGAAGCACTTCCCCAGCCCAACAGTATTGTTTGTATTAAAGACAAACAATTTCCCAAAAACGCCTTCACTGCTAGCTAAAACTCATTAGTTTAATGACATAAAGCAAACCAGCTGGGGTGGATATGGATCCTAGGCAGACTAACATTTAGCACACTGTGGAGACAACAGCTGAACTGTTAAATCCAGACAGAGGAAGTAGGGAATTTGTGGCTGGCGTGTGTTGCTCAACTTGGCCAAACTTGGACAGATTTACATGGTAATTGTTACTTTTACTGCAGGCAAGCAGAGAACTCCCAGCGCCCCAGTTGCAGTACGCCCTTCCAGACCAGCATGGGGACTGGCACAGAGCTACAGCCACAACAGGAACAAAGAAGGTCCACAGAATAACAGGCAGGACTGTGCTTACAGTGGCCCAGGTAGGAATGAGATCACATTTGTTCAGGACAAAAATGAGATGTTTCCAAGGTTTCTCCTTTTTAAGGTAGGATTCCACGTGAGGGGAGCGAGTGCCCATGGGATCTCGGGCATCCAGAACTTGAACAACAACATCTGACGAGTCAATCACCTGAAAAATAAAAAAAAATCCACATAGAAGTAATGGGTTTTGCAGAAAGCAAGATATCTGTACCTCCTAAATGAAAACTAGTGATATTTGAAACTACAGCATTAATTTAAAAACCTTGTATCCTTCACAAACTGCTAGTTCCTCACAGACAAGTGAAGTTCAGACTAACATCCATTGATGCTCTACTCTCTCCTCTCCTAAATCCCCTCCAAATTCAGCCTGGAGAGCTGAACAACTTTTACCTGCTCTTATACACCAGGGAAAGAAACCACTACACCCAAATGGGAAAACTAAAGTGCTGCAGCACACAAACCCCCAGTGTTCATCCTCCATCCAGCAACAACTCCCTTCTCCCATTTCATAATGCACCAGGGTATAAAGGATGTTTTCTGGACCAATATGAAACACACAACCAAGCAGGAACCTGCTGTTAGTCCACGAAGCAGCTACAGCAGGGAGCTGTCATTTATGACTTGTTTCAAGCCAAATGAATTTGTTTCACAGCTTTTTCCTGCAGTTTTGGCAGCCTCTTACTGAAATCTGTTTTGCTGAACCATTCCCAGCGCTTTTAGAGCCGAATGAAAAGGTTTTAAGCTACATTCAGAAATTCAGAGCAAAAAGTCAAGCAATTTCACACCTAAGAGTCACTGAGAGCACACAAACTGCTCATACCACCCTGATTCACTCAGTCTCCATTTCTCTGGCAGCCATGGTGGCTCATGGAGAATTGAGGGTCAGAGCTCTCCCAAGATGACCCTATCAACATGCCAGATGTTTTTAGCCTAAAGAAACTGAAGGGAACATGACTCTTTTACTTGTGGTGAAGACCCAGGAGTCCAAGAGAAACTGATACCTTCACTCTGCCAGTCCCCTTCTAGATCATGTATTTTAAGAATGTTTGTTCCTATAGGACAAGAGCTCAAGAATCAAGCTCAGTCAGGCAGAGATTTAGAAATTAAAATCTACTCTTTTTGAGTTTTTCTCATTGTTGCTGTACAGGATTTCAGTGCTGTGCTGTGTAAAGGCTGACAGTTTCACAGCTTTACTGTGTAAAGGCTGACAGATGTGATTGCTGTAAAATCCAAGTGTCATTTACCTTGTAGAGCTCACCCCAGATTCTTTTGGACTGTCCTTTCTTAAAGATTTCCTCTTGTGCTTCATCCCTAGAAGACATCACCAGAAACATCAGCACCACAGATACAGAGGCAGGATCATCTTCTCTTAATCCATTTACAGACAAAAGAGGGGACAAAGCCCAAGTAACAGTTGGTATTTAGCCAAAATCCCACATTCAGCTAATCTCCTTATCCTTCCTCCTCACACAGTAACAGCATTGATGGAGGTACCAGATCCATATTTAAAAACAAGGCTGGCTTTTCCTATGTGTATACAATGAATAATTTTCCTTTCCAGTCACCTTACACCAGTGTCCTCTGTCACCAGGTCTCGGTCCTTGCCTTGGTCATAAGACTCTGACGAGGCCTCAGCATTCTCCACCAGAGACTGCACATCACTTGCAGACAGATTTGGTCTTTTCCTTTGTGCTTTGGGGCCAAACGTTGTTTCAAATGTTTCTGTGTCAAGAATGTGAACTCTGGAGGTCTGAGGAAAAACAGGTTGGTTAAAAAAAAACAAACCCCAAACACCATTTTTTTCCAATCTCTCGTGACACACAGGAAAAGAGCCCCAAGTTCAACACAGCCCTGGCAGCCTGTAAGTGACAGGCACTTCCTTAATAATGTTTGAGTTTTCCACTTCAAGCTTTGAGAAACACAAGAGTGGATACTTAATAAGCAACAAAACATTCTGCACTTGCCAATGAGCCATGCTTCAGTTCTTCCACCATAAATGGTGTCAAATGCAATTACAGGCACCGTGATGAAAATTCAGCTGCTATCTTTGATCACTGCTTGTTTTTCTAACAAGAGCACAAATCTTGCCAAATTCTCAGATTTTTGTCAGGGATAATTACAATCAAAACTAGATTTTAAAGCTTGCAATGAAAGCCAGCTTGTCTTGGAACAGCAAACAGTGCATGGCTGAAAGGAGCAATTTGTTTTTGTAATGCATGTTTTAACACAACCTTTTCCCTAATTTAAATAATGTTCTTATGACATGAACTTGCAAGGTTTCCATATGACAAAACAGCTACCAATAGTCCAAAATAATGGTTTAGACTCTGAAAAAATGGCAGTAACTAAAATTGGATGCACTAGAAATGAAGGCTGAATGAAGAAGAATTTCTGGTACAGGATAAAACACGTGTTTGAGTTGAAATTCATCATGTGAGTGTCTGAAGAGTGAAGCAGCCTCAGGAAAGGCACAGAAGCTGTTAGAGGCATTAGAACTTCAAAAGACCACACACAGTTACCCTCCAAACCCCCCATTAACCTATCACAAATCAGATCATAATATGACAGTATCATAACCTGTCACAGAATCACAGAAGGCTTTGTGCTGGAAGGGACCTTAAAGCCCATCCAGTGCCACCCCTGCCATGGCAGGGACACCTTCCACTGTCCCAAGTGGCTCCAAGCCCTGTCCAGCCAGGCCTTGGGCACTTCCAGGGATGGTGCAGCCACAGCTGCTCTGGGCACCCTGTGCCAGGGCCTCCCCACCCTCACAGGAAAGAAATTTTGGGGTAATTTCCTATTGGAGAATGAGAATTTTTATTAAATAATGTATCTTTCTTTGCCCTCACACTTGATGGCCACAGTGACAGGGAATCAGAAACATCTTTCCCCAAGGAATCCACTCCAGCTGCCCCTTGCAGAAGGCAGCATTTCCCAGCATTTCCCAGGCTGATCAGGACAGCAGAGCTGCTCACAGTTGTGCACACAGGGATACCCACGTGTGGTTTGATCCTGTCGTGGAACAGGGACATGGGCAGCTTCTTCTGCTTCATGATCACCCTGTAAGGATCCTTCATCACGGTCTCCATCTCCTCCTGGAATTTCTGCAGGGATGATTGCTTGATCACACGAGTATTTCCTGTAAAAAACAAACATCACACCTGGCCTTTCCTGATCTCAACTGCTCCAACTGGGGACACTAATAAAACATGAACTTTCCATCTAGGAACAAAAATATCAGTGAAAACAAAAAGGGTTTTACTTGAGACCAAGCCTAAATAAGCAGTGAATCCCTTTCTTTCCCACAATTTATCGGAAATTTCAAAAGTCTTTTCTAGGACATTTAACAGCCATACACATGGGCAAACCTTGGGGAACAAAATAGGAGCAAAATAACCCCCCTGAGGGAGTGTGTGGAAAGTAAAGCCCCAAAGCACAGGTACAGGCAAGGGGTGACAATGATGCCTCAGGATTTCAGCTTTTATATTTTCATATATTTGTAATCCTGCAGTTCTTTAGTGTGTAACTCCAAACTCCACACACAGTGTGAGCTGCTGCTTCCCCAGTTTGGGCAGGCACAACAATTCCTCTCCAGGCCTGGCAGTCAATGACACCTCACTGCCTCAGACCCTGAGAGATGGAAACAAAAGTGAGTTGGGGGAGCAAACTTGGGGTCAATGACTTTATTAGCTGAAGCTGTAATTGGAAGATGAACCCCCAATATGCAAATGGACAAACTTATAAAAAAAGTGTGAAAACTCATGACCTGTCATCCATTTTGGGTGGCCCTTGGGGGGCTTTGTCTGCCCTAAATGTACCTGGAGGTACTTCAATAAATAGAACTGCTTTTTATTCCCTTAATTTTGTCTGCCCTCTGTTTTTAGGTAGCCCCACAAGGCACTAACAGCAGCAGGGGCTCTCACCATCCCACACAGCTCTCAGATCACCATTCTGAAACAAACCCCTTGCATCACACTAAATTCAACAGCTTTGAAGCTTGCTGAGTCTGGAATTTGGACAAAACTCACCAAACCATTTGATATTTGGTTCCACTCTTGCAACAGTGCCTGGTGCCACAGTTGACTGATACTGCAGAGGTTTGATGATTTTGCCACGTTTGTTCCTGAGGGACAAATGAAGAAATGTCAGTGCACAAAGGGCAGCACTGACCCCTCAGGCCCTGTGTGTGCCAGGCCAGAAGCAGAGGCACAAAATGCAGAGGGACTGTGATGGTGCTCACAGGGGTCTGAGGATGAGGGATGAGGATCTGACTCCATGTTTCAGAAGGCTGATTTATTATTTTATGATATATATTATATTAAAACTATACTAAAAGGATAGAAGAAAGGATTTCATCAGAAGGCTGGCTAAGAATACAATAGGAATGATACAGGTTTGTGGCTCAGACTCTCTGTCTGAGCCAGCTGGGCTGTGATTGGCCATTAATTAGAAACAACCACATGAGACCAATCACAGATGCACCTGTTGCATTCCACAGCAGCAGATAATCATTGTTTACATTTTGTTCCTGAGGCCTTTCAGCTTCTCAGGAGGAAAAATCCTAAAGAAAAGATTTTTCATAAAAGATGTCTGGGACAGAGGGACCCTTCCCTGCAGTGGTGAATGCTGCTGTGCCTCCCTGAGGTGAGTTACCCAACCTGAGTGGCAGTGATGGCAGTCACAGCCTTTGGTGTCACTCCAGCCTGGCCAGACCCTCCCTGCAGCTCCTTGTGGCAGCCAGGAAGGGCTCCTGGAGCTGCAAAAGGCACCAGGGCTGTTTTCTGGCAAACCCCACTGAGCTCTCTCACAAAGCCCTTTAACCAGCTCTGCAGGACTCACCCACACAGGATTTACAAGAAGAGACCTGGTTTGAACTCAGCAATATCTCAAAATCCCTCCTCCCCATCTGCTCTCCAAACAGGGGGAAATTTGGCACAAGAATCTAAACAAGGTGATGTGAAACAGAACTGCCATGGCACAGCCAGGTGGGTGCTGCTCCCCTGCCATGGATCTATGAGTGTGGCACAGAGGGCAACAGGGGCATCCTCTGTGGAGATGCTGAGGGAGCTGAGGCTCTTCAGGTGTTTGGGGAGAGATTTTGAGCTTTGCTGCTGTGGGAAACTCAGGAATTCTGTGTGGTTTGGGTCTCTCCAGGCAGATGCATCAAGTGTTTTACACGTGTATCCCGGGTACATTGCTGGGCTGCTGAGAGCTCGGGATCAGGCTTGGGATCAGGATCAGGATTAGGCTCAGGATCAGGCTGGGATCAGGCTCAGATCAGGCTTGGAATCAGGATCAGACTCAGGATCAGACTTGGAATCAGGCTCAGGCCTCTGATCAGGCCTAGGATCAGGATCAGGCTCCCAAGCTCACAGGGTTGCAGAGCCCACCACAGAGCAACTCTCAAGTTTCCACATGACAAAACAGCTACCAATAGTCCACAGTAATGCTTTAGACACCATGAAAAAATGGCAGTAATTAAAACTTGATGTACTAGAAATGAAGGCTGAATGGACAAGAATTTCTGGTACAGGGTAAAACACAAATGAGTTCACATTCATCACGTGAGTGTTTGCAGGGTGCAGCAGCCTCAGGAAAGGCACAGAAGCTGTTAGAGGCATTAGAACTTCAGCTGGCACATTAATGCATCACAAATCAAATCATAATATGACAGTATCATAATCTATCACAGAATCAATGAAGGCTTTGGGCTGGAAGGGACCTTAAAGCCCATTCAGTTCCACCTCTGCCATGGCAGGGACACTTTCCATTGTCCCACTGCCCTGTGCAGCCTGGCCTTGGGCACTGCCAGGGACCCAGGAACAGCCACAGGCACCTGTGCCAGGGCCTCCCTCCCTCACAGAGAACAATTTTTAGGGTAATTTCCTATTAGAAAACAAGAATTTTTATTAAACAATGTATCCTTCCTTCCCAGTACCAGTCCCAGCCAGGGATCCAGGGGCAGTCACAGCTGCTCTGGGCACCTTGCGCCAGGGAACAATTTTTGTGGTAATTTCCTATTAGAAAACAAGAATATTTATTAAACAATGTATCTTTCCTGACCAGCACCAGTACCGGGGCGTCCTGGGACCTGTCCTGGGATCGCGGCCAGGCCAGGCCGGGCCCTCACCTGCGCTCCTTCTGCCGGTACATGTTGAGCCGCCGGATGGTCGCTCGGTCCCGCATGTTGTTCCCTCCCTCGCCCCCGATGCGATCTGCGGAGACAAGAGAACATCAGCCCCGGTTCGGTTCGCTCCGGTGCAGCCCGCCCGGCCCGCGGCCCTGCCCGTACCGGGGTTGGTGCTGGCGCGGGAGGGGTTGATGGAGCAGCGGCCCTTGTAGCGCGGCTTCACCATGGTGCCGGTGTCGGTATCGGTGTGTGTGAGGGTTCCGGTGTCGGTATCGGTGTGGATGCGGGTGCCGGTGTAGATATCGGTACAGGTGCCGGTATCGGTGTGGATGCGGGTTCCGGCGCCGGTATCGGTGTGGGTGCGGGTTCTGGTGCCGGTATCACTGTCGGTTCGGGTTCCGGTGCCGGTATCGCTCCCGGTATCGGTTCCGGTGCCGGTGCCGGGACAGGCCCGGAGCGCTCAGGCCGGGCCGCGGACACGCGCGCGGCACTTCCGGCGCTCAGCAGCGCCTGACGCAATTCCGGGAGCACCGCGCGGCGGCGCAGGCGCAGTGGCACCTCCGGGCCCGGTTGCCACGGCAACCTCGGCTCGACCTGCCCGGGCCCGGGTCCCTTTGTGCCACCCTGTGTCACCCATGTCCCCTCCGTGCCCCAGTGCCCCCGTGCTCTGTGTCACTGTGCTCTGTGTCACTGTGTCCCGTGTCACTGCCCGTCTCTGGAGTGGCGGTGCCCGCCCGGAGCGCCGCAGTGTGGCCGGTCCGGCCCGGGCCCGCGGGGTGGTTGGGAGGCCCCATTGTTCGGGAATGGAGTTTGTGCAGTGACACATCATGGAAATGGTTCGGGAGAGCGGCGGGGGCGCTCCCTGCCTATCGCTGGTGGATAGGGGTGGCTGGCGTGACACTGGGGCTACTGGTGTGACACTGGGGCTGCTGGTGTGACACTGGGATGGCTGGTGTGACACTGGGGTGACTGGTGTGACACTGGGGTGGCTGGGGTGACACTGGGGTGGCTGGTGGGATACTGGGGCTGATAAAGGGGCACTGGGGTGGCTGGTGGGATACTGGGGGTGCTGGTGGGACACTGGGGTTGCCAGAGGACACTGGGACAGCTGTAGGGACACTGGGGCTACTGGTGGGACACTGGGACAGCCAGAGGGGCCCTGGCGCTGCCAGAGGGGCACTTGGACAGCCAGAGGGACAGTGGGGTGGCTGTTGTGACACTGGGGCTGCTGGTGGGATACTGGAGCAGCCAGAGGGGCCCTGGGGCAGTCAGAAGGACATTGGGGCTGCTAAAGGGGCGCTGGGCTGCTGGTGTGACACTGGGACGGCCAGAGGGGCCCTGGGGCTGCCAGAGGGGCACTTGGACAGCCACAGTGACACTGGGGTGGCTGATGTGACACTGGGGCTGCTGGTGGGACACTGAGGCTGCTAAAGGGACACTAGGACAGCCAGAAGGGCAGTAGGGCAGTCAGAAGGACATTGGGGCTGCTAAAGGGCCACTGGGGCTGCTGGTGGGACACTGGGGCAGCCAGAGGGACCCTGGGGCTATTGCTGTGTCACTAGGGCTGGTAAAGAGGCCCTGGGGCTGCCAGAGGGGCACTTGGACAGCCACAGGGACACTGGGGTGGCTGATGTGACACTGGGGATGCTGGTGTGACACTGGGGCTGCTAAAGGGGCACTGGGACAGACAGAGGGACACTGGGACAACCAGAGGGGCACTGCTGCAGCAGGGACTGGAGCACCAGGCAGTGCTGCTGGGTGTTTACAGGCACACAGAGCTGCTCTTCCTGGATTACTGGCAAAGAATTTTAGAAATCAGCAATAACAACGCTGCGTGTTTTCATGTGCGAGTAAAGAACTGCGTGGATGGTGCATTAACAGAGCAAATCTGTGCAAGGTCTGTGTCCAGAGCCCACATCCCTGTCACTGCCAGACTGTAACAGCAATTTGAAAGCCCCTCACCTAGGGGAAATGAACAAAGCTGAGCTGAAACTGTGTTAATTGATAGCAGAGCTTGGGCTGGGGCCAAGCTCAGCACCTTGTGGAATACTTGCCTAAAACACAGCTCTGGCCCATCCTTCCCAAACACTTATTAGCAGCACAGCAATGTCCTTCTGGTGCTGCTAATGCTCCTTTAAGCCCAGAACAATAACAGAGCTGCTGGGATTTTGTACTCCTAATGATTTTCAGCGTTTTGCTGTGAGGTGCAGAGTCCCTGCTGCACAAGGGAGCCACGATGAGTCAGGCCTTGGGACATGTTTTGTAAGACTGAGTCTGGACTTGGAGGCTGTTTGGCTTAAGCCTCCACGTTCTGGTTTTTCTCTTTAATAGAATTATCTGTGCCTTGGGCATTGAAAAAGTACACATTGATGTGGCTATAAAAAAAATCAATTCCAAATTGTAGATAATTGTTTAAGCTATCAGACTCGAGGCTCATGGAGAAGAGTTTTCCCGGGACAAGTGTGTTTTCTATTAGAGTCGATATCAATCTGTCAGAAGAGCCTTTTGATTTTCAACATTTTAGACTAAATAGTTGAGTAATACTTTTGCTCTGCTCTCCCCAACTCTTTCTTCCTTTCCCTTAAGAAAACTCCCTCTTTATTGTTAGCAAGACATCTTGGGGAGCAGCCAGAAAGTCGCCGTCTCTTTCTGTGAGGGAACAGACCCAGCCAGCTTTGGGCAGGAGGTTGTGTCAGAGAGAGCTTGGCTTGGGGATGCCCTGGAGTTGGCTGCTGAATTCCCAGGTTGGAAGTGTTGGCTGGAGGGCTCAGACCCTTTACCAGCCATTGGGGTGGGCTGCAAGCCTGGATTTTGTGTCATAAGATCCTGCTGATAATGTGTGGGACCTGCTTTTAAACTGGCACCTTGCTGTGGCTCTTTCCTCACTCTCACAGATCCCCTGACCCAAATTCCAGCATGGGGCCAGCAGTTGGTGTTGAACTTGCAGCATCCCTGAGGCTGCAGCTGCTTGTGTATCTGATAACGTGCAAGTCAGATATTTTGCTCCACTAAACTGATGTTTTGTTGTTCCATGACTCACAGCTTTTCCTTTGCTGTTGATGATTTCCCCCTATTTCAATCTTTGGCTTTTTCTCATTCTGTCCTGGCCACAACCAGCCAGGACAACAAGGTCACAGATCCTTGTCCCTCTCCTCTGCTATGTGGCCTCAGCTCCTCTGCCTGACCAGGGCTGAAATGAAAGAATTTTGAGTTTTATGTGGCCTCATCTTTGTCAAATCCCAGTGAATGTGGTTACATGATGCCATCAGAATGACTCATTCCCATAATTACATATGTTCTGAGGGGTTATTCCCATTGTATTATTAAAAACTAGTGATGTTGGATTTTTGGCAGGGCTTGTCTTCCTCGTATGATCCACAGATTTTGTCAATTAACTGAAGGAAAAGTAGATTTCCAAGAGTTCAGAACAAGACCAGACTTGCACTCAGAGCCCCTTTTCAGTTTCATTAACAGGATAAAGCAGCCTCAGCCATCTCCCTCTATTGCAGCAGTTCCTTGCAGAGCACAAGTGGATTTTGTAGCTCCTCTTCAAAATCACAGCAGAAGATCAGAATCAGAAATTTATCACCACAGCAGCTTTTCCAGCTCAGTTCCTCAGGCTTGGCTTCCCCAGGATACAGGAGCAGGAGGGCTCCTGGGCAAAAGGCTCCAGGTGGGACAGCAAAGACAGAGTGATCCTGGATTGTTGCTTTGAATATGGAGTTCCCAAAATGGTGATTGAAGGAGGAGAAACTGAAGTCAAGGAAAAGGCAGAGAGGTGTAAGAGAGCTTTGAAAGCCAGGAAAAGTAAATTCTGGGCTCCTCCGTGGCCCTGTCAGTGCTCTAAACCAGCATTTCACCTCAGGCTGGAAATTACAATATACCACCTACCTGGCTGCCTCTCTCTTCCTGTTCTTCAGAAATCCTGGAAATTCCAGCAAGCAGCTCCATCCAACTTTGGTTTGGCATTCAGTTGGGTGTGATGTATTACTGAGTACATAAATGCCATCAGGGTGATTTATTGATGGTGGCTAATTAAATACTCTGGTATTTCTGTACTTTTAATATAGATTTTTAAAATGTGATGCCTATCATGTCTGTCTGTGAAGTCTATTGACTTCATAAAATCTGTAAATATATATCTGAATTATCCCTTTTAGTGTTCTCAGACAATGTAATCCAAACCATAATTTTAGAGATAACCTTTTTCTCACTATCCTACTTTGTTTCCTTTAATCAAAGCTAAGATTTCTCCTGAGTGAGAAATCATTTAAACATAAACATGGGCTAAGGAGTATATATACATTACCTCCACCTCTCTGGGGGTGGAAAGTCAGTGAATTACTGTGTGAGGAGTCTGTGTGCACACAGTTCATTGACTGTAGATGATGAAAAATACAGATTTATATTACCCAGAGAGGGTTAAGAATGTGATAGAACCAACATTTCTTTGGTGACATTCATCTTCTTTAGGTTCCAAATCTCAGCAAATAATTGAGAAATGAAACAGCTCCAAACCCACAACTGCAAGCTGCCCATTATTGTTCCCCCCATGGCATGGGATGCATTGCTCAAAATCTGAGGAGACAGACTGGAAACCATCCTGCAGATTCTGAGTTAATGGAATTCTGTCCAGCAAATAACACCAGGGAAAATGAAGCTGTTCCCTGTGCAGTGGAGCTCCTGACAAAGCATGTCTGTCTGTCTGTCTGTGCATCCAGCAGCTGCTGCTCCAGTCCAGCACCAAGCTGACCAAAGCAGAGGGTGGGAATAGGTGCAGGAGCTGGAGCAGTGACTTTTCCAGCCATGATCCACGTGGTCCTTTGGCTCTCAGGAGAGGCTCCTGTATCTGTGGATATTTTTGAATCAGTTGGGTTTGACTCCAGTTTTGGTGAATAAACAAATGAAGCTGGTTCAGCAAACCCATTTATTGATTTATTTGTTTAAAGACATGTATTTTACAGTGATGCCAAGGAGACAACACCACAACAGGGTCATTTAGTGCATGGAAAGAGAGCGTTCACATGTGTGTGAGTTGAGGTGACATCACCCAGCTAAGGACATCTCAGCTTGGACTGGGGAGCTCAGTGTGCAGTTCATGTTGGTCAAAGGCAAAATGTTCCTAAATTCATAACTGAACCAGCTCTCTGGAAGTGGGAATAAGCACTATTCTTGAGCTGACTCAAAAAAAAAAAGAAAATAAGTTTGATTTATTTTTTAATATTTTTTCTCCTAATTGTTCTAAAACAATTTAATTTTAAAATCACCCCTACTGAAAAATCTTGGATATTCTTAATATTCATCTTAAACTTCCTGTTGCCTTTGTCCCTTTTTCTTCCCATTTTGCTCTGAAAAAAGGAAGAAAGTAGGGGAAAGGCTACAACAGAAAGAAGTTTGTCAGATTTTCTAATAATCCCTAGAGTTCTCTAAAATAGGTTCTGTTGATTTATTACATGCAGTTTAGTTTTGAAATAGTTGTGCTAATAGTGCCAGGAGTTACTGTAGGGAATCAAGTCATTACCAGAGCCTCATGTAGGAAACTTTCCTAATGCATTTTCTTTTCCTTAATCCTCACTGAGAGCTCGCTGGGGACGTGGCTCCAGGAGGGAGCTGAGCTTCACCAGTGGGTGCTGCTAAAACTGGAAGGGAAAATGGTTCTGCTGACAAGCAAAAATACTTCTCTCACAGGCTAGAAAATAGAGCAAGGTTGGATCATTGAGCTGGGAAGCTTTCAGAAATCATATGAACATGATCCATAAACAACTTCAAGGATGACTTTTAAGAACCTCTTTCTCCCCCCTGCTTGGTATGCTGGTCGTTTATCATTGTGCTGAAATGGAATCCCCTTTCAAAGATGGAACTGCTTCTTGTTTACTTAAACACAAAGTGGACGAGAGGCTGAAAGGTTTTTCTGCCAGCAGAGCAGTCAGGGAGAGCTTGGTACAGCTCTGGAGCCCAAACAATGTGCAGCCTCCACGTCCTGCCCTGAGCCAAGGCAGCCCTGGGGTGAAGGGAGTTGGGGTGTCCTGGGCAGAGCTGAGTCCTCAGTGAGCACCAGGAGAGAACTTGGGCTGGAGGTGTGGGCAGGAGACCCTCAGAGGGACAGGAGCTCTCTCTTGCACCCCTGTTGGCTCCAAACCACAGAGCAGAGATGGGATGGAAGCAGTACAGCCAAGATTGGATTCACCAGGGTTAATCTGGGTGAGTTTCCCCTGCCCCTCTGGTGCTATGGAAGCAGTACAGCCAAGATTGGATTCACCAGGGTTAATCTGGGTGAGTTTCCCCTGCCCCTCTGGTGCTATGGAAGCAGTACAGCCAAGATTGGATTCACCAGGGTTAATCTGGGTGAGTTTCCCCTGCCCCTCTGGTGCTATGGAAGCAGTACAGCCAAGATTGGATTCACCAGGGTTAGTCTGGGGGAGTTTCCCCTGCCCCTCTGGTGCTATGGAAGCAGCACAGCCAAGATTGGATTCACCAGGGTTAATCTGGGTGAGTTTCCCCTGCCCCTCTGGTGCTATGGAAGCAGCACAGCCAAGATTGGATTCACCAGGGTTAATCTGGGTGAGTTTCCCCTGCCCTTTGCCCTACCAGGGGAGTGGAGCTCCAGCAGCACGTCCCTGATCCACCCTGAGAGCCATGGCACATCCTTGGGAGCAGAGAGCTTCTGCTGAACTCTAGAGAAATGAAATGTGTCTCTATGTATTTATACAGAGAAATCACATTTTAAAACCCCAGGGCAGGGAGGGGGAGCCCCCCTGTGACCCTGCCCTGAGCAGAGCAGGCAGCAAAGCCACACAGGGCTCACCAGTCCTTGTCCCAGTTCCTCTGCTCAGCTGGCAGCTCTGGCAGAGCAGGAGAATCCAGGGAATTCCAGCACACAGGTAGTTTCTACCCAATTCAAAAATTTGTTTTTCTCTCCTGCAGGACCTGAGCTGTGCCTTCCCCTCCCTCCTGCCACACACTGGGGTGACACCAGCTGTCCCCAGCCCAGGATTGTCCCACAGCTGGGACTGGCTGAGCAGAGTCACAATGTGCTTTTCTGCACAATGTGCTTTTCTGCACATAGGACTTCCATTGATTTCTACAGGAATTGTGTGTGTGTGAAACAAGTGCAGAATGTGTAATGGAAATCTGCAGTGCAGATAAAAAGGAGGTAAAAAATGCACATGTATGGATCCACTGCCCATGGGTGCTGGAGCAGACCCCAGTCACAGTCTGTATGCATTCAAAAAAATGTTTCAGCAACCTGTGGTTTGTTGGAACCTCTCATTTTCTCAATCTGCTGTGTGTTAAGTGGATCCTTCAGTGGGGAGCTCCTCGGGGCTCAGGTCCCTCTTGCAGAATGGCTGATTTGTGCTGGCAGCATTTCCTGGGATTTTCTTAAAGCTTTGGTGAGTTTCCCTTCCACAAGTGAGTCTCTGTCCTGTGGGACACCAGCCTCCATAGGGGCCAAGGTATGAACCACACACTCAGGAAGCTGGTTGTCATTTTGATTTTGAGTTTTGTTTTTTTAATTTGAAATAATTCTTTGAAGCAGATTCAGGGCAGATACCACTGACCTCTTACCACAAACACATATTTGCAATGATAAAGTCATACAGCTTAAAACACAAAATAAGGGGTAAGGGAAGAGAAAGAGGCCCCTGCTGTGTGTGTCTGGGGGGTTCAGTCTCATCCCCTGGCTGAGTGGGGCTGTGTGCTTGGGCTCCATTTGAGGCCTTGATCATGAAATCAATCCCATGTCTGGGTCCTTCAGTGGCTCATGCTCCACCTCTCCTCCCTGCAGTGTCCCCACAGAGCCCTGGGGACGCTGTGGCTTTGCTCCCACTCCTCAGCAGCGTTCTCCCACTGCTCTGGGCAGGGTGTGTGTGTGCAGCCTCCTTCAGGGTGTGTGTGTGGCCTCTGTCAGTCCGTGGGTCAGTCTGGAGTATATGTCTGTCTCTGGACACGTTACATGGTGTAGCAGTGCTCTGTTCAATAAAGCTTTCATATACATAGCAGCAATGGAGTCTTGCCATCCATGACACGCTGCCAGCTACTGGGCAGGGCTGGCGGGTGTTGCGGGCACCGTGGCCCCTCTCTGTTTGTTCTTCCTCTTCTTGGTGCCAGACTTTGTGTCTTTGGTGTCTTTCCGATTTCTGTTCCCATTGTCTTGCTTTCCTTGCTCTTCCTTTTTCTTCCTTTTCCCTGCAGTGAAGCAAAGGGGCAGCATGAGGTGGAGTGAGGGGAACAGATTGGTGCTGTCCCCTTCACCCTGTCCCCCTGGTTAATTCCTGTGCATTTAATCACTGCTCAGAGCCCTTTCCCCTCAGAACACTCAGCACAGCTGCAATCCTGGTCCATTCTGTAACAAAACAACCAAACCACCATTCATCCTGAAGGCTCTAATTCCTGGGAAAAACAGATCTATTCTGGTAGAGAGCTCCCATCATGGCAGCACACAGGCATGCACCCCTGGCTGCTCTCTGGCCAGGGAAGAAACTAAAATGGGGGGTTTTTTGCCATGGGTTGGACTTGATGATCTTGAAGGTCTCTTCCATCCTTGCCATTCTGTGAATTCTGTAAAATAGGTGAAACATGTGGCACACAACAAGCTGTGCCAAAAATCACCTCCCTGGAGGCTGTGCAGGCCTGGCTGCTCTCTGGCCAGGAAAGAAACTAAAATGGAGTTTTTTTGGCATGGGTTGGACTGGATCTTGAAGGTCTCTTCCATTCTTGCCATTCTGTGAATTCTCTAAAATAGCTGAAACCTGTGGCACACAACAAGCTGTGCCAAGGATCACCCCCCTGGAGGCTGTGCAGGCATTCTGAGTTAATGGAATTAACAGACATGCACCCTGGCTGCTCTCTGGCCAGGGAAGAAACTAAAATGGTTGTTTTTGTTTTTGTTTTTTTTTTGGCATGGGTTGGACTCAATGATCTTGAAGGTCTCTTCCATCCTTGCCCTTCTGTGAATTCTGTAAAATAGCTGAAACCTGTGGCACACAACAAACTGTGCCAAAAATCACCCCCCTGGGACTGTGCCCCTTCCACCTGCAGCTCCTCCAGGTGCCATCCCATCCCCATCCCCTGCTCTTCAGAGGAGTCAGGAGCTGCACAGCACATTGTGACACTGTTCAATTGGCTGACTGCCTGTCCCCGAGCTCCCTGGGCTGTGGGCAGGGATGGGAGCCCCACAGCTCTGCTCACCTTCGGGGCACTGGCTCTTCTGCACCGTGCAGCGCCGCACCTCCGTGGTGGCCGGGCACAGGGACACGTCCCCAGAGGGCGCCTGCAGGATCCGCCGGGTCCGGTCCTCGTTGCCCTTCTTGAAGCCACAGAGCTTCCTTTTCTTGGAGCAGGGCCCCCACGGACCCCACTCACTCATTTCACATTGTGCTGCAGAGAACGAGAGAGCCCGGCTGTAAGTCCTGCTCCAGGCCACCCCAGAGCCCACCTCTCCCCCACCTCAGGCTGCAAGGGAGTCTGTGCTTTCCCAGCAGGTTCCTAAGTCCCTGAGCACCCCTTTGAGTCTATGCTTCCCAAGTCTCTGAGCACCCCTTTGAGTCTGTGCTTCCCCAGCAGGTTCCTAAATCCCTGAGCACCCCTTCAAGTCTGTGCTTCCTAAGTCCCTGAGCACCCCTTTGAGTCTGTGGTTCCCCAGCAGGTTCCTAAATCCCTGAGCACCCCTTCAAGTCTGTATTTCCCCAGCAGGTTCCTAAATCCCTGAGCACCCCCTCAAGTCTGTACTTCCCCAGCAGGTTCCTAAATCCCTGAGCACTCCGAGTCTGTGCTTCCCAAGTCCCTGAGCACCCCTTTGAGTCTGTGCTTTCCCAGCAGGTTCCTAAATCCCCTGAGCACCCCTGGCTGCTTACCAGGACTGCTGCACTCCATGGTGCCGTTGGCAGCAGCGTAGCCTTCGGGGCACGTCACGTAACATCTCCCTTTGTGCAAATACAAACCTTCCTTACATTTTGTGCAAAAGTTTCGACTGAAACACGACTCACAGTTCTCAATTTTGCATTCTGGGGGGAGGAAAAAAATAAAAAAAAAAAAATCACCAAAGCCATCATGTAGTTTGATGTGAGCAGAAGGGTCAAGAAGCTCCACACTGCCAAGCCAGGTCTCTGAGCATCCTGTGCCACTCAGGAGTTCAGGAGTGAGTTTTCTTTGCCCCATTCCCTGTGCAGGACAGCCCTGTGCTGCAGCTCTCATAGCCAGGCCAGGATCAGGCAGGGTGGGAAGGTTTTAGGCTGGGGTTCAGCTGAGATCAGTCAGCCAAAGGGGAGGGTGCAAAGGATCCATCCCTGGCTCCAGCTGCAGCTGCAGGACAGGCTGCATGGAAAGGGAGCTGCATGGAAAGCTGGCTGTGAGGGTGCTGTGCATGGACCTGCCAGGGCAGTGATCCCATGTCTCATGTCCAGCTCTTTCTGGTGCTCTGGCTACAAGATTCAAGTCAGGAATTTCACTCAGAGCTGCCTGAGTCTGGCGAGCAGTAGAGCAGGAAAAGAGGCACTGAGTGCCTGAAAGGATCTCCCTCCTCCCAAAGGCTGCCAGTTTGGCAACCCACGTAACAAAACTGCCCAGAGGTCCTGCAAGATCCCACATCCACGGCATGGCTGTGCAGTGCTGAGCTGGGCTGTTCTCAGGCTGTCATGCTCAGCCCTGCCTCACCCCTTCCCCAGAGCCACAGTGTTGTGCTGTGATTACAGGGTTTACCCCAGAACCTCGGGTCCCTCCCCTGATATTTCCCTCCCAGGTGTGTCAGTCACCTCTCCTTTCCCCTCCCAGCACTGTCTGTCACTCCTGGCATTCCAGAAGGGCATCGAGTGATTGGCAGATCCAAAGGATGCCCTCTACCCCTGGGGGCATTGGGCCATCCAGGTGTCCTTTGTCCCTTTGTCCCTCCCCTCCTGTCCCTGCTTGGTGGCTCCCTGCCCCTTCCCTGCCCCTCTCCCCGGGGTTCAAAGGAACAGCAACCACGGGCTCAGGGAGTTCTGTTGGAGCTGCTGCTGCATTCAGAGGCCTGTGGGCCAGAATAAAGCTCTGCATCCAAACCCTCCATCAGAACCCACTCCTTTCCTTCACCATCGCCTTAAAGCTTCTCTGCCAGAGGGAAACCTGAGGAGCAGCCCCTGTTATGGGGGGAAGCTCCATCCCAGCACCACCAGATCTCCTGCAGGCCTGGACTTGTCCCCACGGGCCCAGCTGCAGCACCCAGCCAGCCCAAAGTGTCTGTGGGGTGAAACACCACACACCCAGCCAGCCCAAAGTGTCTGTGGGGTGAAACACCACACACCCAGCCGGCCAAAAGTGTCTGTGGGGTGAAACACCATACAGGCCCACAGGCCTCTGAACCAAATAGTGCCACTGGTTCAGCAGCAAGGCCAGACGAGCTCAGGCACGTCCTGTCCAGCAATATTGGTAAATATTCCAATAACACAGCAGCTCCTGCCCTGCCCATAGCCTCCCCCAGCCCCACACTCACTGATGCACTTGTTCATGTCCGTGTTGCGAAGGCCGAAGTAGCCCAGGGGACAGGAGGGCAGGCAAATCCCGATCTGCCGGATGTCATTGCGCTCCAGGAGGATGAAGAGTTTGGGGGAGCACCTCAGGCACCCATTGAACTCGGAGCACAGGTCACAGCCCCTGGCACAGCCCTGGCTCAGCTCCGTGCTGACTGCAAGAGCAGCAGAGGGGCAGTGGTTAGTGCTGGGCTCTGCAGCACCAGCTGTGCCCACAAACCACTGGCACCAGTGGAGGGCAGGAACTGGGGCACAGCAAGCCTCCTGCAGCACTGGCACACTGGTAAGGGATGCCACAGAGCCAGAGCTGTGCCAAGGACAGGCACAAGGGTCACAACATGGCTGTGCTGAGGAGCAGGACCCTGAAACAGCCAGAAATGTGCCCAGGGACCCAGCACTGCCCATCCCAGCTCTGAAACAGCCCCAGCTGTGCCCAGGGAGCCACCCCAGCCCTGAAACACCCACCAACTCTGCCCAGGACCCAGCACTGCCCACCCCAGCCCTGAAACACCCACCAACTCTGCCCAGGACCCAGCACTGCCCACCTCAACCCTGAAACACCCACCAACTCTGCCCAGGACCCAGCACTGCCCACCCCAGCCCTGAAACAGCCCCAGCTGTGCCCAGGACCCAGCACTGTCCACCCCAGCCCTCTGCCTCCCATCCTTGGTGCCCATTGGGGCACACACTAACATGGGCATGGCCCAAGGGGTCCAGCACCTCCTGCTGCCTCCCCTGCAGTGCCTCCATGCTGAGCAGCAGAGTTCATGGCCCTGGAGCAAAACTGTTCCATTAATTCTGTCCCAGGCTGGATCTTTCCCTGACCCTGCCTACATTAAATTCTCTCTGGCAGTCAGGAGGTGTCACTGCCCCCAAAATAGAGATGTGTTCTCAGCTCCTACATTCAGTCCAAGAAAAATACTCAATCCCATGTCTTGAGAGTTTTCTGCTTTCAATTATCATATAAAATGCTGCTTGTTTTGAAACCAATCACATTCTTTGCAGACTAGAATGCAGGTTATTTTTATTAGTTTATTATGCAAGCCATGTCCTTGTTTATAGAAAAGCTGTGTATTTAAAAGATGTATTCTTTTAAATACCATGTTTACTACACTTCAAAAGCAAGCACAGAGCAGCACAGCGCTCAAGTGCCAGGACGAGAGGTGAGAGAGCTGCTCTGTCCCTCACCATGACCCAAGAGCTGCTCTGTCCCTCACCATGACCCAAGAGCTGCTCTGTCCCATCACCATGACCAAGAGCTGCCCTGTCCCCCTGCCATGACCCAAGAGCTGCCCTGTCCCCCTGCCATGACCCAAGAGCTGCTCTGTCCCCTCACCATGACCCAAGAGCTGCTCTGTCCCTCTGGCATGGTCCAAGAGCTGTTCTGTCCCCTCACCATGACCCAAGAGCTGCTCTGTCCCTCTGGCATGGTCCAAGAGCTGCTCTGTCCCCTCACCATGACCAAGAGCTGCTCTGTCCCCTCACCATGACCCAAGAGCTGCTCTGTCCCTCTGGCATGGTCCAAGAGCTGCTCTGTCCCCTCACCATGACCAAGAGCTGCTCTGTCCCCTCACCATGACCCAAGAGCTGCTCTGTCCCTGTGCCATGACCCAAGAGCTGCTCTGTTCCCCTGTCATGACTCAAGAACTGCTCTATCCCCCTGCCATGGCCCAAGAGCTGCTCTGTCCCCTCCCCATGACCTGCCAGCCCCTGCTGCCTGTCCCAGCCCCATTTCCAGGCCTGTGGCTGCTTCAGCCTTGGAAAAAGACACCAAAGGCAGGGGGGTCCTCAGCCCCCAGCTGCCAGGAGGGTCCCCTGGTCTGGATTGGGACCCCCAGGGATCAGCCCCATCCCTCCTGCAGCACTGGACTCTGGTGCCAAGCTCTGTCTCCATGGCAAAGGTATAAACTGGGCTCCCTCTGGGAATTGCCCTTTATAGAATTAGCCATGATGTCAGGTTTTCCTTGTTCTCCCAGGGCTCGGCAGTCCCAGTTTTAATATAAAATCAATTTTCTATAATTTAATTTAAACCGGTTTTAATGTAAAACAGCTCTAGCATGAGCTTACATAAAGGAGGGCAGTTGGCTGCTCTGGTGCCAATTCTGCCCTGCACGAGCCCCTCCAGGGACCCTCTGGGCTGGAGGCAGAACTGACCCCCCCATGGCCTCAGGGATGTTGGGAAGGATGAAAGCTTGACAAGAAAGTCTCACAGATATGTGTGCTTGGCAGAAAGATTTTTAAATGTAGAGTCTGATGAAGGAATAGAGATGGAAGCAAGTTTTGATATAGAAGAATTGCTGAGCCAGTCTTACTGAATCACCAAGGAGGCAAAGGGTGTGTTAGTTAGAAGGGGTTTTATGGCTTAGAGCAAAGGATAAACCCACCCCAAACAAAAAGATGTTTTTACCAAGCAGAAAGCACAGGCAGACAAAATTGCCAATGTTGCAAGTAGAAAAATGGTCTCAGAATTTTCTACTGCAAGAAAACTGAAAACCAACTTCTAGCTTAAACTGTAATGTGCTAACTTTTATTGATTGGAGAACAGTAACATGAATATGGTAATTACCAGTAGTTATGATGGGCTATAGATAATAGTTAAGGTATGGATTGGTTCTGCTGTATTGAGATGCTCAGCAAAGAAAAGTATAGAATGGATTGTGACCTAAAGAAAAGTACAGAATGTATTGCAACCTAACCTCAAGGTCTCCAGGCCTGCCTGCAGCTGGAGCTGACAGCTGTGGGCACAGCTCTGTCACCCACAACCCGGGACTGCTGTAACCTCTTGAATACAATAAACTGCATTTTGGAGAGCAGCCTGGAGTCCCACATCCTTCATTTCAGCTCTTACAGCAGGGGACAGGTCAGGGCACATGGTGAGAGGGATTTGGGGATCTCTGCAGGCTCTTGGGGCACCACAGGCCCTGCCAAGCCTCCTGTGTTGTAAACACACTCACACCACCTTCATAAGAGGAAATAGAGAAGAAAAGCATTTCATACATACTTCGTCTTTGCCTCTTGCCCTTCACCACCTTGCTGCTGCCTGTTGGATCCATGGAGCTCAGAAAAACCACCACCACAAGCAGTCCAAGCTGCATAGTAACTCTCCAGAGCTGCAGCCCCTCCGTGCTGGGGTGGCTGGGGGAGCGTGCTCCACAGCTGGGGGCTCTGCTGCCCCTAAATCCTCAGAGCTGAGAGTCTGTGCACAGAGCCAGGGCTGGCACCATATCCACGAGCTGCAGCAGCAGCAGGCAGCTCAGGTAGCAGGGAACATGGCTCTGCCTTCATCCCTGTCAGCAGGGCAGGAGCTCGGCCCCAGCGCTGTCCAGGGCTCAGCTGTGGGTGTTAGGGGCTCACAGTGTCCAGGGGTGCTGGCAGGAACTGCAAAAGAAGGGGAGAAATGGGTTAATTTGACAGACAGCAGCACTCCCATAACAGCTGGGGGTGAGCCCAAGGGTGTGGGGTGCACTGGGAGTGCTGGCAGGGAGTGGTGTGGGGAGAAGTGTGCTCCAGTCTCATCCATGAGTCCCTGTTACAGAATCACAGAATCCCTGAATCCCAGAATCCCAGAATCCCAGGATCACTGAATCACTGAATCACAGAATGAATCACAGAATTACTGAATCACAGAATCACGGAATCATGGAATCATAGAATCACAGAATCAGTGTATCACAGAATCTCAGAATCTCAGAATCACTGAATGACAGAATCCCAGAATCCCAGAATCCCAGAATCACAGAATCCCAGAATCCCAGAATCCCAGGATCACTGAATCACTGAATCACTGAATCAATCACAGAATTACTGAATCACAGAATCACAGAATCACAGAATCATGGAATCATAGAATCACAGAATCAGTGTATCACAGAATCTCAGAATCTCAGAATCACTGAATGACAGAATCCCAGAATCCCAGAATCCCAGAATCACAGAATCAATCCCAGAACCACAGAATCACTGAATCACTGAATCACTGAATCACAGAATCACAGAATCACAGAATAATGAGGTTGGAAGAGACCTCTAAGATCATCAAGTCCAATCTATGCCCTCACACCTCAGCCAGACTATAGCACCAAGTGCCATGTCCAGTCTTTTTATAAACACATCCAGAGATGATGATTCTCCCTGAGAAGAGCATCCCAGTGCTTTATTATCCTTCCAGTGAAAAACTTATTCTTAATATCCAACCTATCCCTTCCCTGACATAGCTTGAGACTAGTAACCAGTTTGAAAGCTCAGTGCATCTCTGCCATCTGCCAGTGCTGCAAACAGTAGTTATGGCTGGAACTTGTTTAAAACAGAGCCAGAGCCCTGGGCTGCCCTCCCCGAGAGGCAGATGGCTGCAGTGGGTGCCAGGCACACAAGATGTTTCCCATCAAGGGGGCACCTCTGGGGCTGGTAGTCGAGCGCAGCAGAGAGCCAGCCTGCTGTGTCTGGGGACGGGGTGGGATCCTCTGCCCAGAACTGCTGCCTTTCTGCTCGCAGGGAATTTCCAAACCTCCCATCTCCCGTTCATTCCCCGAGGCACAGGGCAGGGTCAGCGCTGCCTGCGCAGGGCTGGGAGCGGGAGCTGCTCTGCCCTGGGCTCACTGGCACAGACAGCCTGGTGTGGGGCAGAGGGAGCTTGGCGTGGGGCAGAGAGAGAGCTTGGTGTGGGGCAGAGAGAGAGCTTGGTGTGGGGCAGAGAGACTGGTGTGGGGCAGGGACAGCCTGGTGAGGGGCTGAGAGACAGCCTGATGTGGGGCAGAGAGAGATCCTAGTGTGGGGCAGAGAGAGATCCTAGTGTGGGGCAGAGAGCCCAATGTGGGGCAGAGATCCCAATGTGGGGCAGTGAGTCTAGCGTGGGGCAGAGAGCCTGGTGTGGGGCAGAGAATCCAATGTGGAGCAGAGAACCCAACATGGGGCAGAGAGAGCCTGGCTGTGAGTGCCACGCTGCCCTCACCAAGCTGTGGCACAGAGTGGCCCAGTGTGCTGGCAGGACAGAGTGATGAGATGGCAGCACCAGCAGCACAGGCTGGCACCAAACCAACAGCTCTGCATGAAATTCAGGAGAGAGAAGGAAAACCCAGCTGCCAGCCAAGACTCCACATCCTTTCGTGAGAGTGCCCAAAGCCTTGCTCAGCTGGCTCCTGACATTTTCCCTGTACTTTCCAAGTGTTTTTCCCTGTGCCCTGTGTAAGGAAGGACAAGCTCTATGCTGCACCAAGAGCTCTGGCACTGCCAAGCCAGCCCCACTCCTCTCTGCAGCTGGCAAAGCCCTGCCAATGGCAGACATTGTGCTGGAATGGAGGCGACAACATCTGCTCTGTGAAGTCAAACGGAACAGAAAATTGTTTTAATCCCTCTCTAATAACTGCGCAATCACCGATGCCCCAAACAACGGCTGGCGACAGCGCTGGAAGTGAGCCTGGACCCTGCCTGGCATGGTCCCCATGGGGCTGTCCCCTCCCTGCCCACCCTGCCTGGGGGACCTGCTGAGGGCCACTGGCACAGCACCCCCTGCCCCAGCCCATCTAAGGGGGGTTATGGCCTCCAGGTGTGGCCATAACCCTCTGGAGCAGAGCACCTGGAGGGAAGGGGCTGCCCCAGCAGCATTGGGCTGCTGTGACCTGGGAATTGCTGAGCCTTGTGGCACAAACACTCCTGGCTCTCACCTGGGCCACTGTCCCCCCATCCTGGTGGCTCTGAACTTTTCACTGAACTTTTCCCTGTCCCCTGTCCTGGTGGCTCTGAAGTTTTCACTGTGTGACCCAGGTTTTGCTGAGCCTTGTGGCTGCCGGTGGCACAAACACTCCTGGCACTCACCTGTGCCATTGCCACTGTCTCCCCACCCTGATGGCTCTGAACTTTTCCCTGTCCCCCTACCCTGGTGGCTCTGAATTTTTCCCTGTGTGACCCAGGTATTGCTGAGCCTTGTGGCAGCCCATGGCACAAACACTCCTGGCAGTCACCTGTGCCATCACCACTGTCCCCCTGGCCCTGGTGGCTCTGAACTTTTCCCTATCCCCCTGTCCTGGTGGCTCTGAACTTTTCCCTGTCCCCTGTCCCTGGTGGCTCTGAAGTTTTCACTGTGTGACCCAGGTTTTGCAGAGCCTTGTGGCTGCCGGTGGCACAAACACTCCTGGCACTCGCCTGTGCCATCGCTACTGTCCCCCCACCGTGATGGCTCTGAATATTTCCCTGTCCCCTCACCCCAGTGGCTCTGAACCTTTCCTGTCCCTCCATCCTGATGGCTGTGAACTTTTCACTCTCCCCTGGCCCTGGTATCTCTGAACTTTTCCCTGTCCCCCTCTCCTGATAACTCTGAACTTTTCACTGTCCCCCCATCTTGGTGGCTCTGAACTTTTCCTTGTCCCCCCACCCTGGTGGCTCTGAACCTTTCACTGTCCCCCTGTCCTGGTGGCTCTGAAATTTCCCTGTCCCCTCACCCTGGTGGCTCTGAACATTTCCCTGTCCCCTGTCCTGGTGGCTCTGAATTTTCCCTGTCCCCTGTCCTGGTGGCTCTGAATTTTCCCCGTGTCCCCGCTGTCCCTGCCAAGGCAGGAGCCCAGCTCTCACCATGTGCTTGTCATTACAGCCCACGGCTCCTCCGCAGGATTTTCAAATAAATAATTAGTCACTTGTGTAAACACCGACTTGTTCTGCACTTCCAAGCCTGTTTGCTGCAAGCTGCTTTATAAACACTGTCAAGTGCTCCAGCTGGGCTGGTGCAGTGTTCAGGGAGCTGAGCACAGGGGGATCCCCGCAGCTCCTCCACACTTGGGGGGCAGCAGGGGCAGTGAGATCCCTCGGACAGGTGCTGTGGGACAGTCCCCATGCCCAGCACAGCCACCTGTGGGGATGGCATCAGTGCAGCACAGCCCAGAGTGTCCCCAAGGAGCCACTCCGTGTTTAATTCCGCCGTGTTTACACAACACTCCCAGCGTGGGGACAGCCCCCAGCGTGGGGACAGCAGCAGGGATGGATGTGCTGAGGGAGCCAACACAGCCCCATGTGCCAAGAGCCAGCGTGAAACTCGTGGACCCCATTGCTGAGGGCAGCCAGGGCAGGGAGTGCCACGGAAACCTTGAGATTGCAGCACAAACCAAGCGAGCACACACTTCTGTCACAGACATCTTCTATGGAAAATCCTTTCCTTAGGATTTTTCCTCCTGAGAAGCTGAAAGGCCTCAGGAGCAAAATGTAAACATTGATTATCTGCTGCTGTGGAATGCAACAGGTGGATCTGGGATTGGCCTCATAGACTTGTTTGTAATTAATGGCCAATCACAGTGGGCTGGCTCGGACTCTCTGTCCGAGCCACAAACCTTTGTTATCATTCTTTCTTTTTCTATTCTTAGCCAGCCTTCTGATGAAATCCTTTCTTCTATTCTTTTAGTATAGTTTTAATATAATATATATATCATAAAATAATAAATCAGCCTTCTTAAACATGGAGTCAGATCCTCATCTCTTCCCTCATCCTCAGACCCCTGTGAATACCATCACACACTTCTCCCTCCTCTTTCCTTGCTTTCTAGCCCAAAAGGAGCCCGGGCTTGGCCACAGCTGCTGCCTCAGCACAGAAAGGCACTCTAGGTGCTGTCTTTGAAGGTCACACACAACGCACAGGTCTCCCAATCCCCCCACGAGCACTGGGGGTCTGTGGGGAGCTGTCTGGCTGGGCTGCCTTCCCCACCCTCCCTGCAGGACACGAGTTATGGTTCCTTCTGTTACTGCAGCCATCAGTCAAGCTCAGGTTGCTACAAGCAATTTCCAGTCTAAACATTCGCAGGATTTATGCCATTATCCAATCTACAGGAAGAATTTGGGGTAACCTGAATTGTTCTGAGTTCATTTATGGAGAGACCTGGCCCCTGGATGTGAGATGGCACTAAGCCTTGTTTGCAATTCAATCAGGATAAATTGGTCCTTGGGAGCTGCAATACAAACCAGAAAATGTAAACCATGCAGATAATTTGCCATTAGTCCTCCTCCACACAAGGTGAGAAAGACCAACATTATATCCCCAGGATATTTGAGACCTAATCCACAATAACTAAATTGCTGATATATTGCCTCTTGCTGAACCTACCAGGGATCCCAAATGTAAACAGGCTCTCCAAAGGTTTACTGAGCCTTGCAGAGAAGGACCAGATGCTGGAGGCAGGACAGACCTGGTTAGAGCAGGAATGAACCCCTGGGAGCTGCCAACAGCCCAGCTGTGAGCTGGGGAATTTGGGTTTGCAGGAGAGGCATGGAGAATTTGAATTTCCTCTGTGTGAATGTGCTCAGAGTGGCTTCATGCAGGAGGAGTCAGGGTTTTGCAGGGGTTGTTTGGTCCCACATCTCCCAGTCCTACACCAGGGGACAGGACTCCCCACCCTGAGGCCTCCTAGGCCCAGGACACACCATCCCAAAGCCTCCAACACCCAGGACACACCACTCTGAGGCCTCCAAAACCCAGGACACACCACTCTGAGGCCTCTAACATCCAGGACACATCACCCCAAAGCCTCCCAGCACCAGGACACACCATTCCAATGCCTTCTAGCCCCAGGACACACTATCCCAAGGCCTCCAGCACCCAGGACACACCACTCTGAGGCCTCTAGCACCCAGGACACACCACCTCAAAGCTTCCTAGCCCCAGGACACACCATGTCAAAGCCTCCAACACCCAGCACACACCACCCCAAAGTCTCCAACACTCAGGACACACCATCCTGAGGGCTCCCAGCCCAGGATACACCACCCCAAGGCCTTCAACACCCAGCACACACCATCTCAAAGCCTCCCAGCACCCAGGACACACCACCCTAACGCCTCCTAGCCCCAGGGCAGAGTCCAGGTCTGGAAGGTTGAGGGTGGCAGCAGCAGCTCCATGCTGCTCACTCCCCAGCCTGCCTCTGTGGAGCTTTCAACAGGGTCCTCAGCCACCACTGATGGCACCTGGTTATCCCTGGTTATCCCTGTTCCACAGCACCCAGAGATGTGCCCTGGTGCTCCCTGAGTCCTCTCCCTGCTCTGTCTGTGCCCTGTGCCCTGTTCCCTGCACTGGTGCCCCCATGGCAGAGCTCCCTGCCTGCTCCACCAGCCCCACCATGGCAAGGAAGGGCTGAGGGAGCAGCTTTGGGGCCTCATTCTCTTTGTCCATCAGCAGGGCTGATGCTCCAGGAGCAGCTCTGTGAGTCCCTTTGCAGTGCAAGGTCCCACCAGGCCTGGCTCAGCCATCCCAGCCACCACAGGGTGTCTCAAGTGCCTCTGGCAAACAGCTCATGCACAGGCAGAGCCACTTTGTTCTGTTTAGTCTTTGAAGCAATAAAAGAGGGCTGCATTAAGTCCAATTTCCGAACCAGAAGGTCCTCATTTGATATCAGATCCCAGCGCCAAGTCCTGCAAAATCCCCAACCCATAAACTTCACTGAAAAAAATAAAAATAAAAATAATAAAAGCCCAATCTGGCAGCAGAGCTATCCACACAGCATTGTTGAGGTCTGACTTCCTCCAGCAGCTCCTACACTGCATTCCCTGTGCTGTGACACTGAGGAGGGGCTGCTGCTTGTGCTGCAAAAAAACCCATCCCAATGATTTGTTCCTAAAATAGAACTCTACACCTTAGCCAAAAAAACTTTGCAAGATAAGTCTATATGTGTTATAAATATACATATATAATTATATAATTATATAATTATATAATTATATAATTATATAATTATATTAGTAGTAATAACTTGCATACTTCAGAGTGTGCGACAAATGATGAACAAAACGATCAAAAAAGGTTTTATCATACAAAAAACCCATAAACTTCACTGAAAAAAAAATAAAAATAATAAAAGCCCAAGTGCCCAATAAGTGCCCCACAGTAAAATAAAAGCCCAATAAGTGTCCCAAAGTGCCCCAATAAGTCCCCAAGCTCCAAAAATAAAAGCCCAATAAATGCCCCACAGTAGCTGCTCCAAAAAAACCATCCCAATGATTTGTTCCAAAAATAGAACTTTACACCTTATCCAAAAACACCTTGCAAGATAAGTCTATATGTGTTATAATTATATACATATAGTTATATAATTATATTAGTAGTAATATATGTAATTATATAATTATATTAGTAGTAATACCTTGCATACTTCAGTGTGAATGACAAATGATGAACAAAACGATCAAAAAAGTTTTTATCATACAAAAAACCCATAAACGTCACTGAAAAAAAAATAAAAATAATAAAAGCCCAAGTGCCCAATAAATGCCCCACAGTAAAATAAAAGCCCACTAAGTGCCCCGAAGTGCCCCAATAAGTGCCCCAAGCCCCAAAAATAAAAGCCCAATAAGTGCCCCACAGTAGCTACTCCAAAAAAACCCATCCCAATGATTTGTTCCAAAAATAGAACTTTAAAAAACCTTTGCAAGATAACTCTATGTGTGTTAAGTGTTTTAGTAATTATATCAGTAGTGATACCTTGCATACTTCAGTGTGTGTGACAAATGATGAACAAAACTATCATACAAAAAAACCCATAAACTTCACTGAAAAAAAAAAATAATAATAATAAAAGCCCAATCTGGCAGCTTTGGGCTGCCCCACAGTAGCTGCTCCAAAACAACCCCAGTGCCACAGGCCTCCCTCCAGGAGCAGAGAGCTCCAGCCCTGTAAAACATCAGGAAATGTTTTACAGGGGGATTCCCGTGGCCCTCATGCCAGCACACAGGCTGCTCTGCGCAAGAAGAGCCCTGAGGCAGGCAGGCTGCAGGATCTGTGCCTGCTGCTCCTGCACAGAACCAGAGCAGCAGCTGGAGCTGCACTGGTATCACCCTGGCAGGCACAGATCTGTGTTTGGCATCTGTAGGAGCAGCAAACCTGTGTGTGTTGGGTCCAGCAGGCACAGCTCTGTGTTTGGGGTCTGACTGCAGTCATGGGATGGGAACAGCAAATCTGTGTTGGGTCCAGCAGGCACAGCTCTGTGTTTGGGGTCTGACTGCAGTAATGGGAGCAACAAACTTGTGTGTATAGGGTACAGCAGGCACAGCTCTGTGCTGTGAGGATCTGTAGGAGCAGCAAACCTGTGTGTGCTGGGTGCAGCTCTGTATTTGGGGTCTGACTGCAGTCATGGGATGGGAACAGCAAGTCTGTGTTGGGTCCAGCAGGCACAGCTCTGTGTTTGGGGTCTGGCTGTAGCTGTGGGAGCAGCAATCCTGCACACGGTGGCACAGCCAGCTGGGCTTGGCAGTGCTCAGGGCATCCCTGCCCTGCATCTGCAGAGTTCTTGGCATCACTGCCCTGCATTTCCAGAGCCTTTGGCATCACTGTCCTGCATTTCCAGAGCTCTTGGCTGAGCTCAGGGCATCCCTGCCCTGCATTTCTAGAGCTTTTGGCAGCGTCAAAGGGTGTCCCTGAATCTGCAGAGCTCTTGGCCATGCTGAGGGCATCTGCAGAGTTTTTGGCTGTGCTCAGAGCATCATTGCCCTGCATTTCCAAAGCTTTTGGCTGTGCTCAGAGCATCCTTGCATTTCCAGAGCTTTTAGCTGAGCTCAGGGCATCCCTGCCCTGCATCTCCACAGCTTTTGGCTGTGTTCAGGGCATCCCTGAATCTGCAGAGCTTCTGGTCATGCTCAGGGCATCCTTGCCCTGCATCTCCAGAGCTCTTGGCATCCCTGCCCGCATTTCCAGACCTTTTGGCTGTGCTCTGGGCATCTGCAGAGTTTTTGGCTGTGCTCAGAGCATCATTGCCCTGCACTTCCAGAGCTTTTTGCAGTGCTCAGGGCATCACTGCATCTCCACTGCTTTTGCCATGCTCCGGGCATCCCTATATTTCCAGAGCTCTCGGCTGTGCTCAGAGCATCCCTGCACTTCCAGATCTTTCAGCAGTGCCCAGAGCACCCCTGCATTTCCAGAGCTTTTGGCATCACTGCCCTGCATTTCCAGAGTTTTTGGCATCACTGCCCTGCATTTCCAGAGCTCTTGGCCGTGCTCATGGCATCCCTGCCCCGCATTCCCGAGCGGGTCCCGGCTCTTCCCTGCCGCGTCCCTCAGGGTGGTGCTGCTGCTCTCGCAGCGGCCGCGCAGGGCCGGGGGAGCTGATCCAGCTCGATCCTTTATTCCAGGGTGGTTTCCAGGCGTGTTTCAGCACTGGCATTGCTGCCATCCTCCCACCCATTCTGCACAGCCCTGGCCCCACAGCGGGGTGAGGGATGGAGTCAGGGCTTCACCCACTCTGAGCTCAGACAAAATCACTGTGAGTGGAGCAACCCTCCAAAAAGAGGCAAAATCTCTCCAAATAGAGAACCCTCCAAAAAGAGGCTCCACTGCATTCAGTCCCTGGCAGATCTCAGCACAGATCTGGCCACCCCAGCATTGTAAGCTCACAGACCACCAGGTAACAGATTTTTGTGTGTGGGTACTGCTGACCCCCGTGCAGCAGAGTGGAGGCTCCACTCATGCACACATGGACTAGGAAAGAAAGACTAGAAAAACTAGAAAAAGAAATTCAAATGAAAGCTGGGGGATTTTGGCAGTCTTCAGAGTGACAAGGGAGCTCAGAAGAAGATCATTTATGTTTCCAGAGTCATGTCATGCCCTTTGTCTGCCTGGATTATTTCCTGTATTACCCTATTTTAATGCCTTTCACTGTAAGGGCCTCATTAAACCCAAACCCCACCGTTCATGGGAGCACACATGCCTGAGACTATAAAATACTCCAATCCAGTGACCCCCAGCCACATCTCACAGCTCCTGGCTTCATCAGCACTGAGGCTGAAGCCACCCTGACCCTTGGGGAGCTGAGTCCCAGCCAGGCTGCAGGAACCCTCACTGAATCCAGCAGCACTTCCCTGCACATCAGCACCAGCTCACACCACTCTAATTACTGCCATCATCCCCATTATTAATTATCTCCCCACGGATCCCCCATTCCAGCTGCACAGAGCTGTTCCTACCCCATGCCCCCATGGGTGCCTGGCAGCAGCCTTGCCTTAGGGCTGAGCCAGCAGCAAATTCCTGCTCATCCTCCCATTGCCCCCGTGCCTGGCACCAGGGGGAGGGCAGAGGGCACAGCTGGATCCACAGCTGGAACAGAACCAGCCTGGATCCAGCCAGCTGATCAACACCCCAGCTCCCCTGCCCAGGATGGTAACACGGTGCCAGGGCACACACAAAGAGACCAGCCAGGTGCCAGGGCACACACAAAGAGCAGCCCAGCTCTGTTCCTCTGTCCCTGTCCCTCTGTCCCTCTGTCCCAGCCCAGGATGGTAACACAGTGCAGGGGGACACAGAGAGCACAGAGCAGCCCAGCTCTCTGTCCCTGACCCCAGTCCGGATGGTAACACAGTGCCAGCGCACACACAGAGAGCAACCAGGGGGCACAGAGAGCAGCCCAGCTCTGTCCCTCTGTCCCTCTGTCCCTGTGTCCCTGTCCCCAGCCCAGATGCTAACACAGTACCAGGACACACAGAGATTAGCCCAGCTCTGTCCCTCTGTCCCTTTCCCCAACCCGGGATGCTAATACGGTGCCAGGGCACACACAGGGAGCAGCCCAGCTCTGTCCCTTTGTCCCTCTGTCCCTCTGTCCCTGTCCCCAGCCCAGGATGCTAACACGGTGCCAGGGCCCAGCTCTGTCCCTCTGTCCCTCTGTCCCTCTGTCCCTTTCCCCAACCCGGGATGCTAACACGGTGCCAGGGCACACACAGAGCTCAGCCCAGCTCTGTCCCTCTGTCCCTGTCCCTCTGTCGCAGCCCGGATGGTAACACAGTGCCAGGGCACACACAGAGCTCAGCCCAGCTCTGTCCCTCTGCCCCTCTGTCCCTGTCCCCAGCCCGGACGGTGCCAGGGCACACACAGAGCTCAGCCCAGCTCCCCTGCAAGCCGCAGCCGCTCGGGGGAAGGGAGAGGAGGAAAGGAGGGAGGGAGGGAGGAAGGGGATCCCACAGATGGTGCTGTGATCCCGCTCCGCTCTCATTGTCTGCGCTCATTATCCACGTTGCACAAGGCGAGCCCGCGGGCAGATGCTGACACGGCTCTCGGGCTCTTCATTAGCAGCCCCGCGTTGCAAAAGCTCCATCCACACAAACATGCATGCTTGAAGCCCTTACCTTCAGCTTGTCACTCCCTCATCCCTGCGGGAAAGACTCTGCTGCGTTCTCAGCTTTAAAACGCTACAAGAACAACTACAAAATTCCTCAGTTCCTCCAGAGAAAGTTACGCGCACGTTTCTGTCAAAAAAAGCGAAAAATAGATTCTTGGCGAGTCCATGGAGAAGCCGGGTGCCTGTGGAGTTTTTGGTGGCTCGATTTTTGAGGCAGGTTCCTGAGGGGGTCCCGGGTTTGGCACAGAGGAACAAAACCCTCCTGCGATGTGCGGGATCCCAGCTCGGGCTGGCTCCTGCTCCCTCAGCCCACGCTGCAAAGCAGAAAGTTCGTGATCACCTCAGAGCAATTTGCACGTCCATAAATGCTGCTCTCAGTCCGCAGACTCCATCCCATCCACCAGCCAGGATGCTTTATTATTACTATTATTATTACTACTATTATTATTATTATTACCAGAGTATGCAGCTTTGTAAAGGCATCCAGTGCAAACTCCTGCATGAGGGAATTCCACCCCACTGGTACCACCTCCTCAGACAATATCCAGCCAAAATATTGTGTGGCTGTTGCAAAACCCGGACTGGAGCTCCACAAAGGACCTTCCAGAGCCAGCAGGGTCTCAGTGAATTACTGCAGAGTGACACACCATCCAGTTGTCTTTGTAGTCTTTTTTTTTTTTTTAATTTATGACGGCTAATTCCGAGTTATTACTAACATTTCAGTGGTAAGCGGCGTATGAAGTCATCAGCTGTCACAACTGCATCTGTTAATAAACATGTCAGATATTAAAAGCAGCTTATTATCCTCTGGAGGGGGGAAGGCATGAAGGCAAAGAGCTCAGAGCTTGGTTGTTTTTCCACTGCTGAGGAAACACTCCTGCTCAGGGGAGCAGCATGGGGCTGCCTGGGATATCTGCCCTGCTGCAGCCCTGAGCAGGCTGGGAGCTCTGTCCCTGTGCCCTCAGCTCCCTGTGCCTCCTCCAGCAGGGTGAGCACATGGCAGAGCCTGCTCTGGGCAGGGGACAGGGGACGTCAGTGCTCTGACACCTTCCCTGAGTCCCACCATGGCTGCTGGGGTGAGCAGATCAGCACAGGGGCTCAGGGATGGTGTCTGAGCCCCATCATCCCTGTTGGGGTGAGCAGATCCTGCACAGGGAACACCTGAGCCCCACCATGGCTGCTGGGGTGGGCAGATCCTGCACAGGGACTCAGGGATGGTGTCTGAGCCCCACCATGGCTGCTGGGGTGAACAAATCCTGCACAGGGAACACCTGAGCCCCACCATGGCTGCTGGGGTGAGCAGATCCTGCACAGGGAACACCTGAGCCCCACCATGGCTGCTGGGCTGGGCAGATCCTGCTCAGGTGTTCCTTGAGCCCCACCATGGCTGCTGGGGTGAGCAGATCAGCACAGGGACTCAGGAACCTTCCCTGAGCTCCACCATGCTTGATGGAGTGAGCAGATCCTGCACCTGAGCCCCACCATGGCTGCTGGGGTGAGCAGATCAGCACAGGGACTCAGGAACCTCCTCTGAGCCCCACCATGCTTGATGGAGTGAGCAGATCCTGCACCTGAGCCCCACCATGGCTGCTGAGGTGAGCAGATCAGCACAGGAACTCAGGAACCTTCCCTGAGCCCCACCACACCTGCTGGGGTGAGCAGATCCTGCTCAGGGGCTCAGGTGTCCCCACGAGCCCTGGCCAGTGCTCCTGTACTAGCCCCAGTGCTCCTGTACAAGCCACACAGAGGAGCTGGTGGCCACCAGCCCCCCAAGGGCCATGAGTGACTCTCATCCCTGGTTCTGTGCTGCTCAGAGCCCTGGTGCCCTGCAGAGCCGTGCCAGGGTGTGTGCCCAGCTGCCAGGCAGCCCCTGGGGCCCTGGCAGTGTCCTGGGGAGGCTCCCCAAGCTGGCAGGACTCTGAGCTGGCAGCCACAGGGCACAGGCTCCTCCAAAGGGTGTGAGGAGCCCTGGGGTGGCTCCTGGAGCCCTCCTGGGTGCCCTGCTTGGCCAGGGCAGTTCAGTGCTCTGCTGTTCATGAGCCCCCACTGCAGGGAGGTCCCCGAGTGTCCCTGAGAGCTGCTGGCACCAGCTCTGGAGTGCTCAGTGCCTCAGGATGGACCTGACAGCCCTGAGGAAGAGGAGGGCAGGGGTGTGGGCACAGAACAGGGCACCAAGACCCAGAGATCCTCATCAATTCCTCACACAGAGCTCTGTGAGCACAGAGGTGCAAAACAACCCAAACTCAGGCAGGAGGGGACACTCACCCTTCCTGCAGCTTTCTCTTTGTGCTGTGTGTGTTAGTGCTCATGCACGGGGATGTTTTATTCATCCTGAACTCTCCTTGGCACCTCATTAAATGTTTTTTTATTTGTAAATGATGTCCCTGAGACCTTCGCTGTCCCACAGGAGGGTGGTGAATTTGTGCTGCTTGTTGGCAGCTGCTGAGCAGTCCCTGCTGCAAATCTCCACATCCAAGACCCTTTTCTATTTCTATTTAGAGCTTTTTTAAAACTTTCTATTGTAGGAAATTCTCAAGAGCCATCAAATGTTGTCAGGGACAACGTCACTCCATTGACTGGATGAGTGAAAAATCTGATGAACCCAAAATCTGTATTTTGTATAAAAAAAAATCTGATGAACCCAAAATCTGTATGATGAGTACAGAACCCAAAATCTGTATGATGAGTAAAAAATCTGATGAACCCAAAATCTGCATGATGAGTAAAAAATCTGATGAACCCTATGTGTATTTCATGCACATTGAGCAGCCAAACCTCCTTTCTGATACTGGAGTGGTGCAGGCTTAGCTGACAGCTGTAGATCAAGTTTCCAAGTGAGAAATAAACCCAAATTTTGTGATATAAAAATAAAATAAACCTGGCAGTGCTGTCAGCCCCAGATGCAGCAGCAGGGCTAGAGCACAGCTATAACCAACCAACAGAAGAGTGGGGCTGGCTGGAGACAAAGGGACACTTTCACAGCTCCAGAGGTGTCATTGCAGACACATCTGCAATTTTAGTGTAAAACCTGCTCAATAAACCCAGCACCAAGTCCTGCATTTCCTCCCCCTCTGACAGGAGCTCATTTGCAGCTTTGGTTTTATTTAGCTAATGGCTCTTGAGGCTGATCCCAAATTAATCCCAAACAGGTTGTTTCTCTCCAGTACAAAAGGACGTGGAATCCCCTGTTTTAGCAGGATAAGATGCCAAGCTGCTCCTGATGGAAAGCAGAGGGTTCATTCACACCCATAGTGGGTTCCCTTGAGTCCTCTGGCTGGGACATGGCACAGTGGCTCTGAGGGGACAACCCCACTCTGCTTCTGCACAGGGAGTGCCAACGCCCCCACATCCCCCAGCCCACCTTAAAGGACATGCTTCTCCTCTACTGTTGAGGTCTCTGCTACTCACAGTGATGCCAAAATATTTTTAAAAGTCTCTTTTCCCAGCCTGGTGCTTGGAGAAGGAGTCAGAGCTCTTCAGTTCTCTGTCTCAAGGTTGTTTATTGTATCTTATCTATAAAAGTTTTTCTCCTGTCCAGCCGAGGTCCATTCAGCAGGTCAGACAGGGGCACTCTGGTGTTATCTTTTTATACTAAAAACTATGTGTACAATATTTACAATAACTTCCCAATACCTATCACCTATGTTAGACACTGAGCTCCTACTCTAAACCAATCTATCAGTGCCAACATCACAGCAGAAGATGGAGGCCAAGAAGAAGAAGGAGAAAGGCTGGATATGCCCAGATTCCTCCATCTTGCCCCCTGAACCCCCATTCTAAAAACCCCAAAAATCTGTTTTTCACCCTGTGATAAATTCACTATCATTCAACTTCATTTGTCGTGGCTTGCAGATCCTCATATAAGGTTGGTAATTTTCTCCATGGGTCATAATCAAAACTACAGAGGCATTTTTGGGTCTCTGAGCCCCCTGGCAGGGGTTTGGGCACTCCAGGACAGCCAGAGGGATGTCCTGGGTGTCAGGACATTAAAAACCTGCAATATTTTGGTCTAATTTCATCCCTTTACAGTTCCTACTTTGCAAACCCCTCTGCCTGTCTTGAAGGTGTCTCCATGGAAGGCTGGCCCTGCCCAGGGGCTGCAGGGACCCTCAGGAGCCCTGTCCCTGCCCTGGTGCAGCTGAGGATAGGGGGGCTGTACCTGTACCCAGCTCTGCCCCACAGCTCCTTTCAGACCCACATTGACCCCACCAAGTGCCCACAAACTCCCAGCTGGCACAGAAGGTGCTTTACTCACCCTGGTGCCTCAGCAGCCTCTGATCATATCTCAGCACAAGCAAAAAAGCAGAAAAGGCACTCACAGAGAAAGCAGAAGGAAAGTGAGTGCATCCTGAAGTGTCTGTGACACTCCCAGAGTGGACATGAGCTCTTTTCTGGCTGCTGCTCTGAGGGTTCTCCGAGGGTTCTGAGGGTTCTGAGGGTTCTAAGGGTTCTCAGAGGGTTCTGAGGGTTCTCTGAGGGTTCTCTGAGGGTTCTGAGGGTTCTCTGAGGGTTCTGCTGCTCTGAGGTTTCTCTGCTGCAGGGTGAGTGACAACCCAGGCAGTTGTTTATAACACCTGAACATCAGCAGAGCAGCTCCTGTGTGCCCAGGGTATCTCCTGTGTGCCCCACCTCACTGTTCAGACCCCTCTCCAGGCCCTGGCACATCTCCTGGCACCCCATCCCTGCAGTCTGGACATTCCCCTGTCCCCAAGGAGCAGCATTCTGTGCATGTTGGGAAATGCTCCTTTCCCGTTTGCTCGCAGGGCCCTTTCCCCCGTTGGGTGAGGAATGCTGTTTGAATTAGCTGCAGGAATTGCAAACAGACCCCCTTGTTTTCCTTTCCCAGTGCAGGGAGGCTTCTGTTCCCTCTGGCCTGCTGGATTAACCAGGGGCCTGGCACAGTGACCCCTCTGCAGCTCAGGGAAGCTAATTTAATCCCAATATTGTCACAGATCACAGCAGGATGGATGTCACAGATTCCTTGGGGCAGAGCAGCACTGAGGGCTGGCAGGGACAGCAGCTCTCTGGGTTTGTGGATGTTGTGTGAGCTGCACTGAGCTCCTCACCAGTCCAGTCCCTCAAAAGTGACAGAAATGGCATTTACCTGGTGATCAAGCTTCAGATGCAAAAGATAGACATGTAAAAAAGCTGTGCAAAATCAGTGTAAAGTGAGAAAGCACCAGGGTTTTGCCCAAGATACAGAAAAAAGAAGAAACCAGTGCAAATCAATTCCAAATGCAATTATTCCAATGCAATTATCCCAGTGCAATTATTCCAAATGCAATTATTAAACCACCACAATTATTCCACATACGATGTAGATAGAAATCTTCTATTGTGAAAAATGCCTTAAACTGTCTTGCTGAACTGGCCTCAGCAAGGCAAAAGAAAATTTTTTATAGATAAGATAAAATAAACAACCTTAAAAACAAAAAATAAATAGCCCTAACTTCTTCAAACACTGAGCTGAGAAAAGAGAGTTTAGAACTTTTCTTGGAGTCACTCTGAGCAGCTAAAGATCCCAACAGGAGAGGCTGCTGCAGTTTTCTGTTAAATTCCCTCTGCAAAGCTGGGGAGGAGAGCAGCACTGGGGATCCCCTGGGCACGGAGGAGATGCTCTGCCTGCATCCCCATGCCAGAGGGTGAAGAGTGGCTCTGAATCCTGGCAGAAGTGAGGGAGATGCAGACTCACATCTCCTCGCTGTTTCTTTCTCATTATTATTCTTTTTTCTTTGGTGTCAGAACTCAGTGCATCCCTCTGGGTGTCCAGAGCTGGGGGGCTCAGAGACCCTGGCACACAGCCCAGAACACCTGGGGATTTGATTGTGACCCCTGGAGCGAGTTGCCAGCTTTGTATGAGGACCTCAAAATCAATGAAGTTTGAATAGTATAATAATAAAATATTCACAGGGTGAAAATGTAGATTTTAGGATTTTTGGTATGGGGGTTATGTGGACAAGATGGAGGAATCTGGGCGTGTCCAGCCTTTCTTCTTCTTCTTGTTCTCCATTTTCTGCAGTGATGTTGTCACTTTGGGATTGGTTTAGAGCAGAAGTGCACTGTCTAACATAGGTGATGGGTATTGGGAATGAAGTGTAAATATGTTATACGTAGTTTGTAGTATAAAAGGACAACACAGAGTGCCTGTGGCTGCCCTGCTGAGCAGACCTTGGCTGGGCAGAAAGAAAATTTTATGGATAAGAATTAATAAACAACCTCAAGACTGAAAAGTGAAGAGTCCAGACTCCTTCTTCAGTTGCCTGGGCTGAAACAGAGACATCCTGCACATCTCAGGGCAGCAATTAACAACAGCAACCCAAGACTTTGGTACCTGCTCCTGAAAGTGATGTTGAGCCTGGGAAAGGCCTCAGCGCCCTCACAGCAGGGCAATCCATGCCCACTTCACTTGTATTTGCAGGGGAAGATCTGCACTCTCATCCTGTCCCAGCTCTGCCTCCCCTGATCCCACCTGAAGCCATCTCTGTCTCAGGGAGGGTGTCCAGCCCCCAGGCAGGGCAGAGGGCTTGTGTCACAGACATCTTTTCATGAAAAATCCTTTCCTTAGGACTTTTCCTCCTGAGAAGCTGAAAGGCCTCAGGAATAAAATGTAAACATTGGTTATCTGCTGCTGTGGAATGCAACAGGTGCATCTGTGATTAGCTCATGTCAGTTTGTTTGTAATTAATGGCCAATCACAGTCAGCTGGCTTAAACTCTCTGTCCAAGACAGAAGCTTTGTTATCATTCCTTTCTATTCTTAGCTTAGCCTTCTGATGAAACCTTTGCTTCTATTTTTTTAGTATAGATTTAATGTAATATATATCATAAAATAATAAATCAGCCTTCTGAAACATGGAGTCAACATTCTCATCTCTTCCCTCATTCATGATCCTCTGTGAGCACCATCACAGGCTTGGGGGGAAGCCCTGCCTCTCCCAGCATTGCTCAGGGGGCTTTGATGTTTGGGGAAAAATAAATCACTTTGGGGTCCTGTTAAAGAGAAATTTGAATGATGACACATCACAGGGCTGGGACTTGCAGCATTTCTTGTAAACTCCATGCAGAGCTGGAAGGGGAAGAGGCCACTGGCACAGCCAGGAGGGCATGGAACCAAGAGGATCTGCAGCAGGAGTGGCCCTGTGAGCAGCCTGTCCCTCTGCAGGCATCTGCTCCCTGCTGCAGATGTCCCTGAGGAGCAGGGACAGAGCCTGAGGAGCACAAATGGGGCACCCAAGGCAGCCACAGCCACTCCTGGGACACTGGGACAGGCTTGGGAGCAAAGCTGGGCATGCAGTCCCTGCTCGAGCCCATCCTTCTCTCAGCCATCAGCAGCTCTTGGGAACATTCCTGCTGGATGACATTTCCCAAGGCATAGAGAAAAAATAAAGCAAAGAAAAAAAAAGCACTTTTTTCCCAATATAAATTCTTGCAACATTAAAAACCCCACACAATAGCTGTAAGCCCTGGAACGGCTGGGGGTAAAAAAGTTACAGCTCAACATGGAAATAGCACTGCCATGTCCAACTGGTGAGTCCCAGATGTGGGACATCATGAGGGACAAAACCCCACGGGCAGGACATGCAGGAAGCCTGGGATTGTTGGGGGCCCCCTTCACCGTGTGGGGACAACCTGGGGAGTCCTGGGGGGTCACCTGCACAGCCAGGGCAGAGCTCTGAATCCTTGTCAGGACCCAGAACATCCCTCTGGCTGTCCTGGATTGCCAGGACCCTGCCAGGGGGCTCAGAGACCCTGGCACAGAGCCCAAAATGCCCCTGTGACTTTGATTATGACCCATGGAACAAATTACCAACCTTATATGAGGATCTGCAAGCCACAAGAGTTTAAGTAGAATGACAGTGAATTTATCATGGGGTGAAAAATAGATTTTTGGGGTTTTTAGAATGGGGGTTCAGGGGGCAAGATGGAGGAATCTGTGCATGTCCAGCCTTTCTGCTTCTTCTTCTTGGCCTCCATCTTCTGCTGTGATGGTGTCACTTTTGGATTGGTTTAGAGTAGAAGCTCACTGTCTAACATAGGTGATAGGTATTGGGAAGTTATTGTAAATAGTGTACATGTAGTTTTTAGTATAAAAAGATAACACCAGAGTGCCTCTGTCTGACCTGCTGACCAGACCTCGGCAGGCCAGGAGAAAGAATTTTATAGAAAAGAAACAATAAACAACCTTGAGACCGAGAACTGAAGAGCTCTGACTCCTTCTTCGACCACCAGGCTGGGAAAAGAGACTTTTAAAAATATCTCAGGGTCACTGTGAGCAGCAGAGACCCTGACACATCCTGGACTGGCAGTGACACTGGCACAAAGCTTCTTGCTGGCCCAGCTGTGCTCACAGAGAGAAGGATGCAGCAGAAGGGACCTGAGGCAGTTTTGGGACCCTGGGGTGAGTTTGGGATGCTGGAGCAGTTTGGGAATGTCCCAGGATAGCAGGATGCAGCAGTTTTGGGACCCTGGGGTGGTTATTTTGGGATGCTGGGGCACTTTGGGAATGCCCCAGGCATGAGCTGGAGGTTGCTGCTCACCCACAGAATAGGTGTTGGTGCTCTGGGTTGTCCTGACACAGCAGCAATGGGTGGAAATGCCTATCTGTGTGTCCTCACCAGCTGTGGATATGTGTCCCCTGGGCAGGGACCCTCCAGGCTGGCCCAGGAACATCACTGCAGCAAACACCTGAAGGGGAGATCTACACCTAAAGGGAGATCAGCAGCAAACACCTAAAGGCGAACCCTGTGCAGTGAAAGAAGTTAATTATGTGCTCTCTCTGCTGTATCTAAGCCACTTCCAGAACATGTTAATTACATGTAATTACTCTAATTACAGCTTGGCACTCTCCCAAGGGTGCACATCTGCCGTGCCCAGCCACCTTCTGCCATGCAGCAGTCCTGCAGAACTGCCCAGCAGAGCTTTGCTGGTGTGGATGGGAAATGTCCACATGTTGTGTCTTAAACCATAGAATTAATTGGATGCAGCACTGAGCAAGGAGCTGATTCTGCCTGGAGGTTTTGTCATTGTGCAGACATGGAGGGGAGAGAGGCACTGCAGGATGGGGCTGGAGTGGAGGAGGCTGGGCAGGGAGCAAGGCTCAGGCTCCCAGAGGGGAGGCCAGGATGGAGATTGTCCCCATCCTCATCCTCATCCCTGTCCTCTCCATCAGGGATTGTCCCCATCCCCATCCTCATCCCTGTCCTCTCCATCAGGGATTGTCCCCATCCCCATCCCCATCCTCATCCCTGTCCTCTCCATCAGGGATTGTCCCCATCCTCATCCTCATCCCTGTCCTCTCCATCAGGGATTGTCCCCATCCCCATCCTCATCCCTGTCCTCTCCATCAGGGATTGTCCCCATCCCCATCCCCATCCTCATCCCTGTCCTCTCCATCAGGGATTGTCCCCATCCTCATCCTCATCCCTGTCCTCTCCATCAGGGATTGTCCCCATCCTCATCCTCATCCCTGTCCTCTCCATGGGATTGTGCCCATCCTCATCCCAGGCTGCTGCTGAGAGCCACAGCTGGGCAAGGGGAGGCCGGGATGGGGAGGATGAGGAGGGAAAGGCACTGCAGGATGAGGCTGGAGTGGAGGAGGCTGTGCAGGGAGCAAGGCTCAGGCTCCCAGAGGATGAGGAGGGAAAGGCTCCCTTGGTGGGAGGGACCATGGCACAACCGTGGCAGCTCTGCCCTGTCTCTTTCTGCCTTTTCCCCCTTCCAGTTTTGGATGCAATCATTATGTGGGACCTGGAGGTGAGGCTGCCCCCCACAGCAGTGCCAGACAATGCCCTTTTCTCATGACAAAGTTTGCACACAGATACTGTGTGAGCCTTCTGCCAGACCCCAAGAACTTTCTACAAATCCATTTCCCCTCCAGCAGCCCCTGAATCCCCTCACCCCAATCCCCCTGTGCCACCAACCCTCCCCAAAATCCCCACACCAGGCACCAGGGGCACACAGAACACACCTCAGACACCCCTGCCTGCATCTGCAGGGATTTTAAATATCTACAGGACAACAGCATGAAGGAGAGATGTATTGTAAATTCCTACAGGACAACACCATGAGGGACAGATGTATTTTAAATATCTACAGGATAGCATGAGGGACAGATGTATTTTAAATATCAACAGGACAACAACATGAGAGAGAGATGTATTTTAAATACCTACAGGACAACTATCACGTATTTTAAATACCTACAGGACAACAACATGAAGGAGAGATGTATTTTAAATATCTGCAGGACAACAGCATGAGGGACAAATGTATTTTAAATATCTACAGGACAGCATGAGGGACAAAGGCATTTTAAATATCTACAGGACAACACCATGAGGGAGAGATGTATTTTAAATATCTACAGGACATGAAGGAGAAATGTATTTTAAATACCTACAGGACGACAGCATGAGGGAGGGATGTATTTTCAAAATCTACAGGACAAGGGAGAGATGTATTTGAAATACTTATAGGACAACATGAAGGAGAGATGTATTTTAAACATCTACAGGCCAACAGCATGAAGGAGAAATGTATTTTAAATACCTACAAGACAACACCATGAGGGAGAGACAGGTCAAGCCTGGCTTTTTCAGGAGGCTCAGCAATCCCAGAACAGGGCAGGACAAGCAAGAACAGAGCCAGGGCAGCTGTGGGGCAGGGCAGCAGGAGGTGGAGCAGTCTCTCATGGTGCCTCTGCCCTGGGTTTCATTTCCAATTAAGTTTTTCATCTGGTAACATTCAGAGTTTTGATGGGAGATGAGGCTGCTTTTGCCTAAGAGAGAACATACTTTCACTGCTGCGCCTGGCCCAGGAATGAATTCTCCACTATTAAAATGTAATTTAATTTATCTCCATGGGTTTTGTGATGACTGGGATTTGTTCTAAGGAGACCTTTAAAGGAGAATTTTTGCATTATTGAATGTATGTGCTAGGAAGTCGAGTTCTGGCATCCTCTGATAACCAAATTTCTTTTCTATCCTCCACTATATCAATCATGATAAAAGCCCCTGCCAAAGCCCTAACTCAAGCCATGCTTCTGGCATATCGTGAAACAAATCAGCAGGGGAAAAAAGCAAAACCCACAAGATGCTCTGGTCCAGTATTTTTTAATGTAAGATTCAAGGATATTGATGCTTTACCTCATCAGATAAATATTTGTAACACAGTTGCTTTCCCAGGGTTAAACCAGGATCAAATGCTGCTGAAACTGCGGCTCATTTGCTCTGACAGATCCTGAGTAGCTTAAAAATGAGTTTTGGTGAGATGTGAGGCCTTGCACATGCCAAGCAATGGCACTGGTGCCTTCCCTGATGGAAACTCAGCTCCCAGAGTGTCCCAGGGTCCCCTAAACACAGAAAACCCCAATGGGCTGTGGGGAGCTCTGAGCATGGGTGCAGAGGGACCCTTGGCGTAGGAGAGAGGGGTGGGATGGTGGGGATGGAGGGAGACCAGGGATTTCTGCAGCCAGGGCTGGGAACTTGTGGTTTATTGCAAAGGGCCTGGGTGCAGGGCCCTGCTGGGAGCTGCCAAACACAGCTCAGAGCAGGACAGAGAGAAGAGAGGGGGAGAGAGGATGAAAGAGAGAGTAAGAGAGCAAGGTTCCCATTACAATACCATGAATCTTCTTCTGTGCTGAATATTCTCATTCTCACTAACCAATCTAGTACAAGATACAAATCCTACAGCATTTCCATACAGCCTAGAAGAATCATTACATTCCCACACTGGGTTACATTTTAAACCCTAAAAACTCCTCTTTGGGCCCCTTCTGCCAAGCTGGCAGGGTCTGCTCTGAGCCTTGGGCCTGTCTGCAAGCAGAGGGCATTGTTTGATCCAAAGGGGATCACCTTCAGCTGGCCATGCCATTGTTTTCCAGTTGTTCAGTAACTGAGGGATCTCAAAGCTTGCTTTCATTTCAATCTTGCTTATAGTTTCTATATTTTCAAAATCTTTTGCCAGGCAATCATATTTATAAGGCTTTCCTGTTTCATCTTCCCCAACACCTTGGCCCTTTGCCTCTTTGTGATGGGCATGTCCAGGGATGTCTGATGCACACTCAAGTCCTCAAACACAGAACCTCACTGGGTTCTGGGGAGCTCTGTGCGTGGAGTGATGGGCAAGGGACCCTTGGCCCTTTGCCTGTTTGTGATATCTCCTGCATACAAAGAGGATTCTTTTTCAGAATCTCTATTTTATCACTTCCCTGACCCATTAGCTTGCTCAGCGCATCAACAACAGCTCAGCTCCAGGGCTGGCATCCCCTGAAGACCCCTGTGGCACTCAGGGGAGCCAGGCCGAGCTCAGCACCAGGGCTGGCATCCCTGCCAGGACCTGTGGCCACCTGGCGTGCCCGGCTGGCCGAGCACAAGGTGCCTGTGTGGTCCCGGCTCTGTTTTGCGTTTAAGTCCAAACCTGCGAGCTGCCGGCTGCAGGCTCTCGCTGCTGCAGCAGGCTGGGGTGGGAGAAGGGACAGAGCTGCCAGCTGCAGCTGCTCCCCGCTCCAGGAGCTGATGGGGGATTAGCCCACAGCGTGTCTTTACAAATTGTCAGCTCCCAGAGTACACAAAGCAAAGCGCTGAGCACTGAGTGCCTCAGCACAGAGGCAGAGGCAGAGATTTCGGGAACCTGATAGCGCTTTCCAGCCAGACACAGAGAGTGTGGACCCGGCCTCCTGCAGCCCTGCAGAGCACAGCCTTGGCAAGCTCAGCTTTGGGGCTGGTGGCTCCTGCCTGCAGCCCTGCAGAGCCCAGCCCATCCCACAGCATCCCAGCCTTAGCAAGCTCAGCTTTGGGGCTACTCCTGCCTGCAGCCCCACCAAGCTCAGTTTATCCCACAGCAGCTCGACCTTAGCAAGCTCAGCTTTGGGGCTGTGGTTCCTGCCTGCAGCCCCAAAGCTGCAGTTTATTCCACTGCAGCTTATTCCACTGCAGTTTATTCCACTGCAGCTCAGTCTTAGCAAGCTCAGCTTTGGGGCTACTCTTTCCTGCAGCCCTGCAGAACCCAGCATTGGTAAGCTGGGATTTGGGGCTGGTGGCTCCTATCTACAGCCCTGCAGAGCCCAGCCTATCTCACAGCAGCTCAGCCTTGCCAAGCTCAGCTTTGGGGCTACTCCTGCCCGCAGCCCCACCAAGCCCAGTTTATTCCACAGCAGCCCAGCCTTGCCAAGCTCAGCTTTGGGGCTGCTCCTGCGTGCGGCCCTGCAGAGCCTGTCCCTCTCCAGGCTGGATCCCCACAAAGCAGAGAGGGTTTGTAGCCACCAGAGCTCCCTCCTGGGATGTGCTGGGACACACAAAGCCGTTCCCTGCTCTGCAGTGCCCATGCCAAGGGCTGGGGCCTCCCCTCTGGCTGCCCTGCCACGCACGGTGGCAGAGCTGGGAGCTCTCGCTACTCGTTCCACGGGAACTTCCGACATCTCAAAATTTTTGTTTTCATTCTGGCTTGGAATGAGGACAAATATTTCAGAAATTTCCTGGATAACATAAAGTTTAAAATATCCTCCGCACTAAAATAGAAGTGTTGGGCTATCTCAGCTCTTGCATTATGTCATATCATACCAGCTCGCAGTAAACTGTGCAGAGTCACAGATGACTTCTCACGAGGAGACATAAACAAAAATACAAATAATGTCAGCAGGGAGGAAAAATGAAACGCTGAAATGACAAATTCTCTAAAACTACTTTTTCTCCCCTTGTACAAATTAATTCTCCGTGGGAAATCGCTTGGAATTTTTTTAAAAAAGAGCACGGTCTGGCCAAAGCAGCTCCGCTGTTCTCCGGAGCAGGAGGAACGCGGTGCCGGCGCTCCCCTCCAGCCCGTCCAGCCGCAGTCCCGCGGTTCCTTCAGCCGGGCTGCTCCGGGATGTCCCTGCCCCCGGCTCCCCGGCCGTGCTGGACCCTTTATCATGTTCCTCGCTAACCCAGGGCAGGCGAGCCCGGCGCTGCCCGGGGCCCGGCTGTCAAAGCACCGTTAGCCCCGGGATGGATCTCACCGGGGACAGATAACGCCGGGGGCACAGATAACACCGGGATAGATCGCACCGGGAGCACAGATATCCCGGGATGATCGCACCGGGAGCACGGGTAACCCCGGGATGATCGCACCGAGAGCACAGCAAATAGATCGCACCGGGGGCACAGATAACGCCGGTATAGATCGTACCGGGGAGCACCGATAACACCGGGATGATCCCACCGGGAGTGCAGATAACACCGGGATAGATCACACCGGGAGCACCGATAACTCTGGCATAGATCGCCCCGGGGAGCAGGGATAGATCGCACCGGGGGCACAGATAACACCGGCATGGATCGCACCGGGGAGCACAGCGGATAGATTCCACCGGGAGCACAGGGGATAAATCGCACCGGGGAGCACCGATAACACCGGGATAGATCGCACCGAGAACACCGATAACACCGGGGACAGATAACCCCGGCATAAAATCGCACCGGGGATAGATAACACCGGCATGGATCGGCACAGATAATACCGGGATGATCGCACCGGGAGCACCGCTAACCCCGGCATAGATCGCACCGGGGACACAGATAACACCGGCATAGATCGCACCGGGGACACAGATAATCCCGGCATGGATCGGCACAGATAACCCGGGGATGATCGCACCGGTAGCACCGATAACCCCGGCATAGATCGCACCGGGAGCACAGATAACACCGGCATAGATCGCACCGGGGACACAGATAATCCCGGCATGGATCGGCACAGATAACCCGGGGATGATCGCACCGGTAGCACCGATAACCCCGGTATCATCGCACCGGGGAGCACAGATAACCCTGGCATGGATCGGCACCGATAACCCCGGGATGACCGCACCGGGGACACAGATAATCCTGGCACGGATCGGCACCGATAACACCGGCACCATCGCACCGGGGAGCACCGATAACCCCGGGATGACCGCACCGGGGACACAGATAATCCCGGCACGGATCGGCACCGATAACACCGGCACCATCGCACCGGGGAGCACCGATAACCCCGGGATGACCGCACCGGGGACACAGATAATCCCGGCACGGATCGGCACCGATAACACCGGTACCATCGCACCGTGGGCGCGGGCCGAGCGGCTCCGCGGCAGCCCAGGGCGGGTTCGGCGCTGCCGCCCTGCCCGGTGCCGCGGCACGGCGCTTACCTGGCTCAGCTCCGCTCGGCCGGGGCTGCCTCCTGCCCTCCCTGCGCCCCGCTCATGGCCCGCCCGGGCTCCGCTCAGCGCCCCGAGCCGCCGGGGCTCCGCGGCGGGCAGAGCTGCGGGCGCCGGCGGGCTGCCATCCCCCTGCCTGCCCCGTGCCTCTCCAGAAAGGCACTGCTGGGAAGGAGTGCCGGGGCTCATGTCTCCGGTGCTGTATCCACCCCTTCCCACCCTCTTGGGGTTCGCTCCTGCCAGTTCCACTTGTGGGCTGTCCTCACCACTTTGGGCCTTTCTACCGCTCCCCTTCTTGTGGCTCTGGATGTCACCACAGACACGCTTTTATGAGAGTGGGCTTGTGCAAGGCTTGTATAAAGTGTTCTCAGAAATACGAGGTCCTGTCATTTGTAAAACTAATAAAAATGTCCAATAATTTTTACAAGGGAAAAATGAGTCATTGGAAGGCACATTTCTCATTACTGGCATTTTACAATTAAAATGAGCATCTATTGAATCAATCCAAAGCTCTTATTGTTAGCAGACACTAATAACTTCCTGAGCTATTGAAGATACTTTTTTTCTGAAGAAACATGACCCTTTGCCACGGCATTTCTCGTTGAGAGTGGTATCCAGCTGAGACCAGCTCTGCTCAGCTCCTGCTGGAGGCTTTTCAAACACATCCTGATGAGACTGGTGGCTATAACTGGGTGGGAAATTGTTTTTAAGCCCTCAAAAATGTTCGAGATTTCAAAATTTTTCCCGCTCCACATGGGGACGAAACCAGAATTGTTCAACATTTTTACAAAAAAAAAAAAAAAAAAAAAAGTCCTCATGGAAACATCTCCGGAATAGCCAATAGCCATGGGTCACACTGAGCCAGAGGAGCTCAGACTGCCACCATGGTGGCTGTCCTGGCATCAGCCAAATTTGCTCCCAGGGTGGGACACCCATCGTGGACTTCCTGACCTTTTCTAGTGAAAGATTAAATAATTTAAACTTTCCTGGTTTCTCTACAGCTGCTGTGTGTGCCTGGCAGAACCAGCCAGGCCAGCAGAGTGGAGGCATCACCACCTCCTGCCTTTGGAAGACCAAGGATTTTGCAGCTGCTTGTGCTTTGAGGACATTATATACAGTCAGAGCCTAATTTTCAACAGGCACCAAGCCCATCTGCTGCTGCTTTCTGAAGGCCAGCCTCCCTCCAGATGTCTTGGGATGGATCCTGGTCACCGTAGCCACCACCTGCCTTTTGGAAATGGGCACCCTGATGGAACAGAAGGTGTGGTCTGAGGAGGATTCAATGAGAAGAAGTCCCACAGAAGCACAGGGAGACTCTGAGTGCCTTCCTTGTCCATGGGGACTCATTTCAGCCTCGGGAGATGAGACCAAGGAGAGCCAGCCTGACTGCAGGACTTGTTTCTCAACGTTACTCCAGATGACAAAAAGAGATCAAAATGCAAAACCCATTTTTTCCTTCAGCTGATGTGTCCAGGGAAATCTCCCAGTGCAGGATTTAGCAGAGGAGCTCCAGGTTGCTGTCTGGCTCTTTTTCTGTGCACAGCCACCTGTACATCCTCAAGGCAGAGTGGGAAGGCCTTCCCCTGCCATGATGCCAGAGCAGAGAAGCCAAATTGTGCCATGTGCTCAGTGAATACAGAGAGTTTCTGAGTGTGAATCTTTCCTCTCAAGCCCCAGCGGGCCCCAGGCAGCCAGGCTGCTGTCACTTGTGGGGAGCTTCAGTTCCTATTTGTACTATCAAACACGTGCAAAGCTTGTGAAAAACTGCCATGAAATCCCAGTGCACAGCAGGAACAATCCTGGCTCCTAAACACTGAGTGCCCTGCCAAAGGGCTGGCAAATGCAGATCCTGCTGGGAGGAGGCATCCAGATGCCACATCTGCCACCACAGCTCCTCTTAGTGCAGATCTGCAGGAGAGCAGCCCCAGCCTCCCCAGAAGCCAGTTCTTTTCCAGAAATAAACACCTGCAGCACTCAGAGACATCCATCACGGAGGTTTCACTCTGTCTTGGGTGGAAGAGTCCTTATCTGCATGGAGTTTGGTTTTTTCTGGCTGAGCAGTCCAAAGTGGGCACAACAGAAGGATGCCAGGCTCTGCTCCCTGGGCACCACGCTCAGGGCTCTCCTGTCCCCATGGCTCTCTGGAAGGGATGGCTCTGTCCCCTGGGAAAGCTCCCTGGGAGTGGGGATGCTGATGTTGGGGAGAAGCAGATGAGTTTGTTTTCCATTCTCTGCTGTTGTGCAATGGCCCCAGCTCTGGAGACACTTCCCACTCCTTTTCCTTTGCTACTGAGCATGGGGGTTGAACCACAATGTGTATTGTCATTTATAAGCTCTGTAGGACCCTCCTGGGACCCACGTACATAAATCATGGGTTTGCTTGAGCATTCCTTTTTTTCCTCTTGCATCCTTGCAACACAGCTTCTGCCTGTCCTGCCTGTCTGCAAGCCCGAGCCTTTTGCAGGATTTGGAGCCCTGTTCCCCAGAAGGTCTGTGCTCTGTGCTGCTGCCATGCTCATATGCTCCTGCTCCAAAGGGAGAGCCTTGGGAGCGAGCTGCTAATGCTCCTTCCTGCTGAGGCTGCCAGGTGCCTGAGCACAGCACACACAGCGGGCACAGCCGACAAAAACGCCGGGAAATTCCCTTTATGGCTCTGTGTTTCCTGCTACATTTTTATGGGATTTCCCCAGCACCCAAGAGCTGGCAAAACCTGCTGCCAGGAGGGGACAGGGCACCAGGAGGGGACAGGGCACCAGGAGGGGACAGGTACCAGGAGGGGACAGGGCAGCAGGAGGGGACAGGACAGCAGGAGGGGACAGGACACCAGGAGGGGACAGGACAGCAGGAGGGGACAGGGTAACACGAGGGGACAGGGCACCAGGAGGGGACAGGACAGCAGGAGGGGACAGGGTAACACGAGGGGACAGGGCACCAGGAGGGGACAGGACAGCAGGAGGGGACAGGGTAACACGAGGGGACAGGGCACCAGGAGGGGACAGGACAGCAGGAGGGGACAGGTACCAGGAGGGGACAGGGCACCAGGAGGGGACAGGGCACCAGGAGGGGACAGGACAGCAGGAGGGGACAGGGTAACACGAGGGGACAGGGCACCAGGAGGGGACAGGACAGCAGGAGGGGACAGGTACCAGGAGGGGACAGGACACCAGGAGGGGACAGGACAGCAGGAGGGGACAGGGTAACACGAGGGGACAGGGCACCAGGAGGGTGTCATCATAGAGCACCACACAGCACAAAGCACCACGACTCCATCAGAAAGGTGCAAGAGAGATTTATTACAGCAGCATTTTACTTTTATACATTTTCCAGATATTTCCATTCCCTTCACATACACATTGGTTATAGGAAAGGAACAAAGTTCTCAGTGGGTGATCAAGGAGCCAGTGGGTGATCAAGGAGTCATTTTGTGAGCCTTTCTTGAGTCTGTATCTCTCACCTTTCTCTCCTTCATCACGTCCCCATGGTGACAACCTCGGTGTCTCCCTCAGGAGAGATAAGGGACTTTCCTTATCATCAGGAAGCTTTGCTGGCTCACAAGAACAGCACAGAATGGCTTTCCTACAGGAGGGGACAGGGCTGGAGGTGCCACCAGCCTGGCCAGGTTCCCCTGCAGGGACAGTGCCAGGTGCCACCACAGGGACTGTGCCAGGTGCCATTGCAGCGACAGTGCCAGGTGCAGGGACAGTGCCAGGTGCCACCTCAGAGACAGTGCCAGGTGCCACCTCGGGGACAGTGCCAGCTGGCACTGCAGGACACTGCCAGGTGTGGGGACAGTGCCAGGTGCCACCACAGAGACAGTGCCAGGTGCCACCATAGGGGCAGCTCACAGGTGCCACCACAGGGACAGTGCCAGGTGCCACCTCAGGGGCAGCTCACAGGTGCCACCATAGAGACAGTCCCAGTGCCACAGCAGGGACAGTTCCAGGTGCCACCGCAGGGACAGTGCCACTGCAGGGACAACTCACAGGTGCCACCGCAAGGACAGTGCCACTGCAGGGACAACTCACAGGTGCCACCGCAAGGACAGTGCCAACTGCTAACATAGGGACATCCCAGGTGCCACCACAGGGACAGTTCACAGGTGTCACCACAGGGACAGACCCAGGTGCCACCTCGGGGACAATCCCAGGTGCCACCTCGGGGACAATGCCAGGTGCCACGGCAGGGACAATGCCAGGTACTGGGACAGTGCCAGGTGCCACTGCAGGGACAGTGCCAGGTGTCACCGCAGGCTGTCGGGCCCCGGGGCTGCCGTGTGCCCTGCCGGCAGTGAATTTGGGACATCGGCTGATGTCGCCGGATTTCCTGCCCCCGCCGGGAGCGCACAATAGGGGCACAGGCTGCTCCGCAGACACCCTAATCCCCCGCGATTGTGCCGCCTCTCGGGGGGTGACAATGGCTCAATGGACGTTTGCAAGGTTAGCAGGAACGTTAATCCTTACAGAAGAAAAATGTGACAATTACTTCATGCCGCGGCTGGGAGCTTTTGTGCAGCCCTTTCTGGGCAGTGTCCCATGGACAGGCGCTGCTTGCCCGGGTACCTGCGACAAGAGGGGACATCAGCCTGTGCTGCCGTGCCTGGAATTCCCTTGGAATTGTCCCTTGGAATTCCCATTCGAGCCAGGGAGTTTCTGCCACCGCCCAGTGAAAGCACAAACGCGTCCATGGTCACGGCACAGGCGGCTCTGGGGAGCAACAGAGCTTTTTGTTGTCTCAGCTTTAATTCCCAGAAAATCGGGTGTCTCTTACAATTCAGAAATGCTGCAGGAGAAATGCAGCTGGGGAAGGAGAACGTGGAGAGGGCACACGCCTGCCATGCTCCGAGCAGGGCCCAGAGGAGGGGCAGGAGGGGGAGATGGGGGGCTTGGAGGGGCTGGGGAAGAGGGAACAGCGGAATTTTGGTGACTGGACAGGGTTGGTGATGGCACCATCCTGGAGGGAGAGCAGGGGGCTTGGAGGGGCTGGGGAAGATGGAACAGCGGAGTTTTGGTGACTTGGGACAGTGATACCAAAGGTTGGTGAGGCACCATCCGGGAGGAGGGCAGAGGGGCTTGGAGGGGCTGGGGAAGAGGCAACAGCAGAATATTGGTGATTGGACAGGGTTGGTGATGGCACCATCCAGGAGGGAGAGATGGGGGGCTCAGAGGGGCTGGGGAAGATGGAACAGCGGAATTTTGGGCAGTGATCCCAAGGATTGGTGGTGGCACCATCCAGGAGGAGGGCAGGGGGGCTTGGAGGGGCTGGGGGAGATGGAACAGCAGAATTTTGGGCAGTGATCCCAAGGGTTGATGATGGCACCATCCCGGAGCAGGGCAGGGAGCCGCCGTCCTGCAGAGCTGATCAGACCTGCCCCGCGGTCCCGGGGGTGGGCAGAGCCCTCGGCTCGGAGCCTGGGAGTGCTGTGCGAGTGCCATTGTGTCAGCAGAGCCTCGGCCGCTCCTTCTGGCCCCGGGGATGTGCAGGAATGAGCCACGCTGGGCGCTGCCGGCGCGCAGAGAGCTGCGACAGCCATGCCGGGATTCCTCCGGCTGCAGCGGCGGCCGGGGCGAGGGAAGGAAGGGATGAAGCGCTGAGATCACAGCCGAGATCCCGCCTGCTCGCCCAGAGGCAGCGCAGCAGCCCCGCCAACCTGCTGCCGGCGGCGCTGGCGAAAGTGTCGCCGTGCTGTCCCCGCCTGACCCCGCCGAGCTCCGCAGCGCAGGGCAGCGGGGACAGCCGGGACCCCGCAGGGACCTGGGGCATGCCCTGAGCCTGGACACATCGCCAGGTGTCCCTGCGTGAGAGTCCTGGCTGTCCTTGCTTGGGATATCACCAAAGCAATCCCTGGGGGAGAGGGGAGATGCCAGAGGCAGAGTCAGATCGCTGTGGGCAGCTCGGGGCAGCCTTTCCTCACCTGTCCCTGCCCTCACTCACCTGTCCCTGCCCTTTCTCAGCTGTCCCTGCCCTCACTCACCTGTCCCTGCCCTCCCTCACTGGTTCCTTCCCTCTCTCCTATTCCTGGCCACACCTGGGATGTCACCAAACCAACCCCTCAGAGAGAGGGGAGCTTCCAAAGGCAGAGCCAGATCGCCGTGGGCAGCTCGGGGCAGCCTTCCCTCACCTGCTCCTTCCCTCCCTCACCTGTCCCTTCCCTCAGCTGTCTCTGCCTTCCTTCATCTGCTCTTTCTCTCACCTGTCCCTTCTCTACCTCACCTGTCCCTTCCCACCCTCACTGTCCTTTCCCTCCCTCACCTTCTCCTTCCTTCCCTCACCTATCCCTCACCTGTCCCTTCCCTCCCGTCCCTGCCGCCCCCCGGGCACACCGGGCAGGGCAGGAGGGCTCGCTGTGCCCGCAGCAGGTGGGGCCGAGCCCCGATCCCCTCCCCGGTGCCCCCCAGGTGCCCCCAGCCCCATTTTCGGGGCACACCGAGCCTGTGCGCGCTCTGCGGCCCTGCCGGAGCCATCGCGGCTCTGCGGGCTGCGAGCTCAAATCTGCCTCTGATTAAACCGGCCCTTTGTAATATAACCTATATGAGCCTGCACTTAACACCCATCATGGTGAGGAAAGCCCAGGCTCTGTTCCAGCCGCTCGGGCTGCGTGCCTCCGGGGCAGATCTCCCAGGGACACCCAACTGCCGGGGCAGGAACTTGGATGCATTTCTGTGCGGATCCTTCCCCCTCCGAGAGAGGCACAATGGGGCTTTGCATGAGTGATACAAACATGCCAGTTGTACTTAAGGTTGACAAATAATGTAAACCACACAATCTGGTTTGAGGGAAACGGCTTCGCCACAATTTATTTTAGTGCTTTAAACATCACGCCAAACTCTGTAGTGAATTGCTAAATTAATGCCGGGCTGCCATCTAAATAGACATCTTCAGATCACAAGCATGTTATAGGGGGAATGGTTTCCTTTGAAATGGTTCCCACAGCTTAAAGGCTGCGCAGAGAAAAAATGTGCCCAGGATTCAATTGCTGCCAACATGTGGTGGCCACATTTCTCCACTGCTATTGGCCAAGATGAGCAGTACAGCTGAGGAAGCATCATCGGAGGTGCAGAGATAAACTGGCGATTGCAGGGAGACAGGGAATGCCACGAGCAGCTCGCTCTGAGGAAATGGGTGAAGCCAAAGAGCCTCTGTTCCAAGCTCTCAGCCTGGAAAAATGTGCCCTGCCCAGGAAGGCAGCTGGTTGTTCCCATGACACATTTTCTGGGCTGTTTGGGATGAAACAGAGCCCAACGACTGCACAGTGATGTGTCCTGCACTCCTGGTTTCACACGGGTGCCTTGGCTGATGCTTTCAGCTCTGCTGCTCCCACATCCTTACAGCCTGGCCCTGCACCTCCTGACACAGAAACCTGCCAGATTGGCATGGGGAGATGGAGCTCTGGGGCCAGTGATCCCCACAGGTGACAGGGAAGGGGACAAATGAGAGCAGGACATCTTCCTTCCAGCTGGGGAGGTTCATGGTGTGCACTCAAACCCCACATGTGCACTTCAAACTGGAGATAGCCCAGCACCCACTGACCAAGAGTGGAAAAAGGAGACAAAGGAGAGGGAAGGGAGCAGTCACAGTCGTTTGTCCACTGTTCCCAGCCTGGCAAGCTGGGGCTTGTTTCCCCATCACCAGCCTGAAGTCCATCTTCCATGATTTCGTGGCTCAGTCGCTCTTTCCCCTTATGGTTTCCTTCAGCTGAGCTGGAGGAAGAATAAAGAAATGTCTCTCTGGGCCCCAGCCTCTTGCAGGGCTCATAAATATGTCTCTGCTTAAAAACTCAAGGATTAATTAACTCATGAGTATCTCCTAACCAAAGTTCTGGGAAGGAGCACCCTCCTGCGTGGGAGGCAGCACATCTGTGGGAGGTTTCCCTGGGGCCTCTCCCCTTTCCCTGGGACCTCTCCCCTTTCATCTCCTGGCTGGGGCAGACCCGGGGCCAAGCAGTGCCCACCAGGAGGGATCCTGGCCTGGCAGTGCCCCTGCATGCCAGCTGTGCCCTGCTGGGCCCCCACGGGGCACCTGGGTGGCCACCAGCACGGGCTGCGTTGCCGTGTTGCCTCCACAGTGTTTTCAATTAGGTGCCTGACAATGCCCAGGCTTGGTGGTCCCTCATAAATTTGGAGCGCTGACGGTGCCATGGGAGAGTTTGGGCCAAGGGGAGGTGGTGCCTGGGGGCGCATCACGGGGCTGGGCTCTCTGGACACTCCAGCCCTGCTGAGCCCCTGCCAGAGCTGCCAGCCCCGATCCTGCTGGGGTTACTGAGCCCTGCCCATGGCTGCCACCTCATCCCTGTGTCCTGTCCCACCTGGGGAGCTGCCAGCCCTGTCCTGTCCCACCTGGGGAGCTGCCAGCCCCATTCCTGGTGGGATGGATGAGCCCTGCCTATGGCTGCCACCTCATCCCCATGCTCTGTCCCACCTGGGGAGCTGCCACCCCCATTGCTGCTGGGGTTACTGAGTCCTGCCCATGGCTGCCAACCTTGTCCCTGTGTCCTGTCACACCTGGGGAGCTGCCAGCTGCACTGCTGGTGGGGTGGCTGAGCCCTCCCAGTGGCTCCCACCTTGTCCCCAGGCCCTGTCCCACCTGGGGAGCTTTCAGCCCCATTCCTACTGGGATGGATGAGCCCTGCCTGTGTCTCCCACCTTGTCCCCATGTTCTGTCCCACCTGGGGAGCTGCCAGCTGCATTCCTGGTGGGATGGATGAGCCCTGCCCATGGCTGCCACCTCATCCCCATGTCCTGTCCTATCTGGGGAGCTGCCAGCTGCTCCTACCTCGTCCCTGTGTCCCACCTGGGGAACTGCCAGCCCCATTGCTGGTGGGATGGATGACCCCTGCCAGTGGCTCCCACCTTGTCCCCATGCCCTGTCCCACCTGGAGAGCTGCCAGCCCCACTGCTGGGTGCTGGTAGGTGCAGGACAGGCTCCCTCCCTGCTGTCTCTGCCTGCTCTGGAGGCTGCAGGCTCGGGGCAGAGCAGCTCAGGGCACTGCAGGATGGTGGGCAGGAGCTCGTCCCACCCTGACAGCGCCTCTGCTTTGGCATTTGCTCAGGCTCAGCCTGGCACTGGCTTTACCCAAGTGGTCCCACGTGGCCATGGGCACCCTGGCCAGGGCTCTGGGCTGCTCTGTGCCCCCAGGGTGTCTCCAGCAGGCGTCTGGTCCCTGGCACGGGCTGTGAGCCCAGCCATGGCCAGTCTCTGAGGAGCTGAGCTGCCAGCAGCCACTCCTCCTGCAGCAGCTCTGAGCAGAGCTGCTCCGACACAAACAACTTTTGCAACATGTTTTGTTTCCCACCATTGCATTTAAAAAGTAAATAAATTAAACTCATTTTTGCTGCCACTTTGCTCTGTCAAGTGTAACCTGAGCGCTGCTGGCGGGGGAAGCAGTGCAGGATGCCAGGCTGGGCTGGAGCCTGGAGCTGGGCAGGGAGAGGGGACACAGAGGAGGGACACACACAGGAGGGACACACAGGAGCTGAGCTGAACCTGTGCCTGTGACCCATTCTGCCCTGCTCAGCCCCTTTTGGAGAGAAATGGCCCTCATGGAGAGCTGGGCTGGTGCTGCCATGGAGAGGGTGCAGGGAGCTGAGATACAGAGCTGGGCAGGGACCAGCCATGGCACACACTGCAGATGGGGCTGGAGGTGTCCCCCAGGCTGTCCCCAAGCCTCTCTTCACTCTGCTGTGTCACACAGCTGCAGATGGGGCTGGTGGTCCTGAATTCCTGGTTTACTGCTGGTGGCTGATGCTCTCAGCACTGCTGCTCCCACATCCCTACAGCCTTGTCCTGCACCTCCTGACACAGAAACCTGCCAGATCCCCTCGGCATGGGGAGATGGAACTCTGGGGCCAGAGATCCCCACAGGTGACAGGGAAGGGGACAAATGAGAGCAGGACATCTTCCTTCCAGCTGGGGAGGTTCATGGTGTGCGCTCAAACCCCACATGTGCACTTCAAACTGGAGATAGCCCAGCACCCACTGACCAAGAGTGGAAAAAGGAGACAAAAGAGAGGGAAGGGAGCAGTCACAGTCATTTGTCCACTGTTCCCAGCCTGGCAAGCTGGGGCTTGTTTCCCCATCACCAGCCTGAAGTCAATCTTCCATGATTTCATGGCTCAGCCGCTCTTTCCCCTTATGGTGTCCCCCAGGCTGTCCCCAGGTGTCCCTTCACTCTGCTGTGTCACACAGCTGCAGGTGAGGCTGGAGGTGTCCCCAAGTTGTCCCCAGGCCTCCCTTCACTCTGCTGAGTCACTTCACCTCCCTCACAGCCTCTGCAGGGATGGTGCTGCCACCTCAGGCTGTGCACATCCACCCTGGGCTGCTGTGTGCCACACGGGCTGCACACACAGTGTCACCCACACAGAGTGTCACCCACTCACAGTGTCACCCAGAGAGTGTCACCCACACAGTGTGTGGCTGGGGGCAGTGCCCTCCAAATCCCCACACAGCCGGGGGACAGCCCAGGTGCTCTGTGCCCTTGGGCAGTTGTGACGGTGTTCACAGGGGTTCTTGGATGAGGGAAGAGATGAGGATCTGACTCCATGTTTCAGAAGGCTGATTTATTATTTTATGATATATATTATATTAAAACTATACTAAAAGAATAGAAGAAAGGATTTCATCAGAAGGCTGGCTAAGAATAGAATAGCAAAGAATGATAGCAAAGTTTTGTGTCTCAGACTCTCTGTCCAAGCCAGCTGGACTGTGATCGGCCATTAATTAGAAACAACCACATGAGGCCAATCACAGATGCACCTGTTGCATTCCACAGCAGCAGATAATCAATGTTTACATTTTATTCCTGAGGCCTCCCAGCTTCTCAGGAGGAAAAAATCCTAAAGAAAAGGATTTTTCATAAAAGTAGTCTGTGACAGGCAGTGCCCTCCAAATCCCCACAAAGGAGCAGCAGGGAGGGATCCCTTTGCACTGGGAGCTCCATCAGGGGCCTGGGTTTTCTCCTGCCTGTGAAGGCAGCTGTCTGCACCCGGGACAGACCTTGGCTCCTCTGGCACGGCAGCCCAAGCACCCACTGATGTCATTCATGTGCAATGGAGCTTGGCCCTGGGTGAGAGAGGGCTCAGGCTGCTTCCAGCTGGCCTCCTCGCTGCTTCTCTGGGACATAATTAATTGTCTCTGTTGGAAGGGTAGTTTCCAGCTAAGCAGGGATCCTCTGGGTTTAAAAGTCAGCGAAAGTGATTTCCAAAGCACGGGACACCCTTTCCTCTCAAGAGCTGGCTTGGAGAGGCAGCAGCAGCACTCCTGCCTGCCCCAATGCCATGCTGCTTTGTTTTTGGACAAGCCTGACTGTCTGGCTTTATCAGACACCTGTGGGCACGGCCTGGTTCTCTGCAGCACCATGGCACACAGCTCTCCATGGGCACAGCTGTGCCAGCTGTGCAGGGTGTGCTGGCCCTGAGCACTGGCAGTGGCTGCAGACCAATCCACGCACTTGGCCCTCTCCTTCTTCCACAGAGCTTCCTCCTTTTGCCTTTGCACTGCCTGCAGCAAGGTTGCACCGTGCTGGATGCCCAGAGAGCTCCTGCCCTTTATCAGCTTCAGCCCCAGCTCTGGGAGATGGCAGGGAGGGCACCCAGCATCAGCTAGGCCTGACAAGATCAGGGTGCCCAGGGTGCTGTCTCCATCTCCACCCTGGTCATTTGCAGAGGTGTTTGATGAAACAGCTACCTCCATCCCATCCCATCGCATCCCATCGCATCCCATCGCATCCCATCCCATCCCATCCCATCCCATCCCATCCCATCCCATCCCCATCCCATCCCATCCCCATCCCATCCCCATCCCCATCCCCATGGGTGCTCCCATCAGGTTCCTCTCAGAGCAGGAGGAGAAGAGCAAACATTGCAGCAAAACTGTTTTACCAGAAAACACGCAAGTGACTCTTTTAATAACGACATCCAAATGAAAACAACGTGAGCTTCAAAGTCTGTCCTCAGGGTGCTTTGTGGTTCATGGGCTTTCATTTCTGCCAGCAGTGCTCCTTTCCATCCCAGGGAAGGCACCCAGGAGCACCAGCCCCTTCCTGAGGTGTAGGAGTGATGGGGGTAGGAGGGTTGGGATGGACAGAGACCAGAGATCTCTGAAGTCAGGGCTGGAATTTGTGGTTTATTGCAAAGGGCCTGGGTACAGGGCCCTGCTGGGAGCTGCCAAACACAGCTCAGAGCAACCCCAAAGAGGTAAAGAAGATGAGAGAGCAAGAGAGGATGAGAGGGTAAGAGAGTAAGAGACCAAGGTCCCCATTACAATACCATAAATCTTCTTCTGTCCTGAATATTCTGATTCTCACTAACCAATCTAGTACAAGATACAAATCCTACAGCATTTCCATACAGCCTATAAGAATCATTACATTTCCACATTGGGTTACATTTTAAACCCTAAAAACTCCTCTTTGAGCCCTTCTGCCAAGCTGGCAGGGTCTGCTCTGAGCCTTGGGCCTGTCTGCAAGCAGAGGGGATTGTTTGATCCAAAGGGGATCACCTTCAGCTGGCCATGCCATTGTTTTCCAGTTGTTCAGTAACTGAGGGATCTCAAAGCTTGCTTTCATTTCAATCTTGCTTATAGTTTCCATATTCTCAAAATCTTTTGCCAGGCAATCATATTTATAAGACTTGCTTGTTTCACCTTCCCCAAAACTGAGGTGCCTCTCACCACTTGGGCACCCTCACCACAATCTGGGCAGGGAATAGCTGCTGGCAGGGCCTTGCTGGGACACCAGAGATCCTGTCCCTGCCCAAATTCACCCTTCAGCATCTCCTCAGTCCTGCCTTGCCCAGCAGTGCTGGCCAGGATCTGCATGGCCCCGGCTGTGGCTGCTCCAAAGGCCATCTCCTGTTACCCAAATGCAAATGTTGATGTTTGAGGAGGGGAGATGCTGATGAAAACGGAGCTGGCTCTGTTTGTTTGTCAAAGCAGCTATTTTAAACAAGTTCTGTTCACACAGCTTGCAGATCGGAAGGAAGTTTTCCCAGCCATAATATCCTAGCTCAGCGCTGGGCAGACAATGGTTCAGCAGTTGCCCGGGATTAGCTGGTGAAATCAGCCTGGGAAGGACGTCTGGGAAAGGACAGCGCTGGATTTTGTGCTGGGGAGGCTGGGGGGGTCAGGAGCTGCCTGGGGAGCTGGGTGTGGCATTATGAGGGGACAGCCAGGCTCAGAGCAGGGCAATGTGCAGCTGCTCCAGCTCGTCCTGGATGAGAGCTTCAGGACAGCCCTCCCTGGCCCCTCAGCATCCCTGTGTCCTGTTTTTTTTTTTTTTTTCTTAAGGAAAATGGTTAATTGTAAAGTTTTGGATAAGATATCCCAAAGCAGCAAGCCTGAAAACAGGGCACCTTGTCACCTGCAGTGTGATGGGGAGAGGGGAATGGGGAGAGGTGTCCTGCTCCCTGAGCAGGGGGAGCAGGAGACCCCATCAGATATTTTTGCCCCTGACGAAGGAGAGGAATGATGAGGAGGACTCCACTTTATCAGAAGGCTAATTAATTCATATTATATTAATGATTTATTATAGTAATTAATATATTAATTATATAAAATTATATTAACTATTAATTATATATAATTATATTAACTATCCATTATTATAGTAATTAATGATAATATAATAATTAATACGATTAGTAATTAATTACTAATTAATTACTACTATTATATTAATTAATAATAATATAGTAATTAATTACCATATTATTATAGAATAATAATATATTACTCTATATTATATTACGCTATGTCACATTACATCTAAACTGCATCTGCCATTACTACTATTGTAGTAATTAATTACTACTATTATAGTAATTAATTACTACTATTATAGTAATTAATAATGATGTACTAATTAATTCCTATATGATTATAGAATAATACTATATTATATTATATTACACTATATTACATTGCATCTAAACTGAATCTGCCAAGCACCCCACTGCACTCCTCTCGTGATTGTCCCAACACACACAGACCTGGATTTAATTGGTCAGTGAATCAAAACACTCACACCAGAATCCAATTATCAATTCCCTTCAAGTAAACAATCTTCCTTCCACGATGCATTCCCCTTGTGAACAACACAGGAGCAGTAAATGAGATAAGAATTGTTTTTCCTTCCTCTGAGGTTCAGAGAATGTGGAACCCAGAAATATCCTTGGGAAGAATTGTGCCTTGCTTTTCTCTGTGAAATGTGGGGACACTGGGGGTCTCAGGGACACAGAGCCCTCGTGGATGCTGCTCTCACCAAGAGCTCCTCCTGCACCTCCTGTGTTTCTGTTTGGGACATCCAGAGAGGGGCTGTGGCACGGCTGCAGTGCCACCAACATAAGAGGGAGACACAGAAGATTAAAGCAGATTAATCTGGGCCAAGCCTTTGGCTGCTCTGTGGATGCCAAGGCGTGAAAGCTCTGACTCCTGAGGTGCACATGGAAACTCCACCAAGGGGAATTAATTGCAGCAGCACTGGCCCTTACTGTGAATATTTTTTTCATTAAATACTCAGATGAAGCCTTCTGCTTCTTCCTCCTCTTGGTGAATCTTATTGTGATTAAATTAAAGGAATCCTTGTTAAAATGTTAGTATCCTACTAAGGCCATTTGTTGTTTTTCTCAGCTGCCTCTGGCCTCTTTAGAGACTTTGCTGCCTTTTCCTAACATTTTCCAGCTCTTCCCCCTCCAGGCCGCCCTCCCCCCCGTTTCTGAGGCGAACTGGAAAGTTTCAGTTGTGGTTGAGCCGTGGCTGCGGGCGGTGAGTCACGGGAGGATCCCCACTCACAGCTCGTAAACAGCGGGGGAAACACGAGAGGAGAGCTCCTGCCTGGGATGGGATGGGATGGGATGGGATGGGATGGGATGGGATGGGATGGGGGGTCACACTGGGGTGGGCATCAGGGAGGGGATGGGGATGGGGACATGATAGGAATGGGGACATGATGGGGATGGGGAAAGAGACGCAGGGATGGGGATGGGGACATGGGGACGAGGATGGTGGGAAGGGGATGAGGGTGGGGGTGGAGACATGATGGGGATGGAGATAGAGACATGGGGATGGGATGGGTATGGTGGGGAGGAGATGGGGATGGGAGTGGGGATAGGGATGGGACAGGGATGGGGACATGAGGATGGGGATGGGATGGGATGGGATGGGATGGGGGTCATAGCAGGGTGGGCATCGAGGAGGGGATGGTAGGGACATGGGGATGGGGATGGGGACATGGTGGGAATGGGGAAAGAGACATGGGGATGGTGGGGAGGGGATGGGATGGGAAGGGGAACATGAATGGGGATGCGGAGGGTATAGGAATAGGTATGGAGACATGGGGATGGGGATGGTGGGGATGGGGACATGGGGATGGGGATGGGAATGGGAATGGGGACATGATGGGAATGGGGAAGGAGACATGGGATGGGGATGGGGATGGTGGGGAGGGGATGGGGATGGAGACATGATGGGGATGGAGACAGAGACATGAGGATAGGGATGGGGGACAGAATGGGGATGGGAAGGGATGGGATAGGAATGGGGTTGGGAATGGGGATGGAGATGTGGGGATGGGAATAGGAATGTAGGCATGATGGGGATGGGAATGGGATGGGAATGGGGATGGACACAGTGGGGAGGGAATGGGGATGAAGATAGAGACATGGGGATGGAGACATGAGGATGGGGATGGGAATGGGATGGGAATGGAGACATGATGGGGATGGAGAAGGAGAAATAGGGATGGAGATGGGGATGGGATGGTGGGGATGGGATGGGGATGGAGGCGTGATAGGGATGGAGATAGAGACATGGGAATGGGGAGGGAATGGGGATGGGATGGGAATGGGGATGGGATGGAGGTGGTGATGGAGACATGATGGGAATGGGGAAGGAGACACAGGGATGGGGATGAGGATGGTGGGGAGGGGACGGGGACATGATAGAGTTAGAAATGAAGACATGGGGATGGAGACATGGGAATGGGGATGGGGACATGGGGATGGGGAGGGGAATGGGAATGAGGATGGGGATGGAGACGTGGGGATGGGAATGGGGATAGCAATGGGAATGGGGCTGGAGACATGGAGATGGGGATAGGGATAGAGATAGGGATAGGGATAGGGATAGGGATACGGATGGGGATGGAGACTCAGGGATGGGGATGGGTTTAGCGATGGGAATGGGGACCATGCCTCTCCCTGGTGTGCACGGCAAAACCCAGGCTGTTCCCTGTGGCCATCATTGAGCTGGGGGTCAGAGGAGAGCCCCTGGGCCACGCTGCTCCCACTGCTGTGCACGTGGCCATTCCCAACCTGTGTCCCAGCCTCCTGCATCACGGGATGACTGCACAGGGCCCTTCCAGTGACATGACAGCACTGCCTAAAAGCTTGCTAAAAATCCATGGAAAAGTAAAAGAGTGATAGTTTGGGATTTTTTTTTTTCCACAACTAAGGAAAAAAATGCTCATTTGTGGGCATTTTCCATTCAGGAGCATCCTGTGCAAATGCATTGTTCCTCTTTGAATTCCTCAGCATATGGCATTCTGTGCTGTTAGAGTTTAATATTCTTTTCATTACCGATATCTAATACAGACAAGTCTTGAGGGTTACACAAAACATATGTGAGCCTAATTTGTTTTTACTGTGCCACATGGTTTTACTCCCTGCATCATTCAGTTTTTCTTTTTTTTTCTTTTTCTTTTTTTTTTTTGAATCATGTGATCAGCAAAAACTTAATGCTATTTTTAAGCATTGTAAGAAAGTGAAAAACACATTTACTGTGACTGCAGAGGAAAAGGAGAGCAGATTCCCCTCTGCAAAAGTAGCTGTTACAGCGTGATAGCAAAATGACACTGCTGCTGTAAAAATGGCTTTGCTTTGGCAGTGCAGTTTGTCAAAACAGGGCCCAGGAGAATTCCTGCAAATTCTGGGCTTAGAGTGATTGATCTGACTGAGACAGATGAGAATGGGCTTCATAAATATGCAGATTTGAGGTGACAAGGCACCTTTCTGTGGGGGAGCTCACCCTCTTCCTGCCCTTCATCCTTCCCCAAGCTTTCCTCATCTGACACCTCTCTGGAAAGGTGGGCATTAATTGGTTGCATAAATCATCTCTAATGCTCCTTTTACCCCTCAAATTATATTATGGCACCCACACTCCTAGGGAGAATACAGAAATATGAATTTTGGGAGTGCTGGCATTCCCCACGTGAGGAATCCGTGCTTGGTTCTCTGCTCTGCAGTTGTGCCCCCAGTTGGCCACACAGGTTGGGGCTGAGCTTATTTGGGGATTTGGGAATGAGCAGGGAACAGAGAGGGTGGGTCACTGTGTCCTCTCTGCTGCTGGAACAGAAAGGCTGCAGGGGCAGGGTGGGGAGATGCCCATCCAGGCAGGGCCCTGGACATGGGGTTGTGCAATGGAATAACCAAAATTACAGCACAACCAGCCTTAGCTGAAGGTGGATTTTTAGCCCAAATCTGAGCCCTGTGACCCTTAGTGATGGAGACCATCAGAAAAGGAGAGGACATGTTGGGGTTGAGTTTATTTGGGGATTTAGGAGCCTGGGAATGAGCAGAGCAGGGAACAGAGAGGGTGGGTCACTGTGTCCTCTCTGCTGCTGGAACAGAAAGGCTGCAAGCCAGGGTGGGGAGATGCCTGCAGCTCCCTGGGCATGGGGTTGTACAATGGAATAACCAATATTAGAGCACAACCAGCCTTAGCTGAAGGTGGATCTTTAGCCCAAATCTGAGCCCTGTGACCCTCAGTGATGGAGACATCAGAAAAGGAGAAGAAAGGGCAGAGGGAGAAAGGTGCTGCCCACCCATGAGTTCCCTTCCAGAGGTTCTGGGCTGCAGGAGGCTCCTCCATCCAGCACTGGCACTGTGTGGAAGGGGCTAATAGCAGGTTTGTTAGCTAAAAGAGTGAGAAGAAGCTGAGAAGTAAGAAGAAGTTGTTAAGGAGGTTTTTTTTAAGGCTGTAACAAAGGAGATTGGGAAAAGAAAGATAAGAGAATTTTGTAGCTAGACGAAGTATTTTCAGAAAGTTAGCTGAAGTCACTATAACTTTTCACTAATAGTGTTACGTTGATTTATTGTGGCTAATAGTTCAAGTGGAAGAAGCATAAACAATCAGAAAGTGTATAAAAGTCAGCCATGTTCAATAAAAAAAAGTTACCAACTAAAACCACTTATAATCTCTACTTTATACCATAACCACCTCAACAAGAGCAGCACTGGGCTGGTGTGGCAGCTCCATCCGGTGTTGCCACATGCCTGGATCGTGCTGCAGCAGCTCAGGGAAACCTGAGCCCTGGCATGTGGTGCTGCCAGAGAGCTCCAGCCCTCCCCAAGCACAGGAAACGCTGGTGCTGCCACACGCCTGCCTCATCCCCTGCTCCCACACATGTGCCTTGTTAGCAGTGTCAGGAGCCTCCAGCTCGTGGGTGACTGCTAACCACAACCACCAGCATTAACCTCCTGCTTGGAGGTCATTTGCAACAACCCACAGAAATGCCTCGGAACTGGGCTATATTGAAAGAAGCTGGTGCGTTCCTGACATAATTAAAAAAAAAAAAAAAAGCTTTATTATTTATGTATTTGGGCCTTTGAGAATTCTGGAGTAGAGTAATAAAACCGCTGTGGACATCTGGAGCTTCCAGGGCAGGAACCCCAGAGTGGCTGTGGAGTGGGACAGCTCCGTTAATGGGCTGAGGTCACGGCTGCTGCTCTGTGCTGCTCAATCTCAGCACTTGTGTGCATCCAGATGATCCTCTGGGGACCACAGAATCCAGTGTGGAAATTATCTCACCATCCCAGGAGGAGCCTGGCCTGAAAGGTGGAGCCTGGAGCAGCGTATATAAACTAAAGTATTAAATCTTGCATCACATAGCATGGATGGAAGGGCAGAGCAGGATAGCACAGAAATTTCCCAGTGCAAATCTATTCCTTCCTTCCTTCCTTCCTTCCTTCCTTCCTTCCTTCCTTCCTTCCTTCCTTTCCTTCCTTTCCTTCCTTTCCTTCCTTCCTTTCCTTCCTTTCCTTCCTTTCCTTCCTTTCCTTCCTTTTCCTGGATGGAAAACTCTAGAACCTGCAATCAGGGCTCACTGTGGGACTCTCCTGAGCTCATCAGGGTCTGGATGCTCTGGGGGACTGCCCCACATCTGTATCAAACACATCCAACATAAAAAAAAAAACCATTCTGGGGAGCCTGGCCCAGCTGTGCCTTTGGGGGCTCCTGTGGATCACCCAGAACTGGGTGAAGAACCTGGTTCTGTGTCATGGAGCACATCAAAACCTTTGGTTGCACACAAGGGCCTGGCCTTCAACGGGTTAAGGGTGATTGGAAAGATTCCTTTTGTTTAGATTCATTTCAGGTTTCGTGATTTCTGTTATTGCTGCACCAAATCACTTGCAGGCGCTCGAGGTGGGGTGGGCGCTCGGAGAGCAGCAGCAGATGTGGGATAATTGGAAGCACAACAGCAGCCACAGCAAGTGCTGCCCTGGTCCTCAGGGTGCCTCTGAGGCTCAGCACAGCCACCCTGGAAACTGCTCTGGCCACGGGGAGGGCAGGGCAGGGTGGGGTGCAGGATGTGGGACAGCAAATCTCTGCCCTTCGGTGCGTGCTGCAGTTCAGGCTGAGCTCCTGGCATCCTGGCTTGGCTTGGAGGTTGGAGCATTCTGGTTTTCTTTCAGTTTAGAAATAAAGCTGGAAAAGATGGGAATTTCTGCAGAAAGGTGAATTCTCTCTGCCAGGAATTTGGTGAAGGGGCAGACCCAGAAATGTCATGGGTGCTTCAGCAGATGGGCTGTGTGCTGGTGGAGAGGGAAAACCCCAGCATGAACATCATGGGATGGGATGGGATGCCATGGGATGGGATGGGATGGGATGCCATGGGATGCCATGGGATGCCATGGGATGGGATGCCATGGGATGGGACGGGATGCCATGAGTGGCACCTCTCCATCCTGTCACTTTGCTTGCAGCATGCACTTGCCTGCAGCCCCAGTGTGACCTGCTGCAGCTCCCCAGGTGTCCCTGGTGCCAGGTGGGATGGTCACCTGGAGGGCAGGCACTGCCTGGGAGCTGTGAGAGAACCGTCCCCTCCCACTGCAGAGGTGAGTGAGATGCTCTGCTGTCTGCCAGCAGCTCTCCCCTGGGCTGAGGGCAGAATCTGCTCCTTCCTCCCCCCACAGAGCTGCTGTGATAACAGATATCCCTGCCTGGCAAAGCTCACCAGAACCTGCCTTATTCCCAAGGCTTGAGCAGAACCTGCTGCTCCTCCAACACCCACAGAGAGGCTCCTGTCAGGCTGGAATGTGCCTGTGCCAGGCTGAGCAGGGCTGATTGCAATGTGCCCCAAACCTGCTCCCCGTGCTGCCAGAGGGGTGAGAACCAGGAGGCCACACAATGAAAATTCGAAGCAGCCTGTCTTTTATGGAAAATCTTTTTTTTTAGGATTTTTTCGTCCTGAGAAGCTGGGAGGCCTCAGGAACAAAATGTAAACAATGGTTATCTGCTGCTGTGGAATGCAACAGGTGCATCTGTGATTGGTCTCATGTGGTTGTTTCTAATTAATGGCCAATCACAGCCCAGCTGGCTTGGACACAGAGCTCAGGCTACAAACTTTTGTTATCATTCTTTCCTATTCTATTCTTAGCCAGCTTTCTGATTAAACCTTTTCTTCTATTCTTTTAGTATAGTTTTAATATAATATATATCGTCAAATAATAAATCAGCCTTCTGAAACATGGAGTCAGATCCTCATCTCTTCCCTCATCCAAGAACCCCTGTGAACACGGTCACAGCAGTCCAATGCAATAACAAGCTGGAGCTGCAGGTGCTAATGAGATTGTGTGCTGGCTGTTGTTCCCCAGCCTGAGCCTGTCACGAGCTCTCTGGACCCCACCATGGCAACCTTGGCTTTAATGAAAGAATCTCTGCGTGGCACCCGAGGGCAGATTCACCCCCGGGATCTGTGGCATTGCAGAGTCACAGACAGCCTGTCTCTCTGCAGAGATTAGGCTGTGGGAATCCCTCAGGTTGCCTGGCACAGGGAAGCAGGGGAACCTCTGTGTGGAGCTGAAGAACGTGGCTCATTAACTTTTCTCACTCTCCCTCTGGGGCAGATGCAGAGTGTGTCCGGGGGTTCACACCCCAGGAAGGCAACAAGGCTCAGGGTTAATTAAGGAGCTGACATTCCCAGAGAAGCTGCAGCCTTTCCTGGAAAAGCATCCTGGTGCTGGAAGGCACTGGTTTCCAGAGCTGCCAGTGCAGCCAGAAAGGTACCCAGAGTGTCCCCATCTCCCAGGGCAGGGAGCAGAGGGTGACATCTCACTCCTCACTCTCTGTTGTTGTGCTGGAAAGTCACACCCACCAGCAAACCCCTTGTCATGGCTGGAGAAACCGTGTGTGTGTGTCTGTGTGTGTGTGTGTCTGTGTGTGTGTGTGTGTGTGTGTGTGTGTGTGTGTGTGTCTCTATATGTCCATTTGGGTGTACCTGTGTCTGTGTGTGTATCTCTGTGTATCTCTGTGTATCTATGTCTGCGTGTGTATCTGTGTATGTATCTGTGTGTATCTGTGTATGTATCTGTGTGTCCATCCATGTGTATCTGTGGTATCTGTGTGTATCTATGTCTCTGTGTGTACCTCTGTGTGCATCTGTGTCCATCTGTGTCTGTGTGTATATCTATGTGTATCTGTGTCCATCTGTGTGTATCTGTGTGTCTGTGTGTGTATCTGTGTCTATCTGTGGTGTGTATCTGTGTGTATCTGTGTGTTTCTGTATCTGTGGTGTGTATCTGCACCCATGTGTGTGTCTGTGTGTCCGTGTGTGTTTATCTATGTGTAGCTGTGTGTTTGTGTGTGTATTTCTCTTTGTATCTGTGCGTACCTATGTGTGTATCTGTGTGTACCTGTGTCCATGTGTGTGTCTCTGTGTCTGTGTGTCTGTGGTGTGTATCTGTGGTATCTGCATGTGTATCTCTGTGGTATCTGTGTGTATCTATGTCTGTGTGTGTATCTGTGTGTCCATCTCTGTGTATCTGCGTAAGTATCTGTGTGTGTATCTGCATGTATATGTGTGTGTATCTGTTGTATCAGTGTATCTGTGGTGTGTATCTATGTCTGTGTGTATCTTCCGTGTGTATCTGTGTGTATCTGTGTTTGTATCTGTGGTGTGTATCTGTGTCCATCTGTGTGTATCTGTGTGTATCTATGTCTTTGTATCTGTGCGTGTATCTGTATCTGTGTGTATCTATGGTGTGTATCTGTGGTGTGTATCTATGGTGTGTATCTGTGGTGTGTATCTGTGTATCTCTATCTCTGTGTATCTGTGTGTGTATATCTACGTCTATGTATCTGTGTGTGTCCTTGGATATGTATCTGTATGTATGTCTCTGTGTGTGTACCTGCGTCCATGTGTGTGCACATGAGCCCAGGTGTGTGTGCACATGTACCAGGTGTGCACACCCTGTCAGACTGGAGGGGTTCATTTCTGTGCTGTCCCCTTGGCCCCTGGGCCAGCACCATGTGACTGTGGCCAGCCCAGCCTGGCTGGATCAGCGAGGGCTGGCAGGGAATTCTGGAGCAGCCACAGGGAGGGTGATGTGTCTGCCCTGTCCTGTCACAGCATGTGGTTCTTCTTCCAAAATCCCAGCACTTCCTGCAACCTGCTCCATTCAACCCAAATATCTTTCGAAAGAAATCTGGAAATAGACTCCGACAGTATCAAAACATCCTGTTTTGACATTTTCTGAATGAATCACTTTGATTTTTTTTTTTTTTTTCTTGTTTGGAATGACCTCGCTGCCTTTTTTGGTACAGCAATGGATTGTGTTTATCGACAAGTTGTAACCAAACAAAGTCATTGATTTTTGCCTCACTGAAACATCTCAGCCTCCTCCCCCCAAAACCTTCTTTGAGGTTTGATTTGCTGTACCAGAGTATTTCTAAATATTATCATTTTGTTCCAGCTTAGAGCCAGATTTTGCAATCCTGGGTCGAGCCTGAGTGTGTCTGTGCAGTGCTGGGCACGTCCTGCTGGGGCTGGGGCAGGACTGGGGGTCTCACCAGGGGCAGCCCTGGCTTGAGGACATCTCTGAGCCCCCCGAGGTCACCACAGGCTCCTACCTGGGGCTGGGGGTGCTGGGGCCAGGGCTGATGTGGCTATTAGCACTATCTGACAACTTGTCAGGATTAGAAAGCTCATCATAAAACCCTCCAAAATGAGCAGTTTTGTGTGTGTGTGTGTGTGTGAGTGTGTGAGTTAAGCTTTTCTGCCCCAACCAGGAACAGATGTCTGAACTGGTTGATGAATTGGAAACATCTGAAACAACTTTCCAAGCCGAAGTACAATAAATATACCTTTCATCACGATCCCTGCAAGAGGGTTTTAGAGGCAAAAAATCACTGAAGTGTTTAATACGGACCGTGGTGAAGAATCATTATAACAAATGAACCAAATTAAATGAGAATTTCTCCCCATTTTAGTGACTTTGCTGGGACTCCAGGTATCACCTCCTGAGCTGGCAGTGGGGCTCTGTCCTGCCAGCCTCCTCAAATTGCTCTTCCATGGTCTCATAGTGTCACCTCCCATGAGTGCAGGAGGATGGAGAAGTGGGGTCACCCCAGAGGGTGTGGGGACCCCAAAGGGCCCCCAAGCTCTGCATGGGCAGGAGCCAGGTGCTGCTGCACAGGGTGGGCAGCTGCCATCTCACAGGACACTGGGCAGGACAGACAGATGCAGAAGCATCCCTGGTGCCTCTCCTGATCCTTCAGCATCTCCAGAGGCTGCTGGTGAGGCCCCATCTCTTCAAGCATTGCCCCTCAGGGCCACCAGTGCTGCCCCAGCCCAGCAGCCCCACACCAGGTGGGATGCAGGGGGAGGCTCAGGCTGACCCCAGAGTGGCACCTGGGGCTCTGAGGCTGCCCAGGAGCCAGCCCTGCCCAGCCCAGGAGCAATCAGCAAAGCATCCTCGTGCCTCAGTGCCAGGAACGTCTTCCAGAGCCTGTGGGCTGCCTGCCAGGGTTCAAGTGCTGCCATCACCAGAGCTGATCCCATGACCTGCAGAGAAGAGGATCTTTCAGCAGGAGTTGTCAGCAAGAGTTTATTTTCCCGTGTCTCCACTTGGTTTGTTCCACTGAGCAAAGTTGTGTTCTACTGATTTATTCTGAAATCATTTATTTTCCTTTAAGAAATGAAGCCCAGTATTTCTTCTTTCTAAAATCCATGTGGGTTGCACAGGATTTGAGGGTCAAATTTTCAAGGGTGAGCACATCCACAACAGCCCCTGCCTGGGCCCATAATAACTTCCTTCCTGATACAAGACCAAGTGCAGGGAGATGCAACCTTGCAGGAGGGCTGGTGCTCCAGGGGAAATTCTCTCCTGCTCCCCTCCTGACTCCCCACCAAGGGAAAGACAGGTGTAAGGGATTTCAGAATCTTCACTGAGAGCTGTAAATATGGAAACAGAACTGTGGGACCACAGCAGGGTCTCTGGCTGTGCGCAGGAACCCACACTCCATCCCCTGGTCAGGATGGAGCTGCCAGTGCCTTCAAGCCCTGCCACCATCACGTCATCACCCTGATGGGAAAAGGTGGAAATGATCTTATGGGGATTTATTGGACACTCACTGACCTCCTGCTAACCATGGAGAGAGCTCTGGGCTGTGGTGTCCTTGCAGTGACACCATCCCTGTCCCTGGGAGAGCAGGGAGCTGTGTTATGTAAGATCTGTGCACAAATACATTATAGGAACGGCTACAGAAACCCTACAAGTGCTTGGAGCACCATGAGTCACCAGAACATGACTCACAAACAAAGAAGACACCTTTGATGTCTCCATTCCCCAGCTGAGCTGGTGGCTGGTGGGGCCTGGGGAGCTCTGGGGATGTCACAGATGTCCCCAATGGGACACTGATGCTCCTGCCATGTCAAGGCCATGGTTCTCCTCCCATGAAGGAGCTCTGGGACTATCACAGATGTCCCTCATAGGACACTGATGCTCCTGCCATGTCACAAGGCCATGGTTCTCCTCCCATGAAGGAGCTCTGGGGCTGTCACAGATATCCCTAAAGGGACACTGATGCTCCTGCCATGCCTCAAGGCCATGGTTCTTCTGTGAAAGAGCTCTGGGGCTATCACAAATGTCCCTCATAGGACACTGATGCTCCTGCCACCCCACAAGGCCATGGTTCTCCCATGAAGGAGCTCTGCGGCTATCACAGATGTCCCTAAAGGGACACTGATGCTCCTGCCATGCCAAGGCTGTGGTGCCCCTCCCATGAAGGAGCTCTGGGGCTATCACAGATGTCCCCAATGGGACACAGATGTTCCTGCCACCCCAAAAGGCTGTGCTACTCCTCCTGTGAAGGAATCCTGGGCAGGGATCCACGGCCTCCAGCTTGCCTGCCTCAAAATTCCCTGGCTAATTCCCACCCATGGCAATGGATCAGCTCCTCCTTATGGTGGGGATCAGAGGCTGGGGGACTCGGACGTGACACCCACACGTGCAGCAGGGTTTGGAAGTGCTGCCTCAGGTGATTAGAGTGAGGTGCAGCCGGGCTCCAGGTGTGGGGGCTCGGCCTCAGCCAGGAGAACCCAGCGCAATCTGAAGCAACTTTCTCATTTAGGGGAAAAAAAAAACATTTTGGAAGCCGCCACCTCCCTCCACTTGCCAGCAAGTTTAGAGTTTCATAAAGTCAGCCTGGTAATGGGTTACAAATGTACCTATCAGTTTTACATTTGTTTTCATTCAGGCTCAGCGAGTCTCCACCAAACCTGGCGATGGCAGGGAAGGGAGGGAAGGGCCCCCCCATCCCCTGCCCTCCCCGCTCCCCTCCCAGCACACCCACAAGTGAATTGTTCTTCCATAATCTAAACCAACACTTCTCTCCGGCAAATTGGATTTCGGTTAAACCCTGTGACTTATGTGCAAATCCTGACAGCAGCAGCTCGCCTTGCGCAAAGCTCCCTGCGGGGCGTGGAGCCACGGCGGGCACGGGGCTGGGGCCGCTGCAGCTGCTGGCAGTCTGTCTGTCTGTCCGGCCCTGAGCCGGGCACTGCAGGCCATCAGTACAGCCCTGATCCGGGCACTGCAGCTGCTGGCAGTCTGTCTGTCTGTCCGGCCCTGAGCCGGGCACTGCAGGCCATCAGTACAGCCCTGATCCGGGCACTGCAGCTGCTGGCAGTCTGTCTGTCTGTCCAGCCATGATCTGGGCACTGCAGCCCCCCATGGCCCTGATCCGGGCACTGCAGCTGCTGGCAGTCTGTCTGTCTGTCCAGCCATGATCTGGGCACTGCAGCCCCCCATGGCCCTGATCCGGGCACTGCAGCTGCTGGCAGTCTGTCTGTCTGTCCGGCCCTGAGCCCGGGCAATGCAGCCCCCCCATGGCTCTGAATCTTGGGCATTGCAGCCCTCCATGGCCATCAGTCCAGCCTCTTGATCCCAGGAACTGAAACCCCCATGATCCCATTGCCCTGGGTCCAGCCTCTTGATTCCGGGCATTGCAGCCCCCCATGGCCATCCATCGGTTCAGCCCTGAATCCCAGGCGCTGACGCCCCCCATGGCCCCATGGCCATCAGTTCAGCCTCTTGATCTCAGGAACTGCAGCCCCCCCATGGACATCAGTTTAGGCCCTGAATCCCAGGCATCCTGGATGTTGCACCCCAGATCCTGGTGCTGCATCCCTGGATCCTGGACATTGTCTCCACAGCTCTTGGGCACTGTTCTTACAGCTCTCAGGCATTGTACACCAGGTCCTGGATACATCCTGGAGGTTGCACCCCAGATCCTGGCCAGCACACCCCTGGATCCTGGGCATTGTCCCCACAGTTCTTGGACACTGCTCTTACAGCTCCCAGGCATCGTACATCAGTCCTGGGTGATGCACTACCCATCCTGGGTGTTGCACCCCAGGTCCTGGACATTGCACCTCCAATTAGAGCAGCAAATCCAAACCCAGCAATGAGAAAACCAGCAAAGCCTGAGTTCAAAGAGCCTCGTGCTGATGCTGGAAATTCAGAATATGAATGTTATGTGGCATGGTTGGCACCGGCTGAGGTCATAAAAGTTAGCCTTTTTTCTGGGCATTATTGAGTTTTTGAAGCTGTAATAAAGCACAGTTCCCAGAGGAGTCAGCCGAGCAGGTCTTGTCTGGATCGTGTGAAACTGAAGCTGAGCAAAGTCACCCATTTCTAATTCAGTTACATGGTGATTACATGGGCTCTCAGCTGAACAGCAACGAGGGCTTGTATTTTCTGTGATGAATGAGCATTTTTAGTGTCTGAAGTAGCAGCTGTCACACAGCTCATACTTCTGCCAAGAAAGTAATTCAGAGGGGAAGGATAAATTTTAACTCAACTTCTTTTTTATTTTGAGATTTAGGACCAAAGATTAACAGAAGAGCCCCCAGTCCTCAGGACCCAGCCACACCCAGTGCTGGGCCAGCTGTGGATGCTGCCAGCACTGCAGAGTCCCCTGGGACTTCTGGTGATGTTCCACACTTCACCTCAGCCCACCACCTCCCCATGGCCTCTGTCCATCCGTCCATCTGGCCCAGATGGACACACAGCAGCTCTGGGGTTCATTTTCTGCAGCCCCCCAAAGCTTGAGCAGGAGCTTCATGAGAAGATCCACCTCCTGAGCATTCTGTGTGCCCCATGATTGACTCTGCTGCCGAGAGCTCTCTGATGGAAAAAAAAAATCTATTTAATTTTGTCGTCTGTTAGCAATTTAAGTTGAAGAAGTGGTGCTCAGTTCCATTGTTTCCAGGCCCTGATGTTCGTGTGAGAGGTTCCTTTGATTCAGGATGCTGCAGTGCACGAAGGAACTGCAGGCACTGTGCAACAGCACGTTGGTGAAAACACAGATAATTGATCAGGAGCTGATTGCAAGCAAGATACCAGTGTTGTTGTTTATTTAAAAGGATGTCATCAACTTAAAATTCATGTTTAATTTACCAGTTAATTCGCGTGCTAAGATTGGAGAGATTTTGCACCGAGTCCAAGAGAGTGAGATCAGGAATGGGTGGGTTTTCCCTGCCTCACATCTCCTTCACTTCATGCTCTTGGCTGCATCTCTGCTGCATTCTGCACCCCCTCAGAGCACAGACCTCATGGAAGCACATGCTGCAGTAAAACCAAACACACAGTGCTGTGCATGGTCTGTGCTCAAAGCTCCCCAGAAACAGCACTCCCCTCATGGATGTCACACCTGGCACTCAGGGCTGCCCAGCAGGAGCAGGTTATTGCAGACAGCTCCCCAGAATCCCCCAAGCAGGGCTGGGGTGATGGGTTTTATCCTCCCCTTCCTCGCTCTGAATTGCATTTCTGGTTTGCATTAATCAGATTTGTTGTTCTGATCAGAATATCCACAGCACAAGCAGCAGTGACAGAATTTGTCTGTTTGTCTCTTGGCACTGGCTCTGGCTATGGCAGGGCAGGTGCTGGGAAACTACAGAGCTGCAGATGCCAACCCTTGGTGCACATCCTCCCTCCCCAGTGTCAGAACCCAGGAAATTCCTCTGGCTGCCCTGGAGGGCTCAAACCCCGGCCCAGGGCGCTTAGAGACCCTGGCACAGAGCCCAGGACCACTGTGCCTTTGATTTAGCCCTTGGAAAAAATTACCAACCTTATATGAGGATCTGCAAGCCATAACAAATTAAGCAGAATGACAGTGAATTTATCATGGGGTGAAAAATTGATTTTTGTGGTTTTTAGAATGGGGGTCCAGGAGGCAAGATGGAGGAATCTGGGCATGTCCAGCCTTTCTCCTTCTTCTTCTTCTTGGCCTCTATCTTCTGCTGTGATGATGGCCCTTACAGATTGGTTTAAGGTAGAAGCTCACTGTCTAACACAGGTGATAGGCATTGGAAAGTTATTGTAAATAAAGTACACATAGTTTTTAGTATAAAAGATAACACCTGTGTGCCTCTGTCTGATCTGCCAGACAGACATCAGCAGGTCAGAGAAAGAATGTTATAGATAAGAAATAATAAACAACCTTGAGAATGAGAACAGAGGAATCCTGACTATATTTGACTGCTGGGCTGGGAAAAAGAAGTTTGTACATATCTCAGAGTCACTCTGAGCAGCAGAGATTGTGAGACCCCAGCACTGCTGGGAAGCTGCAGCGCTGCAGAATCCAACCCTTGGTGCACATCCTCCCTCCCTCTGCAGGCAGGCAGGAACAGGAGCTGCAGGAGCCCCAGCAGGTGCAGGCAGGACAGGACAGGAGCTGGGGCTGTGTGGGGCTGAGCCCTGGCCCAGCACTCAGCACAGCCCTGTCCTGGAGCTCAGCAGAGCAGGAGCTCAGTGCATCCACCCCGAGCACATCAGGGCAGCCCTGCCAAGGCTCTGCTCTCACAAATGGAGCCCACGCTGGGCTGGCTGCTCCCTGTGCCAAGAGGCTGCTGATGGGTGACCAGGGCAGTGCTCACGATCTGGTGCTGTCCTGATTTCACCAACCTCCTCCAGCAGTTTATTGATACCAGAGCAGCTGCTGCCCAGAGGAGAGGTCAGTCTTGCTGCTGGCACAGGGCAGACACAAAAAGAGATTTCTCTGTGTCACAAGGAGCTGGGCTTTCCTGTGCTGCAGGTTTGGGTTACAGACCAGTTTGTAGAAATGCAGCAAAACCTGTATCCTCTTCTTGAGGCAGAGCCACCAGTAGCAGCTCCTGGAGACGGAAGGAAGGGAAGGGAAGGGAAGGGAAGGGAAGGGAAGGGAAGGGAAGGGAAGGGAAGGGAAGGGAAGGGAAGGGAAGGGAAGGAGGGAGGAAGGAAGAGAGGAAGGAAGGAAGGAAGGAAGGAAGGAAGGAAGGAAGGAAGGAAGGAAGGAAGGAAGGAAGGAAGGAAGGAAGGAAGGAAGGAAGGAAGGAAGGAAGGAAGGAAGGAAGGAAGGAAGGAAGGAAGGAAGCTCCACCAGCACCATGCCCCCCACATGTCACGTCTGTCATTATTTATTCTGCTTGAAGTGTCAGCACGGACCCTGGTGTAGCACTTAACATTCTGAACTTGGCCCACAAACTCTGCAGTGACATTAAACAAATCTGCCTCTTATTGTTATTTATCTGTTTAACGAAGCAGCAGGGACAGCTCCATAATTGAGGTCAAGCTGTGTTGCACTCAAAGTAAAACTCATTGCAAACTCTCTCTGAAGTGTCATCATTTTCAAAAGAAAGCTCCTTCTGAGATTTTACAAGAAAACTTCTTATTTAGGTTAGTACTTTCAGTGGAAATTTCCCTGAAGGGGAAGACTTTATATCCCAGGATCAAACAAAATGAATCCTCTCAAGTTGTGAAAAATAACAACTAAAAGTGTCTATTAATGCTGAATAAAAATTGCTGGGTTTTTTACTAGCTGTCCTGCTAACTCTGCAGAGGCAGAGCAGGGGTGGAGGCAGAGAGAGGAGCACGTGTGCTGTGGGCATGTGGAAGCAGAAAGGGTCACTGGCATGGGCAGAGCTGTGCATGGGGACAAAGCGAGGAGGGTGAGATGGAGCTGGGCATGGAGGGACACCAGGATGCTGCCATTCCCACCAGGGAGGTCAAGGGCACCCTCAGGGACGGTCAGAGGAGCACTGCAGGATGCAGCACACTGAGCACAGCGGGGCTGAGGCAGCTCCCACACCAGGCTGGGGTGGATGTTGGGACCTCCATGACTGTGGCAGGGCAGGATCCTGTGATGGGCAGGAACTGACAGCTGGGGGTCCGGAAGTGAGAGATGGGGATGGACTCAGATCTGGGTGTCTGGAAGTGAGAGATGGGGATGGACTCAGATCTGGGTGTCTGGAAGTCAGAGATGGGCATGAACTGGGGGTCTGGAAGTGGGTGATGGGGATGAAGTCACAACACGGTGTCTGGAAGTGAGAGATGGGGATGAAGTCAGTCACAGCTGGATGTCTGGAGCTGGCCAGGAGCCCATGGGCAGCAGTGGTGGCCACAGGATGAGTTCCCCTTGCCCAGCCAGTGGTGAGTGTCCCACGCACCAGGGACTGATGGAGATGAACACACAACACGATGTCTGGAAGTGAGTGATGGAGATGAGCTCACAGCTGGGTGTCTGGAAGTGGGTGGTGGGCATGAACTCAGATCTGGATGTCTGGAGCTGGCCAGGAGCCTGCAGGCAGTGACGGTGACCACGTGTCAGGCTCCCCTTGCCCAGCCAGTGGCGAGTGTCCATGCACCAGGGACTTATGGGGATGAATTCACTACACGGTGTCTGGAAGGGGGTGGTGGGCATGAACTCAGATCTGGGTGTCTGGAAGTGTCTGGGAGCCTGTGGGCAGTGATGGTGGCCATGGGACGGGCTCCCCTCACAGGCCCAGTGGTGAGTGTCCCATGCACTGGGGACTGATGGGCATGAACTCATATCTGGGTGTCTGGAAGTGAGAGATGGGGATGAACTGACATCTGGGTGTCTGGAGCTGGCCAGGAGCCTGTGGGCAGTGATGGTGGCTGTGTGTGAGTGGTGAATGTCCCACGCATTGGGGACTGATGGGGATGAACTTACAGCATGGTGTCTGGAAGTGAGGGATGGGCATGAACTGACATATGGGTGTCTAGAAGTGAGTGATGGGCATGAACTCAGATCTGAGTGTCTGGAAGTGAGAGATGGGGATGAAGTCACATCTGGGTGTCTGTAGCTGGCCAGGAGCCTGCAGGCAGTGATGGTGGCCGTGTGTTGGGCTCTCCTCACCCAGCCAGTGGAAGTGTCCCACGCACCGGGGCCTGTGGGCTGTCCCTGCCTGCGAGTGACAAGATGAATGGGCTCATTAGTGCAGCTTTCACTGCGCTGCCTGACACGCGCTCTCTCTCATGCTTGTACACAAGTGCTGAGCCCTGGCTGCCGTGCCAGCGCTGATTCATGTGTCAATAAACAGCACAAGGGAAGCGCTTCTCCTGCCAAACAAAACAAACAGGATCGTCTTGGTCAGGGCTGCAGCACCCCTGTGAAACCAGTGGCAAGGGGCACTGGGATTTCCTGCTCTGCCAATGACCCCAGAGCCATGGACAGCAGCTCTTGGCAGGTGTTAAAAACGAGAGCAGGCTCCCGGTGCTAAAGTGATTTCAGCATTTATTATAATTAAATAAAGGCCTAAAGCAGGGGCCTGGGCCGAGCAGGAGCGTTCCTGATGAGGATGGAGCAGTTGGCACTGAGTCTCCTTGAGCAGTGACGCCCCCAATGCCTTCCCTGGGTCAGATGCCCCTTTTTATCCTGTTTTTCGTCCCTCTGGATTGGTTTCTGTTTGGATCCTTCATTTGCATGAAGGTTTTAGGCCTTGATTGGCCCATTACAGTTCTGCCCAGGCTGGCTCATGGTGCACTTTACTGAGGTGTGTTATGGTACTTTGAGTACCTTATTTCTTATAACTCCCCTTTTAACCCCTTTTACCGTAACCAAACTAACAGTGCATATTAAAAACAGGACCAGACTCCCAGTACTAAAGTGATTTCAGCATTTATTATAATAAAAAGGAAAGGCCTAAAGCAGGGGCCTTGGCCGAGCAGCAGTGTTCCCGCCAAGGATGGAGCAGCGCCAGCGCTGGGGCTGCTCATCAGGGATGGCCCCGATGTTCCAGGGGAGCAGCACACCTTCCCTGGGTCAGATGCCCCTTTTCATCTTGGTTTCCATCCCTTTGGATTGGTTTCTGCTTGGATTCTTCATTTGCATGAAGGTTTAAGGCCTTGATTGGCCCATTACAGCTCTGTCCAGGCTGGCTTGTGGTGCACTTTACTGAGGTGTGTTATGGCACTTTGAGTACCTTATTTCTTATAACTGCCCTTTTAACCCCTTTAACTATAACCAAACAGTACATGTTAAAACAGGACCAGACTCCTGGTACTAAAGTGATTTCAGCATTTATTATAATAAAAGAAAGGCCTAAAACAGGAGGCCTGGGCTGAGCAAGAGCGTTCCTGTTGAGGATGCTGCAGTTGGCACTGAGTCTCTTTGAGCGGTGATGTCTCTGATGCCTTCCCTGGGTCAGATGCCCCTTTTTACCCTGTTTTTTGTCCCTCTGGATTGGTTTCCGTTTGGATCTTTCATTTGCATGGAGGTTTTAGGCCTTGATTGGCCCATTACAGTTCTGTCCAGGCTGGCTCATGATGCACTTTACTGAGATGTAATTTCTTATAACTCCCCTTTTAACCCCTTTTACAGTATAACAATCAAACTAACAGTACATGCTTAACAATTATCAACTATTTTACAACAGTTTCTAACCTATTTTAACAGCAGGTGTGGTGCACCCTGTCCCAAAATGTCCCTGCTCCCAGAGGGACAGCACATTCCTCTGCCCCTCAGTGCCAGACACCTGACAGCCAAAAGTGGAAAGGGATGGGGGAATGCATTGTTTGATGGTAGGTTTATCAATAAAAAGGAATTATTGGCCTGTATCCCTCCTGAAACTTTAATAAAAGTCAAATGACAGTTTTGACCTGCTTCCTTTTTCATTTATTCCTAATTCAGACCTGCGCTGGGAGCAGATCAAGAATGCTTTTAACCTTTCCAGCAGGCCTGGTGGAGGCATGGCCAGGAGCAGGATGGGCAGGAGGAGACAGCCTGGGCTCTCCAGCATTGTGACAGACCAAGGACAGGCACTGGCCCTGCTGGGAGCCCTGTCCCATGGCCCTGCGCTCCAGCCTGCCCTTTCAGCTGCTCAGAAACTCTGAGAGCCACACATTGCTGCACATCAGCTGATAAAACGGCTCAAGGTTTGTGTCCTTGCACCTTGAACAAATCTGAGAGCACAGGTGAGAAGCACAGAGGTGCTGGGGTGACCTCTGAGTGAGCTCAGGGCGCTGACAGAGCTCTGCTCCCTTTAACACTTCACCACCCCAAAGCCAGGCCAGGCTCTGCCAGATCAAATTCCACCCTGATTTGGTGGAAACAGCTGGATTTGCCAAAGGATAAAGGAAAGTGTTTTCCATTAACACATCTAACACCCCGTCAGAGCTGCTCTGGCTGCACACAAGTGCTAATGAGATTTCACTGTGACACCACAGGAGGAGAGACAGTAATTGGGCATTTTCTCTTCGTGCCTAGAGTGGCTGAATTAATTACTGGAATTAATCCTTCTGCAGGAGGCAGAAGCTCTCTGGTGAGGGGAAGCAGGAGAAAATGAGCTGGGTTTGGTGTGATTATCACCTGGCTGAGGACAGGTGCAGGCCTAGGTGATAACAAAGGTGCTGTGGGTGGCCCTGCTGGGGATGTGGGGCACTCTGAGCAACCTCAGCTTGTTCTTTACCTCACTGAAAGCTTTCTGTGTGCCATGCCTGATGTCCTGGGAGCACCTGGGTGGGGAAAGGTGGCTCTGGAGGAGGTGTTGGTCCCCAGGCTGGCCCCATGGAGCAGCTCTGGCTCCTCAGGACAGCTCAATTCCTAAGGAGCTGCCCCATGCATGTGCTGGAAACCCTTCCCAGAGGATTGCAGCAACAGAGGGAAATATTTCTCATCTTAGCAAATGAGAAAAGGGAAAAATAAGGTGAGTGAATGTTTTATTTAATGGACAATTTAATTGCTGACATCTGTGATAAAAGCTGGGGTTTTTTTTTTCCCTAACTGGAATTTGTTTCTGTCTCAGGATGAAGCAGGGATGTGGGGGCAAATTCTTTGGAAAGTCCCTTTGAGTCTCATCCAAGGAGGATGGGGAATGAAATGTGGCACATGTTAAACATGTAAATGAGGTACTGATTTACTGATTTATCTGTTTCTCGCATGAGATATTCCTTGGCTGCATCAAAATTACTGTATTATTTATAGGTCTTAAACATTTAAAATTAGATGTGTGGTTTTAAAACAAAACATCAAAACCTTAATGCAAACCACATTGTTTCAATAAGAAATTAGATTTAAAGAAAGCAAATTCAAAAAGTTTCTGTGCTGGATCAAACCTGCACCTCATGTGGTTCACATCCATGCTGGACCTACTCTGTAGGACTGGGTTCTCTTTGCAATGATCTGCAACAGTGAACTCAAAATAAACAGATCTGGTTTCATTCATGGAATATTTCCTTGTTATTGAAAAGCATCGTTTTCTGAGCTGTCCCTTGACATTTCTTGGGGAAATCCTGGAGCTCACTGGAGGCACCAGGACACCCCAGTGGAGCCAGCAGTGTGGTGTGCAGGCAGCTGCTCCCCTGCTCTCCTGCCAAGGCTTGGGAGCTGCTGCTTCACTCTCCACGGGCTCTGACAGCCCCTCCAAGGGTACAGAACCTCCCCCTTGCCCTGGCTGGGCTGCTGAGAAAGGATTCAGAGCGATCTGCAGAGCACCATCACCCTCTGAGTGTCCAAAAGCGAGATGAAAGTGGTGAGCACTCCAGCAGCCCCTGCTGTTTGTCACTTGTGAGGTTAGGCTTGCTGCTCTGGAGCCAGCAGAGCGGCACCTGCTGAGGACATGGAAGGGCTGAAGCTGCCCTAGTCACTGATATTATAATTATGATGATTTTATTATATTTTTAGTGTGAATTATGCCTCAGAGTGTCGTGAAGCTTCTCCAGCTTCTGGCCATTCATGCAGCTGTGTGCTCTGGTCACTGATACTATAATTATTATGATTTTCTTATATTATTAGTGTGAATCATGCCTCTGAGCTCCGTGGAGACTGGGTTTGAGAGCCCAGGCACCTCCAACTTCTGGCCATTCATCCAGCTGTGTGCCCTGGTCACTGATAATATGATTATTATGATTATTATTATGGTTTTATGATATTATTAGTGTGAATTATGCCTCTGAGCATTGTGAAGCTTCTCCAGAGCTGCACCTGCAGAGGAGATGAAAGGGCTGAAGCTGCTCTGGTCACTGATATTATGATTATTATGATTTTGTGATATTATTAGTGTGAATCATGACTCTGAGCATTGTGAAGCTTCCCAGCTTCTGGCCATCCATCCAGCTGTGTGCTCTGGTCACTGATATTATGATTATTGTGATTTTTGTGATATTTTGATTATGAATTATGCCTCTGAGCATTTTGAAGCTTCTCCAGCTTCTGGCCACGCATGCAGCTGTGTGCTCTGCAAGCAGGGCAGAGCACTGATGCTCTCAGTCCCTTCAGGGGTCATTGCCCTGACATGGCACCCCATAAACGTGTCATCAGTGAAACACAAACCACATGAGAGTGAAGTCAACCACAAGCACCAGCCTGTTTGCACTTCCTCTGTAGCTGCACTGGCAGTGAGGATTACACAGGGGATGGGGGACTCTGGGGCTCCACAGCAAGAGACAAGGCTCTCTGGGCAGGGGGATGTGCTGAGTGCCATGCTGTACCTGCTCTGTCACTTCACAGTGCTAATGCTCCCAAAATGTGCAGCTTTCTCCCCACGAGGCTGGAAAGGACTGTTGGGAAGGGTGAAAGTGTGACAAGAAAGTCTCACAGATATGTGTGCTTGGCAGAAAGATTTTTAAATGTAGAGTCTGATGAAGGAATAGAGATGAAAGCAAGTTTTGATATAGAAGAAAAGAATTGCTGAGCCAGTCTTAATGGATAACCAAGGAGGCAAAGGGGGTGTTAGTTAGAAGAAGTTTTTATGACTTAGAGCAAAGGATAAATTCACTTTAAACAAGATGTTTCTACCAAGCAGAAAGATAGCACAGGCAAACAAGTCAGCAAAGTTGCAAGTAGAAAAAAGGTCTCAGGATTTTCTTTGCAAGAAAACTGCAAAACAACTTCTAGCTTAAACTGTAATGCACTGACTTTTAGTGATTGGAGAACAGTAACATGAATATGGTAATTACAGTAGTTATGATAGCCTATAGATAAAAGTTAAGGTATAGATTGGTTCTGCTGTACTGAGATGCTCAGCAAAGAAAAGTATAGAATGTATTGTAACTAAAAGAAAAGTATATAATGCATTGTGACCAAAAGAAAAGTACAGAATGCATTGTAACCTAAACTCAGGGTCTCCAGGTCTGCCTGCAGCTGGAGCTGACAGCTGTCAGCACAGGCTCTGTCACCCACAACCCTGGTCTGCTGTAACCTCTTGGATACAATAAACTGCATTTTGGAGAGCTGCCTGGAGTCCCACATCTCTCATTCAGGCTCTTACAAAGGACCAACACCCTCTGAGCAGGACAGACCCCTGCCCAAAGCCAGGCCTGGGGCTGGCAGAGGCAGAGAGCCTGGCATGGAGCTGTCCTGCACCCTGTGTGAGCAGAGACCAGGGGCTGTGGGGCTGCCCCACTACTGGGGTGTTCACAGGACAAGGGAAGAGATGAGAATCTTGACTCTGTGTTTCAGAAGGCTGATTTATTACTTTATGATATATATTATTTTTAAAGAAAATGATATATTAAAACTATACTAAAGAATTGGAGAGAGGATTTAATCAAAAAGCTTGAAAGGAAAAGAATGATAATAAAATCTTGTGACTGACCAGAAAGTCTGAGACAGCTGGACTATGATTGGCCATTAATTAGAAACAACCACATGAGACCAATCACAGATGCACCTGTTGCATTCCACAGCAGCAGATAATCATTGTTTACATTTTGTTTCTGAGGCCTCTCAGCTTCTCAGGAGGAAAAATCCTAGCAGAAGGATTTTTCATAAAATATGTCTGTGACACTGGGGTGCCAACAAGGAGACAAAAACCACCCCAAACCACAGAGCAGGGCAGGAGGCAAGCTGTGGCTCTCTGTGCCACCAGGCTGCCATCAGATCCCAGATGTCACTGCCTATTGTCATCCTGGGCTCCTTTGTCAGCCTCTGCCCAGTGCTCCTGATGGGCTTTTTTCATTTGTGGCGTTTGCCACAATGAGTCAGCATTACCCTCTGCAGCTCACCCCTCCATCCTGTCCAGCTCTGGGGAGGCTGGAATCTTACTGGAGGACAGGAAGCATTTGCTAACACCACATTTAATGCATGTTTTTCTCAGAGCAATGGAGGAGCTTAAGGGGGAAAGCATGAACTGCAGGAATTGCTCATTTCGTTTCCTGTGGTTTCATGATTCTGTTGCTTTACCAGTTTTGCATTTCAAAAAGCTTGTGGTTTCCCTACAGCCCTCGCCGAGGGGAGGACACAGTAGCATTCTGAGCTGACATGAGATCACAAATAAAAATAATATGATGGCAACTGGCTTTCTGAGCTATGTGAGGAAGAAACACAGCCCCTCTCTGGCTGTGTGTGGCCAGGTGAGGCAGCAAAGCAGAACCCCCAGAAGGTCAGCTCGTGTCTGGGGGATGCTGTGGGTGTTTCCATCCAGGGGCACACAGCCCATCACTGCTGGCAGGGCATACACAGCAATGGCACACAGGAGAGGGGCACAGGGTGCCTGTCTCCCCCTCTTTGGGCAGATTTCTGTCTCACTGGGGCCAGTGCAGAGCACTCCTGAGCTTGAGTGGGTGTGGGTTTGTGACAGTGTTCAGAGGGTTCTTGGATGAGGGAAGAGATGAGGATCTGACTCCATGTTTCAGAAAGCCGATTTATTATTTTATGATATATATTACATTAAAACTATACTAAAAGAATAGAAGAAAAAGTTCTCATGAGAAGGCTAGCTAAGCTAAGAATAGAAAGGAAAGAATGATAACAAAGCTTTTGTCTCGGACAGAGAGTCCGAGCCAGCTGACTGTGATTGGCCATTAATTACAAACAACAACATGAGCCAATCACAGATGCACCTGTTGCATTCCACAGCAGCAGATAATAATCATTGTTTAATTTTGTTCCTGAGGCCTCTCAGGTTCTCAGGAGGAAAAATCCCAAGGAAAGGATTTTTCATGAAAAGATGTCTGTGACAAGGGCTCTGCTCACCCTGGTCTGGCCCATTCCCATGGCTTGGAACTTGACCTCTGCTATAACCCAGAGAGAAATTTATCTTATTCCAGCTGATGGACAGTTCAGGGATGTCAACAGGGTGAGCCCTGCTGCCTGGGCTGGCCTTGGGTCTGGTCTAGAGCTGACCCCCAGCCCCAGGCCTCGTGTTGGCACACATGGAAACATGTCCCCAATTGCCTCTGGAATAACCCACAGATCCCAGAGACTGCACACAGTGATGGCTGTGAACATCCTCCTCTGCAGACTGCCGAGGAGTCAGCTTGTGTTTACTGGAAGTAAACTTTCAGAGGTAAAGAGAAGCCTATTGGTGAGAAAAAATAGTTTTGTGAGCTCAGAATTTATAGCCTGCCTCCATAAAGCTGTCCAGAATCTGGGGATCTTTCCTTCAGATACTCATGTTAAAATAATTTTCATTCTGTTAAATGAAAAGTGCTTTAAGTTTGGCAGGGTTGTGCTGCTCATGCTCTCACCACTTCATAAATAATACTTTATAATAACAGCTCAGAATAAAGCAAAAAAAAAAGGGAAGGGAAGGGGGGGGGGGGCAAGGTCTGTGCAGAACCCTCCTTGTCGGCTGTAAATACCTCTCGTCATGATGTCAGCTCTGACAGAGGATCTGCCCAAATCACTTCCACATGTGCAGCCAGGGGCTGGGCTTTACCTGGACTTTCCACTCAGTGAGTAATGTGGCTCGCAGTCCTGGCAGCACTCACAGCACTCGGGGCTGCAGACTCCTCTCTGCTTTCCTGTGAACCAGTTGCTAATATTGGACAGTGCAATTTCATCAAATTCTATTTCCCCCGCAACTTTTTCATCCGCTACATAAAAATCACTTCACACTTTCCTGAATGTCTCCCATACGATTTAATTCAAAACACTCAGCCACAGGAGCAGGAGAGGGATGAGCACTCCTCATCCAGACAGAAACCAGAGCCCTGTCAGGCTGCAGTGAGGCAGCCTGGATGCTGGGAAGGCACTGGAGTGTCAAGAAACCAACTTCTTGCAGCATAAGACACATCCAACTGTTTGAGGCTTGCTGCAGCATTGCAAAATGGGCTCTGTGGCCTGAGACACCCTCCTTGTGCCCTGCAGAGTGCCAGCAGGGCTGGGAGGCAAGCAGAGAGGGCTGGGGTGCCCAGTCCTGCCCAATTCATCTGGCAGGAAAGGCAGAGTTGGGAGCAAGGAAGGGCTGGGCAAATGGTCAGGGATGAACCTGGAGCAGCACAGCCTCTACTGTGCCCCCATAGCCATCCCACTCTGTGCTCCCAATGGTCATCCCAGGAACCATACTAAAAAAATAAAATAAAATAAAACAAAATAAATTAAACCCAAAATAAAATAACCCCAGGACCCATAAAATAATACTTTTAATGACCCTTAAAAATTGTCTACCAGCCCTTGAAGGGGCTGAATTAATGGGATCTGCTCAGCCATGGCCTGGGTGTGTCAGAGCCTGGGCAGAGAGGCGTCCTGGCCCCCCAGAGCAGCCAGGGCATGGAGCACAACCCCCTCTCAAGGAGCTTTTCCTCTCCTCATGGCTCTGCACCCACGATTCCAATCACTCTGCTCTGGGAAGTGCTTTGGGGATGCAGCTTGAAGGAAAAGCTCGGTAAATCCGAGCCCAGCCAAGTCCCTCCAGCAGGATGACACGGCCACATGTGGCAGCTGTTAGTCACATCCCTTTGTCTGTCTGTCCAGACTCAGCAAGCACAGCTCAGGGAGCAGAGCAGACACAAGTGAGGATTATTTTTGGCCAAAAACCTTGAGAGCTGTGCCTGTGATAACCCCTGGCCAGCATCGCTGCAGAGAAGTGCTTCTAGAAATGCTTTTCATGTTTTTCTGTGTTAAAAATAGGTTAGAAACTGTTGTAAAATAGTTGGTAATTGTTAAGCATGTACTGTTAGTTTGGTTATGGCAAAAGGGGTTAATTATAAGAAATAAGGTACTCCAAATACCATAATGTCACTATAGGACATGAAATAACACGGCATGGACATGCTGCTCTTTCAAGGTAAAAGAGAGCTTTTTAATTTCTGACTCCAACATTTATAGATTTCCAAAAGTGACAGTGGATTGCAGGGTGACAGTGCCACCTCTCCAACGACACTGGACAAACCAACAGTCCATCAAATTTCTCCTCCTCCATAAAATAATGCAAAACAATAAGTTATTTACATAACTTCTTGTGAGAAAGTTCGTTACAAGAATGTAAACATCAGAAGGCTTAGAAAAAATTAAAAAATCAGGGCAACACCATAACACACCTCAGTAAAGTGCACCATAAGCCAGCCTGGACAGAACTGTAATGGGCCAATGAAGGCCTAAAATCTTCATGCAAATGAAAGATCCAAACAGAAACCAATCCAGAGGGACAAAATCCAGGATGAAAAGGGGCATCTGACCCAGGGAAGGTATTGGGATATCACTGCTCAAGGAGACTCAGTGCCAACTGCTCCATCCTCATCGGGAACGCTCCTGCTCGGCCCGGGCCTCCTGCTTTAAGCCTTTATTTAATTATAATAAATGCTGAAATCACTTTAGCACCAGGAGTCTGGTCCCGTTTTTAACATGTACTGTTAGTTTGGTTATGGTAAAAGGGGTTAAAAGGGCAGTTATAAGAAATAAGGCACTCAAAGTACCATAACACACCTCAGTAAAGTGCGCCATGAGCCAGCCTGGACAGAGCTGTAATGGGCCAATCAAACGCCTAGAACCTCATGCAAATGAAGGATCCAAAAAGAAACCAATCCAAAGGGACAAAAACCAGGATAAAAAGGGGCATCTGACCCAGGGAAGGTGTGCTGCTCCCCTGGAACATCGGGGCCATCCCTGATGAGCAGCCCCAGCGCCGGCACTGCTCCATCCTCGATAGGAACGCTCCTGCTTGGCCCGGGCCCCTGCTTTGGGCCTTTCTTTTATTACAATAAATGCTGAAATCACTTCAGTACTGGGAGTCTGGTCCTGTTTTCAATATATGCTGTTGGTTTGGTTATGGTAAAAGGGGTTAAAAGGGGAGTTATAAGAAATATGGTTCTCAAAGTACCATAACACACCTCAGTAAAGTGCACCATGAGCCAGCCTGGACAGAGCTGTAATGGGCCAATCAAGGCCTAAAACCTCCATGCAAATGAAGGATCCAAACAGAAACCAATCCAGAGGGACAAAAAAAAGGATAAAAAGGGGCATCTGACCCAGGGAAGGCATTGGGGCCATCGCTGCTGAGCAGCCCCATCACCGGCAGTGCCTCATCCTTGACAGGAACACTCCTGCTCAGGCCCCCTTGCCTTAGGCCTTTATTTAATTATAATAAATGCTGAAAAAACTTTAGTACTGGGAGTCTGGTCCTGTTTTTAACAGTCTGGAAGCACCAGGAGCTCTGAGCCCATGGGGAGCTGCTGTTTCTGAGCCCCCCAAGGCACAGTGGGCACAGCAGGCACTCCTTGGGGAGTTTCCTAAATCAGAACAAGGACACCCCAGGCTGGTGGAAGGCTGCAGGCTCCCTCATCCAGCCCTGGCCCCAGCTTTTGTGTTAGTGGGAGGGAAATCTCCGAGGATTTGGCTCGAAGCAGACAATGATGCCATGAGCAGAGTGTTTCTCAGTGCCAATGAGTCTAACCTAATAAAAGGGGGAAATTTCCACTGACCGCAGGGGAGCGGGATGGTGGAGACGGAAAAAAGAGGTGGAAAATTATTTATGACAGTGTAATTGCATTTGAGACAACTTGTATCCAGCCAAGATTCCACAAGAAATTTAGGAAAGAACAACTTTAGGTCAATCTGATTATTTTTTTTTTTTGTCCTGTGTGTAGTGGGGGTGGAAACTTCCCTTTTGAAAATTGGACTCTGCAACCATATAAGAACTCATAATCAAAATTAATGTGGAAAATAAATTGCTGGCTGGCATCCCTGTCAGCGACAGCCACTCTTTGCAACTCTGCTGCCCTGGGACAGCAGCACGTCCCAGCGTGCCCAGCCCTGCCAAGCTGGCATCTTCCCCTGCTTCCCTTAAAATTGGGATTTATTGTGCCCAGGGCTGCAGGGAGGAACAAAAGGATGCCAGAGCTGTGGGCAGAGTGGCAGTGGCAAGGCAAGGAGGGGCCTGATCACACCCTGCTCACACCCTGGCTGAAGGCAGCACTCCACACTCTCTGCTCCTTGCTGTGCCTCATCCTCAGGGGCCCCCAGTCCCTCTCTGGGGCACTTTTGGAGCAGTGGGGTTTCAAGCCCAGCAGACACTGAGTCACTCTCTCTGTGGCCTCCTGGAGGTTCCTGGCCAGCACAAGGGCTCAAACCTTGAGTAAATGATGAGTATGGGCTGCTCTGTGGCTCCTGGGCATCCAAGATTTTCTCTGCCAGAAAACTTCATTTTTTAATACAGGTGAGACTTAATGAACTTCAAGAGCCTCTGGAGTGCAGAAGTTGGAGATTTCAGAAATCATTTCAGGGGCCCCCAGTCCCTCTCTGGGGCACTTCTGCAGCAGTGGGGTTTCAAGCCCAGCAGACACTGAGTCACTCTCTCTGCGGCCTCCTGGACCTCCTGGCACCATCAGCTGCTCCCTGGCCAGCACAAGGGCTCAAACCTTGAGCAAATGATGAGTATGGGCTGCCCTGTGGCTCCTGGGCATCACACTTCCAAGTTTTCTCTGCCAGAAAACTTCATTTTTTAATACAGGTGAGGCAAGACCCTCTGGAGTCCAGTAGTTGGAGATTTCAGAAATCCCACCAGTTCCTGAAAAAACCCATAATTTTTACAGCCAGACCTGTTTGCTCTCTTCAGCAGAAACCTGGGCTCAGAGGAGTCCTCTGTGCCAGCAGGGCATTGAGAGGGCTCCAGAGCTGTTGCCTCTGCACAGAGGGATTCCTAAGTTTTAACCTGGCTTTGTTAGGGAATGTGCTGCTAATTCCAGTGGTAATTTTATTATGTGTCATTTCCCTCCATTATTTGGTTCAAAAGATGAAGACTAAACGTAGATTTTTAAATTATCCAGATTTCAGATCTTGCCTCTGGGAGAGCTTCAATCTCATCTTTTGTTTTCATTTCTGGATTTTTGCAGGTCTGCAAATGTGTTTGTTTTAATAATGCAGCTGCAGGACAGATTAAAAAAATCAAGCATTGCTGGCATTTAATATCTCTAATCCAGCAGTAAGACAAGTCTGCCGACGGTTTACTTAATGTTCAACAGCCTTTTCTGATTAAGCAAAAGGTTTGAAGTGATTATAGTTTATTTACAACAAAAGTGGACTTAAATGAGAGTTAATTCCTCCCCCTCCTCCCTCATTGGGCCGGGTGCCAGCCACCATGTGTCTGCTTCTCTCCCTCCTCAAGAGCATCCACAGAAGCCACGGCAGATGTTCCCATCAGGCTCTCCAAGAAGAGAGGTTCCAAGAAAAGGTTCTCCTGCAGGAATGGGGGTGCCCCTGGGGCCCCAGCTCACCCTGGCTCTGTTTCAGAGCTTTGCTCTTTTCCCTGTGGAAGGTTCAGAATTTCTTCAGCTGATATTGCATGAGGAAATTTTAATTTCAAGCACCAGCAAGTTTTATTTTCCTTATTGGTAATCAAATAAGCTTGAAAAGTAAGCGTGGGATGAGCAGTGGCAGCAGCTCCTGGAGATGGAATGTCATGTCTCACCATGGCCCTGGAAACCAGAGAGATGGCAAGGGAAAAAAAGGAAAGAGCAGGTGAGTGCTGGAAAATAGGAGGCAAAATTCACTCCTAAGAGATGCAAAAGCTAAGGGGATAAAAAAAAAAATGAGTGGATTTTGGTTTGCTTTCTGGGCAAATTATTTCCAAGAGAAACTTGTGAATGGGTTTGTTTGTTTTCAGTAGACATCAACATTTGCCATTGTATAAAACAGCTGGAGGGGCAGCACCCAGGGGCTCTTCCCAATGACTCACCTGGGACTCCTGACAGGTCCTGGCTCCACCTGCAACCCCTGCCACAGGTGCAAGGCACAGCTGGGGGCTCTGACAAGGACATTATTTCATTATTTGCACACTGATGGCCCTTGCTGGGCACAGAGTGCTGGCACCTGCTGATGGCAGGGCTGGGGCTCGCTGGAGCAGACCCTTCCCGGCCAGGAACCCCCTTGCAAAAGTGTCTCCTCCCTGGTGGGTGGGTGCATTTTCATGTTGGGTCTCAGGTTTTCTGTGCTTGAAATGGCTCCTGAGGTATCAGAAAGTCTCTTTTTTTCTCCCAGCTCTATGACCAAAGAAGTTGAGATTAGTTGGTTCTGCTTTTCAAGGTTGTTTATTTTCTCTTATCTATGACATTCTTTCTCTGACCTGCTGAGGTCTGTCTGGCAGGTCAGTTTGTGGCACAGTCCCTGCCCTTGGGGTGGTGTTAGCTTTTTATACTATGAACCACCTGTACTTTATTTACAATAATTTTCCAATACCTATCCCCTATGTTAGACACTCTGTCTCTAAACCAATCCAGAAGTGCCACCACCACAGCAGAAGATGGAAGGCAAGAAGAAGAAGGAGGACAGGACATGCCCAGATTCCTCCATCTTGCCTCTTGAACCCCCATTCTAAATCCCCAAAATTCTACATTTCACCCTGTTATAAATTCACTACCATTCTGCTCAAACTCTTGTGGCTGGTAAATCTTCACACAAAGTTGGTAATTGCTTTCAAGGGCTAAAATGGAAGGCACAGGTGTTTCTGACTCCATGCCAAGGTCTCTGAGCCCCTTGCCAGGGTCTGGAGTTCTCCAGGGCAGCCAGAGGAATGTCCTGGGTTCCAATAGCTGGGAACCTGGAAAGTCTCAGCCCTGCCTCAAGCACCTGCAGAGAGTGAGGGATGAGGTGGGGACATGGGGACAGAAGGTCTCTGATGTCCCAGGGCCAGGAATCTCTGTCTGAAGCCCCTGTAGAACACTCTATTTGTCACTTTGGTGCCATCCTTTCCCTGTCAATTGGAAGCAATTTTCCTATAAAAATGTAAAAGTGTTTCTCGTCCAGGCTCGGCGCCGGGGTCAGCAGGGCGTTGCCTGGGGGGGATTTGGCATTTCCCAGCAGCTCAGGGGACACAAAGAAGCCCCAGAGCCAGCACCAGGCAGTGGCCCTGTCCCTACCTACCCCATCAATGGAGGGCCTGGCTCTCACCGGCAGGGAGTGCAAGGAAGAAAGACACAAAGGCTTCAGGGAGTGAATAAACTCAATTAGATCGCTGTAATTGCAACAAGAATTAGTGTGGGGGTCGGGCACATGTGCAGGCACAGAGCAGTAATTAAAAGTGCCATGTTTGCCATGCTGGGGAGGAGGCCTGCTGGGTCCCAGCAGTGCCCTTTGAAAAGCTCCATGATGGAGCTTCGAGCCTGGATAAATACAAATGTCAGTGCCTCGCAGCCTGTGGGGGGACTCTCAATCCACAGCTCAGTGGGAGAATCCCCTGCTTTACATTCCCATCACTTGGGCTAATTTCAGAGTCAGGCTTTGATGTGCTTTGGGGAGCCCTGTGTGCTACACACTTTCCCAGCGAGGCATCCTCTCCCTTTCTCAAATGCTTTATTAATTTTCTCCTGTGGTTTTTTTCATCCTCCCTTTCTCTTGGGCCTGCCTGCGAGTTCTCTTTTGTGCTCACCCAGCAGGGTCCATAGCGGAGAATTTATATCATTCTGAAATATATATAAAGGAGGGATAAAAGAGGAGATGGGGGAACCTGCAGAGACCAGAGCAACAATCTGTGCTGGGAGCAGGGGTCCCCTTCCTGTGGCTCCATGTGGCCCCAGCACTGATGGCACCAATTTCCCAGCTGCATCTGGAGCTGTGCGTGCCCACCTCTGCCATCAGCAAGGGGACAGGGACAACTGATCCCCCCAAGAACAGCAAAGGTGGCACTGGGCAGGGGGAGGGATGGAGCAGCTGCTCAGGGTCCCTCTGGGCCATCTGCCCACAGCCCCTGAGAAGGGCAGCGGTGCCACCAGCATGGGCACAGCGCCTGCCTGGCACTGACACACAGGTGGTGGCGCTGCCATGGCACTGGGTGCTCCTGGCACTGCCAGCAGTGTCCTCACAGCCCTCAGTCCCCTCCCCAGGGCACTGGCTGCCCATGCGGCCATGGAACCTGGAGGTTCCCCTGCCCCTTCACATCCGAGGTGCTCACCAGGAGCAGCTGAGGATGTGTTGCATTGTGATTTCAGGGTTTACCTCAGAACCTCAGATGCCCCCCTGATAATTCCCTCCCAGGTGTGCCAGTCACCTCTCCTTTCCCCTCCCAGCACTGTCTGTCACTCCTGCAATTCCAGAAGGCATCGAGTGATTGGCAGATTCAAAGGATGCCCTCTACCCCTGGGGGCCATTGGGCCATCCAGGTGTCCTTTGTCCCTTTGTCCCTCCCCTCCTGTCCCTGCTTGGTGGCTCCCTGCCCCTTCCCTGCCCCTCTCCCCGGGGTTCAAAGGAGCAGCAACCACGGGCTCAGGGAGTTCTGTTGGAGCTGCTGCTGCATTCAGAGGCCTGTGGGCCAGAATAAAGCTCTGCATCCAAACCCTCCATCAGAACCCACTCCTTTCCTTCACCATCGCCTTAAAGCTTCTCTGCCAGGGGGAAACCTGAGGAGCAGCCCCTGTTATGGGGGGAAGCTCCATCCCAGCACCACCAGAGCTCCTGCAGGCCGGGCCTTGTCCCCACGGGCCCTGTGCAGCACCCAGCCAGCCCAAAGTGTCTGTGGGGTGAAACACCACACACCCAGCCAGCCCAAAGTGTCTGTGGGGTGAAACACCACACACCCAGCCAGCCCAAAGTGTCTGTGGGGTGAAACACCACACACCCAGCCAGCCAAAAGGGTCTGTGGGGTGAAACACCACAGTGTCAATATTTGGTTCCACCAAGGGCCAGACAAGCTCAGGCATGTCCCATCAGCAATATTGGTAATAATTTCAATATGGGGGTGCAGCCTCCCCTTCCTATCCCTCCATGAAGCTCCTCTGCCCCATGGCCCTGCCCTGGGTGACAGTGACACCCGCCTGGCCCTCGCTGCCCAGCTCTCTGAGGCATCCAGCCCCCTTCCTGTTTTGTATTATCAACTGGATTTGGCATGGAGGGGATCCTCTCCCCACATCCCGTTGGCACAAAAAAGGCTCAAAAACCAGCAAAACCATTGTTTGTGCTCGAAGGGTGGGGACCAGGGTGAGGAGAACAGCATGTTTAGAGCCCAGAGCTAGGAACCATAAGAGCATCTGGAACAGTTCGTGGGACAGAGGCGTTACAATTAAATCAAAATGGGCGATTACAGAACCATTCCCTGGCTCTGACACACACAAGGGCAGCTTCAGCACATGCCTGAGCATGCAGTTAGAGGGGATTCCTCTCCTACAGGCCCAAAATAAATGGAGTTTTCATCAGGAGAGGCTGAGGTTGGTGCGACTTCCATGCATGGAGCAGAGGAGCACGGCTGTCCTTTGCCAGAGGCATCTCCCACTGGAGGCAATGAGTGACTCCAGTGAAAGGAGACACATTCCTGGGACCAGAGAGGCCCTGGAGGAGCCAGAGCATGACAGTGGCTCCCACTGGCCACAGCCACAGCTCCCCACACACACTGGGGACACTCTGGCACCTGCCAAGCTCCCCAGCCCCTTTGGGGGCACAGGATGCTCAACCTTGGCTGTCAGTCTGCAGCTGGAATGGAGATTCTGAGCCAGCTTTCTCTTTTAACAAGTCCCCAAGGAGCATTTCTGCCCTGTCCCTGCAGTTCCTGCTGTTTGCAGGGATCTGGCAGGGCTGGACAGCGCAGCATTTGCAGATATACAAGTCCTGCAGAAAAAAACAATCCTACTGTTCAAGGACCTCAGCCCCAGCCCCTGCAATGTGCTGTTTTCATTAAAGCAGTGAAATCGGATTTCAAACAGGCCAGGCTTGGACAGTGGCCCTTGATTTGGGCCTGAGGAACAAGATCCAGAAGCAAAACAAAGGCAGTTTCCACAATGGTTGAAGGGAAAGGGAACCGGTCCAATTGCAAAACTTGGATCCTGGCATGGAGGGAGTCTTTGTGTGCGAGACCTGTGGCAATGGATGGCAGTGACTTTGGGAAATTCAATACTCCCCTAGCTCATAAACAGAAAACAAGGAAAATAAACTTGGGCAGAATGGGAGGAAGCAGAGACCCAAACCGTGGGTTTCTGCTGGGCTGGAAAAGAGCCTGGCTGTCCCTGCATGAGGGTCCTGGGCTCCATGGCTGTGCCAGGGCCACGGGGCTGGGCAGCTGGAGGAGGAGTAGCCACCCCTGTGCCATGGGCATGGGTGAGGAGAGGCCACAGGGACTCAGGGCAGGAGCAGGGTGGTGGCAGTGCCAGTGCCACCACAGCTCAGCCCAGGCACAGTGCAGGGGACAGCAGCAGATTGCCTTGTGCCTTTGCTTCTGAAAGCTGGAAACACTTGGGTAGGGCAGAGACTGGGGTGGGAGGATGAAAAGGAAAAGGAAAAGAAAAAGGAAAAGGAAAAGGAAAAGGAAAAGGAAAAGGAAAAGGAAAAGGAGAGGGAGAGGGAGAAGGAGAAGGAGAGAAAAGAAAAGAAAAGAAAAGAAAAGAAAAGAAAAGAAAAGAAAAGAAAAGAAAAGAAAAGAAAAGAAAAGAAAAGAAAAGAAAAGGAAAAGGAAAAGGAAAAGAAAAGAAAAGAAAAAAAGGTTTTTCTGGCAGCCTCCTCCCAGCACATGCTGGTGCGTGGTGGTGCCACTGGATCCTTCCTGCAAATCCTCTGCTTGTGCAGCCTCCTGGGGCAGCTCCTGGTCTTGGCAGTGCCACCTCCTGCTGCCCCTTGGCAGTGCCACCCGCTCCTGGGAGCTGTGCAGGAGCCTGGGTGGGGAAGCAGAGCCCTTAAAGCTCTGCCCATCACTGCTGAGAGGCAGAGGAGCAGCCCCACACCAGGCATGGATGTGATGGCTGAGGGTGCAACGAGAGCAGGGGAGGGCAGGGATGAGGGCAGCACTTAAAGGTTCACTGGAAGAAATTGCTTCTGAAAAAGCTTTTGAGAAACAGAGCTGATGACTCCACATGGCCTCAAATCTGCTGCCAAGTGATGCCAGCTCTTGTTCAAAAACCCAAGAGCTAACTCTTGGCCACAGGCAACAGGAACCAGTATTTAGACCATTTATGGGCCGTAAAAGATCAGTGAAGATATGAAATCTGTGGATTCACTGAATTCCCTCAGTACCACAGCTCCACATTTGCAATTACAGATTCATGGGGCTCAGCATCCAGCCTTGCCACCAAGCACTGCCTGGAACCCTTCTGCAGCCCCAGAGCCAAGCTGGCTGCCCTCACCCCCCTTAGGAGTACCCCAGGGGGACAGCAAGACACAAAATATTCACCAAAATCTGGTATGAGGACACCTGCGTGTCCCAAGTCACCCAGCCAGCTCCACAGGAGCAGAGTGTGTGTGTGAGTGTAGGAAAACCTATGGAATTTCCATGATAAATTATCTTTCTTTTGGCTCAGCAAGAGCAGCAGCATCATCCCCCTCAATCTGGGCAATTATCCGTGGTTATTTCAAGTTTTAAACCCCTGGCTCACAACAGAAAAGCAGCCAAGAGTGGAGCAGGATGGCTGAGCTGTGCCCCAGAGCAGGGGAGCAGGGCTGGGCAGCGCCAGCAGTGCGGCCCTGAGCCCCACCCAGCCCCTGCTGTGCCTGCAGCCCCAGGGCCAAGGGCCAGGACCTGCCCAGCCCAGGCTCTGACTGTCCCTGCCTTGAAAAAGGCTTTGCCTGCACAAACAAGCACAGACCAGACTAAAGAAATCCAAGCCAGCCACCTACTGCTGCTCCTTGGAAATTCAGAGCAGTGGCGTGCCTGACCTTCCCTTCTGACACAGAATCACATGAGAAATGCTAGAGATAAAATACAGAGGATATTTTGCTGCAGAAAAAAAAAAAAAAAAAAGATCATAAATCAGCACGAGAAGCATATTTGAATTTTAGAGGGATATGTCAGATACACTGTCCAGCCATTAAATTTCACAGGTTCAGTTTAAGAACTTCAGGAGATTGCTGGCATTGCCTGAAAGGGAGAAGAAAATTATAAACATGTGCTGGGGGGCTCTGAGTGAGACACAAAAATCCGAGGGTAATCCTTATTGCTATCCAAGATATTACCAAATAGGCACAAAAAGGAATTCCATTCACCTGCCTGGAGAATGGCTGACCATAACCTCTAATGCCAGCAAGATTAAAGACATTTTGAAGAAATGGGAATGGATGAATGGATCAGGTGTTTGCTGTGGCCCTTCCCAGCTGATCTCCTGAGTGCCACTAGTCTGCAGTGTTGCAGAGCCCATGCACCGAGCTCGGTGCCCTCCTGTGCCCTGGCAGGAACCCGGGGGTGCTGCTGGGCTGGTGCCCACCCCAAACACGGGGGGCAGCACAGCCCATCCTAACAGGGACCATCCCTTGGTGTGGGGGCTTTGGGAGGGCACAGGAACAGAGGCTGTGTCACATTCACATTGTCTGAAAAATCCCTTTGCCCAGGGTTGTTCTCCTGGGATGCTGAGAAGTCTCAGAGAAAAAGGAAAACAATTCTTATCTCATTTGCTTCTCCTGTGTTGTGCTCATCTGGAATGTGTTTGGAGATTGTTTACCCACAGGTGATTGTTTCATTGGATTCTGCTGTGAGTTATTTGAAAATCAATGCTGTTCTCTGTAACAGAATTAGCTTGACTCGCTCAGCTTTGGTCTCTGTCAGTGTCTGAGCTCTCAGGGGTGAAAGGAGGGCTCTGAGCTCCTTAGCACCTGCTGAGCTGAACCAGAGTCATCCTCAGGAGGAAGGGAAATGTGGCATTCACATTCTCTGAAAAAATCCCTTTGCCCAGGATTTCTCTCCTGGGAAGCTGAAAATCCTCAGAAAAAGGAAAACAATTCTTATCTCATTTGCTTCTCCTGTGTTGTGCTCATCTGGAATGTGTTTGGAGATTGTTTACCCACAGGTGATTGTTTCATTAGGTTTCTGTGAATTGTTTTCACTATTTGGCCAATCAGGGCCAAGCTGTGTTGAGACTCTGGAAATGAGTTTTCATTATTATATTTTTAACATTCTGTAAGTATCCTTTCTGTATTCTTTAGTAGAGTTTAGGATTCTTTAATATAATATAGTATCATAAAATAATAAATTAGCCTTCTGAGAACATAGATTTCAGATTCATCATTCCTGCCTCCATCTGGGCACCCCACAAATACAATAATGCTGTGTGCCAGGGGATGCAGAGACAGTGAGGAGATGGAGTCACAGTTCTTTTGGACATAAACTGGGTCTTTGGGAGGGCACAGGGAGGTAAGGACCAGGGAGGAGGAGGCCATGCTCGCCTCTGAAACACATTGTCCTTCAGACATTGTCACAGCACCCTCCTGCCCGGCCTTAGGTGATGCTGAGCATCCATGAGGAGCACCAGGATGGTGCAGTAGGGCAGTACCAGGACACAGGAGCATGGACCAGCAGAGCTCCAGGAGGCATGATGAGGTACCCAGGGAGTACCAGGGTGCAGGATGATGCACACTGTGAGTGCCAGGGTGCAGGATGATGCACACTGTGAGTGCCAGGGTGCAGGGTGATGTACTCAATGAGTACCAGGATGATGCACACTGTGAGTGCCAGGGTGCAGGGTGATGTACTCAATGAGTACCAGGATGATGTATCCTCTGAGTGCCAGGGTGCAGGGTGATGTACCCAGTGAGTACCAGGACACAGGAGCATGTACCAAGAGAGCTCCATGACGCAGGATGACATACCCAGTCAGTACCAGGGTGCAGGATGATGTACCCAGTGAGTACCAGGATGTTGTAACCAGTGAGTACCAGGATGTTGTACCCAGTGAGTATCACAATGCAGGATGATGTACCCAGTGAGTACCAGGATGATGTACTCAGTGAGTACCGGGATGCAGGATGATGTACTCAATGAGCACCAGGTTGATGTACTCGGTGAGTACCAGGATGCAGGATGATGTATCCAGTGAGTACCAGGATGATGTACTCAGTGAGTACCAGGATGCAGGATGATGTACCCAGTGAGTACCAGGATGTTGTATACAGTGAGTACCAGGATGCAGGATGATGTACTCAATGAGTACCAGGGTGCAGGATGATGTATCCAGTGAGTACGAGCATGATGTACCCAGTGAGTACCAGGACACAGGAGCATGTACCAGCAGAGCTCCACGATGCAGGCTGACATACCCAGTGAGTACCAGGGTGCAGGATGATGTACCCAGTGAGTACCAGAACACAGGATGATGTACCCATTGAGTACCAGGATCATGTACCCAGTGAGTACCAGGATGATGTATACCCAGAGAGCACCAAGGTTCAGGATGATGTACCCAGTGAGTACCAGGATCACGTATCCAGTGAGTACCAGGGTCCAGGATGATGTATCACTAGAGCTCCATGATGCAGGATGATGTACCCAGCGAGTACCAGGATGAAGGGTGATATACCCAGTGAGTACCACAATGCAGGATGATGTATCCTGTGAGTACCACAATGCAGGGTGCAGGGCTATGGGAGGGCGCAGCTCTGGCAATGTGTCCCAGAGCCCTGCAGCTCCCAGGAACCAGGACCCTGAATGGAGCAGCATCACGTGAAAGTGAAGCACTGGGAGCTCAGGGAGAAGCCAAGAGGCACCAGCAGCAGGGACTGCAGAGCTGGGAGGCTCTGGATCCAAGGACATTGTTACTATACTTCAGATTATATAAATAACTCTCTGAATAGAACCACATGTGACCACATTCTGGTTCCCATCTCTCTGCTCTGCCGGCAGCACACAGACTCTTGCAACACTTGTTTACTGGGGAGGCTGTATATAAAGAGAAAATGGTTTGCTGTGTCTTATGTTTTCACTTTAATTCTCAGTGTATAAAAAAAAAGAAAAAAAACCCTGTGAATTTGCTAATGGGCCTTGAAAATGTATTTTTAAAGCAAGGGCAGCATGACTCGGTGAGTTGCTACAAAGGATTACAGAAGGAACAAGGTTTGCTTGGAAAATCATTCCCTTGAGAAAATCTGTAACAGCTGAAAGGCCAGGGCCTGCTTCTTTCCAAGAAAATAAACACATTTCTGCATCCAAAATCAGGCTTCATCTCAGGTATGGAGTGTTTGTTCTCTGGTGTTTATGTGCTTCTCATATCTTTGGTGTTGGATTTGACATTTGAAGGCCTGACATTCACCCCTTTCTCTCCCCAAAAGAAGATTCCTGTTGTGTCTTTAGAGCACACTTTTGGACAGAGATAAATAGCCACAAGCATCAGGAGTGTCAGAGCCAGATAGTCAATTGAGATTCCTTTGTATGTTTCTCCATTTCACTTCACAGTTGATCTTGCATAAAAAATATTTTTTTAGCATTAGCTCTGACTTGCAGCCTGGAGGGAACCTCTGGAGCAGGAAGAATTGCAAACAGTCTGCTCAGGGGCCACAAACCCTCAGCTTGCCCTTTCCTGGTCATTGTAACCCACGTGCTTTGGGGGTTTTGTATCCAGGGCCAATTCAGAGCATTTGTTTTGGTGAGGTTTTCTGCTAAGCAGTGACCATGTCGAGGGGAGCAGCCCCTCCTGTCCCTGGAATTGGAATCAGTGTGAGCCTTGCACTTCTCCAGGCAGTGAATTCCTTACTTAAACCTTAAACCTCCTGGGGAATGGTCCCTGAAATTCTCCACAAACATTTGCCAGTTCTTCCTCTAACAGCCAAGAATACCTTGACGGTTGGGAAGACAATGAGGAGTGGTCAGATTGGCAATTTTAGAATTTAATTTTACAATCAGATTGACAATTTTCCCTGCTGGGGAAGTCCCCACGTCCTCTCCCATCATTGCTGCAGCCACTGCAGAGTGAGCACACTGCCCTTCCCAGTGAGGGGGTGCAGTGCCCACAGGTCTGTCCAGAGTCAAAATAACCCAGTTTATCTCCTGCTTCCATGCAATTTTCACTCTTTTCCCCCTTTCCTTCCCCCTGTTTTCCTGAGCAGAATGGGGAGCTGGATTTTCTGCATCACATTAATCAGGACTGGATTTTCTGCATCACATTAATCAGAACCAGGTGTGGCTGCTGCCCCTCAGGCTGGTGGGAGATCAGGAGTTAACCAACCCCAAAGGAGAGGCTAAAATTGCCACTGGGCTCCCAGGATGAATGAGCTTTTAATGACTGCCAACTTCTCAATGGAGGCAGGGGGACCAACAACAGCACTGACTTCACAACCAGCAGCAGCAGCACATATGGAGGCAGTGTGGCCCAGCTGGAAATAAACCCTGGAGGTGTCAGGGCAGTGCATAAGGGCTCTCCTGGCAGCCTGGAGGTGGAAAAGATGAAATTCTGGCTGCTGGAGAAACAAACAAAGCTGCCAGGCTGGAGGTGCGTGTGAGCCCGGGCTGGGCTGGGGAGGCAATCCCAGGCTCTTGCAAAACATCTGCAGGCTCCCAGCTCCACCAGGACACAGCCCTGGCTGGACTTGGATTGGTTTAACTCAGTGGAGAAGCAGCAGAGACAAACAGAAAACCAGGAGCAGGGTTTGGCCTCAGGAGAAAACAGAAAGGCAAAACAGGCTGGGACCTGCAGAGCAGCACCTGATGGGGATGGGGATGGGGCTGTGAGCCCTGCTGGGGTCACCAAGGGACACCTGCTCTGCCAGGAAATGTGGCACAGGGATACAGGGGACCTGTCACATTCATATTTTCTGAAAAAAAATCCCTTCTCCCAGGATTTTTCTCCTGGGAAGCTGAGAAGCCTCAGGGAAAAGGAAAACAATTCTTATCTCATTTGCTTCTCCTGTGTTGTGCTCACATGTGGAATGGGTTTGGAGATGGTTTACCCACAGGTGATTGTTTCATTGGGTTTCTGTGAATTGTTTTCACTCAATGGCCAGAGTCAAACACAAGCTATGTCAGGACTCTGGAAAGAGTCACAAGTTTTCATTATTATCTTTTAGCCTTCTGTAAGTATCCTTTCTGTATTCTTTACTACAGTTTAGTTTAGTATTCTTTGATATAATATTATATAAATAATATAATAATATATAATAGATCTATAATAATATATAATATATAATATATAATATATAATTAATAAATATATAATAATAGATATAAATAATATATATTATATATATAAATATGTATAATATGAATAGTATAATAAAGTAATAAATTAGCCTTCTGAGAACATGGACTCGGATCCTTCCTTCCTTCCTTCCTTCCGCCACTTCCTTCCGCCACTTCCTTCCTTCCGCCACTTCCTTCCTTCCGCCACTTCCTTCCTTCCTTCCGCCACTTCCTTCCTTCCTTCCGCCACTTCCTTCCGCCACTTCCTTCCTTCCTTCCTTCCTTCCTTCCTTCCTTCCTTCCTTCCTTCCTTCCTTCCTTCCTTCCTTCCTTCCTTCCTTCCACCACTTCCTTCCTTCCGCCACTTCCTTCCTTCCTTCCTTCCTTCCTTCCTTCCTGTCCCTGACTCCAAGCATCTCTTGGGGACTTGCCCAGAGTCTGTGAGAGTCCCACAGAGAATGTGAGGGTGCTGTGTCACATTCTGAGTGCTGCACATCACCCCGTGATCAGGGACAGGAGGACATGGAGGAGCCACAGCTAAGCTTCAACATCTGGTTCTGTGCATTCCTATATTGTAATAAAATAACTCTTCCCACAGATTTCACATCATCTTTGTCTGGGCATCAGTGAACTGTGACGGGAGAAACTTTTTTCTTTGTGGTTTTCAGAGGAACAAAGAGGCAATCTCCTTCTGATGAGGTGTCCTGGCAGCCTCCTGTGCTCCAAGGCTGCATCTCGTGCAGTCAGTGCAGCCCCAAGTCCTGGGACAGCTGCCTGCTCAACCTGCAGAGCCTGGGGGGACTGTGGTTCTCAATCCAGGGGACAGTGAGAGACCCTCAGTGCAGCCCACAAAGGGCAGGAGCAGCAGCTCCCACACAGAAAGAGGCACCAGAAACACACCTGCAATCTGGATCCCACCTTTCTGGCCCCTGCTCAAGTGAAAGGGCAACAAAGAACATGAAAAAGCTGATTAAAAACTCACAGTCCCAATGAAGTTCAGGGAGGGCCATTCCCTGCAGGCTCCACAGGAACAGCCTCAGCACCTCCCAGCGTGGGCAAAAAATGAGACAAAAAAATGCATTTTCCCTGGAAAATATGGACCTGCCTGGAGGTGGCTCAGCAGAGGGAGTGGGCATAGAAACCAGGGAAAATTAACAGTACAAAGCTGGGCCAGATCACACTTTGCATGGAGCATGGGGCTGTCCTTGCTCCCAGGAGCAGCCCTGAGGTCCCACAGCTCCTCCCAGCACTGCTGCTGCACCTTGTCTGCTTGTCTGGGTTTAGGGCAATTTTGGGAGAAAACCCTGTGAAAAGGTTTCCTTTAGAAAACCAATTCAAGCAGCCCTTCCCCCAGCTGGTTTGGGAACAAGATTTTCTTGGAGAAAAGTGGGGAAAATTGTTTATTTAACAGGTAAAGCCTTCACCAGCGCAAAAAAAAAAAACCAAACAAACAAAAAAAACCCAAACAAACAAAAAAACTCAAAAAACCCAACAAAAAACAAAATCAACAAAAAAGCAACAAAAAACTCCAAAAACAAAACAAACCCCCCCCCCCAAAAAAAATTCTTGCTGCTCCAAAAGAGATGACAAACTCAGAAACTCATAAAGCCCCTCAGTGGGCTGTAGCTCTGCTCACTCAGTCTGTTATCAGTCCCTTATCAGCCTGTTATCAGTTCCTTATCAGTCTCTTATCAGTGCCCAGGCCACAGGTGGGGCTGCTGGACTTCTTCAGGGTGCTCAGTCCAAAGCAGGTTTAAACAGGTCCAATAAAAAGAAAAACCACAGTCCAGGGAACTTTTCTGCCTCAGCTAAAACTAACTAAAAGCAAAGGAGAGCTCTGTCCTGCTGTCTGTCTGTCCATGTTGCAGACAGCAAGGAGCAGGGATGTGCAGGGTTGAGTGCAGTTTCTGATAACAAACTGTGCTTCTTCTATCCCCTTTTCCTCTCAGAACGAGTCCTAAAGGTGCAAAATTTATTTATGGGCAAAAAAGATGAATGGGGCTACCTGAAGCACAACAAAACTGTGAAGAGAATCCCCTTCTCCTCATCTGGCCAGCACAGCCTGTCACCCATCAGCTCCCTGTGTTTTTTGGAGACTCCTCTGGGCTTATCTTAATTCTCCTACTTGAGCAGGGCAGGAGGACTCACAGGGCTCTGGAGGGTCAGGGGAATATTTGGCTCACGCCACCCCTTGTTGGAGATAAATGTCTGGTGGGGGATGTAGGAAATGGGAGAGACTTGGCTGTAAATGAGAGCATGTAGGAGTGTCAGGGGGTTACACAGTCAGGATGGACGGAGACCAGAGATCTCTGCAGTCAGGGCTGGGAACTTGTGGTTTATTGCAAAGGGCCTGGGTGCAGGGCCCTGCTGGGAGCTGCCAGCCACAGCTCAGAGCAGGGCCCAAAGAGGGAGAGAGAGAGAAAGAGAGTGGGAAAGAGAGAATGAGAGAGTAAAAGAGAGGATCAGAGGGTGAGGTTCCCATTACAATACAATAAATCTTCTTCTGGTCTTGGAATTTGGGGTTTCTTGCAAAAGGCCTGGGTGCAGGGCCCTGCTGGGAGCTGCCAGCCACAGCTCAGAGCAGGCCCCAGAGAAGAGAGGGGGAGAGAGGATGAGAGGGTGAGGGAGTAAAAGGGGTTAGAGCGTAAAAGGCAAGAGCTAAGAGACAAGAGGTAAGACTTAAGAGCATAGAAAAGTAAGTAAGCAAGGTTCCCGTTCCAATACCATCAATCTTCTTCTGTCCTGAATATTCTAATTCTCACTAACCAATCCAGTACAACATACGAATTCTACAGCATTTCCATACAGCCTAGAAGAATCATTACATTACCATCCTGTGTTACATTTTAAACCCTAAAAACTCCTCTTTGGGCCCCTTCTGCCAAGCTGGTAGGGTCTGCTCTGAGCCTTGGGCCTGTCTGCAAGCAGAGGGTCTTATTTCATCAAAAGAAGATTACCTTCAGCCAGTCACACCGTTGTTTTCCCATTGTTCAGTAACTGAGGGATCTCAAAGCTTGCTTTCATTTCAATCTCGCTTATAGCTTCTATATTCTCAAAATCTTTTGCCAGGCAATCATATTTATAAGGCTTTCCTGTTTCATCTTCCCCAACACGTGCACAAAGTGGTTTCAGTAGAACCTGAGCATTTTTAGAAGGAGAATGTGGCCCCCCCTCCCTGCCCAGCTCTCCTTGCCCCTGTCCCCTGGTGCACCATGGAGCAGATCAGGGATTTCCAGGTAGAAATCTCCAGTAGCCATTTCTCAGTGGGATTAGGTTACATCTATTCCATGATTTAGCAGTCTGTTTGGGAAAAGGGATTTCATTCCTTTGCTTCTTCTTGTCAGAATGGATTTGCTGATCCCAAACATGTTCCTCACACTTTATTTAGGGCTTATTATGCATCATTTACATTGCTGAGCTGTCACCAGGCTGTCTGCATGGAGCAGGCAGGCAGAGCACTTCTCTGCCCTCCTGCTCCCCTCCCAGATGTGGAGCTGGCAGGATGAGGCAGTCAGGAGATCCCTTGTCTGATACCATTTGCCTTTTGGGGGTTATTCCACCCTGTGCAGGGGCCAGGCAGGCTCAGCACAGATGCAGATTTCTCCCAGCTACATTCCCAGGGTCAGGCCACCTGCAGCAGAACACAAATTTATTATTTGTGAGGACAAGGTTTGATTTTCTCATTAAGGGATGCCAAATGATGATTCTTGAGTCCAGCACCTTCTTCTGTGCCTGTATTTTGACGGGAGGTTCCCCAATGCCTGCAGTGCTCACTGGGGGGATCACAGCAATGTCAATATTCTTCCTTAAATTACTGCCCTCCCTGGCTGTAATTTATGTTTTAAATGTTATTTAATGTTTCCTCCCTGGCACACTGCAGGGGGATCTGCCTCCCATCCAGTACCCAGCATGAAAAATGGGCAAAGATCCCAAACCCCTCTTGCTCCAGAGCTGCTTTTTACCCAAAAGAAATCCATGGCTCTTGTAGGACTCCATGAAGTGACCCTAATTTACAGCCCTCCCTGGCTGTAATTTATGTTTAATGTAATTTATATTTTAATGTTTAATGTTATTTAATTTTCCTCCCTGGCACACTGCAGGGGGTCTACCTCCCATCCAGTACCCAGAATGAGGAGTGGGAGAGATCCCAAACCTCTCTTGCTCCAGAGCTGCTTTTTACCCAAAAGGAATCTAGAAATTGGAATTCCTTTATCAATCTCTTAATCAATCTTTGGGAATCAAGAATTCCCAATAGGAATTCTTGTAGGACTCCATGAACTGGCCTCTGGGAGCTCTGTAAGAAAAAGGAGCAGTGGCATCATATGTCAGATCCCTAATGATCACTTGAGAGGGGAAACACAGGCAGGACTGACTGCATGGGCACTGCAGCACTCACTGTTGTGTCCCATATGAATGCTCTGTCTGATGTACTAAAAGCTGCATGGAGCATAAATATGGAATTTATTCCAATTCATCGTCACAGCATCCTGCATCGAGGCAGGAAGTTCTCCAAATGCAAAGAGCAGAATTTGTACTTCCCAAAGGATGCACCTTTACCTGCTACTGCCCAGGAAGGACAGGTCTGTCCTGGATTCTGATCTCAAAGAACAAACAGCAATCTTGTTGGGATGCCAGGACCCATCCAGAAGGGTATTTTTTTTCCAATTAATTAACTGGACACTGTTTCTTTCCAGGTGAGTACCTGAACTAAAGGTGCCTGCAGATGTGACTATAACAGCAATTGTTCCTGTTCTGCATTTGCCTTTTACTTCAGAACCATCACTCATGAAAGGAAAGGAACATCAGCAGGTGCTGACACCAAAAGGGCCTCAAAAGGAACAAACTAAACCAGGGAGGGTCTCCCTCCAAAAGGCACAGCCCTCTGAAGATTTTTGGGTGAGGACCCCAAATCAGAGACCCCAGAGCCTCAGGAGCTGTGGGGAGGTCCCATGTGCAGGCTGCCACGTGTCCTGGGGCACAGGTGACATCCTGGTCACTGCTGCCCTTGGCCAGGGTCTCCTCTGGCCCCAGGGCTGCCTTGAGATGGCTGAGCTAGAACAGAAACTAGGCAGAGCTAAAGAATAGAACAGGGATTTATTAAAAGGATCTCCTCAATGGATGCACCTTGGGCAGCACAAGAGCCCAGCCAGGGCTGCACCCAAGATGAACCAAAATGGTCAGAAAATGGACACCTGGTCATGAGGTATCTCACTTTGATCAGTTCTGCTCCATTTGCATCTTGGAGTTCATTGTCCAATTACAGCTTTAGGTTATGAAGTCCCATCCTGCTTGTTTTTCTCTCTCTTCACTTCACCATTGTTTGTGCTCTTGGGCCTGAGATTTGGATCGTTTGTCCTTGGTCCCCAGCTAGAGCAGGAGTTGTTTTGTCTCCCTATCCCTTTGTCTCACCATCCCATAATATGAAGCTGAGAACCACACACTAAAGCAGCACAGAATCTGAAAAACACAAAAGCTCAGACCTGAGGCATCCCCAGCAGATGCTCTGCAGGAGCTGGCTCTCATTTCAAGGGATTCCTGGAGCACAGAGCAGGGCTCAGCACCTGGAGCCAGAGCTGGGCCCCCCATCCATACCTGCTTATTTTAGCCCATGATTGCCTGGCTTCTGATAACCAGATTATCTTTCTGTCTGCTGTTAAATACTCATTGAAGTCCAGCATGTTTCACCTGGGTCAGGGCCCCCGTGGGGCTGTGCATGGTGGGAGGCAGGGCCAGGGCCAGGGCAGGCTCTGGGGCACCTGGCAGCTTTCAGCACACCTGGCAGGACATGCAGAGCCTGCTGACAACAACTGCTTGTAAATGCAAAGCTCCATCTCCAGTTACTGCTGCCCTGCCCCAGCCAGTCCCCTGCTCTCCATGAGATATGTTCCAAATGATAGCATTTGTCTTTAATAAATGGGGCCTACACAAACTGCCTCCTATGGGAAACCTGGGAGTTCTAAGTAGAACCTGATGTTTCCATTTCATTATAGTGCCTTTGCTCTGAGATGAATTCCAACCCATCCCCTGTTTAATATCAGCCAAAGGTGTGCAGTGGGTTTGTGTTGCTATTTATGAAATTCATATTGCTGGGCCTAATCTGTTTCAGATCACCCAGCTGTGTCTGTGTCTGCATCAGCCTGCCCCAAAACAAGGATGTTCTTTTGCCATGGTCACTGGCATCACCAGCACTCAGTAAAAATAAGGGCAAAACTCCTTCCATGGCCACAAAGCATCTGAAAGCAGATATGAGGTTCTTTAGTGAAATATTTCCTCAGAATACCTTCTGTGATGTTTCCTTTTAAGGCCAAATCTGCCTGTACTGCTCCCTCTAAAGATACTCTGGATTATATCTATATCTATATCTATATCTATATCTATATCTATATCTATATCTATACTTTAGATACTCTAAAAAGGTATCTGAAATGCAGGATGAGTTTCCATGAGTCTGAAAGGCAGGTTGAGTTTCCATGAATCTGAAAATTCAGGAGGAGTTTCCATGAGTCTGAGATGCAGGATGAGTTTCTAGGAATCTGAAAATTTAGGATGTTTCCATGAACCTGAAATTCAGGAGGACTTTCCATGAGTCTGAAATGCAGGATGAGTTTCCATGAGTCTGAAAGGCAGGTTGAGTTTCCATGAATCTGAAAATTCAGGAGGAGTTTCCATGAGTCTGAAATGCAGGATGAGTTTCCATGAGTCTGGAATGCAGGATGAGTTTCCTTGAATCTGAAATGCAGGTTGAGTTTCCAATAATCTGAAACGCAGGATGAGTTTCCAGGTGTCAGAGCAGCCTTGCTGCCTCACTCCTGCATGTGTTCTAAACCTGAGGAAGAGGCAGGCACGTGCCAGGCTGCAACATTTGGGGTATTGGGGCTCTCATGTGTGCCCCTGGTATGGCTCTGGTGTCAAACCCACTGATCTGTGTGCACAGCTTGGACCCTGGTGTGCTACAGCAGAGAAATGCCAGGTAGATGATGATTTCTCACCCCCCTGATGCCTTGAGAAGGCTGAGCTAGAACAGGGGCTGGACAGAGCTAAAGAATAAAGCAGGGATTTATTAAAAGGATCTCCTCAATGGATCCACCTTGGGCAGCACAAGAGCCCAGCCAGGGCTGCACCCAAATGAACCAAAATGGTCACAAAATGGACACCTGATCATGGGGTCTCTCCCTTGGATCAGTTCTGCTCCATTTGCATATTGGAGTTAATTGTCCAATTACAGCTCCAGCCCATGCAGTCCCATCCTTGTTTTTCTCTCCTCAGCCCAAGCTGTTTGTGCTCTTGGGCCTGAGATTTGGATCGTTTGTCCTTGGTCCCCAGCTAGAGCAGGAATTGTTTTGTCTCCCTGCTCTGTGCACAGAGCTCACCATCCCCTAATGTGAAGCTCAGACCCACAAACTAAAGCAGCACAGAACCTGAAAAATATAAAACCTAAACCTGAGGAATGACCCTCAGAGCAGACACCTGTCACAGCACCCCTTGAGAGCACAAAACCCACCCAGAGGAGCGCAAAGTGTCACAGGTAGGAGCACCTGTGTTTGGTTAAACAGATGTAAACCATGCACTGAGAGACCCCTCAAGCCCAGAGCTCATGTTGTACCCTTCTGTCATGTCCTGGTGCTGCATCACCCAGGCATTCCTGACAAAAGCAATGGGATAATCTCTGCCCTGTGGGAGCTGTTCTGCTGCTATCTTTTGTTGCAGGAGAGGGGAAGCAGAGCTGCTTTGTTGCCTGCTCATCTTTGCAGAGATCCCCATTCTGCCTCAGCCTCAGAAGGGAATGAAAATCCCTCAAATAACCTCAAAAGATTTAGAAATCCTGCTCAGGGAGGCACCATCAGTTTGTGTCACTGCTGGAGAGGGAAGGGAAGGTATTACCTGAAGCTATACAGCTGTGAAGAGCTGGATGGAAACAAAGACAAATTGCAGCTGGATTTCTCTGCTCCTGCTTTTCCACAGCCACTAAAAAAACACCAGCACAGACAGCAAATGATGGAAACCACAGGGCTTTAACTGAGCTCTCTGGCCTCAAAACTGGGTCATTGGGGAAGGTCTGGACAGGACAAGCCCCATGTGCAGGGCTGGGGTGCAGGACTGTGACCTGCAGGGACCCCGGTGCACACTGACTCACAGGCTGGCTAGAGAGAACCTGAGTTTAGCTCGTAGCAAATGCCTTTGGGGGATGGAAAAAATAAACCAGAAAAAGAGAGGCTGACCCACTTGGGTTCCATCTGTTGGGGTTTATAACTGTTCTCCTTATAATTGCCAACAGACAATGTGAATTGCAATTAGCTAATTGCTTGCTAACTTTGCGTTCTAATAATAGCCATGTTCCAGAGTTATACAAGTTTGGAGGCTGCTGCTGTTCCCTTGCAACTGGCAATAATAAATAATATCATATTCCCTCAGCTTTGCCATTTCTTCCAAGTTTCATCCCCATGCAAATTGCTCCAGCATGTCCCAATCCCTGACGAGAGGGCAGAGGCATCAACAGCATTTATTTGTAGTTCCCTGCACTACAGGGAGGGTTCAGCACTGGGAAGCTGGGGCTCCTGTGTCCCAGCAGGGCCAGGAGGTGCCTGTCACCCTGGCAGGGAGCAGCAGTGGGGTCTGCATGCCTGGAAACCCAGCCCTACCCTCAGCATGTGCTTGGTTAGAGCTTTTCGGAGGTTTTGGTTTTTTGTTTGGATTTTTGCTTTCCCTTCACAGGCTCGGATGTGGCTCTGGCCCCTGTAGTGACATGTTTTATTACCAGTAGCTTCAATAATGTCAGCACAGACCCAGACTGGAGCTTTCACAAGCACAGCCTCTCAGCTGTGCAGTGATAAGAAGGGTCTGGACCCCAGTGGGGCTCCTGAGGAGAATAGGGGTGAGGTTGGGTGCAGAGCCCCAGCATGTCCTGTCTGGGAGCATGGAGAGCTCCCTTGCACACCAGTGAACTTTTCAGCACCCCTCTCTGGGCTGTGTGACCTCCAGCTCATTACTGCCACGCAGATGCAGCTAATTGAGGAGCAGAGCAGCAGCCTGATCCAGCAGAGTCAAGGCCAATGAAATGAACATCATTCCCTGGCACACGAGGAACTACTGAACAGGGAGCTGCCAGCAGGCTGACATCTCCAGAGCTTACAGACTAATCTCATTAAACACGACCAAAAAGCCTCTCAGAGCTGGGGGAGCCGTGTCCAGCCAAAGCTGGGCTGGCTTATTCACCTCTGGGGCTTTTCCACATGCTTGGTTCCCTGTCCTCCCTGGCACCCCAGCACTGCCCAAACCCCCCTGTGCCAGCTCTGGGCTCCCCAGATGGGGCTTGCACAGGGGCTCCTGTTCAGGTTCCTCATGAGCAGGATTTTGTGAGTGCCCCAGGTGCCCCCAGCCCCTGCTTCCAGCAGAGCAGCTGCAGTTTCTTGGTTCCAGAGCTGCTCCTCCTCTGGGCAAGCTGTGCTGGCTTTCTCATCCCTTTCTCCCCTTTCCTGCTCCTCACAAGCAGATTTTTGAAGTTTAAGAGCACTCCTTGTGCAAGCCTTGTCTTCCCTCTCACACAACCTGGTCTCACCCCTTCCCTGGGGTTTGGGCTGAGGTACCAGCTCTGCACCATGAAAGGGAGTTCTCCTTGGCAAAGCCACAACTCGAGCTCTCCCCCAGAGCAGCTGGGGATTGCTGTCCCTCCCCATGGCTCAGGTGGCTCTTGCTCAAACCAAGCACACAAGGAGCTGGAGGAACCCAGCCAAAGGAACAGCTTTGCTCACTTCTGCTTTGGCTTCGTCTGTGAGTGTTTTCTCTCAGCTCTGGTTGATGAGTTTCAGACGGAGGGAACATTAGGAAACAAAAGGGAGAAGGCTGTGACACATTGCAGGATGTGCCAGGAACCAGCAGTGATGCAGGGCAGCTGCAGGGCTCTGCTGTGCTCCTCACCTTTGCTGTCCCACAGGACCTGCCAGCCTCACCCTCACCTGGCTGTCCCTGCACAGCCACAGCTGCCCAGCACCAGCTGCAGCCTCTCTGCTCACCCCAGCTCCTGGGCACCATTGATGGGGTCTCTGGTGTTGGGATGACCCTGAGGTGTTGGAAAGTCTCTTTTTCCCAGCCCTGAGACTGAAGAAGAACACAGGATTCCTTGGCTCTCATTCTCAAGGTTGTTTATTTGCTCTTTTCTAATACATTGTCTGTCTGTCCTGCTGAGGTCTGTCTGCAGGTCAGTTTGTGGCACAGTCCCTGCCCTCAGGGCAGTCTTATCTTTTTATACTAAGAACTACGTGTACTTTATTTACAATAATTTCCCCATACCTATCACCTATGTTAGACAGTCTGTCTCTACTCTAAACCAATCCAGACATGTCACCATCACAGCAGAAGATGGAGGACAAGAAGAAGGACAGGACACACCCAGATTCCTCCATGTTGCCTCCTGAACCCTCATTCTAAAAACCCCAAAATTCTACATTTTCACCCAGTGGTAAATTCACTATCATTCTACTCAAACCCTTGTGGCCTGTAACTCTTCATACAAAGTTGGTAATTGTTTCCATGGGCTAAAATCAAAGGCACGGGTGTTTTTGACTCCATGCCAAGGTCTCTGAGTCCCTTGCCAGGGTCTGGAGTCACCCAGGGAACCAGAGGAATGTCCTGGGTTCTGACAGACCGTCCCCTGCTGCCCCACACCACCTGCAGCTTCTCTGCTCACCCCAACACCTGGGCACCATCCCCTGGTGCCCCACACCCCCACGGTGGCACTGGCTGGGTCATGCCAAGGGGACACACACTGGGTTTGTAGGAAGCCTCACACTCAGAGCAGGAGAGGAGGTGCCAGGGTGTGACAGCTGCCCAGCAATGTCCCCAAGGCCACTGGCAAGCTGCAGATACTGGCACAGGAGGGCAGGGTGCCACAGGAGCACTCTGCACCCATCCCTCCTGCTGCCCCCATAGGGATCAGTGCCAGGTGCTTTGGGACATGAGGCCGTGAGGTTTGGCCAGCTTGAATTTATCTCCCAACCTCAGGGGAGCAGAGCAAAGGTTCTGTTGGGCTCAGAGTGGGGCTGAGGCTGACAAGTGGCCATGGACTACACACAAAAATGCTCTAAAGCTGACAGCACCAAATGTTTCTTCTCCATCTAGCACAGTTGTTTAGGATTCAGTGAGGAACAAAACTGCATCTTGTAGGTTTTAATAAAGCTCTTGGCGAGCAGTTCAAACACCAGGGGAGAAGCTGGAGAGAGAGGTTGGATTTATGGGAGCAGGAGGAGATCATTTGCTTTCTTAGGAACTGGAAAAGATTAATAGTGTGCAAAGGCTCTTGGATTCATTCCTCACATAGCAGAATGGTTAGGAGACTTACTGGCTTGATGTTCTTCATTCTGCTTTCCCTAGGCAGCCTAGAGACTGTCTGGGCTGTGGAGAGAAGGACCAGGGAGAACAGGGAGTGTGGGCGTGTTTGAGGGTCCCCATGATGAGGGAAGAGGTGAGAATCTTGACTCTGTGTTTCAGAAGGTTGATTTATTATTTTATTATACTAAAAGAAAATTATATATTAAAACTATACTAAAAGAATAGAAGGATTTCATCACAAGGCTAGCAAAGGAAGGAAAGGAATGATAATAAAATCTTGTGACTGACCAGAGAGTCTGAGACAGCTGGATGTGATTGGCCATTAATTAAAAACAACCACATTGTGATGAGACCAATCACAATGCACCTGTTGCATTCCACAGCAGCAGATAATCATTGTTTACATTTCATTTCTGAGGCCTCTCAGCTTCTCAGGAGAAAAGATCCTAGCAAAAAGATTTTTCATAAAATATCATGGTGACACAGGGAGCCATCAGTGAAGAGGCAGCTGTGGCATGCTGGGGGACAGAGGGGAACCCAATCTCAGGGTGCTTTTTTGGGAAATCAAATAGATGATTAATATTTCTGTATGTTCTGGTGTGTGGGGAGGCACTGGTAGCTGGGGAGGTGGTGGAAGAACAGGGCAACAAGGCAGGTTCATCCTTCCAGCACATCCCCACTCCTGGACCTGGGGTGCCAACAGCACAGAACCATTCCCCCACTCACTGCACACCCATCAGATCAGCAGAACCTGCCCCTCCTTGGAGCTCAACAGGGCAAAAGCTGTGACAAAGTCACAGGCACTAGAGAAACACTGAGCCAGGACTGGGGAACAGTAAAAAGTCAGCTAACAGGTTGTGGAGAATATTTGCTGTGTTTCAGAGCAAATAAGTACTCAGGCAGCCCCTCAGCAAAGTCACAGAGGAGTTCTGCTTCAGGCCAAGACGAAAGTCTCAAAGAATAAGCTCAAAAACCACAGGGACTTGTGAAGCCCATACTTGGTTTATTAAATTAATCACAAAGCTTTTTATTACATATTTCTGCCTCTGAGCCACTTTGCACTTCAGTTCAGGTGCCAAATCCTTTGTCTTTTCCATAACTGTGGGCTCTTGTAATACACTCATGTTTGAAATCTGTTTCAAATCCATGAGCTTAGGCTGAAGCAAAGCTTTTGGGTTTGTTTTGGAAATCTGGTGTTACCAAGAGCAGGTCCCCATTTCTAAGCAGAACTGCACCAGCAGTGCCCACCCCTATGGGAGGAAAAAACCCAACCATACACAAGTCAGGTGCTCTTGTAAATGTTTGTGGGCATTTGAATTTAATAGCTGAATTGAGTTTGTGCTTTTCCTGTAAGTGAAGAATAACTGTTTTCCAATGGAGTTAGCAGGAGGCAAAGCTGAAAATCAAAGTGTGAGCTTTGTGTTTCCTGACAATTTTCCTTTAACAAGGTAGCTCCAGCTGCTAACTGCATTTTATTGCATTCCTCAAAGACAGATCTCCGTGCAGGGATACTTTTAAGAGCTCTACTCCAAAAATAAAGGTACTTGGATTTATTTTTATGGTTACATATATTTTACCAGTTGATCTCAGAGCCCTTAGTGCTGCCTTACCCATAGCCTCACTAAGACACAGCACAGGCTGGATGATGCCATGATGAATTTTTGCATTTTATATATCTTTTATAGATCTTTTCTGTATCTTTCATGTATTCTCAGTGCTCTTAGAATACATACTTGTAATTCTTGAAGTCTGATAATTTAATATAGTTCTGGTAAACTTAATATAGTGCTGGTATTCTGTCAGACTAGAAGATCAAACATCCTAAAGGCTTTGTGGATGAAAGCTGGAAAGCCCTACACTATCTTGAAAATCCAAGGTCCCATCTAAAATATATCTTATAAACTAAGATTAAGCCCATCCAAAAGGGAATACTTTGAGATGAGAAAATGTCACACTCATTCAAGAGTCTCATTGAAGCATCTTTATTAGATATACTAATTTGTAAAATCTATTAAATTGTACACACAATCTCTCAGGTGTACATTTCAGCACATTCCACCTTGATGAAGTGTTGCACCGTAAGGATCATAATTAAATTACAAGGTAAAAATCCTTTATCCCTTAACTGTGTCTGGCTCTTAACTTTAGGATCAAGGAAAAAGCATCACCCTGACAGGCAGGGTGATGGCAAGGAGTGGCCTTTGCACCTGCCTGAGGACCTGTGTGGCACTGACAGGCTGAATGCCCACCCTGCTCTGCTCACAGCGACTCCCAGGCTGAAGGGAGCTCTGCACACACAAGGAACCATGTCCTCCTCAGCTCTGGGGCCTCTGGCAGCCATCCTGACAGAAAATGCAGATCTGCAGTGGAACAACCCACAGCTGATCCCAATTAGAGTGCTCTGATGCAGAAATTCACTCACACCCCACAGAGAGCTGCAGGCAAATGCAGCTGGTGACACAGCCCAGGAAGCAGGAACAGCACAGAGCAATTAATCACACCAGAACTTCAATGAGCACCTCACTCACCCCATTTCAGTCAGACAGAGTCAGGGCATGGCCACTTTCAATGCAGAAAGCTCCCTCAGCACTTTGTTAGCACAAAGACAGACATCAGGGGCCAAACATCTGGGAGAAGCAGAAGGGCCACCACTGAACTGTGCTGGACATCTCCCTGAATTTAAATCCATTTGTTCACTGGCAGCTGTCCTGAAGAGAGGCTGACAGGAGAGGGGTGTTGAAGGGTTGTACACATGCAAGGACAATTCTGCATCCAAGCTCACCATCTGGTTTGTGAGGATGACACCCTTGATTCACCCTGAGCCACCAGCCATGCTCCAAACCCTGTGTAAGGAGCCAAGGCTACACAGGCATGTGAGCCTCCACCAGGAGCAGAACCCACCTCACCTCCACCCTGGGCAGGGGATTGTAAATCACAGTGAGCCCTGTGACAGGGAAGAACAATTCATCTGACTCTATGCTGTCAGAAGGCAAATTTATTATTTTATTATATTGTATTATTATATATTATATAATTATATTTATTATATAATATATAATTATATTATATATTAAAGAATGCTATACTAAAGAATACAAAAAGGATACTAACTAAATGCTAAAATGATAATAATGAAAACTTGAGACTCTTTCCAGAGTCCCAAAGCAGCTTGGCACCAATTGGCCAAAGAGTGAAAACAACTCACAGCAGAATGCAATGGAACAATCACCTGTGGGAAAACAATCTCCAAACACAGGAGAACTCATTCCACATGAGCACAACACAGGAGAAGCAAATGAGATAAGAATTGTTTTCCTTTTTCTCTGAGGTTTCTCACTGCCTTTCAGCTTCCCAGGAGAAGACCCTGGGTGAAGGAATTTTTTCAGAGGATGTGAATACCACAGGCAGGGCATCCAGCACCAGGAGAGGGTTTTATTTGCAGCTGCTTTTCTTTGCAATTACAACTCTGTGTGTGAAGAACTGCAGCTAGAACTCGTGATCCCCTGTCCCTGATGGGAGCACTGGCAGCCCTAGCCCTGAGCCAGCCCTTTCCCACCCTTGGCACCCCCAGCACCCTGATCTGCTCCCCTCAGTGGTCATGGGTCATGCAGTGCCCTCAGGTGGCCACGAGGACCAGGTTGGGGACACAGAAACCTGAGCACAAACATCACACCCACAACCTGCCCCATGCAATTCTTTATTGACTTTCTACAAAAAGCTGCAGTGTTATTGTTAAATTTTTAAAAATCTCTTCACCAGGATTTTTTCTCCTGGGAAGCTGAGAAGCCTCAGAGAAAAAGGAAAATAATATAATTTCATTTGTTTCTCTTGTGTTTTGCTGCTTTGGAACGTGGTTAGAGATTGTTTACCCAACATGTGAATTGTTTTTACTTAATCACAGTTCACACACATGTGAATTGTTTTTACTTTACCAATCACAGTCTGGCTGTGTCATGACTCTAGAGATAGGATACTTACAGAAGGCTTAACAAGATATTAATTAAAACGCTTTCTCTATCCTTTACTATAGCATATTATATTATATTATACTATACTATATTATATCACATTATATTATATCATATCATATATTATACGCCTTGTAAGAACATTAAATCAGATTCATTCTTTCCTGCCACAGGGGACCCCAGAAAATGTCACCCTGCAGCTCCTCACCAAATACACAGCTGGGAGACAAACACCCCACAGATTCCTGGGAACCTTCCGAGGATCAGTGCCATGGCCACCAAAATCTGTCCCTGAACTGTCAGCAGTGGCTACCAGACAGTGAAATTTTAAGAGTGAATTCAGATTTGCTTCCTTGCTCCTCCATGCCCAGGTGGGATGAGTGCAAACACACTGCTCAAAGACACGAGGTGAGCACTGTTTCTAAACTCTAATCTGACAAGTTTTCTTTATTTGTAAGGACAAATATCTTTCATGGCTGCAGCCTGAAGGACTCTGTTACACTCACACACCTGCAGCACCTCATGTAAGTATGAACATTTTTGCCATGACACAAAACAGGCATGGCAGAAGGAGGAAAGGACAAGTTCCACAGCTGGAGGTGACTCCCTTCTATCTTCATGGCTTTTTTGGCTCAGCCTCTTCAGAGACCAAGGCCATTTCCACTTGAAAATGGTACAGTCCAAGCATTTCATGCTGAGGCGAAGACTCAACTCATTCAGCTTCCAAAAAGCACCAGGAGAGCTCCCTCAGTTCCTCATCCCCTTTGCAGCATCACAGAATGTTCCAGAAGCTAGGCAGTGCCAGTCCCTGCTGCCTGTCAGGAGCCAGGTGAGCAGCTCACCTCGTGATGGTTCTCCACAAACAGTGAGACCTTCAGGAGTGTATCTGAGACAGAGAGAAAACAACAACCCTGTCAGCTGAATGTGCTTTACCTGTATTCTGTATCCCAAAAACTTGTCCTAAAGGCAATTAAAAAAAGTGTGGGTAGAACTGATGAGCACGGAGCCCTTGCTCAGTGCCCTCACACTGTGAGGATGTTGCTTCCAGCTGTGCCCAGGTGTGATGGTGAGTGTTTTCACCTGAAGCTGACCAAGATCTCAGAGCAGGGTCACACACTGCCACAGAGCTAGCACAGCCAGGCCTGTCTCCAGGGAACATCACCCCTCAGCTCTTTATACACAGAGGTACCTTGAGCAACCTCATCTTCTTTGTAACGCTCCAAAATCCTCTCCCATGACTGCGGCAGGGCTTCCACGTCTGCCAGGCTGTCCAAGCTGAGGCGCTGCAGGAGCAGTTTGATCTCCAAGTACCTTCGTGCCTGCTAAGGACAACAAGGACAAAAGAAACCCCCCAGCACCACCCTGACACCCCCAGTGCCGCCCAGAGCCCCCGGCAGGATGGATACAGGTGCCGGTAGTAGCGTTCCACGTCCTGCAGCCCCTCCAACACATCGGCCAGCGAGGGGCAGCGCGGCCCCCGCCTCAGCACCGCGGCCAGCCCCAGCTCGGCCGGGCCCCGCTCCTCCACGAGCCGCAGCACGGCGCTGCCCGCGGCCCCCACGGCGTCCCGCACGGCCCGCAGCTCCTCCCTGCCGGCACAGCGGGGTCAGGCGGGCCCTGGCAGCCCTGCCCGCCCGGCCCCGGCCGCCTCCTCACCGCCGCTGGCCGAGCTGCTCCAGCAGCGCCTCGGCCGCGCCGCGCTGCTTCCGCCACAGCCGCGCCCGCAGCTCCGGGAAGGCGCCCAGCGCCGTCGCGTCCCATGGCAGCCGCTGCGCCGCCCGCATCTGCGCCGCCAGCGCGGCCAGCGAGTCCAACAGCGGGGACGTGGCTGCCAGAGCCGCCCGTGCCGCCGTCTCCGCCCGCGCCACCGCCTCCGACCAGGCCCGGAGCGCGGCCACGGGCGCCGCCATCACCGCCGCCATCATTGCCGCCATTACCGCCCGGCGCTGCTGCCGCTCGTCATCGGAGCGCGCCGCGCCGCCATTGGCCAGCCCGGGCGGCGGTTGCGTTTGAAGGAGCGAGCGCTGAGGGAGCCCTCAGTGAGCCCGCCCGGAGGAACCGCTGGGGAGAGAACCCGCAAAAAATAACCCGCAATAAGCAATAAATAACCCGCAATAAGCAATAAATAACCCGCAATAAGAACCCGCTGAAGAGAGAACCCGCAGTAAGGAACCCGTAACAAGAATCCGCTGAGGAGAGAACCACAAAACCACCAATGGCGCCCACCAAGAAAAAGGGCAACTCCAGCGCCCGCTGCCGCAAAATGGAGGCGTTCCTCCAAGACTTCGACAGAGAAGGTAGGGCAGGGGGAAGGAGAAGTGAGGGGATCGCGAGGAGGAGAGGAGGGAGGCCCCGGGCCCGCGGGCAGGGCTAATGTCTCGTCTCCCCGCAGTGGAGCGGCGGCTGAAGCGGATCGAGGCGGACGGGGAGCGCATGGTGCAAGAAGTGGAGCACGCGTACGACATGGCCATCCTGCGGCTGCCGGCCGCCATCCGCGACATGAACTGGCTGGAGTTCTTCGGTGCGGAGCGGGGATGGGGGTGCTGGGTTCAGGGACCCCTTCCCCTGTGGATAATAAATGGGTGTAAGGGAGGAGATGGGATCTACCCTGCCTGCAATCCCCAGGAAATGACCCCACTACACCACTGCTTCTGTTCTCTGGTTTGTGCTGGGTTTTTCACCCCCCTGGTGACAGCCCTGCTGTGCTGTGTGAGTGTCCCCGACATGTCCTGATGTATCTGATTCATTTTCTTTCTAGCTCTAGCAAGAGGTGAAAACACACCGGAGGACATGGCTAAGGTAGGTTTTCAGAACAAACATAAAGCTCTCCAAAGTTATCCCACTCTGCTCCTCACACTGATGATTACAAGTGAAACAGTTACATCAATATTTTCACAAAGGTTTCTTTAAAATTCAACAGTAAAGAGAGGCAGGTTGTATCAGCGGTGTGATTTACATGATGCTGCTCCTCCCTGTTGATCTTTCCTTATCTGCTAGGTAGCACTCCCAAATCCCTGGGACTTTGTGGTAAAGCACAGCATTTCTAAGCTGGTTGAGCAGCAGGGTGTAGGAAAGGCACACCTGCAGCTGCCAACCAGGCACTGAGTCCTGAGGGAGGCAGAGATGCATGAAAGGCCCAGTTTGAGCACAACAGCAAACATGGAGCTCATCTGGCTGTAAAATTATTGGGGGTTTGCTCTGCAACTTTAACTTACACAAACTTTTGGCTGCCAACAATCCCAATGGTGCCACAAGTGTTTTTAATTTTAGGCAGACACAGAAATAACGAAAATCCGCAGGCTGAGCGCAGATATCGTCGATCCCCTGTTGGATATTGCTGAGAAGGGTGAGTTTAAACATTGTGGAAGCATGTTGTGGTTGCTTAATGTGAATAATAATTCAATTCTTGTTCATATCCATCAGTATGCTTAAACCAGGAAAAAAATTCTACTTTTATCCCTAGTACCTACAGTACCTCTAATTAATTTCATTAAAACATTCAGAATAATCCAAAGTAGTGCCCTGGCAACAATTAGGCTTTGGAATTTGGATTTCTGAAGCAAATTGTTGCTAAAACTGCTTCTAGCTGTTTGTCTTCCCTGCTAAATAATAATTTGAAATTAATATTCAGTTAGATAACAGTTTCTCTTTGCAGTGAGTAGAATCAAAAGGAGTGTTGAAGGTGATGAGGAAGCAGAGCCTCCATCACTTCCACAGCAGAAGAGATCTCGACTTGCCAGCCAGTGTCCTTCAGAGGCTGAGAGTGGGGATGCAAGGACTGGCAAGGTGAGTGAATAGCTGTTCTCTGGGGTGGAATTATCCTCAGCACAGGAATTCCTGACCGAGCTGCTGACTAGGGCTGCCCAGGACGCCCTGAGGGGGACTGCACCCAGCTGGTGCTTCCCAGAGAGTTCTGGCAGTGGGGAGGGTCCCAAAGGCTTGAATGCTGTTTGCTCTGGGCTCTTGTGCATGGAAAGGGACTGAGCATTTTGTGTGGAAGCCTCTTTGTGTGGACTCAGCTGTCCCATGAGATGGGAGCAACTGATGTGGTGAGTGTTGTGTGCTGCAGGTGAAGGCATCCGCCAAAAAACCACGTGTGGCCAGGAGACCTCCCTCAGCGAGAGTGAAGGGCATGAACAAGAGGTAAAGGGGATGTCTCTGTCTCCTCTCTGGAAATGGAGAGTGCAAATATCAATATCTCTCTTTGGTGGGATGGGCTTTGGTTTGGGGGGGAGAGTTGTGCCTCACTACAGGGCAAAATTTATGTGAATGAAGGATGGACAGCTGGCTGTCCTGTGAGAACAAGCTGTCCCCAGTTTGGGGGTCAGTGGTTAATGATAACCCCTGGGGTTAGTGGTGGTCACCTTCTCCAAGTGTCTGTACACTTGTTAGAGGTTGTGTTATGTGCAGATATTTATTTCCCTTTTACAGATCAAGCAAAAACAGCTTCATCACTCCAGCTTCTGGCAGAATGGTTGATATGTGTGCTCAGGGAGGCACCTCCATGGTTACACCCAGATTTGATCCCAGGTTTGTTAACAGGGAAAACAAATGCATTTCCCTTCTATCTCTAACCCAATCTGCTTTGTACCATCTGTTTATAACACAGCCTTTAGTGGCTCTTTGGACCTGAAATGAAAGACTTGGACTGTGTTGGGAAGGATGAAAGTTTGATAAGAAAGTTTCATGATATGTGTGCTTAGCAGCAAGACTTTTGAATGTAGAATTTGAAGAAGGAATAGAAATGAAAGCAAGTTTTGATGTAGAAGAAAAGAATTGCTGAGCCACTCTTACTGGATAACCAAGGAGGCAAAGGGTGTGTTAGTTAGAAGGGGTTTTTGTGGCTTAAAGCAAAGGATAAACTCACTTTAAACAGAAGATGTTTTTACCAAGCAGAAAGATAGCACAGGCAAACAAACCTGCCGATGTGGCAAGCAGAAAAAAGGTTTCAGAATTTTCCCCTGCAAGAAAACTGAAAACCAACTTCTAGCTTAAACTGTAATGCACTGACTTTTAGTGATTGGAGAACAGTAACATGGATATGATAATTATAGTAGTTATGATAGGCTATAGATAAAAGTTAAGGTATAGATTGGTTCTGCTGTATTGAGATGCTCAGCAAAGAAAAGTATAGAATGCAATGTGACCAAAAGAAAAGTATAGAATGCATTGTAACCAAAAGAAAAGTATAGAATGCAAAGTAACCTAAACTAAGGGTCACCAGGCCTGCCTGCATCTGGAGCTGGCAGCTGTCGGCACAGCTGTTGCCCACAATCCTGGACTGCTGTAACACCTTGGGTATAACAAACTGCATTCTGAGGAGCTGTCTGGAGTCCCACATCCCTCATTCAGGTTCTTACTGGTCTGCAGGTGCTGTGAGCAAACATCCCTCTCTCCTATCTCGTTGTTTCAGGATGTTCAAGACGCCGGGGCTGCGCACTCCCGCCATCAACGAGCGTGTTTACACCTTCTCTGCCAAGGGCAGCCCCCTGGCCGAGCCTGAGGATGTCATCCTCACCCTGCCCCTCGGTGGGGGAGAGGTAAATCCTGACCCTTCACTGCCCAGGCACCTCTTGGAGCCTCACCTGCTTCCCTTCAGCCCCTCTTGTCTCTTTAGCTGTGCCACTGCAGTTTATCTGAGGGGTTGATTGAGCTTCGAACAAACCTGAGGAGGCTCTTAGCCAGGAGTGGGGCCTGCTCAAGCTGGTTGAAGCAACAGGAGGGTGTTTCATTGTGCATTCACTTTAAAGCACTTACACTGACACTACTGCAGCTTTAGTGGGTTTGATGATGGCTGAATGCCAGTGCACCCACAAAAAAATCATTCACTCAGTGGCTTTATCCCCCCTCACCACAAATCAAGCTATTTAAAACCACCACAGCCACTAATGCATTAATGCACTGCAGGGAAGGTGTGAGATGAGCTGAATGTAATTCTATGCCTGTCTATACTTAGATCTTAACCTCTTTTATTTAACTCTTTTACTGTCTTCTGCTGGCCAGACAGAAAACCTGAGCTTTGTGTTTGTTTCCACAGAGCATACGTTTGACAGAAAAGGATCTGACCAAGAAGAATTTCCTTCAGCTGAACCCCAAGGCCCAAGGGCTCATGCAGAAGCTGTCAGTAAGTCTGGGTGTTTTTGTCAGCCATGGCTGTACGGCAGTGCTGTCCCTCTGCCACCACTCGGGGGATTGCTGAGCTGCAATAGAAACTCCTTATTTCCCCCTGACCCCTTGTCCTGAATTTTGGCTGAGGTGAAGAAGGGAGAAGCAGGAACTTTGCATCACGTCTGGCTCAGTACAGAGTGGGGAAAAGAGCTGTTGTCACTCTGAAAAACAGATTTGTGCTTTGGGCTGGAGCTGCAGGTGCTCTGAGTACTGATGGATTTCTCTTTCCTTTCAGGTTTGTCTCACACAGGCTTGCAATGGGGCAAAATTGCCCCTGGATGGAAGTCAGTGAGCAAGACATCCCTCTGTAGTTCTTGTTTTTATTTGTATATTCCTTTGATTGTTATACAGAATGGAAGCTAAAAACTGGTTATTTTATCTATGGTGTGTAATGGGAGAAAAATGAATGGAACTTTGGAGAGAAATAAAATTAATTGATAATTTCCTTTAAGGTTTGAAACCATGACACTTCTCTTGGGCTTGCAGATCAACAAGTGGGCAGAAAGCCTGATGGTTGTCATGTTAAGAGCCATGTTCAGAATAAAGAACTCTGCTTCTCTCTAACTTTGTCTTGAATTTTCTTTTCTAGAAAAAAAGCTTGTTTCTTGGTAAGCTGTTACACTGTCCTTGCTTTAAGCCTCTTTATGGGGCTATAAACAAGGATGTTGAGATTTTGAAACCTTTTCTGTATTTGAAAAGTTCCACTTTTGACAAAACCAGGCCTGCAGAATGGTTAAAATGGAGATAAACTGCAATCAGAGCTCTTTGGTGCAGGGTGTGGCAAAGCTTATAGAACAGCATTTATCCATTAATTTCCTTTTGGAGAGCAAGCATTTTATTGTATGGAAGACCTCATGGATTTGGAAAACTGTCTTTGAGAGGTTTGAGCAGATTCTGAGTCCTAACTGCAGGTGGCAATAACATATCCCACTCAGCTCCACCTACACCTGCCTTGCTCTGCTGTGCACATATTAATTGATTAAAGGCATCCATTATTAGTTGAGCTGTAAATAAAAAATGGATGTGCTTTTGGATGTGTAAGCTGAGATTCTGCTTTAAAAAAGGAAAACAAAAATAATTAGTATTTTTAGCCTGGCTATACAATTCTTCTAAATCAACACTGATTTAAAAGCTCTAACTGGTCAATTAACTGATTTAAAAGCTTGAGTTGCAATTTTTAAGATCAAAGCTCTTCCAAAAGAAGTTTTCCTTAGGAAAGAGGAAGCTGCAGAGGGAACAAGCACGTGGCTGTTTCCCCAGGGCTGGCTAAGTGCAGCCTAGCAGGGAAAATGCATTTCTGCTTCCCCTGGTTGTGCCAGAGCTCAGCCCTCCTTCAGGGCCTCCTGGGGGGCTTGGTGTGTGCTGAGCTGTGCTGTGAGAGCTCCACATTTCTGCCCAAATTATTAATGGAAATGTAAAACTATTGATCTGAGAAATAATTATCAGTGAATCCCCTGTGCTGGCTCTGAGCTCCTGAGCAGCAGCTCCAGCAGCCTGGCAGAGCTGCACTGCCAGGTTTGTCATCCTCAACATCTTCCAGCTGGCAGTGTAAGACATAAACAGATAACAATTCCCTGCCTGCTGATGCAAGGGATGATGATTTGGAACAAATTAGAGCCATCTCCAGACAGATTTTTCATGCAGAAGTTCTTGATTTGTAGGTGCAGGACAGCACATGCAGCTCTCTCCCCTGACCTGTGTAATTCCACCAAAAATCTGTGTTTCCTGAGTCAGCTGACTGAGTTGGGGGCCCAGAGAGACACATTGGTCCTGCCCAATTTCTAGCAAAATGGGAATTTACTGAAGTTTTCCTAGAGGAGCTGCTGTCCTGGGGACCCTGACTGAGCTGGGGGCTCAGAGAGGCAGCCCTGGTGCTGTGCCCATGGCTGCCCTCTGGTCTCACCAGGATTCAGGGTTTGGGAGGATGTGCCAGCGCAGCCTCAGCCCTGCTGTGCCCAGTGAGACAAGAGATCCTGGACAGAAAAGGGATTTTTGCTTCTGCTCTCCCACCTGCCACCTTCTGGAGGTTTCCAGGGTGGGGACAGTGAAGCAGCTGTTGGGTACTTGTGGCTGATTCCTCAACTTCTGGGACTCTGGCTGGGCCCTCCCAGGAGAAAAAGCCCTCCTGGAGTGGTTTTGTGTCAGGAAAGAGAGACACTGGATCTTTTCAGTCTCTTCAGGTTTTTGCTTCCATCCTCAACATACTAAAAATCCTAAAACCTCAATTTCCCACCTCAGTGATGCATCTACACTGCTCTCTACAATCTACTTCACACCTAGTGGATTTTAGGCTATTCTGGAGTTTAGGAAACTTTCTCCACAAATGATGGTCAAAGTCAGTGCTCCCCTAGGAATCAAAGCACCCCAGAGCAGACAGGGAACTATTCCCAGTGCCCTGGGTTTCCACAAGCGCCCTTTACACCTGCTGTGCTTGAACAGAGCTATTCCACCCCATCCCATGGCTCAGGCAGTGACAGTGGCTCTGCAAGGTGGGACAGAGCTGCCTACAGGGACCCAAGTGACAAATCACCAGTGCCATTGTTGAGGGGAGCAGGCACAGGCAGTGATGGGGCTGTAATGAATTAAGTGCTGTTCAAATTGATGCAGCAGTGCTGTAAGGAATGTGTGTGTGTGTGTTGTGAGCTGTAGGACACAGGTGTGATGGATATTGTCCATCAGCTGTGATAAAAAGCCCATCATCCCAATACATATTTTCAAAAATGAATTTAAGGCTGAAAGAGATTATTAAAAATGAGGAGAGGAAATTGTCTGGGATATATTTAGAGTCCCTTGCTAGGTAAGATGAATTCCAGAAGTCAAAATACTGCCTGTGGGGTGAAGGGGATCGATGCTGATGTTGTGGTGGCTCATGATAAGAAGATAGGGCTGAGGAAATTCTGCTGCCAGGGGAGAGTGCCTGGGATTGGTGTGCTGGATTGCAGGAGGGACACAGTGCAGGGACTGTCCTGGAGCCATTGTTAGCGTTCAAAATCACATAGTCACAGAGGGATTATATGCGGTGCTTTTTATTAAGAGCTCTGGGTGCCAGGGGTATATTCTACCCAAATCTGACTCCGACCATGCATCCAAAATTATCATGTTTTTATACTCTATTGTTATATAACTTTCATGTTAATTATTAAACTTATATTGTTCTATTGTATACATAAATTTAGCCCCTCTCTGAATTTCCAACATAGTTTCTCATTATTCTTATGGTTATATAATAATTATATTTAATTACTAAACAATCATCACATCTAACAATTATATAATTTATCATACTGCTTACGCAGGTGCAGTTGATCTGGGGAAGCACAAAGCCTAACATTTTAGATTCTATCTTTAACTTTTTCGAGGGCTCCACTATCACCATCACTCTCCCCCAGAGAGCAGCTGGGGGTCTCTGTCCCCACCCTGGGGTCTGGTTTGTCCCTTCCCACCTCGGTTTCCTTCCTGAGCCTGTGGGCACTTTGCAGCTGGGTGGTGGGGACACAGGCTGGTGAGGGATCCTGGGACCCCAAGAGGAGGAACACTTCTGCAGGATGAGGTTTATGAGCAGTCAAACCTGGAAAGAAGCCCCCAGGTATGGGAGGCTTCTTTAAGCTGGGTGGGCTTAGGCTGCTCCCTCTGGATTTCACTCCCTGGCACTGAGGACACGTCCCTGCATCCTGTGCCAGCGTGGGTCTGAGGAGATGAGCACAGCCAGCCTGCAACCTGCCATGCCCTGGACATCTGGAGAGCTGGCTTTGATCTTGGCTGTCTCCTCACTCTTTCATTTATCTCTCTCTGCTCTTCTGGATGACAAGATCATTACAAACCCAGTTGCTGTTGCTGAGCTCTTCCTCCCGAGCTGTGTGTGAGCGTGGACGATGCCTGAAAGACAAGAGGTTTAATTGTGTTCTGCCTGCAGCTACAGGATGTCAGGCAGGCAAATTTAAAGCCAGGCTGCACGGGGGTGGGAGATGCACCTCCATTACTCACCAGCCTGGATGAGGTTCAGCTTTATTGTATCCTGAAATAGCCAGAGCCTGGGAGGTGCTGACTGAAGCCATTTGAAAACATGACAACATCCTCGGGACAAGAGGTGTCTAATCTAATGAAGCCAGGAGGCATTAAATAAGAGCTGTGCAAAGCCAGGAAAACACAATTAAAGCATTCCTGAGGACTGCTGTCTACCTGCATCAGAAAAGCTGGGACAGAGATATTGGTACAAGTGTAATGAAAATAAATGATGTGTTTGAAACATTGCTCAAGCCAGTGACAGAGCCCCTGCTGGGCTCAGCCTTGAAGGGTCCTGTTGCAGATTGGAACCAAACAGCACATCCATGGTCTTACAGCGTCCCACCAGCCACAAGCTGGTGCCTCAGTGGGTTCCCTGAGCACGGCTGTGCTGCTCTGGGGGCATGGCAGGGATTTGTCTTTACAGCAAACCAGCCCAGGAGCATTTCCATCCCATCCCCTAGTGATGGAATAAGGGAGCTGTAGGAGCATCGGGGGTAGTATGGTCAGGACAGACAGAGAAAAGAGATCTCTGCAGCCAGGGTTGGGAACTTGTGGTTTATTGCAAAGGGCCTGGGTGCAGGGCCCAAAGAGGAACCCCAAAGAAAGAGACAGAGAGAGAGATCAAAGAGTAAAAGCAAGAGGGAAAGAGAGGTAAGGAGAGTGGTAAAGAGAGAGAAGGGAAGAGCATGGTAAAGAGGCTGAGAGAGAGAGAGGATGAGAGAGTAAGAGAGTGAGGTTCCCCTTACAATACAATAAATCTTCTGTGCTGAATATTCTCATTCTCACTAACCAATCTAGTACAAGATACAAATCCTACAGCATTTCCATACAGCCTATAAGAATCATTACATTACCACACTGGGTTACATTTTAAACCCTAAAAACTCCTCTTTGGGCCCCTGCTGCCAAGCTGGCAGGGTCTGCTCTGCCCCTTGGGCCTGTCTGCAAGCAGAGGGGATTGTTTGATCCAAAGGGGATCACCTTCAGCTGGCCATGCCATTGTTTTCCAGTTGTTCAGTAACTGAGGGATCTCAAAGCTTGCTTTCATTTCAATCTCCCTTATAGTTTCCATATTCTCACAATCTTTTGCCAGGCAATCATATTTATAAGGCTTTCCTGTTTCACCTTCCCCAACATGGAACCACTAGGATTGGTGCCATGCATGGCACATCAGGCCTTTCTCCAGACAAAGGCCATTCCCCAGCTGGCACTCTGATGCTTTTCCCACAGTTTGTTAACCAGGCAGGATCCCCTCCCTCCCTGCAGAGTTCTGTAAGATTTTTGTCTCTAAATAACCCCTTAAACCCCCTCAGGGTGCTGAGGAGCAGGGCCAGTGCTGTGGCTGGGTGGGCAGTGGTCCTGCCCAGAGCCCTCCTGTGTCACCAGGGTGGTGTTGGAGAAGTGGAAATGCAGGAAAAGCTCCTTTTCCTTCATTGCATTGTCCTTTGTGCTCTCTCCTCCCAGCTGTGCTGTATCAGAGCTGCATTTAGGATCTGGGTTTGGACCTTTGAATAGGAACACCTCTCTTTAGACACTTGCTATCAGAAATAGTGATTAAACACACCCACCACTGTAAATCACTGGCAAGAGGAACCTGTCTCAAATCACGCTTCTTTGGCAAGAGTTTAAATTGACAGTGACAAGCTTATTTCTGGAAGAAAGTTTTATTTTGGGGAGTTGGATTCATTGTGCCGCTTCTCATTTTGATGCAGTGTGATGTGATACCTAACACATCCTTTTCCCCCTGAGGCAAGGCAGGGATTTGAGCATTGCTGTGAGACAGTGTGTGCCTCACAGATCCACCCAGCTCTCCTCAGGAGGGACAGCACTTCTAAACGATGATTTTAACCAGCTCAGGGAAACTTTCATCATTTTTGAGGTGCCCGTTTTTTCCCAGGGGTGTAGAGCATTCCTGATGTACATCCCATTACCCTGGGAGATGTATTTACACTCACAAATAGCCATTTATCCAACACAAAATTGCCATCACCCAGGAACACCTAAATCTCACCAAAATCTTCTTCATTGCCCTCTTAATCTTTTTGCCTCCTAGTGTTTAATAGAAATCACTTAAAAATATTTAACTTAAAAATATTTAATTAATATTAAATAAATATTAAAAATAATATCTATTTCTTCAAATAAACCCCCAGGGCTGAGTGCCACCCCTAGGGCTGCCTGAGGGTTCAGCCCCATCATCTCCTGCTCAGGACCCCAGGAGTCCCTGGGCCTGCAGCCACAGGGTTTGTGAGCCAGGTCCGGCAGCACTGGCTGCTCCCCACTGATGCTGATGCCTTCAGAAGGCTGCCCTAGAACAGAGACTGGACAGAGCTAAAGAATAATTAGGGATTTATTAGGAAGCCTCAATGGATGCACCTTGAGCAGGACAAGAGCACATACCCAGCTATACCCAAGATGAACTAAAATGGTCACAAAAATGGACAGCTGGTCATGGGGTCTCTCACTTCTATCAGTTCTGCTCCATTTGCATATTGGAGTTAATTCTCCAATTATGAAGTCACATCCTTCTTGTTTTTTCTCTCTCCAGCCCACGTTGTTTATGCCCTTGAGCCTGAAATTTGGATTATTTGTCCTTGGTCCCCAGCTAGAGCAGGAATTGTTTTGTCTCCCTGCTCTGTGCACAGAGCTCACCATCCCCTAATGTGAAGCTCAGACCCACACACTAAAGCAGCACAGAATCTGAAAAATATAAAAGCTAAACCTGAGGCATCACTGCCCCATCACACATGGCCTACATTAAGCTTCCAGCAAACAGAGACACAATATTCCCCTGGGAACAAGCCACCAGGAACAGGCTTCATTACACAGGAGGGATTTGCAAGAAAAACCTGAATTGCCCAGTTCTAAATTCTCTTCCAAACGCTTCCCCAGGGTGCCTCTGGAGCAGATGATTGAGGGCTCCCACAGAGATGTGATGCTGCTGGTTTATTTCAGCCCCATTATGGAATTTCAGTCCAGTGGGAGTCAATGGAAATGTTCAGGGCTCACACCCAGCAGTGAGCTGGGCTCCCACCACGCAGGGACAGCAAGGGCAGCTCCCCACATGCGGCAGGTGCCAGGGGGTTGGAATTCAGGACATCCCTCTGTCTGTCCTGGACTGCCAGGACCCTGCCAGGGGGCTCAGAGACCCTGGCACAGAGCCCAAAATGCCCCTGTGACTTTGATTATGACCCATGGAGCAAATTACCAACCTTATATGAAGACCTGAAAGCCACAACAGTTTAGGTAGAATGATAGTGAATTTATCACAGGGTGAAAAATAGATTTTGGGGGGTTTTAGAAGGGGTTCAGGGAGCAAAATGGAGGAATCTGGGCATGTCCAGCCTTTCTCCTTCTTCTTCTTCTTGGCCTCCATCTTCTGCTGTGATGGTGGCAGTTTTGGATTGGTTTAGAGTAGAAGCTCACTGTCTAACATAGGTGATGGGTATTGGGAAGTTATTGTAAATATTGTACATATAGTTTTTAGTATAAAAAGATAACAACATTGCCCTGGGGGCAGGCAGAGTGGCTCTGACTGTCCTGCTGAGAGGATCTCAGCTGGACAGGAGAAAGAATTTTATAGATAAGAAACAATAAACAACCTTGAGACCGAGAACTGAAGAGCTCTGACTCCTTCTTTGACTGCCAGGCTGGGAAAAGAGACTTTTTAAAATATCTTGGGGTCACTGTGAGCAGCAGAGATCCCAAGACAGCAGGGATTTGCCACAGCACCCAAGGAGGTGCCCAGCAGCAGAGCAGGCAGGGCGATGACCCTGGCTTGGCACCACTGCCACCCTGAGAGCTGTGCAGCACCACCAACAGTGGCTGCTTTTCAGAGAGCTCTGTGAGCCCTGCAATGCTCCTCCTGGCACAACAACTCCTGAAAGTCTGCTCTGCCAATAAACCTGAGCTCATTAAATGACTTTTTAATTACTGACGTCCTCTAAGCCAGACATCACCCTTAACAAACAGTGTGAGGGAGCAGGTGCCAGGGGAGAACACCTTGTAAGTGCTTTTTATTGTTACAGAAACTCCAGAAACATCTGAACAACCTCGTGTCTGTTCTCCTTCCCCTTTGCTCCTGCTGCTGGGGCTCTGGAGGTGGCAGAAAAAGAAAATGCAGCTTCCATGGGCTTCCATGGCCACGCTGTGACAGTGGCTCTGGGACACACCTGGCCCTGCTGGCACAGCACAGCTCCTCTGCTTTTGTCTGTGCCCCTCAGGGGTGGCAGCTGCCCAGGAGGAGCTGCTGTGCTGAGCGATAACAGCTGCTCTTTGTGTGCTGCTCAAGGTGCCTGGCAGCCCCAGGAAAATAAAAAGGCTGGAGTTGTTTATAATTGTGTCACTCAATGGCTGCTGTGCCTGCCAGGCTGCTCTTGCTGCTGGGCACATGGCCCTGCTCTGAGTGGCAAGGCACAAGTGTCACCCTGCCCTGTGCCAGTGTCACCCTGCCCTGTGCCAATGTCACCCAACTCTGCCAGTGTCACCCAATCCTGTCCAATGTCACCCTGCCCTGTGCCAGCGTCACCCAGCACTGTACCAGTGTCACCCAACACTGCTCAAATGTCACTGAGCCCTGTGCCAATGTCACCCTGCCCTCTGCCAGTGCCACCCTGCACTGCTCCAGTGTCACCCAGCACTGTCCAATGTCACCCAGCTCTGTGCCAGTGTCACCCTACTCTGTGCCAGTGGCACCCAATCCTGTCCAATGTCACCCAACCCTGTACCAGTGTCACCCAGCCCTGTGCCAGTGGCACCCAGCACTGCTCCAGGGTCACCCAACACTGCTCCAGTGTCACCCAGCCCTATGCCAATGTCACCCTGCCCTCTGCCAATGTCACCCTGCCCTGTGCCAGTGTCACCCAGCCCTGTGCCAATGTCACCCAATCCTGTCCAATGTCACCCAGCCCTGTGCAAGTCACCTTGCCCTGTGCCAGTGGCACCCAACTCTGCCAATGTCACCCAGCCTTGTGCCAATGTAACCCTGCCCCGTCCTAGTGTCACCCAGCCCTACTTCAGGGTCATCCAGCTGTGCCTCAGCTGGGCCACAAATCCCCACAACTGTTTCACCATGGGCACCCCTTGGCCAGCCAGTGCAGGGGCACTCACCTAATCCTGGCTGAGGTGGGGGGTGCAGGGGCTGGGGACAGCCCAGGGTGGCACTGGGGACCCGTCCTTGGTGGGACAGGAGGAGCTGAGGGGTCTGGCCGTGTCCCAGCCTGTGCAGGGCTCTCCAGGCACACGTGGAACAGCAGGAGGAAAGGAGCTGCTTGAGCCGACAGATCGCTGATTAGCATGACAAATAGCACCTGCTCTTCCTGATAATCAGCCATTATTCACATTCAAACCTTGCTCTTCCTCCAGAGCCTGGTTCCTTTTAACATTCCCAGGGCACTGCCCAGGACAGGGGGCAGCAAGGCCAGGCTCACCTGAGCCCTGCACCCGGGTCTGGCAGCCTCTCTGCACTGAGAGAACACAGGGGGAGGGAGAAGGTGACGATTTCATGTCTGAGGAAGGGGGAAGGGGATGGATTTCATGTCTGAGGAAGGGGGAAGGTGATGATTTCATATCTGAGGAAGAGGGAAGGGGATGGATTTCATGTCTGGGCTGCAGTGAGGGGTAGGAGGAGCAGCCCTGGTTCCTCCCTTGTTCTCCCCAAACCCCAAACCTGCTGGTGGTGCCAGTTGAGTGCTGGGTTTCACTTTCACCATGCAATGAATGCTGAGGGGTGGTTGGGAGGGATTCTCACCTCTCTGAACAGCACCTGGCCCACAGGCCAGCCCATGCACCTTTCTGACACCACAACATGCACCAGAAAAGCAAAGCAGGTGCTTTTCCCTCCCCATAAAGTGCCACTAGCAAGAAACCACCCCTCCAGCCCCTCTACAGGTGTCACCCACCTTAGCACAGGTGTCATTTAACAAAACAAGGCATCACTTCACACCTTGGTGCTACTACAACTGTCCCTTACTCACCACATGGCACCTTTGATAAAGTGACATTTCCCCCAGAACATTGAAATGACCCACACAGACAAACCAGGGCAGGATTATTGATATTTAGATATCTCTTTATTGCCAGCTTCAACCGTGGTTCAATAAATACAAAAATTTAAAAAATGTCAATAGATTTTTATTACCATTTATTATTATTATTATTATTATTATTATTATCATTATTAATAAATATTCCAAACCAACTGAGATTCCCTGGAGATGTCTGACTATAGTTCAAACATGAGATGCACACAGAGTCCTTTATAATATTATATTACATTTGTCTCAAGCTTATAAAAATATATATTGACTTCTCAAGTGTGTATTTACAGTACATAAGACATGGCTAATGAATATAAAAGCATCTGGGGATGAACCACCTTGATTCCCATTTGGTTTCTAGTGAGGGGAGTGTTGCAGATGCTGGAGAAGGCAAGAGCCTCAGGACATGCCAGAGGCTGGATGGGAAGAGATCAGGGTCATTTTGAGGCATTTCCCTTGCAGCTGCAAAACAGCCTTGCTGATTAATTTAATTATACTGCTTCCCCAAGGAGAAAAGCTGAGAGGATGCAAGTTAATTTTAATATCATAACAACAATCTGTAGCTTAATTTATGAATTTTGTTATCTTGTGTTGGTGAGAGCTCAATTAAAAGGGTTTATTCTTGCAAAAACTGGGCTGGGAGGCTGCTTCCATGGGGGGCTTTCCTTTCCTTCCTTGCAGGAGAGCTGATGATTCCTGTTTGTGCTGGGTCAGAGCTCATCCCAGAGCCCAGCTCCTGTGGGACCCCTCCACATAGCCACAGCTACTACAGGAGTGTCCTGGTTTGAAAAGTAAATGAGTTTTTGGGAGTTTGGTGGTCAAACCAATAGGTGCTCAGATTTGAGCTCTGGCCAGCCCCCAGCCACGGCAGCCCAGAGAAACAGCCATGACCACAGATAACTGAGCTGAGGTTCATCCTTTTCCAGCTGGGCAGCATCCAGAGGGACAGAAAAGCAGATTGTAGTGGCCACAAGAGGCACCCCGAGCTGGCCCCCTTGTCACATTCCTTATTCTAAAGGCAGGGTCTGTTCTGGGGGACTCGAGGGAACACGGTGCTGCCTGCTCATGGCCAAGTTTGTTTTCCAAACTGACTGTTCCAGATTGCAAGGCAAGATGTGTTCTATTACCATCTGTATAGCAGTTGTCTTTTGTCAAGTGGGCAGTTTGCCTTATCTCTCTCTGAGTGATCACAATCACTCCTCCCTCTGGGGGGACACCTGCTGATAACAGCTATTGAATGTCCCTGCATGGCTGATAAGAACTACAGCATCCCATTGGGAGATGTGAGCCCAGAGGGAGGAGCCAAGCATTCCTACCCGGATAGAATCTGGAGATTCTGGAACACCAGCACGGCTTCTGCACTGGATTGCCCAGAGGAACAGCAGCTGCCTCTGCCCCTGGATATTCAGAGGCAGAGACTGCACCTTTCTCCAGGATCCCTGCTCCAGCAGAAGCAGCCCTGACACTGCAGGAGGGCTGAGCCACAATTCCAATGGGACTGCTGCCAATAGCCTGACCCACAGGGTGTCAGGTTGGGTTCTGACTCTGGCAGTGTTGGTTTAGTACACTGCATTGTTTATTTTATCCTTTTATTATTTTTTCTTCCCTATTAAAGAACTGTTATTCCCATATTTTTGCCTGAGAGCCCCTTAATTTAAAATTCATAGCAATATTGGGAGGGGTGGGGAGGGTTTATATTCTCCATTTCAGGGGAGGCTCCTGCCTTCCTTAGCAGACTCCTGGCCTTCCAAACCAAAACACTGAGGCACGCTGTCACCTCACCACCAAGCCCTAGATGTCTCCAGATCTCCTTGAACCAGCTCCTCCAGCAGCAGCTTCCCAGCATGGCTCCTGCATCCCAACAGGCAGCACCAGCAGGGACAGGGGAGAGGAGACCCAGAACCAAGCTAGTTCAAGCCCCTGCCTAGAGAGCTGTAATATGCATTCTCTAGAGATAAAATGTAAACACAGAGAGCACACAAATTGCACTTGATCCTTGGGATCAGGCATTTCACTGAATGCAGGGCTTGGGTCACTGCTATTGCTCTTCAGGCTGGGAAACAGGGGGATGGCAAGTGACCAACCTGACTGGAATGGGCCAGACTGGGAGAAATTATTTCTGTTAAAAACACTGACCAAGAGACTCTGGGGTTGGAGCATGGTTTGAACTGCAGAGGGGGCAGGAAGGAGAGATCTTGTTTACCCCAGAGCATATGCAGCACTCTCCTGGGCAGAGTGCTCACCCTGCCAGTCCCAAGGGGCCCTGCACTCAATCCTCATTCACATCCTCATCCTCTCAGAGCAGCTAACACCAGGCTCTGACTGGAGCAGACTTCCAACCAGACTCTGAGCATCTTCTACAGCCTTCATCCCCTATGTAAATCTTTGCCTTTCAGCATTAATAATTCACTTGAGACACAGATCACAATAAAACCTTATAAAACTCCATACAGAGCTGCAAATACTCATTTAATTAACAAACCTCAAGGAAAGTTGTATTATTAAGATGCTATTTATGTCTTCTCAGGGATCAGGCTGCAGCTCTGGGAGCTGCCAGTGTGCCAGGCAGGCAGCACAGTGCTCACAAAACAAAGTGTGGATTGCATGGATGCAGCCAGCACCATTTTCTCTGTGCTTTACTGGAGAATATTTGGTTTTGTTCACCAACTGAGGTGTCAAAACTCTGTGAAGTAGCTCATGGAGCAGAAGGGATGCAACTGGGAAAGAGTTTCCTTTAGCACAGATGGGGAAAGTCACCTTCCAGGAGTTGGGCATTGGGTGAGAGCTGCTCTCTAAATATAAAAGCAATAAAAACTCCTTGTGGGGTTGCTGTGATCTGTCAGGCTGTATAAAAGTCCCCGTGGATTCACCAGCAGGATACTGGATACAGAAGTGTTGGCTCTGGATTAAGACGGTGCAGAAAGGTCCATCCCACCCTGTGAACTCAACTACCACATGAAATGGCATCACTACAGTTTGACTCATCTTACAAACAGCCCTGGGGAGAGCCACGTCCCCCAGGCACCACCCTGGGGATGCTGGGCTGGCACAGGGGACAGAAGCCCTGCTCTCCCACCATGTGTTTGGCAGCACCCAGCAGCTCCCACAGCCCACCTGAGACCCCCAGGATTCAGAGGTGGGGCTGGCTGGCCCAGCAGGTCTCTCCTCCCCAGGAGCAGGGGCTGCAGACACAGTGTCACACCTGCACGCCCCGGCCGTGCATCCGGATCACCTGGGCCCGCAGGCTCTGGATCCCACTCAGGAGGGTCCTCTGGTGCTCTGCCAGAGTGATGCCCAGGCTCAGGATGTCTCTGCAAAATGAGCCCCACGTCAGCCAGGACACACAACTCTTACAGACAAACCCAGCTTGCAGCCACTCCCCCAGGACACAACCTTCTCCTCACCTTCTCCCCTTCTTTGCTGATAGGAATGGGTGAACCATCACTGAGTTAACCATACACACTTCTCAAGTGTGTATTTACAGCACTTAAGATGTGGCTAATGAATATAAAAGCATCTGGGGATTAACTAACTTGATTTCCATTTGGGAATCATTGCACCCTTGCCAACGGTGCAGAGGCAAGAGGAGCCAGGGCAGGGCAGTAAAAACTGTCAGAGTTATAAGAAGCTCCCGAGCCTCAGCAGCTTGGGTAATTCCCAGCCACCATCTGCATCTGGAGACTTGACAGCTCAACAAGAGACATTGATTTTGAGCAGATTACAGGATTAATTATCCACATTCTTGATGTGCATTTCACATCACTGTGACCACTGTGTGCCCCAACACTGACTGCTTCCAGGCCAGGCAGTGCCCATTCCACACATGCACAAGTAAGAAAATGCATAAATAAGAAATCCCCAAGCTTTAGCACTGACCCTGACCAGGCGTTGTGGGCTAACAGGAGCCTGCAGCACACCAGTGTGGGACAGCTCTGAGCCCACCACCCTGTGCTGCAGCACCACAGGTTATCAGTAAATCACTCTGGATGTGGCTCTGCTCTCATTACACCCACACACGAGGTTACAGCCAGGAGAAGGGGTCACTTACTGGGCTGTCATCCTGGCCACAGACTCCAGGTAGCAGTAGCCTGCAGCAGTGAAGTTGTCCTTGTATCTGCCCATTTCTATAGCTTCCAGCCACTCCCCCACGGAGCTGAACGAGGGGAAGGCCGAGAAGGTTCTCTTGGAGAGGGGGATGGAGGTGCCATGGGACCTGCCAGCAGAGAAGGGGTGAACAGGGAGTGGGGCACAGCAGGGCAGAGGAGGGACAGGCAGGTGTGCTCACCTGGGACACGTGGAGCTGGGGCACTCTGGGGTCTCCAGGCTCTGCACCAGCTTGCTCAAGGCATTGTGGATCTGCGAGAACTTGGGCCTCTGGCTGCGGTCCTTCTGCCAGCAGTTGAGCATCAGCTGGTGCAGGGGAGGCTGGCAGTTGGCAGGGGCTGGCAGGCGGAACCCATCCTCCACAGCCTTCATCACCTGCAGGACACCAGGGGCTGGGGTCAGCTGGTGCTGCAAACCAGAGGCAAACCCCTGGGGGAAGCCTCCCAGCCCCTCCTGCAGCTGCAGCAGCATGCACTGAGCAGCTGCAGGGCACTCACATCCTGGTGGGACATGTCCCAGTAGGGTCTCTCCCCGTAGGACATCACTTCCCACATGACGATGCCAAAGCTCCACACGTCGCTGGCAGGACTGAAGTGCTGGTACTGGATGGCCTCAGGGGCTGACCACAGCACCAGGCTCTTCCCACGCTGCACAAGCAGAAGGGCAGCAATGATTTAGGATTTACTGGCCCAGTGTAGGAACTCAGGACATCCCTCTGGGTGTCCAGAGTTCCCAGAACCCCTGCCAGGGGGCTCAGAGATCCTGGCACACAGCCCAGAACACCTGTGGGTTTGATTATGACCCATGGAGCAAATTACCAGCTTTGTATGAAGACCTGAAAGCCACAGAGGTTTAAGTAGTGTAATAATAAAATTATCACTAGGTGAAAAAGTAGATTTTGGGGTTTTTTTAGAATAGGGTTTTGGGGACAGGATGGATGGACTTCAACATGTCCAGCCTTTCTTCTTCTTCTCTACCTCCATCTTCTGCTGTGATGTTGGCACTTTGGATTGGTTTAGAGTAGAAGCTCACTGTCTAACATAGGGGATAGGTATTGGGAAGTAATTGTAAACATGTTATACGTAGTTTTTAGTATAAAGAGATAACACTGCCCTGGGGGCAGGCAGGGTGCCTGGAATTGTCCTGCTGGATGGATCTTGGCAGGGCAGGAGAAATATTTTTATAGATAAGGAACAATAAACAACTCTGAGACCGAGAACTGAAGAGCTCTGACTCATTCTTTGAACATGCAGCCAAAACAGAGACTTTTCAAATATCTAGGGGCTGCAATAAACTGCAACCTTCTGAGAGCCCAGCAGGATGTGGCCAAGGCTGGCAATTCCCAGGTAGGCATTCACGTGTTCATCGTGCCCTACCTGGCATCACAGGGTGGACACTGAGCAAATCCGTGTGCCAGGAGCACATTTAGTGCTAAGAGAAAACTTTTTCCTCAATTTGTTTAAAATGTCACTGCAACTGTATGCTACACTGGAGTGTGAGTCCTGAAATATTAATGGAGGGGGAGGATGTCCCCAGGAAGAGCTGATGGCATTTTGTCACTGATATTTAAGGAAAACCACCTCACAGCTGTACAAACACAAGTCCCTCTGCCCTGATTTGTGCAGCAGGGTTGTGGGCAGAGCAGGCATGGTGCTGTGAAGGTCCCTGACCAAACACATTGGATTTCCACCTGAGAAAGAAGCCCAAGGTGCAGAATCCCTGCTCATACTTGAAGGAGATGGGAGCCTAGGAAAAGTGCTGACAACAGAATGTGGAAATGCAGCTCACCATGGTGGAGAAGATGGTTTCCATCTTGTCTTCCTGTGGCTGTCTGAACCCTGTGATCTTGCATGCCAGGCTGCTGCTGACGAGGACCTTGTGGGCAGCCAGGCTCTTGTGCACATAGCCCATCTCTGCCAGGTATGCCATGCCAGAGGCAATGCCCTGCAGCATGCAGATGAGCTGCGTGCCCGTCAGCTGCCCCTCGTGTTTCTGTGAAAGCAGAGGAGGAAAAGCCAAAGGGCAGACATGGGAACACGGCCAGGAGAGTCCAAGCTGGGCAGAGACCCCAGTACTCACCCTGAGGAAGGCGTCCAGCAGGCCATTCCCCATGTACTCCATCACTATCATCATGGTGCTCCCTGCACAGACAGACAAACAGCACGGTGTCAGTGCTGCCATCACTCAGACCCTGCAGGGGTTACAAATCCAGGTGCCAACTCCTGCACTGCCTGGCTTTTGGGGGAGATAAGGATGTTATCTCAGCCAAGTTAAAATGAGCACTAGGTCAAGGCTTCCCTGCCATTTCCAGCTGGGAACAGATCCCAGTATCAGAAGCTCTGAATCACAAAGGACAGCACAGCCCAGTGAAAGCAAAAGCAACCAGCTCAGCCAGAACTTCCTTTCCTTATAAAAACCCTAGTTTTTAGGGTTAGAATCAGCTCACATGCTCTAGTTTCTTTGGATTTACACAAATATCCATTTAACTATCACATCCATACCCTGGCTCTGCACACACATGGGAGAGAGCTGCAGCAGTCAGAGCAGTCTCTGGATCCAAACCCTCCATCAGAACCAACTCCTTTCCTTCACCAGCGCCTTAAAGCTTCTCTGCCAGAGGGAAACCTGAGGGCCAGCCCCTGTTATGGGGGGAAGCTCCATCCCAGCACCACCAGAGCTCCTGCAGGCCTGCACTTGTCCCCACGGGCCCAGCTGCAGCACCCAGCCAGCCCAAAGTGTCTGTGGGGTGAAACACCACACACCCAGCCAGCCCAAAGTGTCTGTGGGGTGAAACACCACACACACACCCAGCCCAAAGTGTCTGTGGGGTGAAACACCACACACCCAGCCAGCCAAAAGTGTCTGTGGGCTGAAACACCACACACCCAGCCAGCCAAAAGTGTCTGTGGGCTGAAACACCACAGGGCCGCTGTTTGGTTCAGCAGCAAGGCCAGACCATCTCAGGCATGTCCCATCCGGCTATATTGGTAAATATTCCAATAAATGTACCTCTGGTGATGACCCCCTCCAGGCGGATGACGTTGGAGTGGTCGAACTGGCCCATGGTGCAGGCCTGGGCCAGGAAGGAGCGCTGCTTTTTCTCGGAGCAGCCGGCCCTCAGCGTGCGGATGGCCACCGGCAGCTCGCGCTTGCTGGGCAGCTTCAGGCACCCCCGGCACACCTCCCCAAATTCTCCTGCATGGCAGAGAAATGGGTTAACTACATCCCTGGAAGGACTGATTGCACTCACACCAGGCCATCCTGAGTTCTGTGCATGTGTGGGAGCCTACCTACGCAGGCCTACCTCCTTACCTAAGGCCCTACTGGAAATGTGCCTGAACACTAAGGGTCACTTTGATAAAGTGAACATGGAGGTATACCAGCCTTCTCATTTCCTAGTACTTAGAAAAGCAGGAATTGAACCTACACTACAGGAATCAAAACCCTCCGTACTTCTTTTATATTACTTTCTAGTAGGGTCAGCTAAACAACCTATTGGGCCCATACCCCGAAAATGATGGTTCAACTCCTTCCCCTGCTAATGAACCCCCAGGCAAAACTAGTCTTTACCACTAGCTCACTCCTAGGAATCAAATAAACTCATCAGTCCCAAAATCTGAATTCCCTCTTATGTTGTGGTATGATTTCAGGGTTTACCCCAGAACCTCGGGTCCCTCCCCTGATAATTCCCTCCCAGGTGTGTCAGTCACCTCTCCTTTCCCCTCCCAGCACTGTCAATCCTGGCATTCCAGAAGGGCATCGAGTGATTGGCAGATCCAAAGGATGCCCTCTACCCCTGGGGGGCATTGGGCCATCCAGGTGTCCTTTGTCCCTTTGTCCCTTTGTCCCTCCCCTCCTGTCCCTGCTTGGTGGCTCCCTGCCCCTTCCCTGCCCCTCTCCCCGGGGTTCAAAGGAGCAGCAACCACGGGCTCAGGGAGTTCTGTTGGAGCTGCTGCTGCATTCAGAGGCCTGTGGGCCAGAATAAAGCTCTGCATCCAAACCCTCCATCAGAACCGACTCCTTTCCTTCACCATCGCCTCAAAGCTTCTCTGCCAGAGGGAAACCTGAGGAGCAGCCCCTGTTATGGGGGGAAGCTCCATCCCAGCACCACCAGAGCTCCTGCAGGCCTGCACTTGTCCCCACGGGCCCAGCTGCAGCACCCAGCCAGCCCAAAGTGTCTGTGGGGTGAAACACCACACACCCAGCCAGCCCAAAGTGTCTGTGGGGTGAAACACCACACACCCAGCCAGCCCAAAGTGTCTGTGGGGTGAAACACCACACACCCAGCCGCCAAAAGTGTCTGTGGGGTCAAACACCACAGTGCCACTATTGGGTTCAGCACCAAGGGCCAGACAAGCTCAGGCACGTCCTGTCCAGCTATATTGTTAAATTCCAATAGTCTTACAACTGTTGTCTGTAAAATTATGGCTGCTCAACAATCCAGAGTAGCCTCAGAAAACAAGGCTGCTTGTGATCATAAGACAATAATTTATACACCCCATGGAAGCTGCTGACCCTCAGGCACCTCCAGAGCCTCTCAGTGTTCTCTCCATGCTCTGCCCCAGTGCATATTGTGTTTTAGCCCATGAGAGGAGGAGTAATCATCAAGGTGATGCTCTGGGCCTGGCTGGTTCTGCCTCCTGGTCTGCTTCCCACAGAGCTGGACACAGCAGGGCTGTGAGGGAGGGTTCCTGCAATCCTTGAGGAAGAACATCCCACTGCACAGCCATGTGCTCCACAACAGGAGCTACAGAATTCCCAAGATAAAAAACCAGTATTGGCTTGACAGCAAAAAGCATGTAGCTATGAGCAGCTTTATTGATTTGGAAATCAGGTTATTGTTAGGTCAGCAGTAAGACAAACACACACCCAAATTCCTTAGATTTAAATGTCTTCCTTACTAATTTCTTTCTTGATTTTTCGAACACCAATTTGCTCATGAAAGGTACATGGGGCTCCTCTGAGCTGCTCCACCCTGCAGTTCAGAGGCAACCTCATCCCCTCTTCAGTGTCCTCTCCCCTTCAACACTGTCCTTCAGCTGCAGGCAAAGCCCTCCCTCCTCCCTTCCTCCACCTCTGCTGCTGCTACAGCTGAATTTATCTTTAGGAAAACAAATGACAAAGAATGATCACGTTTCCCACATTCTGGCACACAGCAGCCATTAAGGCTCCAGGGTCCAGTCAGGGGATTTTAATTTGCTTTTAAGTTTTAGGCAGTGAAGTTGATGAAAATCGATAAATCATTAGGTTCACGTATTTATAAATAGTTTTCATGCTGCTGTCAAACTGCCCAGATGCAGATAATTGCTGATGCTTTCTGCTCTGCGTGGCTTGGCTGTGCTCAGTGCCTCAGGAAAACACCAGGAATGAGGAACAAAGCTTCAGGATAAAACCCTCACTGGATAAATTCCTGTGCTGCAGGTGGGTAACCCCAGGACTGCCATGGCCCTGTGGAAGGGGGAGCACACCAGCACAGCCACCACCCCTGGAACTTGCCTGTCTTGATAATCCTCTCAATTTTGATGCTGGCATTGTCCAGTTCCTTGGCAAAGAGGTGCACAGCCTGCATGGGGTCCTCGCAGGTGCTGGGGTCAATGTATGTCCTCCTGGTTGGAATTTTAACTGCAGGAAAGGCAGAAAGGGCAGGGGAGAGGGGCTCAGCAGAACTTCCACCCACCCATCCTGGGAAACACCATCCCAGCTCATCCATCTCCTGGTCTGTGGGCAAAACCAATGTGCCACCTTTCTATAAGCAAAGCAAAAGACTCAGTTCTAAGGTTTCTAAGATTTTTTTTTTTTTAGGATTGAGTGAATCCAACTGCTCTGCTCCATTACCACAACTCTTGGGTAAAGGAGAGCAGCCCCTCTGCTCCAGTGAAGCTCCCACCCTCCAAAGCCAAGTGGAATGGTCAAGGCAGGCTCTTCTCCTTCTGAGGTGCTCTGGGGAACAGAAAAGCATGTGTGCACTCCATAGGCTTGGAATCAAATAAACTCATCAGTCCCTACATCTGAATTCCCTCTGACAACTGTAAAATTATTGCTGCTCAATAATCCAGAGTAGCCCCAGAAAACAAAACTGTTTGCTTGAGAAGCTGACAATAATTTACACACCCCATGGAAGCTGCAAGTGTCCCCATTTCCTCTGGCACACAGTGACTCCCATGCAGCCAGGACAGACACTGGCACATGGAGCTCCTCAGAGAGCCTTGCTGTGCTGGCCCCTGCTCTGGGATAACCCAGGGTGACAGCACTTCAAAAGTGAGGGCTCAGGGTTGCTTTGGTTGGTTATGAACAATGAAAAATCAGGGATAAATCAGGGATCCCCACAGTCACACTGGCTGTGACAGCTGGTGCCACTTACAGTGGAAGTACAGCTCCTCATCCCCATCCTGGCTGGCTTTGCTGTACCCACACTGCCTGCAAAGAGAATGGAGATGCTCAGTGTCAGAACCCAGGACATTCCTCTGGAGGACTCAAAACCCTGACAGGGGGCTCAGAGACCTTGGCACAGAGTCAAAACCACCTGTGCCTTCGATTTAAACCCATGGAAACAATTATCAACTTTGTGTGAGGAGCTACAAGCCACAAGAGTTTGAATAGAATGTAAGTAAATTTATCACAGGGTGAAAAAGTAGAATTTTGGGGATTTAGAATGGGGGTTCAGGAGGCAAGATGGAGGAATCTGGGCATGTCCTGTCCTTCCTCCTGCTTCTTCTTAACCTCCATCTTCTGCTGTGATGGTGACAATTCTGGATTGGTTTAGAGTAGAGACAGAGTGTCTAACATAGGGGATAGGTATTGGAAAATTATTGTAAATAAAGTACACGTAGTTTTTAGTATAAAAAGCTAACACCACCCCAAGGGCAGGGACTGTGCCACAACCTGACCTGCCAGACAGACCTCAGCAGGTCAGAGAAAGAATGTTATAGATAAGAGAAAATAAACAACCTTGAAAAGCAGAACAGAAGAATCCTGACTCCTTCTTCAGCTGCTGGGCTGGGAAAAAGACTCTCTAAGGTATCTCAGGGTCATCCTGACCACAGAGACTCCAAGAGCCCAGCAGCACCTGGGCAGTAGCTCCTCACCCCAGCTCAAACCCCCCTGGACCATAGCTGGCCCTGCTCACCTCCTCCAGACCATGACACCGAGCACCAGGGACAGCAGCACCGTCAGCCCCACGATGGCCACCACGGCGATGATGAGCACGGGGCTCTGCTCACTGGAGGCCACTGTCACTGCAGGGGGGAAGCAGAGCCACTCATCAGCCAGGTTTGAGGAGAGCAGCTGCATTGCTCACTGCTCCCATGGCCAGAAGAGCTGTGGGAGTTTGGCTGCTTTTTTCACCATCCTCACAACAATTCATGTTCTGGTTCTGTGACCGTGTTCACAGGGGTCCGAGGATGAGGGAAGAGATGAGGATCTGACTCCATGTTTCAGAAGGCTTGGTTTATTATTTTATGATATATATTATATTAAAACTATACTAAAAGAATAGAAGAAATTATTTCATCATAGAAAAAGAAGGAATGAATAACAAAGGCTTGTGTCTTGGACAGAGAGTCTGAGCCAGGTGGGCTGTGATTGGCCATTAATTAAAAACAACTCTATGAGCCCAATCACAGATGCACCTGTTGCATTCCACAGCATCAGATAATCAATGTTTACATTTTGTTCCTGAGGCCTCTCAGCTTCTCAGGAGAAAAAATCCTAAGGAAAGGATTTTTCAGAAAACAAGTCTGTGACATGGTTCAGCTTTAAGAGCTCAGGCTGGTGGGATCAGTCCAACATGCTGGGCACTGCAGACAGAGCAGCCCAGCACTGCTGCACCAGCTCCTGGTGCTGGGAATCAGAGCTGAGGAAGAATCCTGTTTATCAGAGGAACATATCAAAATTTATGGCCTCACAAATAGTTTTCTTTCATCACATTAATCCCTTTTCCTCCTGCTTTTGCAAACAGGGGTATTAGATAGCTACTACATTCTCTATAAAATTTTTATTGGCTTCAATTAATTCTGAAATGTCTTCTGTGTGGCAAATGAAGGCAATTTAAAGCCCTGTTAAACACAATCTGTGGGAGCTGTTCTGAGCCAGCCAGCTCAGCCTTGCTCTTCCAGCCAGCGTGGGGGATTGTGCTGAAGCCCAACATCCCTCCAGCCCTCTCTCAGTGAAATAAGATGCTTTTGGACCAGAGTTATGAATGGGAATTTAAAAGGAGAAGTCTCAGCAGATAACACTGCTGCTGGCTGCCCTGAGCCAAGGAGCAGGCAAGCCAAGCGCCTCCTGAGCCAGGACAGCAGCAGGGAGCAGCCATGAGCTAAGCGTGGGTTTGGGCAAGCTCAGCCAAAGAGCAGAGCCTGTCCCAGCCTCCTCATGAGAAAGGAGCCAGAGAGCAGCTGCCCTCATTGACTCTTCACTGAGAAGAGCCAGGAAAGGCTCCCCCAGCACAGGCAGGACCAACCTCATCAAAATCTGATGGGAAAATGCAAGGGGAAGCAAATTCCTGGGCAGCAGTGACCCTTAGACCTGGAGCAGCAAAACCAGAGCATCAAGGGCTGCTCCATGAAACCAGGAGCATGAGCTGCAGGCACAGCCTCCCCAGGGCTCAGCTCAGAGCCCTGCTGCACTTACACTCTGCCAGTGTCTCCACTTCAATGCCAGGGTTGTAGTCTGGAGAGGAAGATGTTCTGATTTGGAAAATGTAGAGGGTACCAGGCTTCAGGTTATTGACTGTCACGGCCGTTGATGTGGTTTTCACAGTTGAGTAGCTTTGATCTCTCTGATCCTGTGAAATAATGAGATACCTGAGATGGAGCTGGACTGACAGCTGTGACACAGAGCCAGCATGGCACAGTCCGGTCCTCAGTTCTGGGCCCTGTCAGGACAGCCTCCAAAAGAAACAATACATTCACTGCCTGTCTGATCAACAGAAATTACATGGGAAGGTCACAGGAGACGGCAGATGGAGATGGATGGTGCTGTGAGGACATGAAGGTAGAAAATGGGGTGGTGGGGAGCAGCTGTGCCACCCCTCATGGCAACTTGCCCATGCCAGGCCCAGCTGTGGCAGCAGCCAGCAGCGCTGCCCAGCCCTGCCCTGCTCCCCTGCTGCAGCTGCTGAGGACTGGAGCAAATCTGTGGGGATTGGTGAATGGCAGGTGCAGCCCCAAGGGGCACCCCAGACCCACAGTTCAGTGTCCCCACCCCACAATTCAGCACAGGCAGTGTCCCAACCCCATTGTCCAGCACTGGCAGAGTCCCACAGTCCCACATTTCAGCACAGTTCAGTGACCCAGCCCCACAGTTCAATGTCCCACAGCCCCACAATTCAGCATAGGCAGTGTCCCAACCACACAGTTCAGTGTCCCAACCCCACAATTCAGTGTCCCAGCCCCACAGTTCAGTGTCCCAACCACACAGTTCAGTGTCCCAGCCCCACAGTTCAGTGTCCCAGCCCCACAGTTCAGTGTCCCACAGCCCCACAGTTCAGCACAGGCAGTGTCCCAGCCCCACAGTTCACTGTCCCAACCCCACAGTTCAGTGTCCCAGCCCCACAGTTCAGTGTCCCAGCCCCACAGTCTGGCATGGGCATGAGCAGCAGCCACTCCCTGCACTGCTCACATCACTACCAAATGTGTTTCAATTTGATATGTTTCCCCCTTTGAATCTTCACAGTAAAAACAAAAGCTTTAAAAGCAAAGATTAGGAACTAAGCTGATATCCATGTCAGCATCAGGAGGCTCATTTCAGTGAATAACTGCTAAACTGAATTTAAATTCTCTACTCAAGGAGGAAGGTTCCTCATTTCATACCCCAAGTATCATGTTGCTGCAGCCCATTTGCACAGGAATTATTGTCTTGGGCTCCAGCATTTGCCCTCCTCCACAGATCCCTCCTCTCAAATCTATCAGATGCTGCAAATCACATTAATATGAATCAGCTTCAGGGTAGCTTGTTTCTAAATACAGAATGCTGACATGTCACCTGCACAGTGTGCCTGACACACCATCAGCTCCAGAACGAGCCTGAGCACACGCAGATAAGGTAATTTGCAGAACTGTGTCATAAACTGCATTCATTTTCATTTAGAGCTTTGTCCCTGCTCTGCCCACTGGTATTTCTCCTAAAATCCCCAACCTACTGCACCTGTCAAACAGCAGCAGTTTTTAAAATCAAGAAACTGTCATGAAAATATTTCCCATGTAGAAGGGCCACCCACAGTCACAGGTTTGTGGCTCTCAGTCTTAAACCACTGCAGAGCACAAGGTCCAACACTGTCCTGGAGAGCAGGCTGGGAGTACAGAGAGCATCTCCTCCAGGATGTAGGAACCACTGTGGTGTCAGTCACAGATGGATGGGCACACACAGCACCCCTGTTCCTGAGGGGGCAGGGGAAGGGCACAAAGCCAGCGGCACAAGCAGAGCCCATGGCAGTGCCCAGTATTGCCAGCCAGGCAATATGTACGAATTTGGACAAATCACAAACAGGGTGGGACTGCTGGGGAACAGCCTTGAGCTGTTTTATTTTCCAGCATCAGTCTCATTACATGATTATGTCAATGGGAAGATGCCACCAGCTCACATCCCAGGCAGCAGACAAAGAACTCAATGTTACAACTCATTTTAAAAGTGTTTTGACCAATCACACAAAGTGAAAGCACATTGACAGTAGTTCTATCTAACCACCACAAGCACATGTACCTTTGGTTAAAACAATGCTTGCTTATTTCAAATACAATACCTGCTTGTAAGCCTTAAAACACAATGCACAGAGCTCCATTATTAAGCTTAGAACTTCCTAATATCTCACTAGATATACTTTTCTGCAGGTTAAGGAGTTATTCCAGACTCCTTAATACTTAATACTCCTTAATACTAACTCCTTAAGCATTAATACCCAGACCATTGTTCTATTTGTCCGTCCCTTTCTATTCTCACATAATTTTTCTGCTGACCAATCTCATGGCTTCTGCTTAGCTCCAATCACAGTTCTGCTGTTTCTGAGGCTGCCTTTTGCAGCTTTCCCAAAGCCCTGTGATTTTAAGGACTCCCACACCCAGAGCTCACCTTCTCAAAGTACTTGACCTCGTACTCGGTGCCATTGGCAGTGAGCAGGCCTGGCTCCTGCCAGGACAGGGTGACACTCTTCTGCTCCACTCTGTCTGTGCGGATGTCAGTGACAGGAGCTGGTTCTGGAAATGCAGAGAGGAAAAGGGCACTGACTGAGGGGCTGCTCCAGTAAAACATTTCACTTACACAGAGTGTGCAGTTTCTGCAGACACCAGTCCCCTCTCTCTGAATCAGGGCTGGAATAGGTCCAGGATGAGTTGGTGGCCATTCAGTGGGAGAAGCTGGTGGTAAAACACAACAGCTTTGTAATCCATGGGCAGCTTGCAATGGAAATCTGGCAAAAATCCCAACAGCATCCTCTACGCTTAGTGCTGCTGGAGTGAGGATGGGCTCTGTCCTGCGCTCTGAACCCTGCTGAGGATGTCTGGGAAAGGCAAAACACAATCTTTGATCAGGAGGGCTGGTGGGACACAGCCCTGAACCACCTCACACCAGAACTACCCTGGACTGCGGAGGGTTTGACCCCTGCTCTGAGAGCAGGCACTGCCTCAGGAGCTGCCTGTGTTGTGTTTCTGGTCAGCACAAACTCCCTCCCCAGCATGCATGCATCCATTTAGTTCATCCACTGCAAGATGCACTTGTCAATATTCCCATTTTAACCAGGTTTGGCTCCAAACAAGTCCCCAGACTATGCAGGCAGCAGCTCACAGCCCTCAGGCACAGCAAAAGCTGCACAGGGTGTTTCCAGCTTGTCCTACTTCCCATCAAATCAGGATATTCACTGGACCTGTCTCTGTCCCACCAAGACTCCCATGGAGAGGAACAAGTCCCTAGAAAGTAAACTTAAATATCCATGAAATTTTGTATTTATTACTTAACTCATTAATCTTTGCTGAAATAAAAAGCTCTCATGATGTTTTATTCATGGTGATTTGCTCCTTGATTCCAAGTCACTTTGGCTCCCTGTGAGAGGAGTCAAAGGGGCTCCTGTGCAGCTCCATGGCCCACACACAGCTCCCTCTGGGTGTGGGACATAATCCAACATTATACCCAACACCTGCCTTGGGTCCTGCTCCTGTGAGATAAGCTAAGTGCTCCTTACTGTGTTGTATGATCCCCATCAATAAAATATCATCCAGCTGCCCTCCTGTGTCTCTGAGTCCTGGAAATGGACTGGAGAGATCTGACTGCGTGGTCCTGACTGTTAGCAAAGTCATCAGGAAAAATCCTCTACTCACAGATGTAATTTAGAGCAGAGCCCCTGGTACATGACAGAAAAGCAGGTGCCAGCCTCAAACATGTTTAAAAAACATTAAAGAAAATCACACAGGCTATAAAGCATTTCACACTGTGAAGAAAAAAATGTGTTTCCCATCAATATTTTAAGCTCTCCTATCATTGCCTCTATTTGAAAAAGCAAACATTAAATTATTCACCACTCTGCCTGATTTTATAAACTCCATTCCCCTGTACGTGGGTTTTCTCCTGTTGATTAAGCAGGGTAGCAGCAGAACAGGCATAAAACTACAGCAGAACAGGCATAAAACTACAGCAGAACAGGCATAAAACTGCATGTGGCACTGTGTCCTTCCCCAGAACAACTCACTGCACCCAACGGCTGCACTTGGGCACAAACATCAAATCACCCTGATTGTGCAGATAGAGCTACCTCTCCCTTCCCTCACCAGTTACTAAAATCCCAACACTGAACATGCCTCAGATATCTCCATTCCAAAGCAGAGAAGCTGCCTCACCATCAAGAGGCATCTTTTCAGAGCAAAAACCCCAGGAGCTCAGACATTTGCCCCAGAGCTGGCTCATCCCGCAGCCCCACTGCCCCACGGTGACTGAGTCAGCCCTAGGCACACACAGGCAAATCTGCTTTGGAGGACCAAATCCAGCTCAACCCCCTTCTCCAGCCTCAGGAAGGAGGATGCATTCTGGCACTGGCTGCATTATTAATCAGCAGCAGATTTAAAAGCTCTTTAAGGCAGGAGCCTTGTATTCCTGCCGGGAATACAAATGACAGTGGCCTGGAGTGCATATTTACATGGCTAATGCAGCTCCACTCCTGCAGGCAAACAGTTCCCCTCACTCCTCAAACGCTTTTATTTAGTCTCATGCTGGGCACAGATTAGAAAAAACACAGTATTAATTTTGCCACCTGCAGACTAAATTGCATCTCTTCTTTTGGCTGCAATTACAAGGAGCGATGGACAATTCCCTCTGGTGAGTGCTGGAGGGGAAGGACAGCACGGAGCTGGATTAGAGGAGCAGGCTCTGACAGCTAAATAAGGTCTTGTTTCTTGTTTAATTTTTCCTCTGAACCTGCTTATCAGCAGACAGAGCTCAGGAGACAAGCTTCTCCTCAGTTCTCCCATTTTTTGCTGATAGGAATGGGTTAATCATCACTGTCACCCCCTGCCAATGGTGCAGAGGCAAGAGGAGCCAGGGCAGGGCAGCCCCAGCAATAAAAACTGTCAGTGTTCCAAGAAACTTCCAAGCCTCAGCTGCTTGGGTAATTCCCAGCCACCACCTGCATCTGGAGACTTGACAGCTCAACAAGAGACATTGATTTTGAGCAGATTACAGGATTAATTATCCACATTCTTGACGTGCATTTCAGTTCCCTCAGGATTACATGGTATTGAGCAAGGGGCTGAGATTTCCCCCTTCCCCAGGGGAAAAGCTGTTCTGAGCAGCCAAGGACTGTTGGGAAGGATGAAAGTTTGACAAGAAAGTCTCACAGATATGTGTGCTTAGCAGAAAGATTTTTGAATGTAGAGTCTGATGAAGGAATAGAAAAGAAAGCAAGTTTTGATATAGAAGAAAAGAATTGCTGAGTCTTACTGGATAACCAAGGAGGCAAAGGGTGTGTTAGTTAGAAGGGGTTTTTATGGCTTAGAGCAAAGGATAAACCCACCCCAAACAAGAAGATGTTTTTACCAAGCAGAAAGATAGCACAGGCAAACAAGTCAGCAAAGTTGCAAGCAGAAAAAAGGTCTCAGAATTTTCCACTGCAAGAAAACTGAAAACCAACTTCTAGCTTAAACTGTAATGTACTGACTTTTAGTGATTGGTGAATAGTAACATGAATATGGCAATTATAGTAGTTATGATAGGCTATAGATAAAAGTTAAGGTGTAGATTGGTTCTGCTGTATTGAGATGCTCAGCAAAGAAAAGTGTATAATGCATTTGTAACCAAAAGAAAAGCATAGAATTCATTGGGACCTAAAGAAAAGTATAGAATGTATTGTAACCAAAACCAAAGCTGACAGCTGTGGGCACAGGCTCTGTCACCCACAACCCTGGTCTGCTGTAACACCTTGGATGGAATAAACTGCATTTTGGAGAACAGCCTGGAGTCCCACATCTCTCATTCAGGCTCTTACACCAAGGCATGGGCTGGCATCTCTGACTTGCTGCTTTGCTCCCTAAGAGAACAGGGCACTCACTGCCCACACCTGAGCTTGTGCCAGCTCAGACCTGGGGGCCCAGGCAAGGGGGCAGCTCCAGGTCCCTCTGCCTGCACCAGGATGCAGGAATGGCTTCCTACCACACCCCAGCCTGTTCTCTGTGCCCCTGGCCTGAGCTCAGGAGGCAGAAGACCTTCCCAGAGCTAAATCCATCCTTGAACAGCAAAGATCCTAATGAGGAGTGACACCTCAGCTGAGGAGCAGTCTGCAGCACAGCATCCCCCAATGCAGCCACAGGGATTATGCCATGAGGGAAGAGAAAGCAGCAACCTGCACAAAAAAACATTTGATCAAGTGGTGGGGAAATTATTTCTAACAAGATCAAAGTTTAATCTCTTCAGATGAAATTGTTGGCCGCTTCCTGCCAAGAGGTACCTGAGGATCATCTGTCTCCATTAAGTGTGGCTTGGGAAAGGGTTTTCATGCAAATTAATAATGTAACTGCCGAGGAAGGGACAAGGACACGACAAGCCAGAGCTGACTGTCCTTCAGCAGAGCCAACAGCACAGGAGGGACCTGACTGTCCTTTGGCACAGACAACACCTCAGGAGGGACTCCTGAGCCAACCCCTCTGTCCACAGGATGGGCACTCACTTCCCTTTACCTGAGGGAACAGAAATGCCAAACTGGAAATGGAAAGGGACAGTTACAGTAAGAACTGTGTCACAGACCAGCGCAGGATAGAGAGGGGAAATCAATTTTTTTGTTTCTGAAGGATAGCCAACATTTGAATTATCTGTTATAAGGAGGATTTTTTGATGAATGGGCTGGAAATGCTGCTTCATCGAAAGGGGTTTTTTGATTTATAAATTCAAACTGCAGCCAGATCTCAGAGCAGACTTGTCCCTTCACATCTCAGGCTGTCACCAGGCTCACTCCTTGTGTAGGAGCGATGGGGGTAGGACAGTGGGGATGGGCAGAGAGCAGAGATCTCTGCAGCCAGGGCTGGAACTTGTGGTTTATTGCAAAGGGCCTGGGTGCAGGGCCCTGCTGGGAGCTGCCAAACACAGCTCAGAGCAGGCCCGAGAGAAGAGAGGGGGAGAGAGGATGAGAGGGTGAGAAAGTAAGAGAGCGAGGTTCCCGTCACAATACCATCAATCTTATCTGTGCTGAATATTCTCATTCTCACTAACCAATCTAGTACAAGATACAAATCCTACAGCATTTCCATACAGCCTAGAAGAATCATTACATTACCACACTGGGTTACATTTTAAACCCTAAAAACTCCTCTTTGGGCCCCTTCTGCCAAGCTGGCAGGGTCTGCTCTGAGCCTTGGGCCTGTCTGCAAGCAGAGGGGATTGTTTGATCAGAAGGGGATCACCTTCAGCTGGCCATGCCATTGTTTTCCAGTTGTTCAGTAACCGAGGGATCTCAGAGCTTGCTCTCATTTCAATCTCACTTATAGTTTCCATATTCTCAAAATCTTTTGCCAGGCAATCATATTTATAAGGCTTTCCTGTTTCATCCTCCCCAACAACACCTTGCCTACCAGAGGAGTGTCAGACACAACATGCCAGAGCAAAGCAACCACAGGGGCGCAAAGCAGCGAGCTGTCCCCATGTGTGCCCTTGCATTGTGATTTCAGGGTTTACCCCAGAACCTTGGGTTCCTCCTGTGATAATTCCCTCCCAGGTGTGCCAGTCACCTCTCCTTTCCCCTCCCAGCACTGTCTGTCACTCCTGGCATTCCAGAAGGGCATGGAGTGATTGGCAGATCCAAAGGATGCCCTCTACCCCTGGGGGCATTGGGCCATCCAGGTGTCCTTTGTCCCTTTGTCCCTCCCCTCCTGTCCCTGCTTGGTGGCTCCCTGCCCCTTCCCTGCCTCTCTCCCCGGGGTTCAAAGGAGCAGCAACCACGGGCTCAGGGAGTTCTGTTGGAGCTGTTGCTGCATTCAGAGGCCTGTGGGCCAGAATAAAGCTCTGCATCCAAACCCTCCATCAGAACCGACTCCTTTCCTTCACCATCGCCTTAAAGCTTCTCTGCCAGAGGGAAACCTGAGGAGCAGCCCCTGTTATGGGGGGAAGCTCCATCCCAGCACCACCAGAGCTCCTGCAGGCCTGCACTTGTCCCCACGGGCCCAGCTGCAGCACCCAGCCAGCCCAAAGTGTCTGTGGGGTGAAACACCACACACCCAGCCAGCCCAAAGTGTCTGTGGGGTGAAACACCACACACCCAGCCAGCCAAAAGTGTCTGTGGGGTGAAACACCACACACCCAGCCAGCCCAAAGTGTCTGTGGGGTGAAACACCACAGTGCTGCTGTTTGGTTCAGCAGCAAGGCCAGACAAGCTCAAGCACATCCCATCCAGCTATATCGGTAATTATTCCAACAGTGTCACCTACCTGTGTGCCCGGTGGACACGTTGACCTCAGCATACTGCTGCCCTCCCAGCGGGCTGACGGCCGAGACGCCGTTCAGCGCCAGCACGCGGATGGTGTAGGTGACGTGGGGCAGCAGGTTCAGCAGCGTGGCCGTGCGCTCCACCAGCCCCGTCTGCTGTGGCACGAAGCCCACGCTGGTGCCACACTGCTGGCAGTGCCCTGGTGGCCCCGCGGGGCAGCGGGCACACCACAGGCTGTAGGTGAGGTCGCTGCGGCCGCCCGCGTCGGCCGGGGCGCTCCAGTGCAGCACCAGCGAGCTCTGGCGCAGGCTGTACACCAGGTTCCTGGGGGCTGAGGGGGGGCCTGCAAGGAAAACAGGGTCAGGGCAAAGGTGTTGGGGTAAACATATGGGAATGTGCTCTCTGTTGGTGGAGCGACTGAATTATTCTGTCTGCTTCAAAAGGGATAAAGCCCACAAGTTCCTCTCGCAGTTTGGACCTTGGGGACTTCACCTCAGACCTGGGGCTGCCCAACTGGACAGAGGCCAAGAGCTCCCACTTAGCTAATTCAACAAAGGAAATAATCACTTTTGTGGAGTGTTTTAGCGGGAGCAAGAACCTCTTGCCCCTGCAACACCTGACTCGGTTTTTCTCTGTTAGAGCTTTGTCATTTTGCCTTTTATTAAACCTTTTTCTGTTTCCAACACTGCCTCAAAAGCCATGCTGCTAATTTTATGCCGTTCAGGGTAGCTGAGCTGTCTCAGGTGTGATGGGTTTCTCTGAGAGCTCATAAGACCTGGCTCAAAGAGGAACACATCACAAACCTAAAGGTTCTGTCTGGGAGCAGCAGAGCAGGCACTTGGGGTAGAGCACAGGGGGACAGTCCTGGACAGCCACAGGCAGGGGTGGCACGAGGGGACAGGGAGGTCCTGGATATCCAGGGGTGGCACAAAGGGACACAGAGGTCCTGGACAGCCAGGGGTGGCACGAGGGGACACAGAGGCACAGTGGGATGTGGGACAGAGGATGCCAGCTGCAGGGGTGTGTGTGCACCACCAGCCATAGCTCACAGTGAGGAGCACCTGGCTGGATCCAGAACCTCCCTGAGCAGCACCAACCAGGTCAGACACTGCCCAGCCATGCTCAGCAGACATGGAGGGTTCCTCATCTCTGTGCTGCCAGCTGGACAGCATCCATCATCAGAGCAGCTGGAGTCCAGTCCAATTAACTAGAGGCTATTTAATTAAAACTTGTGAATTATAGTGACTAAATGACAGTGCCCCAGTTTATCAGGGAGTCTGTGAGCCTGACTGCACATCTGCCTCATCAGTCTGGGTTGTAGGGACAGCCCCTCCATCCCCTCCATCCCTCCCCAGCACAGACTGAGGTGAGCACACAGAGCAGGCAGGCACAGCCCTGGGCACTGCAGGACGGACAGAATGCCTGGACAGACAGACAGTGCCTGGACAGACAGACAGAGACGTACGTGTGCAGGAGGCAGATGGTGGGTCTGAAGGAGACCTGGAGTAATTTGTCTGGCACAAACAGAAGGTGGAGGCTTCCTCATGTGTGAAGCTGTGCTCAGGGCATGGAGAGCACAGAGGGAGACGGAGGGAGAGCTTGTAAAACCCTGGAAGGCAAGCTGAAAGAGAGAGAGGCTGTTAAGGGGAGAGCCACACAAATATTGACATGTCTGATGAGTGCATTTCCCTGTTTCCTGGAGCCTCCTTTGCAGACACCACCCTCTAAGCTGCTTTCCCTGAGCACCTGCATGATCCTGGCACCAAAAGAGAAAGATTCCCTTGGTTTTACCCATTTGGGTTCTGTAGCTCTGCACTTTCACAGTAATGCCATTCCCTATCTAGGGTGCTGGATAAACCAGGAAAAAGTAGCAAATGTTAAAATCACTCCTGAAATTTCCAGTTCCCTCTTTAGAGCTGAGAAGCCAAATCAGAACTAGTAGTGTATTCATAGAATGGAGACACAGTGTGCTTTTTCATTTAGTTAGGCAGCACTGACCACCACACAGGGCAGAAATATCACTGAATCAGACAGGACAGGAAAATCAATCCTGTTGACAAACACAATGGGATCCAAGCACTAAACCCAGACCCTATCCCTCAGATGTGCCTGTCACACAGATCTGACATCTCATGGCAGCCTCCTTTGCTGCCCCTGGCCAGCAGACACCGCCCTCTAAGCTGCTTTCCCTGAGCACCTGCATGATCCTGGCACCAATAAAGAAAGATGTCCCCTGGTTTTGCCCATTTGGGTTCTGTATCTCTGCACTGACTTTCACAGTAATGTCATTCCCTGTCTAGGGTGCTGGATAAACCAGGAAAAAATAGCAAATGTTAAAATTACTCCCAAAATTTCCAGTTCCCTCTTTAGAGTTGAGAAACCAAATCAGAACTAGTAGTGTATTCATAGAATGGAGACACAGTGTGCTTTTTCATTTAGTTAGGCAGCACTGACCACCACACAGGGCAGAAATATCATTGCATGAAACAGGAAAATCAGTTCTGTTGACAAACACTATGGGATCCAACCACTAAAACCAGACCCCATCCCTCAGATGTGCCTGTCACACAGATCTGACATCTCATGGCAGCCTCCTTTGCTGCCCCTGGCCAGCAGACACCACCCTCTAAGCTGCTTTCCCTGAGCACCTGCATGATCCTGGCACCAAAAGAGAAAGATTCCCTTGGTTTTACCCATTTGGGTTCTGTAGCTCTGCACTTTCACAGTAATGCCATTCCCTATCTAGGGTGCTGGATAAACCAGGAAAAAATAGCAAATGTTAAAATTACTCCTGAAATTTCCAGTTCCCTCTTTAGAGTTGAGAAACAAAATAAAAACTTGTAGTGTATTCATAGAATGGAGACACAGTGTGCTTTTTCATTTAGTTAGGCAGCACTGACCACCACACAGGGCAGAAATACAGGGCAGAAATATCACTGAATCAGACAGGAAAATCAATCCTGTTTACAAACATGATGGGATCCAACACTAAACCCAGACCCCATCCCTCAGATGTGCCTGTCACACAAATCTGACATCTCATGGCAGGAAACTGAACATTCCCAATTAGAAGTGTCTTTCAGAATAGCCCACTCTGTTTTCTAACAGCCAGAAGTAAGTTTACAGAAGTGCCTGACATTAATAATGCCACAAAATGCCCCAATTTGCACATCCCAGGAGCAGGCACCACATGTGAGTATGTTCCACAAGGAGCTATGAGCTTTATTTGATTTTTTTTTTTATCTTGGCTGTCCAAACCTTGCCCTTGAAAAGAACAAAAGTGCCCCCAGCACATGTCATGCATCATGTGTGTGTCTCTGTTTCTTTTTTCAGACAAACTCCCACCCTCTTCCACCTCATCCTACGAGTGTTTTTCTTGGTCTCCAGCTGGTTTAGGTGTCCCTGTCGTTTCACACTGCTTATTTCTGCAGTGGGAATGTGACAGCTCTTTGGGGGATCAGGTCATCAATTTATAGAACGAAATTCTCTTTTTTTGTACACTGCTTTCCATCCTGTTCCTGTGGTGCTACCACAATTAAATTATTAAACAATGAAATTCAATAATTGTCTCAGAGCCAAAGAGAAGCAGTCAGATGGGTCAGATGGATCAAGTGCCTCTCTCCAGCTCCACCATGCTGACCACAGGAGCTCCTCAAGAGGGGAGGAACACATTTAGGATCCTGTCACCGCCAGGGAGAGCACATTCCCCCCTCTGTAACACTGCCTGCACACTGCCAAAGCAGCAGCACTCATTTGAGAGGCAGCTTGGCTAATTACCCAGCATGAAGCAACCTTGGGAAAGGCTTCTCTTAGCACCAGGGTGTTTTTGGAAAGAGCAACGTCCTCTCTCATTCCCAGCCTGTGCCATGGGGAAAGCAGGGGTAACTGAGGATGCAGACCTAGAAAATGCATGGTTTCCCACTCCAGTGGCACAGCACAGCTTTCCATTCCCCTTCCCAGTGAAGTCCTACCAGCAGCAGTGCTGTGTGTGCCAGCATGAATTAATAACAGCTGCAGCCTCACTCAAAATGCCTATACAGGCATTTATAATTAACACTACAACTGGGTTGTCTTCCAAAATCAATTCCTTTCCAGTTTTGGTCCTGGAATTGTATTTGACGAAGTTCATCTGCTTTAATGCGTGTTAATTTTCTTTGTTGAAGCAGACATTCATAAAAATGCTCTTTAGGAAAGCCACAGCTGGGGAAACAGGCAGCCAGCACTGGGGGTGCCACAGCAGGAACCAGGACAGCACCACAGGCAGCCTGACAGCCCAAATCCCTCCCAGCAAGGGCAGACTGGGAGCACTGGGCCCTTCCAGCACTCAAACCTGCAATGTCACCTCTGTCACCCAAATTGTTCCCAATGCATCTCTCACAGGAGCTCCTGCTGACCCCTCACTGGCACAGCCCTACTCCATCCATCCAAATCCCATTATCAAGTCACTGTTTATTATGCTCCAAACATTTCATCAGTGCTTCAGAGGCAAAGTGCCTCAGGCCAGCACAGGGGGAAGGAGGGGACAGCAGCCCCAAGGAGGGACGGACGCTGCCAGCAGTGCCCATGGACAAGGACACCCTGCCCAAACCAGCCAGGGCACCCTGTGTAAACCACTGACAGAGCTTCAGCGCTGCACTGAGGTGGCCAAAGAGCCTTGCTGAAAACATCCTTAGGTGGCAGAGAGGCTCCTGCTCCTCCATGCTGAGTTTGAGGTCTCACCTTGCCTTGCTGCACCAGCTGTGATCAATACTGCAGGCAGAGAGGAGGGACAGCACCCATGTCCAATCTTTGTGCCTCTGTGAGAGGGACAAAGCCAGCATGAGGAGCAATCAATGCAAGCACTGAGTCTGGCTTCTTCTCAGCTCCATGTCTGCCAGGATGGGAACTTTAGGCTGCACCACCCCAGAGAATCCAAAAGCCTTCCACACAGTTTGGAGGTTTTTAATAACTGGTTTTCAACAAGCAGCCCATGGTCCAACACATTGCCAGCAATTCTGACACCTCTAGACAATGCTACTCTGTAATTTTTGTCCTTGTTAAATAATTTGTGGAGTACTAAAACGAAAACCTGAGTTCAAGGGCAAGATCCTTGTGCATCCCCAACAAGGAACTCTTAACAGCAGAAATTAAATTTCGTGATTTAGCCCAGAAGAAAGACAATCTGGAAATATCTAAGAGAGTGCATTTGATGAATCCAGCCAGGACTGACAGAACCTCATTGTGCTATTTATGCCAGAATGTTCCTCAAGGACACACTGAAGCAGGCACATCCTCTGAGCCAAGTGCAATTCACTGCTGTGTTCTCAGCTCCCTAATGCAGCCACCAAGCAGCTCCTGGTGAAGGACTGGCTGACCAGTCAGACAGACAGACAGAAGGACAGCCCTGCTGAGCACTCTGAGCTCACACAAACCCCCTCAGCTGTGGGCAAGACACGTCCCCTCTGGATTTCAACAGCCCATCCAACACGTTATCCATGATATCCATGACCTTAACCTCACAGGAATCCTGCAAACAACTTGTGATGCTTGTAATTGTCAGAGCAGCTTGCTCTGAAATTAAATGTCACGGAGCGATTTGTGTGTGGATCTGTCACGACTTCCAAAGGCAGAATTATTTCAGACACGCTGCGAGCAGCAAGGGAACGTGCAATCCCAAAGGATGGACACCTCCAAGGCTGGACATTACTGCAGAGACACTCATTTTGCTGCTCCATGTGTGTGGCTGGTGGGCAGCAGCACCCAGCTGATCCCATCCCTCACAAACTCCCCTCAATGTTCCCAGCTCCAGAATTTCTCTGGAATTTCCTCCAGTTCCACACAGCAGCAAAAATGAGAGACTCATTTGAACTCATTTTGCTGCTCCATGTGTGTGACTGGGGGGCAGCACCCAACACCCAGCTGATCCCACCTCACAATCCCCCTCAACGTGTCCAGCTCCAGAATTCCTCTGGAATTTCCTCTGGAATTTCCTCTGGAATTTCCTCCAGTTCCACACAGCAGCAAAAATTAGGGACTCATTTTGCTGCTCCATGTGTGTGGCTGGTGGGCAGCACCCAACACCCAGCTGATCCCATCCCTCACAAACTCCCCTCAACATGCCCAAATCCAGAATTCCTCTGGAATTTCCTCCAGTTCCACCCAGCAGCAAGCACAGGGCCTGACTGTGGGATGCCTGTGGCTGCATCTGTGATGAAAGCAAAACCTGGTGCTCTGTGCAACTTGCAGAGCCCCAGGAGGAAAAAATAAATGTATGCATAATCCTCCAGCATCAGTCAGCAGATAAAGAACACTCCAGGAGCACTTACAGGTTTGTAAGCTAATGTATAAAAGATGAAACAAATCAAAAGCTCCAAGTGCTGTACACTTGGATCCATCTTTTTTCTATTTAAACAGAAAAGCAGACCTCAGGCTTCAGGAGGTATCTTTGCAGTAAATGACGAAATATTGTCAAAAATTGCTCTAACTTTCAATGGAACTATTTATTTTCCACCTAAGGACACTGCACTGACACAATGCTGTGGTGGGACACATCCAATGGACAGAAGAGCATCTGACTCACCCCACATCCCACTCCCACCCTAAACCTCTGCTTTCTCCCTAAGAGAAATACAATAAATTTTTCTTGTGTTTTGTCCATAGCAGGCTGAATTCAACATGCTGCTCAAAAATCCACCGAGTGATGCAGACAAGGAGGGGGAATTTCTGTTATTCCCCATTTCAAACAGCACCTGTGGACAAGGCTGTCACTGAAGCCACCTCCTGTGTGAGGTTTTAAAGAGATGAGCAACCCTCATCTCTTGAAAAGGTCACTTAAAAATCCTGACAAAGCACTAGAAACTATTCCAACTCTAAAACTGTTTCCAGTGATGTCATTCCCATGTAGCCAAGGGACAGGGACACTAATTAGACCATCATTGACCAGAGCAAGCTGGGCTCCAGGTGCTGGTGGGGGCAGCAGAGCATGGGACACAGCAGCAGGGCAGAGCTGGCTCCTGCCAGGGCTGTCAGAAATGGAGGGAAATGAATTGAGGAGGAAACTTTGCCAGAGCACAAATTTACTGTTTCTGTCAAAGAAGAGTGGCTGGCTGCTATTTTTGGTAACTGGCCTCCATCATATTAATGCAATGTCTGGTTTAAGTTGTCTTATTTGCAGCAAATCTGGCTGGTAAATATTAACCTTGAGCTTTGTTGAAATTCTCCTTGCAGATATTACCAGGGATTGGATAGAAGAGAGGAAGCAGAAGGAGACAACTTTGAATGAAAATGTCAGGCAGATCCCCCACATCAGGGCTTCATTTACACAAAACAACCAGCACAAAGGGGCTGCAGCTCACACCTGACAAAATTAATGGCAAAAACACATCAAAGCTGAGAAGGCAAGTGAAAACAAAACAGGGATGGGCAAGGGATCATCCACAGAGCACAGGGCTGCCCAATTGCCTGCTGTGCATCTGCTGGGAATGGGTTTTATGGTCAGAGGAAGCACAGAGCAGCAGCTGGCTGCAGAGATACATCAGGCAAGACAAGTCTGAGTGTATTTTCAGTGACAAACTCTCCTCTTCTTCGTGGGTGGATGTTAAACAGACACTAAAGTTGTGCAGTCCCACCCCAGAGATGGCTGCACTCCACCAAACACCAAAACAATTCATCAGAAACATGCAAACTTGTCAGTGGTGCAGGACAGAAGGTTGGACATGGGAAGGCTCAGCTTTCCTGCAGCCAGAATTAGCAGAGTCAGAAATCCTGTTGTCCTTTTTGTCATCTCCTAATTTCAGAGTGAGGACACAAACCTTGTCCTTGTGTACAGGATGCTTTCAGTAATTCAATCAGGGTTACAGGGACACCAGCTCTGCCACCAAGGTTAAACACCTTCAGCAGTTCATGTCCTGCTTCCTCCACTGCTGCCACCTCCACAGTCCTGCTGCCACCACAGTCCTGCTGTCACCACCACAGTCCTGCTGTCACCTCCACTGTCCTGCTGTCACCACAGTCCTGGTGTCACCTCCACAGCCCTGCTGTCACCACCACAGTCCCGTAACCACCACCACAGTCCTGCTGTCACCACAGTCCTGCTGCCACCACCACAGCCCTGGTGTCACCTCCATAGATAGTCCTGCTGTCACCACTACAGTCCTGCTGCCACCACAGTCCTGCTGTCACCTCCACAGTCCTGCTGCCACCACCTCCACAGTCCTGCTGCTGTCACCACAGCCCTGGTGCCACCTCCACAGTCCTGCTGCCACCATGGTCCTGCTGCTGCCACCACAGTCCTGCTGTCACCTCCACAGTCCTGCTGTCATCACAGTCCTGTAACTGTCCTGGTGCTGCCACCACCACAATCCTGCCACCACCTCCACAGTCCTGCCGCCACCACAGTCCTGCTGTCACCTCCACAGTCCTGCTGTCACCACAGTCCTGTAACCACCACCACAGTCCTGCTGTCACCACCACAGTCCTGCTGCCACCACAGTCCTGCTGCCACCACAGTCCTGTCACCACCACCACAGTCCTGCTGCCACCACAGTCCTGTAACAACCACCACAGTCCTGCTGTCACCTCCACAGTCCTGGTGTCACCTCCACAGTCCTGCTGTCACCACAGTCCTGTCACCACCACCACCCTGGCCCCCGTGCCACCCCACAGGCACCAGCAAAGCCCCCACCACCCCCAGTCCACCACCCAGACCTCTCAAGGCCCGTAAAAGCTGAAACAGAGACTATGGCCAAGAATTTTCATGGCCCAGTAGGATTCCCACCCTCTGAGCCCTCCAAAGCCTCCACAGGATCACAGTGGTGGTGCCAGGTGTGTTGTGCCATCACCTGGCTGGTTTAGCACCCCCAAACTCCCAAAGCTGCCTCCAGCTCAAGGGCTTTTGTCCTCACTGAAGAATTCCCACAGCTTTCATCAGGAATCTTTTCAAGCTATTCACTTAGCACTATGCTAATGCAGGGCTGCAAACAAATCCAAAACTTTCAACCCTTAAAAACTATTTTCTGATATTTGACCAGACATCAGACGCTGCTCCACAGAGAATGACTAATGACCTGCTTTCTGTGAGAGGGGAGAGAAACTTAATTATGTCCATTAAATTACTTCAAATATTTTTCCTCAGAGAATATGAATTATTTAAACTCAACACAGAGAAACCTGAAACATTAGCAAAAGCCTTCTGGGACTCACTATGTAAATCCCCACTCCAAACAGATGTGGGAAGCGTGGCAAGCTGCCATGCAGCCACTGAAGCAATCAACAGCACTGAGATTTCAATTTGATAGCTTTAATAAGGTCTTCTTAAGGAGAAGCCACTGCCCAGAGCACTGGGAAGGGCACCCCACCACCTGGAGGAAGGCAGAACCTCCAGTTTGGATGTGCTCCTGGAGGGCAGAAAGCTCCATCTCCTACTGCACCTCCTGCCTCCAGTGTGGGGAAGTCCACCTGCCTGGGACTTTTAGCTGTTTTCCTCTCAGTGTGTTTGTGAGGTGAAAAGGGACATCCAAGGTATCATCTGGACATCAAAGGGTCTTTTCAAACGTGTTTTACTGAAGAATTCACCTCCTCTCTCAGGTTCCAGCTGGCAAGAAGGTGCCAGGGGTGGCATTAGCCCAGTAATTCTCTCCATTCAGAGGCTGCACACCCTGAGGAAGAGCATGGCAGCCAGCATCCCACACCTGGCTCTGACCTGCCTTTGAAAGATGGAAGTGGTCAGAGCCCCAGGTTCATTAGTGGGATGCCTTTTTAAGGCAGAGGGTGCATCCATTTGTGCAGCTGCCCTTAAACACAACCTTGTGAGCTGTAAAGTCACCAAATCACTAAACCGTGTCCAAAGCGTATCAATAGGGATATTAATGTTCTAGAGTAATTTTAACATTACAGATAAAGCTGTGGGAAATGCCTGCCAGCATCCTGAGCTCTGACACGTCTGCCTAACCAGCACTATGCTGCAGAGCAGCCCCATGCCCTCCAAACAAACTGGTGCTTCACTGGGGAGCTGCCATCACCCAAACAAACATATTGCTGCAAATTCCACTTATCCAAATATCCAATATCCATTTGTCCAAACTGTGCTCAGGCACCAGAGAGCTCTGGCAGCAGTCCTCAGCCCACCAAACCCACTCTGACACATCACCATGCTGCAGAACAGCCCCATGCCCTCCAAACAAAGCTCTGGTGCTTCACTGGGGAGCTCCCATCACCCAAGCAAAGAAAAGACAATTCCACCAATCCAAATATTCGATGTCCAATATCCACTTATGCAAACTGTGCTCAGGCACCAGAGAGCTCTGGCAGCAGTTCTCAGCCCACCAAACCCTCTCTGATGCATCTGCAGAGCAGCTCCATGCCCTCCAAACAAAGCTCTGGTGCTTCACTAAGGAGCTGCCATTACCTAAAGAAACATACTGCTGACAAAAGATAGATCCACGTGTCCAAACTGTGCTCAGGTACCAGAGAGGTCTGGCAGCAGTCCTCAGCCCACCAAACCTGCTCTGATACTTCTGCAGAGCAGCCCCATGCCCTCCAAACAAACCTCTGGTGTTTCAATGGGGAGCTGCCATCACCCAAACAAACATATTGCTGCAAATTCCACTTATCCAAATATCCAATATCCACTTATCCAAACTGTGGTCAGGCACCAGAGAGCTCTGGCAGCAGTTCTCAGCCCACCAAACCCTCTCTGATGCATCTGCAGAGCAGCTCCATACCCTCCAAACAAACCTCTGGTGTTTCACTGGGGAGCTGCCATCACCTAAAGAAACATAGTGCTGACAAAAGACAATTCCATTTATCCAAATATCCAATATCCAATATCCATTTATCCACACTGTGCTCAGGCACCAGAGAGCTCTGGCAGCAGCATGGACTGACACACACAAAACCTGCCAGGACACCAATGGCCACTTTTACCTTTGCATGCCCCGTCCTTCTCCTCGAAGCCAGGGCTGCACATGCACTTCCCGATGGGCACCAGCCACTCTCCCTCTGCGCTGCAGTGCATCCGAGGGGGGTTATCCACATCCACCTCAGCGTGGGCCACACAGGTGCCCTGCACCTCCACCAGCGTCACAAATGCTGTCTCTGCCACCGTGTCGGGGAACAGCGCCAGGTTCTGCACCGTGCTCAGACACTTCTTGTAGTAAACCCGCACGGAGACCAGCGCCACGCAGGCCCCCACGTCCTGGAAGCCCAGGTGGAAGCCTCTCTTGCTCAGGTGCCCAATCTCCCTGAGCTCAGTGTTGAGCTTCATCTTGCGCTCGCCCAGGTCGCCCTGCGTGAAGCTCTCGTCGGCAGCGATGGTGTCGATCTTGGTGTGCTTCCCCTCATGGACACTCCAGCCCAGGTCAGAGTCAGACTCCACGTAGTACAGGTTGAAGGTCTCCTTGCAGGTGCTGGTCACGCCAGGGATGCTGTTGCAGTCCCTCAGGGTGAATTTCAGCTCGATGAAGATCCTCTGGCCGTCGCGCCGGGCGATCCAGCCCGTCTGCAGCCAGTTGTTCTGGTTGGGCTCCATCACGTTGCACACCTGGTACGTGCGGATGGGCTTGTAGGTCTCATCCACGCCGCTGATCTCTTCCCACTGGGGACAGAACACAAAGCTTGGGAGCTGGCCCAGCGGAGACACACCAACCAGCAGAAATGTCACTGCCACCCCTCCCCACCATTATGCTGTAGGCACGAAACCCAGCAGCTGCAGCAACCCTGCTCCTGGACCACCCAACACCTGAGCTCATGGAAAACAAAGCTTGGTTCTGGACACATCATCTCCGCAGGAGCCAAAGCTTTCATCTCCCACACATTCCTCATATTTTCCATCCCTGGGAAGGTGCTGTAGGCACTGGAAGTCCTCAGCCCCCCAAACCCAAAACCCACCAGCTGCAGTAACCCTGCTCCTGGACCACCCAACACCTGAGCTCTCCACAGAGGTATAAATGTGAAAACGCATCCAGAAAGGCACCGGGTTTTGGAAAACCAAGCTTGATTGTGGACACATCCTCTGCTGAGGAGCCAGAGCCTTCATCTCCAACACACTCCTCAGATTTTCCGTCCCTGGAAAGGTGCTGTAGGCACTGGAAGTCCTCAGCCCACCAAACCCACCAGCTGCTCCTGGACCACCCAACACCTGAGCTCTCCACAGAGGTGCAAATGTGAAAACACAAACAGAAAGGCAGCAGATCTTGGAAAACAAAGCCTGATTCTGGACACATCCTCTGCTGAGGAGCCAGAGCCTTCATCTCCCACACACTCCTCAGATTTTCCATCCCTGGGAAGGTGCATCCACACAGTGTAATGCTGGATAGGGTTGGGCCACCCAAAGAAATCCAAGATTTCCAAGAAATCCATCTCTAAGGACACCAGTCACATCATCACATAAGGATGTCAAATGCCCTCATGAACAGCAGCACCTTCTCTGCCAGGAGAAGTTTCAGCTGCAACAGGACAAATCCTCCAATCCTGCAAGTGAAACAGGGTTTCCCCAAAGCTATCAGCAGAGATTCTGATCAGTGAAATGATGATGATTCAACCCTCACAGCCTGAATGACAACCTGGCAATTTCCCAGAGCAATCTTTTCTGGGGGTAAATTTATGCAAAACAGTCAAAACATACCCAGAACAGAGTTCCTTCTGCAAACAAACAGCTGTGCCACACAGATGACTCCAGACCTATCACTCTTCCCTCTGAACACTTTATTTCCATTTAGGAAAATGAACCCAGAGCTGCAAGGAGCACAACTCCAAGCTCACTGAAAGTGGCTTCAGACCAATCCCAGCATCAAAGCCAGGGGCTGATGAAACAAACAGCACATGGCACAGCTCCCAGTGACCTCCCCACCCACAGCCCTGGGATTCCAAGGGCTGGACTCACCCTTGGTGCTCATGCTGGTGTGCAAACCACAGCACAAACCTTAACTAGCTAGTGTTTATTGGCTTGTTTGAGCAGTGTAAAATCCCTTTTTTGTTTTAGTAGTGTAAAAGCCAAGGTATTTGCCAGCAGCCTCCTGCATCAGGGAAGGAACTCAATGAGGTTTCATTATTACTAATTGTAGGTCTTGCAGGTTCTTGCAAAGTTGAGTCAGGCTGAATGCCCAAACAGTTTTCCCCCTGATTATTATTGTTTTTTGGTTTGTTTTAGTAGTGTAAAATCCCTTTTGAGGAGATACCTCACTCCTTGCTCTGCTCCCAGGGGCTCTTGGCAGTGATCATGCCAAGCTACCCATCGACCTTGAATGAGGAGGTCCCGAGGCTGCCAGCCCCACCTCAGCTCTGTATCAGCAAAGCTCTCACAGGCAGGACTTCAAACACTGCAGAGCATTTGACCCTTCCACCCTCCCCAGTGGTGCAGAGGGACAGTCCCACCCTGTGCTTACCCCGTTGGATGGGTGAGAGGTCCAGCCCAGCTCCGCCTGAGATTCCTTGGAGTCCAGCAGGACAACTGCAGGCAAGACAGCGTGTTAGGAAAACCCTGACACAGGAAATGCTGGTTTAAAAAATGCTGGTAAAACCCACCGTGTCCATGCATTGGGAAGCTCAGTGCCATGCTGTGCCAGGGCTCCAGCAGCCATGGCATCACCGTGTGAGCACGGAGCTGCCACTGCACAGCCAGAACAAGCTCACAGGTGCCTGATCAATGCCCTAAGGACTGTGCAACCCCAGGGACACACAGACAGCTCTGTGCCATCACCACAGACAGCAGTGCCACTGTGCCATCACTACAGACAGCACTGTACCATGCCCACAGACAGCACTGCCACTGTACCATCAGCACAGACAGCACTGTACCATCATCTCAGACAGCACTGCCACTGTGCCATGCCCACAGCGTGCAGATGCTGGACCCAAAAGGCACCAGCAGCTGCTTTGAAACAAGGATTTCCCTGGCAAACACCAGCCTTCTCCCACAAAACAGCCAATTCTGTCTTTGACAGGAAGAGCTATCTCCCTCAGTTCACAGCTTCACGATCCTTCCACAGCCAGCAAACAGGCTCAGCCCCGGAGCGGCAGGTTGAGCCTCGGGCTCAGACACCGGGAACGAGGGGCGCGGCGGCTCATCGGGCGGGCACATCCCTGACACCGCTCCGGAACGCTCCGGGACGCGCCTCTCGCCTCCGGGACCAGCGGGCTCCGTCCGTGGCAGCGCAATCCCCGCGAACCCCAGGGTTGAACCGTGTCTCGGCACTGGCAGCGCGCTGCCTCGTTCCTCCGGTGACCGCGGGGACCGGGACCCCCCGGGCTGACCCGGTCACTCCACGGGGACCCGTCCGTCCTCTCCCGCTCCTCCGGGAGATCCCGCGCCCCGGAGAGCGGCGGCACACCCGCCCCACAACCGGTCCGGCCATCCCGGAGCGACCCCAGCGCCGAGCCGAGCCGGCCGCTCCCGGTACCGCAACGCGCTGCGCAACCCGCCGCGGGCAACCAAAGCCGGGGCCGATGCGCCGAGGGGACACGGCGGTGACGGAGCACCGGGGACACGGCGCGGGAGTGGCGAAGAACCGGGAGGCGCCGGAGCACCGGGAGGCGCTGCCGCCACGCCCGGCTCACCCTGCTCGGCGGCGGCGCGGGGCAGCACGGGCAGTACCGGCAGCACGGGCAGCAGCGGCAGCAGCGGCAGCAGCAGCGGCAGAGGCAGCACCACCGGCAGCAGCAGCGGCGGCAGCGGCAGCGCCGTCTCCATGGCGCCGCGACTCCGCGCCCCGCGCCGCCGCTGCGCGCCAACCGCCGCCGCCGGGGCGGGGCCTCGGCCCGCGCAGCCAATGGGAGGCAAGGGCGGGGCGAAAAGGGGCGTGGCCAGGGCGGGAGGGCGGTGACTCTGGAGCCGGCTGAGGGAGGGCGGCCCCCGTGAGGGCTCAGGCTCGGTCACCGGGCGGGTTCGGTCACCGGGCTGGCTCCTGAGGGAACGCGCGGCCGTGCTGAGCTTTGTGCTGCTGGAACTGCTGCACTCGCTGATGGCGAGATGCTGCGGCCGCAATCAGCAGCCCTTTGCCCCCCCTCATGCCCTCAGGGCCCGGGAGAGCAGAGGGGCAGTCTCATCCCTGCCCTGTCTGCAGGCGATGCCCGGGAATGTCGGTTTTATCGAGCCTTTCTGTCTTGAAATTTTATTCCCGGCTTCATGACGAGGTCCTCCAAGCCCAGGAACTGCTGTGAAAGCAAAAATGCAGAGAGAGAAACCACAGAAAAGCAGCCCGGCCAGGGCGAGTCCTGCCAGACCCACACCCAGCACAGTGCTGTGGCTGCCCGGGCTGGAGAGGCGATTCTTCAATCCTTGGCTGCAAGGAGCACAACTCCAAGCTCACTGAAAGTGGCTTCAGACCAACACCAGCAGCAAAGCCAGGGGCTGATGAAACAAACAGCACATGGCACAGCTCCCAGTGACCTCCCCACCCACAGCCCTGGGATTCCAAGGGCTGGACTCACCCTTGGTGTTCATGCTGGTGTGCAAACCACAGCACAAAGCCTTAACGATACAGGGTTTATTGGCTTGTTTTAGTCGTGTAAAATCCCTTTTTTGTTTTATTCGTGTAAAAGCCAAGGTATTTGCCGCCAGCTTCTGCATTGGGGAAGGAACTCAACGAGGTTTGATTATTACTAATTGTAGGTCTTGCAGGTTCCTGCAAAGTTGAGTCAGGCTGAATGCTCACCAGTTTTCCCCCGATGGCAGATACCGTGATACCAAAGCAAACATTTATTCCTGTGAGATGTTCCTTTTGCTGTGATTATGTGTCAGATGTAAAATATTGCAGTATAAATTAAAATTAAAAGCATTGAGCCTCCATCCAGCACAGCCCGGCCAGGCTCTGGTTGCCCATTCCAAGCCCTGCTCACAGGTGCTGATGCTCAGACTTCAGGCCAAGCCCAGCTGGACATTTGGAGCCAGAGGATGATTCCAGCTCTCCATTTCTCAACGTGGTCATTACCTTTCATCTCTCTGTGTTAACTTTACTGGTGAGGAAATCCATTTATCAATGTTCTTCCCATCTAGGACAGCTCAGCATGGATCAGTGCTTGGTGTGCTGCTGCACCAGCCCTGGAGCCCCTCCTGCCGTGCACCTGCAGCCCAGGAGCTCCTGGTGAGAGCAGGAACAGCCATGCAGGCTGGGGACACGTGTTCATACCACCAAAACCCTCCCTCCTTCATGTTACAGAGCAGGGAAGCAAAAGACAGGGTTTATTTATAATCTTCCTCAAGTGGAAACCAAAAGAAGTGACCCGTTATTACTGAAGATTTCTCAAGCCACCCAGGAGGAAAAGTGATATTTAGTTGTCGTTAAAGGCTCAGAACTGCATGACAATTTCATGCTATGTTAACTTCTAGGTTTTCTTTCGCATATAAATTTTTAAGGAGTAAAATAGAAAAACCCAGGCACTTGACCTTTAATCACAGTTATTTGTGTGATCACTCAAGTGTGGGAAAAAGCTAGTTTGTGCTTGAAAGATGCCCTTTAAAGGCAGATTGCTCTAATATGACACACAACTCTCACAGTGTAATATACAGGATTTCACTTGCCTGCCTCCAGGCACAGCAGCTTCCTTTTAGTATTCACACACTGGGTCTTGCTGCTGGGACAGTGGAAGGTATCAATGTCATGAAGCAAATCAATCCAGACCCCTGGGACAGCTCCATTCACCACCAAGCTCCACAGGCATGCACACTTTGCTGTCACTGAGGAGCCAAGCAGGGAAGAGGATTTTGGAAGTATATGGAAGATTTTATGTTAGATATGTTTTACTAGGAGAAGGGTCTGTCATGTTAAAAGCACACAGCTTATCCATTTATCTGAAATATTATTCCAAGCACTTATAAAGTCTTGGTGGTAGAACAGCCAGAGGTATTTTAATTAAGATTTTAAGTATCATGCTTTGGGAAAAATGGGAAAAATGATCTCATGAATTTTGTTGCAGCAGCAGCAGATGACAAAGCCATTGCTGGTGTGAAGAAAACAGAGAAACAGAGCAACCTTTAATGGATTCTACTGGATTTCTTCACAAAGTCACACCAAGGATAGGATGGAGGGATGCTGTCCCCAGGATGGCACAGCCCACAACAAGGTGCCAGTGTCTGCAGGTGGAGGAAGAGCAACACCAGGTTGTCTGCTCATCTTTGTCACCGTGATATTTTCTGAAAAATCCCTTTGCCAGGATTCCTTCTCCTGGGAAGGTGAGAAGCTTCACCTTCTCCTTGTTTTGCTGCTTTGGAAAGTGATTTGAGGATTGTTTATCCAGCATCTGAATTGTTTTTACTTAATGGCCAATCACAGCCAGCTGTGTCGGACTCTGAGTCAGTCATGAGTTTTTATTATTCATTCTTGCTAAAGCTTCTGATGTATCCTTTGTCTTTCTTTAGTATAGTTTTAGTATAGCATGATATGATATATGATATGATATGTGATTAATATAATATAATATAATATAATATAATATATTGTAATACAATGTTATAATATAATGTAATATAATATAATGTAATGTAATGTAATGTAATGTAATGTAATATAATATATCAGCCTTCTAAGAACTTGGAGTCAGATTCTCATCTCTCACCTCATCCTGAGGACTCTGACAAACACCACAATCTCTGCTGCTCACATCCAGCTCTGGGGCTGCTGCCCTTCCCCACTCCTGCCTGAAGCCTGCAGAGACAAGAGCAAAGGAAAAGCAAAGGTATCAGGTCAGCCAGGCTCCAGATTTTCAGGGGATCTTGTGCAAAGAGCAGGGCTAGCCCAGAAAATGTGTAATTGGCCAAGTTGAGCTATTACCTGCTGTAAGTGCAGACAGAAAGATAGTTTCGACACCACGGTGAAAATAACCCTCCTGGAAAAAAAAAAAATCAATACAAACACCAAGGAAAGAGAATCAGAAACCAAGACCATCAATTCCTGAGATAAAGAGAGTTGAAAGTCTCAGTGGGAGGACAGCCAGATCTGTTCTGAAAAACAAAACTTTACTTCTTCTGCTGACAAATTACTTTTTATGTTAAAGGACAAAGGAGCCATGAGGATGCAGGCCCCAATGTACAGCTGAAGGAGCAATCCTTGACAAAAGATGGGTCAGACAGAAAAGCTTTTGCATGGAAGCTTTTGCACCTCTCCTTTCTCTTCCACACTTGCAAGTATTATTGTACAATAAAAACAAAGGATTTCTGCAGTTTTGTACTGTTTTTTGGCATGTCACACAAACACACTCCAGGACTTCTGCTGTGACAAGGGCAGAGCCAGAGCAGAGGAAGCAGCAGCAATACAGCACAAGCATGCCTGGAATTAGGGAATATCCCAGAGAGGAAAGTGGCTCAGACAATCCTGTCCCAGTGGCACCTCACCAGTGTGCCACCTCCAGCAGATCCCAGGGCTCAGACATTTCTTCCCTGTGTCACAATGCTCCATTCCTGCTCATCCCCTCCTGCTAAAATCACAGAAATCACAGTGAAAATGGAAGTTAATGTAAAACTTCCCTGTCACAGACATATTTTATGAAAAATCCTTTTGATAAGATTTTTCTCCTCAGAAACAAAATGTAAACAATAATTATCTGCTGCTGTGGAATGCAACAAGTGCATCTTTGATTAGTCTCATGTAGTTGTTTTTAATTAATGGCCAATCACAGTCCAGCTGTCTCACTCTCTAGTCAGTCACAAGATTTTATTATCATTCATTCCTTTCTATTCCTTGCTAACCTTCTGATGAAATCCTTTTCTTCTATTCTTTACTGTAGTTTTAATATATAATTTTCTTTTCATATTATATCATAAAATAATAAATCAGCCTTCTGAAACATAAAGTCAAGATTCTCATCTCTTCCCTCATCCTGAGACCCCTCAAACACCACCACACTTCCCCAAAAATCTCATGCTCAAAGCTACAAAGGGAAAACCCTTCTACCTTCTGGGTTCTTTATCTGCAAATACAAAGCTACCAGAGCTCAGCACTTGTTTTTTAACAGCTCTGTCTTTCTGTCAGGTCTGTACTCTTTGCCTCACAATGTCTTCTGCCCTAGAAATGTTTTGCAGCAGTTCTTTAGCTTTTAAGGTAATCACATAAAAGACCCTTGACTGCATAAACACAGCTAATCTGGGTAAATGCCTTCAAGCATCTTTACATTTCTTGCTAATGGATTTCCAGACAGCTCCCAGATATCCACGTTCTAGAAAATAATGTAAAATAGAGTCTCTAATTTTTTTAAATGCCTCACATTCATCATATACTGAGAAAATCCAGAGCTCCAGGCAGCATAACATCATTACCCTTATGTAAGTCATACCCTGTTCTGTCATCATCAGCATGAACCCTGCCTTTGGCTGGGGCACGGATGCACCCGGTGTTAAATTCCAACTCAAGCAGAGACAAATTACCACATGCTGCTAATTAGAGCCAGACAGGAGGGATCCAGGTGCCGCAGCCTGGTGACAGAGCCTGAAGGGCACACAGGAGCCCTGAGCTCAGGAGCTGTGTGTGGGATCTGCTCCCCTGGGAGCAGTGGGAAGGCTCATGGAGGAGGCAGGTGTGAGAGACAAAATGAGATGTGGGACTCCAGGCTGCTCTCCAAAATGCAATTTATTACATCCAAGAGGTTACAGCAGTCCAGGGCTGTGGGTGGCAGAGCTGTGCCTACAGCTGTCAGCTCCAGCTGCAGGAGGCCTGGAGACCCTTTGGTTTTGGTTACAGTGCATTATAGACTTTTCTATTGGCTACAATGCATTATACACTTTTCTTTTGGTTACAATACATTATATACTTTGGTTTTGGTTACAATGCATTGTATACTTTTCTTTTTGTTACAATGCATTCTAAAATTTTCTTTTGGTTACAATACATTATATACTTTTCTTTGCTGAGCATCTCAATACAGCAGAACCAATCTATACCTTAACTTTTATCTATAGCCTATCATAACTACTATAATTGCCATATTCATGTTATTATTCTCCAATCACTAAAAGTCAGTGCATTACAGTTTAAGCTAGAAGTTGGTTTTCAGTTTTCTTGCAGTAGAAAATTCTGAGACCTTTTTTCTGCTTGCCACATCAGCAGGCTTGTTTGCCTGTGCTATCTTTCTGCTTGGTAAAAACATCTTCTTGTTTGGGGTGGGTTTATCCTTTGCTCTAAGTCATAAAAACCCCTTCTAACTAACACACCCTTTGCCTCCTTGGTTATCCATTAAGACTGGCTCAGCAATTCTTTTCTTCTACATCAAAACTTGCTTTCTTTTCTATTCCTTCATCAAACTCTACATTCAAAAATCTTTCTGCTAAGCACACATATCTGTGAGACTTTCTTGTCAAGCTTTCATCCTTCCCAACAGGCAGGTGCTGCCCCTCAGAGATGCTTTGCAGGATGTCAGCACCCCACAGGCTTCTTCCCCTCAGCCTGCCCCTCTGCTGTGGCTTCACTTGCTCTGTTTGAAAGGCAGAGGTGCAGAGTGGGTGAACCTCTGAGAACTGAGGGAGAAATGAGGATGTACCTCAAGTATAATGGAGCAAACAACCACCAACATAATTTTGGTACCAATTACAGTAATCTGAACAAAGAAGTTGTCCTACCTTTGATTTGCTCTTCTCTTCCTGGCTGGTTTCATTAAATCCACTTACAGAGCTTTGCAGCAGTTCTGTTTGAAGTGCTGTCATCAGGATTTTTATTTTCAGTCACATCAGAAATGGTTTTGCAGCAGGCTGGTTATGTTTCACAGAGGGATCTGTAGCATGTGGCCATCACTCACTGTCAGAGGTGTTTTACACAGGCTGGTCCTGCTGCTTGTGTGGTTCTGAGGTGAGTGCCAGGGTTCAGTGCCAGGGAAGAAGCTCCAGAGTGGCCACAGCAAGGGTCAGTGCCTGCCCTGGTGCCAAGTTCCCTCCACAGCCTGAGTGCTTCCCAGACCTCCCTCAGCAGCTCTGAGCTGCCCTGCATTGAACCTGCAGCCCAAACCTTGGCTAATTTGAAGATTAAAGTGTGCCAGTCTGGTTCACACTGCTCCTGAGGAGAGCACCCCTGTGCACCCCAAAGGGGGACCCCAAAGTGCCAATGCACCTTGGGCCTGCATTCCCCAGTTTCATGGTGTTTCCTCTATTTATTAAGAGCTTTGTCATATTTATATCTTTGTGCTGATCACCATTTAAAATGCATTACCAAGATTTCTAACTTTCCTGGCCCCTCAATAACATGGCAGTAAATGCCCCTTAACAACGAGGGCGCTGAACTGCTGTGGATTTCCCTGGAGTGATTCTGCTCTGCTCTTACTCACCAGGAAAATCAGAAATGCAATTGTGTGACACCCTGATGAGGAAAGACACTTCAGGGCTCACTTGGTAACTCAATCACCACAAGACATTCACCAATTATCCCCCCCAGTCACAGGGTGAGGGTGATGGGGAGGTCATGCAGAGTGAGTCTTTCTCATTTGTCCCTGACAGAAGAAGGGAACGCACTTTGCAAATTATAATTAGCAATTTAATCCAGCTGTGGCTAATTCATAGATGCATTTTACACTCCAGGACTCAGCACTCGGGCAGACTCTAAATCAGGCACCAGCATGGTGTGTCCAGCTCCCTGAAAGCTCTCCAGTAATTACAGATTGCTCAGTGCTCAGCAGAGAGCAGGACAGCTTTCCATGTTTGCAGGTGCCTCTGTTCCTGCTGCCACCCTGCCAGGGGTGAGATACAGCCCTGGAGAGAGAGAAGAGACTGAGGATGGAGAGGGGATCCTCACATGCCAGCCTGCTCCCATCTCAGCTCAGCACTGGCCAGTGGTGGAAGGGACTGGGGAAAGAGCTTGCAGCTCAGGGGAGCAATAAATTCTGCTCCATTCTAATGGGGCACTCCAGGCCCAGACAGAAATGGGTGTATAGGTTCACAAAAATCCTGCTTGAATAAACAGAAAGGGAGGGAATGCTGGAGAGAGCATCCAATCTGCATGATAATTAGGGGAAAAATAACAAATGGCAGAAACAACCTGTTCCCATCTGCAGCTGCAGTTTGTTGCTGCTGTATTGAACAGCCAGGCACCAAGCCTAGCAGGAACCTTCTCTGGAAATGTAGGAGTGTTTCATGCAGTAAGAGTGGGAAAAGAACCTCTTTTTATGTGTATTGCAGAATCTGCTGTAATGAAGCATCAGAGAGGATTTTATCAACCAGGCACTGACTGCTGTCTCCAGCCTGGTACCAGGAATGGGGGGCTCAGCCCTGGAAGAGTCTCCTTGAGGAGAGCCCACATGGGGACAGCAATCAGGCTCCAGATCTGGGGGTCACCCTGTGCCCCGTGCAGTGGTTCAGGTCACTGTCACACTGTCCCATTTGGCTACCCAGAGCAGGAAGATGCAGCTCCTCAGTGGAACTGAGGACATTTCAGACATTATTCAATCCTAGACTGACTAATTTATCCATAAACCTTCCTAATGAGCCTGATAGTGTAGGAATGAGAGAAAGCAGCATTGTTATCTGTAAACAGCAGCAGCTGACAGCGTGTTTAATCACAGGCTGCATGACAGTGACATCGGTGGAGAAGAGGATTAGACACTTCTCCAATTAGTCAAACAGCAAAGGCACGAACACAGAGCCTGAGGGTCACTGAACCCAAAACAAAGAGCACCAAATCTCAGAGCTGGGGAGTCCCAGTGCAGGGTAGGCTGTGCTGGAGCCCTCCCCAGCACCCTGAGGGCAGCCAGCAGTGAGGAGAGCCCTGGCACTGCTGCAGAGCCAAAGCCACCTCTAACACTGCTCTGCTCTGCCTGGAGATCTGCAGGCTGCCTGTGCCTAACAGGATTTGCAATCCATGGTGAACATGCTAATGGGATAGAGAGGTAAAGAGTTCATCCTACTCACTTTTCTCTGCTTCCTTTCTTTTTTTTCCTCCTGGTTTTCTCTGGCTCATCTCTTTCTGAGGTCTGCAGATTAAAAGCATTAATATGAGCCAGAAGTTATTATGTGAATCCTATTTATCACAAAGTAAATGGGATCTAGAGGGCTGCAGCCCTGGAAGGCACGGCCATTGGTTAACAAGGAGTTAACCAGGGTTAACTCAAGGCCATCAGGGTTTTCCTTCCCCAGCCCCCAAGTCTGGGGGATGCAGCTCACAGGACTGGGGGAGCACAGCTGCAGATGTGCCACTGCATGGAAGGGAGCAGTGATGATGTGAAACATGCATTGGTGGGGGCCAGGGGCTCTGCACAAACTGTGGGGAGGCACCATCAGGCAGGAGGGAACAGCTCTGGCACCAACATAACAGGAGCTACAGCATTGCTGCTGCCACCTCTGCCTCCACAGCAGGCCAGGTTCAGCATGTGCCCTCTCTTCTTCCTGATTCCAGCTCTTGGGTTAAACCAGTGGCTGCTCCGTGGTGGAGTCCAGGTGTTTTTGATTTATCTCTGAGAGATCTCATTATCAGCCACAGCAGCAGACTCTAACCTTTCATGGCAGAGCCCCTTTGAATTTGCTTTCTGCCCCAAGGTACGAGAGGAACCATGAGAAATCAATTTTCTTTCCCTCCAAGACCCCCTAGTTCTCAAGAACTTTTAAAGGGCAGAGAAACCATAACTGGGACATCTTTTACCTTTAAAAAGGTCCTTCATCATATTAGATTTTGATTAATCAGCCTCCTACTCTCCTGTCACTTTCACAGTGGAGAGTGCTGGAGACCTCCCACCAGCCCTTCTCTGCAGAGGGAGAGAAAGAGAGGGAAAGGGAGAAGGAGGGGAAGACAAAGGAAGACAGAGAATTCCATGGCTGGGGGAGGCACAGGCAGCTGTGGGGAAGGCTCAGCCCCTGTGCTCAGCTCCTGTTGGAGGAGATGCAGCATTGCAGGTGCCACTGCCTGCCCTGTGGATGCCTCCAAGCTTTGAGAATTTCCTGGGGCTGCAAACCCCGAGATTACCTGGCTTGCCCAACCACTCACCAGGCCCTGGGCACAATCAGCAGGCTCACAGAGGGGACAAAGTGCTCATCCCAGCCAGGCCTCAGCAGGAGTGGGAGCCAGGGGAGCCCTGCAGGCTCTGAGTGGCAGCAGGCAGCCTCCTCTGCCTGCCAGATAACATACATAATTCAGCTGAAATATTCATTTAAGTCTGTCTGAGCCATGGCAATAACCTAGACATTATGACAATACAGATCAATAAGCCCAGAGAGGATCCTTCACTGAAACATGCTGCAATTGTTCAAACCAAGTCTTAATTGTGACAAGAATTGATTTCTCTTTTCTAATATCCCGGACTTTTAATTAAAAAGTAGTTAAGGAGACAATGCATTTCCAGGATCATTTAGAGGCAGGAGCACACACTGAAAATGCAGAAGTGGTGCCTTGTTAACACAATGGGACCAACCACAGCCCGGGGAGCTGCTCTGTGCAACTCAGATGGGCTCAGGGGCCCCAGGACCCCCCAGACCAGCAACCACAGCCAGTGCTCCATCCTGGCCTCAGCAGAGCCATGGGCACGTCCCCACTTGTTCTCTGCTGCTCCCCAGGGCCCTCCAGCCATCTGCATTTCACACCCTCTTGCACACACGAGTGCATCTAATAGCTCTGATTATCCAGCAGACAACAGAGCTTTGCTTTGCCCTTGTCCATGGCACATGGCAGAGGCTGCCAGGGAGGGCAGGAGCAGGCAGGGAGGGCAGCACAGCTCCCACTGCATGAGAGCAGGGCAGTGGCTGCAGCACCAGCTGCTCCAGGAGCTTAGTGGGATGAGCACAGCCCCAGCACAACCTCCCCCTACTCTGTGTGTGTCGTAGGAAGGGGACCAGGACACCAGCTGGTTCATCACAGGTCCCATTTATTGAAGAAAGCATCAAACACTTATACAGCAAATAATAAGCTTATGAATATTCTGTAAGCCAAGCAATCTATTGGTTAAACTATGCCATGAACTCTTCCTCATTCCTTAGGGGTTACATCTCTCTTTTCTCATGTCTCTTTCACTATTTGTTATCATACTCAGCTAGGCCCAAGGACATGCTATCTCACAGGTGCAGGACTTGGAATTAGCCACGGTCTTGTACTTTTCCATTCTCTAGTCTCCTAAATTTCCCAACATCTGTGTTCTTGGGATGGTCCCAGGATGTGCCCACAGCCCAGAAGGGGTTGGTGGGAGGGAGTGCTGGACCCTCTGTAAAGGCTTTCAAACTCTTCCAGCTTTTTTGGTTTTTTATTTCCCAGCAGTGTCTCAGCAGCTCAGCACAGTGAGAGTGCAAGGAGCCAGCTGTGAACCAGATATTTATTTCTCAATCATCCTCCATTAGAGCAAAATGGGCCAAAACACCTTAATCTGATTGGAGGGAATCCATTAACATCAGAGCTTCCATTAAAAGAAGAAATGGCCTTTTATCTACTAATCAATAATCATAAAGGAAAACACTTTGGAAGACACCCATAAATGCTCATGAGAAGGAAGGGGCTGCAGTTCCCCATGTGCAGATCCTGCCCTGTATTGATGAACCCACCTGCAGAGTCTTGCTCAAGGCCAGCAGTGGTGGAATTTGGAGCAGCAGCCCAAAGCAGGGAGAGGTGCAGGTTCCTGAGATCTTGTCCCTGCACTGAAAGGGGCTGGAATAGCTCTTGGCCATTCTCACAGAACATGTCTGGTATTTACTCTGCTGGTGGGTATCTAAGTGGTCAGACAAATCCTGTTTCCCTGGCTCTGATTAGATTAGAGGGCAGCAGTGCTGGAGTGCTTGCTGATATTGCCAGGAAAGGAGAGCAAAGACTGAAGAAGATTCTCAGAAACATCCCTGCCCATTATTCCCCCCTCCCAGCCCTTGTTCATGGCAGTCAGGGATGCAGAAGCATCACCCTTGCAAACACAGCCCATTTATTGAAATCCCTTGACTCATCAAATAAAAGTCAAACCACAACCAGTGAGAATTGATGTCCTGGCTCTTTGAACCCCCCAGCAGCCCCACAGTGCTGCATCCCTGCCAAAAGCCACCACCTGCCTGCCCTAAAACCTCTTTCCTACAAAGGGTAAATCCAGCACCGAAGTATGGACAGCCCCAGAGGGAAGGACAGTGCTGGCTGGCAGTGTCACTGGTCTCAAGGAGGAGTGGGACAGCCCAGACAAGTTCCTGAAGAGTTTGTGGGGCTAGAAAACCTTTCCATGCTGTTAAGCTTTTAATTCATCCAGCTTTGTTACCTTGGGTTGTTTTATTCTCTAAATCAAACAACCCCCATAAAGATAAAACCTTTGTTATCACCACTGGGCTCTTGCTTAAAACAACAGCACACAATCTCCTGCCTTTTAGCTTGATTTTGCTGTCACTTGGGATAGGATTAAAGGGAAATAACTCTACTAATTCTTCCAATATCCTTCAGCAAACATCAGCTTGGACCAAAGAGGACACAGGATGCCACTGTTATAATCCTAAAGAAGCTCTTCCCTTGCAGGTGGCTGGGGACCCTCGATGGCAGCCCCAGCTTTGAGACACCACAGGCCTGAAGCAGCTGCCAACCAGCACCATACTCATCCTCTCTTCTTACCAGGGGGTTCTCATCCCTGTTCAAACCCTTTGCAGAGGTGCTGCACGGAGCACACACACAAAGGGGCTGATGTACAATTTGTAACTCGTCTTGTTCAGACAGGAATTAGCATTTTTCCTTTGAAGGGCCACCAGGACATGGCACAGGTAGAGCTGAGCCACCAGGGCATGGCACAGGGCATGGCAGGGCGACCAGGGCATGGCACAGGGCAGAGCTGGGCAGGGCAGGCACGGGCTGAGAGCTGGCAGCTAAGGCACAGCAGCCTCAGGATGTGGAAACCCAGGGCACTGGGAATATTTCTCTGTTTGCTCTGGGTGCCCTGACCACCAGGGGAACTCTGACTTCGACCCTCATTCATGGAGAAAGTTTCCTAAACTCCAGAACAGACCAGAACCCACAAAAGTGTGAAATAGATTACAGAGGGCAGTGTAGGTGAATCACTTGGTGAGAAATTGAGGTTTTGGGATTTTTAGTATGTTGTGGATGGAAGCAAGATGGAGGGCACAGGGTGTTGTCCTGGGTTTCTTCTTCCTTCTTCTTCATAGGTTTGGGTGGCATTTTGTAATTGGACAGAAAAGTCCCCATTGGGGGTTCTTTGGGATCAGTTATTGGGTTAAAAGGGAAAATGATCCAGGTGTCAGTTCTTAATTGGATAGTTTAGATCTTTAGATCAAAGACCTTGTAACCAGAGGTTGTTGGCCATTTTGTGCCTTGCTGCCAAACTCACAGCAGTGAGACTGTTTTTAATAAGAAATAATAAACACCTGAGTCTGAACATGAACTACTGTCTCAGTGCCTTCAATCCAGACCCAGAGAAACCCACAGCTGGTATTGCCACATCAGGAGGCTGTTCTGTGTTCCTGGCACTGGGCCGGAGCAGAGACACATCAGAGCACTGGAGATGTCACTGCAGGGAAGTTTGAGCCTTCAGAGAGCAGGGAAGTGATTGACTATTGACTGAGATGTCCCAGCTGAGCCCTGCACGCACATTACATCCTGCTTAACTCAGTAATTACCACTTATATTACCCCTTCCTGCACTCTGTTAAGCTAAAAGATCTGTAATTAGCTACTTGGTTTAAGTGTAAGGTGTTAATTAATTCATGTTATGAAGTACAGTTGCTTCTTGAAGATAACATTGCACATTCTATCACACTGTACCCTCTGTAATGCTTTAACCAAAATACAAGCTAGTCCCAGGGAGTGAGCAAAGGTCCTAAAATCAGGCACTGAATGCAAAACTTCCTCTGTGAAGCAAAAATGAAGCAACGAATAGACAAATAATTCAGTACAACCCCTCTCAGAGCCATTCCTGCTCTGAGCCCAGGAGCACAGGCCAGGCTGCAGCTCCTGCATCACCCCCAGGCCACCTGGAGCACCACAAATGCATTTAACTGCTGGTTTACCTTTGATTCCATCTAACTTAGTTGTTAGAAGAGTTTTAGTTGAGGACTTGATGTGTTTATGGAAAAGTGTCAGCACAGCACCTCAGCCCAGACAAGCTCTCTCACCATATCATGACAACTCTGAGACACTCAAACAAATGCAAAATCCCTAAAACTTCCCAACAAACACCAGCCATAGAGAGACTTAGAAAAAAAACTTGCATAAAGCACAATAAATCACTGAACTTTTGGCACTGGGCTGAATTAAAAGGATAAAGTGAAGTTTTTCTTGCTGAAAGGGTTTCCATGCTGCTGCAGCAGCAGATGGTCTTTCCTGGAGGTGAAGGGTTTTGAAGATTTGCCAGTGCAGAGACAACCAGAGGCTTAACAAAAGTATTGTGAGATGTAAGAGGAGAGCACCTGGAGGTGCAGCTCAGTGGACTGACCCAATTTCCTTCAGAATTCCTCAGGAGGGGAACCCCACTAGGCACAGCCTTCCCTTCATTCACACCAGCCCGTTCTGGCTCTGCTTTATGAGCCATTAATTCCTAATAAGTAGAAAACTGCCTGATGGGCTTTGCACAAGAATATTTACTGCATCAGAGACAACACAATGTAAATTTCCAGCTATAAACCACAGTTTGAACGCTGACACATCTTAAATAATGACAAATGAAGAATTTATGGATGCAGCTAAAGTTCACATGAGAATTTTGATTCATTAGCACGCTGAGCTCAGGTGGAGCCATCAAACCCATCTTGTCCCAGATTTGGATACCACCACATCCCTCAGTGATGCCCCCCTTGCCCTCCTGTGCTGTGGGGCTGCAGAATCACCACCCATGGCCTGATGTCCTCCCTTGCCATCCCCAGGATGCTGTGCCAGAGATGCTCTGAGCTGTGTGTCCTGAGCCAGGGCTGTGACAGCTCCCCAGCCAGCCAGCCAGAGAAATGCTAATTGCAAAGCAAGTAATTAGTGGCTATAAAATATGACCAGTACAATTACGCTGAGGATTTTTTTTCCTCTGTCTGTCCAGAGTCTTGGCACGGAACAGTTTTATAATTAGGTGACAAAAGTGACAGGCAGCTCCAGTGAAACAGCCTGTCCTCACCCTCTGCAGAGACTCCCCAAGTGTTCTGCACCAATAATTACTAATCAAGTTATTTCTCTCAAGATTAAGAAAGCATTCTGCAGGTAATCTGCCCATAACAGCACAGGCCTGGTGCTGGCAAGGAGCCCAGCAGGTCTGGGATGGCTCCAGTGCCTTCCTGAGGGACACCCACCCCTCCTTGGGCCCCCTTTGTCTCCCCACGGGCTCTGAACTGCTGCTCCATCCCCCAGATTGCCACACAAGGGCTCTCAGAGCATCCCAGGTATGATGAAGGACTGGTTTGGGGTCACCTAAAGAATCACCAGCAAAGGAGATCCAAGCACAGCCACAGTGGGCAACCTGTGGGACAGGGTAAGGAAATAATTGAGTATTGACTGAGATGTCCCAGCTGAGCCCTGCATGCACATTACATCCTGCTTAACTCAGTAATTACCACTTATATTACCCCTCCCTGCACTCTGTTAAGCTAAAAGGTCTGTAATTAGCTACTTGGTTTAAGTGTAAGGTGTTAATTAATTCATGTTATGAAGTACAGTTGCTTCTTGAAGATAACATTGCACATTCTATCACACTGTACCCTCTGTAATGCTTTAACCAAAATACTAGCTAGTCCCAGGGAGTGAGCAAAGGTCCTAAAATCAGGCACTGAATGCAAAACTTCCTCTGTGAAGCCAAAATGAAGCAACAAATGGATAAACAATGATCCTGAAATGCTCAGCAGTGATCCTGAAATGCTCTGGTCCCTCCAGCCTGTCAGTGGGAACATGCAGCCACAGCTCTTCTCACAGAGAGCAGGCAGGCACAACTTCCCAAGGATATTTTCCCAACAAATTCCCAGGGATATTTTCCCAACTTCCCAAAGATATTTTCCCAACAACTTCCCAAGGATATTTTCTGGGAATCTCAGCAAAAAACCTCAGAGAAGAAAAAGAAAACAATTCTTATCTCTACTTGCTGCTCCTGTTGTTTTGCATGTGTGGAATGTGTTATGGAGATTGTTTACCTGAAGGGATTTGTCAGTTGGATTCTGCTCAGAATTGTTTTGTTTCCTTTGGGAAATTGGATCAAAGCTGTGTCAAAGCTGTCTTAGACAATCACAGGTTTTTCTTTAGTACCTTTTTAGTATCCTTTTAGTATTTATAGTATAGTATAGTATATTATAGTATAGTGTAGTATAGTATAGTATAGTGTAGTACAGTATCTCTTAAGTGTAGTATCTTTAATATATATAGTTTTAATAAAGCAATTATTAAATATAATATTGTTTAATAAAACATATATAAATAAAGCATCTACATAAATATAATATAGTTTTAAAAAGCATATATATATTAATAAATATAAAGCATATATATATATAAAAATATAATTTATATATAGTTGAATCAAGCAATTGTTCAGCATTCTGACTCAATGGAGTGATTATTCACTCTAATGTGAATTATTCCAATTATTGGAATATAATTCCAATAATTCCCTATATTATTCCCAATATGTAGGGAATATTATTATTATTATTATTATTATAATATTGCAAAACTTCCAGAGAATATAGGGACTGCTACTACATTTGCCAATTATTCCCCACATTGGGGGCTCCCTGCCTGCAATACTGCTCAGCCCTGCAGACCCTGCAGCTGTCCCTGCCACTGGCCCATGCTCTGCTCTATTTCCAGCAGCTCCCTGTCCATGTTCTCCTGCATCCAGGGCCTTTTGTCATTATCTCACCCCTGACAAACCCATTGTGATAGCAAAGATCAGAATCTCTGTGGTCCCAGGCAGATGCCCAGAGGAGCAGCAGTGTTTTGCACAAGGCAGTAACAAATTACTGAATGTCACCTGTGATTTATCACTGCCTTGGTTTCCAGACAGTGACACTGTTTCCCCCAGGGAATCAGCATTGTGGGTGCCAGCACATCTGCTCTGACTGAACCTCTAGCAGGGATGATTTTGCTTATTTTATTGGATTGGAAGCATCCCCAATAAGCATCTTGTCTCCTTGTCTGAGTGATGCCTTTGCCATATGACACTGAATTTAAATCCCATCCACTGCATGCAACTGCTCTGACAACTGGAAAAGCACCATATGGGGTGGGGACACACTCCAGGAGCTCAGTCCCAGCAGGGACCACTCTCTGCTGTGCTGGTGAATGTGCCAGAAACGTCTGCAGGTGACAGGCCCTGCCAGAGATAAGACTGTGCTGTGCTTTCATCTCCAGAAACGCTTTAAGATGCAAAGAAATTAACAGCAGCTTCTCCTGGGCACAGCTTTTGGCTGCATGGGGGTGTGAGACAGCACAGAGAGGCTGCTGGAGCTGTGTGCAGGCTTGGGCTGCTCTGAGGAGGAGCAGAGAGAGCCCAGAGGGCAGAGAGAGAGCCCAGAGGGCAGAGCTGCCTTGGGCTCTTGGGAGGCTCCCACTGCAGCTGCCGGTGGGATTGGCTGAAGAGGGATTTGTGCCAGAGCAGTTCTGCTACTCAGACCCCTCTGAGTCACACAGAAAGGAGGGCAGACCCCTCTGAGCCAGCCCTGCCTCTGCCAGCACCTCCAAAATGGGCTGGGGTGTTGTTGGGGAAGATGGAGCAGGAAAGCCTTATAAATATATGATTGCCTGGCAAAAGATTTTGAGAATATGGAAACTCTAAGGGAGATTGAAATGAAAGCAAGCTTTGAGATCCCTCAGTTACTGAACAACTGGAAAACAATGGCATGGCCAGCTGAAGGTGATCCCCTTTGGATCAAACAATCCCCTCTGCTTGCAGACAGGCCCAAGGCTCAGAGCAGACCCTGCCAGCTTGGCAGCAGGGGCCCAAAGAGGAGTTTTTAGGGTTTAAAATGTAACCCAGTGTGGTAATGTAATGATTCTTACAGGCTGTATGGAAATGCTGTAGGATTTGTATCTTGTACTAGATTGGTTGGTGAGAATGAGAATATTCAGCACAGAAGAAGATTTATGGTATTGTAAGGGGAACCTTGCTCTCTTACTCTTTTACGCTCTTACCTTTTTTACTCCCTTACGCTCTTTTTTACCCTCTCATCCTCTTTACTACTCTCTCTCTTCTCTCAGCCTGCTCTGAGCTGTGTTTGGCAGCTCCCAGCAGGGCCCTGCACCCAGGCCCTTTGCAATAAACCCCAAGTTCCCAGCCCTGGCTGCAGAGATCTCTGCTCTCTGTCCATCCCCACCATCCCACCCCTGATGCTCCTACACTGGGGGACAGCAGAAGGGGCAGGGCTGTGCTCACCCAGGGTTTGAAACACACAGCAAAGCTCTGCTCACTGGATGGCATCTCCAGCTGCTGGGCCAAGAGCTGTGTCCCTGTGTCCCTTGACCTGGCTTGTCCTTGTCCCTGGCTGGCAGTGAGGATTGTGGCTCCAGATTTCCCTTTCATCTCATCATGGGCTGCTGGATTTAATTCCCTGCACTTCAGTACAAAGCGAGGGTCCCATCCAGAAAGCAATTTGTGTTTCTCAGAGCAGTCAAAACCTTTCCCATTAAAATGTAAATTTAGCCCTATTTTCTGGCATCTCTTTTCCTTCCTTAAGTTAAGAGGAATATGAACTTGTATTATTTTTCCCATCAACAATATCTTCCCCTCAGTTTTGTTTGGAGGAAAAAAGCTGCCTGATACACACCTTTAGCAAATTAAATTTGAATTGAGTCTGACAGCACAACAGGGATCCAGATTACAGGGAGATGTCCTGGCCTAATTGGAGTCATTGCCAAGAAGATATTTGCAGAGTGTTAACCACAGAGGGCACAAGGAGAGCAAACATGGTCTACACCAAATGCTCATCTCAGCAGCACTCCCAGCTGGCTGCAGGAGCAGCCTGGTGCTGTCTCTCAGGAACATCCTGGATGCTCAATTTAGTTTTACTGCAGTCCTCAGCCAGGCACCACGGAGCCCCACTGGTCACTCCCTCTGCCAGCCCTGGGGCTCCCACATCAGCCAGATGTGGTGGTTCCTGCCCTGCCAGGAATCCCTGTCCCACATCCATCCATCCCTGTCCCACATCCATCCATCCATCCATCCATCCATCCATCTCCCACCTCCATCAGTCCCTGCCCCACCATTGGTCAATGTCCCACCTCCATCCATCCCTGCTCCATCATCAATCCATCAATCCCTGCCCCACCATCTATCTCTATCCCAGCTCCATCCCTGCTCCACCTCCATCCCTGTCCCACCTCCATCCATCCCTGCTCCATCATCAATCCCTGCCCCACCATCCATCCCTGTCCCACCTCCATCCATCCCTATCCCACCTCCATCTCTGCCCCACTGTAGATCCCTGTCCCATCTCCATCCATCCCTGCTCCATCATCAATCCCTACCCCACCATCCATTCCTGTCCCACATCCATCCATCCGTCCATCCGTCCATCCATCCATCCGTCCATCCATCCATCCATCCCTGTCCCATCTCCCCACAGCTGCAGAGGGCAATGGATGTCTGGGAACCAGCAGAGGATTTTGCCCAAACATGCTCAGAATAATAAAACCAACTGTCCTGCTCGCTGCAGGTTTTAAAATATGATGTTTCATAACTAAAACCCCAAATCTCTGTGAACTCACCATTTATTTTGCTTTCTGACACCTGGAGGCAGGGAAGGGCTCTCTGCACACCTGGGGAAGCATTTGAAGGGTGTTCAGAGGACACAACTACACAGCAAGGAGGAAAACCTGAAAATCCCCCTCTGCCCACATTGGGCAGGTAACTGCCACAAGCTTAGGACTCCTCATTCCCCAGAAATCCCAAAATCTCTTCCAACCAAACGGTGGCTGATGACAACTTGCACCTGACAGAGCTGCAGCCAACCCAGCCCTAGCCCCTGTGAGCAGAATTAATGGGGAGCATCGCCCCAGGAACTAGGGAGAGTGGGCTCATCAGTAAAAATGAATGGTTTAATTACCTGGGGGGATCTGATCCAGTGGTTTCCCTGTCCTGGGGACCAAAGTGCTCCCTATGGCTTTCCTGCTGTGCCCCTGGAGCCCAGCACACCTTGGGCTGCAATGGAATGCTCTGGAATGCTCTGTCCCACAACAGCAAGGGAATCAGCAGCCTCAGCCAGCATTAATTATGCAGAGAATAATTTGCTGGTAAGGAAAAAAAAAAGAAAAAAAAAGAAGCTCTAATTTAATCAAAATTAAATTAATAGTTAATTTAACAATTCCACAGTGAAAAGCCCTTGACCTCTGCACTCCTCCTCTCCCTTCTATGGCTCCTGCAGTGGTGGCATCCCATGGCACCCCAGCATTTCCCTCCTGTTCCCTCCCCAGGGACTCCCTGCAGCCATCCCCAGGGTGGGTGAACCACAGCTGTCCTAAAATAGGGAAAAATAGAGAAGAGGTGGATGAACACAGACCATGTTAGCTTTAATCCCCTGAAAAATTCCAGCACAAATAAATATTTTTTTAAGGAGCTGGAAAATAGGAAGAAGAGCAGCCAGGCAGAACATCCTCCAGAAAAGGGAGCTGAGAGCAAATCTGACAAATGTACCTGGGGTGACCTGGAAGAGGGAGTGCTGTCTGAGGAAACAGAGTCTCCAGATGACCTCAAGTTCCCTTCTGCCTGTATTATCTACACTTTTACAGATTAATTCCTTAAATCAGTATTAATAATTAATTAATTAATTCCTTAAACCAGCAGAGCAGGCTGGGCCTCATCTGGAAGCATCTCCCCAGGCGGTGGGCTATTTCCTAGTCAAGGCATTACAAGAAAATAAACCAGAAGAAGATTAACATGAATATTGTTTGAAAGACTTAATCAGCTGCAAATTGCAATTTTGTTTTTCCAGCTTAATTAGCACGAGTCTGGTTTTCATTGTAGTGGGAAGCAGAATGGGGGTAGCAGCAGCAGCACCACAGATCTGTGTTTGCAGTGAGGGAGGAAAACCTCTCCCTGCTTATGGTTCTTGGATGCCTCAGACATTTGCTGGATTTTTCCAAAATTAAAGCTGCCAGCAACCATGAGACAGGAAGTTCTTAGAGCCCCAAAGGCCACCTTTAATCTGATATCCAGACCCTAAGGAAATTAATTCTTTTTCCCATGGAAAATGGCCTCCATTTGCAGCCACTTGCCCTGGCAGATTGTGTGGTGCAAAGCTTGTAAATAGCAAATTGTGCTGCATTTCTCCAAAACTAAAGCTGCCAGCAACGAGGACCCTGCAAGTGCTTAGAGCCCCAAACACCACCTTTAATCTGATACCCAGACCCTGGGAAATGACTTCTTTTTCCCATGGAAAATGGCCTCCATTTGCAGCCACTCACAGTGGCAGACCTTGTGGTGCCAAGCTAGAAATTGGCAAACTTTGCTGGATTTCCCTCTCTTGGTTTGGAAAACCAGGTGCCTGCTAAGGAAGGCAGGAGCCTCCCCTGATATGAAGAATGTAAACCCTCCCTACCCCTCTGAATTGCTATAAATTTTAAATTAAGGGGCTCTCAGGCAAAAATATGGGAGCAGGAAATAACAGTTAATAGGGAAGAAAATAAAATTATAAAATAAACACTGCAGTGAACTAAACCAACAGTGCCAGAGTCAGAACCCAACCTGACACCCTGTGGGTCAGGCTGTTGGCAGCAGTCCCATTGGAATTGTGGCTCAGCCCTCCTGCAGTGTCAGGGCTGCTTCTGCTGGAGCAGGGATCCTGGAGAAAGGTGCAGTCTCTTCCTCTGAAGATCCAGGGGCAGAGGCAGCTGCTGTTCCTCTGGGCAATCCAGTGCAGAAGCCGTGCTGGTGTTCCAGAATCTCCAGATTCTATCCGGGTAGGAATGCTTGGCTCCTCCCTCTGGGCTCCCATCTCCCAATGGGATGCTGTAGTTCTTATCAGCCATGCAGGGACATTCAATAGCTGTTATCAGCAGGTGTTTCCCCTGAGGGAGGAGTGGGTGTGAGCACTCAGAGAGAGATAAGGCAAACTGCCCTCTTGACAAAAGACAACTGTTATACAGATGGTAATAAATACATCTTGCTTTGCAATCTGGAACATTCTCCAAAATGAAAACTGCCAGCAGCATTCCCAGCAGCTCCAGCAGGGCTGGAAAGGGGCAGACACCAAGCAGCTCCACCTCCAACACCAGCCCTGGCCCAGGCAGCCAGGCCTGGTGCTGCTGGTTTGCTCCATGGGTTTGAAGTGGCCCTGCCAGTGAGATCCTTCAGATGCATTTCTGTTTGCTAATTAAAATGCAAACCATGTATCTCCTGCTCTGAGTGCCCACAACAATGTGATTTCCTCAAGGGCTGCGAGCACAAGGGTCACCCTGGTCTGTGAGTGTTTCTGAAGGTGTTTTAGTCCTGCCTGGCATATTTCCAGAGGTACCTCCCCATTCCAGCAGCAGCTGTGTCTGATCCCCCTGTCCCAGCTGGGCTGGGCTGTATTTTCACTGTGTCCCCACACAGGTCACTGTGTCCTGGTGTCACCACAGGTCCCAGCACCACATCCCTGCTCCCAGCACACCACAGTCACTTGATGCAGCAGCAGGGTCCCCATTTGGGAAGTACCAAGGACACCTGAACAAGCAGCAAATCTTGGGTTTGCTCTGTGCTGGCACAGTCCAGAGGTGCTGACACACAGGCTTGTCACCTCAGCTGGTGCCAAGCTGACAGCACAGTGCCCCACAGCCAGCCAGAGGAAAGAGGGAATTTATTGTGCCTGCAGTTTCTGCAAGGCAACGACAGCACTGGCCCTTTCACCCCTGCCTGATGCATGGCTCATCCTCTTGTGCTGCTGGTACAAATAAAGCCTCTGCAAGGGAATAGAAAATATATAAAACAATAAAGTTTCTGCAAGGGAGTGACAGCACTGGCCCTTTCACCCTGCCTGATGCATGGCTCATCCTCTTGTGCTGGTACAAATAAAGCTGTCACGTGCAGGGACACTGAGCACTGGCAGCAGGGACATGAGCAGAGGCACCAGCTGAGATGGTGACACGTTTCCTCAGTTCTCTGCCCACAAATGTCACTGCAGGTTGTGCCAGGTGAGGCTCTGGGCACCCCAGAGCAGCCACCAGAGCCAGTCCCATCCAGGCAGGGCAGCTCTGCCTTAGGGCTGTGCCTCACCTGGGGAGCATCACCCCCCACCCAGTGTGGGACAGGAGCCCCTCCTGGCTCAGCTCCTCCTGCATGTTTGAGTCCCCAGGAGGAGGAGCTGCTGCAGCAGAGCCCCCAGAGCCAGGGAAGCAGCTCCTGGAGGTCCCTGAGCTGTTCTGTGGGTCACCACGGCTCCTCTGGTGCAGGGCAGGGCCACAGCTGCACCCAGTGGTGCAAGAGCAGCTTGTCTGAGCAGGGAAATGCATCCCTGGGAAAACAGGAAACCTTTGGAGAGTGGATGTGGGTGAGAGTGATGGATGAGCCCAGCAAGGATCAGTGAATACCTGATGAGCTGAGGAAAGAGGCAGGGGTTGCTCACGTGCAAATCCAGCAGGGAAATTGCTCACTGTGAGGTTACAGCCAGCCCCAAAACCAGCCCTGACACCCCTGCAGGCACCTCTGGGCAGCAGCTCTGGCTCTGCTGTGAGCTGGGGGATGAGGAGAGGCACCTGCCCAGAGCCACTGACCGCCAGGACCCTGGGACAGCCCCAGGGCCCACAGGGACACTCCCAGGGACACTCCCAGGGCCCCACTCTGCCCTCTCCACTGTCACTACAGGACACAAAACAACACAAGCTCACACTGCTGCTCTCAAGGTGAAGAAAAGGGGAGTTTATTTTCTGACTCTAACATTTGTAGTTTTCTAAAAGTGACAGTGAGTATACATTGACCTAAAGCTGACCTTCCAGCATTTAGCTTTTTCAAGGTTTGCATATCCTGAGAAATACTTATTCCTTTAATGACTAATGCTTTCTCATACCATTTCTTGAACCCAGAATTCCTTAATCTTTTTGTTACTGTACTTGCTTAATTTGAAAAAGCTTTACCAGAAGGTTTTGATCACATTTAGAACAAGAACAGCACACTCAGAGCTCCAAACCCCTCCATACCTGCTTTCCTTCCAGTGCAGATGGCACAGGGTGAGCTCTGGGGCACAAGGACACCACCCTGACAACAATTTAACTTTTCACTGTATTCACAAAGCCTGACCAGGGTAACAGAACAGACATTTGGGAACAGTACAGCAGCACAAAAAGGTCCAAAAGTGTTTTCCAGTCTTTCTTCTTTAATATTTTTTTAATTTACCTTGACATAACCCATCGACCTTATTAAACAAGGTCATGATCACCCAGTCCTGAGTCACAGGCACACAGTGCCCAGCTCCACCAGCTCCCAGGCCCAAGGGTTAGGAGGATTCTGGTTCCAAGCCATACTTCTTCTTCAGGATCTCAACTGTGGGTGTCAGTGCACTGTAGGGAGAAACAGAACCATGAGAACAAAGGGTTTGGAGCATTAAAAGTGCATTTTCTGGGGAAGAGCAATCAGCAAGGATTGTACTTAAAGCCAAGGAGAGCACAAACTACAGGAACCACAGCTTGACAGAGCCGGTGAGAAAGGGGAATTTGAGAGCTCCTGAGGATTTGTGTGTGCTCATAATTAGGTTAACAGTAATGGGAAGGTGGAGCTGCTGTGGGAAGTGAAGCAAAGCAAAGCAAACAAAGCAAGGTAATGCACGCCCCACCCTTATCCAAAAGCTTTGCTCTGTTTAAAGCAAAGGAGCAGCCCCAGCTACACTCACCAGCCAGGCCTGATGATGGAGAATTTCCCTGACACAGACAAGTCAACCACAGTTGAGCCCAGGCGACACTCTGGGCTCTGGATGTCTCCTATGGGGCCTCCATCAACGACCAGGGACAGCTGAGGCCACAAGTCCTGGAATTCCTGCAGGAGAGCCGTGGGTAACAGTCCTGACAGCAGCTTGTATATTTAAATAAAATAAAAACACAGCAGCAGAGCAGCCCTCGGATTATTGCTAAAGCTCTGCCAGACCCAGGGAGATGCCAGGGAGGGGAAGGAGCCTCACCAGCACAGTCAGGGTGCTGCCCTGGGAGCTGATGTTGGCGCTGGTCAGGGCCAGCGGGCCCGGGCAGGCTCGTGCCAGGTCCCTCATGAAGGGGTGGTCTGGAATGCGGACACCAACCAGCTGAGGGAGGGACAGGAGAGAGTCACACACACAGAAACCAGCTTTAATATTGCCTAAAGCTCTCTTGGCTTGAAGCTGAAACTCTGGAGAATTGGCAGATCTGCATCTGCTGGACCTGGGGTAACACAAGACTCAAGTCAGGCCCCACGTCCAGGTCAGTCCCAGGGGCAGGACAACACAGGGACCTCTGGGGACAGCTGAGTGTTGTCATCTTATTGCAGGGGGTCCATACTGTTGTCTCCTTATCACAAAAGTTTCACACCTTCTTGGTGTTTTCTTGTGGGCAGCTCCTCAGAGCGCTGACTCTTCTTCACAAAGTGACGAACTGACTCCAGTTCTCTTCTCAACCTACCAGGAATCCCTGCTCCACCTCCATCCATCCATCCATCCATCCATCCATCCATCCCTGTCCCACCACAGGTCAATGTCCCACCTCCATCCATCCCTGCTCCATCATCAATCCATCAATCCCTGCCCCACCAGCCATCTCCATCCCAGGTCCATCCCTGCCCCACCATCCATCCATCCATCCATCCCTGTCCCACTGTAGATCCCTGTCCCATCTCCATCCATCCCTGTTCCACCATCAATCCCTGTCCCACCATCCATTCCTGTCCCACATCCATCTATCCATCCATCCATCCCTGCCCCACATCCATCCAGGCTTTTTGTATCACTTGGTCTTCTCTGGTATTGTTCTTTATGCAAGAAACATCAGAAATTTGCATTTTCCTATACCCTTTGTACCATGGCAGAGATTTCTTAAGTAAAAAGGTTAAAATTCAACACACAGTTCTACAGGCTAAACTTTAAAGGCTTAATTCATATTGCTAACTCAAGTGAACTCCAAAAATCTCTATTTCATTTATTTCCTTCCTTCCTTCCTTCCTTCCATCCATCCATCCATCCATCCATCCATCCATCCATCCATCCATCCATCCATCCCAGCACCTTTTCTCATTTCTTACAGCTGTGTCCTGTTAAAGTCAGGCCTGTTCCTAATCCTTGCTAATTGCCCCAGCTGCAGCTCCTTAGGGGTAACATTACTTTCTACACCATCTTTATTTTGTTATATTCTATCCCCCTACAGCTAAGCACAAAATTTACAGCAGCAGCAGCACCAAACCAGCCCCCTGCTCCAACCCTGCAGCCAGGACCCACCGATGTGAAGGGGTTCAGGTCCTTATTGAGCTCCTCTGAACGCTCCAACACCAGGGTCACCGGTCCTGGCAGCAGGTCCCGCAGCAGCTCCTCGGGGACATTGACATGGCAATACCTGCAGGGATAGAGAAAACAGGATCAGGGGGGCACAGGGAGCAGCCAGGTCACTGGGGCAGCTCCTAGTTATAAGTAGAAAAGCTGCCCATTTTTTTAAAAAAGGTTTCAGGGTTCACAGGTTGAGCTAGTTGCTGCCAGGGTGAAGTTCTGACTCTCTGTTGTTGTAATCACTTGTCGTTTTCATTAACTGTTGTCAGAACTCAGCACATCCCTCTCGGTGTCCAGAGTTGCCAAGGACCCCACTGGGGGCTCAGAGATCCTGGCACACAGCCCAGAACACCTGGAATTTGATTTTGACCATTGGAGCAAGTTACCAGCTTTGTATGAGGACCTGAAAGTCACACAGGTTTGAATAGTGTAATAACAAAATGATCACAAGGTGAAAATAAAGATTTTAGGATTTTTGGTATGGAGGTTATGGGGACAAGATGGAGGAACTTGGGCGTGTCCAGCCTTTCTTCTTCTTGTTCTCCATTTTCTGCAGTGATGTTGGCACTTTGGGATTGGTTTAGAGCAGAAGTGCACTGTCTAACATAGGTGATGGGTATTGGGAATTAAGTGTAAATATGTTATACGTAGTTTGTAGTATAAAAGGACAACACAGAGTGCCTGTGGCTGCCCTGCTGAGCTGACCTTGGCTGGGCAGAAAGAAAATTTTATAGATAAGAATTAATAAACAACCTCAAGACCGAAAAGTGAAGAGTCCAGACTCGTTCTTCAGTTGCATGGGCGGAAGCAGAGACATCCTGCACATCTGGGGGCAACAATTCACAACCAAAAACCCGAGAAACTACCTGTTGTTGATGGTTGGGAATTCCCCATTTTGTTGAGTAACAACACCTTGCTGCTTCCTGGAGGACGGGGAAGAGGAGGGGACACCAGGGCTGGCATGCAAAGGGAGAAACCCCTCACCAAACCTAGCAAAAACCCCTAACAACAATGAGCCAACACGGAATTAAGAGATCAAAGTGATGTCTAGACGTGAGGAACAGAATCCAGTGTCCGCTAAGACTCTTTTTACCCCTCACCCTAACCTAAAAGATGTCGGCTGGAAAAAAGACCTCGAATGTCAAACCAAAAAAGGGGGAATCTCCTGATGCTCTCGTGAGGACGGAACTCCCAGCTGTGCCCGCAGACCAGCAGACAAAGCTGCATTTTTCCTCCTCCTCCTCCGTGCCACTCCTGGAAGCAGCAGCAGCGTGAGCGCGACCCGTCGGTTCTCCCCAGCCGAGCAGATTTTTAACAAAGTATTAAAAAGGAGAGAGATCTCCTGCCGTATTTAGTTCACCACCCGTCCCGCGGGGTCTCCACACACCGGTAGAGCCGCTCCACGTCCCCGAGGCAGATGGCGAGCGGCTTGGCTCCGTTCCGCCCCTTCAGGCTGTAGATGCTGCGCACGGCGGCCGAGTCCTGGGCCAGGCAGGCCACGCCGTACACCGTGTCCGTGGGCACGGCCACCAGCCCGCCCGCCTGCAGGGCACCGGCCGCGGCCGCCACCGCCTCGCTCCACTCCGCGGGGCCCGGCTCCTGCCGCCACCGCCCGCGGCCTGCACCCTCCGCTGGCTCCCCCTGCGCACCATGAGGGGCGGGCGGCAGCAGCACCAGGCGGGCACGGCCCGGGCCCGGTACCGGGGCCAGGCCCGGCCCCGCCGCTCGCTCCGCCGCCAGCGCCAGCAGCCGCGCCGCCCGCGCCATGCGGCGGCACTTCCGGCGCGCGGCACTGACGGCGCCGGCGGGGCGGGGCCGCTGTCGCCATGGGGACCGGGAGCGCGCGGGAGCCGAGCGAGGCGGAGGGAAAGCGGAAAGTGAGGAGAGGGAACGGGCGGGAACGGGGACACGGGGGTGGGCAGGGGGAGCGGGGGTACGGGGAGGGAACGGGAGCGGCCAGGGGGATCGGGGGAACACGGAGGGAACGGGAGCGGACGGGGAGATCGGGGGGTCCGGAGAGGGGACGGGGGAACGGAGGGAACGGGAGCGGACGGGGAGATCGAGGGATCAGGAGAGGGGACGAGGGGACACGGTGGGAACGGAGGGAACGGGAGCGGCCAGGGAGGTTGGGGGGTCCGGCCAGGGGCATCGGAGAGAGGACGCGGGGCGAACAGAGGGAACGGTAGCGGCCAGGGAGACCGGGGGAAAGGAAGGAACGGGAGCGGCCAGGGGCTCCGGGTTCCGGAGAGGGGACGGCGGGACAGAGGGGGAAAGGAAGGAACGGGAGCGGCCAGGGGCCTCGGAGGGGCAGGGGAGGGAACGGGAGGGTCCCGGGGCTCCGGGAGTGAGCGCTGTCCCCGCCGTCTCCCCGCAGATCCTGGACTGCCTGAGGATGGTGCGGGCGCTGCTGGACCTCCTGCAGATCTTCCAGCAGCGGCTGCGCTCCCGCATCGCCGTCTGCGAGGAGCTGCTGGCGGAGCTGGCCGCGGTGCAGGCGACCGTGGGAGCCGGCCCGGCCAGCGGCGCGGGGCCCTGAGGAGCCCCGGTGGGACCGAGGGCTTTGGGGCTCCGGGAACGCCCGGGCGGTGCGGGGGAGCGCAGGGAGCGGTGGTGGCCTTGGAGCTCGCTCGGTGCCGCCGCGCTCGTGCCTTATCGCAATAAATTTATTTACATTTCACAATAAAGCGAGACGGACTCGGTCTGTATCTTCCCACACCCCGTGTGCTCCTGAGGAGGAGGCACAGCCCCAAGCGCCCGTTTGTCCCCAGGGACGGTTCTTGACTGGTCATTCGGAGAGCTGCGGAGCTCGGTACGAACCCTGTGGAGCTCGATGTGAACCCCGCGGAGCTCGGTGCGGAGCCCGGCACAAACCGCACGGAGCTCGGCACAAACCGTGCGGAGCTCTGTACGAACCCCGCGGAGCCCGGCACGGAGCTCGGCACAAACCGCACGGAGCTCGGCACAAACCGCACGGAGCTCGGCACAAACCGTGCGGAGCTCGGCACAGACCCCGCGGAGCTCGGCACGAACCCTGCGCTGTTCAGGGCCCCCGCTCTGCCCCTGCCGAGCCCGGCCCGCAGGCAGAGAAGCCGAGAGAGCCGAGCAAGAACCGGGGATAGAAGAAGGGCTGCGATGGGAGAATCCCCAGCTCTGGGTTTCAACTCCCTCCCGCACCTGAGCGGCCAAGCTGGGCCAGTGCTGGGAAAAGGCAAACGCTGCCTCTTTCAGAGTTGGAATTCCTAATGGGACAGGGCGGGATGCTCACACTCCTCTCCCACAGAATACTCTCAGGAAAAACTATTATAACACAATGTTTAAATAAGCATTTAATTAGGATTCCATTAGTATTAATATTGCTTTCAATTCCAAAAAGGTTAATTTCCACTTCTTTGCAGATATTTCAAAGTACAATATTAACTTCATACAAAATGAGCAATTAAGCAAACACCATTATTTCACATTCTTCAAAAAATACAAATTCATATTTACTCTTTTGGGTTTTGGAGATGCTCTTCCTTTGGAAGTACTGTACCTGTAACTAACATCTTCACATTGCTCAATGTAAGCACATTTGTTCCCATGTTTCAGAGTTAAATAAATTCCTTTATCACCACACACACAATCTCGAGAAGCTGGGGTTTAGTTCAGCTGTCTCCAAAGCCCCAGGCAGTGCAGCCCCCCAGCCCCAAGAGCTGGAGCTGCCCCCGGTGTGGGGCCAGGCTGGGTGAGGCAGAACAGAGCAGGGTCAGCCCGAGCAGCAGGGGGACAGGAGAGTCACAAACCAGGAACACCAGCCACTGCAACTACAGCACTGCAAACACACCCTCGAGTCTGCTGGAAAAGGTCATGTGAAAAAAAATCTTTCTTTAAGAAAAAAGTAGAAACTGCATTTATTTGAGAAAGTGTACACTGCATAATGAACCAAATTTTGGCCAGCTTGCACACCACTGCAGCATGGTGTGGGGTTTCACCTAGTTCCAAAAACACACACTTAGACTATGTACACTACTACATAAATATCCAGTTTAATTTGCATTTCTCAGTGCAGACACAGAATCCAACTTCTAGAACATGTGATAGATATCAAGACAAGACACAAAAAAGTTAAAAGTTCAGCCCTGTCCATGAGAATTGACTACAGATAACATTTATAAAAACTCGACATTGCTTCCAAAATATGTTACGGAAAAAATAGTATACAATTAAAAACTCTGCAGTCAGAAATTCATAGGGTTCATTAAAGACATGCTCTTCTTTTTTGCCTTACAGTCCAAACTGACTCCATCAGTTCTGCCCAGCTAGCTCAGGTAACTCCTGCCCAGAACTTTTCACCCACAGATCTCAAATAATTTCATGGAGACAACTCCCTGGCCTGGTTCTGTGGGGAGGATCTGAGGCTCTGAGCCCTGCCTGGTGTGGAAGTGATTTTGTGACACCAGAGCTCCCCTGCTCTGCCCCACTGACCCAGCTCCTCACCTCAGCACAGCCCAGCAGCTGCTGCTCATCTCCAACCACCCCAAGGACAGCTCCATGCCAGGAGCCCAGCTTATCTCCGAGCTGGAAACAGCTGCAGATCAAGGACAACGTGCATGGCTCCAGCCACGCCACCCCCCCAAGAAATAAGGCAGTAACAGGACAGCAGAAACCATCTTGAGGACAAATTTCAAAGGTGCAACATTGCCTGTTTGAAAGCAGCTTGTCACTTGTGTTCCCACGTGGGTGACAGAAGGACAGGGGAAGGAGGACACACACCAGGGGACACAGCATGTCCGACAGGAGTGACAAGCAGCCCCCAGAAAGCATTGAGAGAAAAGGCTGCAGAAGCACAGTGCTCTCAGAGGGTTATTTGCATAGATTGGACGTTTGCTAACGATGCATAATTTGTCTGGGGCATGGGGAAGGGCAGCACAGCACCCAGCACAGCTGTTCTGTCAGACAGACACACAGACCACACAGCACAAGGATCTTTAGCTACAGGTATTGCACCAAGTTAAGTGCTCATCTTTGCACACCCCTGTCAACTTTTACTCAGAGCAAAAATAAACTTTGTGAAAGTATATACAAAAGAAATTGCAGCAATTGGGTTAAAGATAAAATAACCTAAAGTGCATTTTTAGATACCAGTATGAGGTTCTGCAAACTTGTCTTCCTGGGGACACTCAGCATCACACAAGTGTCCAACTCGTACTTTGTTCCATTGTAATTCAGTACCAGCATTCAATCAGTGCTGATTTTCTACCCCACCCTCCCACCCCCCACCTAGAAACATAAAAAGCAATTTCTCCAACCTTCAGCCTGCTCATTTGGGTCCTTGCTTGGTGACCAAAGCTACCAAAGTCAGTAACTCGACCCTCTCTACATATTTGAGCTTCTACACCCATCTAGAAATTATGAGTGACCAAGTAAACCCCACTAGCACAAAACAGGTGACTTTTGCTCTCTGACTGATAATTAAAGGGGTTCATGCAGACTTTACAGAGGCAGGCATGCTGTTCCCAGAGACTCCAGCACATTAACCCTTTTCTGGGAACCCAGGGCAGAAATTCCCCCTTTGATTAACCATGAATAGTGAATATGCTAAATGCTGGGGCAGCAAGGAGAGGACAGGAAAATCTCTGGCCTTGCAGAATCTCAGGGCTTTGCTGCAGCTGCCCTTGCATCTCCCTCCATCCCAGCATGGCACAGACTGCCCTGGAGCACAGTCTGATCTCACACAGAACTGGGGATGATGCAAATGTGGAAACACCTCAGACACACGCAGCACAAACACTCTGGAAAGCAGAGGGACAACAAACAACAAAAGCACACACACCTGTAAAATACAGTGGATGCACAGCCTGTGTGCTCACAGCATCACTTGCTCCTGCCTCAGTACAAGCTCTAACCACTTCCACCTGAATTGCAGCCTGCCTGATGCATGGATAAGAGGGAAATGGCAAACCCAATGCACCAAAGAATCAGCAGGACATAGTGCTTTTCCTGGAACACAACAACAAAAAAAAAAAACCCAGCAGCTGTGAAGAGAAACAGCAGAGATTGATTGACCCTGGGCACTGGTGCCCATCACTGCAGCTTCACATTGAGCTTCCCAGTTCAGAGACTTTGGTAGTTTCTTCTACTCATTTCAGCCACAAAAGAGTTTCTGAAGATGCTCTCTGGTCCAACCAGAAGAGGGTTTTAGGTTGACTAATTCCTAAGTAGCAAAAGTAAAAAAGCCTCCCTGAAGGCTGTGAAGGCTCACAAGGGGTTGCTAAATTGCCCAGCTGTCACAGTGCAGGCCACATCTGGGACCCATCAGAGGTAACCCCACAACTCCTGGGGGATCTACACACTCCTGCATCAGGCACACACCCACACCACCCTCAAACACCACAGCTGCACTTGGCCAAAGGAAATGCCTGAGGCCACGGTGAGAGGCACCAGAGGGAGCCCCAGGCAGTGCTCAGTGCACTCCCAGGCTGAGCTCTGGGCAGAGCAGCTGGCAGAGACTCCTCTACAAAGGATTTGTACTTTGTGCTCAAATCAGCTCTTGCTGCCATGCAGCTCAACTGCAGCACAAAATGAAGCTGGAGGAGAAAAGCAAAGGAGCCACCACAAGGATTGCCACGACAGGAACAAAACAAGAAATGCTTTGTTCACCTGTTGTGTGGATGTTGCTGCACACACACACCCAGAGGAAACACCACCAGCATGGGTGATGCCCTTGAGTTCATCCCTGCCAGCCCTGAGCTCTGTGCCCTGGCATGCCCCAGGCATGGAATGTTCCTGGCACACACAGGACGCAGCTCTTTCCCCTCTGCACCTCACAGAAGCTGTGCAGGAGGGAAATGCCAGCTCCCTTCAGCCCTTTCAGCCTGCCTGGGCAGTGCATTCTCAGGGAACAGCACAAGAGTGGCTGATGCCACTGTCATGCTGGCCAGGCTACACTGAGCATGTCACAGGAGGATCAAACACCAGGGTTCTCCCTCCCCAGAGGTACAGAGAGCAGCTCTGATCAAACACAAAGAGTGAAAGATCTCTATCCACTATTTGTATTCCTAAATTGAGTGCAGGGGCACTCCCTGCTAATTGGCTTACAGTCATTATCTTTGTATCTCACTAACGACAACACTGTAAACTGAATAAAGACTATTTAATATTCTTTTCTTTTAACACAAGAAAACTGACAGCCAAAGCCAGAAAGATGGATAAAAACTATAAAATTACATATTTTAAAATAATGCAGCATAAATAAACCATTTAGAATGAGACTGCATTTATTGCAACATTACAGGCTTTTTGGTGGAAGGGGGGGTTTGGATTTGATTTACCCTGAGTAGGTTAGAATATAGACTCTCAGTTTGATATGAAAAACTATTCTGTTGAGTAACATCTTTTAGTCAAGAAATAGCCCCGTGCACAAAAAGCTGGCATTGCAGCAGGCTGGAGGCAGAGTCAGGCAGAAATTATATAGCTCACTGGAAAAAAAAAAAGAAGCATGTATGGACAACTGAAGGACAGACTCACTGAATTCCAACTGAATTTATGTTGAATCTTTCTCAAAATTTTCTTAAGGGTTGTTCTTCACAAAAGATGAGAGTAACCAGCAAAGGCACCGTGCTCCTGATTCAACAGTCCCAGGGTTAGGATGATGACTTGTTGCTGAACAGAGCCTAAGAAATCAAAAGAGCAGCAGGCACCAACCTGACCACACCTGGCACTCACTGCACCCTTTAGAGAGGCCAAGAAAAGACTCTGGAGCCAGAGCCAGCAGCAGCTCCAGCTGCTTCCACGTTGTGACACAGTGTCTGCAACATACTTGAGTCCTAGTGGAATTAAATGAACAGATCTATTCTGAATAAACTCCCTCAAAGCTCCTGAAGGCTTCAGTAAGAGCAGCAGTACACAGCAAAACCAGGCACCAGCTCCCCACCAGGTATGTGACCATCACATTCCAATCACACTGCAGATAAATCCTCTCCCCAGCTGTGGCATTTCCTCCCCCACAGCCTCCTTTCCTGGGCTCCCCTTAGTGCATGGTTAGTAGAGACATGAGAGACAGGAGAAGATTAGAGACCCAAGAAGTTGTAACAAAGACCCACTTGCTGCCAGTACCTTAATCCCAAACATAAGTGATGTGCAATTGGAGACAAAGTAACCCCCCATTTCCTTTTAAAAATCTTTTTGCACACGAGTAACCTTAACTTCTGTGTTCACATATGACAAGCAAAAGTGACAGACAGTGCAGCCAAAACAGTTCATATATAACTTAGCTATTTCTTTTTTTTTTTTTCATTTTTTTACCTTTTCTTTTTTTAGATAGAATCTCAAAGGTGGATGTACCTGGGACGTGACTAAGATGACATCCGTGAAGCAGAAATAAGCCACAAAACTTCCAAAGAGGAAGGAATAAGAATGGATCCTTCAGTTTCTGCTTCTAAAGGAGAAGGGTTTTACCCTCCAGGTGCAAAGGAAAATCTGGAACATCTTCACTTAGAGAAGTTGCTATTCAAACCAATTTCTTCCTCACCCTGCAGTAGTGCTTCAATTGGAATTATATTAGACGGGGTTTCAGGGCTTTGGAGGGACAGGAAGTCCGATACATCCATGGCACTTAATGTTTCAGTCTGGGAGTCTGAAGGGTTAACTATCTGACTGCTCTGCCCACAAGAAGCAGGAGCAGAGGAGGAAGGAAAGGTCTGAGGCTGCAGCTGGGAAGCTGGCTGCTCCAAAGCTTTTGAATCAGGTGAGGAACATTCCTTCTTCACGGTGGAGGTGGCTTTGTCCTTGGCAGAGTCTCGGCAGGCACACTGGCACTGGCAGGCCTCCTCCTGCTTGATAATGATAACAGGAACGCTGAGACCAATCTGCTGAACAGGGTTTCCTGAAGGTGAAACAGAAAAAACACAATGGAACCACATCATTTCACAGCAGGGAGAGAGAAATCAGCTTTGTTCAATCAATTAGTTCAGTGTCACGCTTACCTGTGTTACCAGCTACTGGTAATGCAGTGGTAAAAAACACCTTTTCTACTACTTTTGGAACTTGTGGCTTTAAAGAAAAAAACAAACAAGAAAAAAGTGTGAATTGACTCAAATTAAATTTCTGTTGTTCAAATTTTTAACAGCAATATACATATTCCAAAGACACATGCAGGAAAACAACTCGAAGAATCGTTTCAACGACCCTAAAGATTTGGCATAACATCCCCTGCATTATCTGCTGGCAAATTCAGGCTGTGGATTTTGACAATTCAATGACTGAATTCTTAAACACTGCCCTGTGTGCTCCCACTGCCTGTACCTGCAACCACTCACTCCAGTCCACCTACAGCTGAGAGCCTAAAGTGGCACCAATATTGTCAAAGAGAAAACTCCTGAAGTTTCAGCTACCCAGATTTACTGGAAAACCACAAACATTCTCTTTCCAGAAAATCTCTTTTCATTATCAGTCAAAATTAGGCAGAGACAGAGATTACAAAATGCCTAAACACAACCTTTACAGAGTCTTTTGTGCTTCTTTGCATTAAAAGCAATACATTAAGGCCCATGTGTATCCCTGTCCTAGATAAACACACTGACACCTGCTGGCAGAAGGAAAGAAGAAAAAAAAGGAGAGAAAGGAGAGAAAGGAGAGAAAGGAGAGAAAGGAGAGAACGGAGAGAACGGAGAGAACAGAGAGAACAGAGAGAACGGAGAGAACGGAGAGAAAGGATAAAAAGGAAAGAAAGGAAAGAAGAAAAAAAAGATCTTTCTGCACCCTGGATTTTTCTGTGCTCTAATTATTTCCCTGCCTATTCCAGGGGCTGCATTGGTGATGTGTATACACATTAACATGACAAACATTACACCATATGCATCCTGGGGATTATCTTACAGGTTTGACCCCCTCCCCTTTCAAAAGCAAAGGTTCCAAAGCCCTGCTGGATGTACTGACCATTTGTTCTTGGCTTTGTGGGGAACCAGTGGCACCATTTAAGATCCATTGTAAGTTCTGCTCTCCCATGACAATGCTGGGCTGCAGAATGGCGGTGCTTGGAGAAGGAGTAATGGTTATAGTGGGGTTACTGGTCAGAACAGGGTTTGCACCAACAGGCACAGTCTGAACTACAGCTGGCAGGGGCTCAGTGCCACTGGGGGCTGTGGGGGCAGGAGCCCCAGCAACCACTGACAGTCCCTGAACGATGGGCTGTGGTGGAGGCTGGCTGTGCTGCAGGAAGTCTTGGTGACTGGCTGCAAACGGTGTGCTGTGAGGAACAGGCACTTCTGGGGATTGTAAAACAGTAGCAGGATTCCCAAACGCAGCTGGCTGTGAGCTGGGGGCGATGGAGGAGGGAGCAGCAGGGTTTGCCGAGCCCTGCAGCGCCGCCTGAGCCGGCTCGGGGAGGCCGAGCTGCAGCACCAGGGGGAGGGACAAGGAGGCCGCGTCTGCTGCTGGGGGCGGGACCGCAGCCACCGAGTCGGCGTCGCCGTTAAACCCTTCAATCAACGGAGCTGCTGGAAGAGAAACAGAAAAAATATAAATGCATCTGCTCTCATCAAGTCTGAATGAACTGATTTTTTAATGAACTCAGCAGCTAGCTGATGGATTTTTGCCAAGTAAAGCATTAGCACGTTCCTAACTTCATTAAGTGCTCAAAAATAACCCTAGCAGTGAAATCTTAAAGTAGCTGCAAATTCAGGAAGTTGGTAACACTGGGCTCTACACTGAGCCCGATCAGCTCTCCCTAATAAGCCTTTTATCAGCAGCAACTTCAAGAGGGAACCCTGAAAACAGGATGACATGGACAGCTTGAGAGCTCCTGTGCCAGTACTGCAGGACAGTGTTCTCCATCACCTCCCCATCACTGAGTGTCCCACAGCCTCTGCACACCATTCATCCCAACACCCTGAATTTCAACCCTGCAGTTAAAGTTATTTTTCCTTCTTAGAGTTATGCTGAGCATTAAGCTTCAGTCTGAAATGCTGAATTCAGCACATGCATGCAGAGCTGGCAAAAAGTTCCCTTTGACAGCAGTGATACAACAGGTACCTGTCTGCTGAGAGTCATCCTGATTTGCAGTGTGGTCTGGGCTCTGAAACATAGACTCAAAGATGCTTGCTGGTGAGATTGTGCTGAGGTCCTGTCCATGTGTCTGACAAACAAAAACAAAGAGGAAAACATCACACAATGTTGTATCTCAGGTCTCCACAAACCCCAGTCAAGCAGTGTGAGCATGTCAGTAACACTCCTTCAAAGAATCAGTCACCCTCAGCAATGGCAACACCTATTACTTACATGCTGTAAATTTACACCTAGTTCTTACTACCTGTAATCAAATTTACCAACATAATCAGCAACCCCTACAAAAATAAGTAACTTCTTCAAAAGTAAAATATATTCCTCTGCATCCACTCTTTGTTTAACCCTTATTTCTTGCAGTACTCCATCAGAAACAGACATTAATTGGCTGCTTGCAGAACCTTTTCTGGAGCAGGATAAATAGCTCCATTTTATATCCTGGACTATGCAATTCTGGCCATCCACAGGAGCAGAATGCACACAGGAGCTGCACCCTGCTCCCACAGCACAAAGAACAACACAGCCTCCTCAGCATCTCATTTTCCTCTATGTAAAATCCAACTCAGTCAAGACTTATCAAGAAGCAAGAACACTGTTATGGTAAAATCAGATGCAGAGCTTCCTATAGCAGGTTGAATTAAGCCCAGCACATTTTGGAGGACAAAACCAAAATTCAAATGAGGATGAGGCAATTTCAGGACTTACTGGATTAGAGTTCTCCCGCAATTCTGAATCTGTTGATATGAGGCTTAAATCGCTCAGACACAGTGAGTGACTTGTATCCTGTGAAAAAAGAACAATAATTTGAATTATATATTAAAAGAATAATGTCAGAAATGTTTTAAATTACTTTTGAGAGTCCATGCTTTGCTTATATGAGACCTAAGTCTCAGTTCTAAAATCAAAGGAAAAAGATTTTTAAGCAAAGGATATTTAGCAGCTATCAAGGATTCTTAATATCTCTGTCAAAAAGCCATATAACCCAGAATTTTAAATTAGCATAGGAACAAATCAACTTTTAGAAAATAAAAAAAATTAAAACTTCCCAGTTAGTATTTGAAAATCCCAGTCTTAAATGTTACACCTTAAGAACAAGCTGCAGATCAAATTATTTCCTCCCCAAGGTATAGTTTATATCCAAACACAGAAACATGAAGCAGAAGTGCTACTAACCTCAGACACATTGTTATTGGGAAGTGCATTATAGGTTTGTCCCTTCTCATGACCTTTCATGTGACTCTTGAGACTGTACTGGGTGCTGAAAGTCTTCTCACAACCATTGCTGGGACAGAAGAAGGGTTTCTCTCCTAGAGGCAGCACAGAACACGTATAACAAACTTAAAAACATCCTACACACTTTTAAAGCACCTTTCAGAGCAGTATTTCATACAAACAAGATGTTTAATGTCCCTTCACACATTCAGCATTCCTGGGAGTCCTGCAGGTGAGTGCTTTCCATCTCACCATGGGAACTGACACACAACACAATATTTAATTGTTATGCATCATTACTCGTACCTTTGTGATAACATGTTCATTGAATTCAAGACCTGTCAAGCATAAATATAACTGGAAAACTTGGATTGGCCTGGTGCAGGAGTTTGCATTTGGCCTTTTTTAAACTCATGAGGTTCACATGGGCACACTCCTCCAGCCTGCAAAGGTCTCTCTGGATGCTACCCCCTCCCTCACACCTGTCACCTGAGCCACTCAACTCAGGGTCACTCTCAACTATAAATTCATATTAGGATTCTGAGAGTTAATATAAACTTAATAAGCTTAATTAAAGAAAATGAAAAAAACCTCATAGAACTTACCAGTATGTGTTCTAACGTGTGTTTTGAGGTGGTGGCTTGCAGCAAAAGCCTTCCCACAGCCATCATGCTCACACCTGAATGAGGCATCACAGGAGAGTCAGCATCAGCCCCTTCAATGCTTTAGCTACAACATTAAATCATGCTTTGCAACAGTCCCAGACTCTAAAAAGCAAGCCCAAAGCTAAGCTCTGTTAGCTAACAGCAGCTGCTGTGCATGCTGCACACATCATAGCAGGGCTCTGAGCAGGACTTTAAAATCCAAGCACAAAGGCAGCATTTGGGGTGTCTCCTCCATGGAATATACATGGAATACATCCCAGCAGAGAGCAGCAATGTGTTTTAAAAGATGCTCACCATGGCATAGGTTTGTTTAAAAAATTACCTTAACTGTTCTTGCCTTTTAGGACAATCACTGCACCCACTGCTAAAGGAAACTGGGGGAGCTCGAGGCTCCAGTGCCAGCCAGGCACCTTCACTTATTTCTCAGGAGATCACCACTCCGTTCAGAGCAGTACCAGCTGCTTTTTGGCACAGGTGCCTCATTACCTGAGCCACAGGAGCCAGCACAGCAGTCAGGAACTCACCGAAATGGCTTTTCTCCTGTGTGTGTTCTGATGTGCTTCCTCAGGTCACTGTGCGTTGTGAAGTATTTGCTGCAGCCTTCTGATTCACAGTTAAATGTTTTCCCTGTGTGAAGCCTTTGATGTGCTTTCAACCTAAAAAACATGTCAAAAAAATCCATCTTAGGGCTGGTAGGATAAGACAGACTTGGCCTGAGGCAAGCAGGGCATTCTTTCAGATGTGTAGGACAGGATCAAAGACAGAATATTCTGACAGGAGGTAATGAGCCCACGGCAGTGACTGCTATCAGTTCCAAGGTCCTCCAACAAAGCTGAGACACCCTTGTGTTCATCCACCACCTTTAATGCTATTGGAATATAAAGAAGACACCACAATTATGTCATTCTACCTTTTGGACAGCAATGCCACACTTGAGGGGTTTATATGAGGTGTTTATTTGTACCTGTACGTGGAAGAGGCAAAACAATTGTATTCAAACATCAACACAAAGCAAATGGAACCTGCAGAACAGCAACAGCCACACCTACAAGAAAATTCACCAGAGCCTTCTCACCTGGAGTGCTGAACAGCAGCTCACCTGTACGGTGTGATAAACACCACACTCACCTGTACAGCGCTGAACAGCAGCTCACCTGTACAGTGTGATAAACACCACACTCACCTGTACAGCGCTGAACAGCAGCTCACCTGTACAGTGTGATAAACACCACACTCACCTGCACAGTGCTGAACAGCAGCTCACCTGCACAGTGTTGCAATACTTTCTACCTGTACCGTGTGATAAAAACCCTCTCACCTGCACAGTGTTGAACATCTGCACAGTGCTGAACACCCTCTCACCTGCACAGTGCTGAACACCAGCTCACCTGCACAGTGTGATAAACACCACACTCACCTGCACAGTGCTGAACAGCAGCTCATCTGCACAGTGCTGGAACACTTTCTCACCTGTACAGTGTGATAAACACCCTCTCACCCGTACAGCACTGAACACCCTCTCACCTGTAGTGTGATAAAAAACCCCTCACCTGTACAGTGTTGGAACACTTTCGCACCTGTAGTGCTGAACACTCCCTCACCTACACAGTGCTGGACAGCAGAGTGTGTTGAACACCCCCTCACCTGTACAGTGTGCTGAACACCAGCTCACCTGTACAATGTTGAACACCAGCTCACCTGTACAATGTTGAACACCCTCTCACCTGTACAGTGTGATAAACACCCTCTCACTGTACAGTGTTGAACACCCTCTCACTGTACAGTGTTGAACACCCTCTCACCTGCACAGTGTGATAAACACTCCCTCACCTGTACAGTGTGTTGAACACCCTCTCACTGTACAATATTGAACACCCTCTCACCTGCACAGTGCTGAACACCCCCTCACCTGTACAGTGTGTTGAACACCCTCTCACCTGCACAGCACTGAACTCCTCCTCACCTGCACAGTGTGTTGAACACCCTCTCACCTGCATAGTGTGTTAAACACCCTCTCACCTGTACAGTGTTGAACACCCCCTCACCTGTACAGTGTGATAAACACCCTCTCACCTGCACAATGTTGAACACCCTCTCACCTGCACAGCACTGAACACCCCCTCATCTGTACAGTGTTGAACACCCCCTCACCTGTACAGTGTGTTAAACACCCCCTCACCTGTACAGGGTGTTGAACACCCCCTCACCTGTACAGTGTTGAACACCCTCTCACCTGCACAGTGTGTTGAACACCCCCTCACCTGCACAGCACTGAACACCCTCTCACCTGTACAGTGTGTTGAACACCCCCTCACCTGTACAGTGTGTTGAACACCCTCTCACCTGTACAGTGCTGAACACCAGCTCACCTGTACAGTGTGTTGAACGCCTTCTCACAGCCCTGCACGTCACACTCGAAGGGTTTCTCCTTGGTGTGCACCCTGACGTGGATTTTGAGGCTGTAGGAGGTGAGGAAGGCCTTGCCACAGCCCTCCTGGTTGCACACAAAGGTGTACTCCCCCCGGTGCGTTTTCTGGTGCGTGCGCAGGTTGCCAGCGGTGCTGTAGGTGCGGGGACAGCCCTCAAAGGTGCACTGGTAGCGCTTCACCTGCAGGACAAAATGCTGCATGATCAATCATTTTTAATAATTTCTGGAATCCACACATGGATGGAGTCCTTTGATGCAGTCAGATAACAGATTTTGACCCCAAGGCCCCCTCAAAAAACTTATTGCTGCTTAATTCTCTGACAAGAACATTTCTGCTGTGCTCTGCGAGGAAGGAGTGGCACAGGGGGAAGCAGCTGGGCTTGCAGAACAGGAATCCAAAATAAGGGGAAAAAAAGGAAAATCACAAAATTTTTCTAGCCAAAAATCTGATAAAACAGTTGGAAAGAGCATGGAGGAGCCATCACACCTGCCCACTACCCACATGTGTAGCACCTGAATTTTAATTTGGTGCTTCCTGCAGAGCTACTCATTGGTGGAGCAGGGAGACAAAGGAAAATGCACTGTGGCAATGCTCAAACCCACTGCCCTGTGTGCTGAATTCTCATCAACACCTTGAGCAAAACAGTTTTCCCATCTCCCATGGTCTAACCACCAGTCCATTCATTACTTCACTCTATCCCAAATTCAGTGAGCCTTGTTCTTGCCTTCTGTGGCTACTGAAACAGGCAGTGCCTGAAGTGTAATGGATCACACCAGGTCACAGGGACACCCACATACAGCTGTCACAGATTTCTCAGTAAGCCACTGAGATCCCCAGGACAGCTTCTCAAGGAACTCCATTTGGTACAGGCACAAGGGATCATTTGTGCAAGTGGTGACACCTCAGGAAATCTCATCCTCTCTTGTGAAGCACAAGGAATACAACCCTGGATAAAGTTATTCCTCCACCATTAATTACCAGACTGATGGCTTTCATTTGACTGTCAAAGTTCAGAAACCTCAACACCTCATAGTGATTGAGGAGCCCAAGAGAGGACTTGGCAAGTCACACCAGCTATAAATCAAGCTCTGGACAGTTCTCCATAACAAAACAGAAATAGCTTCTTGGTCACTTCCAAGCTGTTTTATAGGGGACAAAACTGCCAGCAGGACTCCTTTAGGAAAATTCTATAAAGCTGAGTGATCTTTTGTGTATCTCAATCCATGATTTCTTGTTGCTCCCACAACAGGATGGCATTCACCTTCACCTTGCCTCAGTAAAACACTTTTTTTTCCTATTCATTTATTCCTATTCATTTTCCTGTTTGGAAAATGCTAAACCCTCCTGTGAGACACACAGGGCACAGAAATACCATAATGTGCTGGGTTTGGCTGGGATAGAGCTCATTTTCTTCACCTGTATAGAGAATGTTCTGGATTTGTGCTCAACACAGAGCTGGATAATACAGAGATGGATTTTTTTAGTGTTTCTCATTCTGCCCCACCAGAATGGGAGTGGGGAGGGGACACAGCCAGGACAGCTGACCCTGAGTGACCAGGGACACCCCAGACCAGGGGATGTCATGTTCAGTAGAGAAAGTTGGGCAAGGAGGAGGAAGGGGAAACATTTTGTGGTCCCCAGTCTCTGTTAGGTGTGTGTGTGTTAGGCTGAGCTTCCACCTGCCAGGGGAAACAAGGAATTCATCCTTCACATTTTCAACTGCTCACTCAGCATTCTCAGAGAAGGGAACAGTAATTTCACCCTAAGCAATCTGCCTGTAATTTACAGTTCAAATCAAACAGTAATTTCACTCTAAACAATCTGCCCTTAATTTACAGTTCAAATCAGGCAGAAATCCTTGGCCATTTATTACCACTAAACACCCCAGAACTGCAGCATGGTTCCAGTGCAGTTAGGAAGCCTGGCTGTGCTGAGGCAGCCACAACATGAGAGCACAGAGCAGTAACACACCAGCACAGAAAACACATTTTATTGCATGAGGAGGGTGCATGATCCTCCCCCAGGATCACCAGATCCAGTACAATTTGTGTATCAGTGCTGAAATAAATGTTCCTTGTTAAGGCAGCTGGAAATTAACACTTTACACAACATTTCAGCTGGAAATTAACACTTTACACAACATTTCCCACGGTACACAAGGATCTGACACAGGCAGAACTACCTGAAAATCAAGGGAGGGTTCTGTTAAGCTTTCCAGGTGTTTACCTTTAGGTTTAGAAGAAAAAGGACAGTATTAATTACAGATTAAGCTGGTTGGTTCCCAGCTGTCCCTGCCCATGTGTAAGGGAAGGTGGCAGTATCAGTTTAAAGGCCAAATCTTTATTTCACAAATCCTTCCAAGCAGCAACATCACCCTCACCTTGTGAGCAAAACAAACCTTTCTGTGGAGCTCCAGAGCATTTAATTCTCTTTCCACATCAGCACATCAACACTGCTCACTGCTCATACACACAGAACCATCAGAGATGATCTGAAAGCCTCACAGGGAGAGCAGCAGGAGCTCCAGGCTGCCCCAGCACCAGGGCACAACACAAAACAAACAAAGCAGCAGAGGCCAAGCCCTGGGCAGGCAGCACAGGGCCCAGGGACTCTGAGGCTGTGGCTTTAGGCCAGGGACAGTGAGGTGCTGCTGGCAGAGACACGATCCAGCATTCACCTCAGAAAACTCGTTGTGCAATAGGCAACAGGGCTGGAGAAAGCAGAGCCTCACACCCTGGTTCAAAGTCTACACTAACTGCTCTGTTTGCCTTTAACTCTTCCTGAGGTTACCACGTTCCCCACAAATGGCTACATTTTCAGTGAGCAAGTAACTGGGTTTGAAATAAGAAACTGTAATCGTGTTTGTTCTTACCGACACAATTACAGTGAGATGTATAACAGAATTTAAAAAGCCAAAGGTACTAAAGTACAAAATCCCTTTTTAGCTTCATAAATGTCTAAGGCTGACCTGAAAATCTAAGACTTTAAAACAATTATTTCAAGTGTTAAAACTGTTGCAGACATTTCGCAAGTACCAAAGAACAGAGCTGTTGATTTTCAGAGATGACTCAAGATATTTGGGACCTTTAGAGCTTTCCTTTCCTCACCTCCAGACAACTTATCAGACCTTTGAAACAGCAGCCAAAAAAGCCTTTCACACGTGCTCAGGGCCACTGCTTTCACATGGTGGTATCAGTGGGAAATCATTATGGTATCTGCTTTGGGAAATTAATTCCAGAAATGGAAAATAAATTCATACAAAGCATTTCACTAGGAAATTTCACATCCTACATGCATTTTCTAAAAAGTAAAGGTGAAAAATGCAGTCAGTTAAATTGCACATGCAGCCACTGACCCTGTTTAGCTCCCACCCCCTGCTCTGGGAGCAGCTCAGGATCCCACAAAGAGGAGAAAAAGTGAATTATTTCAGCAGCTGCTAAGGTGAATAACTGACAGCAGGAGACTCAAACAGGCTCACTGAACACATCTCAGCCCAGAAGGGGACTGAGACTCCCCAGCTGCAGATCTGAGCCCCCCAGCCCCATTTCCCAGCTCTCAGCCCCACAGTGACAGCTCTGTGCTGAGTGTCACTGTGCCACCTGCACTCATCACCCCTCACGCAACTCAGGCAGGCCACAGAAGGAGCACTAAACCATCCCTGAGCTTGTGTCACAGCCAAATTCCATTTGCTCTTGCACCCAAAAAGAAGAGTCCCAAGACAAGCCCTCCCCACTGTGCATCCAGATAATTCTGTTTCCCTACTGAATTCTAAGAGGAAACTCAAAAAGAAGAGCCCCAGGACAATCCCCACTGTGCATCCAGATAGAATTCATTAGGGAAACAGAATTAAGAGCAAACTCAAAAAGAAGAGCCCCAGGTCAAGCCCTCCCCACTGTGCATCCAGATAATTCTGTTTCCCTACTGAATTCTAAGAGCAAACTCAAAAAAAACAGTCCCAGGACAAGCCCTCCTCACTGTCCATCCAAATAATTCTGTTTCCCTACTGAATTCTAAGAGGAAACTCAAAAAGAAGAGCCCCAGGACAATCTCCACTGTGCATCCAGGTAGAACTCATTAGAGAAACAGAATTAAGAGCAAACTCAAAAGAAAACAGTCCCAGGACAAGCCCTCCTCACTGTGCATCCAAATAATTCTGTTTCCCCAGTGAATTCTAAGAGCAAACTCTTCTTTTTGAGTCCCAGGACAATCCCCACTGTGCATCCAGGTAGAAATCATTAGGGAAACAGAATTAAGAGCAAACTCAAAAAGAAGAGTCCCAGGACAAGCCCTCCCCACTGTGCATCCAGAAAATTCAGTTTCCCTACTGAATTCTAAGGGCAAACTCAAAAAGAGTCCCAGGACAATCCCCACTGTGCATCCATAAAGAATTCATTAGGGAAACAGAATTAAGAGCAAACTCCATTTTAACCAAGCAGCCTGGCCTGAGCTTTCAAAACACATCAGCTTAAAGCTTCCTTCTTCTTCTTCTTCTCACAGCATCCCTGTGACACAATAAAACTACAAATAATTTAAAATTTGGCCTCTCACACGTGGTACTCCAGCTCCCAGCAATGGCCTGGCCCTTAAGTGTGACCTGAATGTGAGAATGTGGCCAAGCCCAGAGTAACAGCTCAGGCTGTTTCAGCTGCCTCTGAACTCACAAAAAAAGGCCAGAGCAGAAGAAAACCTGAGGATCACTAAAATATCACACACCACTGACACAAAGGTGTGCCAGAGCCACACCCTCCTGCCATCCAGTGCCACCAAGTGCCTTCTGGCAGGTTCCTGGGGCAGCAGCTGGTGTCAGAGGGAACAGGGATGGCCCTGGCAGCTGTGCTGGGACACACACCCTGCAAAGCTGGGGATCACAACCAGAGCAGATTTACACAAAACCTCTGAAAAACAGCAAAACCGCTGCTCCTCTCATGAAAAAACAGCAAAACTTCTGCCCCTCTCATGAAAAACAGCAAAACTACTGCTCCTCTCATGAAAAAACAGCAAAACTACTGCTCCTCTCATGAAAAACAGCAAAACTGCTGCCCCTCTCCTGAAAACCAGCCCATTTCAAAGCCTTTAAGGTGTACAAAGCCCAGAGTCACATTCAGGTACTCACTTCCTTCCTCTTGGTTTCTGGGCACTCAGACTGCAAAGTGAGAGTTGCTCCTTCGATGTTCCTCGGCATGGGAGTTGAACCAGGATTTATTGTCAAGTGGATCTGATCTGGAGAAATAATGTGTTGCACGTAACCCTGTGACATCCCTTCATGATCTGCTATTAAATGAAATCCTTCTTCGTGACCCTCGGGTAAAAAAGGCAAGTGGTCACCGCACTGTCCTTCATCCTCCTCATCCTCCAGCACGCTGTGGTCCTGCTCGATGAGCACGGTTGTCCTGTCATACACCGTCCCGGACGAGGAGGACACCAGCCCGTTTTTGTCAGCGAACCTCATCATATTTTCATCCTGGGCTAAATCGTCTTCCTCCCCTTCATAGTAGACGGCGTTGCCCTCGGGGCTGTTCTCGCCCATGGCTCCGCGCCTCTCACCGCGAGCTCCGGCCGCAACGGCTCATCTACAACACAACCATGGGCAGAGAGCGGGTCAGGCGGCTCTGCCGGCCCGGCCCGAGCCCCGTTCCGCCCTCACGCACGGCCCCAGCGCGGCCGGTGGCGGCGGGGCCGGGCCGGGCCGAGCGCGGCGGTGCCGCCCTGAGCGCGGCGCTCCCTCACGCGGCGCACTGCCGGTGCCTGTGCAAACCGCAGCGCTGCGCTGGGCTCAGCCCGTCCCCGCTCCGCTCCCCCGTCCCGCTCCCTCCCGGCCGCTCACCGGGTGCCGGCGGCGGCTCCTTCCCCGCCCCAGCGGCACCATGATCGCCGCGACCCCGCTTCCGCTTCCGGCCCCGCCGCACGCCGGGAGCGCCGCGCCCGCCGCGGGGGCTGACGGGAACGCGGAGGGCCGGGCAGCGCGGCGCCCCCTCACGGCCCTCAGCGACACCGAGCACCGCGCAAAGATCTTTTTATTTAAATACAATGATTTAAAAACTCTCGTCGTTTTAACAAGTTAAATAAAATACAGTGTAAATATCGCCTCTCGTGGTTTTTTTTTTTTTTTATCTCGTCTACATACAGCTTATTGGGAAGCTTTATGTACTTTACAGTGTAATCAGGTGTCAAACTGCCTGATCTTTGAAAGCAACAGATTGTATAAAACACCGTGATATAAAAAAAAAAAAAAGTGCCGGTATAATGTACAAAAAAATATTTTTTTTTACAGTAATTCAGTGTCTACAAGTCAGATATAACTGTGTCATGGCAAATCCTCTTCCCTGACGAGGAATTGTTGGATAAATTGCTGAGCTTTCCTCTTCTCGGCGATGTCGGGCGTGGGGTGGCCGGGAGGAGGCCGCAGTAACAACCCCCCGAACACGCTGGCTGTGGGGAGAGCACAGAAATGTGAAAAAAAAATGCATATTTTGTCATTGGCTTTTGGCAAATATTCAAGTGAATATTGTATGTGTTGTGTTAGAAAGTTATGCTGTGTTAATTCTCTTAAATAGCATGTTACAGACGTCCGTAACTCTTTGTTTCTATTGTCTCATACTGTCCTAAATCCTAATTGTCCAGATTATTATTACTCTAACTGTATTACTATTTTTATAACCATTTTATTACTATTAAACTTTTAAAATTTTAAAAACAAGTGATTGATTGGTGTTTTTCACACCAGGATCCCTGGATGTCCTGCTCTCACTGTGTGTCCGCGAGGCTTCCCCTTTACATAGTTCCTATTTTAACTACAAAAGTTACCTTTTAACTACAAAACTACATTTACCATCCTATTAAAATGTTAATACAGCACTACTAATCCATACAACACAACACATATAGAAAATATCTGTGTAGAGCTATTTAACATGCACTTTTCACATGGGGATTATCAGCTTTATCCTGCCTTGCTCCCAAGCCAGGCTCTCTTCCCAGTGTGAAAAATTTGTATTTTATGATTGGCTTTTTGCAAATATCCAAATGAATATTATATGTGTTGTGTTAGAAAGTAATGCTGTATTTATTCTCTTAAGTAGCATGTTAAATATAGTTTTAAATGTGAAAAATACGTATTTTATGATTGGCTTTTGCAAATATCCAAATGAATATTATATGTGTTGTGTTAGAAAGTTATGCTGGATTAATTCTCTTAAGTAGTGTGTTAAATATAGTTTTAGGTTATAACAAAATGTTACAATAGAAACTATGTATGTGGGATACTTTTTTTCTAAAGAAAGGACTGGCAGCAAGATAGCAGCCACAGGACACCTAAATCTGTCAGAGAAAAAGAATTTATTGCTCCATTATCAGCACAAACTAACTTCTTCCCGCCCTGATCAGCCCTGAAGACCCAGTCAGGATTCAGAGGAAGAAGTTGACATTGACCAGACAGAATCCTGTGTATGAATGGAATTTATGCATCATGTATGAGGTGTATGAATATGCAACAGGTTATTGTTTTTAAGGGTTAATCCTCTGTTAACGTGGGTCCTTTTTTGGGCTTATGCTGCCCAGAAAATGTATCTGGACATCCATAACTCTTTGTTTCTATTGTCTCATATTGTCCTAAATCCTAATTGTCCAAATTATTATTACTCTAATTGTATTACTATTTTTATAACCATTTTATTACTATTAAACTTTTAAAATTTTAAAAACAAGCGATTGGCATTTTTCACACCTCACATCTCTGGGTTGCTTCCCTAGATTCCTGCTTTTCTGTGAACTATTTGTTATAATAAAAGGTTCAAAGCACTACAAGCCACCACTGCACCCAGAAATGAAGTGTTTTGTGCAGCCCCTCTGAACAGAGGGTTATTTTGCAGGCCTTACCAAGAATATTCACATCCAAATGGTTTTTCCCTGAGTTCTTCAGTAGCTCTCGTAGAAACGCCATCAGATACTCAAACACATTTCTGTGGAACACTGGCAGGTCAGCGATAATCTGAGGAGGGGAAAAAAAACTCCACATTTTTATGGGACACTGGTAGGTCAGAGATAATCTGAGGAGGGAAAAACTCCAACATTTATATTGCAGGCACAGCAATGCCTTCCAGCTGCACCAGCCCCCAAAACCCCCTTGGCTGCAGGCACCAACAGCTCTTTATAAACTAAAATCACCAATTCCAGATCATTTTTATTAAGAGAGGATTAAGTTACTGAAAGTAAAAATGGGTGGCTGGTGTCACCAGAGGCCACATTGCTGCCCTCCCCATGGAATTGGTGTCACCAAAGGCCAGTTTGCTGCCCTCCCTCAGGGACTGGTGTCACCAGAGGCCACTTTGCTGCCCTCCCGATTGAACTGGTGTCACTGAGGCCACTTTGCTGCCATCCCCATGGAATTGGTGTCACCAAAGGCTACTTTGCTGCCCTCCCTTTGGGACTGGTGTCACTGAGGCCACTTTGCTGCCCTCCCCATGGAATTGGTGTCATCAGAGCCCACTTTGCTGCCCTCCCTCTGCACTGGAGCAGGTCCCTGGGGCAGCCAGCAGTACCTGGCAGCTCTGGCTGTAGTTGCTGGCGCTCTCGAGGCAGGAGCTGTAGAACCTGCAGCAGATGACAGGCTCAGGGAGGCTCTCCAGGAACAGCAGCAGGGCCTCTGCCACCGAGTGGTTGCTGCCCACTGACCCAGTGGTTAAGGAAGAGCACAGCACGACCTGGGCTGGTCCTATTTCTGCTGAAACATGAATGAACTTTGGGTTAGGTGTCCTAGAACTCTGCCCACAGCTCACAGCTTTGGGTTGACCCCCTGGCTTCCACATAAGTTGTTGCTGTTGGCAGTTGGGCACTTGTGTCACTTATTGACATTGCCAGCACTCAGCAGAAGATGACACAGCGCCCTGAGGAAATGCAGAGCTCAGGGACCCCAGGAGGAGAGACAGCAGCTTAAAAATCTCTCTCAGTTTTGGCATTCTGGCACGGTGAGCCCTCCTGGACATGAGTGTAAAAGGATACAGAAAGTATCATACATTCCCGTGTCCAAACAGTCTCGGATTTGCTCAAATTCAGATCTGAGGCCTGGCTGCTGAAACAGGTCCTCCTGCAAAGACAACCCTGTGTCAGTCCAAGGAAAATAGAAGAATTGTGGGTATATAAAACAATATCTTATAATCTGCCTGGAAAGACTCTCTAAATTGGTGGTTACCCCCAATTCACTGATACCTGAACACACAGACATGGTCACTAGCACCAAACATTACAACCTGGGGCATCAGGACCCCTTATCTCCCACGGCCTTTGGCCAAACACACCCAGCTCGTGGTGATTGCTATGACCAGTATCTTCTTCAAAGCTTAACCCAATGCAAACATCTCATTTTGTGTTTCCAGTGCCAACCTGCTGGGAAGCGTTGCGGTTCAAGTGATCCACCATCATCCACAGCTCTTTTGGGATGTCCATGGGCCTTTCATCCTCGACAGGATCATCACTCATGTCTACTGGCATCAGGGTCTGAGGGAGGGCAGTGTGGGCAGGAGGGAGACAAACAAAAGGTAGCTAGCCAAGCTCTGATTCAACTCGGCAAAAATACTTCACAAAGCTTACACCTGAGAATTGAGACTTCTTAATAAAAACAGACAGGCCTTAGCATCTAGTTTTAATGCTCTGGTGTGTTTGGAAGGGAATCTTGTCTTTAACTCACAAGTCTCCGAATGGATTCTGCTGACATGTCCTGGATTGGTTCCCTCATGTAACACAGTGTATGGATGGGAGAGCCAAAGCAACTTGGCAAATAGTTGCCTGTTACGGATAGAAAATAATCCTTCCCTCTGACAAGATGCAAGACTAAGATATCTTCAAGTTTTTCCTCTCCAGAGTTCAAGCGAGTAGCTGTTGATTTATTAACAAACACCTCCAGCTCAACTGTGATCTCAGCATCTGCCAGATGATAAAAAGCCCAGACTCAGTTACAAGCAGCATGAAACCAACAGCCTGCAAAGAGGCACAGCACTCTCAGAAGTGTGGAGGGAATTAAGCCAGAAGAGGACAACATCAGCTCATGAACATGAGACAAAAGGAGCAGCTCACCTGAGAGCAAGAAGCCCTTGCAGGGATTAGCAGTCAGCCACTCCTTGCAGTAGGTGTTCTCATCTGGTTTGCTGATAAATTCAAACTGGCAGGGCACTTGGCCATTGCGGATTGTAAACCTCTCTACCTGCAGCTTCATGTATTTAACATCCTTAAAATGGATCTAGAAACAAATGTCAGTCAGCATCATCAGCCAATTCTACCTTGCTGGAGCAGCAATTCCTGTTCTGTGGTTTAATTATTAAGCAGTGAAACAAGCAGATTAACCCCTTGCTCCCACCCCATCTCCTCCAGGACTGCAAAGGATCACACGTGCATACTCTGAATGCCAAAGTCCTCTCCATCAGGGGGCCCTTTGAAACAAATGCTGCCCTCAAATAACTACAATAAAATTGAGAATGAGATAGCTGTGGCCTCAAAAGTCTCCTGGGCTTATCTTTATAGTCCCAACACACAAAGCAAATGCTGGTTTGTGACCTTCTCCAGACCCTTACAATTTTACATTTTATGTTTGAAAGCACAAGTCAGAGCAAGGGTCACAAACCACCTTTTTACTTTCTCTCTTCCCACCTCAGGGAATGACACACCTTGTGTTTCAGCCCCTGGACTGTGAATGGAATTCACCAGCATCTAAACAGGAGCAAAGATTCCTAGGGCTTGCAAACAGAGAGCAGCTGGAAGTCAAAATAATCCACTTTTTGGAGCCAGACCCAGGGGTTTAGGATCTGCTGGGGTCTGGGGTTGCTCAGTTCCCTCAGGGAGTGCTGGCACATGGCCATGCCCTACCTCTCTGCGGGACAGTGTCACCGAGGGAATGTTGGCATTCTCCAGCTTGTCCAGGGAGCGCACGATTTCCTCAAAGGCTTTTCTGTACAGCTCCTCGTTCACAACCTTCACCTGCAAAGGACACACACTGCACCAGCCAGCACTGACTGTGCCTCTGCAGGACAGCTGGAACACAGCTGCAAACATGGGAAATCATTTGATTTTAGCAGCACTCTGGGGTGTAAGACACAGGGAATGGGCAGAGCTGTTTGGAGCACTAATCTCCAAGATCTTCTCATGATCCAACAGTAAAGAATCTTGCCATAACTAACAAGAGTCACTCAGTCACTACTAGATCAACCTTTTTTTTTCCTCAGAAAAAATAAGAAGTTTGATAAGACACTACTGTGTTCCCAAAGAACACTGGCAAATATTCAGGCTTAACTGCAGTATCATTTACACAACCCTTGCTCAGTGTGGTCAACAATCCCATCTCCATATCTGATCCAGCCCACCTTTCAAGCCATTGTTCCCTGCGGATGCCACAAAAGCAGGAGAGCGAAATCAGCACGCAGGGAATGAGGCCAGCAGAGTTACCTCATCCAGCACTGACAAACTTACCCCAATGTCAAACACTGAGCTCACTGGCTTGTGGTCACTGAGCTTCAGAGCCATGTGGCTGCGATAGCTCAGCTGGGCAATGTTCTGCCCTTTCCAGAGGATCCGGTCACACCAGGCTGGAACACGACACTTCTCACTAAAACAGGGGGAAAATCACCATTTTCAGGCACAGTAACAACACTGGGCAGAACTCTGCTCACCCAGAGCTTTCCTCCCATGGCTGGAGCTCACTCTCTATCAAAGTGGCATTTTTAACCATTTCTTCACATAGACAGAAAAAGTTTTGAGTGTACAGTATAAGTAGACACTCTACCTCTGAGTGTCTACTAAGGTATCTCTAGCTCATGCTTTACTTCCCACTTCTTCAAATCTGCAAGATACAATTAACATACAAAGCAATACCCAGGTATTTTTGACCATGAGAGCCATGAAAAATAAGAACTCAGGCTCTGCATTTAAAGTTTGCATTTATTGTTTTCACTGACAGCTGCACAGATTTAATTTCTGCACTTGCAGCTGAAGTTCCTGGTTTGCTTAGGAGCTGCTCTGTGTATAGAGCATTACAGGAATGATGGTTCTCACAGGCTTTTGAAGAGCAGCACAGTTGATTTCACATCAGCCCTGGCTGGTCTCACCTGAGCAGGTACAGCAGAGAGCAGCAAAAAATGAGATCCTAAATATTTTGCTTGAGGAAAAACCCAACAAACTAAAAAAGAATTAAACTAGCTAAAAGGATTCATTAACTTTGTTAATATATCACCTCTAAGAGGAAACCAAACAGGATTTTTACTGGGAAAAAATATTAGGAGTATCTGACAAATAGCTGTGGGAGAAAAACAGGGTAAATAGATGTAAACAGGAGATGAATTTTGGAGTGAAGGGAGAGAACCAGAAATAATCTCACAACTGTTCCTATTTACAGCCATTAGACCTGCAATATTTTTTAGCCTTGTTTTTATTTCCCTCAATGATAACATCAGCCATTTGTAGCATCACATCTGAGACAATCACTGTACCTTGTGTCCCAGTCATCACAGCCAGCATCATACTTGTATGTTGGCTGGAAAGAGATCTCTCCTTCTGTGAAGCCTTCAAAGGCTGCATTTGCCTTCATTTGCCTCTTCAGCTACAAAAGAAGAAAAGATGAAAATTTTAATTTTAGATAATTTCAAGCACAATTTCCATATAGAGTAAAAGGGAGACAATGAGCCCAGAAAAGGCCAAGGAGTTGTGTGGTTTGTACTGAGCACCCTCAGCACCATGTGCAGGTGGGACAGCAGTACCTGGTCATACTGGCAAAGCTCTGGAAATGCTTTCTCCTCTACAAGCTGCTTCACTTTTGCCACATCCAGCTCCTCCAGACGGTAGTTGAGGTCCCCCAGCCACAGGATGACACTGAAAGAGAACATAAACCACAATGTGCAGAGGCCTGAAGCTGCCCCAGAGCTCAACCACGGACAGCAGCTCCACTCTGCAGCTCTCCCCATCACAACCCCTCTGCTGAGCTCCTCTCATGAAGAATAACAATAGTGGAAATTTAAAAGAGAAGCTACCTTTTCTATTTTTGCCATTATTAATCACTGTGGTGCTGTTATTGCTCCACAGTGACTGAATCCCACAGCTGGGGAAGTCAGTGCTTATTCCTGCCCCATCCCCACTCCAGTTTGAGAATGAAACAAGGCTTGGGAGAGCATAAGGTGACAAGTGACACCCCTCTGCTGAGCTGCTCTCATCAGGAATAATAACAGTGGAAATTTAAAAGAAAGAGAAGCTACCTTTTCTATTTTTGCTGTTATTATTCACTGTTCTGCATGTTTGTCACTATCCCTTCATAACTGGTGTTGTTATTATCCCACAGTGACTGAATTTCACAGCTGGGGAAGTCAGTGCTTATTCCTACTCCAGGCTTGAGAATAAAACGATGCTTGGGAGAGCACAAGGTGACAAGTGACACCCCTCTGCTGAGCTGCTCTCATCAGGAATAACAACACTGGAAACTTAAGAGAAAAGCTATCTTTTCTGGTTTTGCTATTATTTATCACTGTTCTGCATTTTGTCATATCCCTTCATGACTGGTGCTGTTATTGCTCCACAGGACTGAATCTCACAGCTGGGGAAGTCAGTGCTTATTCCTGCCCCATCCCCACTCCAGGCTTGAGAATAAAACAAGGTTTGGGAGAGCACACGGTGACAAGTGACCTGTCCAAACCAGGTAAAGCTTTTCTGACCCCTCCAGCTGACATTTATGGCACTGGGCTGGGTTTATGCCCCTCCAGCTGACATTTATGGCTCTGGGCCCCCTCCTCACCCCCCAGCACATTCTCAGAGTGCTCCCTTGCACATGCCATCACTCCCACAGCCACAGGGGAAGCATACTCGTGCTTGCCAATAGTGAGAGGGGGCAGGTTTGGGTCAGACTGGCAGAACTGCATCCTGGAGCAGATGTCCTTGAAGTCCTGGTTCCTCCGCTCGTATTCCTCTGTGTGAGCTGCCAGGTGAGAGTTCACAATGCACACGCTGGTGTTGTGGAATTTAAACCTGATGGCAACACCACCTTTGTTACCCTGAAAGACAAAGATAAAGATATTAATCAGAAGCTTCTACACAGCAGATGAGTTACTAGCAGTGAACAAGCCAGAAGATTTTGAGACAGAGTGTTTAATACCAGAGGAAGGAATAGGCTGAAAATGCTAATTAGTGATTGCTTTGATCATTGGTGCACAGCTGGCAGTGCTCTGAGCTGGCATGGGGATAGGACTCTCTGCTTCTAGAATCAGCCCTTATCTGGAGGAATAACCATGCATCCAAGGAGAGGGGCTCTTCCAAATCTCACCCCTTCTCATTTGCCGTTCTTACCATCCTCCCCATGATTCCAGTCCCCACAGTCTCAACTTCCACCTCGGAGATGTTCAGAGCCAGTTCTGCCTTCACATACAGCAGGAGCATGATCCCCACCAGCCTCACAAGCTTCACCTGAAAAACACACCCAGTCCATTCCATGCTGCAGTGGAAGAGGTGTGCTGGGAGAAGGCACATCCATCCACAACATGGGTCACCAAAGAGGAAGTTTCAGGATCATCCAGGGCACAGGCCCCCAACAGCACATTTGGAAGGAGCTGGGAGCAACAGGAAGGAGCTGGGAGCAACATCAGTGAAGGAAGTTGAAGCCCAAAGCAAGAGCTACAGCACAGACACAAGCTCATGGGAGGAAATTCCCGTCAACAACAGAGACAAGAGATGAAGCAGACCTATGGAGCAGGAGCTAAAACAAAAACAGTATTCCTACCAAAATAACTTCACAATTCATTCCACCACACACTGTAGGCAGACATGGAAGAAGGTACAGAACTCCCTATTCTCCTTCCCCAAGACAGCAGGATCTCCCTTTAAGTAGGGAAGCCTGGCTCTGTTTCCCATCCTGCCCCTGCCTCACCACCTAAAGAAACCTGCACAGCCTCTGAAAACACAGCATTGGGAACAAGAGAAAGCAAAGGGAAAAGAGTGGGAAAAGTGGGAAATGATTCCACACTCAAACCTCCCCAAAAGCCACATTTACCTTTGCGTATTTGGCATCTGGGTGAAGACTATCAGTTACAGCTTTAAACCATTCTTCTTCCTTCGGTGTGTCATTGAAAAAGAAGGCTTCTTTAGTCAGATCAAGCTCCTGGAAACTGTGTTAGAGGAAGGAACCCATGGATGCATGCACTCATTTATAGCTCTCCAACCCCTTCTCTGGGAAAGAACTAAATCAGCTTATACTCACTAAATTCAAAACTGAAAACTCAAATTTAGTTTTGCTGATTGTAGATGTATGCCAAATGTAAAGCTCAATTGCTGTCATTATTACATCAGATGGCATTAAGGGTTTTGCAACACTGAGAAGCCAAACCCTACCAGACCAACAACCCTCACAGGCTGTGACACATCCACCCTGGAGCTGTGCATGCACCACACCAGTGCAAACATTCCTGTGGTGTCCTGGCTGAGCTCCTGTGGGTGACAGACCCTCCTGCACAGCCCAGGTCAGCGAGGGTGGCCAGGGACAGACACTCACCCCACACAGTAAATGTCTGGAGGCTCAGCATCACACCTCAGCCAGGGCTGCAGGCTCTCCGTGGGTGACTGCCCATTCACGTTGTATGTGCCCACAAAAACCCTGCAAAGACAGTGACAGCACCCCAGAGCTGAAAACTGGACAGCAAACTCCCTGCAGAGCCCAGCAAACAGCACTGCTGTTAACCAGTTAGTTTATTCACCATATTATGTTTAATAAATATAACCATATTATATTTAACCATAAATAACCATATTTATGGTTATATATATATATATATATATATATATAAAAAACTAATATAGTTATATATAACTAATATATAACTTATTCACCATATTATGTTTATTAACCATAAATAATGTTCTATATAACCAATGTGTTGCCAGGGAAAATTAAGAAAGGTGACAAAGTTTAAATCTCTAAAATTATTATCCCAGGAAACAGCACTGCTCTTAACCAGTTTGCTTATTAACCATATTATGTTTAATAAATATAACCATATTATATTTAACCATAAATAACCATATTTATTGTTTTATATATATATATACACAACCATATATATATATATAACTATATAACTAATATAGTTCTATATAACTAATGTGTTGCCAGGGAAAATTAAGAAAGGTGACAAAGCTTAAATCCCTAAAATTATTTAACTACAGCTGCACGTTTACAGATGCATTTTTAACAGAAGGACATGTTGTTATACACAAAGTGTTAAAGAAAAAAAAAACAGAAATAAGGCTGTAGGAGGGTGCAGCTTAAAATGATAAATTTCTGTGAAGTAGCAGCTTGAAATGATAAATTCACAGAATGAGATGCATAAAATGATTTCAAACACAGTAAAGTTTTGGTCCTAATTATGTATTTCATTCAAGCTGTTTCTTATGAGCTTGTTGGAAGAACTACATGGATAAGCAGTGGACAGAAATGGAGAGGGAAAAGGCTGGATGCATTTCCAGACACTGTCTAAAAAAAGCACCAAAATAAAGTGATTTCAAAAAGGGCATTTCCTCCACCAAGAACCATAAGTTAAGTCTTGACAGAGACATGAATAAAATTCTGCTCTGCTCACACCTAAAGGTGGAAAGAAAACTGTTCTGGAAAGCATGAATTATACTTTTCTACAGAATTTTCTGTTTGTGGGGACACAGGATGAAACAGCAGATGAGTTATTCCAACAGTCTGTGCTCAGTTACAGCCCACAAAATAAGTTCTTCTCAGGAATGCTCATTACCTGTAGTTCTGGATGTGTGTGTAGGAGTCCTGCATTTGTAAAAGCTGGGATTTAACAATAGTATCTCTGAGCCCAAACTTTGGCTCTGATAAGATTGAGGCCTTGTTCGAAGCCATGACACGCGAGGCCCGGACCTGCTCCGTTCTCACTTCAGGCTTGGCTTTGTTTTGCCTGCAAATGAAAGCAAAGCCACAGGTGAAGCCCAGGCTATCCCCACACCCTAACCAGCATATTTCTGCCACTGAGGCCTTAACTCACATTTTTCTGTCTGTTCACTAAAGGCAGGTAACATTTGGGATAAGCCAAGAAGACTGAAAAGAGCATTTCTTAGCAGGGTTGAGATCTCCAGACAAAACCAGTTTAATTAAGTAAAATAACAAATGGTTTTCACCATCCTGGTGCAGCCTGCTGATGCAGAGCAGGCCTTACTCACACCTGGAAAATGATACAAAAACTGAACATCTTCCCTGCTTACTGCAGCAAGGAGAGGCAAATCTCATCTCCCTCTGCCTCAGGCAGGAATGAAGAGCTGTGTTTGTTTATAAAACCTTCTGCTGGAAATATTCCAACTCTGCCCAGAGTGGGTGGAGGCAGAGGTGGTTTTATTTTGTGTCTCCTGGCTCTGCAAACTCCTTTTGCAAAGGAATAATGCCCCAGCCTGGGAATTCCCAGCAGCAATGGGATGGTATAAATGTAAGGGCAGCATACCAGTGCCAAGGACAGCACACGGACAGACTCTGAATGATTTGCATCAGGGTCCACAAAGTCCTGGGAACTGGAAAATCAAACTGTAACATTTTAAGAGTGTATCTATGAGACACAGTGGCTCTAAGCCAAAGCTCTCTGAATTAAAAATAAACAATGCTAGCAGGTCCTGTCCCACTAAACAACCAAAATAGGCCCAAACAGGGAGGATTGTAGGGAGAGGGAGTGGAATGAAATTTCCACTAATGTTTTGACAGCAAGCTTATGCTGAATTTTTTTTTTCTCTTTTAACTAAAACCTGCAAATTCTCATTTTAAAAAGCTGACAGCTTATATAGAGTCCCCCACCTCTGTGCACTGACCTGGGAGAGCTTCTATCAGTGCTGTCATGGCTGCAGCTCTGACTGCCTGCAGCTTTTTTCCCATTTTGTTTGACACCTTCAGAGCCAACCACTTCTAGAGGAGAAAAGAACAAAAAACAAACGAACAAAAAGTTTCACTTTAAACACAAAGTGTTCTTCCATTTATCAACATGCTTATGTAAACACTGGCAAAAAATCTGTGGGCAGAAAATAATTTAGATTTGTGTGTGGAAAAACAAAGTACCCCACAGTCTCTCTTTCAGCTATCTGACAGATTTAGCTTACTCTGACCCAAGTGTTGTGTGATGATGCAGCAGAGGAAGGAGCTACAGGAGCCACAGAGAGCAGCACTGTCCTCTGTGGGAGCACTTGCTGCTGCCTCTCCTTTACAGCTAAGCTGAAGCAGAACTAGCAGCACAAAATCCAGGGCTTTACCCCCAGGAATCTGAAAAATTTACGTTAATAGCAGATTTTTCCTTTCTGAAGCAAGGCAGGAAGTACAAAGAAAGGGGGGAAAGGGGAAAAAAACAAACCCAGAGTTCCATTTAAAGGGTTTCTGCCTATCTTGCTGGGTATATCTGCAAATACCCAGCAAGGGACAGGTGTCAAGACACCTCGAAGGCCACAAAGAGTCACACCAGGGAGCCACTGAACCTCAGCAGAAACATCTGCCCCAAAGCAAACTGCACGTTCCTAAAACAGTCACAGGGCTGCTACCACACAAATCGAACTAACCACAGCAGTTTGACACCAAACACATCACACTACCTTAGCAAAATCTGACCAGTCTTTCAGCACTTTGTTTCAGTTACAATGTTCTGCTCCTACAAGTTGCAAAATAACAGTTAAAAAAGAGGGTTCTGGGGGAGGTCTCTGTGAGATGCAAAACCAGCAATCTTACAATCATGCTCCTCAGCATACAAATCTAATGCTGATGTAGAAATTGTTAAGACTGTTGGGTTCTAGGCATTCAGCTGAGCTTCTCCTCCAGTGAACACAACTCAGAAAAATTAAGATGTTATTGCTGTCACAGAACATTCTGCAGAACACGAGCACACAACAGAAATAGAACTTGCAGTACTTCACCCAGGCCCTCGGGACACAAACCAGATGACAAGAAGTGGCCAAATTCTCAGCCTGGATAACCTCCTCTGCCCAGGAGCCTTCTGAGAATAGACTGTGTAAGAGGATTTATCAGAGCCTGGACGCAGCAGAGCACGTGACTGAAACCTCACTGCAGATCACACAGCTCAAGTCAAGCAGAACTGAGCAGGACACACAGAGACGCACTGGAAATGTGGGCCCAGGGACACAGCAGTTTCTCCATGGGTGTTGAGAGCTCAGTTACTGCTCTTTGGACCTCTGCAGGCTCTCCCACTAACAGCCATGCAACATCCCTTGAGAGTCAGTGACAGGAGCCAACCTGAACCTTCACCTCAATGGACAGTGGTCACTTTTGTGCCAAGAAAAGAGCAGATTCCCAGACTTTATTACCTACATGGGTCCATGCCACTAGCCAGTGTGCAGAAGGCATTACTGCAGAATGGAAAGGTGTGTGACCCTGCTGCTGTCACAACTCCTACCTGATCCAAAGATCACACCTCACATTCTAACCTCATGGGCAGAAATCAGCTTTAGGTAGGATTGTCCTAAGAAAGAGATTAGCTTTGGAAAAAGGCTGTTTCCTTAAGTATGTTTATACCTAGCCACAGATTTCTGTAGCCAGAGGGATCTATATGTTAGCACTCTGAAGTGGAATGACCTTGTTCAATAATTGAACTGAGCACAGAAATACAGAGCAATATGCAGAGATTACAGGAGGCCTCAATTGCACAGGATTTGCAGTTAAACGAGATCCAAGCAGTAATAAAGGCATTCATGCTAAAAATGTGCAGTGATATTACAGAACAGCAGGAAAACGTATCATATCTCCTGGATAAACAGGATTCATGCTTAGCATCCAAAGGGGGGAATTAAATTAGCCTTTCATGCAACCAGAGCAGCAGGGCACAACAAAACGCCAACATTCGGGTTCTGAACCCCACACTGACTTCCAGGAACTGCCTTAGCTCTGAACCTTCGCAAAGCGGGAAACCACCGAGCCCGGGGAGCGGCGGGGCCAGCGGAGGAGGCGCCGGAAGAGCCGGCGGAGCCGAGCCGGGCGCACGGGGCGGGCACCGGGCGGCGAAACCAGCGGAGCCCCGGGGGGCAGAGCCCGGCAGCAGCTCCGAGCCCGCTGCCCGCGGCGGAGCTGCCCCGGAGCTGCCCCGGAGCGGCCCCGGAGCTGCCCCGGAGCTGCTCCAGAGCGGTCCCGGAGCGGCCCCGGAGCGACCCCGGAGCGGCCCGGCAGCTGCCCCAGAGCTGCCGCGGAGTTGCCTCGGAGCGGTCCCGGAGCGGCCCCAGAGCGGCTCCGGCGCTGCCCCGGAGCTGCTCCGCCGCCTCCCGGCCCCGGCCGCGCCTCGGAGCTCCGGCAGCGCCGGGCGGGCACTGAGCCCTGCCCCGGCCGCACCTCCCCGCCCAGACAGACAGACGGACAGACGGACAGACAGACCCACCCCGGCGGGCCCCCGCGCTCACCTCGGCGGGGCCGCCCGCCCGCGGACATCGCCGCAGCTCGGTGCCCCGGCCCGGCCCCAGCGCCCGCCCCAGCCCGCCCCGATCCGCCCCCGGCAGCCGCAGCCGCGCCCGCCCGGGCTCGGGCCCGCGGAGCGGCCGCTGCCTCTGCCCCCGGAACACCGAGCGTCGCTGCCGGGGTGCTCACGGCCGGGAATGGAGAGCCACGGCAGTGCTGAACGAGTTCCAGCAGGGAGAGGCCAGAGCCGCTCCTCCACACGCGGCAGGGACGGACGGACGGACGGACAGACGCCGCAGCTGCACCCGAAGGACACGGAGAGAGCTCGTACCTGCACTGCACCTGCTGAGCTCCTGCAGGAAGGTGCGCGTGTGGGAGCCGAAGGGCAGCTGCACTGTGAGCCGATCATCTGCGGAGCCGATCTGCACCGTCACGTCCGAGCCTGCGGACAGCGGGAGAGAAAACTCCGGTGGGTCGTGCTGACAAACCTGAGCGTGTCTCCTGACAAACCTTCCCAAACTGAGCGTGTCTCCTGACAAACCTTCCCAAACTGAGAGTGTCTCCTGACAGACCTTCCCAAACTGAGTGTCTCCTGATAAACATTTACAAACTGAACTTGTCTCCTGACAAACCTTCCCAAACTGAGCGTGTCTCCTGATAAACCTTCACAAACTGAGCATGTCTCCTGACAAACCTTCACAGAGAGTCTCTCCTGACAAACCTTCCCAAACTGAGCTCTGCCACAGTCTCTGTGCACATGCACACAGCCCTTGGCAACATCTCCCCATGCCTTCTTACCATGTTCCTTTTCAAAGTTTTACATGAGAATGCCGCTTAAAATATAAAAAATTTAATTTATAAAATTTTTATTCTGCTTTTTCAGGGATAATAATGAATCTTCCAGCAGCAGTTTAAAGACATATGGAAAATTAGTTCCCTTTGTTGAATGGGGCTGGCAATGCTCATTAGCAGCAGGTAAGAATGGCCAACAGCATGGAAACTGCCCCAGCAGGGCACAACCCCTCCCCAGACAGCTCCTCTGGGGCCAAGAACCCCCCAGTCCTGCCCCAGTGCTGGCCCAGGCCCCAGAGCACCTGTAACGCAAGACCAAAGCAACCACAGAACTCACCAATGACGTGAAGGTCACTGTCCAGTACAACTGCAAAAGTAAGACAAAGTTCAGTTGAAAGCTAAAACAACAGATTTGCCAACCACACTGATCCTCCTCCAAACTCCAAATATTCCCTGCAGGAACAGAGGCAGGCAGAACAAACCTGGGGGCAGGGGCTGTGGCTGGGGCCTGGTGGGACAGAGGCACTCTGCTCCTCACAGGGCCCTGCCAGAAATGCCATGTCGTGCACCAGTTTCACCAAAGATAACAAACTTGAAAAATGTGAAGGCAGGATAGGTTGCAAATTTCAGGCAGCAGGAGAGCAGAATAAATTGCAAATTTCAGGAAGCAGGAGAGCAGAATATGGACACCAAACCCTTTCATCCCAGTCTTTGGGACTGACAGTGCATCAGTACCTTCTTCCACGGCAAACTCATCAGTGATGGGGATCACCCTCTCCAGCCAGACGTCCTCAGCTGTGATGGCCATCCGCCGGTGGGTGTACACATAGATCCTGCAGGCACAGGGGGCAAAGCCTCCTCAGCTCTGCGTGTCTGGCAAAGACAAACCCACACCCCATCCCACCCAGCAGCACCGGCTCACACAGCCCCATGCGAATCCCAAACCGACTCCTACACCGAGTTCCCACCCATCCGCTCCCCCATGGCTTAAATGATGCGTTCACATAACGGGCAGGGCAGAGCAGCTCATGGGGCTTCTCACTGAGCACCCATAGCATCAAGGCACCATGCTCAAACTGGACTGCAGCCCTTGGGAAGGGAAGGGGATCTCAGGAGGCTCCCCTGAGCTCTCGGGGTGCTTTCCCTGCCCGCCCCGCGCTCCGGTACCCACGCGTGGTGCCCGCGGCACTCCACCAGGCCCAGCAGCCGGCTCTCCACGCTGTCCCCCGAGGGCAGCAGCGCCTGCACCGCCTGGGCCGCGGGTCAAGGAACCGTGGGGCAGCAACGGGAGCGGGGACGCGGCGGGGAGAGCGGAGATCGGGGCGGGGACGGGCGGGAGGGAGCGGGGATGGAGCGGAGGGAGCGGAGGGAGCGGAGGGAGCGGGGATGGAGCGGGGGGAACAGGGATGGAACAGAAGAAGCGGGGATCGGCGGGAGGGAGCGGGGATGGAGCGGGGAGGGAACGGGGATGGACCGGAGGGAGCGGGGACGGACCGGAGGGAGCGGGGACGGACCGGAGGGAGCGGGGAGGGAACGGAGGGAGCGGGGAGGGAGCGGGGGGAACTACGGGGACTGCGGGAGGGAGCAGCGGCAGCAAACAGAAGGGAGGGAATGGAGACAGCCCGGAGCTGGGAGCGATGGAGACAGCCCGGAGGGAGCCGCGGGGACAGCCTGGAACTGGGGGCAACGGGAACGGCGGGAGGGAGCAGCGGCAGCAAACGGGAGGGAGGGGACGGGGACGAACCGGAGGGAGCGATGGGGACAGCCCGGAGCTGGGAGCGATGGGGACAGCGGGAGGAAGCAGCGGCAGCAAACGGGAGGGAGGGGACGGGGACCGGACGGAGCTGGGAACGATGGGGGCAGCCCGGAGGAAACCACGGGGAGGACAGGCCGGAGCTGGGAGTAACGGGGACAGCGGGAGGGAGCAGCGGCAGCAAACGGGAGGAAGCCATGGGGACCCGACGGAGCTGGGAGCGATGGGGCCAGCCCGGAGCAGTAAGCGCGGCGGCACCGCCACCGCGGCGCCGATGGAAGGATACGATCCGGCAGGTCGCCCCCGCCGCCAGGCTCTCCTGGATGGCCACCGACTGGTCCATGGCCGGGGCCCGGAGCCTGTCCCGGCCGCTGCGCGCTCGGCGCTGGCGCAACGCGATGAGCGCGGCTCCCCCCCGGGGCCGCCCCCGCCGCCGCTCCGTTATCGCCCCGGGAGCGGCCGGAAATAACGGGGAGCACCGGGGGGAGCGGCCTGGCCCGGCAGCGACGGCGGCCGGGCGGGTTCTGCGCGGAGGGATGCGGAGCACGGGGGAGGCACGGCACGGCACGGCACGGCCCGAACGCGGCCGGCCCCTCCCGGAAGGAAAGGGGGACTGAGAGGGGGAACGCTGGACTCGGCAGGCATGGGAAAGGATCATTTCCACGGAAAATCGCGAGATGCTCTTGTTTTTAGTAGCCCCTTGAATTAATTTTTTAGTAGCCCCTTGAATTTTTTGTTGTTGTTGAATATCAAGACGGCCCAGCACAAAGCCGTTATTCAAATTAATTAATGCGGAGTGTGGGAGTAAGTAAGTGCTGTAAAATATCACCAGAGCTTTTTGCACTGTCAAGACGGATGTAGCTCCTTCCACAGATCGAAAGCCAGGGAAAACCCGAGTGGTGTCGGTCAGTGACAGCCCTGCAGCACTTCCTCCTAATCCAGAAGTGGGTGAGTCCCAGAACAGCCTGAAAACGCTGCTCCGAGCCCCAGACCTTTCAAGAATTGTGGTGCTGGGCTGTGCTTTTGAGACAGGACAACCCTTGACGTGGATACACTGACACTGAAACAAGCTAAACACACACCCAAAGGCTGAGCTGCGGTTTTACTGTACCAGAACAGGCTCTGCAGCGTGGGAAGGGCCGGCTGTGGTAGAATGACGTGGGGTTTTTTTTATTTCATCCACCCCATTAGGGCTGGCACTGCTCCACGAGGGCCAGCGCCGCTGATTCTCCTTGCTGGGAAAGCACACGAGGCTCCAAGGGCTCAGACCCACCCAGCCCAGCTCTGCCGCCCTCCCACAGGTCACACTGTGTTCAGCCACGCTCCACACACAGCACCAAAGGCGGTTGACACAAAGAGCTTTTAATATTTTGCAATATTTTCTCCAAGGAACCAGTGGCAGGGAACAGCACCACAGGTAATTCAGCCTGGCCATGCTCTGTGTGCTCACCTCTGGGCTCTGCTTCAGCAGCAGAGAGCCACAGATGTGAAACAGGACCATCTGAAACATGAGATGCTTTTAGATTAATCCCACTTCCCCGCCTGAGGCTGGGAGATGAAACACAAAGTTGCTGTTTTACGTACGCAGGCAAGAAGGATTTCACTTTGGAGCTGTCAGAGGGGTGCAGGGAGACTGTGCCACAAGCAGGTCATTGATCAGAGCAGTGCTTCAGTCAATGCAGGATTTTGGGGGTTTTAAGGAAGCCTAAAACCTGCTTTAAGGAGGCCTAAAACCCTCTTGTTCCAGCTCCTGAAGTCCCTCATTCCAGCATCCACAATTAGCTTGCAGGTCTCTCAGACCTACAGCATTTGGGCAGGGTAGGGTAGAACCCCTTGGTGTAGATTTCTAGGTGGAAGATGAAGTGCTTTTCCTCTGGGAAAAGGGAAAATCTTGTTTCCAAGTGCTTAAACTTTACTGAAATGTCAGGACTCACCCATGCTGGGGTGGTGCAGGATTCAGGGTGCAGCTTAAGGGGGGGTTTCGGATCAGCAGCAGGGTCCTATGGGTCTCAAGGGCCTAAAGAGGGGTTTAGGATCAACAGCAGGGTCCTATGGGCCTGATGGGGGGTTTGGGATCAACACCAGGGTCCCATGGTCCTCAAGGACTTAAGAGGGGTTTAGGATCAACAGCAGGGTCCTATGCAGGGTGAGTACTTAAACTTTACTGAAATGTCAGGACTCACCCATGCTGGGATGGTGCAGGATGCAGAGTGCAGCTTAAGGGGGGTTTAGGATCAACAGCAGGATTCTATGGGCCTGATGGGGGATTTAGGATCAACAGCAGGGTCCTGTGGGCCTCAAGGGCTTAAGGGGGGGTTTAGGATCAGCAGCAGGATTCTATGGGCCTCAAGGGCCCATAGTTTAGGATCAACAGCAGAGTCCTATGGGCCTGATGGGGGATTTAGGATCAACAGCAGAGTCCTATGGGCCTGATGGGGGATTTAGGATCAGCAGCAGGGTCCTATGTAAAGTGACCCCCAAGGGTTTAAGGGATGTTTAGGATTGGCAGCAGGGTCCTATGCAGGGTGAGCAAAGTGCCCCCCAAGGGTGAGCAGCTGCCCATGAGCAGATGCAGAGGGCTCAGACACCCTGTTGGTGGCACAGGGACAGCACAGAGGGTGTTTGCTAGCAGCCTTGGCTGAAGGCAGAGAGCATCAGGTCCTACTGAACCTACAGGAGAGGCTGAGGAGCTGCCTGGCTGCTGCCTACCCCCAGAGGGAGGTGGTGACCCTGAAATTCAGGAGCAGAACCACCCCACATGCCATGAGCTGCAGGAGTGGGACCAGTGCTGCCTGCCCAGCGCTGTTGAGGTGAACTTTGCCATCCAGTTTCAGACAGCTGCCCTTTGGGGTGGCTGGGCAGCACTCCTGGTAGCAGGCAGCCTTCACCCCAGCAGCACAGGCTGGTTTGGCAGCCTTGCAGGCTCTGCTGCATCCTGCCATGTAATTCAAGCCCATCTTCTTCATCTGGAAGGAGAGAGACATCACCCTGGGGGTCATGCCTTTGGTGTTGGCATTACAGGAGCACAATGCTGTGCAGCCCCAGGCCATACCTCACAGAAGTCCTGTCCCAGAATGCATCTAGTGGTGGTTTTCCTGCCTTTGAAACACTGGTCCCCACGACAGGAAAATGCTGCGCACACTTTGCCCTGTGAGAGAAAGGACAGGGAGATGCCATCTGCCCATCAGGACAAAAACTGCATGTAGGACAGCCCTGGGCTCCTCTCCACCCCCCTCTGCTCTGCTGGTTTTTGTGCTATCAGGCATTTGAGATCCAGAGATAAAGGAGTATTCTGAAACTGCAAGAAACTTCTGAGAGACCAGCAGAGCAAGCAAGTTTCAAGCCTCTTTTTCCTTCCTCTTAGGAGGGCTCTGCAGAGATAAGCTCCTTCCCCTCCTCTAGGCTCACTGCAGAGCCCAGTGGGGTCTCACCCTCCTGCAGCTGCAGGAAGGCTCATCCCATGGCCAGATTAAACTGATGTGAGTGCTGCTCTGGGGAGCAAACCTGATGCATCCATCCCATGGTGAGATCAAAGTGCCTGAGCTGGTGTGAGTGCTGCTCTGGGGAGCAGGACTGATGGACAGGGACAAGACCCAATGCACAGGGCGCCTTAGGGGCTCCTAACTTCCAGTAAATACTCATTCCAGTGCTCATTCAGGGTTTGTTGCCCTTCCAGAGCGAGCATTTACCCCAAAAATCAAACGGAGGAGGGACATTTTCCTCTCCCCTGGCTCAGGGGGGAGCTCAGCCACCCCAGCAGCTCCAGGCCCATGGGTGCAGCCCCAGCCCCATGGGTGCAGCTCAGACCCATGGGTGCAGCCCCAGCCCCATGGGTGCAGCAGCCTCTCCTGCTGGGTACCTACGTTCTGGGGGGGAGCCCGAGGGGTGCTGCTGGTGCTGCTGGTGCTGCTGGTGGTTGTCGGTGGCACTGGGGTGGTGGTGGTGGGTGCCAGGTCACCTGCAGACACACGAGGAGCCCTGTGAGGCTGGGACAGCCCACACAGAGCTCATGCTCAGAGCCCCAGGGCCACCCTGCCCCTTTTCGGGTGACCCCAAAAGAGAGGCAGAAGCACCCACAGCCCCTCTGGGTTGTGCCCACCAGCATAAAGCAGAGCAAAGCTGAGCCGTACCATAGGCGGTGGCGTTGAGCTGCAGGCAGAGAGGGCCTGCACAGCACTCCAGGGCACAGTGCTGCCTGCTGCTGTTGGTGCTGCAGGGCTCCATGCTGCACCCCCTGCTGCAGCCCGCCGTGTAGTTGGTGCTGGAGAAACGGTAGAGCTGCAAGGAAGGGGCAGAGACAAATGGTAAATTGAGTGTGGAGAGTGGCTGCCATGAAAAAGCAGAAATAACTGACAGGCTGTCAGAGAGGAAAGGGAATGGGAGACAGATTTGATGGAGCAGTGTGGATTGCTGAGGTTTCCCCTGGTGCTGCCCCTGGCAGCTCGTACCTGGCAGTGAGTCTGGTTATGGCAGGTGGCTGTTGTGTTGGCATGGGCTCCATCCTGGTAACACCGCTCTCCCGAGCACTGAAAGCTCTGGCAGGTTTGCTGGAGGGACACCAGGGTGTCACTGCAGGGCTGTCCCCAAGCACAGGGGCCACCCCCACCTGGCCACCCTCTGCGCTCCCTCCCACCACAGGAAATGCCGCCATGGCCCTCCTGTGACCAACCAGCTGGGAAAGTGAGTGTCCATGGGGCTGCAACAGCCCAGCAATGCCCCTCTTTCCATTCCTTGCCTTACCATGGTCTCCTCTGCTCCCTCCATAGAGGTGTTGGTGGCCACCAGAGAGGCATTGGTGGTGGTGGCCACTACCGTGGCATTGCTGGTGACCACCACCACTGAGCTGTTCCTGGTGGCTGCCGAGGCCTTCTTGGTAGTTGCCACCACCACCATGGCATTCTTGGTGGCTGCTGAGGTGTTCTTGGTGGCCATGGTCACCATTGAGGTGTTCTTGGTGGCTGCTGAAGCCTCCTTGGTAGTTGCCGCCACCACCATGGCATTCTTTGGGGCTGCCAAGGTGTTCTTGATGGCTATGGTCACCATTGAGGTGTTCTTGGTGGCCATGGTCACCATTGAGTTGCCCTTGGTGGCCATGGTCACCACTGAGGTGCTCTTGGTGGTTGCCAGTGCATTCTTGGTGGCCCTGACCACCACCAAGTTGTTCTTGGTGGCCATCGAGGCCTCTTTGGTAGTCACCACCACCATGGCATTCCTGGTGGTTGCTGAGGTGTCCTTGGTGGCTGCCAATGCATTCTTGGTGGTCACAGAGGTGTTGGCAGTGGCCATCACTGCAGCATTCTTGGTGGTGGCCGCCACCATGGCATTCTTGGTGGCCGCCACCACTGCAGCATTCTGGGTGGCCACTGAAGGGTTCCTGGTGGTCACAGCCACCTTCTTGGTGGTCACTGCCCCTACCAAGGCTTTCCTGGTGGCTGCTGAGGTGTCCTTGGTGGCCATCACAGCTGTGCTGTGCGCTGGAAAACAAAAAGCTCCTGCTTGGTGAAGGAGAAACCAAGGAAGGAACAACGTGCTCAGCAAGCCCCGTGTCCCTTCCTGAGCCATGGCACGGTCCAGAGGGACCTGTGGGAAGCATCTGGCACACTGTGGCCAGGAGGTGAAATGGAAAATGACCACAGGGTGTCCCCAAGAGGGTTCACTTGCAGCCACCAATGGGGCAGCCCAAGAAGCGGGTGAGGGCCAGCAGCCAGCACAGCAGCGCTGTGTGGGTGTCACAACAGCCTCTCCCTCCCACTTCCAGCCATACTGCCTGGGAAGGACAGGTTTTATGGGAAAATGTTCCTCACCCATCCTGCAGCCCTGTCCTACAGAGCACAGCCTGCAGAGGACAGGCACAAAGCCACCACTCTGCCTGTGCCCCACTCCCTGCAGCACCCCAAATTTCCCCTTGGGTACAGAACTCACCTGTTGTGGCAGGAGAGCCCTGAAGAGAGAGTTGCAGAGCCAAGATGCAGAGCAGGAGGCCTGGAATGGAGTGGGAATGCCTGAGAGCACCACAGAGAGCACTGCTGTCTGCCTTACCCACCCAGCAGAACAGGCAAAATCCTTGAACAGACAGGCAGGGATGCTCCTCCACCTCCCCAAAGCCCCAGGCGAGCTCAGGGAGGCCTCTGGCACAGCCCCCAACAGCTGGAGCAGAGATGGGGGACAGACAGACAGACAGACAGACAGACAGACTGCTCCCTGTGCTGACACAGCCCCCTTACCTCGAGTGGGGGGCACGAGCCATCGGTGTCCAGCCATCCTCATCCTCCAGCAGCTGCACCCGGAGCTGGCAGGGGCAGAGGGGTCAGAGCTCAGCCAGGTGCAGGGGGGACAGCCCAGGACAGCTCTGTGCTGTCCCTGCAGTGCCCAGCCCCAGGACAGCTCTGTGCCCAGCCCCAGGACAGCTCTGTGCTGTCCCTGCAGTGCCCAGCCCCAGGACAACTCTGTGCCCAGCCCCAGGACAGCTCTGTGCTGTCCCTGCAGTGCCCAGCCCCAGGACAGCTCTGTGCCCAGCCCCAGGACAGCTCTGTGCTGTCCCTGCAGTGCCCAGCCCCAGGACAGCTCTGTGCTGTCCCTGCAGTGCTCAGCCCCAGGACAGCTCTGTGCTGTCCCTGCAGTGCCCAGCCCCAGGACAGCTCTGTGCTGTCCCTGCAGTGCTCAGCCCCTCCTGGAGGCTCCCCAATCCCCCGTGGCTGCTGACGGGGATCAGGAGCTCTGTGTGTGCTGTTGGTGTGGCAACAACTCCCTGGGGTCACAGCCCTGCAGGCAGCTGCCACCAGCAGGGCTCGGGGTGACAGGGAAAAGTGGAGATGGGACCTGGCTCTCCACCCTCTATTTGCATTCCAAATGTTGAGCTGTTTTGCTAAGGAAATGGTGGAGGTGTGACCCTAAACAGGCTCCAAAGCCAAATTCTCCAAGGAGAATGGTAATACTCCCCTCCTGTTTTATGATTTAGACTCAAGTCACCATTCCTCCAGGACCTGGAGGGGCTGAAGCTCAATCAGAGACCCCCAAGACTTCAGAAAGAGCCAGCTGGCACCTCACCCTGCAAACCAGCCCAGAACAGCTCCGGACATCCACACTGAGCCCAGGGCAGGCAACACAAGGAACAACAACAAGGATGAGCCTGACACAGCCCCATCCCAGAACAAGCTTCCCCCCAGGCAGGGAAATACCCCACAGCACTGACTCACCTGTCTGCTGCTCCTGGAGCCCCAGCACACCTCAGGCACTGCCAGCACCTCTGAGCAGCTGCTGTGGCACAGCCCCACCCTGGCAGCCCCCAGGGAAGGGTCACATGCAGCTCCACAGGGACAGACACAAATGTCCCTGTACAGCAGTGGGGAAAGGGCTTGTGAGGTGGACATGTCACAGATACCTTTTATGAAAAATCTTTTCTTTAAGATTTTTCCTCCTGAGAAGCTGAGAGGTCGCAGGAACAAAATGTAAACATTGGTTATCTGCTGCTGTGGAATGCAACAGGTGCATCTGTGATTAGCTTATGTTAGTTGTTTCTAATTAATGGCCAATCACAGTCAGCTGGCTTGGACAGAGAGTCCAAGCCACAAACCTTTGTTATCATTCTTTCCTATTCTATTCTTAGCTAACATTCTGAAAAAATCTTTTCTTCTATTCTTTTAGTATACTTTTAATATAATATATATCATAAAAAAATAAATCAAGCCTTCTGAAACATGGGAGTCAAATCTTCATCTCTTCCCTCATCCTCAGACCCCTGTGAACAGTCACAGGACATGTCACACCAAGGGCTTGTGAGGCTGGACATGTCATACAGGCCACCTCTGCACTCAGGGGACTCGGGGACACAAGTGCCACTGCCACACATGATGTGTGTGAGTGGCCTCTGCACAGAGGGGCTGCAGTTCTTGAGGCATCATGAATCCATGGGGTAGGTACAGACACCTCCAATGTGACACCAGGGGACAAGGATGCTGCTGAAGCCACGACAGGCATCTCTAAACAGTCTCTGTTCCCATCTCCATCCTCCTCCACAGATGGATCTGCACACAAATGACCAACCAGGACATTGAAGCCAAGCAGTGCCACAGAAATCACCCCAGAGCCAAACCTGAAGTTCAGTTGGTAGTTCTCAGAAAAAAACAACGGCCAAAGCTCCCCAGGGACATAAACCCAAGGTAAAAAGTTCTGTAAGCCAGGTGAGCTTGTTTTTTAAAGAAAACCGTAAGTTCACACCAAGATCTAGAAATAGGACCAGTACCTGTCAGCACACAGTGTCCATGTGCTTCAGTCAACCCTCACCATAAACATTTCCAGCAGAGTGGAAATGAGAGAAGGAATTCTTTCTGACAGCTGTATAAGAAGCATTTTAAACACACTGTAATCAAAACTCTTCCTTCCAGCATATGAAAGAAGACAAGTCTCTCAACACTTCCTAAATTACAATGACTTTATTTTTCAAGGTATTTTTAATATAAAACAATGTCACAAGTCTAAGTGGCTTACTAGAAAGTGACTCTATAAAGTATTCTTGAAATCTATGTTCATGCACATACAAAATGCAGACAAAGAAGAAGTCAAAGCTGCTGCCAGATCCACTCTCTCTGCAGATGTGGGATCCTTCACCTGGGGACAGCTACAGCAGCCCTTGGCGCTTCAGGTCTTCGTAGGTCTTTTTATTCACCACGTTCCCACTGGAATCCTCATATTCCTCCTGGAACAGAACCACAGTTTAGAGACTCAAATGTTAGCTCCAAGAGCAGCCACTGAACATGAGCACCCTGCCAGAACTTCTGTGCAGGAAGGCAGGCAGTGGATCTGCCAGCAGGTGCTGGGAGAAGAGCTCAGTCAGGGCCAGAGTTGTTACAGGGTGTGCCACAGATTTTACCTCCCACTTTTCCATGCACCCTGCTGAAAAATGGCTTTGGAACAGAAGTTTAGGAAAAGGCAGCAGGACACTGGAACAAGGGGTTCCCATGGACACAGGAGGAGAGACACTGAATGCCTCTCACTGCTCACCTCTGTATCAGGCTGCCACCTCTCTGAAGCCTTCTGCTGTTTCAGCTTTGCCCACACTGCAAACACAAAATCAAACAGCATCTGTGTCACTTCCCTTGAGATACTGGCTTCTAAACAATACACACATGAGCTTTTTTCCCTTCCTTTTAAACCCAGGAATGTATCTAACATCCATTACAAAGGATGGATGTTATAATCCATCATTCCACTGTACTATCATTCCAGTGTGCTCACTGAAAGGCACTGGGCTGCAGCAAACAAGAACTGAAATGGATTTCTGGGATGGGACACGAGACCAAGGTCCAAAGCCCCTCCTTCAGAAAAGGTGGTGCTCTTTAACATGTTCCCTGCTCTTTAACATGTTCCCTGCCCTGCCATCACTACTTACACGAGACTGCATCCTCAATCTGTGTGACATTGGCAAAGTGAGCTGTGTTGGGGATGCCCAGGCACCGCATGCCGTGGGCATGTCTCCACTCCTGGGGAAGAGATGAGATCAGTGTGAGAGGGAACACCACAAGACATTAACATCTAAACAGGGTGCAAAACATGTTATCACAGTACAAATCCACCAGTCCTCTTCAAAAACATTATTTTCTTGTCCTGCAGACAGTAACACAACACCAGCCATCAACAGCCACAGTGCACTCATCAGACTGAGCACTGGGTTTCAAATGGGCAGGGATGGCAGCAAAAGTGATCTCTGTATGGCCAAAAGTGATCTCTGTATGCCTAACACCATCTCTGGGTTCTGTTGCATTGCCCTGCAGCACAAGCTCAGACCCACATGGCAAAAATGCTGCTCAGGGACCCCAGGGACTCATTACAATGCAAGAATGAATGCAGCAGGGCTGTCACTTACTGCAAAGTGCCTCTGGAAAGCCTTGGGCCCTCGGTAGGTGTAATTACCACAGATCTCACAGTTGTAGTTGATGTTCAGTCCATGGAGTTTATACAACCAGTATGGGATGGGCTGGAGAAAGGAGACAGCAGGATTAGGTCACTTGGCAAAAAAACTCAAACAGAGAAGCAGCGTGGAGTCAGTGACCTGTCCCACTTCTCCAGGCCTGCTAAGTCTCAGTTACCTTCCCATCCCAGCCAAGAGGCAGATTTTTAGGATTATAAATGATTTCATTTTCTTCATCTTCACTCTCGCTCTCGCTGATCTGCTCCTCCTCCTCCTCCTCTCTCTCCTCCCCTGTCCGCGCCTGCTTGCGCTGCACGTTCTCGTGGGTGAGGTGTCTTTGTTCCTGGAGGGGGAGAAAGGAAGGGACTGTCCACACACCATGGCAGCAAAAAGTCAGGCAAAAAGTCACTCTTGTAGCCAAAAACTCCCTCAGTGCACAGAGGGAGGAAACAAGACCAGTGTGAAGCAGAGAATTCCCACCTTACCGAGCCAAACAGTTTCAGTTTTTAGTACCCTGACATTTCCTATTTGTAAGAATGAAACCTTGTATCACCTATTAGCACTTCCAGTGTTACCACAGCAGCAGCCACTCCCATGAAAACAATCCCCCAAAACTAAACACAAGGAGCAAGGCAGATCAAAGTAAAAGTTTGTAGCACTGAATGGCTTTTGCACAAAACAGATGTGGTGCAGCACACTGATGTGATGCTGCCGATGAAAGCACCACGTAAAGATAAGGACAACGTTCCAGTCACTATTTGACAGGTCTGAAATAAAAAGCTTAAAAACAAAATAAAATCCTTACCCCAAGAACTTCCACGTACTCATAAATCTGAGCTTCCAGGAATGCAAGATCTTTATTTCTTTCTGTGTCCCTGAAACAGATGAGGGTATCTTCATTAAACACACAAATTCAGCTCTGGTACCTTCTGTTTGGTTCAGCATGAAAAGCTTCTAAAATCCAGAATCTCTAACTACACAAGAGTGGTGACTATAGAACACTCCTCATCCAAGAGCAGAGAACATTGCCAGCCTCAGAATGACCTCTGAGAACTCACCTTTTGCTTCCTTTTGTCTTTGGATTCTTAGCAAACAAGGAAGGATCAAGTGCTTCCAGGGATTTGCCTTTGGTGCTAAAGAGCCTCTGAGCACGTTCCTCCAGAGTCCTGCAGAGAGGCAGGGAAGGGATGAGTCTAGATTGCAGTTTTACATTTCCTGAGATGCAATAAAAATCTAAATGTAGCTTTTAGGAAACCATGAGATTCCCTTTATCTTTGTCTTCATTCAAGTCAAAGTCTACTGTACCAGAGACAGGACCAGTTAAAAGCAGCAGATCCCACTGTTTGATTCTTTAATGTTTTATCCTTTAAACATCTCTAAGGTAATTCTAGTACAACAGAGATAACCACACAAGTATCCCAGACAGAAATGTGATACAGAAACACCTCAGAAACTGAAGGGAACTCTACAAAATTACACCTTACCCGCCACACTTCAGCCCCAGAGCCAGCAAAGCTGATTTTAACCTGTCCAGTCCCAGGGAGGCCAATTCCTGTTCAATTAAATAAACCACTGTAAGAAACAAGCTGTTCAACACATACAATATGGATGTAGCCCACTTTAGCTTATTAATGAAGAAAAAACCCTGAACAGTTTTTAAGAAAGGACTTTCAACACATAGAATATGGATATAGCCCACTTTAGCTTATTAAATATAGCTTATTAAATATAGATAAATATAGTTATTAAATATAGCTTATTAAATATAGCTAAATATATCTATTAGCTAATTAATAAAGAAAAAACCCTAATGAACAGTGTTTATTCTTAAACACTGTTCATTAGGGTTTTTTCTTCATAGGACTGTCAACACTGTATCCCTGCTCCCAGGAAAATGAGGAATGTGACAAATCTAACCAGGTCTTTCAAGTTACACCCCCAATGGGAGAAATCACATCATGAGCACCAATAAAGTTTTACCCAGGAAGCACAGAGCCAGGGATGAAAGCACAGCACTAAAAGTACACAAAAGACCCCAAATTACTGAACTTCCATCTGCTCAAAATGTGGTAGTATGTGCAGAGCACTGGAAAATTAATTACCTCCCAGGAGGAGAAGGCCGAGAGGTCCAGGTGGGCACCAGCATGGGTGAGGGCACTGCTGGTCTCTTTCTGCCAAAAAAAAAACACATGCAAGAGCTGCACAACAAGCTACAACACTTCTGGACATAGAGCATTTTAATCTTTAGTAAAGCAGTTCATTTCACAGAGAAAAATCCTCTTAATAAACTGAAAATGGAGCAATAGTAAGATGCAAAATAAGCCAATGTAAAAGAATGCTCGTTTTAAACCAGTTATGCTGGGTTTTAAATGCAGGCCAGTATGAATTTAAACACAGAGCTGCAGCCCTCACTGTCATGGTCCCCCCAGCACAAATGACTCCCAGAGCCCCTCCCAAGCACAGAACATCCCCCAGGCCCAGCTGCTCACCGGCCAGCCCGGGAATGTGCCGTTCTCCCACTTCTTCTCAAACTCCGTCTGGATTTTCCCAAAAAGTTCATTCTGGTCCAGCAATGGCTTCACACGATCTGTGTAATCCTGCAGGTACTCAAGGAGCATTTCCAGATACCTGGCAAGGGAATCATGAGCACAGGAAATTCACTGTCACCCTCTCAGCACATCTCTGGACAGGCACCACCCTCCAGTGCTGCAGAGGGACGTGAACAAGGTCAGGCCAGATTCCCACACAGGATTTTCTTTAATGTACCCCTCTTTCCAAAGGTACATTAAAGCTCTTCCTCTGAGCTAAATGTGCCTCTCCACATCTCTGCTGCACTGCAAGTTTGCTTGGGGCTCAGACATATGATTGAGCTGAGGTACCCAATCTATGTGAGTTAAATTTGACTGTTAATTATAATCTCTGGACACTTCAGAAGTAAATTCCTTCTCACCAGGACTTCTTTCTCACCAGTAAATTCCTTCTCACCAGGAATTCCTTCTCACCAGTAAATTCCTTCTCACAAGGCAAACAGGCTCACCTCTTATATTCAGCATTTTTCCTCTCCTTGGGAATATCGAAGAGTTGATCAAATGAGGATAAGTAAGTGATATAATCCAATTTCTAAGAACAGAAAGTGTGAGTCAGATTTCATACATGGCCAAATTAACATCCAGGTCCCAGAAAAGAGAAGCTCCAGCCTGGAGATCCCTGGGCCCACACACAGCAGGCACTCACCTCTGATGATTTCAGGTTAATGTACTTGAGGTAACAATCATGCAAATCCAAGTATCGTCCATACCCTTCCTCGTCTGTGAACTCCACCAGATCTGCAGGAAAGATCATGAAAAGCCTTATTATGAGCTTAATATTCCCTACTTATTCTACAACTGTTTTGGAACTGGAAAAGGATCAGCTGTGAAGTCATTTATGCTTAAGGAAGGGGCTACAATGCCTCTGACACTCATGGAGCAGCCCCAGAACATTCCACAGGAACAGCAGCCTGACTGTAGTTCAGAAGCATTTAAACAGGAGAATTTTCAGAATTCATTTAGTGAAAGGGAGGTGAGGCCCTGAAACATGCAAACCAGATCAAACAACCTATTAAATAATGCCAGAGCTGGAGCAAACTACAAACTTACTCTGAGCTTCTTCACTGGGGTTGTCTCTGGCCTTCAGCAGCTCCTCAAACTCCACTGACATAGGAACACAGATCTGCAAGGCACAAAGTGATTTACTTCTGCTCCTGTCCCAGAATAACTAATATAAAATCACACAAGGTGGCAAATAATGAAACTGCAAAAAGAAAACAAACTCAAAGCTTTGTCACCTTTTTTTCTGCACAAAGGCAAAAGTGTGGCTTTAGCCAACATGTGAAAGGTGAGATCTGATCCTTGCTCAGCTGAACATCCCAGTTCCAGCAGGGAACAGGGTGAGTGTCCTGCACTGCTCCCTCACATGCTCCTGACCCTCAGCAGCTATGCTGAGTGTTCTCAGTACTTGTGTATTAATGCAATAAACTGGGCAAACAAAAATTCTGTTTCCTGTAGGGACGAGACCCAACAGGGCACATCTCACCTGTTCCTATGGACCAGGTATCAACTCACCTCATTTGGGTGCTTCCGGTGAAATTCCTTAATTTGCTTCAGTCTGTTGTAAAACTCTGCAAATTCATTGGGCCCGGAGATGGCACTGAGCTCCTCCTTACGCAGGCTGTGAGTTCATGGACAGCAACAGATTACAGAGGGAAAGAAAGGGAAGGGAAGGGAAGGGAAGGGAAGGGAAGGGAAGGGAAGGGAAGGGAAGGGAAGGGAAGGTTCCAGGAAGGTTCCGGGAAAGTTCTGGGAAGGTTCCGGGAAGGGAAGGGAAGGGAAGGGAAGGGAAGGTTCCGGAAAGGGAAGGGAAGGGAAGGGAAGGGAAGGGTAGGGTGACACTGACACAGCCTTAGTCCAGGTCTGTGCTCAGCGTCTGACTGCAAACCTTTGAGCCATGGGGGATCTCCCAACCCAGCAGTTCAGGGGCTTGTGGCCACATCCCCCTGCACAGGCTGCACCCCTGACAAACCCTGGAGCAGCCAGGGCCTCCCCACGACATAACACAACACAATAAAACGTGTCCATCCAGCACAGATGTGCCCTCGGGTCCTGCCCTGCATTCAGTCGCCACATCTCCATTCGCGTGTCACCCTCGGGACATTCACACTGACTTCAAACAGCGGGGCACGCTCGGGCACACCCCGGGCACACTCACCCGTCCTTGTCGTCGTACAGGTCCCGCAGGTTGCCGCTCACCTCCATGTACCTCTGCGGAACAAAGCAGAGGCCCGAGCGCCGCCGAGCCCGTTACCGGGACAGGCCCCGCTCGCTCCGGGCAGCCCGGCCCGCCTCGCCCCCGGCCCCAGCCCCGCTCCCAGCCCCGAAGCACTCACGTCCTGCATGGCCCGGGTGCGATGGTCCGAGTTGATCTGGTCGCGGAGCTGCGGGCAGAGCAGAGCAGAGCAGAGCGGTGAGCGCGGGCCCCGGTGGCGCCTCCCGCCCCCCTCAAGGCCCCGGGCGCACCGTGGATTTCTTGGTGAGCATCTCCTTCACCATCACGTCCATGAGCCGCTCCCGCTCCTCATGGTAGCGCCGCTGCTGCTCCAGAATCGTCTCCATCCCGCGCACGGCTCCCGTTACCGCCGGAAGATCCCGGTGAGGCCCCGGTGTGTGTGCGGGAAGGTTCCGGTTCCGGGGCGCGGCGCGGTGCCCGGGGCCGGCCGGCAGGAGGCGGCGGCGGGTCGGCCGGGCCCTCAGAGCGGGGCCGCGTCCGAGAGCGGTGTCAGAGAGCGGAGCGGTGTTCGAGCGCGGTGTTCAGACACTGTCCGAACGCAGTGTCTGAGCACGGGGCCGTGTCTGACCACGGTGTCAGAGCGCGGTGTGCGAGCGCGGAGCAGTGTCCGAGCCTGGGGCACGGCATCCGAACACGGTGTCCAAGAGCGGTGTCCGAGCACGGGGCCGTGTTCGAGCACGGGGCCCGTGTCCGAGCACGGAGCCGTGTCCGAGCACAGTGTCCGAGCCCGGGGCGGTGTCCGAGCACGGTGTCCGAGCACGGGGCCGTGTCCGAGCACAGTGTCCCAGCACGGTGTCCGAGCACGGTGTCTGAGTCCGTGTCCCAGCACGGTGTCCGAGCACCGGGCCGTGTCCGAGCGCGGAGCACTGTTCGAGCCCGGGACCGTGTACGAGGGCGGTGTCCGAGCCCGGGGCCGTGTCCCAACACGGTGCTTGGTGGCACCGAGTGTCCCCCGGTGCCGGTTTGGATTTGGGGCTGCCCCAGCCCGGACCCTCTCGGGTTTGCCCGGCTGCAGCAGCGTTGTTTGATGCCGAGCCGGGCCGAGCCGTGCGGGACGCGGCGGCAGCTCCCCGGGTCCGGTGCCTCGGTGCCCGGCAGCGCAGACTTTGCTTTCAGCCCCACAATCACAGTGCGAATCCTCCCACAGACACTCCACTTGTTTTCAAGTGCCTTCTTCAGATCCACCCTAAATCCAAGGGTGCCTTGCCCCAACACTGCCGAATTCAAAGCTGTAATTACGTTTTGACTCACTGTACGTGAATGAATTATTCGTAATTTTTTAAATTACTCTAAGCCAAAAGCAAGAAAAAAAATTTGTCTTAATTAATGGCAGACAAAGATGATCCTTCACTGAGGAGAGGATGATGCTGCAGGTATGAATATTGTCTTTAATTATCCCTTGCATTATAGGCTGCCTCAAAGTATATAACTTTTCTTCATGAATGCCTGCCTAAAAATAAAAACAGAGATATGATTCTGAACTTAGTGTTCTAACGTTTATCTTTGCATGAAACTTCATCTCTGGAAAGAGAAGGAATTGAAATCTAGCAATCCAGCCACATGGCCTCCTTGTTTTGGGCTGCTGGCATCAGGAGGATTGAGGTGGGACAAGACCAACCCTTGCATGCCCACCCTCCTGGTGGGAGGAGGTGGGAGAAAGTTGTCCCAAGAGATGCTGTTTCGTTTCAGGGCAGCAGTGCAGCCTGTCAGGAGCTGGGAGCAGAAATGCAGAGAGCCACAGAATATCCTGAACTGGAAGGGACCCATGAGGATCATCAAAGTCCAACTCGTGGACCTCACAGGACTGCCCAGGCAGTGGCTTGAACCTGGCTCTGCTGTTAACGTTGTCCCTGATCCACAGTGGTGCAGGAGGGCACAGCTTGGGCAGATTTGGTCAGTGCCAGGGTCTCTTTCTGCCCCACTCTCACCTCACCAGCACAGCAGCCCTGGCCTGACCCCCCTCACACTGCTCCTCGTGCTTAATGAAATTTCCATGACTGTTTCAGAGCCACACTCCAGTCTCGGGGGATGTTTGTGCATGACATCACCCTCCCCCTCCTGTAAATCAGGCACTGGGCCATGTTCAGCCATGACCCATTCATGACAGGGATAAAATCCAGATGTTCCAGTGCTGCGTGCAGCTGGGTCATTTCCTTTTTTGGCTAAAAACGTGAGGCTCTGGAGGCTGGCTGAAAGAGGAGCCTGGGGGCCCCTTGTACAAAACCTTCTGTGGTTAATCCCTGGAAACAGCCCTGCAGAAAGCCCAGCTTGTGCTGCTGCTGCTGCTGCTGGAGGACAGGCTCAGCTGGGAACCTCGGGGCTGGAGCTGCTCACCCACCCTCCAAGGCACAGCACCAGAGCCCAGCCCAGGTCACAGGGCAGCAGCAGCAACAAAAATTGTGCTAGAGTTCCATCAACCAGCAGAGCAGAGCCTTTGAATGAGCCAGGAATGTGCACACAGCAGTGCCATGGTCCTACAGAGGCACCCCATGGGCTGTGCCCATCCTGCCACAGAGCAGCACCCAAAGGAGCCCAGCTCTGTGCTGGGAGGGCTGGAGCAGGCAAGAACAGAGCGAGTCACGGCAGCTGTTGGTAAATGTAATCTGTGGAAAATAGTTTCATATGTTAGGGAATACATGGCTCCCTGAGCGTTAAACATGAGTAAAGAGCAGGCAGCACTCGGGGAAGGCTGCCAAGAGAGACCACGGATATCCTGGCTGGAGGCTGCAGCAACATCCACCCAGGGAGTGCCCTTGGAATGTGGTGTGGGCAGTGCAGAGAGCAGGGCAGGGAGTTCTGCTCACTGCGGGGCAGGCAGGGCACACTGCAGGGCACACTGCAGGGCACACTGCAGGGCACAGAGCTCTGCACAGCGGGGCTGGGTTGGTACCACAGCCACCCCCATGATCTCACAGCCAGCCTGCAAGCACAGAGCAGCACCCCATGTCCTGCTGGGGCCTGTCCTGGACAGACAACAAGCACGGACAGATGGACATCCCCAGCCCCAGGAGCCACCCAGCAGGAGGAGGGAGATGCTGTGGCTGTGCCACAGCCACAACCACAGGGCTGGTGGTGCTTTGGGAAGGCAGGCGCGAGCACTGTGGAGGTGCCCATCCCCAGAATGGGATCAGGGGTGAGGCAAGGCTGAGCAGAGCCCAGCACACACCCAGCACTCTGCCCTGTGCCTGCTGTTCAAAAGACACAGAAGAGAAAATGTCACGAAAACTGTTTATTGTATAAAGCTGTAGGAAATACAGAGGATGTTGAGGTTTAGGACAATTCCTTCTGGAGATGGCTCCAAGCTCCTCTCATAATAGCAAACACACAAACACTGATTTGCTGTCATCAAAGCTTCCAAACAAGGATTCAACAAGGATCTGAACACAGAGTAATAACACTTCAACATGCATAACATTTTCTGTTCCTAAGTGAAGCCCGGGTGGGGGGCTAGCCCCTTTATCCTGTAGTTGTGTACAAAATGATGGATATTCATGACAAATGAGTACAAAAGGGAAAACACCCACAAGAACAGGTTTTCAGAAAAGCATGTGGCTGACTAAGCAGGAAAGCAGGGTTGGCAAAAGTGTCCCAGCGAGACAGAAGCAGAAAGATGTAGAGACAAGGCAGGCATGAGCATCCACTGGGAGGGGCCTCAGCCCAGGGCCAGCTCAGCCACGGGGCAGGGATTGCTCAAGGCCTCATGTGAGTCTGGGATGGCTCAAGACACCCTGTTTTGCATTTAGGGCCAACTGGGCAATGCAAAGTCATCCCCCCCTCACCCCCCAGGTGCAATTTTTGCTTTGCTTCTTGTTTGGGACCCAGGGAAGGATGAGTGTGGCTGGAAGGAGCCAGCACTCCCTGCCTACCCCTGGGGACACAGGCAGCCCTGGAGGAGCAGGTTGTGGACATCCTGCTGCCCCCTCAGCTGCTCTCTGTGCTGCAGCCCTGAGCTCCTGCAGACCCTCCCAGCAGCTGCTAATCACAGGCACAGTCTGTGGGCAATTCTCCCTTCTCTGAATGAACTATCTCTGGTGCTCTGATAGATGGATCCTCATGAGAGGGATGGAGAAGGAATAAAGCCCTGAGCGCTCTCAGCCTTCAGCATGCCTTTCTCTAGATCTCTGCCAGATGCACCTGAGCATCAGCACTCCCAGGATCAGCCACCCCAGCCATGGAGGTCACAGCACAGGTGGATGGCAGTGGGGCAGGTGTGGGTGGGCTGAATGCCCTGTACCTACAAGTGACTGGAGCTCCTCATTCACAGCTAAGAGAGCACTGCCATGGAGGTGCTGAGCAAAGGGTCTGGTCTGCAAAGAGTCAGGTGCTACAGAATTCCAGATGGATCCCATCTGACAAGATGCATGCTCTTCTCCTGGCCACACTCCAGCTTGGTGTCCCCAGACCTCTAGAACAAAAGACAGTGCCCCTCATGCCCGGGCCAGCTGTGCATATGGGAAGGCTGTGCAAAGCCAGCATGGCCAAGCTGCATGGCCACTGCCTTGTGTCACCTAGAGAGAGGGAAGCACATTGGGAAAGGAGAGAGGGCAGTGCCAAGGGGTGAATACATCTGCCAGCACGCAGATCCAGCAGGCCAGTGCCAAAGCCACTCCTGCCCTTTGCTCAGCTGGGGGCCTGGGCTCGTGCCTGGTTAGACTGGAAGCAAAAAGAAAAGAGTAAATAATGGGGGGGGTCTCAAAGCTCCTTTTTCAGCTTTATTTACCTTTGACTGCACAGAGCCATAGCACAGCATACTCTAGCCTTCAGGGAGGGGGCACAGGAGCCCCCTGAACACACCACAGCTCAGGGTCAGCCCCCATCTCCTGTGCCTCGTGCTCAGCCCCGGCAGTGCTGCTGGGAACGTGGCACAAAGGCCCTGGAGAGCAGAGGAAGGCCCTGCCCCGCCCTGCCTGCCCTCGGGGGCTCACAGGTCGTTGCTGCAGTCACGGCACAGGATCTGGTCGTTGTCGGGGATGAAGCCCTTCCCCACCAGCGAGGTGCTGCAGCGCGCGCAGTTGAAGCAGTTGTGGTGCCAGTGACGGTCCTCGAAGGAGACGTATTTGCCACCACCAAAACCTGCGGGAGGGACAGAGGGCAGGGTCAGAGGCTCTGGGGAAACTGGGATGAGCTTCCTGAGCAGACTGATCATCTCCAGGTCAGGTCTTCACACGTGGCACTGGTGGTGGCACACAAAACACAGCCCAGGATCAAGTAATGCGAATCTCCACTCTGGTGGGGGAAAAGCACTAAAATTGCTTCAGAGCAGACTTTGCAGGGTTGACACATTTGGACCAGAACTATGATTTTCTCCCCTAGGAGGAGATGGGACAAGAGCTGCACCATCACAGTGGATGAAGTCAGACAGAACTTATCAAACATGGAAAGTTTTGGTTTGGCACCAAAACCACGCACATGCCACGTGGGTGTGTGTCCACTGTGATGTGTGAGAGCCAGGCACCCTAAGGGAGATCTGTGTGCCCAGCTGCCCTTCAGAGACCCACACTCAGCACCATAGCAGGATTGCTCACAGTGGCTGGAAGCTCTGCCTGAGGGGCTGCTGGCAGCTCCAACCCTGGAACTTCTCCAGAGGTTTAATCAAATCCTGGGAAGAGCCATCCTGCCACCAGCTCAGGCCAGGCTCCTGCAGAGGCTCCACAGGAGTTTCCTTTCTCTGCTGGCAGTTGTTGGACTGGTGAGCTGTGACCCTCTTCTCCCCAGGGCTGCCACAAACTGATAAGGACCAGGGGGAAGTGGGTGCCTGAGCTGAGTTCTCAGCCAGAATCATCCTCTGAGTCACCAGCTGATTCACAGCTTCTCCTGCCCTCCCAGCAGCAAGAACCTGGGAGGTGCAAGGGGGAAGGTCAAATGGGGGAGGGCAGGAAGGAAGCCAGACTCTCTTAAGGGGTTCTGCAGAAGAGGATCCCTTACTTCCCCTGCCTTAGGCAGGTACAGCAGGTCCAGACTCCCCTGCACCAGGTGCTGCTCTAGGCTTTCCCTGTCCTTTTCAAAGGATATGGTCATCACTATCAAGAAAGGCAAGCTAAAGACCTGAGATCATGCTTTGAGAAATCACTTTGGAGCCTTTACCTGTGGGTAGAGGGCATTCCTCCCACAGGACACAGCTCCCCACTAGGGACAGAAGTAACCCCAGGCATCACAGGGCTCCTCAGAGAGCTGTTCTGCTCACCTGTGATGGGCTTTGTGCAGGCACTGCACTTCTTGGCATAGAGGTTCCCAAAGCACTTGATGCAGTAGGGGTTGTCATCCTGGGAGGTGAACTGCTGCCCAGCCAAGGGGGTCTTGCAGCCCGTGCACACAAAGCACTCCTTGTGCCAGGGCTCATCCCGGTAGGTCACTCCTCCCTTGGTGAGGGTCTGCAGGAAGAGAGCACGTGCTGCTGGCACACAGGCAAAGGGAAACAGCCCAGCTGGGGTGCTGGCACCTCTGACAGGGCTCAGGCAGGAGCAGGGAGCTCCCTGTCCCCTCAGGTACCTTTTTGCAGCGAGTGCAGCGAGGAGCGAACTTGCTCTCGTAGCAGGGGACACAGTAATAATCCTTCTTGTCTGGGATGAAGGAGCGGGACCCGATGGGCTGCTGGCAGCTGCTGCATATGAAGCAATGCTCGTGCCAGGTCTGTCCATTGTACTCCAGCTTCCGGGAGCCTGCAAAGAGAGCCCTGCAGTGACACAAGGGAGCAGCACACACACACACACAGACACACACAGGGACAGGGACCTGGGCAGTATGAGTTGTGCTCCTGCACACCTGGCTCTATGTTCCCCTCCCCGTGGCAGTTCAGGACATGGAGCTGGAGAGGGGCTTCATGCCCACAGCACAGCCACAAGGGGAGGGCTGCAGGAACATGTCCCCAGCACTGGCACAAAGGCCATGGCAGAGAGGCCTGACGTAACCTACATCTGATGATGGTGCCAAAATAGCCAAGTAAAGACACACACGCCTTTGCCTCAGGCCGTCTCCAGAGACACTCACACATCTTCAGTCATTCTGTCTTTACTTGTTAGCACACAGCAGAAAATGCCCAGGAAACCCTTCGTTATCTCCTCCCTCATTCACTTCCCCACGAAAAAGGGGAACAGATAGATGGGGCTGCTGTGGTGATCACAGCTTGCCCAGCAGTCTTGCTGGACAAACAAAGGACAGGAGGGCAGGAAAACAGAGACCCAACTCTTCCATGCTGCTCTCATGCTGGACCTGCAGCCCCAACTGACACCGAGGGACCAGGAACAGACTGCAATGCTCCTACCTGGCATGACAGTCTTCTCACAGGCGATACATTTGGAGGAGAACTCGCTGCAGTAGCAGTCGTTGCACAGCAGCTCCTTGCCCTGGCAGGTGAAGGGCTCATCGGCCAGGGAGCGGTCGCAGCGGAAGCAACGGAAGCAGTGCTCGTGGTAATGGCGATCCTCGTAGTACAGCTCCTGGGAGCACAGCCAGCATGAGCAGGGAGCCAGGGGCTGGGGAGCTGGCCTGCTGGTCTGCAGGGCCTCTGCTCACCCTGCTGGTCTGCAGGGCCCCTGCTCACCCTGCTGGTCTGCAGGGCCCCTGCTCACCCTGCTGGTCTGCAGGGCCTCTACTCACCCTGCAGTCGTGGCCGATCAGCTCCTTGCACTCGTCGCAGGTGTTGGCGAAGTGCGCGTCGTAGCAGGGGATGCAGTAGGGGCCATTGTCCATCTGGATGTACTTGCGCCCATACAGGGACTCCTTGCAGTTGTCACAGTCGAAGCACTCGGTCATGGTGCCGGTCTGAGGCCCTCCTTCACCTGCTGAGATCAGGGAGGTGTGGGTCAGCATGAACTTAGGCTGTCTGAGGTGTCCCTGTGCAACCCTGCCAGCTCCAGAGTCCCTGCACTGAGCCAAGAGCTGCTGGCAGCACAGGGGACAGACCCATGCTGCCTCTCACCCCCTGCTGCCCTCTGTGCCACCCCACTTGCCTTTGCTCCCTGAAGCTACCTGGGACCTTTCTCTCTGGCAAAGAATGAAATGAAATTTCCAATTCTCCTCCAAGCCCTGGTGAAGGGAACTTTCCATGCTGTGCTCCTGCTCTGGGGCTGCAGGCACTTCCCTAAGAGCCTGCACACATCAGGGCCTTCAGGCTTATTCTCCACTTCACAGCTGGAGAACTTTGGTACCACTCAGAACCTGGACATGCCAGCATGCAGCTAAGCTTTGCTTCCATCCTGAGAAGTGTAAAACAAAAAGGGAGAAATTTCCTGCATGAAAAGTTTTGGTTTGGCACCAAAACCATGCACGTGCCACATGGCTGTGTGTCCACTGTGATGTGTGAGAGCCAGGCACCCTAAGGGAGATCTGTGTGCCCAGCTGCCCTTCAGAAACCCACGCTCAGCCCTGCATGGTGTGTAGCAGGATTGCTCACAGTGGCTGGAAGCTCTGCCTGAGGGGCTGCTGGCAGCTCAAACCCTGGAACTTCTCCAGAGGTTAAAAGCAGCAGCTCCGTAGGGAAGCAGAGATTGGGCATTCTGCTCTGTGCCTTGGCTGTGGAGCCTTGTCCCAGCAAACTGTTCTGCATGTGTTGTTCCAGCTATAAACACTCTCCAGGGAGAAGCTACAGGGGCAGATGGGTGTTCCACAAGCACCTGTTGGGGCTTGGCATGAAGGAGATCTGACATCTCTCCTTGCTGCTTATCTCCCCCACAGACAACAGGTTTGTGGAACTACTCTGCTTTCTTTGGAGCATTAACCCCAGAACAAGAATATCTTCCTCCTGTTTGGTTCAGCCTGGTTATTCCTAAACATGGAGTTTTCCACTTGCAAAATCACACCCTTCTTTAACCCAGGTTGCTGTCAAGTGTGGACAAGCCCATTGAATTACACGGGACCTGTCAGCTGCAGAGCACCTCCACTGCAGAGTTCTTCACAAACCCACTCACTTCACAAAGAGCAATTACAGCTCAACCTGCAGCTAAGCATTTAATGGTCAGGGAGCTCCCTCCCAGCGCCTGCACCCCCTCCCCACAGCCAGCTGTATGTTGGGAGGCAGCCTCGGGGCAGGAGCTGATCCAGACAGCTCTGACTCACGGCCCAGAGCTCCCCAGGGCTATTCTTGGCCAAGCCACACAGCTCCCAGCTGTTGTCAAGCCCGGTATGTGCCGATAGGACTGATGGAGAATAAATCCAGCGCTCCCGCATGGCTACGTGACCAACTGAGGAGGAACAAAGTTCCTTTTCAGACACTCTCACCAGCTGCCACCCAGGCCATGCCCGCCCCGTGCCCTCCAGCCTGGCAGCCCAGCGTGTGTGGCTGTGCCTGTGGCAGCAGCTCCACAGCCTGTCCCTGCCAGCAGCACGGGCTGGGGCCAGAGCTCCAGCAGATATCCCCCAAAGCTCCAGCCAGCAGCCCTGTGCCTGCACAACTGGGCAGTGCCCAGTGTGTTACAGGGCACAGGGCAGTGCCCAGTCTGCTACTGGGCACAAGGGGGCTTGGTGAACCCAGTGCTCCACCAAACCTTCCCCAAAGCTCCAATCCTGTGTCTACAGAACAGGGCAATGCCCAGTGTGTTACTGGCACAGGGCAGTGCTCACTCTGTTACTGGCACAGGGCAATACCCACTCTGTTAATGGGCACAGGGCAATGCCCACTCTGTTACTGGGCACAAGGGAATGCCCAGTCTGTTACTGGGCACAGGGCAGTGCCCAGTCTGTTACTGCAACACAAGGCAATGCCCAGTCTGTTACTGGCACAGGGCAATGCCCAGTGGGTTACTGGGCACAAAGCAATGCCCAGTCTGTTACTGGGCACAGGGCAGATTCAGGGTGAACTGCACCTTGTGCTGGCCCCCGCAGTGTCCCTCCCCTCTGGGGCACCCCCAAGGTGCCCCCTGACTGGGCAGCAGCTCCCCTGACCCCCACACAGCTCCTGGCTGCTTCTCACCCCCTGCTGCCCTCTGTGCCACCCCCTTGCCTTTGATCCCTGAAGCTACCTGGGACCTTTCTCTCTGGCAAAGAATGAAATGAAATTTCCAATTCTCCTCCTCCCCTGTCCCAGCTCTGGTGGAGGGAACTTTCCAAGGTGTGTCTGTACTAAGAGGAGCTGTAATGAGCACTCCTGCTCATTAGGGGCTAAGGCACTGCCAGAGTTTCCATGTTTCTCAATGGGCTGCACTTCAGCTCTGTGGTCCAGTAATACAAGCCCAGAGAACATCAGAAAACACAAAGGAAGCAAAAACCAACTTGAATGAAAAAGATGGGATTTTACCAGTGATGAGGAATAATCCTCCTGAGCACCACCACCCTGACCCTGATGCAGTCAGAAGAGGAAATGAAAACCAAACCCCTCCAGGAACGACATACCAAGGAGGGCCCTAAAGCAGTGGGACACTTTGAGCAGTTTTTCCCCAAATCTGTGCTCCTGCTGCACACTGGGGGCTGAGAGCTGAGTGTAACCCCATGGCCCTTCACACCAGTGCTCCCCAGGCTGGGGGTGCAGCAGAGCCAGGCCCAGGAGCCTCACGTGGCCAAGGCTGCACACGGGAACAGACTTTGTGCTGCCTTGTCCACAGAACAAGAACAGGCCCAGGAAGTTTGCTCAGGGTTATTTGTGTTAGATAAGCTGTTTGCTCCCTTTGTTCTGCTCCCAGATGCAGAGCTGGGCAGGGATGTTGAAGCTGGGCAGCACCAAAGCAAATGCAGCATCTCCGTCCCTGAGATGTGGTGCTGTGAGACAGGAAGAGCAAAGTGGGACAAAAGAAATGGAGTAAAAGAAATAGTGGAAAAGCCCACAATTCTTACTGTGATTGTAATGATGAACCTGGGAATTGCCTTCCTTATGAAGGACAGAGAGTTTTAAAATGCATTAAACCCCTATTTAATCAAGGCTCAGACACAGAAGGCACAACACAGGCAATGCTCTGGTGCCAGGGAGCCTGTGCTCATCCTCTGCACCACCCTGGAAACATCGGCTGTGTGTGGAGTGTGCTGGGCTGATGGCAGCAACGCCCTCCAATGCTAACCAAGGTGTTGCCCTGTAATGATGGGATTGCAGCTGTAAATGGGGTGTTTGTGCAGTGCCAGATGGCTCCAGTCTGGGGGGACAAGGCTTGCTGGAGCAGGAACCTTGTACAGGGTGGTGGTGGAGCTGGATGTGGGGTATTGCTCAGCTGTCTCACTGGCTGTTGGAGGGCAAAAATAAACACAGATATATGCCTGCCAGCTGCCTCCTCTTTCCCTGGAGTTCCCTGAAAGATGTGGTTGTGCTCATGGAGCAAAGGAAGTTCAGATTTTCTCCCGTGCCCCTGAACAAACAGCTTTAGGAACAAGAGCTCCACTCACAAACAACATTCAAAGTGCTCCACGATGCAAATCTGATCAGTCTGGAGCAGAGCTCAGAATAGCCTCATGTTTGGAAAAGGTCAGCAATTTGTCAAGGAAGCACAGCAAAGTCCACTTTCTAATTAGAGAGTAACATGCACCCAACACCACCCTGGTGTCATTGTCCCAAGCCACGGCTTAGCAACAGCCCCAGGAGATCACTGCATTAATTTTAGCACCAATAAACCAGGGATTTGTTATGCAAAGGAGGCAATACAGACAGAGTAGGCCTGATCCACACAATCACTGAAGAGTTTAACTACTTTTTGAGATGGTTCCTCCTACAATGAACTCCTTAGTTGTGGAGTCTTGTGTGTGTGGTGAACCTGTACCCCATGTAACTTCACACCAGTTTGTTGTTTGTGGTCAGCTCACAACCAGCTGCTCCACAGAGTCACCCCAGAGTAATCCACGGGGTTATTCCTAGGGAAACACTTCATCTTTCCAGGACACAGGAAAAGACCTGCCTCTGACTGTCTGTCAGGTCCCTGCCTATTCTCACCTCCCCGCTGTCTGAGCACAAATATAAGCAATTGCAGCTCACACCTAAACAGACACACAGAGACAAAGCACCACCTCACTGGGACAGGCAAGTGTTCCCCATGTAAGGATGAAACCCTGCAGGGACATGGCTTTGAAAGACAGTCCCCAAAGCACTCCAAGGTCAGCAGAGGAGAAGAACACTTTTTGTTCCTGCTAGCTTTCCAGAACCATTATGGGTCCTGGAATCTGCATGAAATTGTTTCTGCTTGCTGCCGACCCTAAAAGGCAAACCAGCTGCTGGCTCTGAGGAGCAGCTCCAGCCCCTCTGTTATGCTGGGAGTGCTTTCATTCCACGTTTCCTGACACCACTTCTGGCCATCTGCACAGGGTCACTGCGCACCCTGGCCCCAGCCCAGCCCAGGTTCCTGGGGTAGGGGTGCTGTGGGGGTTTCTCCACACTTCTCATGCCTAGCTGTGCCCTGCCACTGCTCCCAAAGCCACCAGCACTGCAGCAGAGCTGCAGCATCCCCAGGGCTGTCAGGGGAGAGGTGCCAGAGTGCCCCAGCCTGCATAGGGCACCCTTGGGAGCAGAGTTGCACCAGAGCTTCACCCTCCTGCTTGCAGCACCAGTGAGTCACTTCCTGCCCTCAGCTCTGCCCTCCAAGCTGCCTTCCAGCCTCAGCCTTCCCCAGAACAGCTCTGAAATCTTAAATAGGAAGGGCTCCAGCATGGCAAGAAGGAGATTTTTTGCAGGGACAATCAGGACAGCCACAGGCCTCACACAGCAGCTTCCCCATCACCAGCACAGCCAGAGGATGCTGCAGCTCATTTCTCCAACACACAGGGAAAGTTTGGTTCTTACAGGCAGCCTCAGAGGCAGCAGATAAGGAGATCAGCTGGGTGTATGGCCACATCCTTCCTCCACTGTGACAGTGTTCATGAAGGTTTTAGGATGAGGGAAGAGATGAGGATCTGACTCCATGTTTCAGAAGGCTGATTTATTATTTTATGATATATATTATATTAAAACTATACTAAAAGAATAGAAGAAAGGATTTCCTCAGAAGGCTGGCTAAGAATAGAAAAAGAAGGAACGAATAACAAAGGCTTGTGGCTTGGACAGAGTCTGAGCCAGCTGACTGTGATTGGCCATTAATTAGAAACAACTCTGTGAGACCAATCACAGATTCACCTGTTGCATTCCACAGCAGCAGATAACCATTGTTTACATTTTGTTTTTGAGGCTTCTCAGCTTCTCAGGAGGAAAAATCTTAAGGAAAGGATTTTTCATAGAAGATGTCTGTGACACTCCACCACTGGTGTGTTGTGCCATGCATGTGCACACACCGAGCTGTGCTGAGCAAGCCTTTCCCAAGCATGGGCAGGACACCCTCCTGCCCAGAGCTGCCATGGGCTGCTCCAGGCTGTGCAACAGATTGAGTAAAACGGCTGGCAGCACTCTAAAGAAACACCTTGCATTTCAAATAAAATAACTTGCTGGCAGCAAGGGAAGAGCTTCCTGAAAATGCCCACAACTCTGTGAGGAAGAAGCAGCAGAATCCGTTAAAACTGAAGGAGCAGAATCTGACAAACCACAAGACCTAAACGGTTGCATGACTTTAATTCAGTCTTGGAATGACAAAATAAGGGTTTCCCATTGTTCAGAGGAGATCTTTGAGTTGCCCCATCCAAAGAACAAAGCCATATCACAGACTGCTCCTGGCAGCTCTGCATGTAGATAAAGGACAGTGCCAAAACCACACCTATCCCATAAATGCCTGATTGTACTCTTAAACAGAATACAATCAGTAAGAAAATCACACCTGCCTCCAGCCCCCAGCCTGCCCGGGGGTGCCTGCAGGAAACTGTGACAGGGACATCACACCTGGTCCAAGGTGAGCAGGGCAAGCTGCCACCACTGCTGTGCTGGCTCCTGAGATTCCAGCAGCACAGGCAGAGGCACAGGAAACAATTCAGCCCTAATTCAGCCCTTGCTCTGCACTTTCTTTAAGAAAAATTAATTCTACCAGGATCTGAGAAAGAAGCTCAAGAGTCCCTACTATGCAACCATAAAAATAAGAACTCGGCCTACTAAAAAGAGAAGAAATTATTTCAGAGTTAAAAATTTATTACTAAACATCTGTAGGGGTTAACTAAGTATTTTAGGTTCTGGACAAAATCTTGGTCGTTCAGAGGTGTAGCTAACAGCAGTAAAACTATTTGGGAACACGCAGAGCAGGCAGCCTATGTCATTCTGCTGACATTAAATTGGAATGTTTGCTCAAGAGATCAACTGTTAATCTTATTCAAAATGAGCACAAAGTAAGCAAATTCTGAGCACTCAACAGGAAGTCAGGAATTGAAGTCATTTGGGCACTTTGGACCCATAACACTCCAACAGACCATTAACAGATGGAAGAAGTCTGAGAGCAGAGGAGCAAGATAGGAACACTGCAGAAACTTCTGGCCAGCTCTGTCAGGCAGTTAAGAAACCCATGGCTCAAAACCATGCCAGGAGAGGGTCTGGCTTGTCTCTGAGGAGGCTGCAGAGAAAAGAGAGGCTCCTCGTGACAGGTACCTGTGGTGCCACGTGCCAGTGACAAGCAGGGGACACTGGCAGCGGGCACAGCCACCGCTGAGGCAGGGGTTGGCTGAGGGCAGCAGCTGCACACATGGTCACAGTGGCCATAAGAGGAAGAAAGATGCTGAAGCCAAGCTTCAGGGAATGTGAGTGATCACAGGAGCTTTGGTGTGATCGGAGGAGCAGGAGCTGCAGGCCAGGGAAAGGGCTGCTCCTGTCAGTTCTCAAAAAGGAGCAAGGGACAGGTGTGCAGTTCTTCTCAATAAGCACGTTGTGAGCATGCTACAATCTAGCACTGAAAGTTTAATTTTGAATTGGTTTGTACCCCTGTAACCCACAGCCCTATCAATTCCTCATGGCTTATCCAATTTAACAATCTGAGGATTCCTGGCAATCCTGTTTTCAAGATCTCTTTGCCCCACAAAATAAAGGTCATATGCAGTACAACAGAATTCAAACATGCAAGCGTGACAGGAAATGACTAACTGCACACTGAGGCCAATGTACCTTCATCTTGGATCAGCTCAGCACACAAGAATCTTGCAACTCAAACAGACATCACAGCCTATATGCAGAAAAAATAATCTGACTGCTCTAGTTGCTAGTTCTTGGGGCCTGTGCATCTCAATGTAGATATTACTGCAGAATAATGTAATTCCGCTCTATTTCCCTGAAGTTCTCTCACAACTGAATCCTTACACTGTAGTTTGCACTTTGCCTTCCCTTAGAGACAGCTGCTTTTAAAATTGAGGATGAAGCCTTTCTTAATTTTGAGTCGATACATAATTTAAGTCAGTATTTACAAAGCTTTTTGCAGTCCTTAATAAAAGATCCTTATGAGGTTACACCTCTGTTTTGCCCAAAAAGGCAATCAAGGGACTGCCCCAAGCTCTGGACACAGCCCTATGATGGTGTTTTAGCTCATGTCCTGAAAACCAACCTGTACAATTTGAACCCACTCCCTATTCCCTGTCTCCCCAGCAAGCCTGAAAGCTCTTTTGCTGATCAAGGCTCTGCTCAGCTTCATGTTTCTTTTTCAATAAACAAAGCAACTTTGACTTCCAGTAGCAGGAAAAGACACATATCCCAGACATGCTTTATTTAATGCACGCCTATTACTTAAAGGGCAAAGTGAATTTTTTCACCAAATTTGGTCAAAATGCTCCCTCTTCCGATTTGATTACTTGCTTCCCAAAGAATCATTTGCAGTTGGTTTCTTGCATATAAGCAGATTGATGGAGAGAGGTGATGGGCAGCCGAGCTATGGCAGTTTTGTGCTTTTTGGGGGGGTCTCTAAAATCAGCAGAGGGAAGAGAAAGGTGACAGGATATTGCAGTGACATTTGTGCACTCTCTCTCTGCCCCAGATCCCCGAGGGCCTCCCCACCTGTGCTGGCTCCTGGCCCAAGGAACAGGGACACTCTCCCTATAAAGCGCTTTTTACAGCTGCTGGTGTCCCTTGCGAGCCAAGGCAATGCCAGCCCTGCAGCACCAAGCATGCGAGCAGCTTCTAAATCTGAGTGCTGGCAAAAGACAAATTGTCTCATGTTACCAGCCCGGGAACTGCTTGGCTTGATGGTTGTCCGAAACAAAACCGAGGATCATTTGTTGCCAGGGAGATGCTGCGTGTGCCAGCTGCAGCCCTCCGAAACAGGGCAGCGCTCAAGGGCAGCCCAGCCGAGCGAAGGGGACACAAAGGGGACACAAAGGGGACAGATGGGATGGCTGAGAGAGGATGAGAACACCTTCCAGCCACTGCCCTGCCAGGGTAAAAGTGAAACAAGCTCCCTTCCGTGACTGAAGACTTCTCTGCCAGGTGATCTGCCCAGCACGTGTCATTTACCTTCATGATACAGAGCTTCAAACCATTCTCACCGATACCTTTAAAATTACTCTTAAGTACTGCAAAATTTTAAATAATAGAAGCTATCAGTTGTCACGTATTTTGCATAACATCTCTATAAAGTAACTCCTTGCAAGCACTAAAAGGAAATTTGCAAGATGCAACATGCGTGCTACTGTTTCTGGGCAGGAATAGTCTTGGTGGTAGCCATGAAAGGGAAAACTGTGCCACATCCAAAAGACTACGTGGAAACAGATATTTTAAGGGACACAAATGCCCACAAAATGTAGGAATGCCTTTATAACACGCAGCTACACATGGAGTTTCCAAGCCCATGCCCCTGCCCACTGGACGTGTCCATGTCAGAACTGGAGCTGCTGGCAGGCAGCTCAGTAACCATGTGCACTGACTGTGCCTAAAAACTCACAAAGAGAGGAAAAGCTGCTCCTTTACAGAAAAAAAAAAAAAAAAAAAAATCTCACATGAACAGAAAAGTAACAACATTAAGAGTCCCTGATCCAGGTCCATGGCTCCTTTACAGAGCCTCATTCTCTAATTCACATCTGAGATTTACAAGGAATCCTACATGAAGCTCATCTCCCACAGGTTAAAAAGGATCAGAAAGACCAAAATTTTCACTAAGAGAAGCTCCTCTCTTGGCAACTTTCAGCTGAAGACCAAGAAGAGCTGCAGTGTCAGCCCTTGAAGCAGATGGGAAGCAATGCCCATTTCTTTGCTGCAGGGAAGGTGCTCCACACTCCTTGATGCTGATGCACACTCTGACTATTGGGAAAAAGTTCCCAAAACTGTTCACATGCTCAAGCAACCTGAGGATCAGGGACTTCACTGCAAAGCCAACATGCTCCCTCTGTTCTGGAGCTGCTCAGAACAAAAGTGCTCCATTTACAAGCTGTTTGTCCCAAACTGGCAAACCCTGGAAATAAAAGCGCAGCCCACTTGTGTTACCTTGCATTGCTGACAGCGATGGAGCTGCAGGAACCCAGCTGTGCCAGGGTGCTCCTCTACCTCACCTCAGCCAGGTACAGCAGGTGCCACCAGGCACACACTCTCAGGAGTAAATCATCACTTCACTAGCAGACACTCAAGTGCCTGTCCAGCAACAAAAGCACTCATATCATAAACCAAGGGTGACATCAGCACACGGATTGTGTTTCCTACAGGGGTTTAAATGTCATTACTTGTGACTAGAAATCGGACACTTGCAATAAGTTACTCTAAATTTTCACAAGAGACATGATTCCAGTTTTGAGTAGATGTGTTTCACTTCCAAAGACTTTCTATTGCTACACGTCCTAATGAGAGAAAAAAAACAAAGAGAAGAAGCAAAGCTCCTAACATAAGGTGAAAAACTCATTAATATAATTATCAGCCTGACTTAACAATCAGGTGCTAACAAGGTGAGCAGCAGAACCTGGATTGTCACTTGAAAGGGTCACTGTGGCTCAAACAGCCTGATCTACTCATTATTCAAGGTCTCTGCATTGCCCTCTTCCATTTTTATTCAAAGTTCTGCTCTACATCTTCTAAAATGAAAACTCCAAGCTATCAAGGACCTGACAGCATTATTTCATCATCCTGTAGTTGCTGCTGTTTCACATGGCACGAAGCACAAAACAATCTGTGCACCTTCACCAACCTGACATGCAGTTTTGATTTCCCACACTCAGCTCTGGGCTCTCCAAAAGCAACACATCCAACACTTCTGCACATGCACATTGGGCCAGATTTAATCTTTCTGTGAGTTACGTGGTGTTTGCACAGCGTTGTGAAATAGCAGAAATAAAACTTTTCTTGGCTGAGATAGATGCAAAACACGCTGTGCACTTTTTGCTTTTAATGACTCTTGGTGAGTTCCACTACTAGTCTGTGTATTCCAGAATGTTCTGAGTTAGGCACTCAGCAATTTCTGAGTTAAAGGGAGCCACTGAAATGCCTTTAGATTTAGATGCTGCCTTTTCTTTTTGAAAATGTGCCAAGGAAAGAGGAAGATGAGAATAAAGAATCCAAATTTAAGGACACAAACTAAAGATTTACCTGGTTAGCAGTTTAGCTCCCTGATTCTCTAATTCAGTGACACCAGCTAGGTGGTGATCCAGTGTAAGTTCATTAATGCAAAAAGTCCTCAATTTCCAGAGCTGCCATCCCACACCTCTCACTGGATTGTGGCTTCCTCAATTCCCTAACAGCTGTCAGCAGCAAAAACATTATTTACCCTTGTAATACCCACAGGTCAGGGAGTAATGCTATCTCCCTCCTGGGATTTGCACCTCAGAGAGTTCTGGCACTGGGCATGGCCTGTAGAACTAAAAATGGAACCAAGATCCAAGTCCCATCTTTCTTCTCCTTTGGAGATGCAGCACATACCCCTGTCAGTGGAAACTGTGACAGCCACCAATGTGGGGTACAGACCTGCACCTACAGATTGCACAATCCTTACTCTGTGAGGAGAAGGGAAAAGGGAAAAGGAGAAGGAAGAGAGGGACGTGGTCTTTAAGGTGCTTTCCAACCCTGTAACAGACAGACAGTGCTGTGCTGTTACAGAGCACAGCTAATCCAGAGTCATTCCCCAACCAACACCGTGCCTCTGCTGGCTGCTCCTGCTATTTAAACTTGGGGTTGAGGAGTGAGCAGGCTGAGCTGGGACAGGGCAGCACCAGGAAGTTATGCACCAGTTCCAAATGGGTTCATTCTTAGGAAAGGAAAAATCCACGTTTTCCTTAAATGAGGGTGGTGGAATTCCAAGGTGAGGTCAAAAATCAGGAGTTGAGGCTGGTACTGGGGCTCATGATGCTGACAAATGCAGTCCTTGCACTCAGGGACAGATTAGCACCCATGTTATAATTTTTTGTTGTCTTCCCATCCTGAGCAATACCCAGAAACAGTGATATCAGGTGTGGACCTCAGAGAGGAATTTTTGTCTTCAACCATGCTGAAGGTTAGGCCTTTCAGATACACACTTTACATTATTCCCTTTCTTTTGTTTCATTAGGAGAACTACAAAAAGACATTTTTCACAAGAAGCCTGAGTGCACATGCAGGTTGTGTATGATCTGCAGCCACGCAGAAATGCCCTGAACCACAACAGAAATGAAGGAAATCTTGTGGGCATGGATCATTCCAGAAATAAGGTTGCTTTACAGCTACAGGAACAACACATGCATTCTAAATGGGTAAGATACAGGCTAAAAAACCAACTGCTAATTGTTTTTACAATTTGTATTTTATATTAAAACACTTCCTTAATACCTTAAGAGGCAGAGCTGAACTTAGAAAGGATTTTTATGGCTAAACCTGAAAGTAGGGATCTAGAACAGAACTAGTCCATTACATTTCAAAACTTGATCCTGGGTTCTGCCTCAAGCAGCTGGGATTATTTTACAAGTTAAGCAAATTCCTGTTTCTAAAACCCACTCTGATATTTAAATAAATGTGGAGAAGATGCTGAGTAGTCACTCTGATTCACTGATAACAAGGTCAGAACTGCATTGTTTGATGGATTTCTAAGAGAACACTTGAAATTTGGGCAAACAAATTTAAAATATCAAGGTCAGATTTACATTCCAGGGTAATAATTAAATACTTAATATCTTGTGGTTCCACTATTTTAGATTTTTCTACACACCAAAATATTTAGTCATGTGAAAACCATCTGTAGCAGCTGGAAGACATTCATTTGGCCTGCCAAGATTAATTAGTTTAAAAAATACATAAATAAAGAGTTCATTTTATTTCCAAAAAGCTGTTGCTCTTGGTTCTTTCAGGGTGCTGGTGATTAATGCTTATGGAAGGTTCTCAAAAAGAGAACCTTCCATATCAGATGCCAGTTTCACAAATATCTGTTAAGTAAAACAAGGCCTGTGTTTAGGTTAATGCTCTTTGGACTAAGCCAAGTCATTTTTCACAGCAATACAAAAACTAGCTTGCAAACACTTCAATCCTTATTTTTAGTCTTTCCTCTCTCAAATCTACAGCGCTGAAATCTGCTTTTAAAAATTAATGAAATTTCTCTTCAGGACTGGGGTTCAGATACCCATGTTTAAGAATTACAAATCTAAGTCTCCAAGCATGTCTTTTCTCTCCAAGAAGTTCCTGAATAATCTTCAGAGAGCTTTTCAAAGTCAAGTAAAAAAGACACTCAGCTGAAACTATATAAAAAGGGTTAAATTTGGCTTAGCATCCATAGGGATCACTTTTCTGGCCAACAGCTTGCAAAGGGTTATTTCTTGGCTCATCATTTCTGTTTTGCTGGAAGATGTTGAGGTTTTAGTGAAGTTTCTGCAGAGCACGCAGCAGCATTCAACATTTTTTTGCTCAGCTAATGAGCTAAGTCATCACAGCCCTCCAATGGCTTGAAGATTATGGGTGTAGGAAAAGGGAATGCTCAGAGAGGGGAACTTTTGAGCAGCCACCACTAAACTGCGGTTAAAACAGACACCAATGACTCTATTCAGCTCCCAAACCTCAGACAGTTTCCATTTTCTCAATAACAAAGCATTTTTGTGGAATGAGGTAACAGCTTCCATCTGCCAGGTCGACATCTCCACTAAGATTTCTCAAGAGTGTGGCTGACGAGGGCTGGCCAGCAGAGCCAGAGGCAGGAGAGTCCCTTTACAACACAGGGACAAACTGCCACGGGACAGACAGACGTGCAGAGGAGCCTCTGTGGCACCATCACAAACTCTCCTGGGAGTTTGAGCCACGAGCAGCCTGGAGCAAGCTCCACACACTGCACAGCTGAAGAGCCAGAAGGTCAGAAAAGGGTTGGGGATTGTCACTATGGGTGGCCAGGGACAGGCAGGAGGGAGCAGAATGGGTGCCACAGGTCCAACAGCCCATGGTGTGGGTGGGTCATGAGCAGAAATGCGTGATTTAGGAGCAAAATCAGGCACACAGTGCCAGATGTACAGTGCAAAGGGTAGGGCAGACATCCCACAGCACTGCCCCTGGGACTGGCCACTCAATCTTCCATGCACCACCCCACACCTGAAATGCCAAATGTCTGAGGCACAGCAGTTACAGCCTCAGGGCACAGCCTGGGAGAGGGTTTGGTTTTGTTCTTTCCTCATTTCTTGAATTTGGCAGCCTATGTTTTGATCTCTCAGTTCCAGGGATGCTGAGCACCCAGTCATTCTTTTGATTTCAGACAAAGCCCGCTCAGTTCTTCTGAAAAGCAGACCTTCACTTAGACCCAGATGAATATTCCAGCTCCTGTCAGGACCCCCTCATCTGACTCCTGTCTCCCTGTGAATGGTCACTGAGCTCCCTTTTGAGCAATTTTGAGACTCTCAGCTCCAGGTTCAACTCCCCCATCTGGTTCTCCCATCTAAAGCAAGGCAATTTTCCAGTTGGTTTTCCGATGGCCTTTGTATTCCTGTAACACTTCCTCCTGAAGTTTAGAAAATGCTAACACTAATCTCCTCACTTTCTAGTGTAATTCCAGCTGTGTGCCCACACGGATACCTGGTGAGTGCCACATTCCTAGTCAGGACAAAGCATCTCCCATTTTCTTCCAACGAGGAATGCTGCTGTCAAATGCCAAAACCCCACTCTGCTAATACTAGCCTTCCACAAGGTCAGCCAGAGAGGACTTCCATCAAGGATGAGCTTTGCTGGAGAAGGCTCCCTGGGGATTATCAGAACAGTACAGTCAAGCCCAGATGGCCACAATGTGCTGAGCACATTTCCCGCAAGCACAGCAGCGAGGCAGAGGCCTCCACAAATCAAAGTCCACCCTGATTTCTGCCATCTGCTCAACACTGAGGGCCAGGCTGAGGCCTTTGGGAAAGGTCAGGGTAGTCTTACAGGCTCTCAAGATATTGCTTTTGTTCTCACTATTTGCTTCTCAATTCCTTCGTTAGAAGATACTAATCTCTCTGTAAGGCACTTACTTGGAGCCAAGACTTTAGATATTATTGCAAAACATATGCTTAAAAGAGACTGGAAATTATGCTGGCAGTGTTACAGAGGGGAGCAAAGCACAGCTTTGGGTCAAAACAAACAAAAAAAAATGTAAGCTAGTAAGCAATTCCCATGCAATAGTTTAGGAGAGCCAGCAAAAGCTTCTTCTAGAAAGAAAACAATGCTGTGAGAACGAAGCTAAGGAGAGCTGGCTCTTGGAAAAATAAAGCAGCTAGTAATGAGCCAAAAGCACATATCCAAGAGAATCTTTCTGGGAAACCTACGCTGGAAAGCCCTGAGGGAATAGGGACCTTGAGGCTAAAAGCTGGCAAATTACTTCATCAGTTAAGGTTGGTCTCAATGTTTCCTACTGTGTAAAAATAATTTGTTTTAGCCTACAGGTCTCTACAGAGCACTGGGTAAATTCAGGCTACTTCCTTTGGGAAGGGAAACGCAGTGCCTGGCAGAGCCCTGCCCAGTGGGATATTTTCAGGGGTTTCCCACCATCCCTAGGCTGGCCCAGCACACTCAGGCCTTGGTGAATGAATTCTGCTGAATTCCCTGGGAGCTGCTGTAGTGAACTGGGCACCACATGCCCATTACTGGCATGGGAACATCCCCTGAGCTGTCAATGATTATAAGATGATGATCATGCCTCTGTAAAACCACCCTCTGGAGGCTCATTCACCCACGATGGATGCACTCAGGACAATGATCCTGATGTATCTCGTTTTCCACAGCGATAAGGAGGAGACTTTGTTCTCTCTCTCTCAGAGATTAGTTCATGCACCCACCAAGATCGAGGTGCTGATAGAGAGTGGCAAAGGCAAGGTCTGTTCATTGCCAGTCCAGCTGCACAGCCACAGCACCACACCAAGAGCACAAGACAATGAACGTGTGCTCCTGCGTCAGCACAGAAAATCCCCACATTGGCAGGGGATATCAAGGTGCTCTCTAATGACTTTCTTTCTCTTCCAACTGCTCTGATTCACGTTGCCATCTTCCCTGCAACTGACCTAAATAACATGTTCAGGCAGCACTGCAAGTGTTTCCATCTCATACTGCAATAACAGTGAGATCTTTGCATCTGGGAAGGGAATTTCACAGGGAAGTGGCACCGCAGGTGAATTCACAGCGTCCTGCTCAAGAAAGGAACAGAAGCTCCCTGTCTTATCCCATCAGGGAGACTTCCTGGCTGCAGGAGAACAAAGGTTGCCCAGGAGCAGGGAAAACACACACTAAGTCTGTGCCCAAGCCCCAGCAGATCTGAACAATGTGGGCAGATTACTCAGTTACCTCATTTCCAGGTGTGCTGTCAGCATGAGCCACGACTGGCTTGGAATTAAAGAGGTAAAACTGTTCCTAGATCTGGGCTTAGCCTGCATAATTTATGGTAATTATTACTCAGTAGCCATTAATCCTTTAGTGCCATATCACACACTCAGCCCTCAGTTCTCTCTTTTTGGGCATCACAGACCATTCCACTGCAGAAGGGGCTGAAGGACAGGGTGCAAGACCACACTGGATCCAGAGCCAAAGGTCTCAGGACGGGAAAAGCAAGGAAAGCCACAGCAGAAGGACTCCAGTAGGTCAACCCTCTCCAGACACACAGTGAGTGTGTGTGCAGGTAACATACAGGCACTTAAAGCAGCCTTAATCCCAAATAAATGCAGTCAGGAGCTCTGCAGCTCCTCACTGCAGCACCAGCTTTAACTCAGGTGTCCAACAACACACAGGAATACAGGGGCAATTCCATCCCTGTCACTCCACTGTGATACTCTCCTAATCTCATTCTTCCCTTTACTGTAAACTGAGGCACTTCCAAAAGTAAATATCCATGTAAGTATCTCCATTCCTTCCAACCCCTAGCACATTACAGATCTCAGTGTTACCTTACAGCAGTGGCCCCCACAGGCTGTGTGCTGAGGAACTGAAAAAGTCAATTAAAAATGCATTTATTGCCAACAAGGAAAGTGACTGTGGGGAATAAAGAAGAATATTCTGAAGCTGCATGGCCTGCCACAGCACTTCCAGCTTTCAGGTGAGGCAGGGCTCACCTGGGGCTGGTGATACCTTGCAAGGCAAACACTCAGCAGCCTAACAGATGCCTTTCCCACTCTGAAGATACATATGAATGCAGATACAGTTCCCCTTTTGCAACAGAAAGGAAGTTGTACTTGATCCATACCAACTCTTTTTCAGGTAATTGAGCTTCAAGACTTAAGCAGAAAAGCTGCCAGCAAAACTTGTGCCTCTTTGTGCTACAGTTAGTCCGTAACAACTATTCTGAATGTGTTATCTCTAGTTTTTATTAGCTCGTATTTACTTTGGCTGCACATCCAAGCAGTCATTTATACAGGGTGAGAGAGGAAAATCTTGGACCTGCAACAATGGCCAAGCAGTTTAATCTACCACTGGGGACAAAGACTTGACTCCTATTGGCATGGAGTGCTGGCAGGGTCAAGTGTAACATGTGCTGGAGGAAGCACTAGGGAAGCAGATCTCTGACTGTTCAAACAACACCAAGCATTTCCTCGAGCTATTCAGAGTTCTCTCTGCCCCTCCTGTGCAGAGAAAACAGCTCCAGCTGTCCAGTCACCTGCGCTGGCTTCTCCATCGCTGGATTCATGACACTGGGGGCCGCCAAGAGCTCCAGGTTGGATGCAGCACATTCCTCATTCCTCACAGCTCAGATGTTCAAAGCTAAGTTAGGAAGCAGTCAAGATCATGTCCTTGGCATCAGCACCAAGTTGGTGCTGGAGGATAATTTATATTCCTGAGCAGAACTGGCACTGGGCAGATTGGCCATAAACATCAACAAACTGTTGCTCCAGCCATGACACCAAACAGAAGGGTTCAGAATTAATATCTGGTTTTTTTTGTTGCTGTTTTTGTGAAGTTCAAAATACCTCACACAAAAGAACTCTGCAGTTTGCAAGTGGGGGATGATCTACCAACACATATTCAGAGGCAAATAAAAAATGAAATGTATTAATATTAAGAATCAGATCACCACAGGCCAAATCAAATCAAAGTGAGACTAAGAACAAGAACATAAATTTCAGGATTTTTATTCCATTGCTCTTCAGATTTAATGTTAAGACATTATTAAATAATTCTTAATTTAGCCCTAATGACCATGTCCTTCTGATTCCTCCCAGAGTAATATTATTCTCTTGGTGGGTCCCTGTGAGTAAGGGCAGAATCATTTGTTAAAATCTTTCTCCATTTAGCAAGTATCTGCAGACAAAGTGGTTCTGCCGGGGTGAAATACAGGAAGGTGAAAGCCATATGGCAGTCTTCAATTTCCCCTTTCCTTTCACAATCAGAGCCTTGATATTTTCTTCAACAGGAATAATGACATTCCCCTTCCGTGTAAACCGCTGACAATTGTATTTTACACCTGGTAAAACCAGAGCAAAACGGAAGGAAGAGAAGAAACAAAGACCAAGGACTTTTCTCAGCGACTACATCTCCCCAGAATGAAGTATTTTCCTTTTCCCACCTCAGAGCAGACAGAGCCCAGTAGACACAGCCCAGCCTTGGTGGGAAATGCCCCCTCCTCGCTGGTGAGTGGCAGCAGGACAGTGCCCACTGCAGCAGCTTCACAGAGAGCAGCCAAAAAACCAGAACAGCCTGTGCAGCTTGGCCCTTCTGCCACAACCTCACTTTAAAAGTGACCCTGAAGCTCCTGGTAGTAGTAATTTGAAGATTAAATACTACTGATAAAGCTTTAACAAGTGGTCTTCTCCCTTTCCTAGATACAGCTGGTATTTAGGGTTACAGCTATCCCCTCCTTTTGAAAAAAAAACCCCACCTGAGTAAAATGCTTAAATTGATTTTCATGAAGTTCTCCCTGAATTTTTCCAGTTTGGCCATAGAAATTGCACCTATTTCAGCAGAAGCAAAGTCCCCTAAGGAATGAGCCACTTGCACTCTGAGCAGAGCTGCAAACATCATTGGCATCACCTTCCTGCCAGAGCACCTGGGCACGAACAGCACATCTCAACCAGGGATACTGAACACCAGAGGAGAAATTATTCCTTACTTGAGCAATTAAAAGGAATTATGGAGCTGTTTGACCTGTTAACAGGTTTAATTTTTATTCAGAAGAGCCAGACCCCAGTTTTCTGGGTAACTTTTTATCACACAAAAGGTGAAGCAGAGCAACAAAGTTTAACTCCTGTTTCTCTCCTGAGGTTGCTGCAGCAACTGTGGCTCATCAAGCACAGCCTCACATAAGCTACAGGCAGCAAAAATCCTACAGATATCAATGAGAATCCTGGTGCACCACCATGAAAATCTTGTGCATCAGTGCTGCAATTACCATAAAAGTCCTCTTTAAGGGAGAAGGTGTTAGAAACACTTTGGGTATTGAGAGTAATCAATTTTTTCCACCTTTTTGCTGGCATTTCAAACAGCAGCCAACCGTGTAACAGCAGAAACTCAGCTGCAATTAGGAACACAGCAGAAAGCACCTTACCTCATCAGGCAAGCAATAGAGCAAGCAAGTCCTGGCTGGGAGCAGAACACAGCCCTTCCAAAGTTGGTGCACTGGGAATTTTGGGAACCTGCCTGCAGGGAAGTTTTTCCTGGCTCCATCAGTTAAGGGTTCACCTCAGTCTTGAAGCTGCTTTGTCCAAAGCCAGAAAAGAACGTGGCTAAACTCAAACCCCTCAGAAATCAACTGACAGCCAGTGAATATTGCCTACAGTCATACAAGACTGGTACACTACAGACAAAAACACCAGCCAGGAAACACTCCTGCCTTTCCTCCCAGGACAGGATGACCTGGAAAAGGTGAGCAATCCTACTGCCAGCTGTGCTCTGGGACAGCAGGGCTATTCCAGCACCTGCTCCAGAAGAAACCACAGTGCAAAGCAGGGGCTGAGCAGAGGGAAATGTGCTGCAGGAACAGCAGCCACCTCCTGTCCTCCCAAAGGCTTGGGAACCACGGTGACCCTCAGCACCCTGCTCACCTCTCAGATGCTGTCCTGCAGGCAGGGGAAAAGCACAGATTTTACCCCAAGAGGCATCTCAAAAAACCCAAGACAGAAGCTGAGATCATGGAACAGTTCACAGGGCTTCCTGCTAGGGAATTCTGGCTGTTTCCAAGCACTGCCCTGCCTTCAGCGTGTCCCACCACTCCCTATGCACAGGTTTATGGAGTTCACACTCCAAAACACACCTTGTGCTGTAGAGCAGCCGCTATAATTAGTGCCCACAACTAACCATATCACCTATATTTTTGTCTCCTGGGCTATGCCACCCTGTTAAAAAGTGTGCAAAATTACAGACCAAGCTGGGTAAGAATAAAACTACTGCTGACAATTCTGTGCCTCAAAGGAAGTGGTCAGCAAGAAGAGCAAGGGAACAATACAGTCTCCATGTTAGGAAAAAGGAAAGACGGTGGCACAAAAGTAAGATAGAGGAAATATCAGACTTCCTCTTTCCTCTTTGCCTATCATGAAGTTAAACCACATATTGGCAAAGGAAATCATGGAAATAAGGCAGTTCCAACACCTGGGCAGCTAGGAGAGCCACAGATTTCTAATGCTTGGTAGAAGAGTCAGAAAAGTAAAAGGAATGTCCCTACACTCCTCCCTAGAAGTCTGTACAGCCACCAGAGCTTTGCCCTTTCCTCTGCTCCTAGGAATAGGTTTTCTGCTTTGGAAAGATTCCTTTACCATTTTCAAAACCGGGAAACAATGACCACAGCAAGTTCAGATTTAAGTAAAGAGACCACAGTATCAAATCCTGCCCCGTGAAGATACATAACGCTGGCACATGCCATCCATTTGTGCTGCAAGCCTGTGGAGAGAAATTCCTCCCACCACGCTTCACCCAGGCGAACTGGAAAAGTTTATCCAACATCCCCATGAGTTCTCATTAAAGTGTCAGCGGTTAAGGTAACCACAAGTACAGAGCTGGAAACGGATAAAGAAAACAGTAAAAAGTTACCTGTAAGAGAACAAATCTGAAACATAACTGTGTTGAGGAAAAAGAAAATTGCAAAGATCCTGAGCTGTTTTTTAATGTGAGATCCAAACTGTGACTTCCGAGTCTTTGTCTAGCACACACACACAAAGCAAGGCTTAGAATCCTCTCCCATAGCTACCCTGGGATTCTCTGGAAAAACAGAAACCACTCCAGATGTGCTGAAAATTTTCCTGTGCTACATTTGAGCATTTAGTTATGGTTTACTCGCGGGTCTGTTGGTCGGATAAAGCCTCAGCACTCTCTTCATGAAACACTGCTCAAACTCTCAACTTCTGGCAAAGGGGCACGGCCCAAAGGCTGCGGTTTTCAGCTTGTGGAAAGCGGTGCGCATCGTGCTGCGGACCGAGCCCTCCGGCAAGCCACGTCCCTGTCCCGCCACCGCGATCCCGGCAGGGGATGCCCGGACCCCAGAGGGCACCGGGGACACGGTGCCTTCCCTTGAGCCCCCCGGGGCACCCCCGCCACCGCCCGTCCCGTCCCGCCCGGGGCAGCAGGGCCACAGCGGGCAGCGCTTCTTCATCTGACCCGGCCCGCTCTGACCCGGCCCGGTCCGGCCCGACCCACCTGCTCGGCGTGGCGGGGCCGCGCTGCCGCTCTCGGTGCCCCGGTGCTGGGCAGACCCGGCTCAGCTCGGCGCCGCTCCTCAGCCGCGAGCGCGGAGCCCGGCCCGGGGCGGGGCCGGGGGCGGCCCGGGGCCGGTGCCCGCCCAGCACGGCGCTCGGCCGGCGGGAGGCGCTGCGCCGCCAGCATCACCAGCGGGGGCAGCGGGCCGGTCCCGCCGCGATGCTCCCCGTGCGGCCGGCAGCGGGATGAGCCCCGTCCCGAGGCGGCGGCTCCGGCGGGAACGGCAGCTCCGCGGGACAGCTCCAGGCGGCGGCGGAGGCAGCGGCGGCGCTCGCCCCGCGGGGCTGTCCCGGCGGTGGTGGCGGCCATGCCCGCCCATGCCCGGGGGTCCCGGCGGTGCCGCGCTCGGGGCCGCGCGCGCGTTCCCGCCGTCGCCATGGACACGGCGCCTCCTGGCGGGGGCGCGCGCGGCCTCTGACCGCTGACCCCGGGCCCCGCCTGTTCCGGCGCGCGCCCCGCGTGTGGACGCGCGTTCCCGGGCCCGGCGCTCGGAGCCGCCATCGCAGCCATGTCGGCCGCCTTCAGGAAAGCCGCCAAGGCGCGGCAGCGCCCGCACCGCGAGCGGGCTCAGGTATGTGAGCCGAGCCGAGCCCCGCCGGGCCCCTAGCGGAGCCATCCGCGCTCCCTCTCCGCCGGCCCCTCCGTGCTCGGCCCTCAGCGCTCTCTCCCCCTCACGCTCCCCATCTCGCTCTGTCCCCCTCACGCTCCCCGTCTCTCCCTCTCCCCCTCACGCTCTCTCCCCGTCTCTCCCGTAGCCCGCCGCCCGGACGAAGCTGGGCTTGCTGGAGAAGAAGAAGGATTACCGGCTCCGTGCCCGGTGAGTGCGGCCCCCGGGGGCGGGCGGCGCTGGGTGGGTGTCCCCCCGTCCAGAGGGTTTCCCCTGGGGAATACAGAACCCATCCACGTTGCGACATTGGCTCCAAATTGCTCTGTTCCTTGTGGGGTCCCTGATGCCTTCGAGTTGGGATGATGCTAAGTCTTCCTCTCCTTAGAAAAGTATCAACTTTAAGAACGTGGATTTGAGTAAGTTAAAACTGTCTTTGGGGCTATATGATGCTAATAAACCCGTTATTTTACTGTAAAGTGATTTTAAGCAGGTATGATATCACACTACTGCCCTTGCCATGGCTGTGCTTTTGCAGGGCCTTGTCCTGCCCGAATTCAGGGATAGGGACAGGGACAGGAACAGGCTGTGTCCGAGCTCTGAGCCTCGCTGGGAAAGACTCGATGCCCCAGCAGAGATGAACACAGAGAAGCTGCTGAACACCTCCTGATTGTTGTTTTTTCCTCCCCAGTGACTACCACAAAAAGCAAAATGCTCTCAGGGCGCTGCAGAAGAAAGCTCTGGACAAGAACCCCGATGAGTTCTACTTCAAAATGATACGTTCAGAGGTCAAGGTGAGAGCCTCCACTGCCTTCAAGCAGGATTACACTTTGTTGCTCCAAGTAACATTTTCCCTTGTTTTGATTTAAATTTATGACTTAATAGGTAAATGAGAAAAATTAGTTTTGTTCCTGTAGAAGGCTTTGAAGGAAATGAAGGACAGAGGACAAAAGATGTGCTGTTAGCAGGCCCCACAGTGCTCTCCAGGTGGGATGGGCTGACTCTAAGTGCTGTGTTTGTCTGGTTGTAGGATGGAGTGCATGTAATAAAGCAGCCAAAGGATGAAATTACTCCGGAGCAGATGAAACTGATGAGGACACAGGATATTAAATACGTAGAAATGAAAAGAGTTGCAGAAGCCAAGGTAATAACTCGCATTTTTAGTGTTTTCTAGTTTGCTCAGAATTGGTTTTTACTGTGTTGTTCTTATTGCTGCTATGTTGAAAAAGACCTTTGAGATCATCAAGTTCAACCTATGACCTAACACCACCTTGAAAACCAAACCATGGCACTGAGGATCCCATCCAGTATTTTTTAAACACCTCCAGGGTGATGATTCCCCCACCTCCCAGGGTAGCTCATTCCAGTGCCCAGAGATTTTTTCCCTAGTGTCCAGCCTAAATTTGCCCTGGCACAGCTTAAGGTCCTCTGGTTGTGCCAGTGGTTGCCTGGAAGAGCAGACCAATCCCCAGCTGGCTACAGCCACCTTTCAGGGAGTTGCAGAGTGATCAGGTCTCCCCTGAGCCTCCTTTTCTCCAGGCTAAAACTTCCTCATAGAATGAAGAATGAATTCTTCATTCTGTGAAGAATGGCAGCTCCCACAGCCATTCTCCGTAGGATTTATGTTCCAGACCCTTCACCAGCCTTGCTGCTCTTCTCTGCACACATTTGAGCCTCTCAATGTCCTTCCTAAACTGAGGGGCCCAGAACTGGACACAGCACTCAAGGTGCAGCCTCACCAGTGCTGATACAGGGAAAAACACTTGTTTTACTTGAGAGAACTGTGAGAGAACTAACTCAGACTATGAGAAGGTTTCCGAGCTCAGGAGAATAATCTGGAGTGGGTTTTTGGAATATGGTAGGCAGTCCACAAAATACAGTTCTCTTCTGAAGATGTTGCATGCTCTGATGTTGATTGACAAAACAGCATCAAATTCTCACTGGGGATAAAAAAGCAAAGCCAGCTTTAATCTTTCCTTCATGCTTTTGCTGGTGGTTCCATGGCAGTCATTCCCCTTTGCCAAGCAGAGGGCTCAGTTTTCCAGGTGGATGTGTGCCTGGGAAACTGCAGGAATCACCGTGACCCTCTGTCTGGAAAGGTTGTGAAGACATAAATATAATAGATGTTTTCAGACATGAAAAAAGGAAGGAGGAGTTCAGCTATTTGTAACCCCGAGGAACAGACAGAAATGTCCTCTTGAGGGGGGAGACTTGATTTTACTCATTCCGAATTTGGCCAAACTTGGACTTTCCGCAGAAAATCGAGCGCCTGAAGGCAGAGCTCCACCTGCTGGACGCCGCGGGGAGCGCCGCGGGCCAGCACCTCTTCTTCGTGGACACGGAGCGGGAAGGTGAGCCCTGAACTTGTTCTGTCACCTGTTCATAAAAAAAAAGACACTTTTATTTGTTTGGAATAAAAAGTCAGGTGCTCTAGAAACCCCTCTTGGTTACTAGCTGGGGTATCACTTCTGCAGGAGCTGTGTGGCTGGCTGTAGCAATGTGTTTGGAAGATTTGCTTATTGAAGGAGTCCATGGGAGTTTATTCTTTTTTTTTTCATGAATAGTTCGGGAGTTTGACCTTGCTGCTCACCTGGACACTGTTCCTGAGCTGGTGGATAGGGTGTACAACAGACCAACCATTGCAACTCTGCAGAGAGAGGCAGTGAAGGGACCTACTGATCCTGCCCACCTAAAGGTACTGCTGCTGCTTGTGCTACACACTTCTTCATGTTCTACATCTTTTATATGACAAGCACTAAAAAGGATTGATTGCACCACTGTGGAGGTGAACAAAAGTGTGTTCTTAAAACTTTTATTGGTGACACAAGGCAGTAGTGGATGTCACTGAATCACAAGTGAGTGCCTGGAGCCTGCAGTCACATCTCCTGGACTAACACAGAGTACTCTTTTACTGGATCTTAGTTCACCATGGGAGACCACCATAAGTTGTGATGTACAGGCCAGAAAAGAGTGGTGTCCCTGCAAAACTGAGATATTTCTCCTCTATAAAGGAACATATACCTCTGTGACTATCTTGGACTGTCTTTTCATCAGACTGCTGCAGTTTCAGGTGTGATTTTTTCAGCATCCACTGTTAAGTCACCCTTCACACTTCCCCAAAACCCCTTGCACCCCTGAATTAGGTGAATAGGAAGAATTAGGTAAATAGGAAGAAATAGGTAAATGGGAAGAAGCTTATTCCAGCACAGATGTCTCTGTTGCTGTGTTCCTGATCTCACAGTATTTTTCAGTTTGGTTCTGAGCCCAAAGTCACTTGAGATTTGTCTCCTCGCTTTCCTTCCTAAAGCCATTTAAGCCATAGTCTCCCTTCCTGGCTTTCCTAATTTGAACTGTTTCATGATTCTTCAGCATGAATTGCTTTAGCAATCAGCTTTGATTCTGATGTTTTAGTATCACAGAAGTAGCTACACTTGTCTTTACAGCTGTAGATTCTGCTCAGGTAATTCAGATCTGTTGGAAAGTCCTCTGAGTACGAGTCAGTTGTGTCTAAGATAAAAATAGTTGTTTTAAAACTGCCGACTGGTAAATTTTTAACCAGTTTTTTCTGACTCAGATGTCAGATAATAACCACCCTGTGGTCCCTTTCCTCCTGCCAGCTGTCTCAGTTTGACTTGTCAGTAAAGCAGTTGGACGAGTCGTAGGCTGACTAGTTTTCTCCTAAATGTCTGAGTCATATTTTAAGCATGTTGGGATCTGTTCTCCTTAATTTAATTACTTAAATCACACCTGCAGTAATACTGTTCCTGTGCTGGGAAAGCTATCCACTCTCATTAGGCAAACTTGACCCAACAAGTTGCATTTTGAGAGGCCTCTGCAGGCTCTGAGCACTTCAGGAATTGGTCTCTGGTCTCTTTTTTTTTTTTTTTTTGTTTTCCCTCTTCTAGATTTTCATTAGGGAGTCAAATGTTTTCTTGCATTTGACATTGAAATTCACAGGATTTAGACCACAGTGTCTTGTTCATCTCTGTTTAAAAACTTTTTTTCCTTGTTTCCAGAAATTAGCCCAGCAGAGGAAGAACCAGTATGACCTCCTGAGGCAGCGCATCGAGAGGGAGAAGGCCATGTTTGTCATCTCCCAGAAAATCCAGACACGCAAGGATCTTCTGGTGAGGGATTTGCTTCTGCTTCTCCAGATCTGTTCTGTTCAGCTCACTAGGTCTGGTATTGTGTGTGTTGTGTTTGTTTCTTCATTCTGGTTTTATAGTGACACCTGCAGATAACTCCTAAAGATAAGTAATCCTCTTTAATATGGAAAAAGCAAGGAGATGAAGCATTTCAGTAAATTATATCTGCTTGTCAGCAAGGACAAAGACTCAGCTGTAAAATGGTGCTCACAAGGAGCCCAGAGTAGTGCCACTAGGAGTCAGAAGCAGGGAACCATTTCTGTAAGTTAAGAGAAAGTCTTAAAAATCCAAATGACCACAGAAATTACTTGTCTCAATGGGACTCCTGTTCTCTGGTGCTTGTGAGCAAAGCAGATTGTCTCTGACAGCCTGAAGGGGAAAAGAGCAGATAAAATTATAATTTAGTGACCGTTTTTCTTTTATGGTTGGTCCCAGACAGGGACTCTGATTTGTGTGGGTGGAAGCTTTTCTCCATGCATGGCAGCAAATATTTCTACTTGTTCTTTTTTTTTCCAGGACAAAACTCATAAAGTGAAGGTGAAGAAAGAAACAACGACTGGACCAGCTATTTACAAATTCAAGTTTCAGAGGAAACGTTAGCCATTTCATGGGATAATTGTTACGGTCTCTGCTCAGGAAGGAGGAGCCATCTCCCTTGGAGAAAGGCTGGTGCAGCCTCCTTTTGACTGCAGCTCAGCACTTTGTTGAAACAAATCACTGTGGGACAGTGGTAGCCATCTGTGTGTTTGTTCTGATTAACTGATTAATAAATCAGAGTTTGTTCTTTTGATATTTACAGTGGGAAGCCATGAGGTTTGCCTAAGTGTCCTGGTAAGATGCAGCATGAACAATCAGTGAGCAGTTGAGGTCACAGTGGAACTTTGGGGTGGGTTAAGGGACAGGGACTTGGGGATTGTTGTCCCTGGGGCTGAGCAGGACCTGGCCAAGCCCATGAGAGCGGAGCTCAACTTTTTCAGCTGCCTTTTCAAGCAGCTTAAAGGTGAATTACTCTAGTTATTTCCCCCAATGCCTCTCATTTCCTATTTGCACCATTCCCCTGTGTGCTTTTCCTCCAGAGCTGCTTCAGTTCAAACTGAAGCAGTGCCAAAACTCTGTGTAAGGGGAGAAACACAGCACCAAGTGTGGGCCAGGAGTTTGTCCTCTGGCTTTTCCTTGGGCCCTTGCACTGCCAGGGCTGGGGGATGTGCAGGCACATCCTGAGTGTCCTGAGCAGCCCAGGCACGTTCAGAGGAGCCTCCGTGTGAACATTCCTTTGCTTATCTCTCCATCTCCTGTCCCTGCCAGCAATAAGCACATGGTCTGCAAGAGGGGGAGAAAAAAAAGATGCTCTTCTCAGGCCCTACCTACTTTGGAGCTTTTCCAGCAGCTCAGTGATGAAACTCGATGTTTTTACCTGCTGAAATGCAGCTTCAGATGCTGTTCCTGCCAGAACAGGAGAATTTTTCAGGGGAGCATCCACAGAGTTCTGCAGAGCTTGGAGTCTGTGCATTTTGTGAGGGCTGGGTGAGCAGGAGGGGAAAACAAAGCCTGAAGTGTGAGAATGGTTTGGTTCACTCAGGAAAACAAAGTCCTGTGTGTGAGAATGGTTTGGTTCGGTTTGGTTTGGTCCAGAGTGCTCAAGCAAAAAGAAACAAAGTCTGTGTAAGAATGGTTTGATTTGGTTCAGTTTGGTTTGCTTGAGTGAAAGGAAAACAAAGCCAGCATGTGAGAATGGTTTGGTTTGGTTCAATTTGATTCTCTTGAGCAAAAAGAAAACGAAGTCCTGTGTGTGAGAATGGGTTTGGTTTGGTTTGGTTTGGTTTGGTTTGGTTTGGTTTGGTTTGCTAGAAACCAAACAGGAAAGCAAAGCCAGCATGTGAGAATGGTTTGGTTTGGTTCAGTTTGGTTTGCTTGAGCAAAAGGAAAACAAAGTCCTGTGTGTGAGAATGTTTTCCTGTTCAGTTCCTAGCAAACTGAACCGACCCAAAGTCCTGTGTGTGAGAATGGTTTGGTTTGTTTGGTTCGCTTGAGTGAAAGGAAAACTTAAATCCTGCATGTGAGAACGGTTCAGTTTGCTAGAAACTGAAGAGGAAAACAAAGTCCTGGGTGTGAAAATGGTTTGGTTTGGTTTGGTTTGGTTTGGTTTGGTTTGGTTTGGTTTGGTTTGCTAGAGCCAAAGGAAAATAAAGTCCTGTGTGTGAGAACGGTCTGGTCCGGTGTGCTCAAGTGAAAGGAAAGCAAAGTCCCGCGTGTGAGGACGGTTCGGTTTGGTTCTCTTGAGCAAAAATAAAACAAAGCCCGCATGTTAGCACGGTCCGGTCCGGTCCGGTCCGGCTCGGCCCGGTTCGGTTCTCTCGAGCCCAGCCCCGCCGCCTGGGCCGAGCGCGCAGCAGCCGCAGTGCCGGGCGCGGCCCGCAGGGGGCAGCAGCGCCGCGCGGCGGGGCCGGGGCCCGGGGCCCGTCCCGGGCTCGGTTCCGTTCCCGCGGTGTCACCGCGCACCGGGGCCCGCTGGATGCCAGGGAAAGCTCTTTTAGACTAAAGGTTAAATAAAGAAATATTTCATCCTCGCGCTTAATTTTACCTGCATGCAGGGCGCTGCTGCAAAGGGTGGGAGAGAAAAGCCGCAGTTCTGCTGGGAGAGCCTCCAGGAATCCTGGAGCAGGATTGAAAAGCAGCGACCTGGCCAGGTCCAGAAACTGCCTGTCCAGCTCTGTCCACTGCAGAGCCAGTGCTGGAATGGGCACAAGCGCTGTTCCCTGGAAGAAAGGAGTCTATTCCCGGTTTTTATGGGATGCACCAGGCAGCTGTGAGGCTTTCTCTGAGCAGGCACTGGCCACGCTGCTTGTCCTGGGCATGGTGGTGTCCCCTGGCACCGGGGAGCTGAGCTGCCAGCCAGGACACACAGTCTGTGATCACAGTCTGGGTCTGGGTAGCAAAAGTTGAGCCTGTTGTGATTTACCTTTCCATGGGAAGCCGTGAATGTTAACAAAGGGAAACCAGAGCACTGTTAATCTGTGATGCTCACATTGAGCAGGCTTCATGCTGGGCCACAAACCCCATAACCTGTGGAGTGGTTTGTCATCCTGTGGCCAGAACAGACTAAAGGAGGTGCCAGCTCTTGTGCACAAACATTTTTCACCTCCTCTTGCCTGCAATGGTGAAGGATTTGGCAGGTGCTGGTCTCTGAACTTGTGTGTTAGCAGACAGGGCTGAGTCACACCTGCTGCCCTGCAGAGCTCTCAGTGGCATCCAGGAAAAAATCCACACCTTCTCAGAGACCTTGCTCTTTGAATCCCAAAGATTTTAGCTTGGCATCCCCATAGTAAAGCACTGAAATGTTTCTGCAAGGATCTGGAAAGAGCCAGTACCTTATAACTGAATCCAAACCCCACAGCACAGGATTTAAAGTGAGACAGGAGTGGGATCTGCCATCCTCTAGCTGGGCCCTCATGGGGAAGGACAGCGAGAAAATGCCCACAGCTATTTTTTGTTTATGATAATTATAGCATCAAAAGCTGAACCAACAGGTTCTTTAGCAAGGAGATTGCCTGCAGCTTGAAAGATACAGATATCAAAATTCCCCAGATTCACAGCTCAGGTTTTAGGTGACTCAATAATATTGTGCCATATAACAATTTGTGTAATTCCTTTTTCAACTCCTGAAGAACTCAATTGATAATGACTGTCTATAAAAGTTAATAGCAGGCTACACTTGCAGGATAATCTCCAGGCAGCTGCAACAATATATTTTACTGGCAGGAGAACCATCAGCAGCCCCTGGGCTTCTCAGCTGAAGGCTCCATTTTCTGAACCTGAACCAGAGTGGAGAGCACAGTGGGGTCCCTGGGGCAGGGGAGCAGGAGCTGGCTTGGCTGGGGAGGCTCTGGATCCTCCAGGACAGGCACTGTGGGGTGGGGTGTCCATCAGTGGGGTGGGGTGTCCATCAGTGGGGTGTCCATCGTTGGGGTGGGTGTCCATCAGTGGGGTGGGTGTGCATCGGTGGGGTCTCCATCACTGGCTGTCCATCAATGGGGTGAGTGTCCATCAGTGGGGTGGGGTGTCCATTATTGGGGTGGGTGTCCCTCAGTGGGATGGGTGTCCATTATTGGGGTGGGTGTCCACCAGTGAGGTGGGGTGTCCATCAGTAGGGTGTCCATCAGTGGCCCTGTGCTGTGGCAGGCAGTGGGACCCCCAATACCTCTGGATCCCCCCAGGACAACCACTGTGGGGTGTCCATCATTGGGGTGGGTGTCCATTAGTGGGATGGGGTGTCCATCATTGGGGTGGGTGTCCATTAGTGGGATGGGTGTCCATCATTGGGGTGTCCATCCATCATTGGGATGAGTGTCTATCAGTGGGATGGGTGTCCATCAGTGGGGTGGAGTGGGGTCTCCATCAGTGGGGTGTCCATCCATCAGTGTACCTGTGCTGTGGCAGCCAGAGGGACCCCAGAGCCTCTGGATCCCCCAGGACAGCCACTGGGGTATCCATCAGTTGGGTGGGTGTCCCTCAGTGTGGTGGGTCTCCATCAGTGTCCCTGTGCTGTGGTGGCCAGAGGGACCCCCAGCACCTCAGGAGCCCCCAGGTTGTGCTCTTTGAACACAGGAGAGCTTGGTGCCCCCCGTGCCCCTGCTCACAGCGCTGCCCTGTGTGTCACCACCTGCTCTCCCCACACCTCTGGGTGATGCCACTGCTCACCCCCAGGTGCTGCCAGCCCAGGGCACCGTGTGGAGCTGCTGCAGGTGTCTCCAGCTGCAGGACTGGCTGCCCTGGCCCTGCTGCTCCCCAGCATCCTCCAGCCAGGTTCAGCTGAGGTGCCTTGCCCAAGGGCACCGAGGAGAAAAGGGTGGTGAAGTTCCTCCGCTCAAGCCTGAGCAGCTTCACAGCAGGGAGTTGAAAGAGCAGAATGTAAATCAGGAATGACTAATTGCTGCTCAGCATGGCTGCCCTGAACCTCTCTGCTCCACAGCTCCTTGGCCACTTGGACCTTTCCCCTCTTGATTAGGAGCAACACAGGTGATGTCTGGGGAGAGCCTGGGCACTGGGTGCAGCCACACCTGGGCACAGCCACCCATTTCCCTCCTAACAAACCATTCCTCTACAAATTCCACCACAGAAGGTTTAAAATGAGTAAATACCTGCTGCTGCTGCTTCTGTTGGGAGCTGCCAGGCATCAAGAGTGAAGCCAGGGCTGGGTGAGGTGAAAGCAGCAAATATTTGCTTTGCTGTCTCACAGTCCTGGACCTGCAGCCGCTAGTGCCTGGAGAGAGCCCAGGTGAGCAGAGTTGCTCCAAGCAGGCAGGAGCCCATGATTTAGTGAGAACTATTCCCAGGATGTCCCTGCCTTGGCAGAGCTGGAGCCTGCAATAGTGAATTAGTGCATGCAGATCATCATTTACTGAAGCACAAGCCCCGGTGCACCTTTCTAGGGAAGCACTAATTTATTATGCATTGTTATTAGCTGCAGCAGGGCCTTCATTAGAGCTGGAGTTAAGGTCTGTTTTGGCTGCCTCATCAGCATCAGTGAACTGCGTCCCTGCGAGGTTTGATACAATTTAATTAACCTAATTAAAAGCTCTGATTGCAGAGATGATTGGGGTAGAGCCAGCAGCAACTGCATATTTATAACGAGCTAGAAGGTGTGGGACTGGAGCCAAATGATATGCATCTCTAATGAGCTGGTGCTATTGAAGTGTGGATTTGGAACACTAACATTTATTTTTGGCAACAATGGCCAGTTTATCTTCGTGATAGAAACGATCAGGGCTTGATTGGGTGTAGCAGGCAGCTCAGCACTCTGCTGCTCCCCGGCCTTCTCCACACCACTGGCAGGCACACAGGGGCACCCACAGCTCTCCCCCAGCCCTTCCTCTGCAGGCACAGCCCCAGCCCCACTGAGCAGCCCCAGTGAGCCCTGGAAACGCCAGCAAATTCCCCTTCCCCAGCCACCACTGCCTCCAGCTCCACCTTCACTCTCTCCCAGATCTGCTCTGTCAGAACCCAGGAAATTCCTCTGAATGCCCTGGATGGTTCAAAACCCCTGCCCAGGCGGCTCAGAGACCTTGGCACAGAGCCCCAGACCCCTGTGTGCCTTTGATTTAGCCCTTGGAAAAAACAATTACCAACTTTATATGAAGAATTGCAAGCCATGAAAGTTTAAGCAGAATGATAGTGAATTTATCACAGGGTGAAAAATAGATTTTTGGGGTTTTTAGAATGGGAGTTCAGGAGGGAAGATGGAGGAATATGGGCATGTCCACCTTTTCTCCTTCTTCTTCTTGGCCTCCATCTTCTGCTGTGATGGTGGCACTTCTGGATTGGTTTAGAATGCAGGCAGACTATCTAACATAGGTGATAGGTATTGGAAAATTATTGTAGATAAAGTACATATAGTTCATAGTATAAAAAACTAACACCACCCCAAGGGCTGGAAACAATTACCAGCTTTGTGTGAGGAGTTACAAGCCACAGGAGTTTGAATAAAATGATAGTGAATTAATCACTATCACAGGGTGAAAATGTGGAATTCTGGGGTTTTTAGAATGGGGATTCAGGGGGCAAGATGGAGGAATCTGGGACTGTCCAGCCTTTCTCCTTCTTCTTCTTCTTCTGCTGTGATGGTGGCACTTTTAGATTGGTTTAGAGTAGAAGCTCACTGTCTAACATAGGTGATAGGTATTGGGAAGTAATTGTAAATATTGTACATGTGGTTTCTAGTATAAAAAGATAACACCAGAGTGCCTCTGTCTGACCTGCTGAATGGACCTCGGCATGTCAGGAGAAAGAATTTTATAGATAAGAAGCAATAAACAACTTTGAGAATGAGAACTGAAGAGCTCTGACTCCTTCTTTGACCGCTGGGCTGCGAAAAGAGACTTCTAAAAATATTTTGGGGTCACTGTGAGCAGCTAAAGCCCTGAGACTGCCCCACAGCCAGGCTGGGCTCCTGGTGCATGTAACCCACCTTAGTTATTCCTCCAGGTATCAAACCCTTCATGCCCTAATCTGCTGGGCACCTGGCACAGATAACACAACGAGTGCCCAGATAACACAGAGCAGCCTGGAGCAGAGATCAACCCCAGCTCTGGGGCTCCAGGGCTGCTGCAGTGGAGCACCAGCACCTGCCCCTGGCTGACCCACAGCACCAGAACCTCCTGCCCTCCTGTTTAGTGCCGGAGAGGCTGCCAGCCCCTCATCCCCAGCAGCTGTGTCAGAACAAGGGGATTCCTGGCAGCCCAGGCCAGGGAACCCCCATTTCTGGGCTGCAGGAGTTCATCTCACAGCTCTCACCCCCTTTTCTCTCCTCATTTCAAGGCTGCATGGTGCTAAAGAGGACTCAGGGGTGCAGCGCACCCAGCTGCAGCACTGGGATGTCCCAGGCGCGCTCAGCAGCCAAGGAACAGCAGCCAGTCTGCTGAGCTACTTGGAAAATTTGATCCATGCTAATTATGCTGAAAAAAGCTCTTCTGATAATGAGTATGAAATGGAAGCGTAGCTAATACTCATCTCTGAGTGCCATTAATCTTTAAAACTGGAACAATAAGTGAAAACACTGCAGGGCATATGAAGCAAGGTGTGATTCACATCTGCTCCTCCATGGCTGCCTGATTTATTGGCACAAGGCAACTTTCCTGCGCTGTTTCAACAGAGCTGCATTACATAACACCACGGGCTGCCTTGCTCTGCTTGCCTTTTCAATCCAGGCATCTCCTCAGAGCTTTTAGTGATCCTCTTTAGTGATCTTCTGATCTTTTGGTGATCTCCTGTCCTTTCCTGGGACAGAAGGAGCACAGGAGATGAGTCCTCCAAGATCATGACTCTTTACCAGGTCTTGGCCTCTCAGAGATGTTTCTTTCCTCCTGGCCTTGACAGCTGCTGCGGCAGCAGGGACGTGGCCCTCCCATCTGAGTATACTGGGTGTACTGGGTGTACTGGGTATACTGGTGGGGCAGGGCTGCTCTGGACAGCCAAATGGGCTGGAGGGGGATGGAACAGGAGGATGGAGGCTCCCTCTCCATCCCTGCTGTTGCAGCAGGGCTGTGGCTCTCCAGTCTGGGTGTACTGGGTATACTGGTGGGACAGGGCAGCAGAGGCTCCCAGGGCTGCTCTGTGCAGCCAAGGGGGCTGGAGTGGGGATAGAACAGGGGGAGGGAGGCTCCCTCTCCATCCCAGCTGTGGCAGCAAGGATGTGGCTCTGCAATCTGGGTACACTGGGTATACTGGGTGTACTGGTGGGACAGGGCAGCAGAGGCTTCCAGGGCTGCTCTGTGCAGCCAGGGGGGCTGGGGAGGAATGGAACAGGGGGATGGAGGCTCCCTCTCCATCCCTCTCCATGCCTGCTGCCACAGCAGGGACGTGGCTCTCCAGTCTGGATGTACTGAGTATATGGGGTGTACTGGGTGTACTGGTGGGGAGGGCAGCAGGAACTCCCAGGGCTGCTCTGTGCAGCCAAGGAGGCTGGGGCAGATGGAAACAGGGGGATGGAGGCTCCCTCTCCATCCCTGCTGCGGCAGCACGGATGTGTTTCTCCAGTCTGGGTGTACTGGGTATACTGGGTGTATTGGGTATACTGGTGTACTGGTGGGACAGGGCAGCAGAGGCTCCCAGGGCTGCTCCGTGCAGCCAAGGGGGCTGGAGAGGGGATAGAACAGGGGGATGAGGCTCCCTCTTCATCCCTGCTGTGGCAGCAGGGATGTGGCTCTGCAGCCTGGATGTACTGGGTGTACTGGGTGTACTGGGTGTACTGGGTGTACTGGTGGGGCAGGGCTGCTCTGTGCAGCCAGGGGGGTTGGAGGGGGATGGAACAGGGGGCTGAGGCTCCCTCTCCATCCCTGCTGTGATGGTCCTTGCAGGGGAGCAGCACTGGGGTTCCTGTGCTCCCCTGCCCTGCACACACGCTCTGTGCTGAGCCCAGGCTCCCCACGACCTCTGCCACTCGCACAGATGCATCGAGCTCACTTTTGATGCCTTTTATTTTCAAATAGCTCTCTCTGGGGGACTTAGTATCTTTTATTTAAATGGTGGGTTTGCTGAAGTGACCTTTTGGCTGGCTCTGAGGAGAGATGGGGAGCTGCAGTCCCAGCAACACTGCTGACCCTGTGGCTTTGAACAAGTTCAAAGCATCTTCTGCCTTTTGGCCATACCCCTCAGTAGTGCCTTTGCATGGATTTTTCTCCCACACTCCTGAAAAGACATCATCAGAGACATTTCCCCTCATGGGCTCTTTAATATTTACAATGACTTTGTGAATAGATAATATATTCCACCTTTTTTTTTTTTTTTGCTTTTTTTTAGCCTTTTAAAAGCACATGCTCCTTGTGCAGCTGGAGGAGGAAGCTGAGTGCTGGCTGCCTTTGAGGCTGGCAGGACAAACAGACCTGGGGGAGATGAGGGTTGCTCTGAGCCTTGCTCACTGCAGCTCCTGGGGCACCCACAGACCTGGGGTGGCCCTGCTGAGTCTCAGAACTCAAAAATCCTCAGAACTTTCCTCCCTGCACTGACTAAGCCCAGAGCTGATCGTCTTGGTAGCTGCAAGACAATCCAAATGCAAAACAAAATGCTTCTAAAAACTGTCCCACAGATTGCCAAGCATCTCATAAAGCCTGGCCATGGGCTTAAGTACATCAAAATCATGTGGATGCCTTTTGTCAAAATGGTTCTAAGGCAGGAAGGCAGCGAGCAGCTTCCAACCCAGAAGTGTCACAGATGCACTCGGGAATGCTTGTCCATAATTTTGTTTATTCCAGCCTGCAAGTCCAGGAGGGACTGTCAGATCCTGTGTTCTGATCCTTCTCTGTGCTGCCATCACTGCACTTCACTCAGGGAGCCAGGACCGAGTCCAGCAGCTCCAGCTGGGTTTGGGGTTGTCAGTGCTGAGGAGCCTCAGGAGGGAAGGAGGGCACAGAAGGGGAAAGGTGCCCTGGTGCTGCCAAGAGCTGGACTGTGATCTCTGGGGCAGGGGGAGACAAGAACTCCCTGATCCTTGGCTTTTTCACTAGGACATAAACTTCTCCCTTGCCTCAGACCTGGTGGATGTATAAATACAGACAGATGTGAGCAGAGCAGAGCCAGAAATGTCAGTGGAGGCTTCGTGGTGGGTGAGAGGACCCTGAGCAAGGTGCAGCCTCCTGCAGCAGCCAAACACAGCAGGCCAGGTGTTCTTTAGGGCAAAAATCCTCCTTGGCCTGCAGAGATGACAGGGCTGGTGTTGAGGCATCTCGGGTTTTGGTTGTTCATTGCTGCCCCGAGATGTGCAGGATGTCTCTGCTCCGGCCCGCGCAACTGAAGAACGAGTCTGGACTCTTCACTTTTCGGTCTTGAGGTTGTTTATTAATTCTTATCCATAAAATTTTCTTTCTTCCCAACTGAGATCTGCTCAGCAGGGCAGCCACAGGCACTCTGTGTTGTCCTTTTATACTACAAACTACGTATAACATATTTACACTTAATTCCCAATCCCCATCACCTATGTTAGACAGTGCACTTCTGCTCTAAACCAATCCCAAAGTGCCAACATCACTGCAGAAAATGGAGACCAAGAAGAAGAAGAAGGGCTGGACACACCCTGATTCCTCCATCTTGTCCCCATAACCCCCACACCAAAAATCCTAAAATCTACATTTTCACCCTGTGATCATTTTATTATTACACTATTCAAACCTGTGTGACTTTCAGGTCCTCATACAAAGCTGGCAACTTGCTCCAGGGGTCATAATCAAATCCCCAGGTGTTCTGGGCTGTGTGCCAGGGTCTCTGAGCCTCCCAGCAGGGTCCCAGCAATTCTGGACACCCAGAGGGATGCGCTGAGTTCTGACAAGGATGATGCTCAGGGGGTCTCCTCCAGGCTGAGGTACCCCCTAAGTTTTCTAGCCATGGTAAGGCTGGTGAGGCGCACAACTGTGCAGAGGGGCACATATTTTCCAGTCCATGTTGCCCTAACAAACAAATAAATGTCCTGGGACACAGACAATAATGTTTTTATGAGACTCTAAATTCTAAACTGAAATGCTCTTTGTAGCGGACTAATAGCCAACACGTGTCCCTTCATCTCATGCTGAACTTTTGTGGTCTCGCAGGGGTAAAAAAGGCCCTGGTGAACATTCACACTGAGCACTTTGTTCTCACAGATTTGTAGAGCAAAGAGAATAATGCATTGAGGCTCTCAGCCCGTGCCAGTTTGGCTTCATTTGTCCTTCTGAACTTGCCCTGAGAGATAATGTTTCCTTCTAATCTGCTGCCGTCCACCTACAGCAGGCACTGAGTGAATAACTCTCCCAAACAAGCCTTTATTCTTAAAACTCTGCCTGCTCCTAACCCTTTCTCCCCCTTACAGAGTGATTGTTGTGCTCATGACATGCAAACAGCCCGAGCTGTGCCCCAGCCCACACTGGTGTGGCCACACAAACGGGGCTCAGGCCCTGCTGCTTGCAGAAAATGCTTTCAGAAAATATTTTCAGAAAATGCTTGCAGAAAATGCTGCTCTTTTGGCATTATCTGAAAAAATGTGCACCAGGATGATCCCTCCTAGCCCGCCAGGTGCAGAGGCTTCACAGAAATCTTCCAAGGAGTGAAGCTTTTCTCTCCACACATGATAATAAATTACTGTTGCCCTCCTATAGGAAGGAAAAGGAAGCAAGACATCTGAGTCTCTGGTTAATGAGACAAATATTTCCCATTCTTTTCAGTTCAGGTGCTTATGTCACCCCTTCACAATGATATTTTAATAAGCCTTTGTAAGCTCTACAAATTGCCCTTTATATCTGCAGGGGGAGGGAAGCTCCAGGGGATGAGCAATGTGTACATTGAAAACACGAGAAAAGCTTTATCTAGCTCCTGGAAATCACTCTCCAGAGACATCTGGAATGGGTGCCCCTCTGAAAACATCTAGGGGAGAGGTATTAGTAATTTTAATATTATATTATTTATAGTATTAGTTTTATTTACATGAAGATATTATTTATATTATTCATTATTATATTATTTTTTATTATTCAGTAAATTTAAAATTATATAATATTTATATTATTCACTAAATTAAATATTATATCATTACATTATGTATATTAGCTTTATTTATAGAAATATCATATTATTTGTATTATTAGTTATTATATAATATTTTAATATTATTTATTAATCTTAATGTTATAACATTATACTATATTTTTAGTTTCATTTATATAAATATTATATTGTTTATATTATTAGTTATATTGTATTATTTATATTATCAGCAATTGTAATATATTATTAATATTATTACCTTTATTTATAGAAATATAATATTATTTGTATTATTAGTTATTATATAATTTGTATTATTCAGTAATTTAAATATTATTATTTTATATGTATGGCATACTTATATTATATATTTATATTATATTAATATAGAATAAAAATAAAATAGAAAAATATATATTATATTATATTAATTATATTATATTATATTATATTATATTATATTATATTATATTGTATTATATTATATTATATTATATTATATTATATTATATTATATTATATTATATTGTATTATATTTTAAAGTGCTGGCTTCATGGTGCCTTTCAAACAGGACCAAGCTGAGGTCACCCCCCCATGCTCAGGGACTGACAGGCAGCTTTTTTCCTTTGTTCCTAACCCCACTCCTGAGCTTAGGAGACAGCCAAGGGTCACCCTCTGATACCTCCCAGAAGGCTGCAGGGACAAAAGCTGCAACTGCACTGCTCTGAACCCAGGAGCTGCCTGGCACAGGGCTGCTGGGAGAGGGGAGGCTGCAGAAAGCATTGCTCAGTGCCAGGGGATGGGTTGGAGTGACATCTGTCTGGCTGGGGGTGTCACAGGGCTGGAGGTGCCTCAGGGCTGGGGTGTCACAGGGCACATGCCAGCACTCACTGCCAGGTGTTGGGTTGGTTTGCAGTGACACTGTCTGGCTGGGAATGTCACAGGGCACATGCCAGTGCTCAGGTGTGGCACAACTCTAAACCTTGGGGTTGGCTGGCACAGGGCTCCTGTGAGAAGGGAAGCTGCAGCAAGTTGCTCAGTGCTAGGGGATGGGTTGGTTTGGAGTGACACCTGTCTGGCTGGGGGTGTCACAGGCTGGGGTGGCACAGGGCTGGGGGTGTCACAGAGCACATGCCAGCACTCAGTGCCAGGGGATGGTTGGTTTGCAGTGACACCTGTCTGGCTGGGGGTGTCACAGGCTGGGGTGGCACAGGGCTGGGGGTGTCACAGAGCACATGCCAGCACTCAGTGCCAGGGGATGGTTGGTTTGCAGTGACACCTGTCTGGCTGGGGGTGTCACAGGCTGGGGTGGCACAGGGCTGGGGGTGTCACAGAGCACATGCCAGCACTCAGTGCCAGGGGATGGTTGGTTTGCAGTGACACCTGTCTGGCTGGGGGTGTCACAGGGCTGTGGGTGTCACAGGGCACATGCCAGCACTCACTGCCAGGTGTTGGGTTGGTTTGCAGTGACACCTGTCTAGTTGTAGTGTCACAGGGCTGTGGGTGTCACAGGGCACATGCCAGTGCTCAGGTGTGGCACGGCTCTAAACCTTGGAGCTGGCTGGCGCAGTGTTGCTGTGAGGGGAGCTGCAGCCAGCCTTGCTTAGTGCCAGGGGATGGCTGGTTTGCAGTGACACTGTCTGGCTGGGGTGTCTCAGGGCTGGGGTGTCACAGGGCACATGCCAGCACTGAGTGCCAGGTGTTGGGTTGGTTTGCAGTGACACTGTCTGGCTGGGGATGTCACAGGGCACATGCCATTGTTCAGGTATGGCACAACTCTAAACCTGGCACAGGGCTCCTGTGAGAAAGGGAGGCTGCAGCAAGTTGCTCAGTGCTAGGGGATGGGCTGGTTTGGAGTGACACCTGTCTGGCTGGGGGTGTCACAGGGCTGGGGTGTCACAGGGCACATGTCAGCACTCAGTGCCAGGTGTTGGGTTGGTTTGCAGTGACACTGTCTGGCTGGGGGTGTCACAGGGCACATGCCAGCGCTCAGGTGTGGCACAGGGCACACCCCCACAGGTGCAGGTGAGCTCCCACGTGTGCATGTGAGTGTCAGGAGCAGCATGCACAGGAATTGAGGTGTGCTGCATGCAAGCTGTGTGGGCTGCTCCCAGACTAGCCCGAGCATGGCAGGGGGATTTCTCTCCAGGAAATGGGAGGAAGAATCCCTTTCACATGCAGGCTCACACAGCAGCGTGTGCATGCAAAACCAGGCAGGTATCTGCTGTGCATATTGCCCCAGTGTGGGGGCAAACCCTGCTCAGAGAAGGAGAAAAACCAAAGAGACGCTGAGAGAGGCTGGGATTGTCCAGCCTGAGCCCTACACAGCCCCAAACCCTTCTCCCCATCCCCATGGCTCAGCCCCTGCCCCATTCCCAGGGCTCCTGAGCCCCCAGCTGCGCAGCCAGAGTGCAGAACCTGTCACTGCCACATCTTCTGAATAATCCCCTTGTGCAGGATTCTTCTCCTGGGAAGCTGAGAAGCCTCAGAGAAAAAGGAAAAACAATATTATCCCATTTGTTTGGCTGCTTTGGAATGTGGTTGGAGATTGTTTATCCAACATGTGGGTTGTTTTTACTTAATGACCAATCACCATCAGCTGTGTTGGACTGAGCCAGCAGCAAAAATGGGAATTTCTGAGTGCCTGAAGCCCAAATTTGGCACAAAAAATGGGAATTGGGTACCAAAAATGAGAATTTCTGAGTGCCTGAAGCCCCAAGTCACAAGTTTTGCATGAGTATCTTGTTAAACCTTCTGTAGGTATCCTATCTCTATTCTTTAGTATAGTTTTAGTACAGCATTCCATAATATAATATAATATAATATAATATAATATAATATAATATAATATAATAATGCATTATTATTTTATAAATAATATAATTTAAAAATTATAAATTTATATTTATAATTTTATAAATTATAATATATAAAATAATAATAGATAATAAATTATAATATATAATAATAAAATGTATAATTGTATAAATGATGAATTTATATTATTTATATATAATATGAATATATAATGCCTATATAATTATAGACATTATATATATTATTAATATAATGTAATACTATATTTTAATAATATAATATATTATTTTATTATTTTAATATTATAATACTATTATATAAAAATATAGAATAATAATAAATTAGCCTTCTAAGAACATGGAATGAGATTTATCAATTCTTCCTTCATCCTGGGCACCCCGAAAATACCCCACAGATCCCCCCACAGGACAGAGTGTTCTGGGAGAGCAGAGCTCAGAGAGCCCAAGCAGGAATTGCAGATCCTTTGTGTCTCATGATCCTGGGCTCCTGCCAAATTCCTCTGCACCCACTGCCTCCATTAAATGCATCAATCACTTCTTGGCAGCCCAAGCCCCAGAGAAGAGTTGAGAGGCAACTTCAGGCAGTTCAGCTGCTTTCATTAAAAGGTAAAAATACACGCTGAGCAGGAGCTGGGAGCAGGGCTGAGCTCTGTGTGCACAGAACCCTCCCTGCTGAGGAACAGCAGAGGCAGCAACAGCAGAGCTCCCCATGGTCACAGGCTCTGCCAGGCTGTGCCATCCCCACCGTGGCCAGCGCAGATCCCTGCTTGTGGATTTTGGTCTTTTTGGTGGCTGGGAAAGCAGAGGGAGAGCACCAAGGTGCAGGGGATGCATGGGTGCCCCTGCATGGCTGCTCTGGGGTGTGATGTGGTTTGATGATTTTGGCTGGGACCCACTTAATCCCTGCACCTGTAGAGACAGGAGCAGACCCTTTGCCCCAAGAGATTAAACAGAAAGGATCTTCAATTTGTCCTGTTCTCAGGGTTTCTGATTAAAACAGGGGCGTTTTCTTTCAGTTTCACCTGTGTTATTTGAAAAATGCCTAAAAATTGGTGGATTGGGTTCTGCAACAGAGCCGTTCAAAAAATTAAAAACATACAAAGCTTTGTTCAGCCTCATCTGTGGTGTGATAGTTGAACAAAAACTCCCCCATTCTGTTGACCCCGACCTGGGGCAGCTCCTGGAGGCAGCAAAAGGCTGGGGCACACCTGGGACAGAAATCTGGGGGTGGTGATCCCTGGGGAGGAGCTGGGGGCTCATTCCCCACCTCAGATAATGGCTGGGGAGCTCAGGTCCCATTTCAGACAGTGGTTGGGGTGCTGGGGGGCTCATTCCCCACCTCAAACAGTGCCTGGACGTTCATTCCCCATCTCAGACAGTGACTGGGGGTTCATTCCCCACCTCAGATAGGGCCCAGGTTCCGTTCCCCACCTCAGACAGTGGGGAATGAACACCTTAAACAAAAGTTGCTCTTTTCAATTTTTTTTCTTGTTTCTTCACTTGTAGTTTAATACAACAGTTTCATAAATTTCCCCCCATGTGTATGAGTTGGTCCTCAGTAGCTCCCATTGGTGCTTTTGGTTTGAGAAAAGGTTTCACAGCCTTTTCTCTGCCCTCAAAGCCCCTGGTAAGGGGACAGGCATGGTGATCACTGCAAAATGGGAATGAGTTGGAAAAATTTGGGTCTAAGGAGAAAAACTGGGAATAGTGGTTAGCATAGGTCTGTACCCGACCTGACCAGGCTGGGAGGTCCCACCAAAGCTGCTGTGACCTGAATGGAACTCCTGGCTCAGCAGAAATTGTCTGTGTTGCCATTGAATTTGCCTTTTTATGGCTTTTGACCGAAATATTTCAGTGGACACATCTGTCTGCTGCATGGAAGCATGACAGATGTCATTCCCCACCCTCAGACAGTGCCCAGGGTGCTGGGGGGACAGGTGGCCCTGCCCCAGGGTGGCACCTGGGCTGCTGTGACACTGCTGGCAGCAGGGAGCAGCAGGGAACTTGGGAATGGAAGGGAAAGTCCAGGTGAGTCAAATATTCCTGGCACAGAGCACAGGGAGAGGGAGAGGGAGAGGAGAAGGGAAGAGAAGAGAAGAGAAGAGAAGAGAAGAGAAGAGAAGAGAAGAGAAGAGAAGAGAAGAGAAGAGAAGAGAAGAGAAGAGAAGAGAAGAGAAGAGAAGAGAAGAGAAGAGACGGGGAGGCACAGGCAGAGAACCTTGGAGCTCAGGAGTGGGGATGAGGGGCCTGGGGACACGTCAGAAGTGGTCACTGGAGGAAGGTGGCTCCAGGGATGGTGAGGAGAGCAGTCACACACACACTGTGGTGTCCAGAGAGGCTCTCCCTGCCAGGAGCTGCCCTGCTCAGGCCACTGTACCTGCTTGGCCACATCTCGGGGCTCCTGAGAGCCACTGCATGCCTGTGCCTCTCCTGTTCAGGCAGCTCTGTGTCCCTGCCTGTGCTCTGCTCCTTCCTTCCGTTGCTTTGATCTGCACTCCAAGGGTTCACTGTTCAAAATTAATGTTTCATGGATGTTGCTGCCCATGGATTGAAAAATGGCTTTTTCTTTTCCCCCAGGTGGTGCCTCACACCAACTCCTGAAGGACTGTTCTGCTCCAAGTTAAAAACACAGGCCAAAGCCTCTGGTGTTCCTCATGCCTTGGTTTAGGGCAGGACGGGACCTGCTCCTGCTCCTGCCCTGCAGAGCTGTGCTGGAGGGGGAGCTGGGACCTCATCGTGGTGCCCAGGCCATCCCAGCAGGCTCTGCCAGTCCCAGAGCAGCCCTGCCCTCCTGCCTGGCCCCACCTGCTCCTCCAGGGCTCCGCAGGGCTCACCTGTGCTCACCTGTGCTGCCTCCTCTGTGTCAGTGAGAAAGGGGCCATGGACAGACTCATCCTGGGGGCTCATTCCCTGACATGAGCAGAAAGTCCAGGTGCAGGGTGCCCTCCATGCCCTCCCAAAGGGGATTTCTGTCCAGGTTTCCCCACTCCCAGGTTCCCCACTCTGTCCCAGCAGGTGACAGAGTTGTGAGCAGCACCCTGTGTCCCCTCACAGACAGCATGCACAGGTGGTGCCATGCTGGGAAAGATGAATGCTTGACAAGAAAGTCTCACAGATGGTGTGTGCTTAGCAGAAAGATTTTTAAATGTAGAGTCTGATGAAGGAATAGAAATGGAAGCAAGTTTTGATATAGAAAAAACTGAGCCAGTCTTACTGGGTAACCAAGGAAGCAAAGGGTGTGTTAGTCAGAAGGGGTTTTTATGGCTTAGAGCAAAAGATAAACCCACCCCAAACAAGAAGATGTTTTTACCAAGCAGAAAGATAGCACAGGCAAACAAGTCAGCAAAGCTGCAAGTAGAAAAAAGCTCTCAGAATTTTCTGCATGAAAACTGAAAACCAACTTCTAGCATAAACTGTAATGTACTGACTTTTAGTGATTGGAGAACAGTAACATGAATATGGTAATTACAGTAGTTATGATAGGCTATAGATAAAAGTTAAGGTATAGATTGGTTCTGCTGTATTAAGATGCTAAGGAAGGAAAAGTGTAGAATGCATTGTAACCAAAACCAAAGGGTCTCCAGGCCTCCTGCAGCTGGAGCTGACAGCTGTGGGCACAGGCTCTGTCACCCACAACCCTGGACTGCTGTAACCTCTTGGATGGACTAAACTGCATTTTGGAGAGCAGCCTGGAGTCCCACATCTCCCATTCAGGTTCTTACAGTGCCAGGGGCTGTCGGGGGTCCTGCCCCCTCCCTATGGCCTCTCCCTGTCTGGGTGCAGTGCCTGGGCCAGGTGCTGAGCCCGGGGCAGGTTCACAGCCTGGGAAAGGCCCTCTCTCCTCGCTGCTGTCCTGCTGGGTGCTGGGGAGGGCAGGGATGCAGCGCCTGGGGCAGCAGGGTGGGTGCAGCAGGAAGTCAGGCTTGCCAAGCTGGGTGTGCAGCATGTGGGGATGCTTGTCTGGGCTCCCAAAGCATTTTCCAAAGGCTTTAATTACAGTGATTTATATGGCAAAAAGTGTGGGGGCGAGAGCTTGGGAAAGGCATTAGCAGGTTTGTTCTGAGGGCTCTAATCAGAGCAGGGATGGGGAGAGGGAGGGACAGCACTGGGGCTCCTTGAACTGCGGCGTCAGGACAGCTTTGGAGGATGCAAAACTCCCCAGCTGTGCCAGGGATGTGCTGAGGGCACCCCTGAGGCCCTTATGCTGCTCTGGGAACAGCCCTGGCACCAGGAGTGCCACCAGATGTCCTGGCACTGCTCCCCAGCCCAGTTTGAGGCTCTGGGCCTTCATCAGCCCCACACAGCTCCAGCTCCACAGATGAACATGGCACACAAATGTCTGTGCTGCAGCCACGAGAAAATGATCAACAATTCAACAGCAGCTTGGTGTTCTTATTGGTGTTACCTTGAAAATTAATAACCTTGTCTATAAATATATAAATATTGTATAAATATGATATAAATATTATATAATTTAGATTGTTGGTTATTGTATTATATTTATATTTATTATATAATATCTTTATTTATTTATATAAATATTATATAATATTTATATTATTTAGTAATTTTAATATTATATGATCATATTACTTATATTATTGTCTGGGGGTTTTATTGGGAAAACATTGTTCTCAAATGCCCAGAGAAGCACATTCACAGTTCCCACAGATGAAGGGAAATGTGGACACTCACAGGACACACAGAGATGAAGGGACAGGGACAGCAGGTCCCCCAAGCCCAGCAGCCAGGGGAGCACCAGAGGGCATCAGTGCTTGGTCTGAAATCTCAGCCTGCCTTGCTCTGAGCACTCCATCACTCCTGCAGCAGGGAAAGTGAGAGAATGCTGGGCTGCTGTCACCCTGGTGGCACCAGGCAGGCCACGGGCACAGAGAGGGGCTGCTGGGCTGAGCCTGGCACTGCAGCACGGCCCTGATCCCCTGAGCCACCGTGGGGTGCAGCCCTGGCAGCGTGGCCACAGCACATGTCACTGCTGCAATGCCACTTTTGGGCCTGTTTTCTGGTAAATAACCTTTTGCTGTCCTTTTTGACAGTGATGTTTGTTGATGTGTGACATCCCTCACAGCCAGGTCTGGCCTCACAGAGCCGTGCTGCCCTGCACACGCCCTGGAGCAGCACAGGCAGCTCTGCTGCTCTCAGATGCCCACAGCCTCCCTCAAGCACTCCCTTCCAGACGTGGCAGGGTGGGAGCTGAGCGTCCTGGTGAGAACAGAGCGAAAAGAGAGCTTTAAATAACCCTGCCCTGGCCCATGGGGCCTGTTCCTGCTGTGGGTCCTCTGCCAGGAGAGCTTCACCCCCAGCTCCTGCCCAGGGCACACAAACCCCTCTGCCCTGCCTGGGGATGATCAAAGCAATCAGAGCTGTGCCCACAGGCTCTGTTTATCCTTTAATTGAGCCCAATTGATTGAGAAGCTGAAAGCAGCCTGGGTTTGGGGTGCTGCAGATGGTGCTGGGAGCAGGGCAGTGTGCTGAGCCCTCAAAAGCAGCAGGGGCAGACACAGCCTTGCTCTCCTGGAGTGTCTCACACCCTACAACGATGGGGAACCAGCAGCAGGGCAGTTCCAGGGGATGTTATTTCATATTTCAAGCCTGCACAACCAAGCTCTTATTCTTGCCCTCGTGCCCTCAGTGGGCAGGCTGTGCTCCCACAGAGATTTCAGGGGAAGGAAGTGTGCATCTGCAGGGTGATGTGGGGGCAGCCTGGCTCTTAAGTGGTCTAACCACGAGCCCACAGTGCTGGGAACAGAGCCCAGGAGAGCTGCTGCCCAAACACAGGCTGCTGTGTGTGAGCAGCTGCAGCCAGGGCTGCTGGGGAACCCGCATCCCCCAGGCAATGCAGTGTCAGAACTCAGTGCATCCCTCTGGGTGTCCAGAGTTGGGGGGCTCAGAGACCCTGGCACACAGCCCAGAACACCTGGGGATTTGATTATGACCCCTGGAGCAAGTTGCCAACTTTGTATGAGGACCTGAAAGTCACAGAGGTTTGAATAGTATAATAATAAAATGATCACAGGGTGAAAATGTAGATTTTAGGATTTTTGGTATGAGAGACAAGATGGAGGAACTTGGGCGTGTCCAGCCTTTCTTCTTCTTCTTCTTGTTCTCCATTTTCTGCAGTGATGTTGGCACTTTGGGATTGGTTTAGAGTAGAAGTGCACTGTCTAACATAGGTGATAGGCATTGGTAATTAAGTGTAAATATGTTATACGTAGTTTGTAGTATAAAAGGACAACACAGAGTGCCTGTGGCTGCCCTGCTGAGCAGACCTCAGTTGGGAAGAAAGAAAATTTTATAGATAAGAATTAATAAACAACCTCAAGAGAGAAAAGTGGATAGTCCAGACTTGTTCTTCAACCATGCAGGCCGGAGCAGAGACATCCTGCACATCTCGGGGCAGCAATTATCAACCAAAACCGGAGAGTGCTGGAGATGCAGGAGCAGCCCTGGGACAGCTGTGCCCCACCAGGGAGCTGGGACAGGCTCTGGGGTCCCTCCAGGTGCAGGAGAAAGGGAGGGAAGCAATGAGGAGCTGCACCTGAGCTGAGAGCACCAGGGGAGCCAGTGAACAGTCCCTGGGTGCAGCTGGCACATCTCCACACCAAATAACAGTACGAGCTCCACAAACTGCTTTTCTGCTGTGCTCCTGACCATGGGATACCACAGGGGTCAGGGATCTCCCCTGGGACTCCGTTTGCAATGCCCCAGCCCAGACATGCTCAGTCTTGGCTCACCTTGCCCTGGTCTTTCTGATCTGATTGTGTTTTCTCAGAATTCAAGACTGGCATCCCTGCAAAAGGCAGTGCCTACTTTATTAACTGTGCTGCTTTCTTGTCCACTAATTAAAGTCAAATTATATCTGATGCACATAACATACTTTGCAGGGAAGGAAACCTCCTTTCCCAATCTGCTCTAGGAAGCAATTTATTTAGCCCACTGAGCTGAAAAGAGTGCAGCCCTGCAAGGAGCCTAGGGATGCTGAGCACCCAGCACACTGGAACTTCTCCTGGGCTCCCCTTTTTAGTTTCATTCCAGGCTAGAGCCTGGAGAGAGGGGAATTTTTATAAAAATTCATTTTTATAAATATTATATTATTAATAATTGTAGTAATTATATAATATTGTTAATATTATTTAATAATTTTAATATTATACTTTATATTATTTGTATTATTAGTTTTATTTATATAAGTATTATATTATTTATATTATTAATTTTATTTATATAAACATATTCACAATATTTGTTATTATTTATATTATCAGTAATTGTAATATAATATTATTATATTATATATATAATTAGTTTTATTGATATAAATATTATGCTATTTATAATATTAGTTACATTATTTATATTATTTAGTAATTTTAATATTTTATTATATTATATTTTGTAATATTAATATAAGCTGTAAATATAAAATATAAATATATAAAATAGATTTATAGAAGAGCAAGGGAGAAATGATCCCAAGGGAGCAGCTGATGGGAAGGTGAGCAGCAGCAGCCGTGGGCTCCTTTTTGGGTCCTTCTGTGTCCTCTGCCACCACACATGCCACCCTTGTGTGCCACCCATGGTTCCCCACCAGGTTTGGCTGCCTGGGGACAGGAGAGGATGAATTTCCTCAGAGTGATGCAGCCTCTGATTGAGGGCACAGCGTGAAGGACACGGGGAGCAGGAACCCAGAGCAGCCCCTCAAAGGGGTGCTAGCAGTGCCAGCTCCCCAGCAGCTCTAAGGGAGCTCCCATAAGTGCCTCAGACCCTCTGGGTTTAGACAGAACCTGTCCCTCTGTCCAGCAGCACTGGCAGGTCCCTTTGTCCCCATTTTATCCCAGATCCTTCTGCCCATGTTTTATCCCATATCCTTTTGCCCACATTTCATCCCAGGTCCTTTTGCCCACATTTTATCCCAGATCCTTTTGCCCACATGCACTAAAATGCAGGTACTGGGTTCCCAGAAAACAGCACCAGTCTCAGCAGGAGCATGTCCCAGGAAAGAGGCTCAGAAGAGAGGGCCCAGCCCCTGCCCTGTGTCCCCTCAGTGAGGCCTCCACTCTCAGATGTTTTTCCTTAGGAGAAAGGTGAAGTTTCTGCAGAAAGACAAGCCCTCCCCTGTGGTCCCTGTGCTGGTGCTGGCAGGAGCCATGTTTGGAGCAATACATCACCAGGGGAAGGTACCTAATGATGTATTGCCCTAATACATCACCATAGCAACAGCACTCTAATGATGTATTATTGTAATGTGCTGCCCAAGTGCCCATTGCTCTGCATGATGTATGGCTGGGGTGGCTGTGCTCTGCCAAGACCAGATGCAGCAGAGCTCTCCTGGCTGCCAACACCTCCAGCAGCATTGCTGCCACTGCATGGGATGCACCACTCTGGGGGTCTCTGGTCACAGTGACCCTAAAATATTTTAAAAAGTCTCTTTTCCCCACCTGGAGCTTGAAGGAGTCAGAGCTCTTCAGTTCCTGGTCTCAAGGTTGTTTATTGTTTCTTATCTACAAAATTTTTTCTCCTGTCCAGCTGAGGTCCGTTCAGCAGGTCAGACAGAGGCGCTCTGGTGTTATCTTTTTATACTAAAAACTATGTGTACAATATTTACAATAACTTCCCAATACCTATCACCTATGTTAGACAGTGAGCTTCTACTCTAAACCAATCTAAAAGTGCCAAAATCACAGCAGAAGATGGAGGCCAAGAAGAAGAAGGAGAAAGGCTGGACACACCCAGATTCCTCCATCTTGCCCCCTGAACCCCCATTCTAAAAACTCCAAAAATCTATTTTTTCACCCTGTGATAAATTCACTATCATCCTGCTTAAACTTTTGTGGCTTGCAGATCCTCATATAAGGTTGGTAATTTGCTCCATGGGTCATAATCAAACTCACAGGGGTCTTGGGCCCTGTGCCAGGGTCTCTGAGCCCCCTGGCAGGGTCCTGGCAGTCCAGGACAGACAGAGGGATGTCCTGAATTCCAACACACCACTGCCTGTTTGCTCCCACCTTTGTGGGCACAGGTGCTACCTTGCCACCCAAGGCTGGGGGAGCCCCCAAATTTGGTGCCCTTCACAGTTCTTGGGCAACTACCACGACTGTTGTCCTTTTCCTCCCCTCCTCTCGCCACAGCCAAGCTACAGTGTTCCTTGTGGGGCTCTGAAAGACAATTTTAAAAGCATTCCTTCCCTGGCATTTGGAAAATCCAGAAGGGGAAGTGACAGGCTGGTTTGTGCATTTCTCCAGCCCCTTCCAAGGTATTAAGGCCACACAGTGCCCTGGGTTTGATGATTAACAATGAAAATACCAGCTGGAATTCTCCTGCTGCCTGTGACAGGGACAGCATTGTTTCCAATTCACACTATCTTTTTGAGCATTCAAATGCCATCAATTCAGTCACCCCAGTGCGTAGGACAGTTATCTGAAATGTTTTCCCAAACAGCTCAGTGACTATAGAGCAACAATTCATGGCATTGCTCGGGGACATCTGTGCAAAGCAGGGCTCAGTAAAGAGCTGGTGGCCAGCTGAATGCTCCCTGTGTGGACCTCAGATTCCTGAGAGGAGCAGGGAAGCTGGCAGGCAGAGAGGCTGAATGAATGGCAGGAGAAATCATTTCATCTATGTAAATCCATGCCAAGCTCTCAGTGCAGCTGCTGGCACTGGGGAGCTCTGGACTGACACGGGAGAGGATTTTAGTGAGCACTGAGATGTTCCTCTGCCAGCAGCAGGGACTGCAGCCTCTGGGGTCCTCCACAAGCACCAGGTGAATCCTCCATGGCACAAACAGGGCCCAGAGCAGGTTCTGTGGGATGTCCCTCAGCTCTGAGATTCCACAGTGCTTTTAGTAATAGCAATTAAAGACATAACAAGTGTTCCACTGGGCAGAACATCAAACACTGCAGATATTGATTCAATTCTCTCCCTTTTAACTGACCTGTGCCTGTCCCCAGCAGCAGCAAGGCTGGGCCAGCCTGCAGGGCTGCTCCCCACAGCCAGGCTGGGGAGCTGAGAGCCCTCCTGGGGCAGAGTCAGCCCTGCCCTTTGGAATATTTACCAATATTGTGGATGGGACGTGCCTGAGCTTGTCTGGCCTTGCTCTGCTGGCCCACACTTCTCCCACAGCAGCCCTGTCACTGGGGCCAGCAGACAAACCTGGAGAATGCAGATCGCAGAGCCACCACCATTGTTTGGAGCCATTATTTGGAATTTTCTCTCAGATTTTCAGTTGGGGTTCTGGGAGCTGGAACAAGACTGGTGTTGCCAACACTGTGGAGCTCACCATGAGGTTGAGGGAACATAAACCAGCACAGGGATGCTCTGGCACAGCTGCCCAGGACAGCAGAGGAGTCTCCATCCCCTGCAGGCTGTGGGAACAATGCAGGAGGAGCTCTGCTGGCTCACAGCAGCCCTGTCACTGGGACCAGCAGACAGACCAGGGCAATGCAGATCACAGAGCCACCACCATTGTTTGGAACCATTATCTGGAATTTTCATTCAGATTTTCAGTTGGTGATCCACAGGAGCTGGATTAAAGCTGGTGTTGCCAACACTGTGGAGCTCAACATGAGGTTGAGGGAACCTAAACCAGCAAGGGGTGCCTTGGCACAGCTGCCCAGGGCAGCAGAGCATTTTCCATCCCTGCGGGGATGGAGGGCAAAGCAGCAGGAGCTCTGCTGGTCCACACTTTTCCCACAGCAGCCCTGTCACTGGGGCCAGCAGACAGACCTGGAGAATGCAGATCACAGAGCCACCACCATTGTTTGGAGCCATTATTTGGAATTTTCACTCAGATTTTCAGTTGGTCATCCACAGGAGCTGGATCAAAGCTGGTGTTCCCAACACTGTGGAGTTCACCATGAGGTTGAGGGAACCTAAACCAGCAAAGGGATGCCCTGGCACAGCCCAGAATCCCAGTCTGGCCAGAGCAGGGCTTGAGATATCACATCTGCTGTGTCCCCAGGCCTGTGCCAGACCTGCCTCACCTGTACCTGTGAGAGGGATGCCAGAGGCCTCCCCTCCCTGGCCTTTGCCTTTGCAAGGCTCCTGTGCTGCCCCTGGGCATTGATTCCAATCATCTCTCAACGTTCCAGCAGTGACAAATGACAGGATTTCAGCAGGAAAAAAAAAAAAAGTGAAACAGAGTGACCAAAAAAGGAATGATTGTATTATCAATAGTGCTTCCAGGGGCTGATGGATGAGGACGCCCCAAGGATTTTTAAGATTTCCGTAGAAACCCTCCAAATTGCAGCATAGAGGCAAAATGTTTATTAACCCAGGGTGTCCTGAGAAAATCCCCCAGGGAATTGCACAGGATGAATCCACCCAGGATGTTCATGGATCCTCCAGGCCAAATGCCATGTGCTCAGCATCATGCAGCCCATCTAACAGCACATGGGACAGGATCTTCTCATTCCTGCAGAGACAGGAGGGATCCTGAGAGTGTTCCAAAAGGGATGAACAGACAGACACACTGCTCTATGGAACCCCACTGCCCTTTTCCTTCCTTTCCTTCTTCCATTTGCTCAGTGCAAATGCTCCCTGAATAGCCCTGGAAACTGAAAGCTGCCCTAAAAGCCCTCTGCTTTCACTAACATCAAGAGTAAGGAACATCAAGAAAAAAAATCACCTCCTAATTCCTTGGGGGACTGAATTTGCAGAGCAGGCATCCTGTCTTAAAGATAAATATCCCCCTCAAAAGGCAGGCCCAGCCTTGCCCTGTGCATGGCAGGACATTCAGCTGATGGTTTTGTGATGCCACACAACCAGCACAGCCTTGGCAATGCTCTTGTGCTGGGAACATATTAGGAAAAGTTGTCATGTATTGAAAACTGGCAAATCTCCAGGCTGGGGTTTCGAGGGATAATTTGTAGATTGAATGTTAATGAATATAATAATATTCATTATTATATTGTTGTTATCTTGCAAGGCCGTGCTGACTTCACTCTGTTGCCCATTGCATATCTTGATTTTTAGGGAAAAAAAAAAAAATTACCCCTCTAAAAAGCAGCAGAGGCAATTCCAGCACAGCCAGTTGAAGACACGTGGGAAAAGGTGATTCCTTCTGTGCCCATGCCACTTGCTGACACAGGATTGCTGTTTTGAGCCCTCTCTGTCCTTTTTGCTGCAAACTCACCCCAGCCTCAGTAGTGCTGCCCCAGCCATGGCACGTGGAGCATCCTCAGCAGCATAAATCTTCTTTTATCTCCATGGGGAAAGAGGCATGGAGGGGAAATGCTGTCATTTCTTCAGGCTGTGCTGCTCTAAGAGCAGTGATGTGGCTTTTTGTGCAGAACAGCAGAGCAGAGCTCACCTGGGGCAGGTGCCCCAGTGCAGCAGAGCCCCCCTGCAGCCCCCCAGGGCCAGGCTGGCCCCAGGGGCACCCCCAGCCTGCTGCAGCCCACCGTGATTTATGTGGCACTTGTGCAATTGATGTGCTTTGTGCCTGGGGACAGTTAAATGGTAGCTCTGTCATTAGTTTAAGCAGAGGTTAAAGGTGATCAATAACAAGGGTTTCACGCCCAATTGATCACCCCTTGCTATTTATTTCTGCCTTTTGCTTTCCGTTCCACGCTGCTTTTAGAAATAGTAATTAAAGCCATAACAAGTGTTCCACTGGGCAGAATATCAAACGCTGCAGATATTGATTCAATTCTCTGCCTTTTAGCAACGCTGACCTGTGCCTGTCCCCAGCAGCAGCGAGGCAGGGCCAGCCTGCAGGGCTGCTCCCCACAGCCAGAATGGGGAGGTGGAGGGAGAGCAGCACAGGGCTCTGGACAGGCAGCTTTTAGTGTCCCAGTCACCCTCTGAGCATCAGTGCTTGGCCCATCCTGTGAGACTGAGAGGCACTCACACACAGTGAGCTCCAGGGAATAAAAATCACAGGACAGATTTTCTCAAAAACAACAAAAAACTAAAAAAAAAAAAAAATCCAACAAACAAACAAAAAAAACCCCCAAAAAACCAAAAAAAAAACAAAAACAAAAACAAAAAACCCCAAACAAATAAACAAAAAAAACCCAAACAAAAAAAAAAAACCAAAACCCAAACTTTCCTATTTTCTGAAAAATCCTCTTTGCTCAGGATTCTTCTCCTGGGAAGCCGAGAAGCCTCAGAGAAAAATGAAAACAATGTTATCTCATTTGCTTCTCCCGTGTTCTGCTGCTTTGGAATGTGTTTGGAGATTTTTTATCCAACGTGTGAATTGTTTTTACTTAATGACCAATCGCCATCAGCTGTGTCAGACTTTGAGGAGTCAGTCATGAGGTTTCATTCTCATTCTTCCTAAGCCTTCTGTCTGTATCCTTTCTCTATTCTTTAGTATAGTTTTAGTAGAATAGGATAGAATATAGGATAGGATAGGATAGGATAGGATAGGATAGGATAGGATAGGATAGGATAGGATAGGATGGAATGGAATGGAATGGAATAGAATAGAATAGAATAGAATAGAATAATAAATTAGCCCTTTAAGAATTTGGAGTCAGATTCATCATTTCCTCCTTCATCCTGGGGACCCAGCAATTACCCCACATGTGCATGAAATCACCCCGAGGTGCTGCTGGAGCAGCCAGGGCTGCGCTGCCCGGCTCAGGCTGGAGCCCCCGGTGGAGGGCAGAGCTCCAGCAGTGAGTGATCCCTTCCACAGCGCTTTCCTCAACACAAACAGCCCGTGCTGCTCCCCACAGCCCCGGGCAGCAGGGCCAGGAGCGCTGTGAGCACAGCAGGAACAAACCCAGAGCAGTGAGAGGGGAGCAGGGCAGCGAGGATCGGTCCCTGCTGTGCACAGGGATGCTCTGCCTGTGGAGGGACTGAGAGTTCCCTCTGCATCTCATGGGGATGCTTTTCTCACAGAGGGACTGAGAATTCTTTCTGCATCTCACAGGGATTCTCTTCTCACAGAAGGATTGAGAATTTCCTCTGCATCTCATGGGGATGCTTTTCTCACGGAGGGACGGAGAATTTCCTCTGCATCTCAGGGCAATGCTCTTCCCATGGAGGGACCGAGAATTCCCTCTGCACTTCACAGGGATGCTCTGCCCACAGAGGGACTGTGAATTCCTTCTGCATCTCATGGGGATGCTCAGAGGGACTGAGAATTTCCCCTGCATCTCACAGGGATGCTCATCCCACAGAGGGACTGAGAATTCCCTTGCATCTCATGGGGATGCTTTTCTCTCAGAGGGACCGAGAATTCCCTCTACATCTCACAGGTTGCTCTCCCCATGGAGGGACTGAGAATTCTCTCTGCATCTCAGGGCAATGCTCTTCCCACAGAGGGACTGAGAATTCCATCTGTATTTCACAGGGATGCTTAGAGAGACTGAGAATTCCCTCTGCACCTCATGGGATGCTCTTCCCACAGAGAGACTGAGAATTCTTTCTGCATCTCATAGGGCTGCTCTTCTCACAGAAGGACTGAGAATTCCCTCTGCACACGGGATGCTCTTCTCATGGAGGGACCGAGAATTCCCTCTGCATCTCATGGGGATGCTCTTCCCACAGAGGCATTGAGAATTCCCTCTGCATCTCAGGACAATGCTCTTCCCATGGAGAGACTGAGAATCCTTTCTGCATCTCACAGGGATGCTCTTCCCACAGAGGGACTGAGAATTCCCCCTGCATCTCATGGGATGCTCTTCCCATTGTATTATTGAGATTTCCCTCTGCATCTCAAGGCAATGCTCTTTCCACAGAAGGACTGATAATTCCCTCTGCATCTCACGGGATGCTCTTCCCATGGAGAGACTGAGAATTCCCTCTGCATCTCACAGGAATGCTCAGAGGGACTGAGAATTCCCTCTGCACCTCACGCTGCTGCTCTTTTTGCTGAGGTGGCTCAGCAATCTGTGTAAATTAACCCTTGTGATTTAATGTCATGGTTTATGACAGCACTTCATGAGAAGTAAGAACACTGGGGGGGAAAAAAAATCCTAAATATTTCTCATGGTTCTTCAGAAAATGAACGGGGGATGTGGGAGTAAAATGCAGGAGTTCTGACAGCATTTTATAGGAAAGTCTGTGTTGTAGCAGATCTCATAATCACCCTCATGTACAACTCCCTTATTACCTGTCCTTCTGTTGGTTTGCCTGCAACCAGGTTATTCTTAAACATGACTGAAGAAACATCTCCAATTTAAAACTAGTTATTTATTTAAAACATCTCCCAGCATAAAGACATCTAATGCAATAGCCTGAGTCTTTATCCTGCAAATCACTGCAAAAGATGCAAATGTGTAAATTCATTTCCTAGAGTTTTGTCTGGCTACAAATTTATGATCCAGCATAATCTCAGTCACATCGCCTTTAGTGTGACTGAGAGGCAGTAATACACAGTGAGCCCCAGGGAATAAAAATCACAGGACAGATTGCCTTTAAAAAAAAACCCAAATAAAATATAAACCCTCCAAACCAAACAAACCCAAAAAAGTACAGTAAAATGTAAAGATTCCCATTTGCCCATTGACTCCCTCATATCTTCTACTGATCCCTGACTGCAGAGCTGGAATTTCCAGCACCTCTCGTGCATATGTGTGATATTTGCAAGAAGATTTTTGTGCACTTTTTCATTGATTTACTTTGAAGGATGCAGCTGATTGGGGTGCAGCTCCTGTAAGCCATCCACCTTCCCTAAATATGCTGTAGGGAATCCTGTTCTGTGGCTGTGGTAACTGCTGAGAGTTGGCCCTAGAGAATCTGGTCCAGCGATGGAAAGCAATTCTCCCTGTGGAGCTGAGAGAAACCAAAGTCCACAAGAAAACAGGTCCTGGATGCTGCTGGTGCTGCACAAATGCCTTGATCAGGCAGAATGCTCCAGAAGAAAGGTGAGAAAAAGAAAAATAAAGAAACATCTTTAAAGTTTGGCATAAATGAAAAGCATTCCTCGCTGCAGCAGCGTTTGAGCCAGGGAAACAATGTCAAACCTTTACAAGAAATAACGCTCAATTTGCCCAACACCAAAAATAATGTGATATCAAGGACCATAAAATATTCATGAGGGCTGATCTAACATGCACATTACATGGTGTGAGCAGCACCACATGCTTTAACCCAGCCTTTGCATCTCGTAATCCCCATGCACGGCACAGACACTGGGTCGTGTCAGCTCAAATGGAGCTGGGGGAACTTCTGCTGGCAGAGCTTTGCCAAGGACACAGGAGAACCCCCGAGGAAGTGCAGTTGGCCACATCTCTGCTGCTGGGCACCCCTACTCGCAGCAAATCACAAGTGGGAGCAAAGCTGGATGCCCATAAATCAGCGTGGCAAAGCGCAGCGGTGGCTCCCACGAGAGACTTTATTGAGCTCCTTCTCTGTGTGTTTGCTGCACAGGCACATCCATGGTGCTGCTGCTCAGAGACCACGTTGTACACATTGTGGAAGCCTGCAGAACGCTTTGGAGCTGCTCATTTCAGGAAGGTACATTGGCCTTGGTCCCCCTGAGCAGCAATATTAAACTTAGCGAGAGCAGACACTCATCTATGCACATTTAGCATTTTAAAACAAAAAAACCCACCCCCCATGCCACCTCAGCTTGCTCCTGGTCCTGCTGGGGCTGATGTGCTCCAGGAAAAAGGGCAGCAGGCACTGACAGCAGGCAGAGCCCCCATGAGTGCCCATCCCCAGCCCACGGCAAGGGCAAGCACCAGCTCCAGTCACCAGCCAGGATGGGCTCATTTCAAACTGCAAGGAAAACACAAGGAGAAGGAATTCCAGAGTTGTGGAGTTCTGCCCCAGTGCAGGACCCAGATCTGCTTCCAGTACCTGTGAAGTGACAGCTCTGAGCTGTCCTGGGGCTGATCCAGCTCCAAACGACCAATGGCAGAGTTAGCATAAAATGAAAATACATGCAAACAACATTAGCACAGAATTGCAAGATTTGTTTAACCTGATGGTACTGAAATCTCTCCTTCTAAGGGAGAGAGCAAGCAGGAGTGGGCAAAACCGGGAACAGGACTCTTTGGTGTTAATGTTGATGCTCTGAATTTTCATGTAAAGAGATTATAGTGCTTCAGCTGCTGCCTTAGCTCATTAGGGGCCAGTTGCACCACAGCACTGTGCTGGGAGCAGGCACAGCTCTGGCTGGGCAGCCCTCAGAAGAGACCAGATTCAGTGGAAAGCATAGGATGAACATGGCATTACTAATTACAAGTGACTGTGCCTCGCCAGGCAAACTGCTGTGCTGTAGTCACTCCTGCAGTAGTTGTACAGCAAGCATTCCCTCTCTTATAATGCTGTAAGACAAGAAACCTGGAAGAAATTGGACACTGGAATGCTAAAACCTTTTCCTAATAATGCATGGAAGCTGATAAGCAACTGGAAAAGGGAAAAAGTGATATCCTATTGAATATTGTCAGCCTAACAGCAAACAGGAATGTCCCAAAATTACCAAAAATCAGTTTACAAGGTGTGGGAAGCACAGCCATGTCCCTGGGGCACACAGACAGGCTCTGTGCCCTGGCAAGGCTGGCACAGCACAGCTCACACCCTTCTGTGAGCACGAGAAGGGCTGAGAACACACCAGGGCTGCATTTACCTGGTACCAACATCCCCATGTGGCCAAAGAGCCCTGGGTCCGCTCCTCAGCAAGCTGAGATGCAAACCCTTGGTCAGTTCCTCAGCATTCTGAGACGCAAACCCAGGTTCAGCTCCTCAGCAGTGTGAGATGCAAACCCAGTTTCAACTCCTCAGGAGTCTGAGATGCAAACCCTGGCTCAGCTCCTCAGGAGTCTGAGATGCAAACCCTGGGTCACCTCCTCAGCATTCTGAGATGCAAACCCTGGGTCACCTCCTCAGCATTCTGAGATGCAAACCCTGGCTCAGCTCCTCAGGAGTCTGAGATGCAAACCCAGGCTCAGCAGCCCCTCTGGAGTGTGGGCAAGGCAAGACCAGCCCAGCCCTGGTGATGGAAGGCACTGCCCCAAGCACAGCAGTCTCTGGTTCACATTCAGGCTCTGGTGCCACCACGGGACCAACCAGAGCCTGGATGCTCTGAAGGGGATCTGAAGGGCCAGGCACTGCTTAGCAGCAGAGCTCTGGGTTAGAGCAAGGATTTCCCATCAGCACACACCTAAACCCCTCTCTAAACTGCACTGGCAGTGCTTCTGCTCCTTATCTGCACTTCCTACTTTGTATGTTTACTATTTACTTTGTTGAATAAGTATTTGTACATCTGCTTTTCTTTAGTGGACCAACACCACAGTCCTACCTTTTCTTGCTTTAATACTGATGTAGTAGTATGAGGTCGTGTTTTCACCTTCGTGAGAAACAACCAGCAAAAAAAAAAAAAAAGGAAAAAAAAGAAAAAAAAGTCTTCCTCCAGTAATTGCCATTTAATCCCTGACCAGGAAAACTAACAAGTTATTCTGAGATAGGCAAACCTTTGGGGCATCTGATTTTTAGAGCAGCTGAGCACTGCAGCAAGGAGCTCTACAAAGAGTATTTTATTTTTGCTGCTCAACAGCACGAGAGAGCTAATGCAGCAGGGCTGCCAGTGCCTTATAGAATGTGACACACTGAACAACCCAAGGGTGCTCATCCTCCCCAGCACTCACAGCACATCTCATCCCTTAGCAGAACACAATGTGAAAACTGACCCTGCCCTTCTGAGTATCAATACAAATCCTGTTTGCCATCCAGGTTAGCTCACAATGAAGAGGTTACTGAAATGTCTCGTGCTATAGAAAATCAGCACAATTAAACATTCAATGCAAACGAGTTTGTTTTCTTTAAGAAACAAGCAAACAAAAAAAACCACCCCTCTTTTGTTCAGTTTTGTTTCTTCTTTCCTTAAAGCCTGCCTGTCACACAGAAATTCTTAAGCAAAGGCTGCAATTACAGCATGACAAAACACTAAAAACAATGGTACATGTGTGGGGAACACACGAGGTAACAGCCAAGGACAGATTCTCAGAGTTGGAAATTAATTTAAATGTTGTCATGACATATTTACTGAAATCCTTAAATCATCTTCCTCCTTTACTTTTTTACTGGAGTGTATCATCTAAGCTACTACATCTGCAGAGCTATTTAGAAATTAGTAAATATTCAGTAAGAACAGCGAAACTTTTTGAATTCAGGATCTCTACCACAGCCCTACCGTTCTCTGCTCTTCTATAAAAACCAATCTCATTACAAAAAAGGAAGCTAAGCCCGTAGCAAAAGCTGACAGAACACACACTGCACACTAAGCCCTTTAAGTGAGATTTTGTATTATGCTCTGCATGCCAAGGGAAGTTATTAATACCCTAACCCACAGCATTCACTGGCTGGTTTGTATCACAAAGTGAACCATTTCTTTACAGGGTATTTGATGAAATAACTGCTCAAAGTGACTTTATTTTAAAATCTCAAAAATCAGTTTACTTCTTGAATTTTGAATGAGAACTTGATAGTCTTGTATTAGCTGATGTAGAATAGCTACATTATCAGAAACATTGAAAATGCACTAAATTATAACATTATCAATGGCAAATGTGACATTGCTTAGACAAGTAATATACACCCCCACCAAAGGCACAAAATGCAACAAAATCAAACTGCAACGAAGACAAGAATTTTCAAGTATAAATTTTCAAGAGTAAGTTACATTTGGTATGTTAGAAATTTTTATATATATTAAAAAGAATTGTACATAAGCTGCAATGCACAATGCCGTGCTTTCGCTAGAAAATCCCCTTTAAAGCTTCTGTTTTCACAGCACATAATTTGTACTGAATAAAGTGGGGAAACCATCCAGTGCCAGATGGGAGAACATCAGTAAATTCTCTGCCAACTGAAAAAAGAAAGAATTTGGTCCTCTGCTACCAGATTTCGATCAAGTATTTAATCAGTGCAAGAGCTTTGTATGGGAACATTTTTCAAAAGTTCTCCCAACACACAAAAAACACCGCAGGAATCCAAGGACCTGCAAAGGCAAACAATCCTCACATGCGACTTTTCTTGGTGCTGCAAGAGAAGATTTAGAGATGCAGGATCACTCTTCCAAGAACCGATAGGCTGAAAATACATTTTTCTGCGTTTTCTTGGCAAAACCACCAAATACTCGGGCATGAAACCACGGCAAGGAAAAGCCGGTGATTCAGAGAAAGCGAAGAGCGTGGTTTGAGCAGAAAGAATCTACTCAGAACACCAGCGTGCGTGGATTACCCTGCGATACATGGGAGGAAAGTTCCGTGCGGGCTGTTTGGTGCAGAGCCGCGCTCGGATCGGTCAAAACCCTGCGGGGAAAGGTGCGGGGAACACGGCAGCGCACAAAGAGCATCCACGCAGGGCAAGGGGCGAGCCCGAAGCGCGGAGAGCCACGCTGGGATCGCTAAAAACCCTGCGGGGAAAGGTGCACAAAGAGCGTCCATACAGAGAAGCGGCTCGGCCGGGCAAACCCCGCCGGGCACGAACCGATACCGGCAACGGGAACCACCGGCCGCGCTCCGAGCCTGCAAAGACGACACGAGACCGGTTCCTGGGTAAATGGTTTATGTAAGTAATAAAATATTTACTATAACATAAATAGAAACGTACCCTCGCAGTCTACATTGGTTTTTTTTTGCAATAAGAGATACAAACAAAAAAAAAAAAAAAAAACCAAAAAAAAACCGAAAACCCCCAGGGGAATGGACCGGACTGAACCCACCAACGAACGGGAGGGTGGTGCGAGCTCCGCGCACGGTTAGAAATAAATAGAGACGGGCCGGGAAATGGTTTCGAAGCGTCCCCCCGGGCCGGGCCGGGGGCGCCGCCGCCTCCCGGCCGCGCGAGGAAGGGAATAAATTAGAGATCGCAAACCTTTGGCTACTGCTGCGGCGGCCGCTGCGGCTCCGGCGGGCGAATAAATAGAGCGGGCGGCCGGGCCAGTCTGAGAATAAATTAAAACGCGTCCCCCGCTGCCCGTGCCCGCCGCGCCGCCGTCGGGGCAGTCACGGCACGGCGCCGGGCAGCGCGTGGTGCAGCGGCGAAGTGTCCGCCTGTGCGTAAACGTCCTCCATGGGGGGATGCGGGACCCCGGCCGGCGTCATGCGCTTCTCCTTCTGCCGCCGGTTGCAGAACCAGACCCGCACCACCTCTTTCTCCAGCTGCAGGGAGTCCGCCAGCGAGGTGATCTCGTGCGCCGAGGGCTTGGGGCACTTGAGGAAGTGGTTCTCCAGGGCGCCCTTGACGCCCACCTCGATGGACGTCCGCTTCTTCCTCTTCCTCCCCTGCGCCGCGATCTTGTCCAGGTTGGTGGGGCTGCCCGTGCTGGAGTCCGTCTCCTCCAGCCACTTGTTGAGCAGCGGCTTCAGCTTGCACATGTTCTTGAAGCTCAGCTGCAGCGCCTCGAACCGGCAGATGGTGGTCTGCGAGAAGACGTTCCCGTACAGGGTGCCCAGCGCCAGCCCCACGTCGGCCTGCGTGAAGCCCAGCTTGATCCGCCGCTGCTTGAACTGCTTGGCGAACTGCTCCAGGTCGTCGGAGCTGGGCGCGTCCTCGTCCGACGGCTCGGGCGGCCCCAGCGGCGGCGGCGATGCCGCCAGCTCGTGGCCTCCCGCCTCCTCGGCGCCCAGCGGGTCGCGCAGCCCGTGGTGCAGCGCGGGCGCCGGCGGGCCCAGCATCCCGTTGAGGCCCGCGTAGGGCTGCGCGTAGAGCAGCGGCTGCCCCGACGGCGGGGACATGGGCGGCAGGTGGTGCGCGCCGCCCTGCGCCCAGCCGCCCGCCGCGCCGCCCGCCGCGGGCTGGTGTACCAGGTGCGGCCGGTGGTGGAAGGCGGCGGCCGACAGCTCTTCGCGGGGTCCCGGCGGGCCGCCCTTGGCGTGCTCGGCGGGCGGAAGGTGCGCGCCCCCTCCGCCCCCGCCGCTGCCCCAGTCCGTGCCGGCGCTGGGCAGCCACTGGTGGTGCGCCAGCCCGACGGCGTGCCCGGCGGCGGGGGCCAGTCCCTGCAGGTACTCGTGGTGCATCATCTTCTGCACCTCGCGGTACGTGGTGCCCTGGTGCAGGCGGTCGCCGTCGGGGTGCATGAGCGCGGCGGAGCGCGGCAGATACTGCGCGGCGGCGGCCATCGCGTGTGCGCCGCGCCGCCCGCGCCGCGCTTTAGAGCCGCGCGCCGGGGCGCGGGGCCGCCGCGCGCCCGCCCCGCCCCCGCGCCCCATTGGCCCGCCCGCCGCCGCGGGTGGCGCGCGCCGCCCCGCCATAGGGCGCCGCCGGCGGGAGGGCCCCGCCCCGCGCCGCCCGCTCGCCATTGGCCGGCGGCGGGAGGGTGCTGCCCACGGGATTGGCCGGCGGGGGAGATGGGCGGGGCGGCCCGCGGCGGAGCGGGCGGCGATTGGAGGAGCGCGGTTCATTCATGCCGAGCTGCCGGCGGCCGCGCGGGCCGGGCGCGGGGGCGGTGCGGACCCTGTGCCCGCACCCTGTGCCCGCACCCTGTGCCCGCACCCTGTGCCCGCACCCTGTGCCCGCACCTCTGCACGCTCCCTGTGTCCTCTCCCTCTGCCCTCATCTCTGCCCGCTCCCTCTGCCCACACCCTGTGCCCGCTCCCTGTGCCTGCATCTCTGCCCGCTCCCTGTGCCCGCTCCCTGTGTCCGCTCCCTCTGCCCTCACCCTGTGCCCGCATCTCTGCCCACACTCTGTGCCAGCTCGCTGTGCCCGAGCCCTATGCCCGCACCTCTGCCCACAGCCTCTGCCCGCTCCCCGTGCCCACTCCCTCTGTTGGATTTCGGCTTCTGCCAGGCAGGTGGGAGCTCTGGCTCCTGCAGTCGCTGTGCGGGGGTGGCCCCTGGGGCTCAGCCACTGGACTGCGTCCTAATCCAGACCGAGTTAGGATGTTAAAAGTCGTGATTGAGGTTTTTGGTAAACTTGGACCTCGAAAAGGTGGGAGGTCCTTCCTGAACACTACATGGGATAGAGCAGCAAGGGCCAAGAAATGAGGATCTGAGATTGTTTGGGCGTCATGGGAAATGTGGGTCTTGGATGCTGCCTCAGAGGCAAGTCTCTGAGCCGGTTTGAGGGTTGGCACGGGATAAAGGGTGGAGGAATTTGTGGGAAAAGACAATGACAACAAGAAACAGACATGTCTGGCAGCGCTGGGAGAGGGGCAAGGGATGTCTTAATTAAGCCAGCTCCAGACTTCATCTGGGGCTTGAGGCCCAAAGTGAATCAGGTGGGCACCAGGAGCATTCATCACTTCTAAATTTAATCTTTGTCCCTGTGCTGTGTTGCAGGGTGGGAGCAGAGACAGTGACCTTTGCCAAGGGCTCTGGTGCACAATGGACTGTCGGATCAATACGTGTACGAGTGTAACATGTCAACATCCCTGCACCTCCTCAGCTGGCCAGGGCGGCCTTGCTGCTGCTGAGGACATTAACTGCAGCCTCCTGAAAGGCTCTTTGTGAGGTGTGCCACATCCCCTCCTGTGTGCTGGGGGCACTTTGGCATTGTGGGGTACCAAAGCATTGGTTTGGGCCAGGGTCCTACAAGTCTGCATGGTTGGAGCCAGCAGGCAGAAAAACCAGTTTGGGCTTCTGGGTTTGGGGGCACAAAGCTGCAACACCCCAGAGTAGCACATGGGCAGCACAGTGCCCACCTCTGCCCTCACTGGCGCCTTGTCCTGGTGGCCCTGTGGGTGCCAGAGGGGGAAAGTGCTGCCACAACCACCCTGTGCTCACTGATTTGACTCACACTGAGCCTCATCCTCCATGTTGGGATCACACAGGGCTGGAGAGCTCTGTGTGCTCCTCCAGGCTTGCAGGTGACAAAACCCAGAGCCCCAGGAGCTCCTCCTGCCTTTCAGCAGCCCAGGGCTGGTCCGTGGCAAGGGCTCAGCATCCTGAAGGGGCCTGGGAGCTGCTGGGCTTTACTTGCTTGGATCATGGAAAGAGCAGCTAGGAGAGTGACACACCTTGCTGCTGGCAGTCGCAGCATCCACTGGCTTTGGGGACAAGTTTGGGACTGAACATGAGCCTTTTTTTTTGCTGTGGAATTACATGTAATTAGCTCCTTTCACTGAATCCAGGTACACATATTTTCTCTTTTCAGGTGTACAGCCCTAGAGAAAGTCTGGACTTTGTAGGAGAGATGGGTTCCTATAGATCATGCAGCATATTACATCAGGAGAATAATTAATCTTTCTTATTTTCCTGAGGAATCCTTTGCCCACACTGCATGCGTTTGTAATGAATAGAAGCCTTTCAAATGATTCAGTGACATGATGTAAAATATCATACTTGGTTAAGCATTTTCTCTATATTTTTTCTGACCTAGACTCATATTCATGTCAACTCTCCATGATGCAGTGCTGTAATATTAAAATTTTTGGTAGCCAATTGCTTTTGATATTTATATCCATTTTTAAGGGAATCACAATGAATAAATGTGCCCAGCTCTAACTTTATGCAAAATAAGCTGTGTGTAAATCAGTAAATCATTAATAGAATGAATCATTTCCAAAGGCTGAAGACTGGATTGCATTTCAAATTTTCATCTGTTCTATATGTTTCAGAAATTACCAAAGGAGAAACAACATCATGTGTGATAACTGAGGTGCCCATCATAGACTGTTTGCACAGTAGTGCTGGCTTATGTTTGACCAAATGATCTTTGCAAACCAAGGAATTGTGCACTCATTGTGCTCTGGGCTTGTTCTGCTTAACAGAAATACACTTTAAAAACTGGCAACAGCAAACAGCAGGGGAAGATGCAAAATTCCCATTTAACTCCTCCCTCAGTGATTCCTAGCTCCAGAAGTCAGAGCCAGGTGGAAAAGTTCTCTATTTTGAAGGAGACAAAAGCAAAGCAGAGGGTGTAGAACCTAAGTAAGGAGGACAGGAAGGATTAAGATGCCTGTACAAGCACAAACTTCAAGAGCCAGACCTGCATATTCCTGGTGTGCCTGTCTCCACTGAGGTCTGGGACTTAGGAGTTGGAGAGCTTAAAAGACCCTACCAAGATTTCATTATGTTGAGAGTCTCTTCTATGTTTTAAAAAATATTTTTATTATATAAAAATATTTTAAAGAATAATTTTATTATATATTTTATTATATTTCTATAATACGTATTTATAAATATAATATATTTTATAATATCTTAATAAATATTTTAATATTTAAAATTAATTAATTTTAATATATATTAATTTTAATGAAAATTAATAAATATTTTAATAAATATATATAACTTTAATATATTTTTATATATTATATAACATATATTTTGTTATATTAAGATGTATTTATGTAAAATATAATATAATATAATATAATATAATATAATATAATATAATATATAGATTTTTTAAAAATATATATATTTTTACATAGCTTTTCAGAGCCATACCATCCAGCAAATCCCTGTAGGAGGGCATCCAGGTTTCCTAGCAAAACCCAGTTCCTTCATTAAGCCTTGCCAGGGATATTGGCATGCAGTCCACTCCCTCTTGAAGGAATAAACAACCCCATGGGCAATGTTCAATATGATTCATTCTCTGTGTGACTGTGACAGCATCAGAACCTGCCTAATGCAGCTGGATCTGAGGCTGTGGGAGGACTGAAACAATAATAATGAGGAGGCTGAGCAGGGAGGGAGTGGAGCTGGGGCTGCTGTGCACAGCCAGGGATGCAGCCCCTGCTCTGCCGTGCCCTGAGCAGCCCCAGGGCACTCAGGAATGCTGGGGAATGCTCTGGGATGAGGAGCTCCGTCCTCTCAGGGCATCTGGGGAAACATCTGGGCCTCCTGCACTGAGGGAGCAGCTGCTGCTGCTGTCTGGGCCCCTCTCAGCAGCTGGAACAGCTGGATGGAACATTGGAGCAGTGTGGATGCCATGGGACAGTGAGAGAAGAATGGCAAGAGTTTCTCACAGCAGCTTGTGAGGATTTTTAGGGAGTTGTAAGGATGTGATAACGTGTTAAGCAAAACAAGTCTCGGGGGTCTCTGTGGTCAGGATAACCCCCAGATGTGTCAGAGAGTCTCTTTTCCCAGCCTGGAACCCAAAGAAGGAGTCAGGATTCTTCTGTTCTCATTCTCAAGGTTGTTTATTATTTCTTGTCTATGACATTCTTTCTCTGTCCTGCTGGGGTCTGTCTGGCAGGTCAGTTTGTGGCACAGTCCCTGACCTTGGGGTGGTGTTAGCTTTTTATACTAAGAACTACCTGTACTTTATTTACAATAATTTTCCAATACCTATCCCCTATGTCAGACACTCTGTCTCTACTCTAAACCAATCCAGAAGTGTCACCATCACAGCAGAAGATGGAGGGCAAGAAGAAAAAGAAGAAGGACAGGACACACCCTGATTCCTCCATCTTGCCTCCTGAACCTCTATTCTAAAAACCCCAAAATTCTACATTTCACCCTCTGATAAACTCACTATCATTCTACTCAAACTCTTGTGTCTTGTGCATCTTCACACAAAGTTGGTAATTGTTTTTTCCAAGGGCTAAATCAAAGGCACAAGTGTTTTTGACTCCATGCCAAGGTCTCTGAGCCCCTTGCCAGGGTCTCCAGGGCAGCCAGAGGAATTTCTGGGTTCTGACATATAACTGGTGTTTTTCTACTTCATCTTTCTGTTCTTCTCAAAGACAGTGTATGAGGAAGATGTTTTTGTTAATTAGCCAATCAAATAAAATCTATCGTATCACTGGATAAAAACCGTGCAATTCTCTTGAATAAAACCTTCTTTACTCTTTCTTCAATACTGCCTCCTGATTATTCCTGCGTTATTCTCAACACAAAAATGACAGAGCAGGGGCTCTGCACCATCTCTGCAGCAGGGAAAGGCACCTGCATTTCCTGTCAGCTGAGAGCAGGCTAAGAGTCAATTCTCCAAGTAAAATCTGCCTCTAAGTGTGAAACTGCCCTGACAAGAGGCAGCATTTCCCACAATTTTTAGCATTTTGCCTAAATGTCTTTCATCTAGGACATCCAGGAGCAGAGATAAGAAATTTTTACAACTTTCTTGGTGGCTATACCTTTTGGCAAAATCTTATTTTTTACTTTGCTCATCTAAACGTGCAGAATTCTTAATTTGGTGAGAGACAGTTAACAGGTTAGTGGCTGGGACAACAGTGAATGAAAAAAATTAAAAATTAAACAGTGAATTTAAAGCTAGAGAGGAAGAGAACTGGAGAATAAATCATGAAGAACAGTTAATACAAATGTGTGAGGTGTGCTCACTGTGATTAGCTGTAGTCATATACAGTCCTGTAATTATTTGAAAATTGTCCAGAAATAAGTTCTCCTGAGACAAAAATGAATGCAAAAAATGCTGTTGTGATCTTTTATTGAATCAATGAAATTTAGATTAGGCAGTCACTAAATTCCTGTTTACACAACAGACCTTAATGGCTCCAAAGGAAGCGCTCAAATGTAGTCGACAAATAATCCCTATTTATGAAAGCCTCATAATATTCATTTACATAATCCCCACTTTAAAAAGCTATATCAGCTCTAAACTTCTTCAGCTCAGAGATATGCCCCAGGGGATTAAAAGTAATAAACAAAACAAAGGGAGAAAGATGTACACACACATCCACCACCACGCAGCACAGCCTTTGGGATTATCACAGGCAGGAGGAGGCAGGGATAACCCAGAGCTCTGCTCACCCCACTCCACCTCCAGCAGGGTCTGTGCATGTGCACAGAGATGAATCCATGAATCCATGCACATCCCATGGCTTGGAGCACGTGTGTGGCACTGCAGTGTGACCGTGCTCACAGGGGTTCTTGGATGAGGGAAGAGACGAGGATCTGACTCCATGTTTCAGAAGGCTGATTTATTATTTTATGATATGTATTACATTAAAAATATACTAAAAGAATAGAACAAAAGGTTTCATCAGAAGGTTAGCTAAGAATAGAAAAGGAATGATAATAAAAGCTTCTGTCTCAGAGAGTCCCAGCCAGCTCACTGTGATTGTCCATTAATTAGAAACAACCAACATGGGCCAATCACAGATGCACCTGTTGCATTCCCCAGCAGCAGATAATCAATGTTTACATTTTGTTCCTGAGGCCTCTTCAGCTTCTCAGGAGGAAAAATCCTAAGGAAAGGATTTTTCATGAAAAGATGTCTCTGGCACTGCAGTGTCTCTCTGCATTCTGCCTTTCCTGGCTTTTTTCACAAATACAAAATTGGCTCATTCTGTGTGCCCAGGAAGTGCCATAATGAAACCAGCAGCGTTACTCATGTTTTGAGGTGTGTGTAGCAGCTTTAGAGGCAGCTGATAGGACACAGAGCTGTGGGTTGTGCTCCTTATTTGTGCTCAAGATGACTGGGCAGTTGCTGATATTCCCATGTGACGGATGTGGCATTTTGCTGTCGAGGTGCTGTCCTTGAGATAAGAGCTATGACAGGGCAGGGACCTGCACCAAGAATGTTAATGTTGCTGAAGGGTTTGAATTTAAAAAAAGCTGCTCTTTACTGTGGGAAACAAGCTGCTTCCGAAAAGCTGATTGTTCAGAAGTGTGAATTTTGGAGACTGATTTCTTACCTTCTGAAATGTTACCTTGTCTTTGCTTAGGAACAAAACTTTATGAGTCGTGTCAGGTGCAGCCTGAGTTTGAAATTCTGGTAGTTGGGTCAAATCTATATTGGATTCAGTCAAAGTAAGAAAGGAAAATAGAATTAATTTCCAGCTCTAGAGAAATCCATTTGCTGTGTGTACATTCTGAATTCTGAGTGTCTTTTGCCTCAAACTCTTTGACTAGCATTTATAATATCAATGAGAGCACAGAAGCACAGGACTGTTGGTATTTACCCTCAGTGAATGCCAGCATTCAAGTGCTGTGGAGTTTTGTGTGCACAGAACATCCTTGCCCGGAGCTCCCAGATGTGAGGCCATCCAGATGTGCTGGTGCTGCAGGCAGAAAGGAGAGTGATAACTGCAGATCAGCTGCCTGCCCCGGCCTCTTCCATCTGGCCCAGCCCTTCTCCAAAAGCCAAATGGGATTTTTCTGGTTTGCTGGGGTAGGGCAGTGTCCCTCTCAGGATGTTTTGGTCACTGTGACCCCGAGGATGTTAAAAGTCTCTTTTCCCAGCCTGGCGCTTGAAGAAGGAGTCAGAACTCTTCATTTCTGGGTCTCAAGGTTGTTTATTGGATCTTACCTATAAAATTCTTTCTCCTGCCCTGCTGAGGTCCACTAAGCAGGTCAGTCCCAGGCACTCTGCCTCCTCCAGGGCAGTGTTGTTATCTTTTTATACTAAAAACTACATGTACAATATTTACAACAACTTCCCAATACCCATCACCTATGTTAGACAGTGAGCTTCTACTCTAAACCAATCCGAAAGTGCCACCACCACAGCAGAAGATGGAGGCCAAGAAGAAGAAGCAGGAGAAAGGCTGGACATGCCCAGTTCCCTCCATTTTGCCCCCTGAACCCCCATACCAAAACCCCAAAATCTACTTTTCCACCCGGTGATAACTTCACTATTATTCTACCTAGACTGTTGTGGCTTGCTGGTCTTCATATAAGGTTGGTAATTTGCTCCATGGGTCATAATCAAACCCACAGGTGTTTTGGGCTCTGTGCCAGGGTCTCTGAGCCCCCTGGCAGGGATCCTGACCATCCTGGAGACCCAGAGGGATGTTCTGGGGAGTTCCCAAATGTCCCCTCTTCTCTTTTGCTGCTGCTGCTGTCCCTGCCCACCAGCCCTGGAGAGCTGTGCCCCCCTCACCTTGGGGAATTCTCTCCTATCTCTGCAAAATGGCCAGAAAAATGAAAAATCTTCACCTTAAACCCAGACTCAATCCTGAGTGAGGCCAGGGGTAACAGGAGGGCTGAGCACCAGCTGCCCAAGGCACTGAGTGTTTCTTCCCAAAATAACGTTGGTAATTTCACTCTGTGTGTTCTCAGCTCAGTTCCACCTTAATAATGAAGCCTTTTGGTTTCTGTTTGATGAGGATCTTTGCAGTTTCCATAAAGCAACCACATGAATAAATAAATACTCAGTTTAGAACAGATAAGACCTGGGGGTGAGCTTGGTGGGGGTTCAGCAAGAAAGATTTTGCATTCAGCAGATAAAGGTGTCCATGGCTGTGGCATCACTTGATCTTGTCAATCCAATATCAACTGGAACAGGGAGAAGAAGCAGCTGATATTCACTGGAGTGCTATATATTATTTATATACATAATATCTATAAATAATATATATTATTTTTTATATATTATATATATAAATATAATATTTTATATATATATGTATATATAATATTATAATATTATAATATTATAATATGGAGTGCAGTAACAGGAACTCAGGAATTACCACACCTGCACCTGGTCAGGAACTCTCCTGTGCTTGTCCAGAAATCTGCAAAGACCAATTGCTGGGGAAGGAATTGTACAGAGAATGATTCATTTTCACATTTTCTACTCATATTTGGTGCAGGACATGAGGGTTTCTTCATTCAACATTGGTTCCTGTAATGATGCACAGTTCCAGAGCTGTCTGTCCCTATTTACAGACCACACTTCCCCAAACTGAGATGTTTTGAGCAATGTACAGATACACAAAAACAGGGAGGCAGAAATGTTCTTTGTGGCAAGGCTGAGGTGCAAGTGTTGGGAGATGAAGGGATGAGTCCCTGTAATTTTGTTTGTACTACAAATTATGCCTGGCTTAAACTCTCCACCTCAGGCTTTGATCTGCTGTATTGGTGCTAATCCATATATTTATGCTTTGCCAGCATGGATTTAGAATGGTGTAATTCAGGTTATTCTCAAGACCAAGAGTCTTTCCTCTGCCTGAACTGTCACTGTGTCATAATTGTTGCACTTTTGGTGAATTTTCATCAGCCCTTTTGTGATAACTGAGCAGAAGGTGAGTTCAGAAGGAAGGAAAACATCAATTTTTAATGAAATTAACTTCTCAGGTGATGATGTGCTTTTGGAGAACAGGAATCAGGCACCAACCTTCAGATTCCTGTTCTCCAGAAGCCCATCTTCACCTGAGAGGTAAATTTCTGCTTCTCCCTGCCCTCAGCCCAGCAACTGAGTGTGAACCTGGCTCTGCTCACACTGGAATAGAGATCTGGAATTTTCTGCTGGCTCTTCACTGGTCCCATTCTGTTCAGGGAAAGGGAAGTGGTGAGCAGCTGGGGTAGGAGATAATGCCTGGGACAGCATCTCACTGAGGAAGTGCTCTTTTGTAACCATGGTGCCACCAAGTAATTTCATTTTTTCATCTCTTTTTGAGCAAAGCTCAATGATGAAAATATCAAAATATCAAACCTGGCCAGTTCTGAGGCCTCAACCTTTTGGCAAAATCTTTTTTTTTGCTTTGCTCATCTAAATGTGCAGAATTCTCAGTTTGGTGAGTGACAGTTAACAGGTTAGTGGCTGGAACAACAGTGAATTTTAAAAAATTAAAAACTTCTCTTTATGTGTTGCTTCTCAGCAACCTACAGGTTTCTGCCCTCCCTTTGGCCATTTCATTAATCATTTAAATAGTTCTATTAACAAAAAGAGAGCACTTATGGGGGGGGGGGGGGGTCCATAAGCACCATGGAAACACCAAAACACAGCTGGAAAACAAATTTTTCTCACCTGAAAAACAAATTTTTGCAGGGTTTCACCTGGAAGACAAATTTTTCTTGTGCAAACCAAGAGCATTGAATGGACTGAGTGGGAAGAGCAGGTGCTGTGGGGGATAAACCTTTGCAGATTCAGGTTCTGCAGTTGGGGCAGGAGGAGCTGAGGATGAGGAGCCTGCTCGGTGCCTTGGCAGGCTGTTCCACCTGTGAGTCAGCTCTGCAGGAGCCTCACCAGCCCCTTGGCCAGACAAGCTGTGCCTTCATTAACTCTTTCCTGTAGGAGATGTAGAAGCCAATTAATTACAACCCAGGCTTTATTCCATTAAACTCCTCTGAGCTCCAGGGGAAGAGCCTTGAGATTCTGCTCTGATCCTGCTGCCACTGACGCCTGTGAAATCTCTCCACAGGCTTGGATGGGGAGAGACATTGATTCCATGTTTGCTTTGAGCCTGGAGCATGGCCAGTGCTCTGACTGCAGCCCCTCTTCCCAGTCAGACCTGCCTTGGGGACATGAATTGTCCTCAGGGAACAGTTTCTGCTGCTTCCAGGGGCAATGGACCAGGTGGCCACTCACTGGGGTTACTATCAAACCTTGCTCCTCTGCCTGATCTCAAACTTCCATTCTGCTGCTCCCTGTGAAGACAAACCCTGAGCTGGTCACCTTTCCAACTGAACTGACTTCATTTAGTTGAATTTTCACAGAGGGATCATCACATCTGAAGTGGCATCATATCATATGCAGCAGGGGGAATCTGCAAAGGTTTATCCCCCACAGCACCCGCTCTTCCCACTCAGTCCATTCAATGCTCTTGGTTTGCACAAGAAAAATTTGTCTTCCAGGTGAGGCCCTGCACTTCCAGCTGTGTTTTGATGTTTCCATGGTGCTCATGGACTCCCCATAAGTGCTCTTTTTGGTTAATAGAACTATTTAAATGGTTAATGAAATGGCCAAAGGGAGGCCTGTGGGTTGACGAGAAGCAGCACACAAAGAGAAGTTGCTGGTGACATCACACAGCTTTGCTTCTAGAACAGAAATCTTCTCAAGCAGAGATTGTTACAGCTCCACAGAGCTGGCAAGTCTTAGAAAAGAACTGTTCCTGAATCTCCTTTTCATAAAGTATTTGTGCTTCAAAGAAGGCAGAGGACTGGATGTAGGCTGTCTGTGTCCCATGGACTGCATTGTTGAGGAGAAAAAAGTGGTTCCTGTTAAAACCACCAAGTTAGGTGCCATCACCCAGTGCCCCACTGCAGACATGTCCTTGCATGGGTCCTGAAGCCAAAGCCACTGTGCCCTGCACAAGCTGCTAGGGTTCATTCATGGGTTCATTTATTCATTTTCTTGGGTGTTTGGTGTGGAGCGGGTACAAGCTGATGAAAGGAGTGATGATATTTATACAGCACATGAAAATGCAGCTGTTCTGGGAGCAGTTTTGGTCACTGCAGTATGAGAAGGACAGCAAGCTATGAAGGAGTGTCCAAAGGAGGAAAATGAAGAAGGTGAAGGGGAAGCTGAAGTCACTTGGTCTGTGAGGAGCAACTGAAGTCACTTGGTCTGTTCAGCTGGAGAAGAGGACATTGAGGGGACACCCATCACAGTTAAAGCTTTGTTATGAGGGGAAAAGGAGGGGCAGGTGCTGATCTCTCTGGTGAGCAGTGACAGGACCTGAGGGAATGGCCTGGAGCTGTGTCAGGGGAGGGTTTGGTTGGATATTGGGGAAAGGTTCTGCCCCAGAGAGTGTCTGGGCACTGGACAGGCTCCTCAGGGCAGTGGTTACAGCACCAAACATGACAGAGTTCCAGAAGGGTTCGGACAGCACTCTCAGGCACATGGTGTGACTTTGGAGATGGTTCTGTGCATGGCCAGGAGCTGCACTGGATGATCCTTGTGAGTCTCTTCCAACTCAGCTTATTCTGTTATTCTGTGATTTTGCATGTAGGACAGCAGAGTTCAAAGTCAAATTTCCCTTTGTTCCTGTGTGTTGCAAGGACCTCACTGGCATGGGCCCAGGACTTCTCAGACTGGTTACAGGACTGTCTCAGCCAAGCTCTGATCAGTGCCACAACTTGTATTTCTTGTGTGGGCATCAAACTCCCACTGCAGTCAACAAGCCCTCAGGATCTGCTCTTTCTCTCCAGCCATGGTGCAATGTTGTGTCCTCTCTTCACCCTGACTACTGTTCTGAACCCCTTTCCTCCCAATCCCACTTATTTGGGTCAACATTTCCTACAACCTTCTCAACAAAATTCTCAGCAGCAACACAGAGGATTTGCTGTCTACCTGCTGTGGTTGGCAGCTTGGAAGTGTCCTGTTGTGTTTGCTGGGTGCCCAGATGAAGGAAGGAATGATGAATCTGACTCCATGTTCTCAGAAGGCTAATTTATTATTTTATGATACTATATTACATTAAAGAATACTATATTATACTAAAGAATATTATACTATACTATACTATACTATACTATACTATACTATACTATAGAATACAGAAAGGATACTTACAGAATGCTGAAAAGATAATAATGAAAACTCTCCAGAGTCCTGACACAGCTTGGCACTAATTGGCCAAAGAGTGAAAATAACTCACAGCAGAAATCCAATTAAACAATCACCTGTGGGTAAACAATCTCCAAACACATTCTAAAGGAGCAAAACACAGGAGAAGCAAATCAGATAATTATTGTTTTCATTTTTCTCTGAGGCTTCTCAGCTTCCCAGGAGAGAAATCCTGGGCAAAGGGATTTTTCCAGAAAATGTGAAAGGCACAGTGCCCCAGTCTGTGATTGTCAGGAGGTGCTGATGGCAGCAGCACAGCATTCCCGGTGGGAATGGTACCCCAATTGCTTTTCAGACGCGTGTGTATGCCAAGGATCGTGGGTTCAGGGGCTCTGCCTGTCCCTGAGAGCACAGTGAGCACTCCCTGTGAGCTGTGCTGTGAACAGCTGCACCCCCACTATTGGCAAGCCTGGGCTGTGGGCAGGTTCAGACACCTGTTCCAGCTCTTATCTGGGTGAGGCAAGGCTCACAAAACGGTCCTGCAGAGCTGTCAGCTCCTCAGACCAAACAGCTGTTTGTTCCTGTGTCAGCACTCTGCCTGGGTGGAGCACCTGGGACGTTATTAGAAGAATTTTCTTTCCACATCAGGCAGTGACATTGATTTTTGCTAGAATGTGTTCTTTTTTCTTTCAAATTTCTATCCTGAAATCCCAAAGTTTTGTACAGTAATTTAAGGTAGAACATTGGAAACTGCACTGGTGTGGAAGTTTGTGGACCCCCTTTGCTCTGCCTCAGAGCTGCAGCTTCCCCCCAACACTGCAAAGTATTTTCATTAGATACCCAACCTCTGGTTCTGATTAAATAACTTGTATAATTAGATTGAGACATCTGCTTATCCCTGGGGGAAGAAATCCCTTTCAGCACTGGACTAAGTCTGATTTGTTTAATTACCTTACTGTACTGTATTAATACAGAGTTTCTTGATGGCAAGGAGCTGTGGTATTTGGTTAATTCCACCTTACTTTCACAATGCTACAGTAAGACTGTTTAGGGATCAGGAATCAGGCACTAAGCCCAGGATTTCCCTCCTCTTTTCACTCATATCAACACTCTCCCTCATTTTACTCCTTCAATATTCCCTGTTTTACCTGCCTGGGAAGAGTTTCCAGGATCTTTGCTGTCCATGTAAGGATAATCCATTCCCAGTGACTGCTCAAAGCAATGCATCCTTGTGAGTAATTAAAATTCTCAGGGTTCTTCAGCACTGTGAATCTCTCTCAGCACATGATCCCCTTTGCACTGCTGTTTTCCTGCTCACCCTCCAGAAGCAGAGCAGACGGACAAGGTGGGAGATGGGGAGAGCAGGGTGGGAATGCACCTGGCTTCGCAGGCACCATCCTTTTCCTCTGGCACCTGCAAGGTTGAACCTCTGCACTGCAAAACTCCTCCACAACAGCAGAAACCCAGATTCCTGCAGTCAAGCTTGAGCAAAAGCGAGCAAATATGTTCTGGAAAAGAAGCAACTGAGATTTGCATGCAAGCTTGGGAAAAGCATCCTCAGAAGAGGCAGAGCTGCTGGTGGGCACTGTCCTTGGGGGTGCTGACATGGCCAGGGCCCTCCCTCCCTGCACACCCACCAACCTGAGTTAGTTCTTTAAACAGGCTATTTAAATAGCACCCCAAACTCTGAGCTGGTTATTTAAATAGGCTGATCTGGGGACCCAAAAGCCCTTCTGGCAGTCAAGTTGGCATTTCTGGCAATGTTATGCAATGGAAACTTTTTCCATCCACGGATGGAAATACTTAATAAGATATAAATCATCTATTTGATAACCAAGCTGTTACAGAACTAGAGATTCAGACTTCCCAGGGAAAATTCAATTCTCAGAACCAATAGTATTTGCTATTTATATGACTTGCCAGCCTATCTAAAGGCTCATCCTTTTCAGAATGCTCTATGGGCAGCCAGAAGGTGCTTTCAGAAAAAATTGTCCAGATGCTTTTCAAAGTACAAAAAAAAATATATTTAGTGCAGAATTTATTTGTAACACTAAATCTGTGATTTTTTTAAAAAGGTGATCTGGGTGGAAATGATGGGTGAGGAGAGGCACAGGGACATAACATCAGATGCCTGCAGGAGGTCAGGGGACGAAAGCTCTGTCCAGCACAGAGGTGCAGGGAGGACTGTCAGGACAGCACACAGCTTACCCAGGGCTCTCCAGAACAGTCCCAGGGCCTGACAGCTTGCAGAGATCTCCCATGACATAAGTGAGGTTTGTTATTCAATAGCCACTAGCCTTTTTTAACCCTTCCATAACTTTTTTTTTCTATTTATGTAAACCTTCAGCATGCACAGCATTCTGCAGCAAAGGTTTCTGCAGATAAATGACACACTGTGCAAAGAGCCACCTTGTTCTGTTTGAAGAACCAGAACCAGTGAAGAAGTCACCTCTGGGTGACTTCTGGGTGACTCTGGGTGACTTCTTCATGCTGCTCACAATTCCGGACGCTGCTCACAGTCCTGCAGTCACATCTTCTCAAGCTGAGGAATCAGTCTGTGGAGCTTTGCCTCCTGTGGACACTGCTCTATACTCCACACCAACCCTGGTGCACATTTCTGAATATTTTTCATGTATATAAATTATTGCTCAACTAGGAGAGGGAAGGAATTGAAGAATTTAACTGGATTTCTATAACCTGTGTTCCCAAGTTCCTACTGGGCCACCCAAAGCAGCAGCCAGGAAAGAAGTGCTGTGGGGCAAATACATTCCGTTGGAAAATATTTAAAGGCAACAAAAGTGAACAGTCTGGTTTTTGTTAGCCCTTTGATGGGCAAATGGTATCAATAAGGTTTCTCACATTATCAATAAGCTTTCTCACATCCACTGTGAAGGAGGCAGAAGCAGCCGGAGTGTTCCGCACAGCATCCAAGCACTGGGCTCCTGCCACACCAGCTCCAGTTTGCTCTGAGGAACTTTTTGCCTCTTTTTTTGAGGTCAGAAGGCAAGTACAGGTTGGATTTTATCCTGGGTACTTTTCATTCCTTGTAACTTTCACGTGGAAGGATGAAATATAGCCGGGTACATTTCAAGCAGGGCCATGGATTACCTTGTACCGACATGCAGGCCCAAGGTGTCCATTATTTATAGCCCTCATTTTCTTGGAGCAGATTTGCATAGATGAGCTCCCAGTGGATGACAGGCCAGAGCTGTGAGGCTCAGGAGTGTACAGGGAGCAGGATAATCCAGCAGCCAGGCATCACTTCGTGTTATGCTGCACCAAGGCTGAACCAACCTGGCCACAGGTTCTGGAAGAGTGAGGGAAAAAAGGGGCAGAGGAAAATGTTGCCAGCAAACTGAGACTGCTGAGCTCTGGAGGCAATGTGTCACGATTCCTCACATCACTTGGCCATTGTGACTGCTTAGCAAGTCCAGTGACCACATCCAGGTCTGCCAGTGCTGTGCACTGTGACGGTGCTCACAGGGGTTTTCAGATTGGGGAGGAGATGAGGATCTGACTCCATGTTTCAGAAGGCTTGATTTATTATTTTATGATATATATTACATTAAAACTATGCTAAAAGAATAGAACAAAAGGTTTCATCAGAAGCCTAAGCTAAGCTAAGAATAGAATCAGAAAGAATGATACCAAAGGTTTGTGTCTCGGCTCTCTGTCTGATCCAGCTGACTGTGATTGGCCATTAATTACAACCAACCAACATGGGCCAACCACAGATGCACCTCTTGCATTTCACAGCAGCAGATAATCAATGTTTACATTTTGTTCCTGAGGCCTCTCAGCTTCTCAGGAGGAAAAATCCTAAGGAAAGGATTTTTCATAAAAAGATGTCTGTGACAGTGCACCACAGTGTGTTTGGGGCATTCAGGCCCTGTCAGGGGGCTGAGGTCTCTTGTTGTCACTTGGAGTAACTTCCAGCTGGAGAGGAAGCAAACTGCTTTGTCAGAAGCTGCACAAACACTCCTGTACCAGGCTGGGAACAGTCCCAGCCAGGTGTCAGCTGGGTGGATTGCTGCTGCTGTCATCAAATGAATTAAAACATTGATCTGCCAGGAGCCAGAATGTCAAGGAAGACTTGTTGGGGAGACTTGCTGTTTCTCTCACTGGTGGCAGCTCAGAAATGATCCTCTGGGGATGAGGTTTAGCAGTGCATGTGGTGGGAGAAGGCTCTGTCTGGTTCTTGTCTGCAGCTCAGCTCTGGAGCCAGGGAGCCCCCACTGTAAGGGAAAAGGGATCTCAGTGAGACAAAATGTCACAGAAGCCAGATGAGGCCAGTAGCTCATGAGAAGGGATCAATGGCTCTGAGAGCTTCTGCAGGGAGAAACTTCTGAGAGTTCTCAGAAGCTTCTGAGTGAAGAGAACACGCTGGTGGCAGGGAGCGATGGGCTGGCACAAGCCAGGCTATGCTGCTGAGCTCTGGCACTCCAGAGCAGGGCATGCCAGGGCTGGGACCCTGCTCCTCTCCCTGCTCCCCTGCTCACCCTGCTCCACTCCTCCCTCTGCTCCCTGCCAGCTGCAGCCTCTCCTGCGCAGCCTGCACAGGAGCAAGCTGTCACCAGGGAGAGTCTGAGCTATGGCAGATCCAATTGCACAAAGCTGGATCAGTGACCACAAAACCAGATTTGCTTAGCTAATCCTTTGATTGATTTTTAAGGCCTTGCTGAGACTAAAAGACTATTAAGAGATTTGTGCTGGTGGCACCTCCCAGCACAGGAACCAACTTCCCTACAGTGCACCTGATGTTTCCTGGCCATGGCCTGAGACCCTTCCCAGCTCAGATCAGTCCTTATCTCCCCCATTTAAATTCCATCAACCTTCTCCTTGCTGAGGCTCTGTCTGGAAGATGAACACTCATGCACAGAGGCCTCACAGGGTGCCAAGTGCAGCTCTCCAGGCACTGGGCATCCCACAGAGATGGGGATCCCACCTGGTCTGGTGTGCAGTGCTGACCCCTGAGGGGTCAGAGTGTTGGGGAGGGTGGAACAGGAAAGCCTTATAAATATGATTGCCTGGCAAAAGATTTTGAGAATATGGAAACTATAAGCGAGATTGAAATGAAAGCAAGCTTTGAGATCCCTCAGTTACTGAACAACTGGAAAACAATGGCATGGCCAGCTGAAGGTCCCTTTGGATCAAACAATCCCCTCTGCTTGCAGACAGGCCCAAGGCTCAGAGCAGACCCTGCCAGCTTGGCAGCAGGGGCCCAAAGAGGAGTTTTTAGGGTTTAGTATGTAACCCAGTGTGGTCATGTAATGATTCTTATAATGCTATAGGATTTGTATCTTGTACTAAGTTGGTTAGTGAGAATCAGAATATTCAGCACAGACGAAGATTTATTGTATTGGAACGGGAACTTCGCACTCTTACCTTTTACTCTCTTGCCTCTTGTCTCTTAGTTCGTACTTTTCTATGCTCTTACCCCTTTTACTCTCTTATGCTTTTACTCTCTCACCCTCTCATCCTCTCTGCCCCTCTCTTCTCTGGGGCCTGCTCTGAGCTGTGGCTGGCAGCTCCCAGCGGGGCCCTGCACCCAGGCCCTTTGCAATAAACCCCAAATTCCAAGACCAGAAGAAGATTTATTGTATTTTAACGGGAACCTCACCCTCTGATTCTCTCTTTTACTCTCTCATTCTCTCTTTACCACTCTCTTTATCTCTCTCTCCCTCTTTGGGCTCTGCTCTGAGCTGTGGCTGGCAGCTCCCAGCAGGGCCCTGCACCCAGGCCCTTTGCAATAAACCACAAGTTCCCAGCCCTGGCTGCAGAGATCTCTCATCTCTGTCCATCCCAACCGTGCTACCCACAATGTTCCTACAGCAGAGGTCTCTCCTCACAGCCCTCAGCAACTTCAGCCCTTGTGCTTGGCTTTTTTCCCATAATTTTCCTCTTTGAATCTCGCTGTCAGAAATTCCCATCCCCATCCCACAGAGCGTTGGTGCTGCCTTGTGCTCAGTTTGGCAGGAGCCCTGGAACACTCCTCACTGCTCCCTGCTCCCTGCTCCAACATCCCCAGCCCAGTTTGGATGGGGTACAACGTGCTGAGTGTGCAGACCTGAAACACTTGCTCCTGCCTTTGACTACTCATGTGCCTGCCTGTTTTTCCCAGCACCTGCCTCCTCATGTCCAGATTCAAACTCCAGATAATGTAGCCTGGCTAGCCTCCTGGGCAGGGCTGTGTATGCTGGGAGAAATGCTGGCCTTGAAAATTGGGTGTGAGGCTGTGGGATTCCTCACATGCTTTCTGCCACTGGGATTGTCTGGAAGATGCTGAAGTCAGACTCTCCTTTCCAGATAGCTCAAGTTTACACCAGAAATCATGCCCAGGGCCTGGCAGGCCATTGTCCTGAACATGGCACACCAAGACACAAGCAGTGATGTCACAGGAGCTCTTCAAGGAGGCTTTTTAAGTAGTTTTGCTCCACAGACTTTGCCCAGGGCTTGGGAGCTCCAGCAGGAAGAGCCACCCAGCAGAGACCATCTTCAGCACATGAAGATGAAGCACATGGTGCTGGGCCATGCCACAGAGTAGAACCTGGGCATTTTTGGCTGTGGTGGACTAATCCTGAGACACACAGAAAACCCAATGCTGGCACAGTGCTGCCCTGATGCCCAGGCCCCAGTCTGGCACACCAGGCTAGGCTGGAAGTGGAGCAGGGAGGTGCAGCCTCCTGGGTTTCCTCTCTTGGTGTTTTCTGGGTTCTCCTGGGTTTCCTTTCTTGTTGTTCTCTGGGTTCTCCTGGGTTTCTTCTCTTGGTGTTTTCTGGGTTCTCCTGGGTTTCCTTTCTTGGTGTTCTCTGGGTTCTCCTGGATTTCCTCTCTTGGTGTTTTCTGGGTTCTCCTGGGTTTCCTTTCTTGGTGTTCTCTGGGATCTCCTGGGTTCCCTCTCTTGGTGTTCTCTGGGCTCTCCTGAGTTTCCTCTCTTGGTGCTCTCTGGGTTCTCCTGGGCTTCCTCTCTTGGTGTTCTCTGGGCTCTCCTGGGTTTCCTCTCTTGGTGTTCTCTGGGTTCTCCTGGGTTTCCTCCCCTGGTTATGCCATAGCTGCAGATGTGGAAGTTTTGGGCTGCACCCAGTTTATGTCGTGCTGAGCATCACCACCCAGTCCTGAGCATCACCACCTAGTCTGCTCACCAGGCACAAACAAAACCCAGGAATGATGCAGCAGAGCAGGCAGGTGGCCTGTGAGACACAGAGCTTTCAGCACTCAGGTGCTGCTGGCAGATCCACGCAGTGCTGCAGCACCAGGCAGCCCAGCAGCCTCTGAGCCAGGTGTGCCAGGTGATGATGTCCCAGTCCCAGGGCACACCTGTGCACAGTGCAGGAGACCCACCACAGACTGCAAGCTGAGCCAACTGAAAAGGAGGCTTGAAAGAGGATGAAAAACTCAGGGGAGGGCTCGTAAAGTGCCAGAGGCAAATGAAAAGATCCCAAACCAGGACGTGATTCTAAAGAACCAAACTCTGTTTCTGGCTCCAATGCCATTGCTTTTTCCTTGCTACAGGGCTGAGAAGTATCATAGATCTGGTAGCTTTTGTTGATGTGACTTAAAGAGCAGTGAAAAGAAGAGCACAGAGTGAGAATGAAGGTCTGGTGAGGTTCCCAGAACAAGGAATGCTCCAGCACAAGCTTTGGAGGGCTTTTCAATGAGCACATGAAGCAACTTTGCTGCTTGTGAGGATGCTCAGGAATGGGAGAAGCAAGAGATTGCAAACCATTTCATGCTGGTATCAGTTCCACATTACACAGTGGAGTAAACAGTGTGAAACACCTGGGACTTATTGAAAGTAGGTGGTGCCAAACAATTCCAAAATACTGTTTCACCCCAGACAACGACTTTGCAGTTGCCAGGATTAATTTTTATTGCAATAACACAGTTGATATAATGGGTTTAAAGCAGAGCAAGGCTCCCAAGGGGCAGAGCAGCAGGTGGGAACCCAGGTCCATCATCAGGGGCTGCCTGCCCTGGCACTGGCACTGGCACTGGCAAGCCACAAGTGGGGTGCAGACTGAACCCAGAAAGGGACACATTCAGATGGACAGCAGGATTCTGTGAGCCTCAAACTTCAAAAGATTGGTGGCCATGAGTGGCAGACCATACAAGCTGCCTTGTTCCTGCTTTCCCAAATAGTCTGAGAGTTGTGAAGCTGCAAGACAGGAATGTGGGCAGAGACCTGACAGATCCCTGTAGCTCAGCTGAGCAAAGCCCTGTTAATAACCTGAAACCCCCGAGGGAGGGAGGGAGGGAAGGAGGGACAGCCAGTTCTGGTTTTGCTTAACCAGGGTCTCCTGCCATTACAACATTATAACATCAAAGAACTTTGTGTTGGGAACCAGATGCAGCAGCAAGTGCACCCCCAAAAGGACCAGTCCTTAAGATCTCAGCGCAGTTTGCTGCAGGAGGGTAGAATTTAAGTCACAGTCTGGAGAAACAAAGGCTCAGAGGACAGGAGCAGTCCCTAATTACCTCTCAGTTAATGTGAATATGCAGGAGGATGAGGAGAGGGAGGGGCAGGAGACACAAGCATGAGAAGCACTGATGTGGAGCTGGGCAAGGGAAAGTTTGGGCTAGATGCAAGAGGAAAAAAAAGGCCTTAAAAATGCCTGATGTAAGACATTCCTACAGGCAGCAGGCTAAAAATGAAGTCACAGGAAATATTTCCATAAAAGTCAGGAGCAGTTTGAGCAGGGAAGTTGCCGTGAATGATTCAGTGAACTCCTGGCTCAGAGCTCTGGCAGGACCCAGCTGTCCATCCCAAACTCATCCCATTGCTCAGTCACTGCTGCTGCCTCCCAGACAGCCCTGGGCACTCAGTGCCTCTCATTTTCAGCAAGATTTCTTTGGATATTTAGCATGCTAATATTTTAAAAAATCAGAAATATGTTATTTAGAAAACACTCCAGAAGGCTAACTCTCTTTTTCCAGGAAAAAATGTGTTTGCAGCAAGCAGCAGGTGCTGCTGTGTTTTAATCTAAGTTAAGAGACTCCTGCTGGAGCTCCAGTGCTGATTACTGTCCATAAATCATGCTCAGCCTCACATCCCCTCCATCATACCAAGGTACCCTCCATGAACACACCCAGTCAGACATCCATTTTTTGCCTTCCTTTTTGTGTGTTTTTTTTTTTGTTTTGCCTCCTCTGATCATGCTCACTCAGCCTACCCCTGCAGCTGCATTATTCTTGTGTCCACAGGTGTTTACAGTTTTTATTTCCAATAACCTCCAACTGCAAACAGAAGGTGGTTCCTAGCTACAATAGATTAATAATGTAAAAAACCCCAAATCTTGTGACCCAAACCCCTAGGTAACAAAGGATGTGCTGAAATAAAAAAATGTTAATATAGAACATTTTGTGCAATTAGGACTAACCTTATTAATAATTTGAATATTTTCCAATGAATTGTCTAGCCTATCTCTCATGAGACTAACTTCAAACACTTGAGAATTAGAGCTTGGCTGCATTTGGTATGGATGGAGCCAGACAACAAGAGCAAGTAAACACAATGGTACCATGAATTTCAGTGAAAACATCATTCTACTCTGTTAGTGAGCTAATGGTTTTGGCTGAAAATGGACACTTTTTTCTAGTATAAACTTTTAAAAAGAAAGAACCCTGTGGAGAGGACACTGGTACATTTACCAGACTGTCCCTTTGTATGGAATGAGTCAAATCCAATTTCCTATCATCAAACTCATAGATGGCTGCAAAGAAAAATGTTTAATTGAGCTGAACTTTAACACTGAATTTTAAAGTTTGCTGATTGTGGATTGCTTTACTGCCCACGTTTCTCCCCTAGTCTGAGGTGTTACTTCTGCATTTCAGGAATTAAGCAAGAGGCACATCTGGCAAACAGGTTGTTTTGGAGGAGACTACACAGAAATAATTGAAGGAATTTGGACTAAGACTAAAATCTCTGAGACTGGAGCCTCCTTTTCCTGACCAGGACCCAAGGATCAGGGTTTCCATATTTATTTAACAGTGACAGTATGTCAGTTTGTACAAAAATATGGAAGTTCTAATAATCTCGAGGTTGCCCTTATAGTTGTGGTAGGCTTTAATGAGAAGCTCTGCCTCCCATGGGAGGTGAACTAGTGGTTCCAGCCACAGCAGTCTGATAAAAACTCCCACTAACAACAAATATCTTATCTTTCCACCTGGCCTTGTCCTTAGCTATTTCCTAAAAGAGCTGTCCAAAGTCAGGAGGAGCTGCTTTGGGCTCTCAGCTCAACCTTGGAGTTTCGGGAGTGGGCCTGTCCACAGCTGAGCAGAGTCTGCTGGTTCCTTCCCACCAAAAAACTTGTTTATTGTAGCCTCAGATGAATCTTTCCTATAACTGTGGTTAACCTCTTCCTATAGTTAGGCTTCTTATGATTCACCTATGCTAAGTATTTTGCAATTAAACTCCCCCATAGAGCAAACCAAGCCTTTATTACAGCTGCAGGAGTCTTCTTTGTCTGGCTGAACCGGGTCTTCTGCTTTTGTTCCCATGACTTTCTCCTAACAAGTTTGCAAGCTCCCATCCCTGGATTGCTGCTGGGACCATGAGCTTTCATGAGATGGTTTTAAAGTACAGAGAGAAAAGGTTTTGGTGCTGGCAGTGGGGGGATATTTCAGTTTGCCTCATATAGGTCTCTATTGTTCTTTGGTGAAAAAACATTTTGTGAGATGAGTAAATCATACATTTTCCTCTAGCAAAATGACCCCCCAAAAAATAGCAAGGTACATGTCTCAGGATGTGGCTGAAATCACAAATAAGCAACTGGCAAGAAAAGGACATCTATCACAGTGAAAAAAATCTGTGCCACGCCAACAGCTCCAAAAATAAAGGTCTAAAATGTTATATCACAGTGAAAGACACTTCTGAGTAAAAAATCAGTATTGACAATATCTAATTATTGGTGAAATCTGTTAGGAAAATATTTTATGTTCTGAAAGACTACTCACAGTTCAGAAACAATCCCTCTGGTTTTCTATATGAGGGCTTAAAAGCTTTTCAATAAATTCAGGGGAAGAAAAGAATGGTTTAGTTGCAAGTCTAAGCCAAAGTTTGCTGTGTAGCTAAAAAGAGTAAATGAACTTGTGGATGTGACTCCTCTGTTTCCTTCTCACACAGTGTCTTCTTCACTTGAACAGCAGAGCACAGAACCCGAACACGGAGGCTTCATGTTTTATTAATGGTGTCCAATTCATTTCCTGTTTTCATGCTGATAACCTACTGAGGGAGAGGAAGGGAACTCAGGTGGCAAGACCTCAGATCCATTTTTCTTCTACCCATGAACAGTTCACAAGTGGGTATTTCACTAGAAAAATCTCTTTATTGCATGTGTTACTGCATTCTCTGGGAAGCTTCACTGGGATGGCTGCTCTGCTGCTGGCACACTCCTCTGAAAGAATAAATGTTTTCAAGGCAAGTTCTCTTCAAGGTGAAAGCTTTTAGGTTTTAGTTCAGTCAGGGCCCTGTAGTTATTTTCACTACTGTCCTTTCTACAGGACTAACCTCAGAATACACCAAATTTCCCTGGCAGAAATCTCTTCATCAAGCAAAATTCACATTATAGTGTTCTCTGTTTCTAGAAATGCCAATTAATCCCCCATTAAGACAAAGCAACACAGTAGATATTCCCAGAGATTTTTAAACTAAAATAATGTTACTAGACCTGCAGAATGAAGACATCAGTGTTCAAGACAGAATCCCCATTTTCCTATTTCTCAAGCTGATAATACAACAAAGCCCTGGGTCTGATGAAACACTCCTGCAGTTAATTTAAAATAAATCCAGAGAAGAAAAACTGAAATCGCCCAGTGATTTTTGTACTGGCTGGAGATGCCCCAGTGTGTCTCAGCGCTCCTCATTCCCTCAGAGCAGCAAATGCTCTCACAGCAGTGAATTGCCTCCAAGCAGCTGCTTCCTATAACACCCCTTGGCTACCTTCCCAACAAGCAGAAATCCCTTTTTCTGCACAGCCAGTGTGGTCATGCTCCATGGCCAGGGGTGGGGCTGCACCCCTGAGCTCCTGGAGTTTCTTTTAGGACATTTTCCTTTGAAAGATAAGCAGAGCAGCAGCGAGATTGCAACCTCCGTTGGGTTGGCAGGCAGGCGTGCGCCTGGAGGTGCGAGTGCAAGTGTGTGGTCTTGGGTGTGGGGAAGAAAGGAGAAGGGTGGTGACCTGAATGTTGGAATGGAGTTCAGAGCAGACTTTTTTGGCTTCCTTTTAGTGTTTTTTTGGTGGGGTTTTTTTTGTGTGTGGTTTTTTTTTTTTGTTTTGCCTTTCCTTGCACTGGGAACACCAAGCATGCAAATGCAGGAGTTCCCTGCCCAGCAGAAAGGGAATGAGAGCACAGCAGTGGTGTGTCCCCTCGTGCCACACTTTCAGGCCTTCTTTTCAAACCATCAGGACTAAAAATAGCGTTATTTTTTACTATGAGAATAAGGATTCTCATGTAAGTGAGGGGTGGTGGAGCTAGAACATACAGGACTATCCAAATGCTGCAATCATAGTTTTAAAACATGAAAACTGGCAATTTGATTTTCCTGCTATAAACATTGAGCTTGGACCTAATATACACAAACCTGTATGTCCCACTTGAGACTCAGTGCTCAATTTTTATGTGTCTATTATACAGACCTGGGCTTCTAGGGCTGAAAGAGAGAGGACCAGAGCACTCTTAAACAACAGAAAATTTTTTTTACATGTTGCCAATCTCCAGTGACAGAGGTTCCATATGTTTTCATGTTTTCTGTTTAGTCATCCCTCCTGCTCATTTCCAGATGCACAGCAGCTGGAAAAAGTCTCCCAGATTTCACTGAAACACTGGCTACTGTTCAGTGGAGTGTGGGAATTACTTTGTGCCTTCCAATGACCCTCATGCTCGGGCATCTGAGTACAGAATTTGATTTTTCTTTTTTTCAAAATGGAAATGAAAGCTTAGATTGAATTTTCAACAATGAAACTCAAGTGTTAGGCAGTGAAAAGCTGCCATTACTGAGATATCTATTGCAAATAAAACTTTGTGAGTCCTTGGCTCACCCAACCCAGTTTTGTTCTCTTTTTGAAGTTTTACCTAATGATCATTTCTCCACAGATGTGCATGGCTCTGTGTTTAAATATCCTGCAGACCTGTAGCTATTGACTCCCCATCCTCGCTACCTGTTTGCTCATGCTGTGCTTTAACATCAGAAAACAATCATGTCCTTTGTGGAGGCAGCAGATATAATAATAATAAAAATAATAATAATAATCAGTATGAGAGGTTTTCTGACTGAGGGGGGGAAAAATTAATCAGTTTGAAATCACTGACCTTTCTTTACAGTCATCTGCCACTTTGAATACTGATTATTTTCATGTTGGGCTGTAAGAGGATGGATATTTACCTCTGGAAACAGAAGAGCCACCAACACCCAAGGCATCACCAGCTCTGCAGACAGATATTGTCATAGGGTGGCATGTTATGTAACAACTCCTTAAATGCAAGTTACTCTGCATTCTTGGCAGCAGACCACATAAAATTTCCCTTCAGATGTTGATGGGCTAAGAAAAAAAAATTAAAAGAAAAAAAATATATATGAAAATCACCTTATCATTTACAATGCAAATCTTGGAATGAAAGTTAGCAAATTAAACTGGCGATTCACCTAAATTAAGCTGGCATTCTATTCTGGTGCTTCAAACTCTGAAAACATTGCTGGCTGACAAAACAAGCCCAGGAATGATTAGCAAAAACCCTCCTTCAGAGGCAGCAGACGAGCAATCCCTTTGAACCTTCACAGCACATCATAAACGCTCAGCAGAGTTACAGTGTGGCAGTCCCAGTGCTATCAATTATTTACCCTTTTTCTGTTTACCTTCAGGCAGCAAGTAATTATTTTTAAATATTAATTTAGTTGTGTCATGTACAGTTTGTGGTTGAGCCCTGAGATCTGAGATACAGAAAAGCAAACTGCATCTCAAATCACATTTAGCTGGTGACGCATTGATAGCTGGATCCCCACTTCAGCTCCTCAGCAGCTCCTCTCAACTTCTCCCATCCTTAGAAACTCTCTTCATTGCAGGAAAGTGAAAGCAATTTTCTTAATAGGAAAAGACATCTCTTTTTTTTAAGCCTAAAAGTCTCAGAAATTGAAAAATCAATTTTATTCTGAAAAGTTTGTTTTATTCTAAAAAGTTTGTTTTTTTCAAGTGAAGATTTTTTTTTTCTCTCCCCCTTTCTGTTTCCCTCAGAATTTTCCCCAGAGTGTTGATTTTCCTTTATCCTCAGCTAATTTAGGCTACAAAGAAGCTGGCTGTTGTTTCTGCAGCCCCAAGAGAAAAAGGTCTTGGAGACAAGTCTCACCTTCCTGCACTAAAATCACCACTTTTGGAACCTGGAAAGAGGATGCTTCTGGTCAGCTCATATGAATGCCTCTCCATAGGATTCTTTCTTTTTAAAAGTTTATTCTAGAAAAAACAAATACTCATTTTGATGTCTCTGCATGAAGGCACAGATGAGATCAATGCAGTGTTGAGTTCAGAGCAAGCTGCTGCTTCCACTGGTGACAGCAAGGTTGGGATCTTCCTGAGGAAAAATATTTTGGAATTTTGGTGGAGTTTGGTTCACCCTGTTGTGTTGTATTTGGGTTGCCCCCAGATGGAGGAAGGATTGATGAATCTGACTCCATGTTCTCAGAAGGCTAATTCATTATTTTATGATACTATATCATATTAAAGAATACTAAACTAAACTATACTACAGAATACAGAAAGGATACTTACAGAAGGCTAAAAAGATAATAATGAAAATTGATGACTCTTTCCAGAGTCCCAACACAGCTTGGTCCTCATTGGCCAATAAGTCAACACAATTCACAGAAAATAAAACAATCACCTGTTGGTAAACAATCTCCGAACACATTTCACCAATGAGCAAAACACAGGAGAAGCAAATCAGATAATTATTGTTTTCCTTTTTCTCTGAGACCTCTCAGCTTCCCAGGAGAGAAATCCTGGGTGAAGAGATTTTTCAGACAATGTGAATGCCACACTGCTGCACTTTCAGCTTTTTTTTTTAGTAGATGTTCTTGAGAAAAGCCTTGATTTTAGCTGTTTGTGTATCAAGGAGAACTGGAGCTCTGACAGTCAAATTTGTGCAATGTCAAAGGTTTTCTGCTGTTGTTCTGGTGGCACTTGTCAGCCTCAGCCCCCAGTTCCCATCCTGCTGGGTTCTACATGGTTTTATCAACACCAGAAGCAGCTCCTGACAAAGAACATGCAGTCACAGTTGGAACTGTGATGTGACTCAAAAATTAGAAAAACCAAAAGAAGATTCAGGAACAAGCTAAGGTGTAGCACCATTCCAGTGAAGGAATGTTTGTAAAATCACCCAGTGAATATCATTGTTTCATGAAGGGAAAAAAACCACTTCTGTTGAAACAGAAGTGTTGCAGAAGTTGTCATCAAACCTGCAGCAAAATCCTGAAAACAGAAATTGAATGTTAACTATTAAGGTAAATATGCTTGAAACTATTAGGAGATCAGCTGTAGAATTCACTTCAGCCACATGTGATAAACAGTGTGGGCTTGTCACAGCCTGTACTTTATTTTGCCTGTCTGTAGATGCCTCCACAACAACATGACACAAACTGGAGGAACAGAGTGAGGCTCCTGATCATTATTGAAATTAATGAACTTCCATAACTTGTGTCTGATCCATGGGCACTGTGTCAGTGTTTGCAAACATCTCTGAGCCAGGGAAATAATTTTTTTTTTTTTTTTGGCTTTTCTCCCATTTACCTCAGAAACAGCAGCAACCAAATACTGCCTGGGAAGATGCCAAGTTCCTCTTTGTCTTGGTGAAGACATTTGGATCCCATCATTTAACTAAATCACTTGTCCAAGGTGAATGAGGCAGAAGAACCAATTTGTGTGCTGAGGGTAACTATGGTGAGTCTGCTCTTCTCACCCTGTTCCTGCAGTAGGCAGAAAACCACAGATCCCAAAAGTGAATCATATCTTTGAAAAGTTTGAGTTGAGGCTGAAGCACCCTGGACCAGGTCTGGAAAGAGCAGGAAATATGAGATGCCACTCCTGTGTCACTCCTGAGTGTACCTGCAATGTAAGTGCAGCAATCACACATCCTGGTTTTATCAATTCCAGTTCTGTAGGATCTTGACAAGACCCAAACATCCAAGTTCAGATTTCAGCCTGGCTCTCTTCAGTTCACAGAGGTGAATCTCCCAATTTCTTGATGTAATATCATTGTGAAGCAAACAACAATGCCTGTGATGCTTTATAAATTTTATGTCATCGCCTGATATTTTTGACACAACTTTCTAGAGGCAATTCAAACATATGTAGGTAGAAAAACTTTTGTGCCAGAGAACACCTCAATTTCTTCATCTTTCAAGAGTTATTCCCACACATAAAGCTGTTCTCTGTGTGTGTGAATTTGGCTGGTAGCCAAGGCAGAGGAGGGCTGAGGAGGAAGAGGTGGAGTAAGACGGAAGGGCTGAGGATGAGGAAGACTGAGGAGCAGAAGGGTTGAGGAGCAGGAAGGCTGAGGAGGAGGAGGAGAGGGGATGAGGGAAGGGCTGAGGAGGAGGAGGAAGGTTGAGGAGGAGAAAGGGCTGAAGAGGAGGGCTGAGGAGAGGAAAGTCTGAGGAGGAGGCGTGAAGGAAAGTCTGAGGAGGAGGAAGGCTAAGGAGAGAAAGGGCTGAGGAAGAGGAAGGCTGAGGAGAAGAAAGGCAGAGGAGGAGGGCTGAGGTAGAGGAGGAAGGCTGGAGAGGAGAAAGGCTGAGGAGGAGGAGGACAAGGGCCGAGAGAAGGGCTGAAAAAGAGTAGGGCTGAGCAGGAGGAAGGCTGAGGAGGAGGAATGATGATGATGAGGAGGAGGAGGATGGCTGAGGGAAGGGCTGATCAGGAAGAAGGCCGAGGAGGAGGAGGAGGAGGGTAGAGGGAAGAGCTGAGGAGAAGAAAGAGGAGGAGGAAAGCCGAGGGAAGGGGGGAGCACGAGGAAGGTCAAGGAGAAGGGCTGAGTAGAAGGAAGGGCAAGGAGGAGGAGGAGGAGGAGGGCTGAGGAAGAGGAGGAGGGCAGAGGAAGCCCGGCAGCCGGGCTGGCGGGCGCTGTCCGCGGTGCTGAAGGCCGCCCCAGCCCTGCTGCCCCGCCCGACCCGCTCCCGGGAGCACGGAGCCGTTCAGGGTCGTTCAGAACCGTTCAGAGCCGTCTGGAACAGTTCGGGGCCGTTTGGAACCGCTTGGGGCCGCTCAGAGCCGTTCGGGACTGTTTGGGACTCTTCAGAGCTGTTTGGGGCCATTCAGAGCCATCTGGAGCTGTTGGGGACCATTTGGGACCGCTCGGAGCTGTTTGGGGCCTCTCGGAGCCGTCTGGAGTCATTCGAGACAGTTTGGGACTGTTTGGGACCATTTGGGACTGCTCAGAGCCACTTGAAGCCGTTTGGAGCTTTCTGGGGGCGTTTGGAGCTGTTTGGGACCTTTCGGAGCCGTTTGGGACCATTCAGAATCATTCAGGGCCGTTTGGGGCCGTTCGGAACCCTTTGGAGCTGCTCAGGGTCACTCAGGGCTGCTCAGAGCAATTTGGGGCCTTTCGGAGCTGTTTGGACCTGTTTGGACCCTTTCGGAGCCATTTGTGGCTGTTTGGAACCATCCGGAGCTGTTCAGAGCCGTCTGGGGCTGTCCAGAACCATTCAGGGCTGTTCGGGGCCGTTCGGAACAGTTCAGAGCTGCTCAGGGTCACTCAGGGCTGCTCGGAGCCTTTCGGGGCCTTCCGGAGCTGTTCGGACCTGTTTGGATCCGTTCAGAGCCGTTTGGGGCCATTTGGGGCCATTCGGAACCATCCAGAGCCTTTCAGAGCTGCCCGGGGCTGTCTGGAACCGTTTGAGGCCATTCAGAGCTGTTCGGGACCACTCAGGTTACCTGCAGAGGGTCAGGTGTGAGCTGCCAGGTTTTGTGCTCCAGGTGAATTCTGATTGCCACCGCCGATTCTGAGGGACAATCAGGGCAGCCAAGAAAGCAGTGACACGCAGAAATGGCTGATAAAATGGCAATGAAACGTCTGCTGACATTGATTTCGAGCCTGCGGGCAGAGATGAATGATTGAAACACCAGGCTTGTTAAAGCTAGAATGCTTTTGATTTCTCTTCTCTGTGCTGAACAAGATTTAGCTAGAGGGAAGTTAACAATCAGCTAATTGACATTGAATTAAGCATGAAATGCAGTATAACTACTTTTCTTCTGAAATACTCTTCAACAATGTTTTAACAAGGCTTTTAATTATTGATTATTGCTTATAACACACAGTAGATCTTTTATTTGGTTTTAAGTCTCATGTCCTCCAAAGGTATCAGCTTGACTACTCTGTAGCTCACCTCTCTGCCAATGGAAACCAAACAAATAGTCAAAGAAAAACTGTAATTTCTTTCTGGCAAAGCATCATAGCACAACACATCAGTTATCTGGGTCAGGTTAAGGAACAGACATGCCATAAGAATTTTAGGAAGTCCACTGTATCCTTCAGCAAAAGTGGGGAAATTGAGAGGGAACTCTGGTGCATTTACAGAGAATGCCCTGAACTGATCCTGCCTTTGGGACATGTTGTGTTCAGCCTTGGCAGGAGGCTCAGCACCATGCCACAGCTTACTCCCTTTGCCACAGTGAGACGGGGGAGCAATCAGAAGAGTAAAAATGTGAAAAATCATGTGTTGAGAGAACAGCAGCTTAAGAGGTGAAATTCCTGGGTTGCTTTGCATGTGCAAGCAAAACAAAAGCAGGAATTCATCCCCTGTCTATAGGCAGGCAGGTATTTGTAATCCCCAGGACAGCAGGGCTCTGACACTCCTCACAGTGAGTTGGGAACTCAAACACCATTTCTCTGAATGTCCCTCCTTCTTCCTTCTTCCCTACAGCTTTTATTCCACAGCACGATGTTGTATATTGTGGAATATTACTTGGGGTCAGCTGTGTCCCCTCTCAGCTTCTCCTTCACCTCCAGCCTCCCCCCAGGGCAGGAGCAGTCTGGGAGGCAGAAAAGGCCTTGATGCTGTGTAAGCAATATTTGAAAATAACTAAAACATTAGGGTGTTATCAGCACTCTTTTCACCTCAACTGCAAAAGACAGCACCATAGGAGCTACTACGAAGAATAACACTTGAAGAAATATCAGGTGCATGAGCAAAAAGAGAGAAATGCTCATTTGCTGCATCTGAGCACCAGGAATGGTACTGACAGCAGTGGGCACAATCATCACCAGTGCAGCTGCATGTCAGGCAGAGCATGGTTAGTGCTCAGCACACACTGGGGTGCAGAGGTGGCAAAATCTGTGTTGCTGCTTGCTGAGGAGAGTGTGAGAGGTTCCTCAGTGAATTATACTGCAGGCATCAGTGCAATGATCAGGAAGATATTGGTAGCAACCAAATACAAGAAAAGACAGATTTTTGTGTGTTTGTCAGAGCTTACTGTTGTGGCAGTGTGTCAGAATTCAGGACATCCCTCAGGCTGTCCTGGATTGCCAGGACCCTGCCAGGGGGCTCAGAGACACTGACACAGAGACCAAGACCCCTGGAACTTTCATTATGACCCAAAAAGTTACCAACCTTATATGATGATCTGCAAGCCACGAAAGTCTAAGTAGAATAACAGTTAGTTTGTCACAGGGTCAAAAATAGATTTTTTGAGGTTTTTAGAATGGGGGTTCAGGAGGCAAGATGGAGGAATCTGGGCGTGTTCAGCCTTTCTCCTTCTTCTTGGCCTCCATCTTCTGCTGTGATGGTGGCATTTTTGGATTGGTTTGGAGTAGAAGCTCACTGTCTAACATAGGTGATAGGTACTGGAAAGTTATTGTAAATATTGTACACACAGATTTTAGTATAATAAGATAACACCAGAGTGCCTCTGTCTGACCTGCCGAACGGACCTTGACAGGCCAGGAGAAGGAATTTTATAGATAAGAAACAATAAACAACCTTGAGACCGAGAACTGAAGAGCTCTGACTCCTTCTTTGACCACCAGGCTGAGAAAAGAGACTTTCTAATGTATCTTGGGGTCACTCTGAGCAGCTCAAGCCCCGAGAGCAGTGGACATCACCCCTAAAGGTAACTGCTGTCTCACGTGTGTGAGATGCTCTCATTTCCTTACAGAGGCACAGAAGCTTGGGGGAAACCTGTGTCTTCAAAGAGACCTCTACCCTGTCAGCAACTTTAAGACAGTCATCCTTCTATCTCATATCTTCTTGGTCTTGTTGATCCCAAAATCCTCCCTTGACACTGAGATATCATCACAGTCAAATATTCATCACCTTAGGAGCGTGCTCACCACCAAAACTTTTTGCAAAATGGAAGTCCCAGGAGCTTTCCTGCTGACAGCAAGGCAGGTGCTGCTGGGCTGTGAGGAGGAGGCTGCAGCCAGCAGGGCTGAGCCAGATGGGGCCTTGTGGGAGCAATCTGTCACCGAGCACAGGGAGCTGAGCCTGCACACAGCAGCAGCAGCAGCCAAAGGAGCTTGTGGGAATTTCCCTCCCAGCTCACCAGAAATGGGACAAAGAAAATCCTTCCAGTGGCTCTCAGTGCATCCAGCAGATTGCACTGCCCACAGATTTGGACTCTCTGAGGGGGAAATCTGTGGCACTGTGCTCCCTTTCTGTTCTCCAGTGCTGCACTGCCTTCCTGCTCTGCTCATCAGCAGCCAGGAAATAAGTTTAAGGTTTGGCTTCTTGGTGGTTTTTTTTTTTACATCAAACCTAAGTAGTAGAGCACAATTTATCAAGCAAGAAACACTGCCTAGAGGGAGTGGAGTTCTGAAAAAGGGAGAGAAACAGTATTACTTCAAGCTCTGAGTTCACACAAAGCATTCCCATTCAGCAGGTGTAGACATCAGAATAAATAGCCTTCTGGCAATCTTCCAGATGGCCTAAAACTCCAGGCATATTTAGCTTGATTACCTTAGATTTTTTTTCAGGCTTGCTGTCTCTGCAGTTACTTGTTCTACATCCCTTGCCAGCTAAAGAGAACCAGCTGTGTCTGGCCTGTTGTGTGAACATCTGGTTCTGACTGTCACATCCAGCTGTGAGTCTCCTGCAACACAATTCCATTACCTACTAGTATAGACAAGTGCAAAATAATGAGCATTGGAAGAAACAATTTTTAACCACTCATTCACAGAAAAGGGGGTCTAAATAAGTTGTGGCTTCTCAAAACCATGTCCAAGTATAAATGACCAAAACAGGGAGAATATTGGGCAGGTACTCTAAGGTGCAGCAGGCAGACACAGTTATGTCCTGAAAGGATGGGGTGGCTGTTATTTCCTTGTCAAATGACTGTTTTAATCTTTAATCTGCTTCAGCCTATTTTGCAGGTGTATATTCTATTTTGCAGTAATTGCTATTAGTAGTCACCAGTGACATGCTGCCTTTCTGAATCCTGAGACCAGTTCCAGGCACTTTAACACAAAAGCAAGCCTCAAGGAAGCATGTGGATGACAAGGAGAGCTGGAGACATGAGTTCATATCCCACAGGCAAGAGGCTCAGGCAGTTGGGCAGGTGAGAAATATTTCAATTGCCTGTGCTAAGTGGCTGCTGCTGCTTCACCATCACAGAGAGCCATGGAGGAGCAGGAGGAGGAGGAGGGAGAGGGGAATTGCACACATTTAGGTGCCAGTGGCATTACATGTGCTCACTGGAATAATTGGTCTGGGTCACACTGTTCTCAGCTGTTCCTCAGTGAGGATAGGTATGAATTTGGAAGGAAGAATAAGAAGGAAAAACCAAGAAAATTAATATTTTCCTGCATGGCTTTGGCTCTGTTGAAGGGGTGGCCAATTTTCTAACCCACTCAGCTCATGGGTGTAATTCATAGCACACAGAGTCCACACAGCCACAGGAGAACCTAGAAAGCATTCCCATGGCAATATAAACCTGGAATAAATGAATGCTTACCAGAGCACCCTGTAAGGAAGATGGAATGTGCCTCACATATCAATACAATTGCTGAGCATACAGTAGGATACAGCCTCAACCTGTGCATCTCCACTGAAAGAATTTAATTTTATGCCACAAAATTTTATTTTATGCTTTCATTTTAGCTACTGATCCTGGTGCAACTACCACATCCTGTGCTATTCCCATGGCATTGGTATAACCTGTTCCATATTCTCTGGAAGCCAATCCCTGTGAGAGATGCTCCATTATCTCCTCCCTTCTCTCTTCAGATGAGGACACAGTGTCCTGTGCACTCTGGTGATGCTTGGCCTCAGTGTTCCTGCACCAGCAGAATGCTCAGACAGAGCTGGAGGCAGTGCTGCTCTTACCTGCCCTTCCAGCTGTAGCACTGCTACTCTCCTGGGGGAAAATTACAGCTTCTTCTCCAAGAGGATTAGTTCTCATTCCCCACATATTTCTCAGCTATTCATGCAGGCTGCTGCTCTCATGGGGAAAGTTCCTCACACCCCACTCCTCAGTGCTCAGTTTGGCTGGTGGAACTGTGGGTTCCACAAATTCCTCCATGTCCCATTCTCCTGTTCCACAGACTCCTCCATCCCCTATTCTCCTGTTCCACACATTCCTCCATCCCCCATTCTCCTGTTATCATGGGGAAAGTTCCTCACACTCCACTCCTCAGTGCTCAGTTTGGCTGATGGAATTGTGGGTTCACAAATTCCTCCATCCCCTATTCTCCTGTTCCACAAATTCCTCCATCCCTTATTTTCCTGTTCCATAAATTCCTCCATCCCCTATTCTCCTGTTCCACAAATTCCTCCATCTCCCATTCTCTTGTTCTCATGGGGAAAGTGTTCCTCACACACCACTCCTCAGTGCTCAGTTTGGCTGATGGAATTTTGGGTTCCATAAATTCCTCCATCCCCTATTCTCCTGTTCCACAAATTCCTCCATCCCCCATTCTCCTGTTCTGGATGCATTTACTTGTCAAGACCAGGGAATGTAATTAGAGGGAACAGGTCCCAGGATGCCTCTCCCACTTCTGGCAGCTGACAGAAGGTGTGAGCTCAGCACAGCTGAATTCCACAGCTCAGTCACACCCTTTGGAAACCCTGCAGTGCATCCATTGTACCAACAGGTCCCAGTGCCAGCCATGGTGACCACCTGCAATAGCAGGTCATGGAGCTGAAAAGGACAGCAGTTCTCTTTTGTTATCCTCAAAGAAGAGTCTTTCCCTTTGCAATCACTGGCATTTCCATTTCTCCCTGCCTATTAGCAATAAAACACTGACTGGAGTCTTCCCCTCTCTGGTGTTTTCTCCTGGATGAGTGAGTTTTAAGGCAGGCTTAGACAACTGAAGGTTTTCCCAGTCTTGATCTTTCTTTATTTTGGCTCTTTTTTGTTTCTAAGGGAAGCTTTCAGACCTTACTGAGATGGTCTCCTTCACTAATCATTCCTGATAGCCCCACAGCTTCCAATTGTATTAGTTATTCTCAATATTAATACTAAAATAGTTATATATAACAGAGAAAAAAGGATCACAAATGGATCTGAGTGCAGTATGTGTTACAGTGTTGTGAGATGCTTTTGCTTTCACAGGTTTTCTGCCAACTGGGAATTTTCCCTGAAGGAAGTTTGAAAAACCTTCTCAGCCTCTAGGAAACTATTTGTTTGGCACAGTTCACTTAGGAGCTCTTAAAATTTTGTCAAACACATCAAACCAAATGGCCCCCAGGTAAAGATCTTGCACAGCCAGTTTCAACCCACACAAACTTCTAGTGCTAGCTTGTGAACCCCTGGAAACACAGCCTAGAAAGGACACTGCAAACAGAGGGGGACATGCTGAGGCTTTGATCTTCTATTAAAAATGAACAGAACTAATGTACAGAAGTAATTTCCTTTACTTCAGCAGATCTGGTGCACTGGTTGTGTGGTACCTGTTCATCCATTTGTTTTTAATTTCACTGTAAGTTTGACTGCCAGTCCTTGCTGCAAAGCTCTTTGTGAAATGGGGACCTAGTCCTGCCTGGAAGCTGCTTTAACATGGTGCATCATCATACCCCGCCTCAAGGCCTGGCTGTCTGTCCTCCTCTCCCCCCAGGCTTTACAAAGTGCAAAGGAATCTTTCTGTTTATACCTTTCCAGAGCTCTGTCTCAGGGCACAATCCCATCCACTACTCTCAACAGGCTCTTGCAGGAAGCTCTGGGGAGAGGATGTCCAGTGCCAATGGGGAGAAGGCTCAGCTCCAAAGGATGCTGGTGCAGAATGAGTTCTTGCACTGTGCCAGGCCACATTCAGCACAGATGAGAATACTGGGATCAAAACTGATAGAGTGAATTTCTATAGATGCTACGTATAATCCAAGATGAAAGTTCCGTTTTTTAATTATGCAGAAAAATGGGAGTAAATGATGAATTACTCAAGACACAAGTGTGTCTCTACATAGGCTGGTGCCCTTGACACCAGATATGTCTTTGTCATATTTACAGAGCAGTGTGGGCTCAGGTAAATCCAAGGACAAAGATAATGCAGAGACACAGAGCACCATGTCATGGCCTCACCAATGTCCATGTGTGTCTTTTTTTACTGCACCTAATAAAGCTCAAATGACAAAAGGTGACATACTGTATGTGTTTTATCTCATTATTAATTAAGCATATTTATCTCCTAAATCAGATGTGACTTGCACCACAACATCAGTAATTAAATTAAATATTGATGTGTGGTGTTGTGTGCCAGGGCTGTATGGGTAAGTGGAATTGCCATATCTAATTAACATCCTGCAGAAGTAGCCCCATTAGGTTTCTTAGTTAAAGTTCAAAATAGGAATAGTAACAAAAGTGTAACAACACTTAACACTAATTAATAGGAGCCTCATCAGGCTTGATGAATATCTTCACCCTCTTTTGAAGGCTGTTGACTAGACTTTTGTTGTATTGTTGTGAGGCTGTGGACTGTTTAGAACTGGTAACTCTGCTGTGCTTTGCCTTCAAGTTTGTGTGGCAAGGCTGCTTATTTGTTCCTTTGAAGAAGCAGCCCCTCAGATGACCCTCCCTGGGAGTATTCCAGCAAGGGATCAGCCTTCCTCCTCCTCCTCCTCCTCCTCCTCCTCAGGAGTGCATTGTGTCTGCCTGAGAGAGTCTGTGTCTGTCTGGAGAACCCACTGGCCCCATCTCAAACAGGCAGGGCTGGGTGGTGCCCTGGGTTTTGAAGTTTTTGCTTTCTGCCTTGTTATATAGGGCAATTTCTCCTTGGAGGAGCCTGCAAGGATTTATTTTGTTTTGATTTAACAATCATTATATTCCAGTGCATTATAAGCAGTTCAGTGATGATATCACAATTCTGATTACCATTCTACTGCATGTAGAACTGAGAATGCAAAATTACTCCACCTGGGATTAGATATAGGTTCCAGACAGGATTTCAGGGTGAAGTCAACAATATCACCACTTGCAAAACATCATTCAAATAGCAGTTTTTACATAGTCTGGGTAAGTTACATAATTTGAAGTGATTAATAGTTATATTCATTTAACTACTACATGTGCTATTCTCAGCTGTAACCAAAAAAAAACATCAAATGCATTATGAGACTCTTCTCCAATTTGTATTTTAGAAACTGTTTCAAAGACAGTCATCCTTCCCAAAAGCCAGAGAAAATAATTTTCCAATAACAAGAATGGTTTTGCTACTCATAGAAGTAAATGCAAATACAAGGCATCATGTCTGACCAAGTGTCTCAGGGCTTCTGGCAATAAGAAGAGAGCCAAACAGAATTTTTCTTCCCTTCTTTCTGATCACAGCATATCTTGTCTTGGTTTAAAGATGTTTATTATTCTCTATAATGAAATGGTACCAGCAATATTTCTTATTTCTTTACCACCATGTCTATTTGCCCTTCTTACTGCTGTTTCTTCTGCAGAAGTTTTCCTCTTCAATTTTATTTACCTTCCCACCTGTGCACAGAGCAAGCCACAATTTGGATTTTGAAATTTGTAAAATTGCAAAAGTTTGATGTAAAACTTTTGTAGAATTTTGATGAGGAAAAATTTTGATATTTTGACTTAAACATGCTAGTCCAAGAGCACAAAACTGAGCTGAATCACAACAAAAAAAATTGTTTGCTAAGTGGAGAAACAACAGAGAAGAAACAGACACCTGTATGCAGACAGACTGATCTTTTAAAAATTAGCAAATATTCCTGGTAAGGGAAACAGTCAGAATTTGTCTTGATCTTTATATATTCAAGTGATTTCTAGGATCCTTAGAGATGATAATTTGGCTATGAAAGTATCTGGTTAAAATAATCTCTGTTTCTGGGAGCCCAGCTGAGCTCATGGACAGAGTTTTACAGTGCATGGCTTTTACAAACACAGCTCTTCCACCACAGGACACTTCAATGTAAACCATCAGCCAGCAGAAACCAGTTTTTGCCCAAAACCTTAGACTTTTACTTCCACCACCTCGTTGTGCTGCGCATTGTGGTGTTGCCTGGTCTCTTGGCAGAGTGAGCCAGGCACTCTGGACAGACTGAGGAGCAGCTAGGTTATTTCAGCCCTCAAAAATGGTTGCACAGAAAATGTTTTTTGGTCCTTCCTGGAATCCAGCTGGCAAGAAGAGTGTGAAGGGAAGCAGAAAGTGCCAGCCCTGATGTTGGCAGATACTGCTCTCCAGGCAGCACAGCACCCAGCCTGTGGGCAGAGACTTCTTTTGGTCAGGCCCAAATGCTCCCTGGGCCGGTTCAGCAGGAATAAGAAAGCTTAGAAGTTCTCTACCTGCAGATAATAAATGCAAATGTTACCTGTGACAAGTGCAAACATATTGCTCATCTTAGAGTGAAGTAGCAGAACAAGCTCTCTTATTTTTTTTTTTAGAGAGCAGATTCATACCTGCTTAGAGGGTGAATCTCCCAAAGCACTTTGGGATGCAATTTTGGCTTCTCTTTTCCTAATACACTAAGGGCCAAATGAATTATCCCTTTTTTCTACCCAATGAGGCTACCTGTCAGATTTACTGATATTCCAAGCACTGTCTTAAATGAATTTTTAGAAGCATGTGCAGCAGCTAAGTAGCAAACATTACCATCCTTTAAATATCTGTGTACCATACTTGAGGAACCTGACCTTCATTTTGTGTTTAGGATGTTTTTCTTCTCTACTGCACAGCCATATTCTTGACTGAATTGTGAGCATTAATATATTATAATAATTCAAATATACCAACAGATTTTTGGCAATTCTCCTTGAAGGATCTAATTTCCTTTATTAAGATCCAGAGGAATTCCAAAACAAATAGCTAAAGGTGGATCCATTGGAAATAATCTCCTACAAGCCAAACCTTGAGACACATAAAATGAAACAAACTTGCATGTACGTATGTATGTATGTACATGCATGCATGAAATCAAACAACCATGCATGTATGAAATCATACTGTTTTTCAGTTTCTCATCTTTATATTTTTATTTATGAATATGTTACATAATTAATAATGTTTTAAGGATATATTGTTTAATGTGCTGTGTGTAGGTGCTGTTACCTTACTCACCCAAATCCAAGCCACAATCGTAACTCAACCTAAATAAGGATTCTCCCTGTGTGCAAACAGATAGTTCCCTCTGAGACAAGCTTCCTGCCCAGAACTCTCATTTTGTGATTGATTTTGGCCCAGTGGGGCAGAATTGCCCTTTGGCTGCCAGTGGACACCCATATTTTGGTCCTGCTGCAGGACTGCGCTCCCCTTGCTCACACTTGGCTTCTCAGGGCCAGAAGCTCCCACAGACCACACTGCACACACTCATATAAGACTGCTTTGCTCATTGTAGTGATTCACGATGTGAAATACAGATATTTCACCATGCCAGTGGTCACTGCTGATGGGATTAGTCTTAGAGAGGGCACAAAATCACAGAATCCCAGAATAATGAGGTTGGAAGAGACCTCTAAGATCATCGAGTCCAACCCATGCCCTAACACCTCAACTAGAGTGTAGCACCAAGTGCCATGCCCAGTCCTTTATTAAACACATCCAGAGATGGTGATTCTACCACCTCCCTGGGAAGAGCATTCCAGTACTAAACAACCTAAAAATGAGCGGACATGGTGAAGAACAAGCCTGGTCCGTAAAGGAGAGGAGTTTACAGCACAGAGCAACGGAGATGAGAAATTCCTTTTAGTTAAACAACTCCCATTTCAAAGCAGCTCAGGACCCTGAGTTATTGCCAGACAAGCCTGCTCCCTAAAAATGTCAGCACCAGCCTCTGCCAGGGCTTGCCAGGTCCTCCATCCTTTCACCCTGTTCCCATGCCCACTCACTCATTCCAGTAACGTTGAGCTCTTGTTTCCCTCTCCAAGCCAAATAAATGTTGATAGCAGTGTAACCATCAAGATTTCATGCTTTTAAATAGCACGTGCTGTATTCAATGAATTTCAAAGACACGCTAAACCCAAATTACTGCTATCCATGGATCTTGAGAAGCTTTTATAAATGGCTGCATTACAGTGTAGTACAAAGCAGTGATTTCCATAATGCTTGTCTAATGTATAGAGCATTTTACATAGAACAGGTCCTGTTTCATCTTGAAATGCTTTTTAATTAATTCAATTCATTAATACTGCTTGTCATGGATAAACTCTTGAGACTTAACAAAAACTTTACTTCAGCAGTTGTCAACACATTTCATTAAAACATATGTTTTTGAATGCTTTCTGATAACATCACTATTCTTCATATGCAGAGTGCAGTACTTAAATGTATTAAACAGAAAAAGGGGGCTAACAAAAATCTTTGTATTGACAATGCTGCATTTGGACATGAGAAATGGGTGGGCAATCTAGGCCTCTTTCTTTTCATGAGCCCTAAATTAACCAAAGTGAAACCTGCTCCACTGTGTACGTGGAGCTTTCTGTTCATAGAATCCAGCCGTGGTTTGAGTTGGAAACAACCTTAAAGATCATCCAGTTCCAACTCCCAGTTCCAACATTCCACCAGATCAGGTTGCTTGAAACCTGGCCTTGAACATTTCCAGGGATGGGGCACCCACAACTTCTTTGTGAAACCTATTCCAGTGTCAGTGAAAGGGGAACCTGCCCATGGCTGGATGGATGATCTTCAAAGGTCCATTCCAACACAAATCATGGTTCAACAAAGAATATAAGAAGATTATTGTTCTTGGAACACAAACCCTGTGAAGTACCCCTGAGGGAGCTGGGGGTGCTCAGCCTGGAGAAAAGGAGACTCAGGGGTGCCCTCATCACTCTCTGCAGCTCCTGAAAGGTGCCTGTGCTCGGCTGGGGCTGGGCCCTTTCTCCAGGCACTGACAGAACCAGAGCACACAGCCTCAAGCTGCACCAAGGGAAATACAGGTTGGATATCAGGAAAAAGGGTTTTATGGAAAGAGTGATAAAGTTCTGGAATGTTCTGCCCGGGGAGGTGCTGGAGTCACCATCCCTGGGTGTGTTTAACAAAGCCTGGATGTGGCACTGGGTGCCAGGGCTGAGTTGAGGTGTTGGGGCTGGGCTGGACTCGATGAGCTTGGAGGTCTCTTCCAACCCAGTGATTCTGTGATTCTGTGAATTCTGTGAATATAGGAAATTAAGGAAGGCTCATTATGGACTCTGATTTTGTATCTGTAATTGTATTTGGACTGACCCAGGGATGTGCTCATCATGAGGAAGAGAAATGTTCTCTTCATAATCCTACAAGGCAGCCCATATGCTTTCAAGCTCTGCTTCCATCTCAAAATTCATTTCCCTTTTGTTTTATCACCTCTGAGATCCACAGTGACACAGCTGGCACTGCAGCACAGGAAGGAAAATGCTGTTTCCCTCATGCAAGCAGTGTCTTGTAATCCTTACAACAAATTCCACAGAAGGAAACCATCCAAAACAGAGTGACAGCCACAAACTCTATGAAGAGCTCAAAACATTTAACATTTAAACTGCACACCTGGACAGTGGGATGCCTTATGATCTGCATGTCCTTAACCAGAGGAATGCTCTGCTCTACACAAGGAAGAGAGAGTGGGATCACAGTGAATGTTGTGTCCTGGATCATAGAGCAGACTTCCTTCAAACAGATCAAACCTGCCCTATAACTCCTCCTGGCAATCCATGTCTGTGTCTGCTCTGCATGGAAATGCACTGGACAAAGAACTAGACTGGAAAACTGGCCTTCTCTTGATGTCTGAATTACAAAAACACCTTTCTTTTAAACAACGGGGAAAAAATATCCAAAGCCAGGGTTTGGGTTTTTTTGAAGGCCAAATTCTGTCCCAGGAGAGATTGGTTAAATGGCTGAATAATATAAAATATTGAAAACTCTTTCTGTAACATTTCCACTGATTATTTAGTGTGTCCTGCTTATATCCCAGGCCTTGCTGTCAATCTGTATTTTAAGACACCTTTTTGTCTTGCTGGCTATGGTCTCTAATGCTTTTTAATGCTGTCTCCTGTGTGTGTTTTGTGTAGTGGAATACTTTACAAATCAAAATGTTATTGGGGAATAAGCCTATGATCTCCTGTGTAACATTTCCTGGCTCTACTGCACACACATCTATTGTTTGATATTGAATTGGTCCCAAGAAGCATCAGAGCATGTGAAAGCTGCTATGAATTTTGCAAAGTGGCTTCAGGGCAGTAGAGCACGTCAGGGCACGTCAGAAGAATAAAGTGCAAAAGCTGAAAGTCCAAATTTAGGAGTCTCAGTCAATATTGAAGACTAAGAATAAGTAAATGCCCTTGGTAATAGGTTTTGTCCTTTTATCTTGTGACATTCCTAATATAGTTGAAAGGAGCATGCTTAGCCAGGATACAAAATAAACCCAATTATTGAACAGGTTTATGTGTAATTAAACTGCTAGACTTAATACTACATGTGATTAATTTTGTTAGCCCTTTCCCCCTGCACAGTTGTTGCATTCCCCTTCTATTCAGTGGTTTTTACCTCCCTTACAGTGTGCCGTCCATTTATTCCTCAGGGAGCTGGGCTGTTTTGGAAGTTGTCATGCATTTCTAGTGGATTCAGCTCAACTGTGGTCACTCCTAGACAACTTTGTGCAGCGGTTTTTCATAGAGATATCACAACAAAACTGCCCAAATTGGCACTTTCCATTGAAAGAAACTGAGTGAACATGCTTTCATCACTGCTAATCTACAAGATTCTCCTCAGTAATTCCAATAGAGATTTCAATAAATTCTCACTCAGATGCTTTCCCAGAGGCTGCTCTGGTCATTGGGGTCCTCTGGCCAAGTGATGTTTGGCCAAAATGCCAAGGGACAAAGGTCCCATTGTCCTTGGCATTCCTCCTTTGCTGGGAATGAGATCCTGCTCACACTCTCAGAAGAAGTAGGATCCTTTTCTACATATTTTCCTTTTTGCTTGTTTTCTTCTTCCAAAGCCACAGTGTACTGTGAGACTTAATTGGATGTTTGATCAAGCTGAATTAATTGTATACTTATAATAATAATAATGTATTAAAAATCATATAAGGAAAATGCTATAGTTAAGTATATACAATAAGTTTCTGTTTTGCTGAGACCATTTTTTTGAGAAAAATTACATGTGTCATCCCAATGTACTCAAGTCTGTACAAAACAGTTACATGTGGAAACAAAAAGTAACCAGGAATTCTTTATTTAAAATTCCCTGAAATGAACTGAAGTTGCCATGTTTACTGAGAGACAGAATTCCTCAAGGACACTGCTCAGAGAATTACACTGATAAAACAGATATGAATTATAGAGAGAAGCATATGTGTGGGGAAAAAAAGAATCTTTTATGTGTAACTAAGCACAAGAAATGGTAAAAAATAAAAACCAGTAACAAGAAACTATTTCCAATTTGTTATGTATGCACACAGCATATAGCCTAATGCAAAGTTATATGTTGCAGTTATTTAATATCTTTCTTCAAAGGTTTTGTTAATACATCAGTGACTGAACATCTAAAGGGGAAAACATATTTCTCTTTATAGTTTTAGATAATTGTCCCTGAAAAAAACCCCAAACCTTTAATTACAGCTCAAATGAAGAAAGCTTGATTTGTGTGCTGTGCCCAAATGCTGAGGAGTCGGATGTAAAATATTTGTAATATTTAGGGAACCCTGAGTTTTACATAAAAGTAAACAGCATTGCCTGAAGGCACAATTTCCAGCAACACAATAAAATGTGCAGTGAATTTATGGCGGCCATCCATTAGCTCTTACCAAGGCAACGTCGCCCATATCTGTCGTCCATCATTATAATAGAGGGTTAATGCACCGAATTTACATAAAAAAGTCATATTGTCTGCATGAATTATTTACACTCTCAGCTGTTTTTACAGCTTGGTTTCAAGCTGGATTCTGGGAGAGATTCAGCCAGTAAATTACTCTGTGGAGACCTAACTGTATAACTACAAACAGAGGCTGCAAAGAAAAGAAAAGGGGAATGTACAAGCCAGTGGTTGTGATGGGAGAATAAGATGTGGCTTTTCTTTTACTTGCACAGGAAGAAAAGGAGGGCAGGGAAGCTCACCCAAAAAGTTCTGTACATGCAACTGTGCATTAGCATCTCCTCACAGCTGCACACATCGATGTGATTCTGTTGTAGATATGTTTAATTCCCAGGCATAAATTCACAGATCAGCACATTCTGTCTCTGCAAAATGATATGCTGTTGGAAAAAAAGCACATTTCACACAACATCCTCCCCCCATCCCCATCCTGATCTATTTATTGTGCAGCAGCACCAATGGGCACAACTGGGTGTGGGTTGCCTCAGGACATGGGAACATCAGCCCTGTCCTGCTATAAGGACAACAGCAAGGCATGCCTGTTAAACTCATAGAATGATGTGGAAATTTCCTTGGATAAGCAGTGACATCCAGTAAAGTCTGTACCATGATTATTTGAAGGCTGCTACTAAATGACACCTGAAACTGTTAAAGCCACGGGGTCATGGAGGGTTTATTATTACTTGGAAATCCACTTTCTCCTTGAAAAAAATACTGAATCTCACATGTTATTTTAGGATCTATTTGAAGTAGCTTGTTTCCAACTCATTCTATAGTTGAATGGTCCAACCCAGACTCACTCAGAACTTCCACAACCTTTACCTGGATTCTTGCTGTGCCATTCCACAGTAAGCAAGTGTCAGAGTTACCATGGCACTGACATTACCTGATCCAAAGGTGGTAACTACAATGTCTTCTCTACAGTGTATCACACATCTGGTATGAGTCCTGCTGTTCTAGATCAGGAAACACCCTCCAAACTTGGGCAGGACAGCATCCATGACTCTGTTAAGTGACACCTCTGCCCCCTCCCCAGAGCCCAGAAGAGAATCCTGTTATATTGTCACATTGGTTTCATAGCTCCAATAACCATTTTTCCCTTCAGGATGCTGAGAGGCCTCAGGACATGGGAAGATCAGCCCTGTCCTGCTATAAGGACAACAGCAAGGCATGCCTGTTAAATTCATAGAATGATGTGGAAATTTCCTTGGATAAGCAGTGACATCCAGTAAAGTCTGTACCATGATTATTTGGTGGTACAGACTTTGATGGTCTTGATGGTACAGATGCCTGGTGAGAGGCAGGGTTTTGGCTGAGAAATCTCTGTACAGCAGCACGTGGCACCACCAAATCACAAATAGACTGGACCAGCACTGGTAGTTCTTCCTCCTGATTGTTTACACCCTTTAAATATTTGTGGACTTATGCACTGTGCTGCAGGTGAGCCAAGCTATACATATTTATCTCACTTAATCTTCCCTCTTAAATCAATCTTTCCAGTCAATCTCTTCACTCTCTAATTATTTTTTGTTGCTCTTCTCTGAACTCCCTCCAATGTGTCAATCAATACCTTCTTGGTAATGAAGTGCTCTGTGAAGAGCACAGCATTCTAGAGGCAGCTGCACACAGTGCAGCAATGCAGCCAGAATGGATTTTCAGTCCTCACAGGAAGGTTGAGCTCATGCTAAGGGCACCAGACTTGGGTTTTGAAGACCTGGGCTCATGTTCTTGCTCTGAGGGACTCTTTGTGTGACTTTGGGCTGGTAATTGAGTCTCTTCTCTAGTTAAGCATCTATAAACACTGCATTGTTGGGTACACACAAACAGTGAAATTAGATAGTATGTGTGGCAGAATAAGGATCTGGCTGTGTAGATGGGAAGCCCAAATACTCAACCAAATAGCAGTTTTCTGGTGTAGTTCATTCACTGTGTAGATCTTGCCTGTTAAACCCCACCAGACAGCAGTGCCTTGCCAGTTATTGCTTATGGGACTTGTGGCATTTGCTATATTGTGACCATATAATTTTGGTTTACTTTTAGCTAGTCTCATTAATTGCATATTCACTCAAAGATCAGGACCAGTTTCTGTTGCATCTTCAAAAAAAAAAAAAAAAAAATTGAAATCTGCAAACTTCTGTTTCCCAACAGCTGAGTTGAAGATTTCTTTATTGGGCACAGTGGGATGCAAAATAGAGTTTTAACACAGCTATGAGTACAGTCCTGTACTCCAGTATTGGGTCTACAGGGGCTCTGGGGGTTGATCTGCTGCCTCAAGGCACACCAGGAGAGCAAAGGCATGTTGGAGCATTCAGCCACTGTGTGCAGGGGGATCCAATTCCCCACATCTCACACCTTGCACAGGTCACTTGCACAAGCACAGAAGCTCACCTGGGTTGATCACTCAGGTCTTACAGCTTTAAAAAAGCATCACTAGACGCTCTGAAATGCTTCACCCTCTTATTTTTCCATAAACACTGCATAACATGAAGCATATATAGGCATATATCATCAACGCATGATTAAAACTTGTCTAACTAAATTGTTTTAATATTTTCTTTTATGAATATCATGGTTTTTTTCTCTTGTAGAGGAGAAGGTTAGGAATATCAGAAAGCAAAGATGTCTGAGAATTGCAGTTACAGTTCATCAAGCTCCCAGAAATGCATTATAATGTACTATAGGCTGTAAGACTAAAAATTACTCCCCATTGAAATGGTATTCACACAGCTTTTGCTGTACTGAAGCCTACATCGTAATATAATCATAATAACTAAAGTAAGTTTCCCTTGGGGATTATACCTCTGTGTGATTTAATCCTTAAATTTGTTTTGCTTTCATCCCCAGGAGAAGAGAGATTTCTGTTATAAAGTATTCTTCCTAGAAATATCAGACACTGCACATGCATTCATAATCTGCACTTACATTTACAAAGCCCAGGCCAGGAGGTAAGCAGAATTAGGAGTATAAATGTTACTATTTTGTTTAAAGAAACATGGTTTGTTTTTCAAAAAAAAAGAAGGGCACAGCTGGGGAGGAGTCCTGCTTATCCTGGAAAGTTCCCCACAGGATTTTCCCTTCATGTGACAGAGGGAATTATTTGCTTTCAGGAGAAGGCTGTCACTCAGAGTGTCTGAAAACACGCAGATCACAGAGAAAGGGGTTTTCATGATAAATAATAAAGTGGGGCATGAAGTGGAAACTTGCTGTCAAAATTTACTGAATTCTGTGTAATTATGGGTCTTGGTTCATGTTTTAAAAGGCAGTGTGGATACTTCAGAAGTTGGATCGCAGTGACTTTCTTATCAAAAAATGTGAGAAGAAAAGCAGTCATCGACATATTGATAATGCAAGTCAGAGTATGATGCCTTTATTCTGTTGTTAAGACTCTTCTTAAACACACTAGTCCTTTGCTGAGTGATTTTACCCAAGAACAGTGATTTTGCCAACACATCAATCATTATTCAGTCACCAGCACACCATGCTTTTCTTCTGGACAAGTTTGTTCCCAACACATTTCTGTAACATTGAGTGGAATGTATGTTCTTCAGCTGGCATACAGTGTGTTCACCTTTAAAAATAAAATTATGTATTTCATATACTATATATATAAACACACACTTTTAGATCACAAGTCAAGGTTTATCTACCAACAAGCTTCACCAATGGGAAAATAGGGAAAATAGGGAAAGTTTGCATTATGTCGCAGCTTTCTCACCTTTTGGGAAAATTACTAAAATAGTTTTCTTCACATGACAGTCCAGGGAAACTGCTCCAAGTACTAATTTGAGAAATACAATTCTTAATTAGCCACTTTCGGCAGACAGTAAACCACTACACTCCTTTTTGAAACATCTACTAGGGAACAAAACAATGTAGTCATCTAGTGGAAATAATGAATGCCCTGCCATTTGAGCAATTTAAAAATAGCCTGAGAAAAAAAAAAAAAAGAGACAGAAAGACCCAGTTTGAATCATAAATATACTATTAAAGATGAATTACACGTGCAGCTGGTATGCATAGCTAGGTGCAGGCATCAGCTGTAACACATCCCAGGCAGCAGGGACAGAGTTTCACACAATGAACTTGTTTCAGATGAGGATGCCTGAGGAAAATGGAATAAACAGCAGTGGTCACAGGATAAATGTCCCCTTGATTTTTAAAGACTCATTTGTTTATACTTCACCTTCAAAATCAATATCCAAGTGCTAAGATATTCCCAGTTCTATTGTAAACAATGCCAAAGCAAGATTCCTCTCATGATCTCTGGAGTCAGGACATAAAGGAGCTGCCCCCAGCTTTCTTTTCCCTTTTATTTGGCTGTCTAGCATCAGAAGGAAGAGCCAGCTCGAGGGCTCTACCACTGTTTTTGCCTCTCCCAAAAGTGCTCCTGACTCTCCAGGCTGGATATCAAAGCTGTGCCAAGAGCTTGTGAAGCCCTGGAAGAAGGAAGTCACAGCATGAAAATGAGTCCCAGCTGGTTTCTCCAAGACAGTAAATCATATTTTGTGTGTGTAGGAGCATCAAACCAAGCTTGTGTTTCTACTTCCTCATCGTGATGAGGTTACGGTTAAGCAAGGTGGAATTTTCTGACAGGAAAATCACCTGGCAGAAAGTCAGTTGTGTGCAAATATGCACGGGCTCCTCAGACCCCCGTGTGTGTGCAATGCCTTGCAGGGGAGCAGGTATCTGTCCAGCAATCACAAACTCCCCAGGGGCCACTGGCAGAGCTGAAAAGCTCAGACAGATGCTGCTAAAGCTTTTTGGGATTTACTTAAGGGAGGCAAAGCAAAGGACAAATGCCTTCTTGTTAGAGTGCATTAAGGCAGCTCCTTGCACAGAGGGCTCATCCCCACCCTCTGCATTTACAGCAATGCATGGGTGTGATTGCATTTACAGCATTGCATGGGTAAAGTTGCATTTACAGCAGTGCGTGGGTGTAGTTGCATTTACAGCAGTGCATGGGTATAACTGCATTTATAGCAATGTATGGGTAAAGTTGCAATTACAGCAGTGCAAAGGTATAATTGCATCTACAGCAGTGCATGGGTATAATTGCATTTACAGCAGTGCATGGGTACAATTGAATTTACAGCAGTGCATGGGTATAACTGCATTTAAAGCATTGCATGAGTATAGTTGCATTTACAGCAGTGCATGGGTACAATTGAATTTACAGCAGTGCATGGGTATAACTGCATTTAAAGCATTGCATGAGTATAGTTGCATTTACAGCATTGCATGGGTAAAGTTGCATTTACAGCATTGCATGGGTGTAATTGCATTTACAGCAATGCATAGGTATAATTGAATGTGCAGCAATGCATGGGTATTATTGTATTTATAGCAATGCATGGGTATAATTGCATTTACAGCAGTGCATGGGTGTAATTGTATTTACAGCATTGCATGGGTGTAATTGCATTTACAGCAATGCATAGGTATAATTGAATGTGCAGCAATGCATGAGTATTATTGTATTTATAGCAATGCATGGGTATAATTGCATTTACAGCAGTGCATGGGTGTAATTGCATTTAGAGCATTGCATGGGTATAACTGCATTTACAGCACTGCATGGGTATTATCGCATGCAGAATCCTTTCCAGGTTTAAGTGTGACAGTCTGGAGCACATTGCCCAAGGTCTGGGATCTAACCTCACCTTAAAGAGCTCTACAGCACTCTGTTTTCATGTATTTGTCTGGGCTGCCTAAGAATTCACTACTCAGAGGATGTGTCTCACTTTGGAGACAAGTTCAGGAGAAAAATACTCATTCCAGAGGGTTTCCTCTAAAAAAAAGGGTTCCAACAATCCCTTTCCACCAATAAGAAATGAATGCTGATGGATGAAAGTGAAAACCACCAACTGTTTATTGACAGAATGCCCACAGAGAATGGGGAAAAAAAAGGTAAATAAATGCTGGATATTGAGCTGTCAGACTGTACCTGCCTACCCTGCACACAGACTGGGACAGAAAATCAAAATGCCAGGGAAAAGTAAAGAAAACACAATGTCCAGCCACGTGGTGGGGAGCAAGATGGTGCCAGCTCCTGTCTCAGGGAGAAAAAAACCCCAAAAAACAAAAGGTTCATGCACCAGCTTGGGCAAACAGATGGGAACCTGGTGAATGTCTGGTGTTGGTCCCCTCTTCACAGCAGATGAAGCAGGTGGCTTTGGGGTGCTTTTCTCTCTCTGGCTCAGCTTTTTCTGAGACCTAGGGCCAAAATGGAGAGGCCCTTTGCCTTTCCCATGGTCTCTGACCTTGGAACCAAACAAAGCCTTCCAGCTCACTTCAAAAAAGCTGCCAAAAATTGCTGCTGCAGCCTCTCCAAGCCAGGGAAAGGGAAAAAACCTTCTAGCCTAAGCTAACCAAAAACCAAGCTAGCCAAGCAAAAAAATAAACCCCAGACCACACAGCACACCAGATGCCTCAGGAGTGAGGCTTTGAAAAACCCAAGGCTCCCCCTGGACCCACCTTCAAGCTACAGCAACCATTTCTGGGATAAAGCAGATGATCAGAGAACAGGCTAATCACCAAGACAGGATGTCATTTTGTGATACTGTCTCAGGGTACATATGTTTAATAACATGGGTATATTGTCACACCAAGACACTGCCTTTGGCAGTCTGCAAAAAACAACCTGAGATGAGAGGATATTGAGCCACCAGTGCATAGTCCCAGCCAATATGACAAGCAGCCTGAAACCATACATGTGCAATGGCATTTCTCTTGGTGCCTGGATGTAAGAACTTTCCTCAACTCCAAGCTGCTGCTGCTCTTTGTGGCCAAGTGAGAGTGAAAGCTCCCAGCTCACACCCAGGGTCTGCCCCTCTGCCCTGGCCAACAGTGGGACCCTTGCCAAGGGGCTGCTGTAGCCTGGAGCATTCACAGGGCACAACCAGCTCTAGAGCAGGACTCAAGTTTGGGCACACCAATGAATTAATCCAAAAATAAAATTAATCCAAAAATATAAAATGAAATATAAAAAATATATAAAATAAAATTCATCCAGAAAGTTAATCTACAAATAAAATTAGGAAAATACCAAAATTTCTGGTATTTTAAAAGTCCCCCATCAAAGGGAAGAAATTATGAATCTGACTCCATGTTCTTAGAAGGCTAATTTATTATTCTATTCTATTCCATTCTATTCTATTCCATTCCATTCTATTCTATTCTATTCTATTCTATTCTATTCTATTCCATTCCATTCCATTCCGTTCCATTCCATTCTTACTATACTAAAAGTATACTAAAGAATAGAGAAAGGATTCAGACAGAAGGCTACAAAGAATATTAATGAAAACTCATTACTCTCTCCAGAGTTCGACACAGCTCTCTGTGATTGGTCATTAATTAAAAATGATTCGCATGAAACCAATCAAACAATCACTTGTTGGATAAACAATCTCCAACTACATTCCAAAGCAGCAAAACACAATGGAAGCAAATGAGATAATATTGTTTTCATTCTTCTCTGAGGCCTCTCAGCTTCCCAGGAGAGAAATCCCGAGCAAAGAGGATTTTTCAGAAAATATGATGGTGACAGAATGTCACACTGCCAACCACATGCAGCATTATGGTCTAAAGCAGCAGAGCAAGACTGTCAATGAGTCTTCTCTTCAGTCAACACCTATGTAAGAATTAAAAAAAACTCAGGTGAAACATTTGAACAAACATTGCTAATCAATTTTAAACTATTAGCAGAAATGCTAAATGTGAGTCACAGGTTGGAAGCAGAAATTAAGAAAGCTTTAAAATAAGTTGTGATGCAATCTTGGAGTAATTTGAAGAGAAAGTTTCTGAAATTCTTCAAGTTCAAATCAGTTTTGCCAGCACCACACCCAGCCTGGTTTGTCTTTGTGACAGGGATTCTCAGGTTCAACAAATACTTCAGTGGAGAACTAAACCCCAGGTCTGGCTACAGCCCTGGCTTTGAGGAAATTACTCTTTTTCCATAATAGGTTGTGGGGCTATTCTGAGGTGATGCGCAGTATGAAGTTACTTCACTTTAGCTGTATTATTAATAGCACAGCTCTATTGATCCCATAAAAACTTTCTCTAAGTATAGGGTGATGTGAATTAATAGCTTTTCCCTAGTGCTAGGGGGCATGCAGACACGCTGTACATTAGACAGTCCCTGACCCAAAGTGCTCACAAACCAGATCTGAACAAGATGCAGCAGGTGGAGGAGACGGACTCGAGGGGAGGGAGGAGGAGGAAGTGGAGAGGCAAGCAGCATCACACATGAAGAACTCTCTGCTCAGCAACAGCCAGGCACTGCCAGCTGGCAGCGATCTGCAGGCATCAAAGATGAGTCTGCTGAGGGCCTTAATGAAGGTTAAGGAAGAGGCTGTTTTCAGGGAGTTTCCCTTATGTATGTACAAGAAATAGCCCGTGGGTGAAGCATGTGGTGCTCGTGGGTGAAGCAGACTGGTAGGCAGCCCTGTCCTCCCAGGGGCTGGGTGCTGCTGCTGGTCTGCTGGGTCAAGAGAATGAGCTTGTGCAGCGTAGCTGACTGTCTTCCATTCGCTCAGATATTCCTCTCTGTCTGAATTTCTACCTGCAAGATAGCGAAATAGTCTTTAGAGGTGCTAATGATGTCATTATAAAAACACACAAAAGACATCCCGGCATTTCGAGATAAATTCAAGCCAAGTGCACTGCCAACATGCCACACTCCATGGTTCCCCTTTGAAATAAATGGCTTCATGCACTTCAAAGAGGGCTTTGTTTCACTTGTTTAGCACAAGATGCAAATCCCCTGTCAGGCTGAGCAGAAGAGAAAATGCACTTTGCACATGGGGAGCAGAAATGCCCAAGCAGACACTCTAGTGAGAATGATCCCAGGTTTGGGAGGCAGAGCAGGTAGAGGAGGACTAGATTTCTTCTATCTAGTTCATTCAACTTTTAATTGAAATTATTTTCAAACTTGAATCACCTCTCAACAAGAACAGCAGAGATATTTGGATATTTTCTGGAAGAACTTCCCTTGCACGTATAAAGCCAGACTGGGGGGGACTGAACACAGAAATGGCAGCATGGCCATGACAGTCTTCATAATCTAAGAGCTCAGATATTTTTATGTTTCTAGAAAAGACTAACACTTTTTAACAGCTTACACAACTGACACATGGGAGATTCTAATACTCCCTTGGTAAAGGGTGACATGTTCTTCAAATACACCCTTGGTAAAGGGTGACATGTTCTTCTAACACTTCCTTGGTAAAGAGTGGCAGGTTTCTTCCCCTTTCCAGTGTTGTTCCAGGAGAGGTTTTTGGGGGCAGCATCTGCCCTGAATTTGGGATGAGTTACTCCAGCAGAACTCGTGTCCATGCTGCTGAGAAGGTGCAAACTCTGCTCAGGCCCCTGACAGCAACTCTTGGGTAGAAACTCATCTCCCATCTCCTGGCCCTCCCATCTCAATGTGAGATACAGCTGAGGTAGATCACATCAAATCTGTGCCAGGGAGAGGATTCTTTTGTCTGGCAAAAGTTTAACCATTACATCAGAGCTCTGCAATTAGCTCCAGCAGTGTTTCTGAAGAGTTGACTGATCAGATTGCTCCTTAGCAAGCTTGCCCTTCATCAGGAATTATTCTCTGAGCTGAGGGCTCAGCCTTGACCACACAGAAATGTAAAAACAAATTATCTTTGGTGCTGACCAGAGCAGGGAGAGGTGACAGGACAGACCCTTTAGAGGACACAATGCACTGGAGGATGAACTTCCCTGTGCTGTCCTTTGGGGTGCCTGAAAAGGGGATGGGAGGAAAATAAGACAAATTTTACTTTCTTCCTTACTTCTCACAGTACTAAGTAGTCTTCCTTAAAAAAGGAAAAAGAGCTTTCTATGAACTCTGGACCCATTTCAGCAGAGGTTATCCAAGTTGGGAATTACAACAGAATCATGTAGTAGTGTGAGAATATGGCAATATTTAGAATATGGCTCTCCTTTAGGGTGGCTGAGAAGGGGATGGGAGGAAAATAAGACAAATTTCACTTTTTTCCATACTTCTCACAGGTACTTAGAAGTTGTCTTCCTTAAAAAAGGAAAAAGATTTTTCTCTGGACCTGTTTCAGCAGAGGTTATCCAAGTTGGGAATCACAACAGTGTGATAATATGGCAATATTTAGGGGAGTTACACAGTGGACACCCTTGAGTGAGCGACATTTTTGAATTGCAGCTGATGAACTTAATGCAGGAAAGAAAGAAAAAAAAATTACACATTTGAGCAGGATATCTACTAACACAAAGAAAAGTTGGAGGTTGGCTTTTTTACTTGCCAGTTCTGCAGGGCATGTAAGAGAGAGATCAAGATCAAGACACTTCACAATTGGAAGAAGTTGTGCCATCCTGAAATTGATTTACTCCTGATCTGGCATCTGTTCCAACCACCTACCTTTGTCAGGGGTCCCTCCACCACAAGGCAGGTATTTGAAATTGTTATTAAGTTTCCTGAGTAGCTTGCAGGATTCCAAAAATTTTAATCTGGGGCTGTCTGAAGAGAGACTGAAGGGGTTGAGGCCTTTCATCTTAAATTTAATAAGGTAGTGGCTAGGGTTGGCACTGCCTATCCTCTCTACTCTCCAGGCATTTCACTCCACACCTACAATTTACGGGAGTTGTTCAACAGGCTTCGCTTTTCCCAGGCACACAGGTGGTACAACTGAGAGGACAGAGAAAAAGAACCTGGTGTGTTGTTTTGGAAACACTCCCAGTCCAAGCAGCAGTTTCATTCCCCAGCTGCCCTCCCCATGATGTAATGGCCACTGCAAATGAGCTGCAAATGTGTCCAGAGCCTCTCTGAGCCTGGGCTGCCCTCACCTCACACGCACTCAGGCTCAGGAATGTTCTAAAGCAACAACCTCCCTCCACCTGCTCCATCTGGGCACCTCTGTCACTTCTATCCCAAAACAGGACAGGGAAGCTCTCCTGTGTTCCTTCCCAGACATGATCTGCCTCAGCACAGTGATGACAGAACAGACTAAAGCTCTATTATGAAATATGGAACCATTTCAAACCTCCTGTTCCAGCGCACGCTTTAATGTGTGCATTATAGCTGCTGTAAGTACTCTGTTTATCCTAATAGAGTTCTTTATTTATTGGTTCACCCAAAAATAAAATTAGGAAAATGGTTTTAAAGAGAAAAATATGTTTAATGTGTCTGTGTCTGCAGCCCTCTGTAGTGGAAGGAGAGGCTGTGGCACACTGGGGGAGGCTCAATGGCTGCACTTCAGTGCAGCTGCCAGAAAGGATATACTCAAGAACAGAGCTAAACCTTAACATTTCACCATCCTTCTTCCAGCCAAAAGCTTTCTGTACATAATGCTGTGTGGCAGGTAAATGCTGCAAGTCAAGTTCCTGAGTCTGGATATGGTGACTTACACAGAGCCCCCAGAAACTTCCATTTCCTATTCACAACATCCACACAGCATCACCTCAGAGGATAACCCAGAGAGAAATGGCATCCAAACCCTGCTTGGTCAAAGCATCACTTGGCAGTTGATGTGAATGAAACACAGCTTTTTTCCCCTCTGTTTCTTTATATAAATTTTTAAGTCCTTGTAATGGATGCTGGAAGGTGCATCAGGTGCCAGCCTGACAGCTCAGGATCCACAGTTGTCTCTTTGCCCACAGGGCAAGTAGCTTCCATGAACTATTTCTCAAAATTCACACCCTTAATTGCAGTTCTAGACATTGTTCATCTTTCAATTGTTCTGTAGCACAATCAGCTTAAAGTGGAATGGCTGAGACCTCAAAGTTTATTTATAAATAACAGCAGATGCAAAATTTGCATCAGAATGGCGAGAGGCTGATACTGCTCACTTACTCAAAGCCATGTCAAAAGGATTTCTACAGCTGCCTAAAGACTTCTTCATTTTCCATTTCCTTTTGCCTGTAAGCCAAGTCCTGGCCTAGAAAGCCAGAAGTTCCCTCAAAGGGGAGAGAGCACAGATAGGGTGACCTCAGGAATTCCAGGTTCCCAACTGGAACCTCCCATCAGGAGGCTGAGGCCAGCTGCAGGCTTGTCAAGTGGATGCTCACTGCAGCAGGAGGTAATTTATGGATATTTGGCTCCCTGATGTGTATTTCTTGAATAAATAAGGTTGTGGCCTGTGTCAGTGGGAAAAAAAAAATAAAAAGGGAATTAGAAAGTTCCTACTGTATATTCTGAAAGATAGCACGACCTTGAGGACAATTTATTTCAAGAGGAAAAGCACAGTTAGACTTCTCCCAGAGTGCTCCAAGAAGCAGCCCCTGCTCCTTCCTCAAATATATTCAGAAGGGAGGCAGAAAACACCTCTTGCTGCAATTCAAGGCTGCCTGAGCTTTCACCTGTAGATACACAGATAAACTTATATCATCAGCTTCCAGCTTTCTGTGGGCTGGGATGTCAGCAGCAGCCACAGTGATTTAGTGCAGCAGCTCCAAATGGATTAAATCAGAGTAATTTGAATTTTACCCAGGCTTGTCATATAAATCTCAGAAACCACTGTCTTGCATAAAAACTTCCTCTCGACACTCCTGAGGAGTCATGACACGAACGAAAAATTTGGTTGGTAATGAGAAACAAAGATTTTTAGCATGGAAAAACAGAGGCAGCACAAACAGCACATTGTGCTGAAAAATTTTACTTGCTTTATGGTAGAAATTTTTTGTATTTTATGAAGTATATTTTGTATTTTTTTGTACTTTATGAAGTATATTTTCCCCATTTTTAAAATATATTACTATGTATCTCACAGTGCATTTTTTAAAATGAAGTCAGTTTTAATTTGAGTGATTTCCACTCAAATGGAATATTCTTCAAATATTCTACTCTTCAAAAAGGATGTTGCTACATAACAGTCTGGATATTTTAGTAAGTATGATACCACTAGAATGTTCCCTCTGTGCACAATCAAATCTCCTTTTCATTTAAGAACCTCCTTCTAAGGGTGGCATGACAAAAAGAAATTTGCTATTGGCTTCACTGATGTCAGATTTAGGTCCTAACATGAATGATAAAAATGATCTGTGATTTTCTTGTCTCCAGAATTTAACCACATCTTGCATTTATTTCAACACTGCCTGTGTGAGGAGATTTGAATCAACTCAGTAAAAGGACTGTTATTGTTTGTCTAAAACCAAATTAAAATTATTCAGAACAATAACATATCTGATTAATGCACTTTTCTTCATCTGTGTAGGATTTAGACAGATCTATCCACAAGCTGTTCCATGTTTCTAATGATGCTCCAACACCCTCTGTGGATTATATTTACTCTCTGGTCCACAAGTAAATCTCCATTTGCCTCACATGAGTCACATGTCACCATTCCTGATCCCAGTTCTCTGTAAGTTACTAAACATTAAAGGATTTCAGGTCCAAATGTTTCCTGAAAAGGCATTTTAGCTTCACTTTTGCAAGTATTGAACATGGACTAAAGATGTTTTTTCCTGTAAAAACTTGAACTCACAAAAGGACTACAAAAAACTTTGTAAGTCAAATACATCAAAGAAAACCTTTTATTTCTTTTTTTATACAGGGATCTGTACGTTTTTTCCCAGCACCATTTACTCAATTTTCCATTTTTTGATGAAAAATCTCAAAAAAAAATCCCAAAACCCAAAATTCCTTTTTGCTTAGCTAATTCTACAATTCTCTTGTGTATTCAGACCAGGTCGCTGCTGCATCTGCTGCCTTTAAGTAATGAATGAGAGCATTCCAGGACTCATTTCTTGTGACTTTTCCATCAGGAGCAGCCAGGGCAGGGGCTCCTCACACTATCTGTTGTGCCACAGGCTGAGCAGGGACTGATGGATGCCAAAATCCTCACAAAAACAGAAAAAGGCAGCAACCACCTCACACTGACAGGGCCTGGGGAGGGCAGCAGACCCTACAAGAGCCATATAAATGAACCAAGCCACAAATCCATTCCTTATTAAATGCTCTCCCTGGGCAGAACCTCTTCAGCTTGGACATGGGACAAAGCTTGATTTAGCTCATGCAGGCTGGACCTGCTCTCCTGCCACTTTAGTCTGGGGTTTTCCTCTGAATCCTATCACACATCCCAAAAGGGCTAGAAAATGCTAAAACCAACTCACAGCCAATCTCAGGACAAATAAAGCTCCTAAATACAGTTTTTTAAAAAATTATTTCAGTGAGATCAACTGGGAGAACAAACTCAGGCATAGACTTGACTTAATTTCATGGTGAAGGCAATTCCTGAGTAAAATAATGCAGATATTTCCCTTCTGCACCCCTTCCAGAGCTCCCTGCACTTAGAATGACTTCAGAAGGTCAGCAAGGCAGTGAACACACATCAGGTGTTTGCTTACAGTGCACATGCAACAATCATGTACTCTCTTTTCTCTGGTTTTTGAGGTGGATATGACAGCACCTGGAGGAGATACTCATCTGTCTCCATAACAATCAGAAATACCTTCTAAAATATGTCTGAAATGAATCCATTGTGAAAGTGAGAAGGGAAAACATAAATACCCTCATTAATTCATATATACATACACCAAACTTTACATAACATATGGAGTAGCTGGAAAGATGCCTGCAGGTCTAATTGCATTTCTGTGTGAAGAGCATTTACACTCTCTCATCTCTGCTTTCTCCATTCATTTTAGTAATTACATGTAGAGAAGCAGCTAACACACTTGTAATTAAAACCAGCAGTGAAGGATTTTTAGGTGTTTTAATACAAGAGAATTGACATAGAAAGCAAGCAGAGTTAGGAGGAGTGGATTGCTACAGTGCTACAAAACAATGAGGAAAACCTGTGCTAGAGTGCCCACAAGGTGCTCATGAAGACATGGATGTGTGAGGAAGTGGCAACACATTTATAAATGTGTTTTCTCTCCACATTCAGTGTTTGCTGAAAGATATTTGATCACAAGACCTGGAACTGTGTTTTGCTGCTGGAAACCTCTTGTGTCTGACCACCAAACTCAGGATTTAAAACAGTTGTTTCATACAGTCTTTGAGGCTTCACTTTTTATCCATTTAATTTGGCATTTTATTGGCAAAGACTGTAACAGTTATTTTAGTTTAGTGGGTGGAGTTCCTATAAAACTCCATATCTTTTCATTTAGATGATGAATACTCATGACTCAAGCAATCTGAACTAAAAAAAAAAGCAGACTTTCCTGCCCTTTCTTTCCTTTCCTTACTGCCCAAGCTGTGCACAATCTGAGGTACAAATAATATTCTCACAGAATATTCTGAGTTCTCTTTCATTTTAAAATGAGAACTGGACAATATCTAAGCTTAATCTGAACTGAACTAAAGGATGGCATGCTTGCAGCCCAAGTACCAGCAACTCACACAAGGACTAGTCTGATGGCAGAAAGTGGGAACAGTAATTGAGTAGTCAATTCTTTCCCTGAGAGCTTTAGCCTCTATGTAGTCCAGAATCTAACTTTTATAAATGTGTTTTCTCAGGCAATTTAAGAAAAAAATACCAAACAACAAAACCAAGTTGTAGTTCAAGGGTTTTTGTATGGCCATCTGAGCAGCTTTGCAGCTTCCTGCAAACTAAACAGGCAAAGACCTAAATCCCATTAATATTCAGTATTCTTTTAGCAAGAACAGCAGCATTCATTTCAGAAGAGACCAATATATGACCAAGATCGTGGCGAGACATTAAGATTTGGGTTTATCATTATTATGCTGAGGAGGGGAGTGATGGAGTGGCTTTGATGGGCACCTGTGATTGTACTGGTTATGGGTTTCTCTGGGTCTGGATTGAAGGCACTTGAGACAGTATTTAATGTTTGGACTCAGGTGTTCATTATTTCTGATCAGTAAAACAGTCTCACTACTTTGAGTTCAGCAGCTTTTCATTAGAAGGCACAAAATGGCCAACAATCTCTGGTTACAAAGTCTTTCAAGACTAAACTATCCAATTAAGAACTGACACCTGGATTATTTTCCCTTTTAACCCAATAACTGATCCCAAAGAGCCCACAATGAGGACTTTTCCACTCAATTACAAAATGCCACCCAAACCCATGAAGAAGAAGGAAGAAGAAGCATGAAGAAGAAACCCAGGATGACACCCTGTGCCCTCCATCTTGCTTCCATCCACAACACACTAAAAACCCTAAAACCTCAATTTCTCACCAAGTGACGCACCTACACTGCTCTCTATAATCTATTTCACACTTTTATGGACTCCAGTCTATCTTGAAGTCTGGGAAACTTTCTCCATGAATGAGAGTCAAAGTCAGTGGGGCACCCCAGAGCAGACAGAGAAATATTCCCCATGCTCTGAGTTTCCACAGGCACCTAGCACCTAACCAGGTTCAATTCGTGACAATATTTGGGAACTTTAGAAAAAAAAAATCAACAAAACCTACCAACCCAAAAAAAAAAAAAAAAAAAAAGAAAAAAAGAAAAAGAGCTGTGATTACTTGTTTTGGTGCAGTGAAAACAAGTGCCCCATGGCTCTCCCTGGGTGCCTGCCCTGCACACATGCAGCCATACACGTAGGGGCAGGCACCAGCCTTTCCCACAGCTCCTTCCTCGCTCCTGCCAGCAGGCAGCTCTCAGCAGATCCCCAGATAGCAGCATGGAAAACCAGCTCTGAGCTCAGCAGCCCTCAGCCATCCTAGTGCAGCTGTGGGCAACCTGCCTGCTCAGTGGCCCTGCACTGTCCTTGTGAAAAGTGTATATTGTATGGCTCTACACAGATATTTACTGTATGTATTGTGTAGTATTGATTAGTAGTACAGTATTAACATTTTAATAGGATGGTAAATGTAGTTTTGTAGTTAAAATAGGAACTATGTTTGTGGGATGTTTTTTTTTAAGAAAGGAGTGAGGTACTCACACCAGATAGCAGCCACAGGACACCTAAATCTTTCAGAGAAAGAGAATGTATTGCTCTCTTATCAGAAGAAATGAACTTCTTCCTGCCTTGCTCAGCCATGAAGCCATTTAGGATTAAGAGGAAGAAGTTGACACTGACCAGACAGAATCCTTTGTTTGAATGGAATTTATGCATCCTGTATGAGATGTATGAATATGCAACAGGTTATTGCTTTTAAGGGTTAATCCTCTGTTAACATGGGTCCTTTATCAGGCTTATGCTCCCCAGGAAAAGGTACCCAGATGTCCATAACTCTTTGTTTCTACTGTCTCGTATTGTCCTAATCCAAATTGTCCAAATTATCATTACTCTATTTTATAACCAATTTATTACTATTAAACTTTTAAAATTTTAAAAATAAGTGATTGGCATTTTTCACAGTCCTTATCAAGGTTTCATCTCCCTTCCAGCCTGTCCTGGCACCCCAGTCTGAGGAAGGGAGGGAAGGAAGGAGGGAGGGAGGGAGGGAGGGAAGGAAGGAAGGAAGGAAGGAAGGAAGGAAGGAAGGAAGGAAGGAAGGAAGGAAGGAAGGAAGGAAGGAAGGAAGGAAGGAAGGAAGGAAGGAAGGCCTGCAGTTTCCAACACCCTCACCTGGCCATGGTGGATGGGGCCCATGTGGGCCCAGGCCCCCACAGCTCCCAGGCCTTAAACCTCTGCTGTGTTATGATATTAGATCTGCTGTTAAAAAAGAAGCCATGCAAGAGTAGAGGACAGAGAAGGGCTCTGCCCAAAGGCAGCATGGAAATAAGCTCCAGCAGGTCTCTGCTCTGAGTTTCTACAGTGCACCCTCCCCCTCGCAGCAGACACATCAAAGGCAGATGAGGAGATCAGTCCGCAGCAGCCAGCCTGCCGGAGTCCGCTTGCTCAGCACAGCAAAATTAATTAACAGGGTGGGAGAAAGAGCCAATACCAGTCTGATTCTGTCAGGCGGCATGGCACTGACAAACGGGGAATGCTAATTCAGGAGTTTTTCATTTCTTTCACACCTGCCAAGGAGGGAAACGGGAGCATGATTTAGGTTTGGATACCCCTGACATGTCACAGGATACCACATCTACCACTGCTTCCTGCGAGCCTACAAAAACTGACTCAAAAGAACCTCAGCCCCTGTGATACATGCTTTGAAGAGAGCACATCAGTGCTTTGGTTACTGCTGTTTCAGAGAACAAAGCAGAGGTGAGGCCTCACACAGAACAGGAGAAGCCACAAACAGGGACCTCTTACCCTGCTATCATTGAGCATCTTACTAGAACAAGATAGGCATAACCAACAAAAAATTCAGGAGAAATTGATTCAATTGTACTTGACATAATAAGCACTGAGGCATTAATACCACTTTTCTATCTGCTGAACACTACAGTGTTGGAGATGTGAGACCCAAAATAGCAAGAAGAAAAAAATATGAAATGGAAAGCTCTTAAAATGCAGGATTTCCAGGCATTCAGGTGCTGTAGTAGGGAGTCCCTGGAAATGCTCATAAATTAATTAAAGATGTACAGCCTTCACTCCAGGGGTATTGTTGCTCTACTATTTTTTTGTGCCCATAATTCAAACAGGAGAGGAAGCATCTGAGCCCAATTTGGGACTAATAATTTCTAAATAAAAGATAAATATGTCAAGGTTTCATAAATAGAAAGAAGAGCATGGTATTATAAATGTTTTAATATCTGTGTTACTCTAAAGTTTATTTGTTCAAGCTCCTGCCCTTTGCAGATTGCTCCTATTTGTTAGGTTCAGATGCATTAAAAATTCCTTGGAAAAGGGACTTTGTGCAAGAAGAACACCTGAACCACTGTTTATGGAGTGGTCTGCAGCCCTGAGGCACAGCTCCATTGAGTCAATAGCATGTGAATATTTAGAAAACAGCCACTGTGCTGCATCTATTCTGCACATGAGAGGGGCATTAATCTGTGTCTTCCCTTCTTTTTTTTCCCTGATCATGCATATTCTAATCATAGCTCCCAAAACTACACCATAGTTAGTCTGAAGAGCTCCATGATACCTTTTAAACTTACATCCAAAGATGTGTAAGAATGATATTCCAACAGCTGAAAGGTCCTGATGACCTGCACAGAGGCATAGCCCAAGAAACTGGTCCACTAGTGCAACATTTTCCAGGGGCAGGTGAATTACTATCAGGCTACATCTGCCCAGTAGTTAAGCAAAGTGGTGCCTGTTTCATCTAGAGTATAAAAGGTGCTTTGTTCAAGTCAAATAGAATCACATATCAGCAATGTACATTAATAACTGATAACATAAATATCCAGTGCGTTTAAAATTATCAAACTAATTATGTGTTGGTTTGCCAGGAATAAAGGTGAGCTTTAAAAATCCAAGATGACATGATTACCACTGAGTAAGACATTCTTGCTCATCCTGAACACACACTAAAAGCACAGGTGACTGAGACAAGTCACCAGGCTGGAAGCCAACCTTATTTCATGCACTGGATTTGTGATGAAAATTCTAATGAACCCATTTTGACAAGCTAAAGCAGTGCTGTTCTGGCCAGAGGTCCCCAGCTCACCCTGAGGTAGATGTGAAAGTATTAACTTGTTAAAGGGTCACTCAATGCACACAGCAAGTATTCCTTCTAAATCTAGCATTGCAAGAAATGTTGGCTGACATAAAAATTTTGCTGTCCAGATGCAAAAGAAAAAAAATTACTGTCACCCTTACTATAATGATAGTAGAAGAAAGAGCTTATTCAACACATGGACCTGCTCCACTCAGGCAGGGAAGTTCTCTGAGCCTGAAACCCTGCATGTACCAACCTCTGTGAGAGAGCTGGTGTTAAATGGGGTCAGAGCTCCATTTGCTCTGGGGAGAAGAAAGGCTCACTTTGAAGACAGGCTGGTTACCCTGTTTTTCTTCCTACACCACAGCTTTCAAATTGCAGCTAGAACTTGAAGGGAGTTGTTCCCACAAGCTCTCCAGCCCAGTGTCTCCACCCAAGAGGCTTGAGTAAATAGCAGAAGCTCTGGATATTAATCAGATGGAAAAGATTCATCCCTCTCTGCTAGGTCTGAGTTCAAAGGCATCCATGGCTGAAAAGCTAAATCAAGATCACTATCTGTGTGTGAGGGCAGGATGGAACGTTCAGCACCAATGAACTGCTCACCCTTCCCTGCTCAGAGGTAGTGCAGCAGGTTGTATGTACCATTCTACATAACACTGGGAGAGCTGGGGAGCTGGGATTGTTTTGGGAGACTTTTTCCTCTGTTTCCTGCCTCTTCTTCAGCTTCCTCCAGCTGAAAATCTTGCACCTGACCCCTCAGTGTCTGTACTCAGCCAGAGGAAGAGCACAGAATGTCAGACAGAGCAGAGCTTAAGGAGCATGGCAGACCTTCTTGTTTGTGCCAAGACACAGAGCAGCTCTCATCAGGAGCAGTGTGCATGTACTTGCTCCACTCAGGCAGAGAAGTTGTTCTCTGAGCCTGAAACCCTGCGTGTACCAACCTCTGTGAGAGACCTGGTCCATTCCTGCTGTGCACACATCAGAGCTGGGCTCTGTCACAGGACAGTCACATCTCTGCAGCTGTTGTACCCATGCTGCAAACACAGATTGCTGCATCGCACCTGTGGAAAGTGTGTCGTGCCATGACTGACTTTTGTATAAACGGCCACCAATGAGAATGAAAATGTGCACAAGGGCAAGGATGTGTCCACAGACAGTGGAGTCTGTGTCAGCGAGTGGCTGAGAGCGCAGGTGCCTCTGGAGACCTACTACAAATCTGTTCATGTGTGACATTTGCACACTCATGGCATCCATGGCTGTGTTCCCTTGTGTGTGTGCAGGCACAGCACACTCCTCACCCGCACAGGTACCCCCCTGGTGAGCTGATGCTGGAATACAGCTGGAGCCCCCAGCTAGGGTGTGCCTGTACCTCCCTCTGTGAAGCTGTCTGGTTTATTATCTGTAAAACAGAACACCTGGGAAGATGAGCCAAATAGTATTAGATATAATCAGATCCTTTCTGTCTTCAGGTGCCACCCATGTGCACACCTTCCCTACCAGCTGTGGAGTGAACCTGCTAACAATTCTATTAATAACGAGCAGGGTAGGTAGGTGAACTGGATGAACTTGTGTGAAAGCAAAACCCCAGAGGTAGATTTGTTGCTCTGTTCAAAGCAAACAGATAACTATCCCAGGCTTCAGGCAACTCTCCCCCTTTCCCACCTCCTCCTCTGGGGCATCTCCAGACATGTCCAGGGTGGTGCAGCCTGTCAAACAGACATTTCATTGGGGATGCATAGAAAAAGGGATCATGAAGCCACCAATAGCCCTGAGAAAGGCCAAGTGCCAGGACTTCCTCTGAGGACTCTCTTTGTATTCACATTCACCGTGCATGGCAGTGTTGTTGTTTTTACTAAAGTAAAACTGTTTTTTTCCTCTGAGGGTTGTGCCCTCAGCTGTCTGGAGTCCTGAGCTACCTGCAGGACCTGTGAAATCACAGGGACCAGCTGAGCGCAGAGTCTTCTTACGGGCAGAACTCACCCCTGACCGCAGGAGAACACAGGAACCCAGTGCCAGGTGTCTGCTGATCCCTGGAGCCCTTTCACCACTGATGCAACACTGAGTTTTGTGTCAGTGCAGGGAAGAGCAAGGCACAGGCTCTGGATTGCAGGATTAGAAGCCAGTGACTCTTCCATCAACTGGCAGGCTGAACAGGGGAGATGGAAAGTTCCTGGACACACATTTTTGTACCCTTGGCAATAATAAAAACCTGATGCTTTGAGGGTTATGGTTGTCAAGGGGGACATCTCAGCAGCAGTGATGAGCAGGGCACTTTCAGAGAGGCAGAAGGACATGAGGACTGAGGAATGACAGCCTCCTCAGCAAGATTTTGGATACCTTGAGCTACCAGTGTGCTGTTGAAATGCTCTTCTCTTGCCTCTTCTTCCCTCTCCAAATTAAGAACAGTATGCAGAGGTACTGGCATTGTGCCTCATATGAAACACTTCAATTAGCTGTTTTAGAGGTTGTAAAATAACTTTGAGGTGTTATATCCTCATACTTGCAGTAGCATCTCTGGGGTAAAAACACCCCTTTCATTCTAATTTACTGATTTTTCAGAATGCAGATGGATTCAGGCCAAAAAGGATCTCCCACTAGTCCAGCTGGGTTCTCAGAGGGGCTTTTTAATTTTGTGTACTTCTCTATGTGAAATAAAACAGTGTTCATTTCAGATTAACATGCATATGGCAGTCTTATAGATTCTGGAGTTTTCTGCCTGTCGTTATGGGTAAAATTTTCAACAGCTCTTAAAACAGCTTCAAGTGGAATTTTGCAGTCAACAGCAAGGATTTTTGGAAGCATCTGTCTAAGGTAAAGGTTCAATTCCTATTGCCATTCTGTAGGGCTTCAGGTGCTCTGCCACTTGGCTGGCTTTCCAGCACCATTCCAAAATCACAGATAAGAAGTAATGAAATACCTTAAAATGATACAATAAATATCATTGCTGTTTACTACACAAATTGGGGGCAACCAGAGAGAGCAAAAATCATAGGAATGTAGATTCAAAATAAGTTCCTTTGCATTGGGAACTCTCAGGAAACAAAGAAAATGAAGGTAAAACCAGAGGTGTAATTCCTCTGAGAAAAAAGGAAAAAAGGAAAGATTAAGGAACCATGAAGAATATTTCTGCACTACTGAGTGCATTAGGACAGGAAGGCAGGAGGAACCAGCATAAAGACTTGCCAAGGAACCCCTTAATACTCCAGTAAAGCAAACTGTAATGTGATTTCTCCCTTGGGTATGCAGTCCCTATCCTTAACTTAGAGCATTTTCACCTGGTGGAATATTTGTGTTGCTGCAAGGAGGATGCTGAGCTTGCACAGGGAGGTGTGAGTAAGGCTGACCAGCCTTGGTCCTCACACACACCCCTTATGGTGGTACAGCACTAATATTGATTTTTCCACCTACACCAAACCCATCAAATCAGTTTCTCTTCTCAGTACAGTTTAAATTTCCCTCTTATGTTAGGAAGTGATGGCTTTGGGCTCTATTGTCAGTGGTTTTTGCACCATTACATCACAGCTCAGTGCTCTTGTGCTAAAGGGTGCCATGGTGCTCTCCTATGGTTCGTTTGTCAGCGTTCAGGAAAAGGAATTCTTTGTTTCTATGCACCAAAAAACAAAGTGAGATTCTTCCTTTGTGTGAGGATGTGATTCAGGGATGGCATCTTTTACAAACACATCATGTCCTCCACCTAAAGGTGCTATGTGCTCCAAAAGAGCCAAATATATTAGCATTCTTTAACCATAACTTTTGAAGTCGACATTTGACTAGTTTTGCATTTCTTCTAGGTTGTAGTTAGACAACTCCTAATTCTATGGGGAAAGCAAAGACTATAAAATGCCAGAGCTTCACTCTGCTGAAATAACATTAGTGAAATATCAAGTCCTTTATGATGTCATGAGGGATTCCTTAATATGACTATAGCCTCCTAATGACATCATAAAAAACAACTACAACATCAGAAAACAGCCAAGGGTCATCAATCAGCCCATCCTCTCTCCTACCCACCAGGGGCAGCAGCCCAGCTTGCTCCTATCTGCTTTTTATGAGCAGTGCTGTCCTCTGAATAGCACACAGAGAAGAGACTAATAATCATACAAATATCAGGGAGAGCGGTCAATCATCACCTGAAATATTCAGTGCACCTGAGGGAAATCCGGGTGCTGCAGCCTGAAGAGTCTGCAAGTTTAGCATGTAGAAAAGACAGCGTTACTGCCTTAGAGGTGACCTGGCATTCTCTGGGCAGCAGGCACCACAAGTTAGCAATTCAGCCTTTTTTAAAATGTGGGGCTGAAAAATGAATTCTGTGGTTGCTGTGTTTGTCCTCTGGCTGTAACAAAAGCTTTTCCCATGCTGCCCAGACAGCCATCTGCATGTTCCATAGTGCAGTGACCACACTGAAGGAGTTTGCATCTTCCAGCTGAAATGGGTGATGGCCCAAATGAGATACAGTGACTAAAAGGGAATCAGCCCCCTCCACTTCTGAAATCACAATGTCTCAGAGTTAGAGCCTCATTATATTCTTTTTGGAACACTTGGAAGTTTTCTATGGTTGGGGACAACTCAAGGAGTTTCTGTCATTAAAAACCCCCATGTAATGAGACGGAAACTGTGGGAAAGCAAAAACTATAAAATGCCAGAGCTTCACTCTGCTGAAATAACATCAGTGAAATATCAAGTGCTTTATGATGTCATGAGGGATTCCTTAATATGATTATAGCCTCCTGGGGCTAACCTGGGGGCAGCTGCTGTGACTTCCAGCCCTGCTCAGGATGTCCCACATGGCATTTTGAGCAGAGGGCAGCAGGCCATGCTGTGTCCCCTGCTCAGCCCAAGCCCCTGCTCTGGTCAGAACATCCCCAGGGTGTGTCCCAGGAGGAAATGGTCTCAGTGGAGCCACTGACCATGGGCTAAGCACTCACCAGCCAAGCCCCAGGGACCATACATCTTGTCACTTTATTTTTTCATGCCTTGCCATTTGCACCCTCACATTTTCAGCCCTGTAGGGCCGATGCCCCTCCATCCCACGGAACATGGTAAAGCAAATACCTCCAGAGCTGCTGCTGCACAGATTGTCTTCCCCAGGGTTTCTTTCAGTTTCTCTTTCTTTTGTTCCAAATAGCAGTCCTGTGCTGAATGCTGCTGTCAGACAGTTCATTAATTTAAGGACACCAGAGCTCAAGCAGATCATTTACAAGTCAGCATGAGGTACAGAGGAAAGGAGGAGACAGCCCCTGGCATCTTTGATAAGCAAGATATTCAATAATTTTAATCTCAGTGTAACTCTGCTATTTCCAGATTATATAATCCCACTCTTGAAAGAGGGTTATTTGAGCAGACTGTCACATTAAATAGACACATTTGCTGCATATGTTAATTGCAGTGGAAAGCTGTTAAGCAAATAAGCTTGTTCCGTCAAAATGTTATTCTTTTAGCAGGTCTGTTCCTTTCATGGATCTCAAATTCACAGGCCATGCTCTTCTGGAATGCACATTTCAGTTTAAGGCAAAGAAATGTGTTCACTGAACTGATCAATTTTTTTATCACTCTGACTTTTGTTCAAATTTTAAGGCGCGTTGTGCCACAGAAGGAAATTCTTTTAAACAGGTTTATTTCTACTGTAGGATATCAATAGAAAGGTTTGAATCTATATGTAGAAAAGGGCTAACAGTGTATTTTTTAAACAGATATTAGCATTAATAAATCCTGCTATGTACTGCCTGACACACCACACTCTAGCATTACCCATTTACTAAGTTGTCATTATCACTTCAGGTAAAAAACAACTGTGTACCATCTCAGCACAGATCATATTTATTGTTACTATTTCTTATGCAATAAAATCCCCTTAACTGCATGTTATTTTGGAATAAAATCTAGGGGGTTGATCATGTATTTCTGAATCACTGAAAATAGGAATATCTATTATATGCTGCTTCTAAACTCACACATTTTAATTTCTTTAGTCAAGCAAAGGAGGGTGGAAAGGAGGAGAAGCCTATGCAAATTGGGATGCACACAATCTTCTGGCAATCACTTAGTGTGCATCTTTCTGCTGTGAAATCTAGTAACAGCTGCTTTGCTTTGCATGCAAGGTGGGAGCATCAGTGGTGGAAATTGAGAGATTGGAAATGGATTGGTTCTGAAGTGGTCACTGGTCTCTCTTCCTCCTCCAGAAAGGCAAAGGATATCGGCTTTGCACATAGAAAACAAAACACTGTTTTGTTTGTTTTGGCATATTTCCAAGCCAAGAGACATTGTGGGGTGGCTGGTGGCAATTTTCAAGGGGAAAAGGAAATCCTTCTAATAACCTCTGATTTTTGAAAAGACAAATCTGATCTTCCTAAGCCAGAATTTGAATGTTCAAGCTCATGCCCAAATTTTAAAAAATAAATAAAAATGTGACCAAATATGTAAGATATATAATAAATAAGAAAATATGATAAAATGTTCTTATAAAGAAAATAAGAAATGTGACCAAACACATGTGCCCAAGGATTATTCAGGGGTTCAGGAAAAATTCAGAGGTGCACATAGGTACACACACATTCAGACATGGAAGAATTTGTGTGGCATTCTTAGCTGGAACAGCTGCCAAAGCACCCTCAATCCACGTTCACCAAAACATTGTTCCACCTGTCTCCTCAGCAAAACTCTCTCAGCTCTGTTTTTTGGTCAACTTATGCATCCATGTCACTTCATTTGCTTATCAGGATCTCAGTTACACCCATGCAGTGCTGTCAACCATATCCTGAAGGCACAGGAGTGCTTGAGGTATTCCTGCAATTGCAATTTATGGGGGAAAAAAAAATTACTGATGATGCATAAAATCTGAAATGTAATTCAGTCTCTCCAAGAGTGGCCAGGAAGACCATTCTGAAAACAGAAACCATTCCACTAATGTCAGCAGCCCTCACTCTCATGGAGAGGAAGAGCTAAGTGAGGCCAGGTCAAATTCACATGATTATTTTTCAGAGCAGAAACACATTTTAAAAAAGCATATGCAAGCAGTTATAATTTCTCCTTTTGACCATTTCCCTGTATTAACAATGTACATTTCCACTTCATGTAAAAGTCAAGATAAACTGAATATAAAGAAACTACCCAAAGCAATCTCCTTTCACTAGCAATCTGCAGGAAAATGTTTTCTTTAAGTGCCTTTAAATGAACCACATTGAGAAAATAAAGAACATTATCATCTGCAAGAGCTGTGTGCCTGCTAGCCATACACTGCTTGAGTACAGTATTCATAAAATGGAAGCATAAAACCCCCTAAACAGCTTTAGGGAGTGCTGGAGCCAAGGCTGAGAGAATAAAAATGGGCTGAACTTGCAAGTGAGGAAGACACATGAGATTTAAAAACTCAGCAAGGCATCTTAAGAGGACAGCACTGTGTAGGTGACCAGTGTGGTATCAGACAGGAATGAAGTGAACAGTTCTGTTCAGTGAGTCTCTCTGTAGCTGATCTTGCCTTAGTTAAAATCTCATATAAAATTCGACAACCTAAATGGCTAATTCTATTGGCACATCATGAGAAAAGCTGTGAGATTGTAACCCATGCTGAGCAGTGCCTGCCTCAGGCTGCAGAGCTTCATCTGAGCTCATCTCACAGCCCCAGGTCTGGCCTTTCCATCAGTCGTGGCTTGGGTTGTGCTCCCTTGGTGTTTTCAGAATAACCTTAACCAACCTGGTCAGAGTTAAACTAAATGCATCTAGAGGTCTCTTCCAATCAGAATTATCCTGTTTTTTGGTGGTTCCAAGGTGGTTGAACACAGATGTACCAGAAAAAGGGATGGACCAGTTTGTCATGTTATGCTGTTAATTGCTCAAGGAGAAGTTTTCTCATAAACAAAGTTAGTTATCAACTTATATTGATAATAAGTTATATTATCAACTTATATTGATAATAAGTGCTCAGATAATGTATTTATTACACATTGGAAAGGACTTGTTAAAACTGCATAAGTAGAAAGAAGCTAGGAAGAATCTTAACCCTTATCAATCTAAAATCCCACTAACAATACTGCAGTTTACCAGCGTTCATCAGAAGGCAAAAAGATGTCTGAAAAAACCAAAAGAATGTGAATAATGGATAATGCATCTCCAGATGAGGAAAAAACCCACGATGCTAAAATGTGGAAGAGCATCTGAACATGAATTCCTGGTGGGAAATACAGTTTTGTTTATAGGAATAACGTGTTGCAAAATCTGTATTCTTCCGAATTTGTTTCCAGAGCAGCATGGGAGGCTCGGGATCATTAAAAGTTTCTGCCAGAATTGGAACATCTCCTGTTGAGGCACAAAATACAAATTGGTCTGTGACAGGAGGAGAGGCAGCAGGGAGTGAAACAGGCTGCTGTGTGTTTGAGGCTCTGAGGTCCTGCAGCCTTCCCCTGTTCTTGATGTGCACCAACTTTCTCAGATTTCTTTTTTTCCTGTGATTTCTCATTTAGGTTAATGTTGAGCATTATAGAATATAGAATATAGAATATAGAATATAGAATATAAAATGACAGAATATATAATCACATAATCGAATATATAATAACATAATGTTCTCATTATGTTATTTGTGTTCAGAATTAAAGAAGGAAAACTGAATTACAAAATCACAAAATATTTTAAGTTCTTGCGCATACATAGGAGTGCAGAGGGTGCCAAGTCCTTTCATGCACCAGGTAAGCAGAACCAAGGCTGGGCTGTGATTTTCCTCCAGGATCTCACTTGCACAAGCCCTGCCAGCTGATTCTGCTCTACAAAAGGCACAATGCTTCTCCACTACAGGAAAGATCAGAGAAACACAGCCAGGATTTAAGGTCTACAAATATATGTTAGACAAGTATGTATTTTGGGGATCTTTTTTCTCTCTGCTGCCACAAAAGGTTATTGCTGACAACACTATATAAGAAATTATAGCATGTGTAAGGACACCATGTGAAATTGCATTACAGCTATGATGGCAATAAAAGCAACTCTTTTTTTTTTGATGGAACCCATTACAGAGGATTTCAAGGCATCTCAAAAATTATTGGCAGTTTTAGGTTTTCCTATTGCTCAAACTGGTAGAAATCTCACCAAATGGAAGAAATCCATGTGACAGGAATCATGAAAGTCTGTTCTGAGAGGGACAGTTGCTTGGTTCTTGTAATGCATATTCATACACCCAAACTCCTTAGTTTGGCTTCTATGATAGGTGAAAAAATAGGACATGTGATTAGTGCTGCTTTCCCTCCTTTCTAAAGGGAAGATCTTTACTAAAGATCTAAATGAAACATCCTTACTAAACCAGATCCTCATGTGACTGAATTACAGGATCAAGAGATAACACTCCCTGCTAAAATCTGTTTAGAATGTCTTCTCCTTGGAAGGACTTCCACTAGCAAGAGAAATGTGTATTGTGGGTCAAGAAAAACTCTATCTGGGTGAGCAGTGTTCTGTTTCCAGCTCACAGAACTGTTCTCTGTAGTTTTGAGTCACTTGTCACCAGGTGTCCCAGTCTCCCACTCCTGCTCACTTTGTCAAGCTCTCACTTTGGGCAAATAATCACCCACTTGACTTCACCTCAAGGCATTATTGTAATAGAAAAATAAATATTAATAACAATTAATAGTGCTTGGACATGCAAGGCTGACTGTGGCCTACCTCTGGCTGTTTGGAATGAGCTGCAAATTTGCCCACAGGAACTGCAGCTGTGTAAAACTGCCACAACCACCACACACATTTATCAGCAACACAGTCATGCAGCAACAACCTCATCCCTTTTCCAGACTGGTAACTGCTGTCCCAGGTTTGCAGGCTGATTTTTCTTCATGCACTTTATTTTGTGTGGTTAAAAATTGCATGCACTCTGGTATGAAAGCTCTCTGTTAAACGTATTGGTTTACATCAAACAAAACCCTCTGAATTCATGCCAAATATAAAGTTGAAATTTTTAATGGAGATATTAAAAATTTGTGCACAGAAGTAAGGACTAAGGACATTTGCCTTTTATTGGTGTCAGTAATCAGTATTCACTACATGCAAATGACAAAACCCTGATAAGCATTTATTTGATTATTAGTGAATCGAGATGCAATACAGGCATCTTTTTCAAAGGAGTGTATAAAATTGTTGATACTGTCTGCCCTTTTCTCTCTATAAACATTTGTCAATTCACTTGCTGTCTGCTGCTCTGTGTATACACATGCCCAAGCTAATGTTAGCTGAGGCTGCAATACAGCTATGTTAAATAATTTTATCTGATTTGCTGGATGATGGTATTTCTAATGGAAAACAACATGGTAATTTCAGAATGTTACTGATTAGATGAAAATGATATTGCATCAAAGTTACTTCCTTAATTTATTCTGAAAAAAACAAGAAGGATTTCTCTATTAAGATGCTTAATTAAAATCTATCTCTCTCCATACAAAATCTTTACTCCAGGTCCTGTATGTGATGTCTGAAAAGAACAAAGACTGATTAGCATCTTTTACACTCTGCTTTTCTTTTAGTCACTTAGACCTTCATTACAGCCAATTCTAGTCAGGTTTAGAAGGTCTGAGAGAAAAGGGTAAACCTGGCACCTTTACAAGGAAGAAAACCCACCAGGGGGGCCTCTCCAACCAGCACAGCCTGATCCTTCCCCTATTCTCAAAGATCATAACTTAGGAGTTTGATTCTCAAATCCATAAAAAATCATATTTCTATAAGCTCTTTTATTGTTACCCACATAGTCAATAGTGTCATTTTCATTCATATCATTCTGTAGGGAAGTGAGAGGAAGTGCACCAGACAGAACAGAGCTATAAATAAGATTCAGCTACCCTGTTCCAAGTGCAGATTCAACAGCGTTCTTTTAAAAACCACAAAAGCACAGCTTGGGAATTATGGGATGTTTTCTACTTTCTGGAGTTCTGAGATTAGCTTTCATGAGGTGGCCATCCTCTACTGCTGACTTTAGTGAACAAAATATGCTTTTTGCTTGAAACTAGCAATATAAGTTCAAACAACAGAGCAGGGCCACATTGCATGTTACCTCATGCTTGTGAGCAAAGGAGCTCAAGAAGCACAGCATTCTTATCAAAAGGTTCCACTTAGAATTTCTTCTTGCTATGAAAAGTCTTTAGGTTAAAGATTAAAATCTCACAGCAAATGGATTACCATTGTTTTCTTCTGTGCAGCATGAAGGATTGCTGGCATTACAGCAAGATAATGCTGTGAAATAGGGTTTCCTTTATGGGTGGAGTGCTGGAAAAATGCATGTACAAATCCTTGGTGAAAAAGCACATGTACAAAGACTGACAGAATTCTGCAAATACCAACTTTATGCAAGTCTTTTGGAGCAAAATTGGCCAACTGGTGCTCTGTCAGAGACATGTGGGCAGCAGATTTTGTCCGTGTCTGCAGCAGCCTCACGATGTCACCCCAACTCAGCCACAGTGGAGGGGAGCTGCTTCTGCCTCCAAATACAACATTCAGGATGGGGGTACCAAACACTGATTTTTATAGATTTTTTTTCTTTTTTCTTCTTTATTTTCTCCATAATATCTTCTGTTTTCTATCCATGTAAGATGTTATCATGTGAGTAGTGTGTGCATGTATAACCTTCAGCTACCTGGAGAACATCCAGACCTGAGTACTTTGTCTGCAGACTGAGTCACAAAGCCACAGCCTCACAGAGGAAGAGGAGTAAGTAATGCACATCATTATTTCAAACAGAAAAAATAAAATAAAATAAAAATAATAAAATGAAATGAAATGAAATAAAATAAAATAAAATAAAATAAAATAAAATAAAATAAACAAGATAAAATAAAAAAAATAAAATAAAGTAAAATAAAATAAAATAAAATAATAAAAGAAAATAAAGGTTACTGCAGTCTGAAGCTCCTGCGGGAGCAGTTCTGTGCTCTTTGGAGCAGTACTGAACTTCCTGGCCACAAGTAAACACACTGGAGCTGAAAGGCCATGGAAACACAGATATTTCCAATTCAGCCTGTCAGAACACTGATACTGCAGGAAAACTTTATGAATCAGGGATGGATTTATTTCAGTGTCTTCATCTTTGGGGATTCTGGTTGTGCCTTTCAACTCTTCCACGCTGGAAGTAAGTTTCACATGCAGATGTTTTGGTTTTCCAAAACTATCAGTGCCAGTGGGCATCCCCTGAGAGCATCCCCTACCAAAGCAAACCATTTTTAATATAAGACAGGAAATCCCTAGCCAAGTCCCCAATATGAACTTTGGTACACCATTCTAAATGCAAAATTAAGGATTGCAAACCATAATGCAGATTTGAAATCCAGAGACAGTAGTTACACCTATAATAATAACAACAACTTCCAATAAATATTACAGAATAAATAGAAATGTTTCCCAAAAAATAAAATCCTTGGTCTGGAAGAAGAATCACAGCTTGAGTCCAGCTCAGGGGGGCTTAAACCTTCCTTAGGTTCCTGCCTTGCTCCCCATATACAAACACAGCCACTCCTGATCCTCCTTCCCTCCACTGGCAGAGGAGATGAAAACTTAATGGCAGTGGTAGCTCCAACTATCTCAAGGAGATAATTATGCTGTTACTTGAAACCTAAGTCTATATAATTTTTCCATGCAACAATCAAATATTAATTCAAGAAAGTTGCATGAGTAGCTGCCTAAGGCAATGAGCAGTGATGTTCCTATTACCATGTTTCATGCAAAAATGATCAGGAGAAAGGAATTTGAAGAACATGACTCTGCACATAAGTCCATTTCTGATTGCATCATCCCACTTTAAATGCATGTACTGTGATTTTTGCAGTTGAAATCAAGAAATCAGCTAAAAACAAGCATCTAGAATAACAGAAAAAGGGCTGAAACACCAGAAATACACTGATGCCAAGTCAAGAGACTTCAGAACTGTGGCACCAGTTAATTAAATGTTAAAATTTGTGGTAATAATTTTGTTTTCTAGTGTTTTTATTCTTTTTGATTCGCAGGGCATCATTATTTTGTTGCAGAAATAGTTTTCTTTTAGCTTCCACCATTGTGTGCAGCAGGTCAGTCTCAGCATGGTTGACAAAATATTTCATCATTTCTAACGAATTTTTTGTGTTTTTCCCTCATCCCCCATTTATGGCCTTTTAATGCCACTACTTCCACCTGCAAGAAGCCAGGTACTTTCCTTATATTCCTCAGAGGGCTGTGAAAACAAACTCTACAGAAGGCAGGGCCCTGCCAAAACTGGATTGTAAACCATAATACAGACAGATTTGAAACACAGATATTGTAGTTACACTTAAAATAATATCGACTTCCAATAAATATTGCAGAATAAATTGAAATCTTTGATAATAATTTGTGTCATTATATGAGAAAATGTGTTAGGTGGATATTTTTTTGTCGCCCAAACTATTTTAAGCTGAAGATGCACTTAATGAGATGATGTGATGTAGGAGTGTTCCAATGGGATTGGGTGTAGAATCCTCAAAGTTTTGCTTCTTATTTTCATTTTAAAATATTTTCTCTTTTCATTCTTGTTAAGGACAAGCAGATCTGCAATACTAGAATGCTACCCCAGTATTTAACATTGCTCAGATTTCCTGTGGGCTTTCATTTCCCCTCATTTGGCATTTGAAACCAAGAGAGCAGAAAGGCAAATTGGCCAACCAAAGAATTCTGAGGCAAAGATGTGAATACTTACCTGGAACAACTCCTCAGAGCTCCATGGTTCTTCCAATAACAGCAAGGGATTTTTTTTCTTCTTAATTGTTTTTTGCAACTGAACTTACCAAATAGAAAATTCCTCAAATGATTCTTTCAACTAATCTGACAGAAAAATAAGCTTTTGTTGTATTTATTGACAGAACATTGAAATAAATGTTGTAGGTCTAGAAGGAATATTTCAGGTAATTGATCTTTTCTTCTTTTAGGAAATAACAAATGCACTGTATTCTTCTTGGCACATTATGCTGGGAATAATCTGAAAAACATGCTTATGTTGTACAAAGATGATCTCAGAAACAACCTCTTCAAGTCCCCAAGGAGCAGGCACCCTTTTGAATAAATCTGATCTTGAGCAAACAATCAATTTGCAATTTTAAATGTTTGCAGAATTCTCTTTCTGTGCTTGTGCAGGAATTTAAAAAGAAACCTGTTTTATGTGCAGCAGTGAGAAGATGTAGATGCAGCAGTGAAGTCTGGGAGCAAGTAATTTGTTTCTTTGGGAATGGGTATGGCTTAAAATCAACTACTGGTAGTTTAATACTTTTCACTGAATTTTTCAGGATCCTTCACTCTAGTCTAGCAGCCTGTTTTTGCTAAAGTTTGTAGTCAGAACACCTCCCTAGCCAACCTCCTTACTGCTCATAACTCTGCTCTGGAACCATCCTTTACTTGGCAGAGAATGGGATGAATGATAAATAAACGAAAAGATTTTGGGAGCCAAGGAGGAGGAGGATACAAGGGGAAAAAGTGGTGAGAAGCCTTGATTTTAGGGGAAGAAGTAATTTGAAAAATAATGTATAGGTTTGAAGAAAAACATGTGAAGCTGGGCAGAATTTTGCTAAATGTGGTTCTTGGTATGAAAAGGCTTTTCAAAAATAAGTCAAGGCTTAAGTGTGGCTGTCTCACTTCAGCAGCATGAATCCATGAGCTACCACACACAAATAGCCAAATGACCTCTTTTGCAGGATTTACAGGCACCACACAGGTGCTCAGTCAGATAACTTCCTAGGGCAGGTTTTCTGACTTCCTCCAGACAATTATTTGAAATAATATGAGATGATAAATGCAAATATATTTCAGTGCAGTGCCACAAAGCTCCCCAAAACACTGTCACTTTCATTATCCAAACAGCCTATGAGGACAGAAAAAGACACTAATTTTTTTAGAGGTTTTAAAACCTGAAATGAGACCTTGGAACAGAAACAAACAGAAAAAACCCCAAAACTGACCCAAACAACCGAAGGACATCACAGTTACAGGACATACCAAAAGTGAAAGCACACTGCAGAAATGCTAAGAGCTGCATCTCAATTTTATTTATCTTAAGGGTCCCTCACCAAGTCAAAAGCATTGCTGCAGTTGTGAGGAAGCTTTCTGTGATTAGAAGACCAATGCCTGATGTGACCAGAGAGAGAATATGATCACAGTCCTCGCAGAGCACCAGGCATGAGCCTTGTCTGCACATTGCTCCCAGCTACAGAGCACTGCTGCTGAAAGTAACCTGCTCCTTGCCAGGGGTTATAGCCAATCTCTCTTCTGTGGACATTATCTACAGAGACTTTGCATGCTACTGAAAAAAACCAAAAAACATGTGAAGCCTTCTGAATAGTATTTCTTCATGAAGAGCTACAATTCTTATCAGCTCTGTTCACTGTTAGAGTTTTATTTTCTTATAGAGCATGCAGACTCAGAATTCCTGCAATAAATAATTGCCTTTTTTTTGCAGCAATAATGATTTCTTCACAGCATAGTGTTTTGAGTAACTTTGGGGAGTATTTATATGCATTATATGTACTTTGTAGTATTATAGTATTATATGTATAGTATTATAATATTTATAGTATAATATTATAGTATTATAAGTATAGTATTATATGTATAGTATTATATATAGTATTATGTATAATATAGTATAATACGTGTAGTATTTTATATATATATATAGTATTACATGTATATTATTGTAGTATTATATGTATAGTATTATATGTAGTATAGTATTATATGTACGGTGCTATATGTATATGTAGTATTATATGTACTTTGAGCCAATGCTTTCGATGCAATTTTTCCCAATGCCTTTGTACAATTATTCAAAAGAGTAAATGTTTGTGAAAAAAGGAAAACAAAAAGCATCTTTTATTGGCAAAGCTGGTCATCGTTTGGTTCTTGATTACCAATCCCCTCACTGGAGATGCAAACAATGTTCTCAAAGATTTTTGAGGGATCTTTAAATGGTGCCAGAGAAAATGTTTTGAAGACAATCTGTGAGATTGTATAATTATAGTATAATTATAGTATTATATGTATAGTATTATATATATTATTATGTATAGTATAGTATTATATGTATATATAGTATTATATGTACTTTGAGCCAATGCTTCTGATGCAATTTTTCCCAATGCCTTTGTACAATTATTCAAAAGAGTAAATGTTTGTGAAAAAAGGAAAACTAAAAATATATTTTATTGGCATGGCTGGCCATCATTTGGTTCTTGATTACCAATCCCCTCACTAGAGATGCAAACAATGTTCTCAGATATTTTTGAGGGGTCTTTAAATGGTGCTGGTGAAAATGTTTCGAAGACAATCTGTGAGCAGAGATTCTTTCTGCTGTTTGCTCCCTGTGTGTATGCACAAACAGACAGAGGAACACTCTGTACATCCCAAACATTTCCATTTAAGACAGCACAGCCTCCTTGCACTGTGCTACTTGCACTTCTGAATGTGGAGGGCTGGTACAGGAAGAAACAGAGAACATTGCTTCTAAAACCCTCTTCTGATTTTTGAATAAAAGATCTCAGACTTTCTCCTGACCACTGTGCAAAGTTGCTTCATGTATTAACTTGAGCACATACTGACTATCAGTGGATAACGGTAGAAATATCCTCTGTAAAACCAGAAATCCTTCAGGATCTGTGCATGGCCTTTCAACATCTAGATTTTCAGAATAAAAAAACAGAATAATTCCAGTAGGACAGGACCTGCAAGGATCATCTAGTCCAGCTGTCACCCAGGTTGATAATAGAGTAAAAGGAGAGTGGTGGAATCAACACACACTCAGGGCTTGCAGCTGCCACCTCGTGGTAATTCTCACCCACATTCTAGAACTTCACAAGCCCCAAAACACCTAACATCCTCCTAAAACTTGAATGTGAAAAAGCAACAACATTTCCTGGCATCCTCTCCTAGAAGCACCAAGGAGCCAAAATAAGCATGTAATTTACACAAAACCTGGTGCTGCTTTCTGCTTTAAAGGAATCCTCTTGTTACATCTTGTCCTTTTATACACAACAGCAGTTGATGATGACATCCTGGTGACATTTTAGAAAGGAGCTCTTAAAATCTGCGAAAATACGAAATATAGAGACTAAAAGCAGTGAAGAATGAAGAGTTGTTGAAAGGGGCTCTGTCCTGATATTGGTGTCAGCAGCCATAAAAGCAATATGAGGACAAGTGCAGAGGTGACCACCCCAAGCTGGGCACACATATCTGACATGAGACATGCATGTGTGACAGAGACCAAGAGCACACACACAACAGAGACTGCAATAATCACCAAAACACTGCTTCCCATAGACCTCTGGTGCAATATCTCTCCTTCAGAAACTTTGTTTTTTGCAAATATATGGACTTGGAACTGAGGCAAGAGAGGAGAGGGATAGATTCCACTTGGTGTCAACTGGCATAATTCCATGGACTCACTGCAGGTACAGGGGTCTGCAGGTAACAAACTGGGTCTGTGCATGTTCCACAAAAAGCATTTGCACTTTGTGTGTTTAAAAAAGATCAACACCTGTGCAACCATATAAATTTAGCTATGTGTTTTCCCAAGATTTTCCCTACTGTCTTGCTATTCTGTATCTCAAAGAGAATTCACAGCAGTTGCTCAAATGCTAAAAAAAAAAGACAGCTGTTGACACTTTTTTAATATTTTGAAAACGCAGCGTTGAGGACAAGTCAAATACTTTTTCGCAATACTTTTTCCAATAGTTTTTGGGGCATGTGAATTTCTGTTTGCACATGGACTTAATCATAATGCTGCACATTTTGCTTTCTAGAACCTCAGGTAATTGGCACCACAAGGCAACCCTTTACAATGTAATACCTTGTGCTGGGCCACCATACTGTGAGACCACAGAGTTGATAGCTCACCTACCAGGAGCTGACAGACTACACTGAAAATTGGAGGGGGGAAAAAAATAGAAGGAAGGAAAAAAGAGCAGGAGGGAGACAGAGAAATACATTTTTAAAGATAACCTGGAGGCAAATATAATATTTATACTTATTTATCCTCACAGCACAATCATAAGCCCCAAAACATGTCTAATGAGATGGAATTGCAAAATGGCCATGAGTTCTACTTACTTGGCTTCTCAGTGGTCTCTTAGCAGTCACATGGATCTATATTTTTCAGCTATGTGACTGCTGCAGGCAAAACTCCTATAAGTAAGAGCGAGAGTCACAGCAAGTCCTTAACTCTCAGTGGTATTCATGCACAAAAATGCCAACCTAGGAAAAATGAATAGATGGGAAAAAAACCCAAAACTGCAGGGGCAATTAAGCGCTGCAGACATGTGTACTTAACACTTGTTTCACATTTGCAGGGTGTCCTCTGCTCAAATGAACTTCCATTGCCTCAACTCTTTGAATGGCCTCAACTCTTCAAGATAAAGAATCAGAAATACGAAAGAAACCAACAAAGCATTAAGGTTGGAAAAGATGTCCAAGACTATTGAGTACAACCTTTAACTGAACACCATCATGTCAACTAAATCCTAGCACAAAGTGCCACATTCTGTCATTTCTTGAACACTTTCAGGGGTGGGGACTCCACCATCTCCTTGGGCAGCCCCTTTTAATGTCTGTCATTACATCCTGGTTGATGTTATGTCTTTCATCTGTCATTTAGCATATTCCAGCTTTATTTCGAGCTCTTTTGGAAGGTATCCAACACTTCCTAAAAACCTGGGATTCTTCTACCTAAGAAGAATCTAAATGTAATTTAACTTGCACATTAAAACTAGCTGAGTTAGAACCACTAGAGCTTCTAAGGTGTCCAGGTTAACCATCACATTTCCAGAAGATCCTTCCAGAAAATCCTTCCAGATTCCTAATGTGCTGAAAATATTTCCTTTTGTCTGAATGTTCTGATTCATATAATCATAGAATAGAGTGAGTTGGAAGGGGCATTTCAAGTTCAACCCTTCAGAGATGAGTAGGAACCTCTTCAGCTCAATGAGGTTGTTTAGAGCCTCTACCTGATCTCATCCAACCCATCCAAGCCAGCCTTGAAAGTTTTCAGGGATGGAAACATTCTCACCTACTGTTAAATGTATTTCAGAGAGGTTTTATTTGACAATTCTGATGCTCTCTGCTAAGGTACCACCCAGCGGGTCAGGGGATGGGTGCATTCCCCAAACAAAATTTCAAGTGAGTCAGAAATGACTTCTAGTCCCCAAACCCCTCACTTTTCAGGCTGAAATTAGAACTATGAGTGAAAAAACTAAACCAGCTAGAGAAGTTACTGACATTTTTAGCTGTTAGTTTTGAATACCATCACAAATGACTATCAAGCCTGATCCTGCCATGACATCTGAGAAGTCCCAGGAGACAACAGCTCTGACAAACTCTCAGAGCCCTGAACACCCTCAGCTCCAGCTGAGACACCCCAGGTGCTAAGCACCAGTGCATGCCACAGCAGAGCTGGCCTCCTGCTCTGCTCTAAAGGGTTTTTGTGACTTTTCAAAATCTTCTTCAAAAGATTGCATTGCAATATTTTTTGCAGGTCCAATTCCATAGATAAAAAAATTAACACCTATTAAAGGATGCAGAAGACATTGTGAAGCTACTTTTGAAATATTATATGAATGACTTATTTACATTTATTAGGAATAGACATCTTCAGATGATAGAAGTAGATCCCCAAGAGGTATCATGTCATAATGCTGCACACTGAAATGTTGCATGCTAATCTCCATTCATACTGAGATCACAATTAAATTTTGCAACCAGTAAGCTTAAAATCTTTTAAACTTTTTCTGACATTGTAGATTTCTCTCTCTACTACCCAATTTCTCAGCATTTTTAAAAAGAAAATAAGAATAGTTTTATCCTTTCTCTTTGGAAAGCAACAAAAACATCCTGCTGCTCTTTGAACACAATGTTTTAGATATTTCTATAAGCAAACAATAAAGATGACAGAACTTACATTGTTTGGATCCAGAGATGATTTGGCATTGGCTTGAACTCCTGTGAGGTGCAAAATGACCTGCCATGTAATATAAAAGCCTGGAAATAGGTACTCTTCTATAATGTTTATAATGAAAGAAATACTTAACCATTTCACGGGGTATGTCAAATCAATGGTTTACATTTATTTTTGATCTCTTGTAGAAAGCAGAGCACTACAAGTCTGGAGCCAATAATTTAGTTTAATCTGCCTGATTCACTCACTGTGTCTTTCACTTCTAAGACATAATTTCAAATCTAGCCCAGAGCAAACTGACAGAAAATCTTTGTGATCTGAGTCACGGGAAAGGTCACAGTTAAAGAATTTCCTAAGCTTTAGTCTAATTTCAACCACAGCAGCCCATCATGTGGAATAAGTAACAGAGTCACAACACCTACAGCCATGAAATCTCTCAGCATCCCTGCTCTTCCTCTGTGACATAATGCTTCTGATGGAGTGCCTAAAAATCTTCTAATGAAGAAAATCCCTGCATCTCCCCATCAGACACAAGTCTGCCTCTCAAATACATGGCCACAACACCCAGATGAGCAAGCGGAAGTATTTCCCTAAATCCCAGGTAGTTGATGGAAGTGTTTGCTTTGCTCCTCCTCTCCTGGTGTGACCTTATGAGGAGAAGTTAATTATGATTTGTTTATTTCTTTTTTCACCATCTTGTCTCAAATACATGGTCACATAACACCCAGATGAGCAAGTCAAAGTATTTCCCTAAATCCCAGGTAGTTGCTAGAAGGGTTTGCTTTGCTTCTCCTCTCCTGGTGTGACCTTACGAGCTCTCAGTGAGCATCCTGCAGAGATGGGGAATCAGGGACCACCATTTGGGAGATGAGGGGTGCAGAAACCTGGAGCAAGCCCCTGCTGGCTCCCAGGAAAGGCTGTCAGGGAGGGGAATAATGCTGTCAGCAAATGCAAGCAGGGGGAGAGCAGGGGAGGACTGAGCTCAGGAGCTGCTGAGTGATCTGTACTGATATTCCTGCCCATGGCAGCTGTTTTCAGTCACCTCTCCCCTGCCCCAAAAGGATGGACAGACAGACAGACAGCAGGGCAGGGTGGGTGTGATGCTGCTGGGTTTCCGTCCCCACTGTGCCCGGGGTGCCTTCGTGCAGGTAAATTGTGACAGTGCCACCCGTGGCAGGGGAGGTGACCTTTTCAAGGCAGACTGGCTGGCAGGGGTGACACAGCTTACATGTCCTCACTGCACAGCCGGTGACAGCCCCTTGACCCTCCCTAGCAGTGGGGGAACGCTCTGTCCACAGACAGACAGACAGACAGACGGACAGACGGACATGAATCCTCTCTGCCTCCCCTCCTCACACCGAGCCATCCATCTTCGCCCGCCTGCCCCACAGACAGTCACAGACAGTACCTGTGGGGGCCGTAAGGAGCTTATTTATTATTTGTTTTCATTTAATGATCTCTGCCGTTCTCCCCCAGGAATTCCCGTATGCACTATGCAAATCCTATTAAGCCCCTGGCAATTCTGTGAATGCCACGAGCAGCGATATCTGGTACATCAGCTCTTTGAGAGCAGCTCAGCTCCCCAGCTCAGTCCTCCCCTGCTCTCCCCCTGCTTCCATTTGCTGACAGCATTATTCCCCTCCCCAGCCTGTCCTGGGAGCCAGCAGGGGCTTGCTCCAGCCTTCTGTACCCCTCACCTCCCAGATTTTGCTCCCTGACCCCCCAATATCTGCAGGATGTTCACTGAGAGCTCATAGGGTCACACCAGGAGAGGAGAAGCAAAGCAAACCCTTCTAGCAACTACCTGGGATTTAGGGAAATACTTTCACTTTTATGTGACCATGTGTTTGAGACAAAATAGTGAAAAAAGAGGTCAGTAAAGCATAATTAACCTCTATGATATAAGAGCATGCATAATACGGAGAGAAGATGCGAAAATCGACAAGAATTCCTTCTTTCTAACCACAGCATTGCAGAAACTTAGGGACAGTGGATTCAGCCTGAGAATTAAAAATGTGTATTCCTTTGTAATTGCTTCTAGAAACTCGACAATTCACTTACCCTTTCTAAATCACATTTTCATATCTGTGATGTGGCATAAAAATCATGAGTCACTGTGAAAATCAGAGAGTTGCAAACAAAACCATGATCACAGTGAGAATCTCTGCTTTTGTTAGGGGAAAATCTGATGTTTCTCAGAAGCCCTTGCCTCTGGCTTTATGGTTCCCAGAGTGTGTAAAAAGTCAGGTCTAGCAAGTCAATGCATTATTTTGAAAATATATATATTACATTTCAACTTATCCTTCATTTTTCTTTTGCCTGTCTCCTTTTAGCTCCCTGCATTGCTGCTTTGCTATTCTAGTCCACATGATCTGCACTTTGATTAATTAATTTATTCTGATTATTTAACTCCTATTTCATTTTTCCATATTCTTCTTCCTTGATTTTTCTTTGGTTATCTCCCTGTCAGTCTTTTCTTTGCATCTCTTTCTATTTCTGCTCTCAAGTAATGGTTTTTCTTTTCATCTCTACTTCTGCCATTTATTATCTTCATATATGGAAAAATATACACTTATACCTCCAGGGAAAATAATCCACAATGCAGAGACTCAGTGAGAGAGAGGAGATCCAAAGAAGCTGCAGTGCTGAAAGACATCTAGCAGAGACAGCAAACTGCAGATTAGATATGGTTTTGCATTAAGATGCAGCTACAAAAAAAAAAAAGCTAATGAAATCTTGTCATCATATGCAGAGGCACCACCTTGTGTTACCAACCAGAGAGATTTAAATCTGCTTTTGTAGGGATTTCCTATTAGCTCACACAGGATACTGTGTTAGGTTATGTGGATGTGCTGCCTTGGCAATATGAAGTCCACATAAATACCTGGATAGATGGGTATCATGGATATTCACTGCAGAACTGACAACAGCCCAAAGGGAATTCAACAGTGAAACAACAGGGAGCTGAAAAGACAACGGCAAAAAAAAAACCCTGAACAATGGAAAATGTTGACTAGCTTGGTCAGGAAGGGGTTAAAGAGCTTAAAAAAAAAAGTGGCAAATATGGAACATATCTGATTATCAGGGAGGAGAAATGCTTCCTCACAGCGTGCACAAAAAGGATAAAATGAAAACAGGATCAATTAGGCTAAGTTTTTCATTAAACTCGAGGCTTTAATAGGTAAAAAAGTCATTGTACTTGAGCCTGCAATGGGGCCAGACAGATTTTGATTTTATTTTTGTGTCCCCAGCTCCATGCTAAGATGTTACATTTCAAATGTTTCTATTACAAACAGGAACTTTTCACTCCACTTGCACCCAGATATTGGAACCTTTCTCTAAAACGTTTGAGTCAACAAGTGCCTCCTTTCAGTGATCTGGACTCACTCCTACAGATACCAGCACAGGATAAAAACATGGATATTCTCTCCTTTCAGCAGCAGTAATGTTGCTGGAGATGCATGTTAAACCTTGGAACATAATGAGCTTTAGCTGCTACTTGACCATGCTGTAAGTCAGTGTTAATAAAAACATACTATAAATAATTAACAATAATTTAAATATTCATATGTTGTTGGGGGCAAGGCCTTTTATCAGACAGTTGAAGAAACATTACTGAACCATGATATATTTCACCAAGGTTAACCTGAACCTAAAAACACTCCCCTAGTGCATGAAGGAATAAGAGATGAGAGTGGCCACCAGACAGTTTGTTAATATATAACAACAATATTCTTACTTGATAAACTACAATTTCAGAAATGGTTTATTCATAGGACCACACTTTAAAAAATACTAGAATCATTCATTTGCTTATGCTGATATGCATTTATATTTTTTTTTTCTATTCTTTGTTTTTTTTCCTTTTTATTTTTTAGTTCAGGAAAGTGGTTTTTCTTCCACAGCATTGGAAATGTCACCTCAAATTGTCACATGAATTTAGAATTGCTCCTGAGCCAAACGATGCTGTGTGTAGCTGCAAGCACAGACTCCCCCAGGTGACTTTAGGAGCTGTGGTTTCCTCCTCTGTAAGTGTTCAGATATGAGCTTTGCCTCTGGAGCTGAACACAAAGCCAGTTTTGAGCATATGCTGTCCTCCCCATATGCACATGTAACTTGATATTAACATGATCCATACCCACAGTGATAACTCTGGATAAAAACCTCAGAGTGTAAATATAGAAATGATGCTGGAACAAGATCTGTGCATCTCCTTTATAGGTGGCTTTAGTAAGAGACTCTCTTCCCTGAGGAACTGGCAATAAACTGGATTCAGTGGTGCTATTAACCCCTTACTATGAAAATTAAATATTAAAAAAATTCTTAAATTTTTGAAAAACCCACAATAAGCTAATACTTATTTTTTTAAAAAATATTTAATGCAGTAAGTAAAATTTTTTAGACATGGAAAGCCAGTGTTCCAATAGCATTAGTAGTTCATTTGAATTTCTCATTTGTAATATTGACTAGTCAAGCTTTATCTTGTTAAATGAATGGTCTGCTGCCTTTCAAATCATATTAAATGTATTTACTAAAGTACACAAGACAGATTTAGCAGTTAGAACAAGGAGCCACAGTTAGCCAGGCCTCCCTGTGAAACCATTGAATACTGGATTTTATAAATAAAGCCAAAGAAACAGAACACCAAGCTCAAAGAAACCATTTCATGCACTGAAAAATATCCTTTCTTCATAATACATTGCAGAGGAGGAGCAGGAATAAGTGTAGTTAGGTTTCCAACAAGGAAAAAAATCACAAATGCCACCTCAAATGATCACAAATGCCACCTCTAGTGGGTGGTCCAGTGCAGTTCAGAGTTCTGCTCTAGTTCTTGCCTCTGTGTTCATGCCCTAGTCCTGCACATGAGGACTTGGGGGTGAACTAAAAGGTCTAAAATTCTACCTCATTTATTGTAGAAATTTAGGAGGGACTGAATTTCAGTCAGGGACTTTATCCACCTCATCAGAGTACAGCCTGTTTGCTTTAATAGGACATTTAAACACCTGCTATAATGCAGGTATGGCTGACTGGTGTCCAAAACTGGGTAAAACGGGATTTGACATAGTTTATCTGTGGGGCACTTTCAAAACAAAGGATTTGTATCAAAACAAAGGATTTCTGCTAAGCTTTTCACAGCTGATCTTACCAGGAAGCTTTGGAATTGCTTCTCCCTCACATTCTTTCCACAGTAAGTGCTGTGACCTGTACAGAGCACAAGATGTTATTGTTGTAGTTCATTTGCAAGTTTGCAAGCAGCTTCCAAAGCACCCTTCAGGAGCTTTTTCCCCATTTTTCTGCAAACAGAAAAGCCCACACAGACCAAGAAGGAGGAAGAGCTGATGGCAGAGCAGCTGTCTGCACTCAGGTGTGCCTGGGCTCATCCTGACAGCTTGGCACCACTTCCTAAGAGGAATAACAGGGGACACCAGCTTGTCACTGACTGGAATAGTTCATGCCTCAAACCCTGATATGGAAGAGTTTTGCCCATTGTAACAAAAACCGCACAAAGCAGCTGCAGCCAAAGGAGTTTCTCTGAAGATGCCTGGCTGGAACTTTGGGTTAAACCACCTACATGTGTTAAACCACCTGGATTTGCTTTTGTTCATCCAGGGAACAACAAGCAAGGCTGAGGGAGAGGAATGCATCCACAGGAAAGCCAAACACAGCAGAAACTCTTCCCTGCAGAATTGTTCCCACAGCCCACAGAAACCAGGTTTGCTCCCCACAAAACAAGGCAGGGGGAGGAGGAGGATTTGGGTGTAATAATCCCTGGTCAGAGGCACTGAACACCCACCCTCCCTGACACAAACTGGAATTCCCACCCTACAGGCCTCATCTGGGGGACACTGATTGAGAGGCAGCTGAGGGGGTGCCATAATCCACCAAAGACCCCCCAAAACACCCCCAGAGTCATTCCTGAGGCACTGCAGGGCTGCAGGGATGCAACAAACCCAGAGTCTGTTGTAAGAGACAGGGACAAACTCACCCTGCAGGGCTGTGCTGGGTTTCCCTACCTGGCCTGAGTCTAAATTAACCCATTGGATCCCATGGTTTTTACGGGGACCTTCACCACCAAGATCAGCTGGAGAAGATAATTGGGATCCACAGACAGAGATATTTTCCTTATTCTGCCTCTGTCACTCTCTTTCTGCCCCCCCCCTTTTCTATTTCTTTCTCTTCTTTCCTCTCTCTCTCATATTTACTATCAACTCTTACTATTGACATTTGCATATTGTCTCATTTGCACCTTAATTCAGACAGAAGCATTTCTAAGAACTTTAATACCAGCTTGTGACACAGCTCTTGATCAGGAATGGAGGAAAATCTTCCCTCGCCTTTCATTCTTGTTCATACACATCTGTAATTATTATTTGTTCCAAATTAGTCCACTGCTAAAGAACTTAATAAAGGAACAGCACACAAAATATCAGGTTTTGGATTTCCTAATATTTTTTTCTGTTTCCCACTATTTGCAGGAAGTGTGTACATCTTCCCTCAGAATGTTCTGTCTCTCTTGGTTTGCACAAAGAGAGACAGAACATTCAGATTTCATTCCATCTTGGGCAAAGTACTGCCTGTTTTAAATAACCCACCATATAAGAGGAATCTTTAACCAAGCAACTCTCAAAGATGAATTTTTGAAGTGTTTTGAGATCCCTGAATGACCAAGGCGAGGAGGATAAAAAAAGGGTACAAATTGGCAGCCATATTGATACAGGAATGTCATTTTTGGTAATAAAAACAAACAAACAAACAAAAAAACCAAAAAACCCCCACCAAACAAAAAAAAAAAAAACCAAAAACAAACAAACAAACAAAACCTAGAACAAACAAAAAAAAAAGAGAATTCTGTTACTTCTCTTGAATGGTTATAAGGTATTTGCTCCCAGAGTTTATGTGGGAAGGTCACAGCCATCCTGACAGGCTTGACTTTCACTGAACTAATTTTTAAAACATAGTTGGGTTCAAAGATCACTTTTTAAATTCAGGTACAGAGTATTTCCAAGTTCATCTCCTGAACCTCTGACACACCCTTTAAGTCACTTTCCTAGGGCTCAAACCCACTGTTAGCTCTGCCCTCTTGTAATTACTGGGCAGCCACTGCCTCAGGATAAATCTAATAGAGTTTTTGGCACTGTCATATTAAAACTTACCTATCAACTCACTGCACAGCTTTAGCTCTCCATAAATATGTACCTGGGAGGAAATTTTTGAGCAGGAATTGCATTTTGCAAAACCATTAAAGTCACCAAACATCCATAAAAAGTTGCAGTTGTAGATACCATTTTTTGAAAGCCTGCTTAATTTATGAGAGGTGGAAGGTTTATTGCCATTTAGAGTCTACAGTGATGCAGCAATTTACCATTTTGCTGAAGCTGTACGCAGCTGCTGCCTCATTTATGAATTTTACATGTTTTTAAATTGCCACGTTTGCAACTGGGGGCATCTGCATGCTGGGAAGGGTGGAGGGAAACAAACTCTCCTTGTTGTTCACTGCCCTGCTGTTAAAATGTCAAGCACTTCGTGTTCCTTCTAGCAAGGCTGTGAGCCACGCAGTGAGCCCCAGCACTGGCTCTAAAAGCAGAACATCCTCTCTCTTGTCCTGCCATCAGGCATCACAAGAAGACCCTTGCACTCTCTTCTTCACGTGCTCCCCTCAGGTGTTAATTAATTGTGATAATAATTAATTATTCTAGATGATCTTTAAGGTCCCTTCCAGCCTAAATCATTCTGTGATTCTATGATTCTATTTTAAAAAGTTCTTTGATTCTCTGATTCTATATTAAAAAGTTCTCTGATTCTCTATATACTCAACACACATCATGGTAGAATTCAATCTCACTTTATCTATGCAGTTTTTACCAATTTTTTTAGCCATTATGTTCCCTCCTCACTGGTAGCTTAAATACAACCAGTAAATACTGAAATTTCAGCAACTGCACGGTTAATTTTCTGGTTTGATTTTTCAACAAGGTCAATCAACACATTTCAGAAGAATTTCTGCTACAACTCAGGATTAATCTGCAGGTTAAAGTCTGTGTGATGCTGTCAGGTGAAAGATAATATTCTCACTGATTCCTTGCACCTGGTGGGAGCTGGGAACCCTGTAGAACATCAGGTAACAAGAGCACCTTTCCACATTTAGAGATGAACATCAAAATCTAAGCTCTTCCAGGCCCAGGTTTTGACTCCACATGGAATTCCTTCCTCAGTGGGAGGGAAATTCACCCTGACCCTTCCACAAACTTGGAGAGTTTCAATCAAACAGCAATTAAAGCTACCAGCACTCTGCTAAAGAAAGACAACAGCAATTGAAATTGAATCAGTGTAAACACTCAAAATGGGTAAATACCTGTTTGCAAAATGGTTTTTTTATTATTCATTGTTTTAGAAGGTTTATTCCCATCTGCAAATTGAGCCATGAGATTGGACATAAAATACCTTGATCATATCCCCATCCCTACAGCTGCTCTCCACACACTCTGCAGCTTGATAACAATTTGGGTTCTGACAAACCTGAGCACTGCCATGTGCCATCAGAACCAAACTCTGCAATTCCCAAGGTCACACTATTGCAAATCTCCATGCTAAGAGCTGTGCAACACAGTACAGAGGGCTTTACTTATCTGCCTAGCCTGCTGTCATCAGTAATTCCTTTTTCTTGTGTTAGTAATTTTTTTTTTTCATTTCACCAAGCTAGACTTGTTTATAACTGAAAATTAATTAAAGACATTTTGATTTTTCTCTAAGAAATCCAGCATCTCCTCCTTGAACCTTATAATTTTCCAGCTTCTATATTATATTTATTATGTAATTTATAAAATTCCTAGAAAACCCCAACCCAAAACTTTAAAAGCCATTTCATTACTTCTGAATTTCTTTTGCAACAGGCCATGTTCTATCTATGGAGAAGACTGGAGTTCCTGTCAATTGCAATAAAATCCAAATGCTTCTTAATAACTGAAGTCAAAGGGAGCCACAACAATGAGGAGTTAGAGATTAGCAGCAGTAATCATGGACTAATTGAAATAATAACCTATTAACTGGTGTTTTGGCAATTCTTGCAGACACAGGAAGCTATATGTAACCAAAGCTGGCATTACTAAGCATACAGATTTTGCTTTAATGAAATCTCTGCTTTGCCAGGAAGAGACCTCACACTTTCTGTGAGAAACTATATGCCAGTAATTAGCATTTTGTATAGGTTTCACAACCAGGGACACATCAATGTGAAAGAACTACAAAATAAAAAAAAAAAATAAAGCTTTGCTATGCAGCTGTAACAGACACAGAGATGTAAAGTCTTGCTCTGTAAGCAAATTATTTTGTTGTCTTAGTTTGTTTCCAGAGTAAGTAGATATCACATCATTAAGATATAACACATTTAAGTAATTAAATAAATGTTAATAGAGTGAGAACTAACATGTCAGCTTCAAAAAAGCAGCTACAGGGAGGGTTTGCAAAGGTCACCCCTTTGAGGATGCCCAACAGAGTCAGAGCTCTCCAGTTTACAGCACAGGGTGATTTATTCTGTAAGGGATGCAGTTGCCATTGCAGAGTCCCCTGCAATGCAGAAAACACTTTTGTCACTTGACAGAAATTCAGCATCTGCCTTTCATTCCCCAGAAAAAAAAAACCCCAAAAAAATAAAAAGGACAAGGCAGATGTTTGAGGAACAGGAATGGCCAGTGCCCCCAGCCCTGCAATCAGTACATACCCAAATAATTCACTGCAAAGCTCTGCCTACCTGGGCATGGTCCCATCTCTACCTGACATTCTGCCTTGGCAGAATTTACCTCTCCAAAAATAAATAATCCTTGGAAACAAAAATACAGGGGAAATTGGTAACATTTACCTCATTAATTCTAGAAAGGGACTGAGCAGCAGCACAAGCTGTCCTGCAGAATATTTGTGCCACAGCTGACAGCCTTGCAGCCTGAATCTGTAGGCTAGAGCAGTATATGATGTAAATGTTGTACATCATAAAAATCAATGGTCCTTTTGCTAAGTGGTCAATATTTATTTAACTTTAGCATTGTTTAATTCAATGTATCAATTAAAGATAGTGTAATGTCTATTTGGTCCCAAGCTGCTGTTTCTGTTTGTCGTTACCTCATCTGTTTGATATCCCTCATGTCTTTAAATCTCTGCTCTTTTGTCCCCTTGCATAACTCAAGGACAGAAGTAATTGACATGAAACTTTTAAAAATTAATTTCACCGCGTATGCCACTAACAGAGAGTGCAAGTCCTCAGAATCATTTATAACTTCATGGTGATTGGCCCTGACAAAACAATACCTTAAAAACTCACAAAAGTAAATTATGGTCCAGGCAAATGGCTGGATGTGAGCTGGGCTCAAGGCTTGGAGCCCAGCCAGGCAAAAACAAAGTAATGTGCTTTTGATATTAATAACAGAGATGATATTGATCCACAAGCCAGTGTCACTTCTATGCTCAGGCAAGGAGATTGCTTCAGGCATTTAGCCCACTGAAAGCCACTTTCCATGCAGGCCATTTAATTCTGTGAGTCTTTAATTATATGTAATGGAACCTAGTTAAAGGGCCAGATACCTATTTACTCATCTTGGATGTGGGCTGTGATTCAGGAAGCTGTCAAAAAGGTATATAACTCAATTCTTAGATTGCAAAAAAGCAGCTGTCTTTTTGTATGTTTATTTCATCTGTGTATTTCTTTGGCTCAGAGCCTGCTGGGAATTTGTAGGTACATGGACTCAAATTATAGGATGATATTTTTCAGAAGACCTGAAGCTAATCTTCTAATCTTCATTTTTTTTCTTTTTTTTTTTTTTTTCTGAAATGTCTTTTTTTTTTTCTTCCCCACACCATAAAAGCAGCAATTAGGGAGAGACAACATCTCATGCTTAAACAGAGTGAACTAGGAAAGAGACAGTACAGATCTGCAGTTTGCAAATACCTTTTCTCACCCGTGTTTGCACACACCTGAAAAATACTCTTTATGCTCAAACAAAAGTGATCAGATTCACATAAATTAATTACCTGCCTTAAATCTGCTAGAAGAGGTTGTCCCTTAAAAATTTTTGAATATTGAGGAGTGCCAGGGGTTGCTCATATTCTTGCTATAACCTTGCCTGCTTAGAGTTCAGAATTTTTAGGGCTACAGGAAAGGGAAAGGAGCACATATGGGATTGCATCAAGGGAAAATTTGGGTAACCAGTGATGATGAAGGTCTGCCGCAAAATTGTGCTTCTAATTTGGTTTCTACTTGGAGCTCCAAGCTCAAAATAGCAAGAATTTATGTATTAAATATATGAAAATATTGCACAACAGCAAGGGCAAGACAAAGGAAATTGGGCAGTCAGCATCTTTGGGCAGATTGTCTATTGGGGTGATTCCTCATGGAAAGATTTCAGCTCCTCTTCCAATGTGGAGGGTAAGTCCAGCTCATGAAGATAGGGAAAATACAAGTCCACTAATTGTTATTTAAGAGACTGAAAGTTATAAATCTTGCCATGTGGTGGTGGTATATTATTGTCATTCTGTATATTCCTGGGGTCAGAGATAAGAAGACAGAAACAATCAAGATTTCTGAGAAATGACTAATTGTTTTTGTTGGTCTGAGGTCTAATTCAGACATTCAGGAGGCTGCAGGAAAGGGAATCTACTGATTTGTCTGGAGAGCACCCCTGCTGCCTCTCTCAAAATGGATATATTGCCACAAAGTGAGCAAAACACCAAAAGACAAAACGTGTCAGAAAGCAGCAAAGAACAAAACCACTGTGCTGCAAATGCTGGCAGCCAAGCATCCACAAATACACTGTCTGCAGTCAACATTCATTCCATTTAATAAGAATAGCTGGGAAGGAGAAAGGCCAAAAGGACTTGGTGTTAAGCCAGAATACATTTTTTTCTCTGTAATTTCTCACATTTCTCTTTAAATTTCTGAAAATAAGCAACACTTGCCTACTTTGTAGAGATATTTGGAAGCCGTCTTGCATTCTCTCCTGTTTTTTTACTGGGAACCTCCCAAACGAAAGAGTTAACTCACTTTCTATATTAAATATTTACATAAAAATGTTCAGGAAGGTGTGTGTAAATTATAAATAATGTAAAGCAGGACTGGTCTTGGTTAGAGCTAAGAGACCCAAATTGTATCATCATAATACATTATTCACATATAATGCATCTATTCTCCTCCATTAGTGTTACTAGAAAAAGCCCCTGAGTGCTTAACTTGAATTTCGAAGAGTGTAATAAATGTGAGATAAACAAATAGCAGTGGGGATGCATCTGTAGTTAAACAAGTGTAAATTAGAGCTCAGCCTAATTCCTCCAAACTGCACACAGGACAAACACCATGCTCTCCAGAAACAAGAGATCAGTTACAAACAGCAAAAAAAACCCCCAAAATACCCCAACAACACATCTAAATTATTTGACAATTTCCTCCCCATTGCACTGCACACTCAAGGACAAAAAAGTCTTCACGGAAAGCCAAAATCTGAATTTTTCTGGTCAGTTTGTGAGCCAAATTGCAGCTGTGAGGAAATATTTCCAGACACAAAGGAGAGGGAAGAAGGAGGAGGAAGTGGTGACACCAGGTGAGCCAAAAACACCTTCTCCCAGATCCCAAAAAACAGCAGCTGCTGAACGCTGAGAGCTTGAAAATCGGTGATTAATTTACCACTTTCTCCCAGCTGTGGAGCAGGGCTGCACTCAGCAGCACTCACTGGCTCCTTGAACTGGTTTTGCCAGGTGGTTCCTGGAGCCTCAAGCTTCTGTTTCATTTTCACATGGATTTGTAGAACTGCAATGTACAGAATTGTTCTGGTAATTCTTGGGGCAATCTTTAATTTTTTAAATATTTTTTTTCTTGGAAGTGAAGATTTTCCTGGCTTGGAAATGGTTTAGAGATCTCAAGGTGAAAATGTTACAGTAAGAAAATGGAATATCCTCATTAGCAATGATCAGCCCAGTGCATTCAGCCCATCAGAGCCTAGAACCCTGCACTGTGGTGCACAATTCAGGTTCCTCTCAGAAAGGCTTCATTAATATTATGAATTTCATAATCTCTTTGAAATGAGAAAGCCAAGCACTATGTGAACAGTGTTACTGCTGTTCTGCAAGGCTTTCAAAACTAGTTATTCCTGCTAAACATCATGTTATAACTAGTTATGCACCAGTTAACACTGGTTATTCCTCAAACAGCATGTAGATGTTTGAGTTTAAGAAGTAAGCACCTCTCCCAAAGACAAAATTTGAATTACTTTTGTTTGGCAGGGAATTTTCTGTAAGGATGAAACTTAAGGCAATGGCACAGTTCTCCTGTTTCCTTCTTTCAGAGCTCAGAGGACCTTTGCTAAAATCATATGATTTATTATTAGTGCAAGGAGAACAAGAGTAAAATGTTTATCTGGCCAGTGGAATATCTTGAACTTAAGATAGCATTTCCAGAGCAAGGGAACTGTCTGAAGAGTGAGTAGAAGGAAAAAATATTTAATAAAGAATCTCTAGTGGGAATTTTTAATAGCATTTATAAGTTATATTGGAAACAATTATTAGGTCTTGTGCATTTGACAAACAAGGATTTCCTCAGACATCAGATGAGTAGAAAATTCAGTAAATTAGAAAAAAAAATGTGTCTGAATGCAGCCCTTACTCGCCTGTTGACTCTTTTCAGCATGAGTTCTGAGGATGGAAAACAGAATGCAAATGATTAATGTCTTTCAGGTATGACAGAAGGGTTAAGGGGGGTTCCCAATGCTTAGACAGGAATCATCTCCACTCCTTCCTAAAAAATCTCTTTGATGTCAAATCAAAAATCTTTATGTGTCATAGAAAATCCTCAGAGTCAAGAAATGTCTCCAGAAATGCTCAACAAAGTTTAAAACATTGATACCATCTGTAAAAAAAGAAACAGAAATAACTATATAAAAAAGCAATAAATCTTGCCAAAGAGCTACTGCAGAACTACAGGAAGGCCTCAGCCTCACCATCTTTTTGGGGCTACAAATTGGTTTTCTAGGTCCTTTTAAGCTGTAAATTCCTCAGATGACATGAGTCAAACACATATACTTTGGTAAAATGTCCAGCACAGTGGAACCTAAATTGCAAGCAGGCTGTGTGTGTTAATATAAATATTATTTAACATGGTATGGTATCATATACCCTAGGCAAAGCCTAAAGAAAAAAATCATGAATCACTAGAGAAAGTGGTCTTCAAACAGAGAACATTTTTTCCCCTAGTAAGGTATTTATTCTCCTCCTTTCATTAACATCCAATTAGCTCCTGGGCCCTTTCCGCAGTGCTGAGGGTTGCTTTGCAGCAAAACAAAACAGTATTGCAAAACAAACCCACAAAGAGCCCTAACCCCAAACAAAACCCTCAGAGCAATTAATTAATATAGAAACAGATTCACGGGGAAGCTGAAAGCACAGCCACAGCAGCAGAGAAATCCCCCTAAAAGCTGCTGAGCCTCAGTAAAGCTGCTGCCAGCCCTTGGGGATGGTGATGACGACCAATACACAGATTTATTCTGCAATCCAAGATCTGGCACATCCCCTCTTCCAGCTTCTCTCTACTCCAGAAGATTTCCCTGGCATTCCTGTGCTGATTGAAAAGTGTCCATGAAATTAAAGCATGTATTTGTGCCAACTGGGGACTGTGCATCTGCGTGCAGCTATGAAATATTACCAAAACCTCATTTACAAATAGAGTTTAAACAGCCATTTAACAAATTAAGCAGTATTTTCTCTATCAATCATTGTGTTTTCTCAATATAGTCTTTGTTGTTTTCTTCACTCTTCATGAAATCTTGGTCTCTACCTTACTAAAGAATTTTGTAAACAAATTACAAGAATTACTTATAAACAGCCTGATTTAAAAAAGGTGTAAGGATGACTGTAAAACCACTCTGGTTCTGTGATCCTGCTAAAATTCACTAAATCATTTACCAACAACAATTAATTAAGTGAATTTATAAGGTTGCATAAAATAAAAAGATGATGAAGAAACAGAGAGATTTCAGGCCCTTGTATTTGAAGACAATTTCTCCTGAAAAAGGCTAGGTTAATCTCCTAAAAATGTTTAATTTTGCTTATGTTCTCTCATGACACCCATCATTAGCAAATATGCTTTTTTGGGTCCTATTTGCATAAACAATTCACTAGAAACAGAACCAGGTTTTTAAGCTCAAACACTCCCTTGAAATGTTTTCCCAGTCTCCCACTGGGGCAGGACACAATATTCAGATCCTGAGTGTTCACTAACAAGAAATGGTAAAAGAGCTGAATTTCCCCCCAGTTTTCGGAAAATGCTGTGTAAAGAACAGCCTGAAATGTGAAAATTTGTGTGATTTTCACAATTATCTCATTGCAAACAGATGAGGATATTAACTATTGGTACAAAGAAAAAAATTTTTTTTTCCAAAATTTCTAAAGGAATGACGTTACTTGTGGGTATATTTACATGCTTATTTAATGTGATAGTATCCCTTTAAGTAAACTTGTCACAGAAGATTTATTTTTGTCCCCATTGTCTCAGACTAGAGCGTGAGGAGCACAAAAGGTCCAGTGGCCAGGACACAAACCCTGCAGGCTTTGGCTGACAAAGGGGCTGCCAAGGAGAGCCTGGGTGACAGAGAGTGAAGGGTTCTCCTGTTCCTTTTGTTACACATAGCAGAAATATAAACAAAATTTCATTCCAAGAAATTAGGAATTATGCGAGCAGGAAAATCAGTGAAATTGCAGTGCCTGAATGCTGGAAAAGGTGGTGGGTGTCAACCATTTAATTATTTTCAAATACATTCTCAAATATCTAGAAACAATTACTCCATTTTATGCTACTTTCATGAAAACCTGTTTCATTATTTTCTTACTTTTTTTTTTTTTTTTTAGCTTTTTCATCATTCTCTTATGGCTAATGAATCCATGGATTTTGAATATTAGGTGAATAGTCCTTGCAGCTGAACACAAAGGGGAAATGATGCAGACAGCATTATGGTCTCGCTTCCTCTTTTTGCATGAGGGTGGAAATGATATGCAGCAGGGATTATGCTTTGTTTAAAGCTGTGCCTCTGTCTCTAAAAGAATATATTATACAAATCTTCTAATGTTGTTGAAATTCCCCAAAACTTGATTGTGTCAGACATAATGTGGCAATGAGGTTCTTATCCCTACCTTATGCCGAATAAATATCTAATATCAGAGAGTATAACCTTGGAAAAGTATCCACCAGGGAACATCCCTGCTGTCAATAATTCATCCTGCTGGTGGTGGGAAGGTGCATTCAGTGAGCCCCTGACATTACACAGAACGCATTAATACAGCTGCAGGAGTGGGGGGGAAGGAGGGAGCACAGGGGGACCCACTTCCCTCCAGGCCCATTAGGGAAAAAATCCACCTTGGAATTATTCAAGGTAGCACTCTGCCTAGAGAGAGCAAACCAAACAAGGCTCCCTCCTCACCAGTTCCATAATCAGAATTATCTGAGGGGGGAGCATGTGAAATACAAATCTTTACACGTGCACATGAGGCAGAGATTTGTCTTACATGCTCCAGCTGTGAGACACAGGCTGAGCTCCACTGATCCAGCACTGCTGAGAACCAGGAGGAGCTGATGAGGTTCCTAAAAGTCCACATTTAATCCTACAAATGTTAATTCAAAACTCAATACATTTAGGTTCAATTTTCCATAGATAAAAATACAGATGTTATTCAAATGAGCTCCAAATAAGTAATATATAATTTTTATATATATATATATATATGCACGAATGTATGTATATATGTATATATATGTATATATAAAATATATATAAGTAATACATAATTTATATATATTATTAATATATATTCTATTCTATTCTATTCTATTCTATTCTATATATTATAATGTATTATATATAATATTATATATAATATTATAGTATAATATATATAGAATATATATTATAATATAATATATAAAATACTAAATATAAAATATTATATAAAAATATTATCTATTATCTATTACCTATTATCTATTATATATTATATATTATATATTATATATTTTATATTACATATGCAATTTAATATATATAATATAATGTAATATAATGTAATGATATAATATAATATAATATAATATAATATTATATTATATTATATTATATTATATTATATTATATATTCTATAATATTCTATTCTATAATATTCTATTCTATATTATCATATAATATAATATGTACATAATACAATATATAATAATATATAATGAATATAATATAATATAATATAATATAATATAATATAATATAATATAATATATATAATTATATATAATTTTCTGATACTATGTATCTATCCTAAAGATGATTGCAATTTTAAGTAAAGACAAAATAATAATAGATTTCAATGCAGTTTGGTGTCTTTTTCATTCCTATTAGCTCTTTTACTGTTATGGTTTTAATGATTTAGGAACCAGAAGGATAACTAAGAAACCCAACAGTCATTATCTCAAACAATGAGAGTTTTCAGTGCAAAATCAATGTTTGTTATAATGAAAATAGATTCCTCAGCTCTTGCAGGGATATGTACAATTTTTTATCACTGTTAAATAGAACGTGATTGCTTATTTTCACCAATATAATGAACATTTTTTATTCGGGAGTAAAAATAAAATGTCAGAATTTATTTACTGTTATTAAGCGCATGTATTGAACAGAAGCTCCCACCATATGATTGAAACTGAGCAAACTGGGAATAATTGTCTGTGAACTTTTAAAAGCTTGAGGGAGAATTGCAAAATTTCCAAAAAATAATGAAAAACTCACTCTGGAGAAAAAAATGATTCTGTTTGGTTGACCAAACTCTTAATTTGTTATGTCAAATGAACCAAATTCAAGAGCTAATAAAAACATATTCAGCAGGCTTAATGAAGTAAAACAAAACACTTCTTTCATACCAACACATCAAAACCATTTTCAATGCTGAGGAAATTATTATTATTATTATCATAATTATGATTTTGATCATTATGATTTGGAGTCAATGCATGTATTCATGGTCATTTTTGATCTCTGAACATTAGGAAAAGCATTCACATTAATACTTCAGAGATATGTTCTATTAAAAATCAGAATGATCTCAAAAGCTGCATGGGAACTCAGAGGCTTTTATGCTTCATTTTATTTCTCCCTAGCTCTCTTTGGCTTGGTCTTCATGCAATGCCTAAAAGGTGTAAAATCCAGAACATTACGAAGAAGAAAATGAGCAGCAAAGCCACCAATACCCTTTAAAATTATTTCTTAGGTCATTGATTTGATTCTTAGGTCGTTTTTTGAGTAACAGGTGAAGAAAAAATTCTCTCTGGAATGGAACTCCAGCTGCAGGAGATGAGGATGTGAATGCACAGGTACTCGCAGGGAGAGGTTTAGGGTGTGTGAGCTCAATCTGCACCAACTATTCTAGTTCTATCTTGAATAATACACTTGTTTTGGCAGCTGCAATCTCTAAGGCTGCCTTTGGCATGAATGGGGTGACAAAATTCAGGCATCCATGCACAGGAAGAATAACTTGCAATGATACAAATGTTCCGGAAAAACTTTTTGTCCATCTTGACTGGGTGTCCAGGATCTTGAGACCCTTGAGCACAGGCAGTGTCCAGTCAGCCTTTGCTCTTGTCCTCTTTTATTTAATGAAATTTATTTCATGTAATTTAATCTGCTCATGAGGCACAGCTCTGCTGGAAACCAGTCTTACCTTTGGAAGTTCTAAGTGAAGAAAGTCTTCAGCATAATTGGTCTGAAAACTGCAAATCCTGCTGTTCAATAACAATAAAATCTGGAGAGAACATGTGTACTTATCTGTGCAGAGGCTGATCCATATGCAGAATTGCTTCTGGACTTGTGCTCTTCTGGAGCAACAGAATTTATGAACCAGTTCAGCCCCAGTTGCAAGCCAGCCACTGAATGATGAAGACCCAACAACCACACTTACACAAAAAGTTTCCATGAGGATGTTTTTCCCTTTGTGATTTGATAAAGCTCTACCTTTCCTTCTTACTAATGATAATTTTCCATGAATATTGGAGAAATGGAACTTTATGTGGATGACTTGTTATTGAAAAACAAATAGCAATCCACGGAGACATTTTTAGAAACAAACATAAGGGTTCCATGTGCAAGAAACCCTTACTGGGAGCTATTTTGTGCATATCTAGTAAAACACAACATTAATGTTATGTCAGACAATCATTTCAGTCACAGATAAACTTTACAAGTCAAACTTGATGGTTTGTTCTCAAGGCCAATAAAAAACACTAGAAAGGCCAATAGAAAACATTAGAAAAATATTTTCAAGGAAAAGTGTTACCTAGGTATGGTTTTGAGCAAATCAGCATCTGCTCATAGGTATGACCCAGACAGAAATAAAGGTGAAATTCTTAAATTACTCACTCTGATGTATTTTTTCATTTTCAAAGCAACCATGATTGATATTACATAGAAAACTGTAATTTTTACCTACAATGGCAGAATTCAGGTCATTAAACTAATATATAACTAACCAAGAAATGCAGTTATGCAGGAACTTTCCCTAATTTACATGTTCTTTGCAACAAAACATGCAGGGCCCCACATTATAGAATCTGTACACATTTGCATGAGCTGTTCCATTGTGGTGCATGCTTGAATTTGTCTTTCTGAAACAACTTTCCTGATTGAAAATCATATTATTTACAGCGTGCAAGTTACCAGTGTTGCACTATATCTGCCTCAATTACTACATAAAGCACATGAAATAGTTAAATGTCTCTGTCCTATAGCAGATTTGTTAATAAATGACATATACAGAAGGGAATGACAGATTTGAGCAGTGTTTCAGAAGAGTTACAGAAACATTCACAAGGAGCCGCCTGATTCCTGACTAAATACCCAAAGTGCCTTAAGGGAAAGGATTTCTTAGAAATGCTTCAGGTGGTGCAACTTTAAATGAACACTTTTTCCTGATATTATTCATCTTTCTTGTTGAAATCATCCATTTCAGTGAAAAATGGGACAAACCAAGAGTTATAACCAGGACTTGTATTTGCAATACAATACATGAATATATTCACTTCAGGGGTGATACTGAGGCAGTTTTCCAACAGAACTTGGAACAAACATGCATAACAAAACTGAGCTTTTCTTGAAACCTTTAGAGCAGAGGAACAGCATTTCTTCTCTTCTTTCTCTAGTTCTTTCTCTTTAGAATTGAGGAGTTTGGAAATCCATAGTGCATCTTTTCCAATATTCAGGTTATTTGCTGAACTGAAGGCCCAATCAGCATACATAAACCTTGCCCCTGAACAGGCTGTACTGCTTTACACAGAGATCAGGATTGCTTTGAATTACACATGCAATCAGAACATTTCACAGGGCAAATTGTGGTCATTTTGACACCTATACAGCAAGCTTAATTTCAGTCCAAATATACATGATATTCAGAAATACAATGAGGCAATTTAACATTTTTAAAAGGGGGGTATATGGTATAAATTAGTAGAAAAATCATGACACTTACAAACTTGTTCTAAAGATGTATTGTTCCTTTTTCTTCAGAAATAAAACTCCACTCTCACAAAAGAAAAACCAACATCACATCACCCCAACTCACCAATTTCTATTAAGAATAAATTAGCCACTAAAGAAGAATTCCACTGATATACAATTCATACTGGAAATCTATTTTAAACTTGGAAAAGGAAGGCAGGGAAAAGAGGAAAGGAAAGTAGGAGGAAGAGAATTATCAACACTGTTTTTAACACAAATCCAAAATATAGTCACATAGAAGCTACTGAGAAGAAAATTAACTTTACCTCAGCCAAAAGCAGCACACATAAATGTTAATTCTTTCTGTAAGAGACAGAAATAAATGTTGGATCAGTAAGAGATCAAATGGCAGAGAAGAATATGTGAGATAGGACGTATTGATTCCTGGGACTTGCCATGTCCTTTAGCAATGCTGAGGCTGCTCTCAACTGCACAGCTCTCATATGAGAAACATCAATGGTTTTTCCTTAATTTCTGCTACACTCTGTCACTTCTCCAGTGTCTCCTTTCAATTAAAGGTTTGTGTTGAAACACATCTTCTTTTATAAAACTTGTTCTCTAGAATTACAGAAAATTTTTCACGTTTTGATTGATAGAAACATCATCACTGCAGTCTGATTTATCACTCATCACTTTACACTCCTGCCAAAAAGGGTTAAAAGCCATCCCTTTCCAAACATTTACTACCTGACCTTTTCATAGCTACCCTGACAAAATTGTAGATTTCTGTACTCCTTAAAATGCACCATGATAGTAGCTGGAATCTTCTAATTTCTTTAAACTCTGTCTTCCCAATTATTTATTTAACAGCTGTGCAGATAAGCTCTCCATTCTCACCTAGATCACTGATAAGAGAGGAAATGGCCTTTTTAGAGTGTCTCTGCTTTTTAAAGCAGATAGAAATAACAAGGTTGACAAAGAAAAAAGGAAAATTAGGCATTATGAGGGTAATAACTTAGAAAGTGTCAGATTCAGAATAATTGAATCCAATGACATTTAATGCTATGGAAAACAATAGCAGCAGCCCAGCCGCCCATCTGATTCATGTCTAGTTCATGTTTAACAAAACAAGGCTAAGGGTCATGCAGTCATGAGTCCCATAAATAACCTGTTAATGGGATTTCCAAACAAGCTGTCCTCAAAATGGTTTTTTGTCTCACAGAAAGAATATTAAAATGCAAATGGATTCGGGCTGTGTCCTCATAAACAACCATGTTCATTTAACCTCTGACCTCGACGTTTAACTGCCCATTCCAGCAATTTGTATGGTATTAGCCACAGCATGCCACTCCAAAGTGCTAACTTTGAGAAGAGAGGACTAAATGAATAGGTTACTATGTGTGATGCCCAGTTAACCATGTCAAACTGACTTTATAGGCATAAAAATATAATTTTAAAACTTTCCTTTAGTTAGTTGATGGGGGTTTTTTTGGAAAAAAAAAGGTGCCAAGAAAGGGGCTCTGTGACGGTGTTCACAGGGGTTCTTGGATGAGAGGAGAGATGAGAATGTTGACTCCACGTTCAGAAGGCTTGATTTATTATTTTATTATATATATATTACATTATAACTATACTAAATAGAATAGAAGGAAAGGTTCCCTCTTAAGGCTAGCTAAGAATAGAAAAGAATGAATAACAAAGGTCTATGGCTCAGATAGAGAGTCCAAGCTCTCTGGTCTGTGGTTGGCCATTAATTGTAAACTTTCAAGATGGCCCAATCACAGATAAACCTGATGCATTCCACAGCAGCAGATAACCATTGTTTGCATTTTGTTTCTGAGGCCTCAGCTTCTCAGAAGGGAAAAATTCCTAAAGAAAAGGATTTTCACAAACGGTATCTGCAACAGTGCTCTGAAACATTATTGATTGCACAGTGCTGAGTGCCAGCTCAGCACAGAGTTTTGGCAGAGAATGCCAAAAATCACCTACCTTCACCTTGGCCAGCTGCCAGGACCCTTTGGTGAAGCATTTTGTATTCTACAGCATCCTGCCCAGATTTTCTTGACCCTTTTGTGGGATGTTCCAGCCATTCATTCCCTGCAGCACCTTCAGTCATGGTTTTGGAGGAATGTGACTCTTTTTTCTTGCAATGTTAAAAGGAGCCCACCTGCCTGACATGAATAATGGAAATAAAAATCGTTCTTTGTTCAAATTCAAGCACTTTTCTCCTACCTGATGCTCCTCATGGATCTCAAGGGGAGACCTTCAAATGGCCTAAGGGAGCTTGCCTGACCATGGACAATGTCAAATTAAAACAGCAACAAGCAAAATATCTGGTAATAGTTCCTAGTTAAAAGTGTAATGAAAATCACAGTAAACACCAACTGAAACCAAATTAAATTATGAAGGTTTCTCTTAGCAACTTGGTTTTAAAGGAATAAATTAATTTTTCTTTGAAAGCACATGACCTCTGATAAAAGGATAAGAGTCCCTTTGCAGTGAACTGTGTGTTCCAGAGGGAAAGGAGTAGTTGGGATGTCAGAGTGCTCTCACCTGGCTGGGTGTGTATATTTTTTCATTATAGAATTTCTATTCCAAAATACTCACAGCACTTCAGAGTTTATTAGAAATTTGTAAATTCTAGAGAAAACTGCCACTGCTGAGAGTGGATCTAAAAGTTTCAGAGTTTGCTGCACAACATTGAAAACAAGGAAACAATCCGAACTAGGAGCATTTAGAAAGAAATTATTATTATTTTCATGTCTGCTAACATTGGACTATGCCCAATGGCATTCCCAGTTGATTATTCACCTGGAGTGATTTTCAGTTTTGGATTTAGTTTTTTCAATAAGTGAATCCCTTCCTGTAAACAGCATTACAGGGGCACAATTTCAGGTACTGCTCATTGCAGGTTATTGATTTGTCTTATTTTGATTTGTCTTAATTTGCTCACACTGATTGTCAGCAAAGTCCCTGCATCCCAGAGTTCCAGCTGCTAACACTTTCCTGGATGTGTTCACTTTCTTGTCCAACAAAACTCCAAGTGATGACTTCTGTCGTAGAAGAGGTGACAACAGATCTTTTTACCTCATCTCTTATTAACTCACAATTTTCTTTTCCCACATTAAACTCAGAAGAAAAATAAGTAGAGAGCTGTTAGACTGTTCAGTGACCCTCCCAGCACCAGGTGTGTATTAAAGATTTATATTTCCTTAGCCTCCCTTACAGAGGACAACTCCTAAAAAGTTAAATGCAAGGCCAGAAATGTTAGAACTGCAAACTTTTTTTTCCCTGAAGCCAGCTGAAAGCCGAGTCATTAATGCTGCGATCGGTCTAATCCAGAGCATTTGTTGCCACTAATTATTAGGGACAAGCCTCTTTATTGAACCACATCCTTTTATCAACATTAGGATGCATGAGCCCAGGCTGTTGTTTTAAACACACTCATTAACCACACAAATCAGCCCTGTTGACAGAGCGCTTTTGAATTAAGCATCAGCCTGTAGTCATTGGACAAGGAGCAATTTATAATGCCATTAGCAACACTTGTGAAGGTTACAGGCATCAAAAATTGTTCAGCTGTAATTATTCTTAATGGATACAAGGAATAAACTGACGCAGGACAGCTTTTTCATTACCTTTCAATCAAGGCTGATGGCTTTGAGAAATGTACAGTAAATGCGTTTTGGGGAGAAATAATGATGTTGTAGCACCTTTCACTGGAAAATGCTCTCAGTTCAGAACTTAACTTTTAATAACGTTAATTTGATATAATTAAAAAATATTATTTGCTTTGAAGATTTTGCAGCAGATTGTTCTGGCTGCTGTTTAACCATTTTTCAAGTGTTCTTCCCAAACATGAAAAGAGAAAAAGGTAAAAATCTTTTCCCATTCTTGGGATTCTCATGAAAAGTATTAGACTTTCAATTTCCTAAAGCCAGAGTAATGAGGACAGATCTTTAAAGTGAACTCAGAGCACTTAGAGTATGAAAGAAATTTTGTAAAGTTTATCTACCCCAAAAAACCATCAGCACATACACAACATTCTCCATAAAATTCAGTCACAGATTCAAAACCAGGTGATCTATCACCTTCTCACAGGTACTTATCTTACTGCATATATCATTTCTCACAGGTAAAATGGTGAAAACATCAAAAAATCCCAAATAAACAAACAAAACCCACAAAAACTCCATAAACAAAGAAACCGAAACAAAAAGTCAACTTAGTTTTAAACTGAGTTTGATGTATTTAAAATCACATTACCCTCTTTCTAAAAAGCAAACGCCTTCATAACTCAGTCCTTATTTCATATCCCATCACAGCTGCTATTATCAGTCTCTGTCTGTCACAAATATCTCCTTTTTGCAACAAGAGCCTTTCCAGACAGATTGAAGATTTTGGCCAAATGGAAAATTAGTCATACCTGACTCAAGCCTTAAAACCAGTCAGAAATTCTTCTGGTCTTTAGCACTACATGTGTTTTAGCTCACAGGTTTTCCTATTTTTACTTTTGAGATCTCTTCACTATTTTTTCCCTTACATTTATGCAGATAAAATAAAATATATAATTAAGAAAATTAAGCAAACTTCAGCAGCAGCAGAGCTTTGCAGGTGTCTGAGTCACACAGTGATGCCTTGGGATTTTAGCCTTTATATTTTGCAGATCCTGTACTCCTTTAGTAGATTTTAGAGTTATAACTCTAAAATCAATATAGAGTGTTAGTCACTGTCTTCACATTTTGGTGAGACAAAATAATTCCTTTTCGGGCCTGAAACTCAAGGACACCTCACTGTCTCAGAGAGGTGTAAACAACAATTAATTGGGAGGGAAAATTTGGAGTAAATTACTTCATTACCTGAAGGTGTAATTGGAGGATTAACCCCTGATATGCAAATGGGCCAAACTCATAATTGTCTGAAAAATTGGTGACCATTGTTCATCTTGAGTGCAGCCCCTCTCAGAGGCTTCCGGCTGCCCAAGGTGTATCTATTAAAGATTTATATAAAAGATGTGCCTTTAATAAATACCCACTTTTGTTCTCTGCATCCTTTCCCACCTCTGTTTCAGGTAACCACTCCAAAACCTCAACAGAGCAACAGAAAGTAGATGCTTTTAAAATATTATGTGCAGAGTTGCTGAGAGTACAGAATGTGTGAGACAAAGCTGATGAGAGGAAATAACCCATAACTTCTGTTTCAGTCAGGAGATGCAAAGACCAGCCTTGAAATCAAATTTTAAATTGGCGAATGCCAACCTAAATTATAAAACAAAGCAGGATGTCAGATAGCACCAGAATGGGGGTTCAAGGGTGATTTCATACACAAGTAAATTTCAGCAATAGTTCTACCTAATTTTATCACACAATTTGTGCTATTTTGTGCTGTGTTTAATCATAAATACTAGGAGCAGATTATTAAACAGGGTAATATTCCTTAAAAGAAAATCATTCTAGCATGCACACTTGAAAACAACGAACAGAAAGCAATGGGTGTAAATATGGGCAGTTCAAAAAAAACCAGAAAGCAAGCAAGATATCTAAAGTTACTGTATTTTTAAAAATACACATATTCCCAATAAATCTTGCAGTTTTGTTATCTAGTATATAACATTAAAGCAAATTTTGGTCCGAAAAAGTTACCACTGCAATTACTCTTGCAATGCTCTACACTAGTAGTAGTGACTAAAAAACAGATACAAGAGCTATACCTAGCTGTGCCTGTTAAAAACCACTGCCTTACTAAAGGTTAACAGCACAGGAAAATCATTCATTTTATTTAAAATAAAAAATTATTCAGCTCTGACTTCTACTTCAGTTTTTCTTACTGTTGTTTTACTCAGAAAATAATAATCTTGAGTCTCTGCATTGTTCTAATGCAAAGATGGGAGGGAGAAGAGGCAATGCTCAAATTTAGGGATTTTCAGAGTAAGGAAGAAGAAACAAGCAGAACATAGATCCACACTGGAGAAGGATAAATTGCTCAGAATCTAATAAAATGTGTTTTTCCTGGTTTATAGAGGTCATGTTATGATGGTATCAGGGTTCAGAGCACTTTGAGGGGACAAATCCATCCCTCCTTGGATCTTCTCCTTTCCCATGCTGGTATTATCCACACTTACCCAAGTGACTCCCAAATTCCCAGTTTTATTTCCCCTAGGCTGCAAAATTGAAGGTTTATGCTCAGCCCCTTTTCTGATGCCACACATGCTCTCACTGATTACTTCTCTAAGAATTCTTTCTGTAACAGACAGATGAATTTCTGAGAGCAACACTGAAATTAGACTGAAATCTTACTGCTTATATCATTAAAAGTCCAGCAATGATATTTGCTTTTTTTCTCTATTTTTAGAACAATCTATCCCAATTTTTAATGATTGACCTTGAAATTATTGCTCAAGGACATTATAGGAGTTTGTTTCTGTTTCCTGTTTTCAGAAGTCAGACTCTGTGCAGCACAGTTCCAATCACATTCACAAATACTGTAATTCGGACTTAGCAACATAGTCTGGCAGCTGTCCCTCTGCTGTGAAATTATTTAACTAAAATGATACATTTAAAGGCATTAAATCAAGGCAGAGGGAGCAAAAATCTCCTATTTTTTTGCTATATATACATGGTTATGTACATACATGTATTATCAAAATGAAGTCTTGATAAATGAACCATTATCTCTACGACCCTCACTTTACACTAGATTGCAGAATGATGAGAGTTTGGAATGAACCTAAATATACACACACCAAAAAAATAATGTATCTGCCCCACAAAGCTGTAGGAAAGAGAGCGACAACTTTGGTCAGGCATCATGCTTCTACTCAGTTTGAAGAAAATAAAGTGAGATAAAATGAAGGATTACATCTTGCAGCTGCAGTAGGCCCCTGCAAAGGTGTACTCACATGAATCATAGTCACAGAACAGTTTGGGCTGGGAGGGACCTTAAATCCCACCCAGTGCCACCCCAATCCATGGGCAGGGACAGCTCCCACTGTGCCAGGTGCTCCAGCCTGGTCTTGGGCACTGCCAGGGCTCCAGGGGCAGCCACAGCTGCTCTGGGCACCCTGGCACAGCCCAAACCTCTCTAACCAGCCCTTGCCAGCCTACAAACCCCCTGTGGCAAAGGGCACTGGGGGCACCTGCAACCAGCCAGGAAATCATTCTTTCCTTTCCTTTCTCCATTTGCTGCAATGGGTTTTGGTGCTGGTTTCCATCCTTGATTGAGGAATGTGAATGCCAGAGTGGTTTGGGTGGGAAGGGATCTTCAATGGCAGCTGATTGCAGGGCAGGGCCACCTGCCACTGTGCCAGGTGCTGCCAGCCCCAATGCCCAGCCTGGCCTTGGGCACTGCCAGGGATCCAGGGGCAGCCACAGCTGCTCTGGGCACCTGTGCCAGGGCCTGCCCACCCTCCCAGGGAAGAATTTCTTCCTAATATCTGAAACTATTTCAGTTGAAGTCATTCCTCCCTGTCCACTCACTATTGTAAATATTCTCTCTCTCCGTGTCTTTCTTGTAGGCTTCCTTCAGGAACTTCCTGTACCTTCAGGTACAAGAACCTGACTTTCAGCTCTGTAATCAACAATCATTTCATCTTTTTTGAAAAGAAGTACTTTCCAAAGACCGGTTCAGAACTTTTGAAATCCATATTTATAGTGATTTAAATCAAGTCTAGAGGATTCACCCTTTTACCATCATCTTCACTAGACAGCTCTTTCATACCTAACCTCTTTTCCAGCCTCACCATCACACTTGGCTGCCTGAAACACAAGGCAGCTGCTGCCCATCTCTCTTTTGCATGTTAATTAAAAGACAAGCATTGAACATGCAACAGCAGGATTACTTTGAATAATTGCCCTGGTTGAGTGTATCTGGTAAAACTCAAGATGACCCTTGGTGGAAGAGCTAAATGGTTTTTAATTTAGGAATCTCATTTCAGGTTTATCTACAAGTTTTAAAATATTCCTCTTTTTAATAAAATAAATTATGTAGCCCAGTTGCAATAATAATGTAATATCTGATTCTGGTGTTATCTTTGGCTTCTAACAATGGATGGGAGAGAGGTCCTGCTCCAGTCTATCAGAAGAATGTAATGACCATTAAAAGGCAAGCAGAGATTCGTATCACTCAGTTGTTCAGTGTCATTGTTCCAGTCTCCACAGTGGAGAAACAGCACATTTCTTTTAAGTAAAATATTGCTGGGAACTCACTGCTTCAGCAATTACCTCTGAAACACATTGTTTTCTCAAAGCCATTAACATGTCAGATCATGGCAGTGCTTGACATTCAAACACGCCTTGGAGGGCTGCAATTCAATTTAAGGATCACCTCCTCTGAGCAGGCTAACCTGCAAATTTCACAAAATCCGAGAGAAATTCTCAGGGCACATTTTGATCATGCTGCTTCCTAAATTAAAAACAAAACTGTAAGTGTTAAACATCTTTAACAAGGCATTAAACCTCAGCCATAATCTAAGAGGGGTCCCTTAATGAGTGATGACATATGTTGTGAAGGCAGTTATCTCCTAATGTTCAGTGCTCAGGCACTACAATGGAATGGCACAGTGGGCAGAAGGGATGTATCATCACTAATGAGAGGATAATTTGAAGCTCCTCTTCTGAGAACCCCAGAGGAGGCTTTCCATTGCTGCAAGATGGAGGAGGATGCAACACTCCTCATCACACCCTTCAAAGAATGGGAAGTGGCAATGTGAGGGAGCAAAAGCTGAGACAGGAATAGAAAATGGGCTTGGGCATTGGGAGAGCCCCTGAAAGGGTTTCCTTCCTCTGCTAGCTCAAAGGTGTTGGTACAAATTACTCTATCAACTCACCCTTTTCCACCCAGCTGACCACTAAGGGCTCACTGGACACTGCTGTCCTAAAGGGAAGAGTGGCTTGGGTGTAGGGAACACAGAAAATACTGCAAAAGGAGCTGAGGTCAGGGAGGAGCCCATAAGTGATGGACGAGAGCCATGCTCAAAAGCAGAAGAATCCAACTCCTCTTTTACATAAAAAAAAGTAAAAATAGAAAACTCTTCAACCAAAGTTAATTCAACCCAAAACTATGATTTTATGTGCAAAATCAGCATTCCCTGCCCAGCATATTTTTTTATTTTGCTGGGTTTTTCTGATTGATTATTTTCTTTAATACCTTCTTCAGCAATTTAAAAGGAAAGCTGCTGAAGACCACTTGTGAATGCTTCTTGGGTTACTGAAGGAGCCTTGATTTGGTGACAGAGTAGTATTTAATAATCATCGATGTGAAATGCGTAGCTCAGCCCTCCTCCCTTGACCCTTCCCCTCATGTAAAGACATCTGCAAATTAAGTGAATAACAATCAATTTGAGATGTTGCCATTTGCTGAAGCAGGCATTACGGGTTTCTACCTGCATCTAAATCAAGGCAGCTGCTTGCAGAGGCAGTGATGACTTGATATTACACTGCAAAAATTATGAAAAGCATCAGAGCTTTGGTGAACCAGTGTGGTGCTTATTAGACTGCAGTTGTTAAAGTTATAAATCTGCTTGTATTTGGAGTAATTGGAGTATTTGGAGCTCTGTAGAGAAGCTCTTTTAGATGTAGCACAGCTAGCCTAATAACCTGTGCCTGGCAGTGGGCATTGGTTCATTCCTAAGCAGGAAAGTCAGAACAGGTTCACTATCTGGTGATTCTTTGTCCAAATTTGTTCCCATCTTCTAATATTTAGTAGTCAGGAGGCTTCTTGAACCCAAGGCAATGTGTGAAGAAGTTCTCCAGCTCTCTTGATGTTGTCCATGGTACATTTCCTTTCATGCAATGCCCTGCAGATGGCCCATGGACAGGAGCAGCACACAGCCAGTCCTTTCCAGCTGCTGTCTCTGCTGATGCCTCCTCTGGGCTCACTCTCATTTCTCACACAAAAACAGTCTAAGGCCCCTCTCTAGCATTGGTTCATTCCCAGGTCTACCATGTGCTTTTGGACAGAGTCTTTAAAACCATGTAATGTTTACCGTGCTGGAGGCCAAAGACTCATACTCTGTTATACCAACCCTTTTCCACTTTGCTATTTCTTTCCCAACTGTTTCAAGCATTCATTTTCCTTTTTTTGGCAACTGTCGATTACTGATTTGACATTTCACAGATGCTAAGAAAACTTCAACATCTCAGTCTTGGCAATAGCAAACAGCTCAGAGCTCAACACTTTTAACGTGGAGTTATGATTTTCTGTCTTAAATGCATCACTTCAAAAATTAAACTGAATTGAGTGAAAAATTGCAATACCCAGCATTTGAGGTGATTACATGAAATTCAGACTCCAAACTCATATCACTGACCAAAAGTTTTTCACTTCTGTTTTTGTCTTTTATATTTTTGGGATTTTTTTTTCCCCTTCTGGTCACCTGATTCCCCAGTTTCCTAGATGTCTGCCCTACTTTAAGCAAGGAAGAGGAACCTCTTTTCTTTTCACTGTGGTGCACAGCCCTCACTCCCCTCCCAAGTGCAGGAACAGCAGGGGGGCTTAAACACTCATGGGGGCAGAAAAAATGACAAGAAAACCATCTTTGTTCCAGGAATAGGGGCTGAGGTCACGTTACTATGGCAGCATGAACCATTTCCCCTCTTCCTAGCCAGCAGAACTTTGCCCATAGTTTATTCCCTGGGAAGCCTAATCCAGAGTTCAGCATGGGGGTGGGGAGAGTGGGTTTAGAGGTCAACAGCAGCGTGACAATGGCCCAGTGAGGAGAAAAGAAAGCTCTGATATAGAGGAAGCAAAGAGTGGGTTCACCAATCGCTGGGGGCTGGCTGGGACAGAGAGGTTGGAATTCATCCCCTCACTTTAGCCCAAAGTTCCTGATTTAGCTGCTCTGTGCTCAGCATACTGAAAGGCTGAATGATGAACAATAAAGGTGACAGCAGAGCAAACAGGAGCAGATGAGGAGACAGGGCGGACAGGAAAACTGGGGAGCATGTGCCCAGTGCTGTGTTGTATTTATTAACAAAATTACTGTTGTATTTATTAACAAAATTACTGTTGTATTTATTAGCAAAATTACTGTTGTATTTACAAGCATCTTAGATTAATGCTGTTATTTTTCCTGCTTCATTCCTTAGTTGTGAATAACATATTAACAGGATGGAACTTCTCCACACAGAAGCTGCAAACAGAGAAGAGTTTCTGAATAACATCTATATATTCATGTACCCTTGTGTGTGTGTAAATGCTCCCATAAAAAGGGACAAACATGGACTCTAAAATACTATAAAAGAGCAAGTGGTAAAATTCACATGTGAATTAAACCACTAACTTTGTAATCCTTGAAAAAAAAAAAACAAGAAAGAATCATGATTAGTTTTCTTTCACTTGGCAGTCCAGGGAAAAAGACAAAAAAAGTAAAGAAATTAACTATTAAAACTGGCAAGAATGAAGATCTGTGAGATCAAAGTTCTCAAGTTTCACTGGTGTCTACACTAAAATCCTGAGAAATATTTATAAGGAAGTCTGGAATTCCAACAGCTGCGCAGAAGCTGCAAATGACTCAAGGAAACAACATGTAAGATGCTGAAGTGAAATGTTTTCTAAATATTCACATTAGGCATTATTAGCTCAGTTGATCACAGCATGGTGTAATAATGGTTGTGGTTTTGGGTTTGATCCCCATGTGGGCCATTCACTTAAGAGCCAGACTCAGTGATACTTGTGGGTCTCTTTTAACTCAGATTATTCTGTGATTATTTTACAGAACTTTAGTGATTATTAGTCCAAACCAAAATATTTACTTTTCTCTTAAACTTTCATCATCCCAGGTCTGAAATATCTTTTAAATTCAGCAGCATGCCGCTGAACACTTGAAATGATGAAAAGAATTCTACTAATACCCCAAACATGTGAGAACACCATAATGGCACATCCTTAACTGCCCATGGGCACTGCTCGGCTTCTGGACATGGGGGAATTGCTACTACATCCACTAAAAAAACATTTCCAATTGAGGAGGAAAGTAATGTAAGACAAATTAAACACAGCAAAGAGCTGCTGTTGAAAAGCACTACATTTATTAAGGTGAAACACTGCAGAACTGTCCACTTATGGTGCAACAGTGATTTAAAAGACCACTCTGGTCTCACTGAGGCTCAGATACTTAATTTAGGCCTTTCAGCAGCTCACATTTCAGGGACATCTCCTACCCCTCCTCCAATATGATTCCTTTAAAGTGTGGCAATAAGGCTCATGTACATGAAGGTATCCATTGCCTAGCTTGAATTAAGCCATTTAACCACCACTGAAATCCCATCAAGAAAAATCAATCCATACCCAGCTTTATACCACAGGAACTAAACCATGATTGGTACCTGAGCTAGACAGCCTTAAATTATATCAGGTACATCTACATTGTGCTGTAATCATTTCTGTGGCTGCAGGGGAGACATCTGTAGCCTCTGGAGAATTTCTGTCAAGGCCTCGAGAAAAACCTGTCCAATGCTTTTCTGTGGCAGATTAATGCAAGGAGGGATTTTCCCAGGGAGAAAGCTGCAGGTGTGTAAACTGACATGGTTCCTGGAAAAACCAAGCATGCACACCTGATTTTCCTACCTGTAATGTGAAGACTGACTAGGTCTGTCCTATTAGAAAGAGAGTTGGCAGCTACAGAGATTTACAGACATTATTCCTCTTGCCATGCACAAGGTAGTGATGAAAGGATCTTGCAGCCTATTCCACAGCAAACACCACAGTTACAAAGCGAAATGGAAATGCATCTCTGTTTCCCATTTCAGCACTGATATTGTCATTTACAGCACCATTGCAGTCGTGGACATTTACTAAATGCATCACAGAAGGATAAAACTGGCCAAAACTACTAAATTTAACATCTCTCTCTAGTCAAGACAAACTAAAGATAAATGATGTAGGTCTGGGACCAAGTTATCTTCAGCAGGATCAGATTTATTTACTGATCATGCAGGATGCCTAGAAGTCAGCAGGAAGCATTTATTGATTGGCCATTGGCAGCACTGGGTCACCCATGTGCACCAGATTATTGAACACATTTGCTTGGTCAATGTGCATCTGTAAGCCACTATCTCCTACAAATGAACAGTATAATGGCTTTTGGGGAGAAGCAGGACTGGAGAATATAAAGACACAAAAAGTCTCCCTGACAAAAGGCCCAGGGCAGCCGTGTTCAATTCCTAAATTGAGAGAAGCAGAGATAATCCACTAATCCTGGATGGAGTAGCAGAGATCATGCCTGCCACCCAAGCACCAGGAGAGATTTCTGTACAAGAAAGGAAACACCTTTCCCTTTGACACCAGGGGTCATGGGTGGTGTTTCATCTGGTGCTGTCTGGGAGTTGTACTTCTTTTCATTTCCCATTGCAGGATGAGTCTGCTGTTTTCTGAGAAGGATTTACTTTCAATTTCTCTCTCATGTTAAGGAATACAGGATTTAGAGGAAATGAAGCAGTTGGGTACTCTAAGAGCCTGCTTTCAGCTTTTTGCTGCATTCTGAAGTAATTTTGCTACTTTGCATTTTAATAAGTAAATTATGTCAAACTGATCCATTTTTAAGGATGGGCAAAGTATGCCCCTTACCTAAAGGTGTGTTAAACAACTGAGGTAAGAACCTGCTTTAGCTGCTGTTCTAAGTCCAACAAAATCTTCAGATCTGCTAGGTTTGATATAATTAATGCAGAAATCCCCTTTTCTGATGGGCACTTCTCAATCTCATTTCTGTGCTCTAGTCCCACACAGGCTTAGTCACACAGTAATATGAAGTGTTTCACTTGGAAACTTTATACTCTAAGGCAATTGTCTGCATCTCTCAGGTGGCTGAGTCATTACCCACCTGTAAAAACTTATAGCAGGTGTATTCTATTTAATTAATTAAGACTGTCAGGTGGGGCAGATTCACAGAAACATGGAATGACTTGGATTGGAAGGGACCCCTAAAAATAATTTCGTTTCAACCCTCCTTCCATGGGCACTATCCCTGGTTGCCCCAAACCCTGTCCAGCCTGGCCTTGGACACTTCAGGGATGGGGCAGTCACAGCTTCCCTCTCCTCTGATTAAACAATTTCTTCGTAACATCTAATTTTAATCTCTCTTTTTTTTTTTTTTTTTTGTTCTAAAACCATTCTCCATTGTTCTGTCACTACCTGCCCATGTAAAAAGTTGCTCTCCCTTCCTTTCACAAGCCCCATTTAAGTGCTGGCAGGCTGTGCCTTCTCCAGATCCCTGGCACTCTCAGCCTGTCCTCACAGCAGAGATGCTCCAGCCCTCTGATCATCTTTGGGGCCCTCATCAAAGACAGATATACTTTTATTAGCAGTAAGAACCTTTTTCCTAAAAAAATAACTTGACTTCTTTTCAATTTCTTAAAACAAAAAAAAAGGTTATGCTTGCTTTCACCACCTGCAGATGGTCCTGGCAACTGACCAAGAGTCTGAGGGTTGTGTTTAATTTGCATAAATCAGAGCTGATTACAGTTACTTTCCTCATTAATACACTGAGTACTGATTAACAATCGGCAATACACAGAATGTACCGGTGCCTTTGCCAGGCACTGAATGCAGCTTGGTGCCAGACATGTTTCTAAAAACAAAACTCCCCTTCCACAATGCTCCTGCTCTACACACAAAGGACAACCCATCTGCATCACAATGCAGCCTTTGTTCTGAAAGGAAGAGAAAGTCCTGAGAGTTTCTGTAGTTTTTACTGGTCATATCTTCATTTTAAACCCTGCTGGGAGGGAGCAGAGATCTGAGATACTTTTGTGGCCCTTGTCTCATTCCATACAAGGAGAACTCCACACCCCTTACTGCTGCTGTTGCAGGTCTTTTTGATGCCTCAGGATTTCAGCTTTTATATTTTTCATCTATTTGTAATCCTGCAATTCTTTAGTGTATAATTCCAAACTCCACACACAGTGTGAGCTGCTGCTTCCCCATTTTGGGCAGACACAACAATTCCTCTCCAGGCCTGGCAATCAAGGACACCTCACTGCCTCAGGCCCTGAGAGATGGAAACAAAAGGGAGTTGGGGGGAGCAAATTTGGGGTAAATGACTTCATTAGCTGAAGCTGTAATTGGAAGATGAACCCCCAACATGCAAATGGCCCAAACTTATAAAAGTGTGAAAACCAGTGACCTATCATCCATTTTGTGTGCAGGCCCTTGGGGGAGGGGCTTTGTCTGTCTTAAATGTACCTGAAGGCCCTTCAGATAAATATAAATTAATAAAATATAGAAATATTTAAATATTTAAATATAGAAATATAGAAATAAATTAAGAAAAATTTAATAGAAATTAATAAATATATGGTTTTTATTACCTTAATTTTATATGCTTTTTATTACCTTAATTTTGCCTGGCCTGTGTTTTAAGTTAGCCCCAAAAAGGCATCACTGTCACCCACACATTCTGCAGCAGCAGCTGAATTGCCTTAAAATAAAAAAGCCACTGTTAAGACAAGTGAACTGTTTTCTTCTTGCCTGTACAGAGAAGATGCAAGGAGCAAATTCAACACAGCCCATCTCTCATTTCATTATGGCAATATACATCATCTACCAGCATATTTATTGCTTACATAGATGTGAGTTTTTTAACATGAAAAATTGATTTATCTATTGGATAATTAGTAAACTTCAATAATTGCAAAAACCTCTTAGCAATCAGTTGACATTTAATTAACATACAATAACTGTCTTGTTAAATCTCCATTAAATACCTGTTAGAGTTAATTAAAACCCATGATTCCATGATTCCTGGGGAAACCACATTATAGTTAAACAATAAGCTGCCTGGAACAGAGTTGCTTGCTTATCTCTGTTGCAATGAGTTTCTCTAGTTTAAGGCAAGGACAACCCTATGTTTCAGGTTCTAACCCTTTGTGGTAATGTAAATACATGGCATGAAAAATATGAATGAAAAAACATGGAATGCTCCAAGATTTTCAGCTGGATTCAGTGGCAAACGTTTTTTTCTTGGATGTGTGTGAAATTCATGCCCCAAGTCAATAATGGCTCTTGTGTTGTGTTGCAACAGATCTTCAAAAACCATGATAAACTTTTGTGTAGAGGGACAAATGAATAGTCCAGCACATTCTTTTGTATGTTATTCTAATAAGATTATTTGGAAATTGGGTCTAAATTTGTTCTCTTATCACCTGAGATCTATTTTGCTGGCTTCTGCTAAGGTAGAAGCATCTTCTTCTACATATCAGATTAGATTAAAAAGTTGGATTATACAGAAAGCTTCCAAAACATTCGGCAAAATAAATTATACTTGGGTTTTTCTTCTCCTCAACCCACTCAAAGATGTTAATGAAACAAAAAACCCCAACCAACCAAAGAAAATCCTAATCTTTTCGTCTTGCAAGAGACAGAAATGCAAACATTTAGCACTGCTGTTTGATCTGCAGCACATGAACAACTTCAAGCAAGTACAAGATCCTTTAAAATGGAAATCAAAAGTAGCATCAAGTATAATAGCGCTGATATTTGGTGCCTAAAGTAAGCCAAAGTCCGAATAAAGTCAGTTCCCAGAAAATATCACTAATAAGACTTTGGGAATCCACCTCCTTGTGGCTGACCTAGGTTTATAGTATTCAGAACTTCTCTTTTACATACAGGAATTTTCTGAACACCTAAGCATATGTATAAAAGTGAAATCAAATGATTGCCTCAGACTTGACAGAACTGCTGAACTAAGAACCATGCACTGTCCTCTATTAAAGGGCATCACCTTGAGAAGATAAAGGTTTGTAAATGTTGCTCTAGAAGTTAGTATTCTCTGCTAGTGTCTATTATATATTTATCTATAGAGGTAGAAATAATGATCTTCAATGTTGCCTAACCACCTTTTAGGCAACCTTTAAAAAACCCAGAAATCAGTGCTCTGATTTTTCAGAGCAGAAATATAGATTTATCCCTATCGAGGTAATAAAATAAAAAATAATAAAAGAAGGATTCTGGCTTTGAAAATAACAAAACAGGTACTGAAAACAAATCTGTAGTCAGGCAGATAATACTGGGTAAGTGTGAGTGGCTGCACTCACAGTAATCCAGGGACAGATTCAGTTTATAATGAGAGCACACAGTGCATTAGTTGTGAGTTAACTTTAGCCTGAGGTCCCTGCATAATTAACCTGCTTTGTTTCAATTCATTTAAATGTCCACATGCTCCTGTTTATGAAATTGGAATGTGTCCTACAAAATAAAGTCACACTGCTTCCAGGGTTGTACAGAGAAAATATGAAAAATGTTACTTGTTATGAATTCTATTATTCAAGTACTTTACTTACAATCAAAATTAACATTGCCATTTAAAATAAATGTTGAGGGCAAGTATTTTATCCTGATTAGAAAATAATATAATTTGATATTTTCATATTGATATTATATCCACTTTATTTTCTATAAAAATAAAAATATCCTATAAACCAGCTAGTATATATATATATATATATATATATATATATATATATAAAATAAGTCGTTTAAAATGCATAAAATATTGCACAATATCAAAAGGCTATTATGTAAAGATTTGAGCTAATAATATTGTAAATCATGCTCACTGGTACTCTGCAACTGAAAAGGTACTCTGCATATGTAAACAGAAACTAAGGTAAAGAGCATATGTTTACAAATTCAAATTTTCCAGTGCTACCATGAAAGATATTGAACCTCTCTAGCATTCCACTTTGTGTTATTATCCTCTTATATTTTAAACCATGCCTTTTTAATTCTCCTATTTTTCTTCACGGCTGCATCTCTGCAATGCAAACTTGTTTCCCTAACCATTAAGAAATATTACTAGTGCTGGAAATTCATCTGTCATTTTACAAATCTTTTTTAAAGGAAGAAATAAATAGGCTGTCTCAGAGAAAGAAAATAACTTAGAAACAAAAATAGTATGCATTTTGCTCCCACTGGGACAAACCAAGTAATATTTACTCTGACATGATAAAAGATCAGAAAATGTTAGAATTAATGGCTCTGTAAATAGGAAATTCAGAAGAGAAGGATCCTGGTAGAATCACAAGAAAATTGTACCCATTTGCAGCTGCCAATTTTTATGAAACACCTTGATTTTTCAACTCTGTATTTATAGAACTGTGTATGATAGCAGCACCTCTGCCGTCAGCATCATCATCTTTTTTACATTATTGCCAGGATTTCTCCTGAAGAATTATCAAGTCTCCTGCACAGAAACAAATAAGGCAGATTATGCAGAGGTCATTTTCAATGACAGCTACATTTGGGAGAGTAGAATAAAATAAAATCCAGCACTGGAATAAGCCCACCCTCCAAAGAGAACACACAGGTGTCTTTCTGAAGCACTCAAGACAAGGAGAGAGAAGATTAAATGCCCATTTCACAATATTCCTTTCTCTCCAGCAGTGGGTCAAAGGCAGGATAAAAATACAGATAAAAAATAAAAATAAAAATAAAAATAAAAATAAAAATGGGCAAGATTTTACAGATATATCAGGATGTGTGAGAATCAGACATGTGCCTGCTGGATGGACCTTCTACACAGCTAAGCAAGCTATTTTCTAGTAAGGAAAATACAAAGTAGGTTGCACCAAAGTAGTTTCTGTTCACAACTTCACAGCACAGCAGAAAAAGAGCCTGAAGTCCATCTAAGGTGGGAGCATCAGGAAGGTCAAGGGAAGAATGCACTTTAAACAGCTGCAGATACTTAATGAGAAGTGGAAAGTTCTTCTGAAATTCCATCTGATTTATTTGAAGATAAACTCTCAGCACCAAATTTATGAATATTTTATTCTAAAAGCACCTCTCAGGTGATTATTCTCCATAAAGTACACTTTTTTTTGTTATTAACTCCCATTATTTCTGACAACTACAACATGCTTTACCCCTGCCAAACTGAAAACACAGTGTGGGACTGTGCCCCCTTCTCTGTGGTCAGTTCTTGGTGGAGTATTTAATTTTGCTCTAGTTAGTGTATTATTTAGGAAATGCAAGCTGCTCAGAGTCTGAGTTTCTGTCTTTCCTGCAATGCCAGATGATTAATAAACACATCCCCAGAACCAAAACTAAAAAATGTGCAGTTGTGTAAAACCTTACAGTGCAGTTTTGTATTCATCCTAGATGGACACCAGCTCTTCTCCCAGCACTTAGAATATAATTAGAATTCAACACTAAAGAAAAAAAATTTCCCAGAATAAAACATGCAAAGATTACAATCTAAATACAATATTGTTAGTTGAAAGAAATGAATGTAGAGTATTGAATGTTCAAAATTGTGTTGAATTAGATAAGCAAATCCCATGTAGACTTTGTTAATGATTCATAATCAGCTAATAAGCTCATCTCTAGTAGAATAATGATCCATGGACCTGTTAGCTCATTTATCACTATGTTTTACAACACCAGCAAAGAAACTAATTAAATCCCAGCATCATTACACAGAATTCCTTTTAATAGAGATACAATGATGCACTAGAGGCTACAGATTACACTGCAAATTGTACCCAGAGATTCTGGACAGCAAGTTTTAATTAACACCTTAGCAAGAAGCTACCCACTTAAATAATAACTAACTAGGAAACATCTGCACACTCAAAAACATTGGAGGAAGGAGAGAGTAATGAAAGGAGCACGGTGTGAAGAATGGAAATTGTAGGTTTTTTCTATCTACAGCTAAAAGCTGTTGCTGTTCACCAACTGCATTCATTATTCAACACAAATGAGAAGGCAGAACTCTGGCTCCAGATCAGTGTTGAAGATACTGGCAGAGGCATGCAGGTTATAAAAATAAAAATTAAAATCTATGCAGCACCAGTGCAGCTGGAGCATCTCCAAGAGTACAGCAAGGATGCACAAAGCACAAGAGGAAGAGTACAAGAGGTTTTTATGTAATTTTGTTCATGGTAGGAGAAAATACAGGTGTGTAACTGCCCAGATGAGCAGCTTTGTGTTGTGCAAGCAAAAGGGCAGGAAAAACTTAAGAGACAGCACAGAATGAAAAAAACCTGAAAGACTAAACAGTCCAACACTGGTATTCAAAGGAAAGTTGACTAATAGTGAGAAAACAACATAAAGTAGTCATTAGTTTAACGTCTTGCCTTGAAAATCCCAAACTAGACTAAGAAGCATAAATTCTCCTGTGAATCTGAGCCAAGTGTTTGCAAGTATCTTTCAAATGCTCATGTAAAGGAATATTTAGCCCCCAAAATGGTGAGTTGCTGCTATGACTATTGAGAAAGTAATCAAAAAGGCAAGATTTCTAGCAAAATACCTCAGGCTTTGCTGATTTACCCTCTTTTTTTTTGATAGTAGTGATTATTCAGTGATCAGATATTTTTAATACCTAAAAAAGTTAGAAGCTTGTCAGTGTATCTTTTTCTTTTCAAAGTTGAATTATTGCAAGAGGAGGAGCAAATAGGATAAATCTGAGTATGAGCTGGATCTGTTTTAAAGTTAGTTCTCAAAGACTTTTACAAGAATTTATTACTTATGAGTGTAACATTCAAAGAAATTGTCTATGAGAGCAACTCCAGCTGAATCATCAACATCTCGTTGATTTTTCTGAGATTTTTATTGTCTGACGAAATGTAACTAAAGATTCCCATGGTGACAATTAAAGACTTGAAAGAACTGAAGTTGGTGTTCACATTATTAGGTGGTAAAATGCAGCAATGCTGTAAATACCCATTAGCCATTACAATTCTCATTAATCCCCAAAACCAACTCGTTAGTGTCCCTAGACATGACAGACAAGTACAGCAAATGAGATAAATCTATCAGTATATTCATGGTGTGCAAAAATCAGGGCTTCCATCATCACATTCACACAGTGACAATCAGTTAAATTCCTGCAAGAAATAAATGTGAGAGCATCTAGCTGGAGTGGAGACAGATGCATGGTGAAATAACCAAGACATCAGAGGTTTCAGTTCTACCTTACAGCAGGTTCACATGAAGTTCAGGTTGGCCTGAACTGTCACAGTTGTTTAGCCAATGCTAAATTTTATACAACATATTGATCTAACTTAAACTGCTGTAACTTACAGTTATTTCAGAACTGAGGGCTGCCAGTTTGTGGAATTTGATGGAGGCTTCTGGTTGTGTAAAAAAATCCTCAGTAAATCACCTAAGGGCTGGAGACACAGCCAGGCCTGATACAGCCCTGCACTGATGCCTCAGGATTTTAACTTTTATATTTTCCATATATTTGTAATCCTGCAGTTCTTTAGTGTATAACTCCAAACTCCACACACAGTGTGAGCTGCTGCTTCCCCATTTTGGGCAGACACAACAATTCCTCTCCAGGCCTGGCAATCAAGGACACCTCACTGCCTCAGGCCCTGAGAGATGGGAACAAAAGGGAGTTAGAGGCAGCAAAGTGGGGGTAAATGACTTCATTAGCTGAAGCTGTAATTGGAAGATGAACCCCCAACATGCAAATGGACCAAACTTAGTAAATGGACCAAACTGTGACCCATTGTACATTTTGGGTGTAGCCCCTGGGGGGCTTTGTCTGCCCTAAATGTCCCTGAAGGCCCTTCAATAAATTTAACTGCTTTTTATTGTCTTAATTTTGCCTGGCCTCTGTTTTTAGGTGCCAAAAGGCATCAGCACAGTGCTCAGAGCACTGCACACTGCTGAAGGTGCCAGTGCCAGACCTGGGACATTCCAGCATGAGACACCAAAGCTCCAACCACTGCCAACCCCATTCTGAGTACAGACTAATACCTCCTCACATGATATCTCTATTTACCAGCTACTTTTCATTCTTCTTTCTCCCATCTTCTCCCTACCTTTGTTTCATGAACTCTTTTGTCAAAAGACTGTAATTAGATCATTTTCTTGTACATCTGGTACTTTCCACCAAAAGTCTTTATCTTTTTGGCATTATACATTCACCTTTTCACAGCTACCTTTCAGAGTTCTATTGAGAGGAAAACTCTGCACTCTTTTGGTGAAGCACAGCACAGTCAAAAAAGCAAAACTGCTGAATTAGACAGAAACCAACAAGGCTAATAATAATGCCACTGTTTAAATCAAAAGCATGGCCTTGCCCAGAATACTGGTTTCATTTTGGTTTGCTTTATCCCAGAAACAGAGCAGGAAGAGAAAGAATTCAAAGACGGGTCACAAAAATGGTGCCAGGCCAGCAGGAATTAATTGCAAGACATAATTGGAATATGGGTGTGCTTAATTCAGGAGAAAAAAAGATCTCATGCAGTTAAAAAAAATCACCCAAACTGCATAGGGATTAAAACAAGAGTTTCCACTTGCTACATCTGGGTACACAGGCACACGATAAATAAATCTGAAAAGCAAGTAGTACCTTTATTTCAATCATTAGGAAAAATTGAAGGTTGGGGAATTAATGGAATTGTACATAAAATCCAGTAGGGCAGAACACAAGAGGTATTGCTGTAGATAAAGAAATATCTGCAAATGAAGGCCTGGTAGCACCATCGATAGGATGACTCAAAAATAATTTAGAGACCATAGCCATACCAGGCTAAATGATTGCTCTGGAGATTTGAGACAGATGTGATTATGATTATGACCTGATTATTCTACCTCATCAGTTTAGGAAAGGGTTTGGCAATTCCACAGGTGTAGGAAGCACATTCTGCAGCCCTCTCTACAAGGATTAAGACTCTGATCTTCTCAGAGCTGGTGCATCAGGCTGGTACCACTGACAGCACAAATGAAATTTTTCCTCCTGCTTCCCATGACTGCAAGAAATCCACGTGATGGGTGTTTCTGTGTCCGTCTATAAGCTTCTCCTCTGTGTTCAAATGAGAATTGGATTTTTGCCATTCTTTGTACAGTGGAATCTATTTTAAATTCATATTATGGTTTAGAAGAAAATTTTAAAGTACCACCCACATTTCAGAATGGTCTTCTTTAACTGGATGATCACAATTTCTACACCTTGTCCACCACTGAGTCTCTTGCAACACCAGCTTATCACAGGATGAGAGGTAAGTCCTGAACCAAAAGCAAACATACAGTCATTCCAAACCACTTTAACACTATGTACTCCAGCATTAGGAGAAAAAAAAAATGTTCAAGCAATACTGTGACCTTACTGCCCCCTATTCTGAAGCTTAGAAAATTGCAGCATTCCCTTAGCCATACACTTGGCAGGTTGAATGAATGGTTCAGCAGGGACAGGAAAGAATTCCCCTGAAAAGAAAATGGCAGTGGAGATGTAGTTTTTCCTAGTTCCCTAAAAATTGTCATTCCTACTTACTATTTGTGTTTCCTGATGCAGAGGATGTGGCCATTTTATGCAGAAAGTTCTCTGGGGAATGAGTTCATTTTTCCCCTGAGCTGGTCTTTGTAATTCTTTGGGAAAAAAGGTCAGCACCACCCAAACACAACCAGCTAGACAGACCCAAGATGCACAGAGTATATCACTCAAACACTTTCTATCATACTGGGATATTTTTCTCTTCTTAATGCATGGAGAATATGTTATATAATCATTCATGCACTAAAGACCTCAGAAAAAGTTCAAGACTTCTACATTTTCCCATTTGCTTCCCTCTTGCCTTCCTCCCTGAGTAAATATCTCCCAGAACATCAGCTGCATCTGTCATTTCTCTTTTCTCCAACAATGTGGGCCTGTTGTCATCATCAGTTCACATGGCCAAAAAGTAAGAGCTCAGTACATGCAGCAGAGGCATCACCTGAGAAATTTAACTGAGGATATACAGGACTGTTTCTCTTGAAATACTGAGTGCTCTGCACTTCTAAAGGGTTGTGTGGAAACCCAGAGCACTGGGAACATTTCTCTGTCTGCTCTGGGGTGCCCTGACCCTCAGGTGAGCTCTGACTTTGACCCTCATTCATGGAGAAAGTTTCCTAAACTCCAGAACAGACTGGAATCCACAAAAGTGTGAAATAGATTATAGAGAGCAGTGTAGGTGTGTCACTTGGTGAGAAATTGAGGTTTTGGGATTTTTAGTATGTTGAGGATGGAAGCAAGATGGAGGGCCCAAGGCGTCATCTTGGGTTTGTTCTTCATGCTTCTTCTTCCTTCTTCTTCATGGGTTTGGGTGGCATTTTGTAATTGGGCAGAAAAGTCCTCACTGGGGGCTCTGTGGGATCAGTTATTGGGTTAAAAGGGAAAATAATCCAGGTGTCAGTTCTTAATTGGACAGTTTAGTCTTAAAAGACCTTGTAACCAGAGATTGTTGGCCATTTTGTGCCTTTTAATGAAAAGCTGCTGAACTCGCACTAGTGAGACTGTTTTACTGATCAGAAATAATGAACACCTGAGTCCAAACATGAACTACTGTCTCAAGTGCCTTCAATCCAGACCCAGAGAAACCCACAACTGGTACCCCCACAGGACTGAGGCTGCCCAGCTATTTATGCAGTCAGAATGGGATTCAAGGTGGCAAGGTCCATATTTTGTAGCACAATTGGATATTCATACACACGTCCACATGCTGGATCTATTTCAATCTATTTCAATTTCCCAGCCAGCTTATTGGACTCTATCTGGAAGCTGATTAGTTTATTCTACTTGTTATTAGAGGAAGCAATAACCTCCAATTTAGCTATTGTTCTTTATGTTCAAACTCAGTTGCTCTGAATTCAATTGTTATGAACACAGTGTTGCCAGAATTACCCCAGCTTTATTGAACATATCCTTTCAAGTGGAAAAAAAGAACCATCAACAAACCAAACAGCCCTTTCCTCACAAAAAGCACTCAAGCCTTGTATCCACCTCTTTCATAACAGAGTCCTCAACTTCTAATCTATGGAAGTGTAGAATTCTTAAAAGAAACCTCCAAGCAGTGAATGTGAAATAAGTGGACAATCCCAAAACACACACTGGTGTTTGCTCAGCACACTGTTCACACCCAGGCTGCATGAGCACCAGGACCAGGAGAATATCTGTAAGTCAACAGGTGCATTTAATATTGTGATTAATTAGAATAACATTGGTATTATGGGGTTATTTGTTTGTAAGTGGATTTCCTTTGAGGTACTTCAGATTTCAGTATGGCAATTGTTCAACCCCAGCTTCCTTTTGTCCTGTTCAAACTAAATGAAGTGGAATGACATCAGAATTGTTGATTCCACAGCCAGATAACTGGCACAGAAGCTTTACTGATTTACACAAATCATGGCAGCAACAACTGATTTTATACTCATATCAAATTGGTTTTCATTTTTAAAATTAAAAGAATTTTAGCTTTTGAATAAAATGCTTTTTTTCCCCCACAAAATCTGACATAATTTTTAATAGACAAATCAGTTCTCACACTCTAATTTACCATCTAAGAGAAGTCTTAAAATTTAAGTACAATTCAATCCTAATGCACAAGACTAATTCACAAATAAGTGAATTAATGCCAAGGTGATTAGAATGCTTGTAAGAATGCATGATTTTGGGGGGTGAACAATGACATTACTTTCCTTTTAGAAGTTTTCTTTATTTTCTGTTTCAGTAATTCCTCACAAAGCAAATATCCCTCCCCTTCTCTGCTCCCAGGCTCACATATTTTATCTACATTTCTTACACACAAAAATTTCTATGACAGTTATTCCACGAGGAAGAACTTCCCAAATAAAGTAAAGCACAAACAAATTACTTTTCTTATATCAAAACCTATTAGGCAGACCTCACAGTCTCTTTGGTGGATTTTGAAGGGGATTTTGGAGGAACAACTAAGCTTAGTTTTTGAGCAAAGGTAATTTTGAAAGGTGGAATCACAGCTTATGAAACTCTCCAGAGAATTTTCCTGATGCAAAGCTAAGAAGACTTTGTGATAATTTCTTAGGAGCTGGCCTCATTCCAAGTTGGATTTTAAACACAGATTATAAGGCAAACACCATCCCCCACAAGTATTAAGAAAGAGGAAAATAACAGAATGGGGGCTGCAGAAATGGTGTCTATTGTGGGACAAAAACCTGTCAATCAACCAAGTTGACAGGCATCAGAGATTGACAGACAGGCCCTCTCTCTTGACTTCAGTTATCTGGGGGAATGGGAAAAGTGTCTGCAAGAACAAGTTAAATTGCCAAAGTCATTACCAGTCACCAATTACCAAAGAAAAGATAACAAGGTGTATTTTAGAAAAATCGATGCAACAACATGCATTTCAATGGAGTGAGTTTTTCAGAACTTTAGAAAACAAAATGAACTATTTAGGGAATACATGATGGTTTTTTCATAGAATACCAAGCACTTCACTGTGCCAGCAGGCTTTGGAGATTCATCACTATTCTCCCTATATTTTGTATGAAGTCCAAAGGTCAACCAACAAATATGTCCCTTTGTCTCTTCTTAGTCTTAACCTACAGAAAGAAAGTAATCTCTGTATCCCAGTGATTAATTCTAGGACCTGTGCTTGGAAAAAACCAGAGTCCAAACAACATTTTGGTTCCCAAGTGCATTTATTCTAGTTACAAGAGAAAATTCTATTATGTGTTAATAAATTACTAAGAAAATACTAAAGGATTTTGATATTTTCTGCCAGATTTGATTGTTTTCATTCACCCAGGCTGAAAAGGCCCCTCATGAATTGTGTTGGACCCCCAGTTTATGACCTTGGGGATGACCAACTCCTTATGGCAGGTATGGCTCTGATCTTCAAAGGGAAAACACCTCTGACACTGAGAAATAAAGCTGAAAAATACCAAAATCAACATCCACTTATCACACTGAAGAGCAGGAAGATATCAAACCTGAAAATCCTTTCTACTGATATTTTTTCCTTAATTTTCATTAGACCCTTATTTTTAATGAAGCTCAGGTGCAATATAGACTAATTTCCGCCAGCCTGTCTGCACAGGGCCTTGGAGGAAAATTTGCTCACAGGGAATATTCTAAAGCAGCTTTAGTATAAAATATTAACTAAAATATATTATATTTTAGTTTAGAATCTTCAATAGTTCCTAGATTCAAGGGGGCCCATATTTAGCAGCACATTCCAGACTTGCAGCACAACCTTTGCCAACACTTGAGACTCTTTTGGAGAATCTTCATTTCCACCCTTGATCCTCTGCAGCTCCACACCCATGCAGGCTGATATCAATCCTGAGATATCAATCCTGAAAATGCTTTCTACTGATATTTTTTCCTAATTTTCTTTGGACCCTTATTTTTAATGAAGCTTAGGTACAATATAGACTAATTTCCACTAGTATGTCTGCACGGGGCCTTTGGAGGAAAATTTGCTCACAGGGAATATTCTAAAGCAGCTTTAGCACAAAGTATTAATTAAAATATATCACATTTTAGTTTAGAACATTCAATAGTTCCTAGCTTCAAGGGGACCCATATTTAGCAGCACATTCCAGACTTGCAGCACAACCTTTGCCAACACTTGAGACTCTTTTGGAGAATCTTCATTTCCACACTTGATCCTCTGCAGCCTCCAAACCCAGGCAGGCTGACACTGACTCTGCCTTCCTGCAGAACCCTCACACCAGACAATCTGATCGAATCCAAACCATTTCCATACAATTATAACACATAACAGACCACAGCAAAAAATGTAAAACCTCCAAAGCAGCTCAAAGCTAATTAATTTCTATTAGTAGTGGAAGAAGAGCCACTTAACGTGCCTTTTCTTATTTAAATTACCATTGACAGCACCTGGGGTTTTTTTGTTGTTTTCTTTTTTTACTCTTGGGAACTCCTGTTACAATACTAGTTAAATTCTGTATGACTGTAGAATTTATGAAGATAAGGCAATTACCATTACAAAAACAATCCCAGGTTACAATTTATGGCTAAAAACAGAGTTATGACGTTCTGTTAAATCATTCAATGATGCATTACATACTTAGTTAAACCTTCTAGTTGTGAAAATTTAGGGCTAATAGGTGCCATTGCATTCAGTAATTAATTATTTTGTTTTATTTATGGATACTTTCTCTATATATTTTTAAGCAATAATGCAATTTAATAAACAGCAAGTGTGCAAGCCCCGTAGCAGCCATGTAATCAATATAAATGACCAACAGGAGAAAGCACAATTACATAAAACTTTGATTTCCACTCACAGCAATGGCAGAGTTAAACCTGTGTTCAGAAGCAGCTTCTGACTGAGAAGTCAAAAACTGTTTGGCAAGAGTTGGTTTTGTTGGCAGAGAACAATTGTGAGCATGGCCTTAAATTGAGGGCACGTTTCCTTGGTATTTTGTACCAAAACTCATTCCAAAAATTCAACAAAAATTGTAAAACATGAAAAATTCTATCTAAAATTTGTGATTGAAGCTGTCTGAACTGCAGCATTGCCTTGTCTGGGAGAACCATGTTATACAGAAAGAAAAAGGAAATTATCTGTTCCGGACTGGGCACCTACTTGAAGTAGCTCACTTCATTAATATTTGTCTGATTATGGTACACAATTTTATATTTACATATACAGAGCTTCAGATTTTTCAAGACAATGTCCTCTGCCACTTGCTTTTCAAATCTGTGGTGAAGGAAAATACCCATTACCTCTATAAAAGATTTAGATGTTAAGAAAACTAATTTAATAACCATTTTTTAGTTTGAATTGATTACATTCTACTGGCAGTTTTTGACTTTCCCCATGGTTCAGGCTCACATTTCAGAGCTACCTGGTCTCTCTGTAGGATGTCTCTGTGAATATTTATTAACAAGACTGCAGGAATTACCCTCTATATTAATCATCTTCTGTCAAAAATATGAAGGCCAGCAAGCAACCCGCTCCAACTGTGGAGCAGTCAATAGATTTGTTTTTCTTAATTAATTTAAGAATTTCTAAGTCAACTTTCCCCAGTGGTAATTAATAAGAAGCTTGTCCACTGTTCTTTAATGTAAAAATCACAAAAAGAGAGCTGTAAATAGGGAGGCTAGACCAAAGTACAATGTGTCCATCTCTCATGTGCTGAGACAGCTGAATTTGGTTGAAATTAATATTTCACAATTGCTATCAGTATACAACTAATTTTTAGGAACTGTAATTAAGGCAAAAATTTTACCTGTTAATTTCTGCTATTTTTTTTTCTATTGCAATAAAGACTCGGTCTGGATTGTGTGTCCTGCAAATCCAGATGGAAAGGAAGATAAATGAAGAGAATCCAAACAAACAAAACCCTTAAACCCCTCAACTAACATAAAAGATAACCACTAGATTCACTCTCCAAGATGAGTCCTGCAGGGCAGAAGAAGTTAATGTTGGAATTTCAGCTTTAATCCATTCCTAAGCAGGAAGAGCAATCACTTTGGCCTTAACCTCAGCTTTGAAAACACTGCTCTGCATACATGCTGTTTCAACATTTCTGGGTTGCAATTCAGCATCAAATAATCAATATTCAAGCCTGTTCCCCTTGCAGCCTCCCTGACACACGAGACTGAATTCCACCTTCTACAAGAGCGCTGACACCATTTGAAATTGAAGAACAAACTTTGCATATCTCCATGTCTCAAAGAACATTTTTATGCAACACAGATGATATGTTATGAATTTTTTGCAAGTTCTTGGCATAGGCACACCAGTTTCCATTCTTTCAGCTGCTGTCAGTCACTGCTTCCTGTGTTTCCCAAACAGGAACAGGAATGCAGTGCTGTAAATGCTGCACACACATGAAAATTCAGATGTTCATACAATTCACCACGTCAAGAAAAATTTGCAAGGTTAAAATAATAGTCTCTGTATTACAGTTTTAGCAGAATTTTTGAGATTTTTCTCCACTTTTGGTGCAGCAGAGCTGCCTCAATCAGGAATCCAAACATTTTCTGCTGTTTTAAAACTGATTTCTGGGTGATAGGTATGCCATCTTTTTATAGCTGGCATGTACTGGAGGCAATCTGCAAATATAATTCCATGAAAAGGTATTTTATCTTCATTCACACAAGCTCTCTGCTATCCAGAACATTGCTATAATTCCTAAACCTCGACTGGGAGTTCATTAGCAAAATTTCTGCACAACAGAAATGTATCTGAAAATATATTTAGACAGGTGTAAAAGAGATGAGATTTATCATCTCTGTTTTTTTCAATAAAAACTTCTCCAACATACTCAGAAAATGAACCATAAGAGAGTAAGATTTATTATATTTTACTGCAAAACCCTACTTTGAAATTTTCAGGACTTTTCATGTCCTCATTTTGTAACAACAGTGTGTTTCTCAGATAAAAGCAATTACAAACTGAATATCCCAATTAAACATGGCAAAAATCATGTTTTAAGGGAGAATCTAGAGAGAGAGAGAGGTGCAGTGGCAATTACAATTTCTGTGCTCACTGAGCACATAAAGAGCTGAAGAAAAATACCAACAAGACAAAGCTATTCTGCAGCTTCCTCCAGAGATATACCCAAGCTGCTTTTTCCAACCCACCTGGATTTTTTCTGGTAGCACTGGAGGTATCTGTGACAGTTCCCTGAACTGTGTGACAAAATCAGATTATTTTTAGAGTAAAACAAAACCTGGAGGGCCCAGGTACCTTTAGTGCACGTCTGCAGCTAAACCTGAGCCAGGTGTTCCAGCCTGGGTTGGCTCTGGCTCCCACCCAGCTGAAAGGCTCCTCACAGCCTTTATGAACACCACAGGTGTTGAAATCCATCCTCAGCCTCCTTGTGGAGGACAAACCCAGCTCAGCATGGTCAAGAACGTGTTGGCAATTACCAGTTTTTCTTGTCACAAGCAAAACTTTGACGACACCGGTGACTATCACTGCGCCGTCTGCAGATCATTCATTTTTGTGCCCATCATTTTCTAAAACCACCAAAAATTCCCAGATGTCATTACAGCTGAGCAGAGAACCACTCTAACTCTGCGCAGTGGTGCTTTGCACAAGGTTTCTGACTGCTCTACCCTTCCCCACTCCAGGAGCTCCTGTGTTTGTGGTGCTGCCCCATGGCTCCCCTCAGCAGTACAGAAATAGTTAAGGTCACAACAGCGTGCTGCTATGTAAAGGAGAAATTTCCCTGTCCTTGCCTAAGTGAATGTCTGGGATTAAACTGACAGCCCACCTTAGTGATGGTGGAATAATTGGTTGTTCAGCTCTGTCCTTGTCAAGCTCTGACAGTTCTGCAGATGTCCTGCTCAGCTCTCCAAAGGTTAGCCTCAGCTGAAGCTGCTGTTCATTAATCATTCCTTCCTGACAGGACTCAGAGCAGCCCACATCTGCCACTCTGTCCCCCTCAATCCCTGCTGCACCCAGCTTGTGTGGAATCACTGATGGTTTTCTTAGCAGGATTCCTGATAAGGGAATATGCATTTCACTGGGACACTCATGGTGTTGCTTTCAGCAAGGGACAAGTAATGTGAATTTGGTGTCTTTGTTCAAGACAGGCTTGTACAAAATGGGTGGAATGTGGGCTGGGTGGATGTACAAGGAGTCCACAGTATTGCATTCTTTTTATAGGGTCTCTAATGCCCTCACATAACAATTTTCAGTCCATAATCACACTGGAGATGGAAGGATGCAGTATTCACTAACCTTGCATGGGTACATGGTGGGTTCTACCATGTAGAACTCCTGAGTTGGAAGAAGTGGAAAAAAAACCCCATGAGCAGCTGGGGAAGGAAAAGCCTCAATACACTATTTTGTAATTTTTTTCCAGCCATTGGATCTCTCTGGACTTTAACATTTGTTTCACTGGCTCTTTGTGGAGACAGTCACTGAAAATTTCCATCACCAGCCCTGCTTTAACCCAGAAGAAAGAACTAGATCATTTTCAGAAGTTCACACAGGACTATTTTCTTTGGAGTATTCTGACTGCTTTTACCTGAACCTCTGTCATTCATGAATAGTATTTCATAGAATAGCACCATAGAAAAATTAGGGAACTACTGAGATAATTCCCAGCAATTTCAATTACACACCAGAATTTCAAGTGTGCCCCAGAATAAACTGTACTTCTTACAGTTAGACAAAAGTACAAATATATTACTGATGACTCTTGAGTAAATTGGAATAACCATCAGCACACAGACTGCCAGTGTGTTGTAGTTGCCAAGACTGTGTATGAAATGAAATAATTGCCCACTTCAAAATCCTATTACAAGATTGCCCACTGACTCTTTTTAGCCTGCTGGTGTTCATATGTGAGCATTGCAGGAATCATCATTTCAAATAATTGATTAACTGTCTGGCCTACAAAGTTTAAAAAGGAACAAACAAGGACATTAAGCGATTAGCATTCTTCCATTTAATTTGCAAATCCTGTCTTCACAGCTAAAAAGCCAAATGCCTCAGGCTACATCTCAGGCACACAGATCCCAACAAGCCTGACAGTAGAAAGAAGGTGCTACAGAGGCACATAAGTGACGTGCTGGATTAAAGCAATCAGCACATTGACCATTAATCACCGCTGAAGGCTTCGAAGTGAGCTCAGGGGATGGCACTGGGGCTGCTCTGCAAGGAGCAGTGATGCTGAATTCCAAACTGAGCCATCCCACCAGTGTGATTTGGGCAACACAAGCCATTATCGCTGCAGATCTTCAGTTATCTCAAGTAAATCTTGGATTTAGATGAAAAGAGAAAAATCTAATGTGTCGCTGTCATATTTTCTGGAAAAATCCCTCCACCAGGATTTCTTCTCCTGGGAAGCTGAGAAGCCTCAGAGAAGAATGAAAACAATAATTATCTGGTTGCTTCTCCCTGTTTTGCTGCATTGGAATGTTGTCTGGACAGTGTTTATCCAACAGGTGATTGTTTGATTGGTTTCATGTGAATTATTTTGACTTAATGACCAATCACAGCCAGGCTGTGTCAGGACTCTGGAAGAAGTCATGGGTTTTCATTATCATTCTTTGTAACCTTCTGTCTGTATCCTTTCTCTATTCTTTAGTATAGTTTTAGTGTAGGAATAGAATAGAATAGAATAGAATAGAATAGAATAGAATAGAATAGAATAGAATAGAATAGAATTCTAAGAACATGGAGTCAGATTCATCAATTCTTCCTTCGTTCTGGACACCCCACAAATACCAGACTAATGGGCTGCCTTTCAGCTTCCACAACACTGACTTTTCTGGGGAAACCTAAATAATCAAACCAAGTCCAAATGATGTACTCATAACCAGAGTCCCCATCATGTGCTGCTCTTCTCCCATTGCTCAGCTGTCAGTGATACTTTGGGGTGCTGCCTCCAATGGATATATCCAGTTTCACAAACTGAAGAGCAGGAGGAGGTGTAACCACTTTCAAACTCTTTTGTTGATTCTCTGCAGGATTGAGAGTGCTTGTCAGTCAGAAATGTGTGTGCTCCACTGCTGAATGGCACAAAATATGTGAAAACTATGAAGTTCCATCAGCCATGTCAATAACCTCATTGTTAGGGACTGCACTAGGACACAGAAAATAAAAGAAAATAAGCTTATAGGATAAGGGATTAAAACACTGAAATAGATGAGGACCAGTTCCATTGCTTTATGAATTATTTTCTCATTCCTATCCCTATATATTACAGTGGTATCCAGTGAATGAATCACTCAAATGCAAAATAGAAAGTTGGGAAATTACTGCTGCCTTGAGAACAACTTGAAACCAAAGGAACAGATCCTTTGTAGAATATGGCTAAAATTTTGTCTATAATCATTAAGCACAGTCAGACTTAAGGTGTTCACTATGGTCTATGTGCAAATATAACCAAAAGACCCCCTCCTAAGAAAGGCTGTACAAATTATCTCCCTGATTTTCCTTGAACTATTCATTCAATCAGCATTAATGATCAAATTATTAAATTAGTAAGACTTTTTGAGTCTGTAAAAGCTACATTTCTGTCATGCTTCAACAAGGATTCTACAGGCTACTGAATTACTTGAGTAGGTGCATTACATGATCTAGTATTCCAGCACAAAATATTGTCATTTATTCATTTATTTATACAGAAAATAAGGAACAATCTCTCTTGTTTTGAAAACTAGCCTTGTCCCTGTCTTTGTGCTTCCTGGGTTTATGCTCCCTCACCTCACCCACACTTCACTTACCAGTAAAATGGTCCTGCAACACTGACACACCTGAAGAAATCCTTTAAATACTCAGACTACAGACAAATAAATACATGTGCACAGTGCCTTTTTTTATTGTGCTCCCTCTGCTGGCTCTGAAAAAATCACTGGTGGGAAAAAACTTTTTCCAGACTTTCCCTGATACCTGTGCTTACCAATACACAAAATCTGAATATTTAAAATGCCCCAATATCTTAGTTTAAAGTTCCTAAAGTTCAGAGAAAGAGACCTCTGTGTTTTTCCAAAGAAAAAAGACAATAGCAAGAGCAAGGTGCTACTGAAAGCTTGGTAAAACTACAAACAATTGGGGAAACAACACTCGCATAGCAGAAAATTGCTCATAGAGGAGAAAGAATTAGGATAATCCAGCATGTAATATAATATAATATAATATAATATAATATAATATAATATAATATAATATAATATATATGTATTATATATTATATATTGATATAAAAGATTTATTTTATATCAATATATAATGATATTCATATTCTATAATAATGATGAATAATTATTTATAATTTCATTGTCACCTCAGCTCCTCCATACAGGGAAATTCAAGGGCAGCAGCCTCATCTACTTTGGACCATTTCAGACAGCAGCAAGCTTCAACTGTCTCTTCCCACCTATATTAAACTTTGATACCAAATTTTTTTGAAAGTTCAGCCTGGGTTGAGTTGCTGAAGTTGTGAATTTTTGGGACACTACCAATCCCTGAGTAATGGGATTGTTCTTTTTTTTTTTTTTAATTGCAATTCATTATAGATATGGTGACTAAAAGCCAAGAGGATTTGGAATTTCAACCAATATGCATTGCTAGAAACTGCAAATCTTCTTGCATTGAATGACAGTTTTTTTTTTCTTTCCAGACAAGTCCTCTGTTTTGCAAGTTTTGTGGAAGACAGTCTGTTTTTTATAGCTTCTAATATGAGACCTGGTCACTGATTGTCTATGAAAATAAATCTGATCTGACATTCAAAGAGGGATTAGACATAATCTAAATTACAATTTTTTGGATGGCTATCTAACATCTTGTCTATGTAAAAATGTCATATGTTAAATGGCTTGGAAACCATGACAACACCAGCTCTCCTGAGCTCACACAAGCTCAATCAAGCCATAATCAAGGATTTCCTTACATGATTGTCTATTATCTCCTTCTCAGTCAGAGCTGCACATTAAAGGAGTGAAAAGATCAGAGTGGAATCACCAGCATTAATTACATGCTAGACCAGACCTGTCTTCCTGGAAGTGCTGTCAAAAAGAATTTGGAGTACCTGTAGGACATTCAGAGCCTCCTCCGTTGATTCTGCACCAACTGTAAAACCAAAATAAAAAAGATTAGCCCAGGTCAGGGTCACTGAAAATATATTAAGCTCTTCATATTTGATAAAAGAGAAAGTCTATTCAACCCTGTGAACACAGATGCATTCTGCAATGCTTATTATGTCCTTCTAATGATGAGAAGGAGCAATTACAGCAAAAGTGAAAAGTGCTTATGATGAAGAACAACATTTTAGACTAGATCATTCCTGAGCATGTTTATTAGAATAAAGGCTTGTTAAAGGAAGTACCGTCATTTGAAGCCTGTACTAAAAAGAAGTAAATTTTTTTTTCTTTGTAAGGCTGCTTGAAAAGGCACAGCCTTCTTTAGACTCATTCTTTAGGTCCTGAAACAATTCAAGTTAAGAAAGAGTTCTACAAATACCTATTTTTCCTATGTCCAAAGAGAAATTTGTTTTTAAAAACACCAAAACCAAAAAGAGCAACAAAAAAAATACCATCTGATTTATTCAGGCAAAGAAAGTCACACAAGAACAAATAAATTAATATTAACCACAAACAAATGCAAAAACATGCAAACTACTCATGGATTTTTTCATTAGGTAAAAATGAAATTTGTCAAATTATTTGCTCTCAACTGTTCACTCTAATTATGGCCACTGGCAGGCAATGAAACCAATAAATTGGACTGATGATTTCTGAACTTTTCAGCATATCCTTCCCATAATCTCAAGAAAAAAAGCCTTTTTGCTGGATTTGCAAAGGCATGTGTTTTGTTCAGGCCACAGTCACTGCATTGGGCTGTGACTCTAAGTCAAAATTTTACCCTTATTTTATTTTGCCACTAATTTAGAAATTATTATAAATTTGCCACAGAAATACTGTGTTAATGTTCAAGACAAAAGTCCTTCTACAATGCAACAAGGTAGACAAACAAACCTAGGCTCTCACAATTGAGCAAAATGCTGCCAATCTTTTTCTGTTCATATGAAAAATCTTGTAGCTAAACTTCATAAAAGATTACATCGATTCTTTCCTTATCCTATGCACCCACTGATTAAATTACTCAAATTTATGATTCTGCCTCCAGAGATTTTTTCCAGTTGTGTTTTCTTTTCAGTCCTTGCACCTAAACTTTTCCTGTACCGAAAACTTGTTCCTCATCTACCTATTCAAAACAAGTAAAAAAGTCTCTTTTTTCCTTCTAGAATTTCCTTTCCATGATGAGATTAGGCATTTTGAGGAGGAACAGAAGCTAATTGTTATCTCACATTCCTCTGCCATTTAAATCCCCTGAGGGTGACCAGGGGGACAAGGAGACTTCAGCCCCCAGACCCCACAGAGAGAGGCTGAAGGCACCCTGTGCACGGCATAAATAATAACAGAACACAGAAAAACAAACAGAAAAAAACATAGCTTTCATACAATAAAATCTCCTAAGCCATCTGCAATTTGTGACAAAGTGGGCAGCGTATCCTAACTGTGAAAATAAAGTTTCTTGCTTCTAGACCACAACACAGCACTGTGCAACACTGGGCACATCAACATGGAAAAGAAAGAGATGCTAACAGGTGCAAAACTTGCCAATATTTTGATTAAGAAAGGTATTATTGCAAGAAAGTAAGTACAAAGTATTAATGCTGCACTGATATTATCAGAGGATCCATCAGACATAGATAGGTGTTTGCCTGCCATGAGTATTGACTTAATGTGTCAAAAATTAGCTTTGTGCAGACTTAATTCTCTACTTAATGGAAAAGACAGGCTTCAGAAATGTTTGGCATGATCCTGAGGACGTACCTGCAGAGTACTTTTTTAAAGAGTCAGCACTGCACTCAGTGATGCTTTTCTGAGTAGTAATTGGGCTGCAGCTAGCCTTCTCAAAATATATTCATCCCTAAATAAAATATATTCATCCCTAAGTGAAGAGTTAAGAGGAAAAAATATATCTGGAAACCCGAATAAATATTTTCATCATTCCAAAACATGTACCAACAAATAGATCTGCTGCTCCTCTGGGAACACAGAGGTAATCTCTGCTACGTTTTCTCCCATTTTTAAATAAAAACCTGAACTTTTGCCTTAGTAGATGATAATCTAATCAAGAGAACTATTACTACAAAAATCTGTTAGAAAAACCGAATAAAAATAAACCAATAAAATGGTCACCTTGGGTGGAAACCCCCTGACTGACCCTCTGAAATTTCAAAGCTACAGATAAATTCTACATTAATTTAGAGAGTTGCATTTCTCACATTGATCAGCTTGTGAAAACACCCCCAAAGAAACTTCTCAATGCCAACATCAAGCTGATGATCAGGCAGTTCATTGTACAACTTGTCAGCTTTTAAATGGTACTGCTAGGGCTTTAAACTGACAGGAATCAACCCAAGTCAGAAGCTGCATTCATAAATTTGTGTTAAAAAAAGCAATTTCAGGCAGCATTTGTTTTCTCTAAGGGTGGAGTGACAGTGCAGAGCTGCATCACAGAATTGTTCTTTATCCTGGCAAGAACTCTCAGGGCATTTACAGAATGAAATGGGGCTGAATATGAGCAGGAAACCTGGTGGTTCTCTTACACAAGCAAACTTAGTGTGTTTTAAATAAATCACTGATTTTGTGCACTGTGAACTGTGCATGCAGGTGGAGCTTGTGTTGGCTACTGAGCACTAAATGTGCTGTCACCAAATTAAATTCTTATCACAATTTCATGCTGATGATGCCACAGAACACATTATTTTCCTGCAGAATATCAACTGAATAACAACTTCCACTCAGAACATGGCCTGCCAAACTTGCAGCACAGGTGTCCTCACAGCAGCAGGCTGCACAGGAGCTGCAAGATTGCTGCTGCTGCTGCATACTTTCCCTAACATAAAAATCTGATGTTTGATTTTACCTATTTATCAAGCAAAAATTTCACCTCACTGCTATAGAGTTCAGTTTTCTTTCTGTGACAAGAAATGTGCCCCTAAAGGAAAAACATAGAGAAAAATATCATTAGGTCCCCATTAAGTTCCATTCCAATGGGCCTACAAATTCAGAAAGATCAGGGATTCATAAAAGGGATTTCTGTAACTTTCAGGGATGCTTCCTTTTAAATTTAAGTTAGTTAGCTTCATCACTTTGGGATAATTGATTGCACCCATACAAACATCAGCTTTTCACGCCATACAGGTTCCTACAAGCTCCCCCCACACCAATGAGTGTCACATCTGCTGGAAAATTCCCTGATTGCAGGAGCATCTATAGACAAATCCTTCCCCAGAGAGGCTTAGATTTGGTTAAAATTTGTGTACTTCAAACATCTTTAAATTATCTCATTTACCATTTCAGAGCCGATGACTAAAATTGTGTTATAAGACAGGATTGTTGGTTCTGTTGATCTTCTCCCCTTCTCTTTGTGTTCCCTCATCAGTGTGGGGATGTTTGAGAGGATAAATATATCTTAAATATATTAAATATCTTAAATATATATAAATACATCTTAAATACATCTCTTTAGTATGTGTGCATAGCCTCAATATTCAAGCAACCTACTTGGAAGGTATTTCCTTTATCTTTCTGCAACGTGGCAGTTCCCATTGTCAAGCTCCAGGTATCATTAGAATAATTTGGAATAATTATGGAATAATTATATAAATAATGGAATCTTGTATAAATACAATATTTGGAATGATTAATAATTATTAAATTAGAATAATTTTGGTTAAAATCTTGCTGTAAGGTGGGCCAAGAGTCCCCCCAGCCCTCTCCTGGCAGCACTGCAGTGCCTGCTCAGCACCTCCCGTTCTCAGGAGCTGCTCGAGTGGCCAGGCTGGCAGTAATTGCTGTTGACATTGTTCAGAGCCCTGCCTCACTGCCAGAGACAAACCTTTCATTCATGAAGAAGTGCTTGTTAGGCCAGTGCTGGACTCCAAACCCACTTAATTAAATTCGGGAAAAAAAAAAAAAAGAAATAAAAGAAGTTGCTCGGTTCTGGTGGGAAATTTGCACACAAAGGCTGGTGTCTGAGCTGTTCCCCCACCATTGTGTCTCCCAAACAGTTTTGCAACACCACAGGATCTCTCTGCTCCATCCCTTTCCTTGCAGGCACTGCAGAGGCAGGGGTGACCCTCATTAAGAGCCCAGTTCGTTATGGCATGTTTTCCCCATGATTCACTGACAGAGCTTTTCTCCCCAGCCATCAAGGGCTCACAAGTGCCAGCCAAGCACTCTCCAAGGGCCCCCAGAATTTTACAAGTAAAACATGTAAACAGGTACATAGAAAAAGCCTCCTTTGAGCAGTTATGTAAACACCCCAAATACAAGAAAAAAACCCCACCAGATGAAACTGTCAAGTCAGACCCTCCTTTAATTGTGTTCCCATTCCCCTTTCTGAGCAGCAGAGGGTCAGATGGGCTGGGGAGTGATGGCAAACACTCAGGGCAGGGCTGAGAACAGTCGGGGGAGCACAAAGATCAACAAACAAACTGCAGCATGGAGAGGGCTCAGGAAATGGAGTAAGAACTGAGCACAATGCTCGGACAGATTTAGCTCTGCCCTCATTGCCACTTCTTGGGCTCTCTAATTAACATTATTTTTTTGCTGTTGTTTCGGTTAGGTTTTTATCTTGTTTATCTATTTGTTTTAGCATCTATTTAATTTTAATCCTTTGTAGACACCAGACACAGGTTTAACTGTTACACAAAATAACACAAAATGACATTATTAATGATGGATTGCAACTGCATTTCAGAGAAAAGGATCTAACTGCATGGAAAATATCTACATGGAAAGTATCTAACTGCCACTGTTGTTCTTCCTCTGCACCTCATATCCTTTTCTATATAAAAAATAATATATAAAATATATATATTAAAAATATATAATAATATAATATATTTATTTGTATTATAAATATACATTATATTATAATATATATTATAATATTTATTTTTATTATATTATTTAAATAAATAAGTATTTATTATTTATTTATATAAATAATACCTATTTATATTATAAATTATAAATGTATATTTATATTTATTATAATAAAATATATAAATATATATTATTATAATATAATTATATATTATACATATAATTTGTATATATTATAATATAGTATATATAAATGAATATATATAATAAATATATTTTTATATTTATTATAATATTATAAGATAATATATAAAATAAGCTGTTCTATACTAATAAATCATCACTGAATAATTTTCCTTTTATATGGTAAGTAATGTTCCAGGTAAAATTACCTGATTCTGTATGACAGCTGCCTTCAGTTGTTTCTACAAAATTCTTTACTATAATTCACTATTGATTTACATAAAGCAAAATGTTTATGCCATTATGTGAAACAGAAGAAATTAATAGGAACAATACTGTAGTATTTTTTTGAGATTTCATGGAGTCAAACATTGAGAGAAGTTAATCAAGCCAGGAGGCAAAGAAAAACTTCAATCTGCCCCACAATTTACAACAACCTCTTACTATATGTGCTTATCTTATTGTTTCTATCCTTACAAAATCCTTACTATTTTCAACAAAAAAAATTATTACAGATAAAATTAAATGTATCTGCAGATAAATATTTCTTATCACACCACTTGAGCTGTCATTAAGTAAATTCTGAAGTGATAATGAGCACAGGCACCTTTGATACACAAATTTTTTTCATGTGTATCTGTTGTCCTACAACCTAAAAGATGCTGAACTGAAAACTGCTCTTACACCCCTGATTTCTGCTTGTCACAAAAGACATTAGGCCCTGCTTGTGTTATCAGCCCTTTTTAGATTTCAAAACATAAATATTTCAGAATCTTTTGCAGTACACTTATAAAGTTCCTGTCTCTCAATGACAAATAAAACAGCAATGCCATGCAGTGAGCTCTCTTTTTTTCAATTGTTTTCTTATTTTTTGTTGTTGACAGGTGTCAACAACAATCAAAAAAAAAAAAGGTAGCAGCACTGGAAAATTATTGGGGAAGTATATTTATTGTTGTCCAGTGCATTGTGTAAATATTGAGGTGGCTGATAATTATCTGAGGTTCTCAGGAAAATGAACCACTGTAAAATATTTTTTGATGCTAAACTGAAAACCCTCAGAAATCTGAGAAGTGAAGAATTTCAATGTTCAGCTAATCCTGGAAGGAGCTTTGTACAATCTCATAAAGTGCACAAATGACAATTTGCAGCAGCACCTGCAGGACCATGCAGAAAAAGAGCACACAGCAGTGCCAAACTCTCAAAAAGCCCAATTTAAAACTCATCCTATTAAAAGAAATGAAGCCTGGTGATAAAAACAGAGTGCAGGATACCTCGAGCCAAATCCAAATTTCAAACCCATCTTTTACTAAAATATAAAGAAAATTTGAAATTCTTTCTCCTCCCTTGCACCTTGCTGTGAAATGTAAATAGACTTGTAGACCTCAAAATCAAATGCAATTTGCAGGAGAAAGAGGAGGCCAAAAATACCAAACTATTTTGACAAGAACATTTTTGTAGTAAAAATTATTTTGTGCCCATGAAAAAGATCTGTTATTTAAACAGTATACATTTATTACATTTTTTTTTTTTAAGTGGCTCTGTGGATATCTGTGTTCCTATCTGTCTCTAGGAGGAAAAACATTTCCCTAAGGCAATTCAGAGGAAGATAAAGAGTCCAGTTATGTTCCTTATTATTCAGTTATATCCCTTATATCCCTTATTGTGATTTGCTTTCTAAGGAGTTTGGGAATTTCAAATTGCTAATTACAGCATTTTCATGCAAAAATGGCTTTTTACCCACCCACAGTTTGTAGAATTCCCAGAAACCAGCTACTATCATATCTTTATAGTGTTTGGCTGGTAGTGATTTCAAAAACAAATATTGTGGTGCTTATAAAACAAAACAAATCCCAAATTGTCACATTACTAATAAAAAGTTTTTGCCCATGGTCCTTAACAATGTGTAATTTATTTAAAACAGATACAGTCCTGAAAGTGACCCACTTAAAATTATTAAAAAGATATGGTGTTTATTTTTGCTGTCCATAAAACAAGCAATGGCTTTTGAATATGCAGACTCCTCGGATGTAATTAATATGATTGGCTTCTACTGGAATACAATCTTCTGTGTTTGAGAGAGTTGAATGCAAAAACTAATCAGGTCGATTTAATATGCTGGTGAAAAAATCATCAGCTTTTTTTCAGTGTAGCTGACAATAATTTTGGTACTAATCCCCTTTCCTGAGAAAATAATTGCAATTTTTTCAAAATAATTCATTCCGGTGAAGCAGGAAATCATAAGAACATGGAGTCAACCAGTGCTGCTAAATGTGGGATGACTAACAAAGAGGAAATAAAAGCCTGTGTCCATTTATAGTAACAATAAACATGGCATTTAATTCAGCAGAAGGTTTTCAGCAAGTGTTATGGACACTGATTTGACCATCACAGCTCAGCCCCGTCAATCCAGCCCAAGATGAGCAGTTCCACCAAATGACCTGCAAATTTCTAACCTGAAGGAAAATCCAGAATGCAACTAAATGTGTTGTGACATCAGCAATTAAACTGAGCAGGTCTGATCACTTAGCTCAGAAATCAATACCTATAAAGTGTCGAATGTTTAAATGGGTACATTTTTCTTTTCTAGTGGTTAAAATCCCTCCAGCCACCTCAAAATCATACTCCTGATGCTGTTCACATTGCCAGATGCTCCAGTATTACACAACAGTTGAAATCTTCCTCCCTCCCTCTTCCAAAATGTAATATTCTGCATTACAAGATACAGAAAATTCCCCAATTTGAAATAAAACAGGACAAATCAGAGCCAGATATTTGGAACTATAGGGGATTTTGCCCTGCTTGAAAGAAAACAATAAAAGAATTTGTTGCATTTTGAATTACCAGCAAGAGTTCTTAAATACTTTAAAAATACTTTAATTAGTTTTAAATATTTTAAATATTCTATAATAATTTTATTAAAATAATAAGAATAATAATTTCTAAATACTTTAAATATTTTATAAAAATACTTTAATTATTTTTAAAAATAAAAAGTTTTTCTTTACTTTGATTCACCCCCCTCCTTTACTAAAATACAGGAAAAAAATGAACATTTTCATATTGGACATGGTTCTTACTTTGTAAGAAATGTGGTATATTATTTTGCTTGTGAAGGTGCCAAATTCCTCATTACCTCCTGATATAAATATTTATCTATTAGCTGGAAAAAAGGTTTAAAATATACTCCAAATCCCCAAAACAATCCCTTAAGAGTCTGAGACAGGGAAGAGAGAATGGTTTAATTCTCAGTTCCTGCTAGGTGGAAGCAGACTGACCAACTAAATTCCAGAAAAGTTCACCAAGTTTGCTAATAAAAAAATTCTGTGAGAAGAGTGATGAAGTACTGGAAAAGATAGCCAAGAAAACTGACCATCAGTGCTGCTTTTAAAAATTAATTTATCAGGGATATTTTAAGGCAGAATTGACCTACTGGAGGTGGGGGAATGGGTCAGATGTCCTCCAGCAATCCTTTCAATTTTCTATTTATGGTTGGAATGTTTATTTTTTGAACAGTGATGCTCGCAGAAAGGAGGTAGCAACTCTCCAATAGCCCCAAAAATAAAAAATAAAATTAAAAAAAAAATCTCAGAGGGAACCACTCAGAGCTGAAATATGGGCATGTAGGAAACACCAAGGGGCTGATAAGCATGGTAAGCAAATTCCCTTGTGGTGTATTTTTCTATAAAAGTGGTTCCACCTTCATTCTCTTGTAGTGTATTTTTCTATAAAAGTGGTTCCATGTCCATTCTCTTGTAGTGTATTTTTATATAAAATTGGCTCCACCTTCATTCCCCTGCAGTGTATTTCTATATAAAAGCGGTTCCAAGTTCATTCCCTTGCGGTGTATTCTAATATAAAAGTGGTTCCACATTCATTCCCTTGCAGTGTATTTTTATATAAAAGTTGTTCCATGTTAGTTCCCATGCTGTGCGCCTCTGCCACTTGTACTTAAGGTCCCCAAGATCTTTCCAGGTCAGAGAAATCCACTTTCACCCGGGTTCCTGCGGTGTTACAGTGACACCCAGTGACAAGTTCCCACTGCAACTTCCTGTGAGCATCCAGAAAACGCCATCACTCTTCTGTTTAAAGGGAAAAATGAGTTTGTCCAGCATTTAAAAATGTCCTTTGTGTGTTTCTGGGAGGGCTCAGCCTGGCAGGAAAATGCTCAGCCTGCTGATGCTTCATTCAAATGCTGAGGCAGGAAGGAAATTTCTGGTTTAGGTGCTCTGATGATTTTCCTGGCACAAGAATGTCACAATTATCTGGCCCACGCAAGCCAAGAATGTACATCAAGTTTAATCATGGGTGTATTTGAGATTCTGAGATGAAAGTAAAATGAAGGAGTAGACCATACAAGGGTTTCTAATCTGTAAGAAGCCCATTATGAATTCTCCCTCTCTCTTTTTTCTTTGAGGATTAAATAAAATCATAAATCCCTACAGACATATGCACTGCATTTGCAGTAAAGTTCCCTTGCACAAGATCAAGAATTCTAATAAAAGACATAAATTCTTCTCCAACCTTGAATCACAGTGACAGCTTTGCAGTGCCCAGATTGCTGCATGGTTAAAACAGAAAATATTCCACTGAAAACCTGTCTAGACCTCACAATATATATCAGGCTGTTGCTTTATTTTCAAGGTAGGTTTATTTTCTTCTTCCATAATTTTTAGCCACTTAAAATACCTGCTAAATGTAAAATGTATAGCATTTTTGGAATGGAGGGAAGCTGTAGTTTTTAAAATCATCATGCCATAGGTGCACTCAGGTAAGAGTCTACCTCAGGCCAAACTGCAGAAGTTTATTACAAATTAAAAACAGTAATTCAGGAGCTGCTCACCTGTAATTAGTTTTCTTTCCAATATACATTTTTATGCACCTGCTTCCCCCTGCCATGAATATTACAAAATAAACTACCAATCTCTGCTTTCAAAATAGTATTTTTCCAGTTTCATCACAAAAACAGTTCAGATGTGAAGAATAATATAAGCAACTCTTGGTGCAAGCCTCCAGCACCAGATGTTACTGGCCAAAAGAAATGGAATTATGGGACAGATGTACAATTACATTGTAATTTCAAACTTCCTAAGAAATGGAAGATGGAAAAGGCTACACTCATTTTTTGTGTGACCACTGTGACCCCTTAGGATCACAGTAAGGTAAATAAGAATGTGAATGGACTCAAGGACTTTATTCATGAAAGCAGAATTTATTAAGAGTAAGTAAAGATGATATTTCTGTCATAGAAAGTCTGGAATCTGGAGGGAGGCTACCAGGGAAATATCACGGTGCACTTGCTTTATTTCCAAACTCTTTCTTAACACCGACATCAGAGGCTTGGGAACCCTTAGGTCTATCCAGTTGTCTAATGGCAGCTATAAAAATAAAAACACATAAAACTAAAAACTAACCAAAGAATTGCAGAATAAATGAATGATAAAAAGGCTAAAACTGTTCACTGTAAAGTGTAGCATACTACAAAAATGTACTTAAGTTTACACATGCTTTATAGATATTGACAAGGCCCAAAGTGCTTATTAACACTCAAAAAAAATTTTGAGAGTTTGCTGCAAGGGGTTTTGTGAAGAAAAGCTTGCTTAAAAGCAATCTAAAAGGCAAGTAGAAAGTTAGGAGTTGTTTTGAAAAGGACCAAGAACAAGAAGAAAAACGTCTCTGACACTTTTTCAGAGTTTTTACCAATGTATCAGAAAATGGACTTGGTAGAACTGGGAAAGACAAAAACAGCTAAAGGAAAATCAGAAAGAAATTTATGAATGGCTTCTGAAATGGTCTGTAAACCTGCCGATGATGGCCAGAGAACAATTACTGAGCTTTCTAACACAAAAGCCAATGAGCAGGTAATATTTGAATAACAGGAGGGAAATTTGATAAAAGCATTGCACATCCTCAGCATGAGGCAGTGTGGCACTCACTAGCAGGAGATTCTACCCTGTGGGTTTTACACAAAGCACCTGCACAAACTCGTGCAAAAAATAAATCCTTTCATCTATCCTCATACTTTTCCCAAGGCTTCCAAGCCTGGCTGCTGCTGGAGACAGGGTGTGGAGCTAAATGGAGCTAAATACAGCCAGCTATGGAGATTCCTGCCACCAGCAAGAACTACAGCCATGTTTTCTTCTCTTGGCTGCATATTTATGGTCTCTCCCACAATGGCCAGCAAGCACCTGCATATCCAACAGTTGTAGGGAGAGGAGATGAATGAGTCCTGACAGCAACAAATCCATCTCATGGAACCACCTGTGCCTCCTAATATGTGTTTTCATGGCATACACAGAGTACCAACAATTGCCACGTGGCACCACTGCCTCTGCACTAATATCCCCCATGGATGAGGGTGCTGTGAAATGTCTCCACTACATCAGCTTTTGTATGTTATTTTTGTATTTTTATTTTTGTATTTTGTATTTTTTTCTATTACTATATTTCTTGAAGGACCTTCAGGTACATTTAGGGCAGATGAAATCCTCAGGGGCTACACCCAAAATGGACAATGGGTCACAGGTTTTCAGGCTTTTATAAGTTTGTCCATTTGCATATTGGGGGTTAATCTTCCAATTACAGCTTCAGGTAATGCAGTAATTTACCCCAAAATTTGCTCCCCTCCAACTCACTTTTCTCATTTACATCTCTCAGGGCCTGAGGCAGTGAGGTGTCCTGGATTGCCAGGCCTGGAGAGGAATTGTTGTGTCTGCGCAAAATGTGAAGACATTAGCTAGAACTGTACATGGAGTTTAGAGTTCTACACTAAAGAATTGCAAGATTACAAATAGATGAAAAATATAAAAGCTAAAATCCTAAAGCATCAATACTAGGCAGCATTCCAGCAGGAGTACCTGCAGTCAATGCATTAATCTGATTCACATTCAGAGTGTCCAACACTCAGATATCTCCAGGTTCAATAAATTCAGCTGTGACAGTTCAGAAAATTCAAATGGCTGTGAAAAGTCAATGGCTGTCAGGAAGGAGGAACTCAAGACCGTGTTGCTTCGTTTCAGGTCTTGTTTTGAAACACAAATATTGAGGATGGCTTAGCAGGGAAACCAGGTGATAATCTGGGATGGAGTTCAGCATTTATATGTATTATTACATCCTATGTTCACACCTGCCCATCTTAGGATTTATTCTGTGTCTGAGTAGGCTAACATTCCTTGGGAGACAATGAGACAGAAGCATGGAAAGAGTGGGGTATGACAACAAATAACTTTTAGACATCTTGCCAAGCAGTGAAATCCAGAGCGCTGTTAAATTTTGCAAGCAAAGTAGGGATTACTTATCTGTTAGTCAAATAGTTTCCTCAAAAGGAGTAAAACCTCATAAAACCTTTATGTTTCAAGTTCTTATTAGTGAGGAGGTAACAGTGAAACCTGAAATGAGCTGATTCCACATCCTTAGCCTCTTTCCTCTCTACTGTACATAACAGGCCTGCTGCCAGTTACCATTCTAACAAACTAAAGTTTCTCTAAAGAAGAGTGAAAACAATAAAGCCTGGAGTTCAGACAACTGCCTTGGTGCAGGCACAAGCAAATTAAACCATGCCAACATGACAGGCCTTATGTCAGGCCTGGCCTACATCCCACAGGGCCCTGCTGGGACCGTGTGGCTCCTGCTCATGGCCCAGTGATCCCAAAACTCTTCAGCTCAGTGGGTGAAACATCCAAATCACACCCAGCAGATGTCTAGCACACAGTCAGCACGATGAGACAGCACCACGTTGTTAGCAAAAACCACACAACAATGGCAGCGCACAAGGCAGTAAGCACAATTCTGGCTAGCACGACGTTTTCTGCACCAAAAAAAAAAAAAAACAAACCCCCCCCCCAAAAAAAACAACCTAAAAAACAAAAAACAAAACAAACAAACAAAAAAAACCCCACAAAATTAAAAAAAAAAAACAAACAAAAATAATAAAAAAAACAAAAACAAAAAAACAAACAAACAAAAAAACCAAAAAAACACCAGGGTCCTCTGAAGATATTTAATATTTTTACTATTTTCAGAAATGCTCAAGCTCTCATAACTAAGGAGCATTCCTAAGACAGGAACCCAAAATACTCGTGTTCTTCAGAAAAAACCTCCAAACTTTATCCCCAATTGTATTATCAAGAAGTTTAGTGTAGAGTTCTTGAGCTCACAGAACAGGAGACATTTTGGGGATTCAGAAATATTGCTCCATTTCCAAGAAGAAAGCAAACAAGAACTTGCAATCTACACAAATTTCAGAGCAAATAAATAGTCCATCAGACAAAAGTTCTCTTTTATGAGAAAGATATCAATGTGATGGAGAGAGTTTTCTAGAAGAAAGGATAAGACTTTTGCTTCTAGAAGTACCCTGCTAATTCCAAGGAATCCAATTGAATGTGTAAGCAAGAAAAAAGCAGAAAAACAAGATGCTGAGCAATTATTTTCCATGGAAATCATCAAACAGATTTGTTGAAAAACAATTCAAGGTATTCTCTAGAAGAACTACAAAACCAAAAAATCCAGTTTAATTTCAAGTCTAGTGTTTTAACAAATAGCATTTCTCAATTTTTTTAGTCCTATTTGTAGAAGAAATTGTAAGAATATTTAACCAGCTATTAAGAAAATCTTAGAAAAGTACCTCCAAACACTTCAGGATTCTGATACCTAGTTTTCCTGAAAACAATATCACCCATGTCAGGCAGTACAATCCCACTCACCATAAAAACTTACAGGATGATCTGGAAAGTGGAAACTAAGTATGAGGACTTCTCATTCTGATAGATTCTCTCTACAAGTGGCAGAATACAGAAGCAAATTGTCACATTGTTCATTAAGCACCTTCAGAAAGCTGAAATTCCTTGGAAAAATCAATGACAACTGTGTGGAAATGACAAAGTTGCTGTTTCTTATTGAACTAATCATTGAAGGACTAATTGAACTCATCAGTGAAGAAAGGAAATTCAAGTAAGAATGAAAAATGCAGAAGGAAGTAAAACACACACTACTACCAGCTGATCTAAAAACCTCAATTCCAGAATTAGTAAATATTCTGGGAAAAAAAATCTAATAGTTTAATAAAATTTGGTGGAAAAAGTAACATGAAAAAGGACCAACCTATATGTGACCAGTGACTGGAAAACAGCATGAAGGTGATTTAGGAGAAGTTTAGGCTGGATACCAGGAGAAGATTTTAACTAAATTCCAGAATTAGTCAATATTCTGGAAAAAAACCTTCAAATTATTTAATAAAATGTGATGAAAAAGGCAACATGAAAAAGGACCAACCTATATGTGACCAACATGAAGGTGATTTAGGAGAAGTTTAGGCTGGATATCAGGAGATTTTCAGCCAAAAGGTTTTGGAACCTTTTACCCAGGGACGTGTCTCATCACCAGGCACAAATAATGTGATTTTTGGGGTGCTCTGTGAAGGACCAGGAGTCAAACTTGATGATCCTGATGGGTCTCTTCCTATTCAGCATGTTCTGTTCTATATGCCAAATCACCAAACACCAGAGGAATACCATCATATGTATAATATTTATAAAATGATGAGGAGAAATATAGCACCTGAAGGAAAGAACCAAGCAGAGTCAGAGAACTGAGAAAAATCTCCTGAAATTACCTGTAATTTGGAAAAATTTCAGTCTGAAAATCAGTCTGAAGATGGCAACTAAGAAAATACAATATGTACTCACAGCTTATCTAACCTGCCCAGTGAACACGGTGTAATTTTTAAAAATTTTCTTTCCCCTGTTAAATCTCCCAAACATAACTCATGTGATAATAATCTACATTTGAATGATAAATTAAGAGGAGAGTGTAATGATCCAATCTTATCTTGGCACCAAAAGGATCCTGTGAGAGGAGAAATGCAAGAGGGGATGGCCACTGGATCCGAGTGCAAACAGCCCCTGCCACACTGCAGGAAGTGTCTGTCACATCTCATCTATTTTCATGTCCATTACGAAACCCTCCTGGGGTTAAATCATGCACAGATACAAGACAGTTTCACCTCCGCTGGGAGGGTTTTAAAAATGAAATTAGACATGTTTTTGAGGCAAAATATTTTGCAGTTAGCTCCCCAGGTCTGCACATATTCCTGCAGAATGTGTGGCCAAAGGAGCCTCCTCTAAACCATTTCCCATCACCTCCTCTGAGCTGTCAGCTTCAATTGGGCTTTTCTTGCAGCACTACTTGTCCTGCACTGAGAGGAGAACAAACAAACAACTTATCCTTCTGTGTTTATAACTGCAATCTAAAAACCTGTGTTTGGGATTTAATCTACTTGCTTTAAAATCAGAGCTGTTTCAATATACATTATTCATTACTGCACATTTTGAGCTGTTGTACCTTATCTATTCCCAGCATTTGTTTAATATGTAAAATTATTTGGGCTATAACTTGTTTTTAAGCATTTATTTTATTTTTAAATAACCTTCCAGCTGGCATTGAAACAAATTTAATTCTTCAGAATAGAATTGCCCAACAACCTCTGAGAGCATTTTTAGGAAGAAAACTGTATTCCGAATCAAATTAACCAAAAACCTGGAAAAGCATTTTGCTAGTTTAACTTAAAAAGCAGAAAAGAAACCAAATAAAAAGTCCATGAGACCATACAACCACTTTGCAAAAGTCTAGCTTAAAAAAGTAATTTTAAAAACTTTTTTTAAAAATCTAAATGCTTTTTTTAATGCAGTAAAGTTCAAAAAGCAATTGAACTCTCAGGACAAATTGTCCACAAATACTGACAGAGGAAATGGAAGAAATTGTGAGGATTTCCACATTAATGGTCACTACTGTGGGTGCTTCTTTCAGAAACTTTCTGTCCTATGGAATGCCAGTAAATGAGTGGACAGAAAATGACATAAGCATGGATAAAAGAATGGACATGTTTCAGAAAAGCAAAGCCATTAGCCTTTCACCCTAGCACTCACAAAAACCTTTAATATGAAGTGGATTTTTGAGTGGTCTCAGTTGCTAAAGTCAGACTTGGAAAATGTTTTGGTAAAGCTTTTTTTACTACTCTTTTTGATGGAACACAGAAATACAATTTCAACATTTTCCTTTCTATGCTGCCTCATGTTTCTCCTCTACTGAAAATTCTGGAGCACTGAATTGGGGTTTACCAGAGATCAGCACTGCTAACAAGCTGCCAAAACGTTTTAAATTTTTTTAAATGAAAAGTTTTTAAAATTACTTGTTTAAGCCAGACTTTTGCAAAGTGTTTCTATGGTCTCATGGACTTTTAATCTGGTTTCTTTTCTGCTTTTTATGTCAAACTAGCAAGATGCTTTTCCAGGCTTTTGGTTAATTTGATTTGGAATACATATATAGCTCAGCAGTATAAATTTCTACAGCACTAAATGATGTTTTTAAACTGGTAACAGAGTTACTTATTTTAAAAACCCAAACAAGCAGCAGTTCCAAGAACCTACATATTTATTTTGACAGTTGCTACTGTTCCTAACACTTCTCTAGCTCAACATGTTTCTGTTGAATCTATAATCACTTTAGGATGCTTTTAACATGGCTCTGGCTATCTGTCGCAGGCATCTTTTTGTGAAAATCTCTTCTTAGGATTTTTTGGCCTTCTGAGAAGCTGAGAGGTCTCAGAAACAAAATGTAAACAATGGTTATCTGCTGCTGTGAAATGCATCAGGTAGATTTTTTGATTGGACCATCTTGAATGTTTACAATTAATGGCCAACCACAGACCAGAGAGCTCAGACTCTCTGTCTGAGCCACAGACATTTGTTATTCATTCTTTTCTATTCTTAGCTAACCTTAAGAGGAAACCTTTCCTTCTATTCTTTTAAGTATAGTTTTAATGTAATATATATCATAAAATAATAAATCAAGCCTTCTGAAACATGGAGTCAACATTCTCATCTCTCCCCTCCTCCAAGAACCCCTGTGAACGCCGTCACAGTTATCTTTACCCCATTCAGTTAGGATGAATGAAAGAAAAGTATTTGATGTTTCAGTGCAGTGAGGGATAATCTGATTTTAAAAACACTCAAATCTGGCAGTATAAAGAGGTAACACAGCTAAAACTACTACAGTTTTGCTCAGTTATAGTATTAAGCTCTACTATCACTTGTAGCAGTGCCAATATATTTTGAGAGCATCATTAATTCCAAGTTCTACCTACAAGGTGGGCAGCAGTGCAATTTTACAGCTCTGCACAGGAGAAAAGGAGCTGGTTCTTCACACTGATGGATGCTTACAGGCACAGTGGGAGTCAGCCTGCTGTCAGGGCACTCTGAGCTGCTCAAACAGCTGTTTGCCTGCCTGGCCTAAGAGAAAAGCTGTGAACCAGAACGAAATGTGCACCTGAATGTTTCCATTTCTGCAGCCATGCACATACATGTTTCAGTTTCTCCTCCACTGAACCCAAATGGCAGCTGCATTTGATTAAAACCTGTCCTAAAGGCTGGCTCCCTCTAGTGCAAATTGCCAGGAATCTGATTCTGTGATACAAAGGCTTCAATCAGTTTTCTCAAATTGCACATTCCCAGACAGCAGAGCTCTTGTTTGAGGTTTCAGTCATTAACAAATCTTGCACTGAATAAAACACCTGTGGTCAGCTTCAGTGTTTAATGGAATAAACACAGATTATGTTCAATTACACCATTTCTACTTCTCAGTAGGGATTTGACATCTAGAGTTCACTTCCAGCTAGAAAGCACATGCTATTTTAACAGAAATATACATACACAAAATGCAACAGCTACTGACCGTTAACAGCTCACAGATATGGAGATTTTTGTGTTCCTTTAATGACAGAATTTGTACTCCCAGGAGGTTTTTAGATCCTGTTCCAGCACTGAACTTGGCATACTGGAGAATCTGTGCCAGTACAGCTGGCAAGAACTAAAGTTTGAGTGTTCTGGGAGAGATTTGAGCATTGCAAATGGATTTTACATGCAGAAAACTTCAACAGGAACCACTCCTGTCTTTGCAGAGAGAGAAATGCTTCATTCAGAGAGTTGTTCTAGAAGAGCACAGCAGGGATGAACAGAAAACTCCTTTTCTCAAGGTATTGTCAAGGTCAAATATATCTTTCTTCCAATCCCAAAAGGCCTTACCCTATATTCCCTTCTCCTACTTACATTAGCAGTAATTTGACTGAGATTTTTGTTTTACATGCTTACCCTCCACATTGCCTCTATCCCCCAAGAGAGAAAGCTTCAAGAATGAGAGTTTTTAGGCAGTCTGTGCTTTTTGCTGTCTCTATAGAAATTATACTCTGTAACACAAAATAACGTGAAATATTTCTTCTCTCAGAAGAGAAGTTGTTTAATGTCATTAACACAAATTCTCCATAGAATAATAAGAAATACTTATTACTAATTAAATCAAAGTGTAATTTAGGAAAAAAACATGCTCAGAAGCACCAATCCCAGCTGGGGAACTGTAATACACCATCCCCCAAGCTCTTTGCAGTAGGGGTAATGTTTGAAACATCCATCTCCAAGTAGAACTGTTAGACACAGGGCATTTATTTTAGATTTCCAGTAACAGTTCTGTCAGACTCTGCAAGATCTCCCTCTCCAGATTATCTTCAAACAGATCTGAGTGAAAGGGCAAACAGAAATTTGAAAGAGATGATTGATTCCTTTGTGGGGGACACAGTTACCCACTGAGACAGGAACATATATGAATTCTGATTTGCAATCATTTCCACTATTTATGAGGTCACAGGACATGCTCCTGCTGAGCTCAATTTAGCAAGAGCTTTAGCAAGATCAATGCAGAGGGTATTGCAATCACATTGACTTGGTGATGTCCAAACTACAACAAATTCTGAACTCAAAACTATAAATAGACTGAAAGCTAAAAATATTTCAGTACACAGCCAGATTAAAAAGCTAAGATGCAAACAGAAATTAAATAATGGCCTTGAAGCTGTCATTAGTGATGAGTTTAAAAATAAGGGATGCAGTTCATACACTTAGGCAACAAACAAGAACTTCAGGTGGTCATGAAATGCCTCATATTAAAACAAAAATCCAAAAATTCCACCAAACTACAATAGAAAACTACTCCTTTCTGTCACAGAAAGACATTTCAGCCATAACCACCCATTTCTCCCAAGTGCTCTGAGGACTATCCCACTGAATAGCTTGCAGGGGATTTGAATTCCAGTCTCCTTTCTTCCTGCAAGGATTGTGTAATGATCACTGCAATCAGGAGAAAGTTGATGGCTATAAATATAGAATATTCTGTAAGATTGTTTCTCTTTAAATTATGCATATCTAAACAAGCAGAAGCAAATGTACACAAATATTTCATCCTCTTCCTTTCAATTAATCTCTTTCTATTATCCTTGAACTGATGTTTTATGTAAATTAATAAATTATATGTTCTTCTTTCACCCGTACAGAGATTTAAAAACTGCTATTCCCCAACTTTAACAATATATATAAAATATAACAGTATTTGGATTGAAAGATCTTCAATATGTTGTACATTCCTCTATTTTCTTGTCTGGGAAGCTTCCTTAGCTCTTCACATCCCAGACTTTGGCAGGAACCTGTCCATAGAAACAGCAACAGCAGTGGAAATGGAATCAAAATATTTCACCTACTTATGTTGGGTTATTCTTTCTTTAAGTGTAGTCTTTGGTTTCACTACACTTAAGTATATTTTATTGCTGCTTGCAATGTGCATTTCAACAGAACTGTGAAGGGTGCTGCAGACCAAGTTGAGAACAATATGCTTTTTTCTTCCTGGAAAAGCATCCTATAGGATAAAACCCATTCCAGTAATTTAGTTTAGCCCTATGTATAAAATAACAGAAGTCAAGGTGCCTGAGCTGTTATTATTTTTTTCTGATGTTTTTGACACCAATGTGCTGAGCTTTACGGCATTCACCACTTCAGCAGTGGTGAGTTCCCACTAGGTAGAGTCACAATACTCCTCAATATTTTCATTTTGATGTAATTTGCGGCCCCAGCTTTTTAAATATCCGCTCTGTAATAATGTTTAATTTCAGGGGTCACTCCGCCAAGGAGTATATTAAAGCCCATAAAACTCATTTCCAAAGCTCAAATATCAAACTGTGATCAGGTTAGGAGGGCAGCATCTGTGAATATTTCATCTTTTATCATGCTGATAATAAGGAGATGACAGAGGCACATTATTACAATGAGAGAATTGCTCATTTCAGCCCGGGCTGCTGGAAGATGGGGTCTGCAGTGTGCATTACTCAATAAAATCAATTCTTATATGAAAAGCAAGTTTACTGAGCCACCACTGTGTCTTATTTGATTGTAATGAATAATATATGGACCCAAGAGCTTGCTCATCTGGTAGGGAGAGGGAAAGGAAAAAGCTTGAGTTTGAAGGGGCATTTCAGTGTAGACAATAATTTATCAAAATTGTATTTTATTGTTCACAGCAATGTTATGGGACTGAAATCTGTTAGACTTATAATTCTGAAAATAAATCTTAAAGTTCCACTAACACTGAGAAGGGTATTAGCCAACATTGAACAGTGTAAAACAATTTTCATCTTGCATTTTGTGATTTATGTTCAGTAGATAATGACCAACTAGCATGACAGTTTAAGGTCTACACAATTTCTACAGCAATTTCTTGTACTTTCACCCTTTTTTGGCCACATTTCACACTACTATCTACCTAAAGAAGAAAAATTTGAAAAAAAACCAGTCTATCTTATCCTTAGTAAGATGGTAAACACACTTCTATGAAAAAGTAGTATCATACCTGCTTTGAGAGCGACATAGGAAAAAAGGCTGACATTTACTTGCCTCTTGGATCATATTCTATTACTATTTTTCCTTAAACATATTTATACTGTTTGAAAATATCTTACTGAACACAGAAATATGGCTAATTTCACAGACCAACACATACGTTTTGTCCAAATTTTGAACTGCAGCTTTAAATCAATGCCTTATAGGAAAATGAGTCTCAGTATAACCACTTATTTATTATTAGCAACAGTATTTAACAGGGCCATTTCTTTTCAGAATTCTGAGAACAAATGGCCATCATCAAAAAAATATGACTTTACATTGTCATTATCACCATGCTGTGATAATGACCTATCATTTTGGCACTTGTAATCCAAGTTGTGCTTCCTCCAATCCCTTGCTGTAAAACACATTTAACTCATTTACATCTAAATATTTATTTTGCCTGCCTTCATTTCTTTCCCTTTTGCTTACACACCACCAAGTTCAGTAGAGTTTAATGGGGGAAGTTTATTCAATTTTTAAAATTATTATTATTTGTTATTCTAAGCTTTTAAAACTGTCTCCCCATATTTTATTTTAGGGTGCAGTTGAGGCAAACTGAAACAACATTCTCAAGTTTTTAATTTCAATATTGAAACAAACATTGTTCAGAGAGATATGTGTGTGAAGTAATTGTCTTGAAAATAAACACCAAGGTACAACTTTAAAAATAAATTAATTCATTAACAAACCACAAACTTCCTGCACCAGCCCCTAATGAGCAGGTTTAAGAGCTGAGAGTCTGGAATTTGTTGTTTGTTGTAAAAGATCACAATATCTAAGAGGGTCTCTCCCTCTACCTTAAAACTCTTTAAAAATACATCATTTCATGTTAGAATTTTGCATGCATAACCTTAAATCAATTTACTAAGAAGGTCATTTCATAGCAATTCAATCTCAACAATAAAGAGGTGTCCAACAGCAGGGAGAGTCATTTTTATCCAAATATTTGTTGCAGCAGCAATGTTTTCTTCCTACCCTCAAAACTTCCTTCAAAGTACAGGTCCTCTAAGAAAGATGAGAAAATTATTCACAGAATCATGTTGGAAGGGACCACAGAGGGTCCATCTGGTCCAACCTCCCTGCTCAAGCAGGCTCATCCAAGAAAACAATTCCTAAACCTTGAGAGATGAGCATCTGTGGGATTTTCTGGGGGTGGAAATATGAATCAGACTCCATGTTCTTAGAAGGCTATTATATTATATTATATTATATTATATTATATTATATTATATTATATTATGCAATACTAAAGAATAGAGAAAGGATACTTACAGGAGGCTAAAAGATAATAATTAAAAACTCATGACTCTCTCCAGAGCCTTGACACAGCTGGACTGTGATTGGCCATTAAATCAAAATCATTCACATGAAATCAATCAAACCATGACCAGTTGGTAAACAATGTCCAACCCACATTCCAAAGCAGCAAAACACAGGAGAAGCAAATGAGATAATTATTGTTTTCATTTTTCTCTGAGGCTTCTCAGCTTCCCAAGAGAAGAAATCCTGGTGAAAGGATTTTTCCAGAAAATATGACAATGACAAGCATCCAAGGTGTGCTAGTGACACTCACCTAGTTATTATTCCATTAGTAACACCATTATAACCACCGAATATCAAAAATTTACTCTAAAAAGCAAATATCCCTTGCAAGTGGGCTGTTACAGCTGAATAAGTGCATTTCTTCACTTAAATTAATAAAGCACATCTTCTAGAATGACTTTATTTTGATGATGAATGAAAAGAGTGAACCATTAACAAGCCCTTTAAAAGCTACTGACTACACTAATATCTTCTGTAAATGGAAATAGAACTTTTAAATTAAGTGTTTAAGGTTATATACTCTCTAGTAAGTGCTGCTTTGAGCAGTTATAGTGACTCTTTCCGTGCTGTAATAAAAAGTAAAAATAAGAATATAATTCCAAATGGCTAATTAGGCTATTTTGTAGGTCAAGTTTCTGAAATGGAATCAATGTGAAGCTACCTTTTTATTATTTTTTATATTTTTTCATTTTGATCAGAAATGGGGGTCACTATTTTAGTGGGGGTTACACTGCTTTAGGGAGAATTCAGGAGAAAATGGTAAGAAATTTCCTCTAGGATGAGCCTGCTTGAACAGAGAGGATTAATTATCACCTATACAGGCACTGGATAGTATAGTGCAGAGAAAAGAGACATAAATCAGAGTTATAGAGAGAGAGTTTTTACCTCTGAAACCAAAATCTTCTAGGCAAGAAGAATTCATTCTGCATACATAGGAGATATGTTGTTTTTGGTAGGGTGGGGAGAGGTAAAGGATGAAAAAAGAAACCTCAACTCAAACCAAACAAACCAAAGAAAAAAACCCAAACCAAACCCAGAACACCACAATGCTCACCTTGGCTGCATTATTTGCATTTTCCCTAATACATGCAAGCTGCTGTAGAATAGCCAGGTGTTATTATTTATTACAATTTTCTGTTGCACTGTGATAAGTGGCACCTCCAAAGCTGCTCAGAGGATGCTCATTACAGCCCTTTAAGTAAGAGGTGATTTACCTTAAATAGGTTGTTTCACTACTGGTCTTGTTAGTACTGCAATAACTAAATTTTAACTGAGTGATGGCTGCTCCATGCATGTATCACGCTGCATCCTATTTATTTTATCTTGCAAAATAACACTCTACTAATTCTACATGCTGGACAGCTAGAATCTCTCTATTCTGTTTAGAGATTTGACTCCTTTTTTAGTGTCAAGTTTAACAAAGGTTCTTGTTTAAAAGGCAACCATCACTCTCTAGTGACAATATTAGAGAAGACAACCTGCAGGCTGTACCAGACATTTTCCTGTGTATCAAAAGAAGGCTTCTCCCACCTACATATTTCATAATTTGTTAATTTATTTATGCACAAATGCAAAATTCTGTCCGGACAGCACAAAAACCTGACAGGAGCAGGCTTGACTCTTCTTTGGGACTTTCTTAACTCCTCTCTGGGATTTTGGCCTTCTCTTCCCTGCTGGCACAGAATTACAGATATTAACAGCAGGTATAAGGACATTCTGCTTCAGTTTATATCAATATGACAGATATTTAAGCCTATAAATAGTCTGGATACAACCAATGCAGGTTTCTGGTTTAAAGCACAAGTTTAAATTGGAGATGATAATCTATTGAGCAAGTGAAAGCAGGACTTCATATTTGCAATGAAAAATGAATGGAAGGTAAGAATTTAAAAAGTAAAAAAGAAAATTAATTCTCCTTTTAAACAAAGAAAGTGCTGCATAATTTTCTTCAACCTATTCCTAAAATTATTTTTAAAAAAAACTTAAAGCATAAATATTTCATCAATGGTCACAGATTTAAATTCTCAATGCTGCTTTTCCACCCCAGGTAGCAGAATTTTCCTCAAATTCAAGAATTTCTTACTGTTGTTCCTTTCTGAGTATCAGAATCATTATTTTGCAGTATTCAGAACCATTTGCACTATACATGACCTAGATAGTTTTAAGAATGAAAACGTTTCATTAATGCACTTCTCACACCATTGATAGCAAATCTCACACAGCTGAATTTTGCTTGATTGTACAACCACAAGAACACATTTCCAGGAGGGTTACAATTTCATCATGCATTACTAAAAACCCAACCATATTTCCCAGTTTGTTTTGTTTAAAAGTGAAAAGCCCAAAAGTTAAACCCCAGGAAAATTGCATTAGAAAAAAATTTTTCTAAATTAGGAAGATTTAGAATTCAGTGCCAAAGCAGCACAGACTACCTGAAGAAAAACATCTTACTACAAGTTAAAGTTCAGGCAAGAAAAACAGATTGGGAAATAGCGTTATGTATTGTTTTTTCTGATGTGAGAGAAAGTTATATTTATTAAGATTTTGGCATTCAAATGCAGGTTCCAATAAAGTTCAGCTCCAGGGCTACTGAAGCTGTTTCACAGTACCAGAAGTTCCTATGACTGAATGATAGATAAAAATAACTCTTATAATCACACAGGTCATCAAATGAAGCCAGCATACACAAGTTTTCTGATCCTGTAGAACAAAAATTCTAGATAAACTAAGAGTAGCAAGCTATAGAAAAGGTGAAGTAAAGCGCAACATTTTAAAAATAAATTCAAGGAACTTGTTGGCAAAATAGCTTTGTATAAACCACCTGCTCTCATGAGAGCACAAAATCATCAATATAAATGAAGATGCTAAAATTGGTCATGTATGTGAGCTATAACAATGAAAGTGGTGATAAGTAAGCAATTTTAAATAGAAAAATTTGATTTAATTTACTTGTTAGTAACAGAAAAACAACATTCACCTGCCTTTGACATCACCCTTTAAATGACTGTCAGAATCGAATCACAGACCCACTCACAGAAGGATTTCACACCAACTCTGTCCAGCATTTAAAATAAGTATTTTGAATGGAGAGCAGTAATGAATTAAACTTTAGCTTTCGAACTTAAATGGGAAATCCAACAGCCAAAACACAGTCTGATGAGAACACATCAGAATCAAACTTCAACTACTTTTTAAAACAAAGTCTTTTAGATGCTAATGGCCATTGTTTTCTCAATTAGTAAGCAAAAAATTGTGCCACAAAAGGTTAGATGATTGCAAAGATTTAATTGAATGTCTAAAAGAAAGGAAAATGTTTCTCAAAAAAGCTAAGATGGACCTCTAACACCATTCCTACAGTAAAACGTCCTGTAACAATAGAGAAGTGATTTGCTGAAATTAAAATGCTATTATGGTGGAATTAGGGCTTCAATATTTTTAGCAGCTTAAATATGCCTTGCATTTTGAAAGGACATCTGATAACAGATAATTACATTTCATCTCATAGAAACTGAGTTGTTTTCCTAAGGAAAAATACCTTTCTTTTTTCCCATGAAGGTTAAAACATAACCTTCATTAGTAGCAGTAGGATTTAGGTGCCTACTTCAGCTTAGAGGATTTATATTAGCATATAAATACCCATTGGTGGCTGCTTGATTTTACCTATTTTATGTTTCAGAATGCACTTAGCAAGAAACATAGGGGGCAGTGAGATATGTGCTCTGAGGAGGAATTCTGTTACACGGTGGTTCTATAGAAATGGCATCTTGTTATTAAAAAAACATCACCTGTTGTTATGTTACTGAGTTTTATGTTTACTATATCATTTAAATACTCTAATTAATGAGTTCTGCAGAGCAACATGACACTGTTTGATGAAGGTGCATTGGTTTTTGCAGCACTTCTTTCCTGAGAAGATGAGAATATGTCAAGGCAGTGCATTTCTATATGATAAATACAATTGTTTATTTATTTTATATTTACCTGAAATGTGTCCAAAATTATTTCTGCCTTTTTATTGATGGGGAAAAAGTGAAAAAGCAAGGTGTGGTTATTACCCTGCCAACAGTACTTTCATGCAACACATTTCCTCATGGGAGGCAGGCAGGGAAGGAAAGCCACGAGCATCCCCTGTCCTCTGTCTCAGACTGACCTTCAAGATTTACCACTTTAAAATGTTAATCATCACGAGTGACATTTCCTGTGTCACTGAGCTGGAGAGGGAGAAACGTTCTGTTTAACAACTTTCCTCCCAGCCTGGGAGGGGTGGCTGGAGGCAGAGCAGAGGTGAGCAGGTGGCAAACACACTTGGTGCATTCTTATCAGGGAGGTGAGGAGGGCCAGCAGCAAAACAAGCCTGCCTTGATGCAGGATGGCAATTGATAAAGGGATGTGGACTCCATAGTTTCACAGAATTCACAGAATTCACAGAATCACTGGGTTGGAAGAGACCTTCAAGCTCGTCGATACCAACCCAGCCCCAACTGTCGCCCTGATTTTTTAAGATTTTCTAAGCCTTTTGATGTTTACATTCTTGTAGCGAACCTTCTCCCATACTTTCTGTAAATAACTCATTGTTTTGCATTCTTATATGGAGGAGGAGAAAGTTGATGGACTGTTGGTTTGTCCAGTGTCATTGGCGAGGTGGCACTTTCACCCTCCAATCCACTGTCACTTTTGGAAATCTATAAATGTTGGAGTCAGAAAATAAACTTCCCTTTTTCTTAACCTTGAGAACAGCAGTGTGAGCTTGTGTTTTTTCATGTCCTATAGCTAAATCTGTTCACCTTTTGAACACTTCACAGAATCACAGAATTCCCAGAATCACTGGGCTGGAAGAGACCTTCAAGCTCATCGAGTCCAACCCAGCCCCAACCCCTCAACTCAACCCTGGCACCCAGTGCCACATCCAGGCTTTGTTGAACACCTCCAGGGATGGTGACTCCAGCACCTCCCCGGGCAGAACATTCCAGAACTTCATCACCCTTTCTGTAAAAAACCTTTTCCTAATATCCAACCTAAATTTCCCTTCACACAACTTGAGGCTGTGTCCTCTCATTCTCTCAGTTGCTGCCTGGAGAAAGAGCCCAACCCCACTCAGGGGTTGCACCTTTCAGGAGCTGTGGAAAGTGATGAGGGCACCCCTGAGTCTCCTTTTCTCCAGGCTGAGAGAGTTAATTCTGTGTCTCTGTGGTTCACACTCTCCTGGAGAAGCTACTGGAGCACCTGAAACTCTATTAGGGTCTGACATTCAAGTAACTGAACCCAACCATTCATGTCTATGCCTTTTGTTTTGAGAAAAGGAACTATACAAACACATCTTGCATGCTATCGATGCATCCTGATACCTAACACATCAATCTCCCAGGTTCCAAAAGGTTTTTTAAAATCAGAAAGCAGCAAATATGCTTTCTAATTTTAGAAACCAGCAAATATACTGTAGACACTGCTCTCATGGATGCCACTTTTGAATATTCTCCCTAATACTAAGCCCTTTTAATCAAAGCTGAGAACCTTCATTGCTCACCACATTCCTTCTTCATTTTGGCTTTCATTCATTGAACAACAAAACAATTAGGTCCACAAGGGGCAAAGTAAAACATAATTTCTCTCACCATAAGTACCAATATTTGAAATGCTTGTTGAAGAAGTAAATAAAAGATTTTTAGATTGGGTCGATTAAAATAGTTATTAAAAGTGTTAATGTTTAATTATAAACAAAACATTGGAAGAAATGAGATACCAGTCCCATCACTTTTGAAATTACCATCTCACTCTCAGTTAATCAAGTCAAAGAAAGGTCAAAGACCTCTATCTTCTAACAAACACAGTTCTTGATTCATTACATTAGTCAAAAATTTTAGATTGCAAAAAATCTGACATAATCCTACTATCCCATCTGGATCATTATAATTTTTAAATATGTTATTTCATTTCCATGACCTTTGCACTACAGTTTATACTGAATGAAGCAGGGTCAACACTTTGCAAATGAAACAGGAGCCCTAACCAGGCACTCTCTTCTTGATTAAAAGAGGTGCTGAAAAAGAATTATTTTTAAAATTAGTAAAGTCTACTTCTGTGGCTTTTAAGTCACTAAACCAGAAGAAAAATATCTTTACAGTAAATGGAGAAAGATGGAAGGACCCTACAATATATTACTTATTTATTTTCAATTGGAGCAGCTTTGTTGCAGGCCCTCTCCCTCTCATCTCGCAGAAAAACCTAACATGTGTGACCTGAAAAAATAGGGGATTTTAATAGATATTCCCAGTTCATCTGACTAGGTAAATAAATGGTTTTTCTTTTACTCTCATGCTGATCACTAAAAAACCTTAGTCTGAAAGAGAGCTTTGTTCATTTCCCTTCCTGAAACAGGTGAGAAACTGCAGACTTCACAACAGATTCTGTTATGCAGCCATGTACTTTTTGCAAACATAAGCATTTGAAGAAAATACACCTCAGATCAGAAAAATTTGTATTGAGATCCGAAGAATTACCAAAAAATCCTCTCAAAATATTTTTTTTAAAGATTAGACTATTTGTAGGCTGCAGCCTCAGTCTCTACAACCCTTTGATCCATTCTCCAGCTATAAGCAAAAGCACTTAGTGCTAGGATACTTCTGAATTCCTGAATTACCTTAAGCAAACCTTAATGACACACTCTGAACTATCTGCTTTACTTCCAGATATACTTCTTGAGACTGAACCAAACTTTAACCAAAAGGGAAAACCCTTCTCTTCAATGAAGATCTAACATAATGCCTGTAAAAATTAAAGATTTTTTGAAAGAGGTGTGCCACTAAGTTATCTTTAGAAACTGAGAGTATCTTCATAATATTGTTTGGTACCTCAAGGTAGCAAGGAATGAAATTCCACTTAAATAGTTTAATGGTTTTCAAGTTGATACTTAGCATCTTGAAGAAATAAGATTACAAACAGCTTAATCACATCCATGTTTCAGAAGGGCAAACTATGGTGAAATTTGCCCACTTGTTTTGCTGCCTCTCAGTTTAATCTGACATTTCATGTGTTCACTATTCCTGTGATCTTCCTTACCACAGGCTCATTTCCACTCTCCACATGAAATAACTCACTCAACTTAATTTGAGAAAACAGACCAAAGGCATAGACCAATATAAAGAATAACATTAAAATGTGCTTTAAAGGGACAAAATCAGAGGGGAAAAAGGCCTTGCAAAGAAAGAACCAAACTGTTGCTCAGCACATCCCATGCTGCTCAAAACATGTAAATGCTACAGCTATATATCTATATAGTCATTCACATTTAAAATAATAATAATAATAATAATTAAGGTTTGAAATCAAGTCTAGGTAATTTAACACTATTCTGTGGAAAAAGTACCTGATCTGCTTCTTCCTATTGGGAAGTAATTCAATATTGTATTGCAAAAACAACCCAGAAACCTATTTCACATTCTGTTGACTGACTGGATGGGAAATGTACTGCCAAGACAGACAAGTCTCCTGAGTGCAAAAACATCTGTAATCATAATTAAACAATAAAGTGCTGGCAGCATCTGTTTCCTCATATCCCTGCAGGGCTTATGTGTAGCATTTGAGGTGATCTCACCATGCTGGCCAAAAGGGTTAATTACTGTACATTGAGAAGGAGAAAAAGTAACACTCTGAGGGGAGAGTATCACTGAGGAAATGTGCATTACTGGATCAATGGCCATTAACTGGAGACCAGATTCACAGCAGGCTGTTAATGATCAGACAGAGATTACAGTTAGATACATCTTCCTGGTAAGGTCATTGCTCAGAAGTAATAATAATGATGAGGCAGCACACACTGGAATGGATGTGTAAACAAAACACAAAGAGAAGGAAAGAAAATTATGAAGATGGGGAAAAAATACTCAGCTGATACTTATTCATTCCACTAAGTATTTTAAGTATTGTGAATCGAGGATAGCAGTGTGGGGAGCTTCTTTATAACCACACTTTTAGCATATGAAGGATTTTCCCCCCCTTCTCTTTAAAAACTGTCTCTCCAGAGGTCTGTGCTGCAAAGCAGCCCCTAAAACTTCAGGGCTTTTAAAGGGTTCACAGGGCCAGACACATGCACTCCATTATAACTGCTGAACTTCTAAAAACGTGTCATCTCGAATTGCGAAGATGAAGCATAACACAGCGAGATATGTTTAGCTTCCTGATGCCTTGAGAATATTTTGTTCACTGTATAGTTATCACACACGCTCGTTTCTGCGAGGCATGCTGCCTCTTGTACGTGTCAGCCGGAACGACAGCAGCCCTGCTCCAAGACAGATGATGAACCTCCTGCTGCTCTGGCAAACAGACACTCAACAAGACTTGACTTTCACTGCTAACAGGCATGGACAGTGAACTTTGCAAATGAAGCCTCAGACTGAGAGAATGTGTCCAAAAAGCCCAAAGCTTCGGTCTCCGAGCTGTACGCTCTGCCCCCCTCAGCTTGGTCAAAGCAGATTTCTCGGTTTGCCTTGTTCTTTCTGGGTCTTTTAATGAAATTGAGAGTCAAAGGACTTTTTAAAAATGGGAAAAGGGACACAATTGATCTATTGACAGCCCAAAATAAAACAATCTAGGGAATCAACATAGCTTAATAGAAGCGCAATCCGATTTTCCCCTTAAAATAAAACAAATTTGCTTTAGTTTTGAAATATTATACTGTTATTTTGCATAAGAGCTTTTTCTGATGGACTCTGCAGTAACTGAAATAACTTTGTATGCTGAACTTCATTTCACTACAGTAACATAGAATTTTCTAGTTAATTTACCTAAATAATTACTCAGAAGGCAAGCAGGGAGACAACCCAGGACTATTTCCCAGAAGAGGATGGCAGTGATTGTGCACTGATATCTGCATTGCTTAAAATAATTGTAACCTGATGACTGACAAGACCTTCTTAAAACAAAACTGAAGAATACCCAAAAAGCTAAAGCATGGAAGTTCCTTTCAAATGCCAGCAGCCAGTTCTGTCCTTTGGGTGTGCACTTGCTTGATGTTTCTTGTAATCAAAAAAAGCATTAATCTTTGGTGCTTTCCAACACTCCTGTTACGTAAGGATGAACTTTGTCACCACATTTCTAATGGCATATGGTAAAAGATTTATTCCAAAAAAGCAAGCAGGAGAAAGCAGCACAGCATTCTTGATCCTTCAAGGAAGATCTCTATTTTAGCAACTTTGGGGAAATCTGAGTATGTTCTTTGGTCAAAAGTATTCAATAATCAACGTATAAAAGTATGCTAAGATTTTTTTAGTCAGCAATTATCTGAAATTACTACCATTAAAAGGAAAAAATAATACCTCAATAAGTGTTTGTGTCTCATAGATACCTTCAGAGCACAAAATATAGAGAAGCAGAATTAGAGTCTGGTATTTACCACAATGTAAAGCAAGAGCAAGTGTCTCGGATTGCCAAGCAAATTGTGTCCATTTGCCATCTGTATGGCAGCTGGCTTCTGTTCAGTGGGCAGTTTTCCTTATCTCTTCCACATCCACTCCTCCCTCGGGAGGGGACACCTGCTGATAACAGCTATTGAATGTCCCTGCATGGCTGATAAGAACTACAGCATCCCATTGGGAGATGGGAGCCCAGAGGGAGGAGCCAAGCATTCCTACCTGGATAGAATCTGGAGATTCTGGAACACCAGCACGGCTTCTGCACTGGATTGCCCAGAGGAACAGCAGCTGCCTCTGCCCCTGGATCTTCAGAGGCAGAGACTGCACCTTTCTCCAGGATCCCTGCTCCAGCAGAACCAGCCCTGACACTGCAGGAGGGCTGAGCCACAATTCCAATGGGACTGCTGCCAACAGCCTGACCCACAGGGTGTCAGGTTGGGTTCTGACTCTGGCAGTGTTGTTCCAGTGTAATGCATTGTTTATTTTATCCTTTTTTTTTTCCTTTCCCTATTAAAGAACTATTATTCCTGCTCCCATATTTTTTGCCTGAGAGCCCCTTAATTTAAAATTTATAGCAATTTGCAGAGAGGGGGTTTGCATTTTCCATTTCAGGGGAGGCTCCTGCCTTCCTTAGCAGACTCCTGGCTTTCCAAACCAAGACAGCAAGTCAGAGGAATCCAGGGTAAATATTCAAGTGTAAACTGGTTTAGGTTGGAAGTGAGTAGAGACAGAGAAGAAGGGCAGAGGGAGAGCAATGATGGTATCTATTCCTTTCAACAGAGTTTTTTAGATTTATGAATGACAGGAGTCCTCCATCCATGCCTAATGATTCCTTTCATCTGGTTAATTAACTGCAAGCAAATTTGGCAGAAGAATGAAGATACAAAGCTCTTTCAAATTTCTTTTTTTTAAAAACTCTACCAAACAAAACCCAGCAAAAAAAAACCCCAAAACCATGCCAAAACAAACAAACCAACCAAAATCCCCCCCAAACAAAACAGAAATGAGGAAAAAACATCTCCTTACAGAATGCAGGACGTAGTTGGCTTGTTTTTGTTGGTTTTAGTACAATTTTACATTACAAATCCTAGTTTCATGCATGGTGTTAAAAAACACAGACTGTTATCTCTGTCAAAACCAACCTACATTTCTATTATAATACTGCAAATCTGAAAGGATAATACGAGAGATGTAAATTATAAAACATATCCAAATATTTTTTCTGCATTTGGAAATACAAAAAGTGCCACATTTGGAAATATAAAAAGTGCAACATTTGGAAATACAAGAAGTTCGTTGTTACATGAACATTCAAAATTTCAATACAGAGAGACGGTAATGCAATATTTCCTCTTTCCCAACAGACAGAAAGATAGATTAATTAGAGATATGTCAGTATGCTGGTCTACACTTTCACTCAGCTGCAGATAGGTGAAATCGTCTCACTGTGCATGGATCTCTCCACTACCACTGGAAGAAAAAAAAAACCCTGCAGTTAAGAAATGCCTGGCTAATAATATATTTAAAACCCCACCTGACATGATAAATGAAAGAGAATAAATGTATACAGCTAGTGAAACTTCCAGGGAACAGGGGGAGACTTCAACACTTTTGCTGACAGTGACTTTGCTGTCAGTGGCCTGTCTCTCTTGGAGGCAGCTGTCAATCAGAGCCCACCCTGCTCCCCCAGAGGAGTTCATTGTGCCTGCAGACAGCTGTGGAATAACTGCTCCTAGGCGTCAGAGCTGCAGATGGAGTGGATCTGTCAATCATTGTCACTAATTATTAACTTCTGTCACTCAGAGCAAGGCAACATATCTCTGCCTGATCCTCTGTGATTTGATCTGCTACGCCACCTCAGAGACAGGCAGTTCAACCTTTCATTATGTGTCACACTCTGAGCCCTGCTGGGTCAGCCCTCCTGGCTCCCTGCTCCAGCAGAGCTCTGCTCCATCCTCACAACGTGGCAGAGAGGAGCTGGGGCCAAGGACACACTCAGCCTCTAAATGCACTGGTCACTCGTGTTGTAAATGAATACTCCAATTCAAAAATTAAGGAAATTTGTTAAATAATCAAAGTATAAATTTGGGAAAAGTCATAAGCAATTCGACTCAGGTGATCAGAGTGGGGAAAATCCAGGATTTGGCCTCTACGGCACCAAAGTCCCCATGGGTCTCCAAATGTTATTTCTAAGGCATTTCTTTTATGTCCAAAAAGGACATAAACCTCTGAGCCCTGCTGGGTCAGCCCTCCTGGTTCCTTGCTCCAGCAGAGCTCTGCTGCAGCTTCAAAATGTGGTAGAGAGGAGCTGGGGCCAAGGACATGCTCAGCCTCCAAATGCACTGATGACTCCTGTTACAAGTGAATATTCCAATTTAATAATCAAGGAAATTTGTTAAATAATCAAAGTATAAATTTGGAAAAAGCCACAAGCAATTCGACTCTGAGCCAGGCGATCAAAGTCAGGGAAACCCAGGATTTGGCCTCTACGGCACCAAAGTCCTCGTGGGTCTCCAAATGTTATTTCTAAGGGGTTTCTTTTATCTTGTTTTTGTCAGGAAAATTAATCCACAAACACCAGAGGTTTATATCCAAAAAGGAGACAGAGGAGTCCTTTGACTTTATTTGAATAAAGGGAGAGACTTTTTGGTTTCTGTCCAATTGGCTATCCTTAAGTTTGAGGTGAAGTCCCCCAGTTCCTATGAGATGCCTTTTCACCTCATTGAGGAGAGAAACTTCTGGGCTTTTTTCATTTTTAAGGGGAGAAAGAATAGTTTTGTCACTCTATGAACAGGGGGCACCTTCCTATAGGGAAGCAGAGAAATACCTCAGTTTAAGAAAGGGGGGAAAAATCATATAAATGGAAGCCAAGCAAGTCAGGTTTTCACAGGATGAAAAGACTCAGAGAATTAATTTCATCATCATGCAAGGATCATCATGGAAAGAAAAGAAAATGACAAAAATTCTGCAGGAATGCTGGTGTGAAAAGAGACAGGACTACATGTGTATGAATTAGACACAGGGTGAAACACCACAAATGCCCCTGCATCAGCACTTTTGAATAGCAGAGGTGATGCATTTTCAGCACTGCACTGTCCACACTGTCTTGGTACTTTTGAACATTTCCAGACAACCCAATTTAGCTGAGTACAGGGCACATTAAAAAAGTTAATGGGTTCAAGAAGTCATTAATGGTTGAAATACAGAATTAGTGTGTCCCTTTTCCAATGTTATCTGTCTTGAAGGCATCTGAAATGTTAAACTTAAAGGTTTTAAAAATTCAAGTAGTTCGGAGTTGCTAAGATTTTGTCTTCATCTTAAATTCTATTAACTCTTTTACCCAATACCACTTAGCCTGACTATATCTTAATAATTAGCTACGCCAGTTTATTTACTTTGCTTCAATTAAAAAAATAAAAGTACCAAGAATGTTTAAATTTTAAAGACTTTTCCATACCAAAGGATATAGATCCTAAACAGCCCCAGGTTTTGTGCTTCTCTCTCTCCCCCCCCCAAAAAAAAAACACCAAAAAACCAAAAACCAAAAAAAAACCACCCCAAAAACAAAACCCAAAACCCCCCATAACAACAACAAAAAACAGCAAACAAACAACAAAAAATAGACTTATTTACATATTTACTTTTAAACACTCGTTGCTGTCTTGATGGATCTCTTGAAGATCCTTCTCCATTTTTCTCAGAATACTTCCAACTGAAAATCAAATCAAATTTCAAATTGGTAAACAAAATAATAACAAGGAAAATCTGAAAAGGGGAACCAATACTGGAAATGGCATAACAAATCATATATTGTATGATTATATTATTATGGAGGTTTGATATTCCAAATTTATTTCCTCACACAAGCCCATTGAATAGAACATTTCAGTGCTTCTAATGATAGGGACTTTTTATAATGTAGAGTTTTCTTTGGAAAATAGGAACAAAAAGAGACCATGAGATTATTTCTCTTTGGACCCAGACCATCTGTTGTCATTACAGGTCAAAGAACATTTAATTTCCTTTCATTACCTTTGACAACAAGAATCCCTAACAGAATTTTAGTTGAAGAAACTTTTATAAAATATTACAAATCAAATAAATTGCATCTGAAACTCTAAATGCAATGCAGTGGAAAACACAATAGTTCTTTATTTTATCAGCTGTCTGGTCATATATACATCATCTATAACAAAAACCAAAAATATTGAGAATGCTATTTATCCAGAGTTAGCAAAAGGAATTATTTGACAGCTGAAAATGAAAAATCACTAATAAGCATTACAGTGTATTGCAGAGTTTAAACAATGTGATTAAGGAAACTTTAGCAATAATAAGGAGTGTATGCAATTCTATTTTACCTTGTTTAAAAAATTCCTCTGGGATTTCTTACTGTGTTATTCAGTAACTAAACTGGAATGCTATGTTAAACAAGCCTCACATTCTACCTGTATTCAGTATATATTTAACACCAAGAAATAAAGTTCTTTCAACTTTTTGCCCTTCACTAAAATATCCATATTTTCCCTCAAATTTTTTGCCCAAGGCAGTAAATAGAGCAGAAGGAAAGTCTAAAAGCCCTAACTAATGCTTTGGCCACTTGGTTGTTCAAGACATGCACTGTAAACACATTTAAACCATCTTACACAAACCTATTTTTAAGAGATGAAACTAGAAATTCTTCAGAAAGACTGAGTAGAAATTTCACGGAGGGAATACAGTGAAGAGATGGTGGGAAACAAAGCATTTACCATTGTCTCCTGCTGTACAAAACAAAACCAAAAGGAACAAACAAATCCTGCAGTGTAATTCTTCATGGAAAAACCCAAAAATGAAAGAACAGCAGCACAGACAATAATTATATCTTCTATACTGTTCTCTTAATGTTTAGAGAATTAAAAGCAATAAAAACAGAAATCAATCAAGATATGCCAAGAAGAATGTGCAGATAAGAAGAGCAAAATTTGTCACTTGTGCTATCTGCTGTGGTCAGCAGTGATTGGACTCCTCCAAGTCACCAAAACATTATCAAGAGACAGAAATTAGATCAGATGGCTGTCACTGAAATGCAAGATTTGACAAGAGCCTCACATCATCTACAAAACACTACCCTTGATATTGTGTGCCTGTTATACTGAATTACAGTTCCTTCAAAGTTTAAAGTTTGAAAATTAAGCCAACTTTTCAAACTGAATTTATGTTCCTTAATTAAGTTTACTTAGGCACTATTTGAAAGTATTCACTGTTTAACAAAATATTCCAATAACTGCTGCTATCAATGTCTTTTGAACCAGCAGCTTCACTACATCCAAAGCAGAGACAATTACTTAAAATCTTTAAAGTCAAAATCCTCAAATTTAAAGTTTTCTCTCAATTTCTTCAGTTTGGGTATTTAAATCTGCAAATCATTTGCAAGTATTCTGGTCATACAGCTGCAAATTGCTATTTAGCACTCAGTAAATTCAGATACACAAATACTTTCTAGACAAGTACAGTGCTCTGGTAAGTTACCATTGTAAAGCACAATAAAAATTTCAAAGAAAACAAAGTACACACATGCAGAAATAATGTTTTCCAAACAATTAAGTGATTACTCAATACTATTTTAAATACTTAAAGTTCAAAATTGTATGTATGCATCTGAATCAGCATTTGCAGCCCATGTGTTTTCATAGAGTTATAAAGCAATGAAGCAAATTTACAAAAATGCATCCAAATCTAGTTCTTGATTTTGCTCAGATTTTATACCCAGCCACAAGGAGGTTAAATTCATGGTTCTGTAGAACTGCTGTTTATGCTGTTTATGTTTTTATAAACCATAAAACTTTATGTTTTATGGTTTAAAATCTGCTCAGATTTTAAACCCAGCCACAAGCAGGTTAAATTCATAGCTCTGTATAACTGCTGTTTACGTCAAGTAGGTTGTCACAGGAACATGAAGAGAAAGTTTATCCTACATTTCAAATTTATTTCAGCCAGCTGAGGCAAAACAAAGCCTCCTTTACAGTCTCTGGTTTAATCACATTTTAACATCCAGTGCTGCTCCTCAAACCATTCCTGCATTCAACATCTTTCAAATACAATCAATAGAGAAAATGAGAGAGGAAAAAACATGTCTCTTGACCACTTGGTTTAGAAAACACTAAACTCTGTCTTGACAGTTCATGTTTGAGACAATTAAAAATGGCAGGAACCCATAACTGCTGTTCCTAGCATCAATAAGTTTGATTGGTTTGGTCATGCATACAGGCAGGAAGAACTAAATGTTCTTCTCTCAAATCTTCAGGAAAAGGAAATAGAGAACTCATAGAAAAACCATTCAGCAATGAATTTAAAAGTTTAAATTTAAAAGGGACCTATCACCATAATTCCCACGTGCTTCCCTCAGTCAGCTCTGAGTTCCCTGTGTATCTAAGTTTTTTTGCTCTAGAACTTCTGCCTGAGCATTCTCCTTGCTCTGTTCTGTACAAAAATAAAAAGACTGGCCTGCCTCAGTTGCTTAATGAATTCAGACATCCAAATCCTTTACAAAGCAGAATCTTAAGCCCATCATTTATTTTAGTATTTTCTCTTTGCTGTTTAAAGCAATTGGGTAAACAGGCCCTTGTGGAGCCCAGTTCTGGTCAGTGGGCATTTTCTATATGGCACAATGAACACGAGATATTTAAGATTGCACTCCCCATGTCAATGCAAAGAAAGGCAAAGGCTTTCCAGTGTCATCATTGCAAAAAGGACAGAATATATGTTGTGCCACAAAACATAGGATGTGAGAGCTGCAATGCTGAAATTGCAGCCTACTGTAGACCTGCCTTTTTTGGCTTTCTCAGGCTTCATTCTTCCCTTCCCTGAAGGCCTCCCATGCTTCCATTTAACATCAATTTCTTTTCTCTTTATCAACAGTTACAAACACAGATAGCTAGCTAAGAAGGCACAACATGGTAAGGACCATAAAGGAACTGGAACTCTATTCAAACTTCAAGAGCCTTTTAGATATTACAATAAAGAATCTGAAGCATTATTAAGTGACCAAGGATAAATACCTTTCTCAGTACAAAAAGAAGAGTTGTGTGGCAGTCACATTGTGTAAAGGTGCTGAAACAATCAGGAATAGAAAATGAGCACAAGGTAGAAAATTAGTAGAATTAGGCTATTATTATAATTCCTGTGCTGTCACTATAATGATGGAGAGCAGCACCAGAAGAATATTCATTCAAGTAATGCCTTTCCTAGGCTAATAGAAAAATATTATTCTAATGTTGAAAACTAACATCCCGCCCTGTCCAAATCAGAGAAACAATTTACAAAATAAAATGTCACATTTGCAGCAGTTCCCAGAGGGACATTTTCTTATTCCTCAGAGAACCGAAGCTGGTAAAAATGATAATAATTTTTATTATTGCAACAACAACAACAACAACATTTCACAGCGAATAAGCAGCGCTGCTTTGTGCTCTCACAGAAACGCAGGGATAGTGCTGATGTTTGATTCTGAATGTGTCTGTCAGGGAACAAACGCGAGCCTTCAGCAGCCTGATTAGTTTCACAGTCACTGCGAGGAGCTATCAGCATCCCAGCGTGAGCTTCTCCTGCATCACTGCTCCGAGCCTGCAGGCGAAGGATTCCAATAATGACTCACAGCGCCGTGACTGGGGCCACACTTCTGCTCTGCTGAGCTGCTCGCTGAGAGGGACTGCGCACTCCCCCGTTATCATTTTACACTGCTTTTTGTTTTATTTTACTATTATTATTATTATTATTACTATTATTATTATTATTATTATTATTATTATTATTATTATTATTATTACTATTAATTCTTTTGGGTTCCTGTTCCTTCCTCCAAATGCTTGGTGCATTGCAGCGAGGGTGCTAAGTGCCACCACCAGGACAGAAGCCATATGCTCGTGGTTAATAACCTTCTGCTGTGAGGTAGTCACACAACTTCAGGCAGAGTATTGTGTGGGAGAATAAGTTAAGATACAGTCTTGTAGCACATCCTAAGAAACAGACATCTTTCTTCCAACCAACAGAAGTTATAACCTCTGTTACTCTACACGTTTCTCCTTTTTTTTAATGGAATTATGCAGGATTAAAAATAATAAGCAAAGGCAGGTGATTCACTTATTTAGCTGCACCTTAGCAGCTCAGATAAAAACCAGAAATTTTCGTCCCCCTACCTATTCATTATGCACTGCTGGAACAGCAATTCCTCTAGTCACACAACTTTAAGCCCGGTATTATGTGGGAGAATAAGTGAAGATACAGTCTTCTAGCACATCCTAAGAAATAGATGTAGACATCATCCTCCTAACCTCTGTTACTCTACACATTTCTCTTTTGTTAATGGAATTCTGCAGGATTAAAAATAAAACAAGCAAAGGCAGGTGATTCACTTATATAGCTGCATCTTAGCAGCTAGGATAAAAACTAGATATTTTTATCCCCCTACCTATTTATTATGCACTGCTGGAAGAGCAATTTGTCTAGTCACACAACTTTAGGCAGAGTGTTATGTGGGAGAATAAGTTTAGATGCAGTCTTGTAGCACATCCTAAGAAATAGACATCCTCCTTCCAACCAACAGAGATTACAACCTCTGTTACTCTACACATTTCTTTTTTGTTAATGGAATTATGCAGGATTAAAAATAAAACAAGCAAAGGAAGGTGATTCACTTATTTAGCTGCACCTTAGCAGCTAGGATAAAAAAAAAAACAGATATTTTTATCCCCTTACCTATTTCGTATGCACTGCTGGAACAGGAATTCCTCCAGAATTTGAGGAATGTTGCTTAAACCAAAAAGTGGTTGTATCAGTTACATCTCACACACATACAAAGTGCTTCCAATTTTCCATTTATTAATCATTTGGCAACATCAACTCCACAAATGTCATGGACAAAATTGACACCATTAAATATCTCATGCCTTTATACCTCTCTAATAAAATGTCCCGCTATTTCAGGACATATTTGGATTACATGAAAATAGTGTCATGTGCTGATGACACTATTTTCTCTTTATTCATTCTTCATGTAATTAGAAACCTCTTGTTATTTACATAAGATCTAGATTTACTTGAGTGCTTGCACACTTCATAATTACTTCTCTAGAGAGGAAGCATGACAATTAAAAAAAGGAAATATTAGAATATGCACATATAATTCTGATTGACTGAATCCCCAAGCAAAACCAGGAATAAAGAAGTGATTTTAGAGCAGACAGTAAATTGATAACATGACTAGATTATCATATGAGGAATCTTGAAGTTACCTTACAGATGTGCCATCTACATGTTTAAAACTAAAAAGGAAGTTTATAAATCTTCTATAGAGGTGCACATTTATATTTATATATTTTAATCTATTTATATATATATATATATATATATACACACACTTTATCATTCCAGTATCAGCTATTAAAAAGGAAATTCAGACAGAGTAAAAGGTGGGAACTTCAATAAAACTGCAGCAAACTTTTCCTGTTTTATCAAGAGTTACACATAGTAGCTCTTGTACAGGATTAAAAAGAAGGAATAATGTAAAAGCTAGAAAAGATTTGATCAGCTTGGTAGGTCTTCCCAAATCTGTGAGAGAATGTTGGTCTGAAAGACGCAGAGCTGGACCATGAAATCAGAGCTTCACTTAAATTTACACTGTCCTTATGGTGCTTTCAATTAAGTTTTGAGAAAATTATATGGTCTTGGCGTTTTGAACAAGTATATTCTGCAAAAGGCACTATCAGAAAAAACAGAAAGAATGTAACACAAAGGAAAATGATTGCCCAACTTTTGACTGAAGAACTTTGCTGCAGATGCAGAAGTAAAAAAATCACTTTTTGTTTTGTTTTGTTTTGTTTTGTGTGTGTTGAAAGCATCTTTTCCAAAGACAAGACCTCCCCCAACAACTCTTACATTCATTTACTTTTGACATATTTCAGCAATCATCCTCTCTTCAGACACTGCTGCTTTAACTGTCACCACACCTGGTGACACATCATTCTCACACAAACTGCTCAAAGAATAAACCTAAAATAAACCTTAAACTTTCTCCTGCTACTTGAGTTTTCTGATTTGTTTTCTTTTATTATAAACTGCTCAGATGATCAAGCATTTCTGAAAGTCAATGCAGGTTTTGAAGCTTTTTAAATAATATTATCAAGACCTCTACTCCATTGGAAATATATTTAAATTAGGTAGACTTGAAAATTCTGTAAAAACAAATAATTTAATAAAGTCAAATATAAACGTTGTCATTTTTTCTTAACCTCAAAAGACTCTTATTTGACTTCTGATTTTTTTTAACTGAACTGACCAACAAAAACTGTGTTTTCCAACTTAGTCCATTCTGTGATTCTGTATGCAGGAGAAGCAGATTAAAGCAGTCACTTCCTAACCTAAAGTTGCTATCACTGTGCTAATTGTCACTTATGAAAACTGACATCATTCTTTGTGACAGCAGAAGGATGTTTAATAATCTCATGATCTCCCCTTCAGAAGCATTAGCTTATAAGGGAGTCTTTTCCAGAAAGCAATTATTTTAATCAATGCTCAATCAGGTAAGTTATCATCCCTTATCAATTGTTTTTAACAGCAATTAACTTGAAGTAGTTTCTGAACACCCCAAGATCAATGCTGTCAAGAGGAGGGCACTTCCTCTTCAGTGAGAAAATTCCATTTTTGGTAGTTCAGAAGCAGGAAAAAATATGTATGTAAAGTCACTTAGAAACAAAAGAAACACAGCAAGAAGTAAATGTCTTCATTGGTGTTGGAGGTTAGGAATTTTTTTTCTTTTTTTTCCTTTCTTTCTCTCAGGGAATTTCAGGGTTCCTTGAATTCCCTTTCTCTCAGGGAATTTCAACAAATCTTCTATTTGTTGCCTAAGAGATGGAGATTAAGATTCTCTAAAGAGAATTGGCCAAGGTGAGGGGAGGGTGCAGCTGGAGACATCTCTTAGCTTGGGGGCTTTTGGGAACGGCAGAGATCCCGAGGGATTTAGGGCAGGACAGAGATCCCGAGAGGTTTTAGGAAGGGCAGAAATCCCGAGGGATTTTGGCTGGGAAGCGCAGAGATCCCGGGGGATTCAGGCTGCGGAGATAGAGAACCTGAGGCCTTTTGGGAAATGCAGATATCTGGAGGGATTTTAGGAAGTGCAGAGATCTCAAGTGATTCTGGCTGGGAAGTGCAGAGATCCAGAGGGATTTTGGATAGAAAGGGCAGAGATCTGTAGGGATTTAAACCGGGAAGGGCAGAGAACCTGAGGGATTCAGGGAAGTGCAGAGATCCCGAGAAGATTTTAGGAAGGACAGAGATCCCGAGGGATTTTAGGGAGGGCAGAGATCCGAGGGATTCAGGGAAGGGCAGACATCTCAAGTGATTCTGGCTGGAAAGTGCAGAGATCCCGAAGGGTTTTGGATAGAAAGTGCAGAGATCCCGAAGGATTTAGGCTGGGAAGGGCAGAGATCCTGAGGGATTTTGGATAGAAAGTGCAGAGATCCCGAAGGATTTAGGCTGGAAAGGGCAGAGATCCTGAGGGATTTTATGAAGCGCAGAGATCCCAAAGGATTCGGGGAAGGGCAGAGATTCTGTGAAGGTTTTAGGAAGTGCAGAGATCCTGAGGAATTCAGGCTGGGAAGAGCAGAGATCTGGAGAGATTTTAGGAAGTGCAGAGATCTGGAGGGATTTTGGCTGGTAAGAGTAGAGATCCAGAGGGATTTTGGAAGTGCAGAGATCCCAAGGGATTTTAGGAAGGGCAGAGATCTTGAGGGATTTTGGATGAGAAAGGCAGAGACCCCAAAGGATTCTGGCTGGAAAGGGCAGAGATCTGGAAGGATTTTGACTGGGAAGGGCAGAGATCTGGAGGGATTTTGGATAGAAAGGGCAGAGATCCCAAAGCATTTAGCTGGGAAGGGCAGAGATCCTGAGGGATTTTGGGAAGAGCAGAAATCCCGAGGAGTTCTGGCTGGGAAGTGCAGAGATGTGGAGGGATTTTGGATAGAAAGGGCAGAGATCCTGAGGGATTTTAGGAAGGATGATCTGGAGAGATTTTGGGAAGGGCAGAGATCCCAATCTATATTATAAGATGTCTATATTATACATACTATAATACAGATATAATATACAGTATATATAGTGTGTATATATATATATATGTATGTATATATGTATAGATACATATTATAATATAGATATATATATTATATAGTATAATAATATATATAGTATATATAGTATATATAGTGTATATATATAAGGATAAAAGTATAGATACATATTACAATATATATTAAAAAGTATAGATACATATTATAATATAGATATAATATAGATACATGTTATAATATAGATATTATACAGATAATATAGATACATATTGTAATATTGGCTTTTCACAAATATTAAAATGCATTTTATATGTGTGCTGTTAAAGTAACTGTTATAAAGATATCATTTTTATTTCTGTTATTAATTAAGTTTAGATATAGTAGTGAAATAGTTGATATATGTATGTTTGTGTTAAAATGCCTGCTTGTATGGGATAACATCCAATGAACACCTCATGAGGACCCTGCTACAGATTTGCCAACTATCAGCAGTCACCTTCTGAAGACAAAATTTAACAAAATTTAAATTTAATGAAATAAATTCAAGAACCAAAAATTTTAGGTTTGTTTTTTTTTTAACAAGGAAGAACTGAAAACCTCAGGAAACTTTCACTCCACACTGCTGATGGATGATTGAAGATGTAGCTTTATTAAGCTGTTGTTTGGCAATTATATTATCATTTACAAAAGTTTTCTTGTGCAATAAGTTAGCAGCTTTTTGATAGAATGGAAAGTTTATTAGGAAATACTTTCAATTCTCTGAAACAAGTTAGTACTTATCCACCTCCTGCCCAGAAGCAGAAGACATATCAGCTGACAGTGGTTCACAGAAGGTTTTCAAGTCACATATTGTAATTTTTGTTCATAAACGTTAAAGCACATTGCAAATACACAAACGTGTAAAAACTGAGACTAATTAGATAAACTTTCTGCCTTACAGCTCTATCAGAGAGTGATATTCTTTCAAAGAGAACAAGACAGCCATCTAGAGGGCATGAAAGATAAACAGTCTTTAGATCACAGGGGAGCACTGAATAACCAATTCACTCGCTGCAAGCCAAAAAGAATGAAATGGATCCACCCTACTTTTATCCACCAGGTGGTTTAATTTTACTTGGTATTTCAACATATTTCCTCTTTGACTTTTTCTTACAGATTTCAGATAAAGAATAATCAGCTGGCAGCCCAAAAGATATCTAGGAGTGGGGAGATTGATGGTGGAAGAGAGGGATGGGGACAATATCAACAACAGAAACTTGATTGTAAAAATCAAAATCAAGCAAAATGTGGACAGACTGCAATAGCTTCTCTTTTATTTGCCCCAAGTGACATAAAAACAGGGAATTAACATAATTCCCTTTATCTTTGTTATGTCATAGAGTAAAAGGTTTTAAAAACATTTTGTAAGGTAATTGCAGATTTAACAGTATATTATGAGAGAGCAAATTTTAATTTCCTTAGAGGGAGTTGACATCTCCTCTAAATTTAGTGTCATAAGCAAACTTAATTAGTGTCCCTTGAAGTCCAGCTTCCAGCTTGTTTAAACTGACAGCACAAGAGATTTTTACCAAAGGCAAACCTCAAAAAACGCCAGCATTCAGAAAAGGCATCTCTAGAACTCCTTTTTTAAAGGCTACGTTTCTCCTGCTATGGTTTCCACAACTGTCAGTGTAAAACACTGTGCTGGGAGGGCAGAGAATAGCAAGAAAAGGAAAGGCAGGGAGAAGCTGGCTACATGCACAGCAGCAGGGGTCAGTGGAATCTCATTTTTAAAGTTTTCCTGCAGACGCGTTACCAGAGCGCCGTCTACAGCGAGCGGCTGCTGCAAGCCCAAAACTCAAACCCGTTATTCCGCACAAAAAGGGGAAAAAATCTTCCCTAAATGAGAAAAACCACGCACACACAGGCATCTGTTGTGGAGCCTTATAGGCATCCCGCTATTCCGCATCAAAGGGAACCTAAAATCTTTCCTAAATGAGAAAGGACCACGCACACACAGGCGTTCTGCAGTTCTGCACCAAAGGAAACTCAAAATATTTCCTAAATGAGAAAAACCACGCACACATAGGCATCTCTTGTGGAGTCTTACAGGCGTCCTGCTATTCTGCACCAAAAGGAACACAAAATTTTCCCTAAATGAGAAAAGACCACGCACACACAGACGTCTGTTGCGGAGTCTTACAGGCATCCCACTATTTGGCATTGAAGGGAACAAAAATCTTCCCTAAATGAGAGAAGACCGTGCACACACAGGCGTCCCATTATTCTGTACCAAAGGGAACAAAAATCTTCCCTAAATGAGAGAAGACCACGCACACACAGGCATCTCACTCTTCGGCATCAAAGGGAACACAAATGATAAAATGAAATGATAAAATGATAACATTTCCTACATTATAAAAACCAAGCACACACAGGCTTCTGATGTGGAGTCTTACAGGCGTCCCGCTATTCCGCACCAAAAGGAACACTAATCTTTCCTAAATGATAAAAACCACGCACGCAGAGGCGTCCGTCTGTCCGTCCGGCTGCTCCCAGCACCGCGCACTGCCCGGGCCAGGCGGGGCGGCTCCGGTACCGGCCCCGGGGCAGGGCTGCCCACAGCCACCGTGGGCAGGTGAGGCCGGGGCTGAGCCCGCCCCGAGCCCGCACAGCGGCGGCCGAGGCCGGGCTGAGCTGCTCGGGGCGCTCCGGAGCGGGAGGAGCTCCCAGCGAGCGGAGCTGATCCCATTCCCCGAGCAGGACAGCGCTGGAACAACGAGGGTAGGGTGCTGGGGACGGACAGAGAGCAGAGATCTCTGCAGCCAGGGCTGGAACTTGTGGGTTATTGCAAAGGGGCCCTGCTGGGGGCTGCCAGCCACAGCTTGGAGCACACCCCAAAGAGGAGCCACAAAGAGAAAGAGAGAGCGAAGTTCCCATTCCAATAGCATGAATCTTCTTCTGTGCTGAATATTCTAATTCTCACTAACCAGTCTAGTACAAGATATAAATCCTATAGCATTTACATGCAGCCTATCAGAATAGGCTTTACATTACCATATAATGTAAAGCCTATTCTAATAGGCTCTATGTAAATTTACCATGCCGATAACATCACCACACTGGGTTACATTTTAAACCCTAAAAACTCCTCTTTGGGCCCTTCCGCCAAGCTGGCAGGGTCTGCTCTGAGCCTTGGGCCTGTCTGCAAGCAGAGGGGATTGTTTCATCCAAAGGGGATCACCTTCAGCTGGCCATGCCATTGTTTTCCAGTTGTTCAGTAACTGAGGGATCTCAAAGCTTGCTTTCATTTCAATCTCACTTACAGTTTCCATATTCTCAAAATCTTTTGCCAGGCAATCATATTTATAAGGATTTCCTGTTTCATCTTCCCCAACAGGAGAGTAGCTATCTGTCAGATACAGAGCAAGAGATGCAGTGAGGAGGGGTTTTTGGGTCTAACAGCCAAAGGTAGGAGTATTACGCCTTCAGAACAGCAGTGATACCACCTTTGATTGCTGTGCCCCTCTTCCTGGGCTTGGCCTTTCCCTCCATCCCTCTCCTGTGCATAATTGCCAATGGGAAATTCAACCAGTCATCAGCAATGCCCCAGTGCCCAACAATGCAAAGCTTTGAGAGGTACCTCGGCAAGGGATTGCTTTATTCTTCAACAGAAAGAAATTTTATCCCTTCTCTCAGCAGATGGGTTACTGTTTTGCCTATGCCCTCCCCTGTCAGCGCCACTCTTCTCCTTAAAATCACAGCTCCTCAATTGTTTGCAAAAAAATACTGAAGAACATTCACAGCACTACAGGTTCAGAGGAGGAAAAAAGGGAAAAAAAGGCAGAAAAGTAAAGCTTTGATTGATGGTTTCCTCTGCAAGTTCAGTGCTTTTACTGGAGATATTGTGATACTGCCTTCCCTTCTCTCTAATAGCATCTCTCCCTCCAGCAGGTCAGTACAAGAAGGAGAGATAAGTTCCTGCACAAGCAAGAAAATAAAGCCTAATTCCTATCCTTCATCCTCCCTTGGCTTTCAGAAGCCAAAAATTCACTAAAGCAGCAACAGGTTACTGACACTCTCCTTGTATAACAACATCTTAATTCAGTAAACTAAAGAAATACTCTACTCCTTTTAATTTTAACTTTCAACAAATTTAACTTTCAGAGCTTAATTCTGATGCAGTTTTTAATTAAAATGAAAGCTAAGGCTGACTAAATGGGAATGTAGTATTTAACTTTTTTAAGTATACCATAAAGATAACATTGATTTTAAAGGTTTGCTTAACCACATAGGCCTTTATAGACTTCTGTCCATAAAGACAAGCAGAAACAATAGTGTTACAGTTTGACTTTTTTTTTCTCCATTTTATTAGCACAAAATCCTGTAGTGGGTGAAAAGAAAGAGAACATATGCATGTACTTAGAACATGGAAAACTCACTGCACAAATGGGGATTCTTTCTTCCTGTTATTTTGCCAATTTCTTCTCTTACCTTCAGAATCTGAACTGTGATAGTGCTTGCAAACTACAAAACCCAATCTTAAGAGCCCACTGCACTCCCTCAAAAAGAGCTCTGCAGTTCCATTAGCAAAAAGGGGCTCAGCCTAGATTTAAGAGAACAGACCTAGAGCACTTAAATTCCAGTTTCCTGCTGTAAATAAAAAAAAAAACACATTTACACAGTATGTGCATACACCCCAATGTTAATGCATGTATATTCATTTTTACATATATCAATGGAAGTTCATTCTATAAGCACAGAAGCAGTCCCAAGGTTATTTCTGACCACATAAATACACCAGCTGCAGAAATCACTCCAATTAGTTCTTCTTGCAGAAACTTTTATAGTGGGACTTGTATAGTTGGTCCAATGGCTTTGCAACACCTATACACACACAGGGACAGGTAAAAGGAGGCAAGGTCTTTATGGGCCAGTGGCTGAGCCTCCTGCACAGCAAGGCTGGTGTACAGAATGACATCTGCACTACTAATACCAATAAATTAAAGGATTCACATATACTGCCCGTAGTATGAAAGTCAGCAGAATTCACAAAATCAGAAAAACCACTATTTTAGTCAGATTGCACAGAGACAAACAAGAGGGTGTTTGTCATAGTACAGAATCAATGTACTTCCAAAGTCCAGTACTATTAGTAAATTATGGCACAGTGAACTTAATTGCCATGCACAGATAACACCCTCAGACATTTTGCTAGGAATTGTCTTGATTATCAGTCAGAGAGTGGAGAAAGATCCACCATCAAAAGTCAGTAACTTGGTAATTTCTTTGCTTGGGAATAGCTGAAAGGGGCTGCTTTGTTCCAACAGATGGCAGACATTTCAGTTTAGTTAGCCATGCAGTTGTTTCATGAATAGGATTAATCACACAGATTTATGACATCCATGTTTTTGCAAAAGAGAGCAGGTAGTTTATTTCTGATTTTATTCCTTCCCTTCCATCAAAGGGGACATACCAAGAAGTGTGGTCTGAAAGCAAAGTATCACTATCTCTCAGAATGAAGCTCCAGGTCAGTTCTCTAAACAAACACATGATCACTAGAACAGAGCTCTCTATCTTGCATCCACTTAACAAGCACAGAATTCATGAGAACTATGAGCACACCAGCAAGAACAAGAACTACTTAATGGAATGATTTGAGACCAGCCTCAGCAAGCAAAAAGCTTGAGTTTCACAAGCCTTAATAACACCAATTTTGTTTTTGCATGACAGGAGGTAAACTTAAGCAAAAGAGGATATTCTACAGATTAATTTAAAAAAAAATTTTAAAAAGTTAAGCAAGTGACTGTTCAGTGTTTCACACAAAACCCAACTCAATTGTTTGTAAGTTTTGACCAGGCAATCAGTCAGACACAGACTGTTAAAAGAGGACTCCAAACTGAAAACCTACTGCATTTGCAATACAGCTGATTTCAAACTGGCATTTCTAACTCCACTGGCCTCAAAGTATTTTCACAGTAGTCTCAGTTGCCCAACATGAGTTACAATCTGCTGTTCCACAGTTAGGACCACTCTTCTCTGAAACATACTTCAGGCTTTCAGACTACTCTTCTCTTGTTCCACAAAACTTTGGAGTGAAGAGCTGACAAGTCTACCCAAGGTCTTTAGCTTTCCTCTAGACTGCATTCCTAGGTGTGCCATTGTGAGTCACTGCTTTCATATTTGAGGTGCTTGATTGATGGTTGCAGATCCTGTGGGAGGCAACACCTACTTCAAAAACTTCATGGATGGCTTTGCGGAAGCAATGGAAATTGTAGTCTATCAAACCTGGCAAGGAGAGGAAAAACTGGGCTCAGATTGGCATATTTATGTAAACACAGCTTCAAAATCAGTATCAAATAGGTATTTTGCTAATTATTTAGTATAAATTTGGATTGAGAAGATTTAACAAAGTTTTACTGATGTTAGTATTTATTTGGATTGTCTCAGGTAATAATTTGGAATGCAAGGTGTATATTCATGATCAAACAGTAGGTGAGGGGCCCATGGCTCCATACCACTGATCCCACAAGAACAGATGGTAGAGACAGAACTCACGTTAGCTACACAAGTCATTTTGGCAGCAGGACAGTGATTAAAGTGATGATTCACAAATTTAAAAATACGACCTCATTAGATCTATCTCCAAAAAATAAAAATTTTCTCCCATAAGAAACTACACAAATTTAGTCAGACAAAAATCAAGGTGACTTGTAAAGTCATATTCATATTTTATAGCTGATAGAAAAATATTATATAAAGGCTGCTCAATGGCAGGGAAGTTCTTACCTTTGCGCTCAAAACTCTCTTCTCTAAGAATGCAAACTAATGCCAAAAACTTTGTTACTTCCTTTAAGTACAGGACTGTTGTGTTATTGAGCTTGATAATTGCCATTGACTCTTTATCATAAGCACTTCCAGTGCCATCTTCTTTTAACCTAAAAAAGAACAAGTTAACCCAAGGCATCATCTAACATGTAACTTCCAAGACAAACAGCTGCTAAATGCAGTTAGAAGAATATTACTCATACTGAGCTAAGCAAATGGAGAACCTGCAATGCAGGTCTCAATACTCTCAGTGAGTAAGACCATTATCAGACTTCAGTTTCTCAGGAAAGCCAGAGCTAAACAGGGCAGAGGCCTTCATTAGATACTGACTATCATAAATGAAAAGTTAAGAGCAAGCTACCAGCATGAATTCTTTTGATGTTTGGAGTGACAGCTCAGTGAAATTACTTTTGGTAAATTAATATAAAGGCTTCCTTTGTGAGACTGGGGCAGAGGATGCAAAATGGAGCAGGACACTTTTGGTCTTAAGCTACACCAGCTTGCATTTATTACAAGAAGAGATGAGCATGCTGTTTTCTAGCTTCAAGTTATTAGTGTTAGTTAAATTACTATAGAAGCAAATGATGTACTGCAAGTTACTTCTAAGCCCTCCTGAAAAAAACCCCAAATCAAACAGTTACACAACCCTGGATCAACCCATCAGGAGACAGACCATGAAATGCTGTGGTATTTTCTTGGTAGCACTGCATTTTCCAGGCTACAGTTCTAACATAAGCTATCACTTCTTCAGAACCACTTCTCAAGTCCAGTGGGAAGTATAATTCTGCTGTAAATTGTGAGATATCAGCACTGTGTGCATCCCTCATAGATGGTCAGCAGCAGATGAGTTATCTGGCAATTGTTGTTCTGTTCAGACTGCAGCAAATCTCAAAGCAATATCACTGCAGGTTACACTTATGGCATGCTATTGACCCCAGTTATTTACAGGTATTTATGTACCTGCTCCACCACGCCAAACCAGACACAGCAGTATTCAGATTTTCAAATACTTGTGTAAAATATTTGAAATATACTTGTGTATATATATACATATATAGAAGAATATACACTTGTGTATTTTCGAATATTTTGTGTAAATTGTGTTTAGAAACACGATTTCTACAAATGTTACATATCTGTCTAGGGCCATCAGTGGAGGGAAACAAACCAAGTATAAATGCTGCCAAATAATTTGGATTTATTTTAGTTATTCACAGAACCAATGTGCTCTAAAAACCAATTGATAGCATTTTGCTGCATGACAAAGCCAGCACCAATTGAACAGTTTACAATCTATTCCTACAGGTGTTTCTACACCTTCTGAGGACTCTTTTTTTCCTGAGAGTATTCATCACTTACCCATATATACAGGAAACATCTATGACTACATCAATCATGTCACAGCACAACTCATATGACTGCATGTCCACAGGAGAACTGTCTGTTGCAATGTAGATTTTGCTGACTACATCGAAGAGAAAAGCTTTTTCAATGCCTGAATTCTTCAGAAAGAGAAAGAATTTGGATGAATTTTGAAAATAACTGCATTTTTATAATCTCAACTAGAATTTATACATCTTCACATTCTTAGTAGCAGAAGATAGTTTAAATATAAGCAATTTAGAGGCTTAGGATAGATACAAGATTTAGAGCATTTACTTTACAAATACAATAACCTTGTTGCCATAATACATATCAACATCACATAGCTGACAAAAATAAAACTGGGGACTCTGGTACAATTCTTTTCAGTTTGTTATTTAACTAATCATTATCAAGGTTACATTTTACTGTGCTTCCAGAATCCATATTCAGCAATTTACCTTTTCTGTGTTTCTATTAACTCCAGAAGAGCCAGAATTCACGTCCTCCTAAGGAACTGGGCTCAGAGATATTTCATAGCAGTGTGCTGACCCTTAAATTTATGCTTGTAGTATCTTGGCAGTTCAGTTTCTGCATGAAGCATTTGCCATGCAGTTTAACATGCAGAGCAACTTAGCTTCTGAAGTTAAAAACCCATGAAAAGTAGCACATTATGAGTATGGAAAAGCACAATGCCATTTGTACCTGAGCATTTTGGTAAAGTGCATGTGTCCATACACAGTTCAGAAACCTTCTATGGTTCAATTTATCACACATACATTACTGGCAAAGCTTCTTTTCTATTTATGCACCAGAAACACTCCTTATCTTTTCCTAGCTAGTCTGAATACCCGGGACAGTGTCCTGAGGATATCCAGACAATCTTTCTGATATCAAGATTACACTCCACATCCTCATGGCACTGGGAAGGTCAACATATCCTTTATCCACTGGGCAGGTTATTACAAACAGTGCTCTACCAAACAAGCATTAAATGGTAGCATGGGGTGACATGTCTAAGTGTCCAGCTCCTCCTGGATATAAATGTTTTTTCTTTGTTGTCCAAATGCCTGCAACAGCCTCACAGACAACTTAAATGAGATGGCCTTGTCTCTAGGGTGATATTTTATTTGATTGAAAGTACAGAGCAGCAAATTTCTAATTCCATAAGAAACACAAACACTAAGAAAAAAAGGGGAAAAGTCTCACAGGTCATATGAAACAGACAGCTGAGTCTGAGGCCAAGTTCATATTATCAAAAAATCTCTGGCCAGTACATTAAACTACTAATTGCCTTAGCAAAGTAATCAGTACACCCTGCTGGCAGGAAACCTCCATCAGCTGTTACAACCAGGCAAAATACACTTTGTCAATATTTAGAGAAAGTCCCAAAGCACACAGCAGTACAAATCAGCTGGTAAAGAGCTTTTAATACAGAAAACCAGGTTGCCAGAGGACACCTACATGAGTGCCACCCAAATCTCTCAAGGGCAGATCTAGCCAGAAACCTTTAGCAGAAGGACTTTGCTTTACCATTCTGGGTATTTCATTCAAAGTTCTGTGAGATGAACACTTACTGATATGAAGATATTAAGTAGATTTTCCAGGGTTGGCAGCTGTGGAATGAGCTTCTGTACCACTTTACTGAAGGCTTCAAATATTGAATGGTCATAGATACTGGTCAAATAAAAGCTGAGATGAGGAGGGAGGGCAATGAAAGAAAAAAGAAAAAGAAGATTCAAGAGTGTTTCAGAACTGTAATAGAAATGTTAAAGTTACATTTTCTAACATTCAGGCCTGCTACTTTTGCCTGGGATGACTTTATCACAAATATGTCTGGACATTGCACAAAGAATCAAAGTTCTGAGCAGCTGGAGTACACATGGAACAGATTTTTCCCATCCTTGAGAGATGGAAGAACAAAAATAAAAATCTCAGCATCGTTAGAATACACTTTGCCCACACAATGCTTATCACAAAGGTGTAAAAATGCTTAATCAGATTTCTGCCAGTCCCATTCCTGGCCTTCCACTTTTTTCACATTAACATTAAGATACCGGCTCCACAAGAATCAAAAGAACAACAAAACCAGAGAAAAGATAGCTTGTTTTAAAGGTGTCTGTAGAAAATACCTTAAAAGTGAGCCAAATCTCAACTAACACACTGAGCTTTTAGAATCAACCACACTAATCACAGGGAAAATCAGTGCAAGTCAGGACTAGAAGGCAGAGAGATTCCCCTCTCTTTCCCTGCTCCTCCAGCCCACAGGCACAAATCTGTTACACTGAAAGAGAAACTTTCAATTATCACTGAGCAGGGATAAATCTGTTGATTTATAAATCTGATACAGTAGCCTGCCTCTTTTTCAGTCAGCCTAACAGCTGAGGCTTGTGCATAAATTCAGCAATCTTATTTATACAAGTTAGTTCAATAAGAAACTACCCAGATCTTGCTCCAGTATTACATCTAAAAGCCTTTAATCTGTATGCATATCAGCAACAGCATGAATCACATATGCCAGAGTCTTTAACTCACCTAAGGTGAAGTTTTTCAAGCCCAGCATCTGTAAGATCATCATTAGCCCTCTGATGAATATCCCTCTGAGTTTCTATTTTATGGTCATCTGATAAACCATCAACTTTATGAATAAAAACTTCAAAGTTCATTTCTGGGTTGACCTTGTAGGCTTTTGAAACTGTAATGTGGAGTCTTGTTAAAGCTTCCATGTAGTCATCCTGTAAATCAGTTTTGGCAGGAATGAATGACAAAGTTGCTGCCTGATAACTATTCCATTCTGCACAAAGACAAAATATTTCAGTGCAAGAACTTCACTTCTGTAACTAAATAGAAGTATGGGACAAGAGAATACCTTGGTGTGTCATAAATCCAAGCAGCTTAGATTCTTTATGTCAATTAATTTTCATTAGCTATACAAGGCTCAGCTACACAAAACCAGACTTCAGAGCAAAATGTGGGGTACACTTCAACTCCAGCACAAGGCAGAGATCCCCAAGATGGTCCCAAAAACCAGAAAACCTCCCAGGGTGCAAATCCTAGGTTGATTAGAAGCTACCAGATACCAGTATAACAATACTAGAACCTGAAGTCAGAAGTGAGCTGTTGTTAATTGAACTGTGTGTTATTAATTGAACTCCAGAGCAGAAAAAAGGGATAATTCAGACCAAATAACCAAGCAGGTTCTCCCTATTATTACAGAACAGGTAAGTTCAGAGTAGGAGCCCTTTTCCACTCTCTCCACCAGCAGCATATGTCCAGTCACTCCACCAAAACAAAACCACACACCAGGAGTCAGATTGCCAATGCATCTCTTCATACACAGCAGAAGCCTCTACCAAACTTATCTAAAAATATAAATGAACTTATCTAAAAATACAAATTACTGGCCTCTTCATCATCCCTTTCACACAAAAAGTTAAACTAAAACTTCCTTGTCATCTGTATTTACCTGGGCATCAATAACATATATTAGAGCACCTGTTCCTCTGAAGATCATCTCATAATCAAATGTTGGATCAAAAAAGTCCATCTGTCCAGGAAAATCCCATATTTGGAAGTTCACAAATGAACTGTTGGAAATATCATCCTTGTAGATTTTGTTGGTACTTTCCAAGAACAGAGTCTCATTGGGAGACATTTTGTGAAACACCACCTGTGAAAAGAACACAAATAACAGTCTAGATTTTATCTTATCAGAAGAAATTAGTGAAAGATTTGTGACTTGAATTTTACAAATAGGTTTTACACATTCTAAAATGTATAGCTTGAGGTAAATAGACAGCTTCCTGCATCAGCTAAGGAAATTGTCTACCCCTTAAAAGAACCAAGTAACTGCATACAGTGAAACGTTTTCACAAATAACCCAGCTGGCTGGAGACAAAGACATCCAAGTTACTCTTTCTTTTTCCCAGCAAAGCTAGCACAGTGTTTTCAAATTCTGTTCTATTCAGATCTGGCATAAAGCCAGTTAAATAAATAACTGCAAGCTTTTAATACTTTTCCTTTCAGTCTTAGAAATTCCTAAAGGAAACTTTGTTTTTAGTCTGGTGTCAGGTGTTAAAACACAACATAAAGAGATGGTTCCTAAGCTACAACAGAAGAGTACAAAAATAACACCTCAGTTTTAGGTAGTTTGCCATCTATTAACAACTCATTTTGAGTAGGGAATCACAGAATGGGTGAGGTTGGAAGGAACACAGTGGGGTTATCTGATCCAAGCTCCCTGCTCAGGCAGGGTCATCCCAGAGCACAAGACACAGGATTGCATGCAGACAGCTCTTGAGTGGCTCCAAAGGGAGACTCCACACCCTCTCTGGGGAGCCTGTTCCAGGGCTCAGGCATCCACACAGTAAATAATTCCTCTGATGTAGGTGGAACTTCCTGTGAAAGCTCACTAAAGAAAGGATGAAGGATTTCGCACCAGTTGGCAAAAACAGTTCAGCTGCAGGATGATAAACAGACTCATTGCCAGAACTCAAAAAGCCCCACTGGGATTTATTTTAGTCCTTCCTTGCAGAGAAGCAGCACAAGCAGCCTGTAGCAAAACCAGCCAGTGTCAACAGAGAACTCTGTGCTAATGCAACTCAACCAGACAAGAAAGTTACTCCAAACAATCAGTCATACACCAGGACTGCAAAAATTAAAGAAGTTTCATATACAGCTCTTGGTAAATCTAAAAACTTCACAATAGGGACTGCAAACTTCATATACAGCACTTTGTAAACCTAAAACCTTCACAATAGGGACTGCAAACTTGGTCATTTTGGTTTCTTCAAGTGTTTCTGACAGCTACAGAAGTCATCCTTTAGAAACCTGATGCAACAAACTATGAAAAAAACTGCAAGACCAACAGCTCCACACCTAGTACAGTTCAGTGAGGTTCAAAGTATTACTTCAGCCTAGATTTTTAAGGCCAAGGGAAAGAATTTATTTCCTTGGGATAAACATCTCAGGAGGCCAGGGTCTAACAGAGGTTTTAAACAGCAGGACATTTGTAGGGAGAAGTAAGAACACTTCTAGAAAAACAGCAGCTGTACTGCATTCTTCAAGGTTTGCAGCATAGTTCTAAAGTACACTGAAATCAACATTTCTTTTGGGACTCAGCATCTCCCACAAGAGCAGGACAGAATTAGTAAGTTCAGTTTAAAGCTGATAAGTCTCTGGGAAGCAACACAGTCACCTCCTTTTTTTCCCAAAATAGCACATTTCATCAGATTGATGTTCTCCACCTGAACTCTTTCCAGTTTCCTATTACATCAGTAGAGTACAGTAAGTCCAGTTATGCAAGTCTGCACAGAAATTTGCTTATGAACTGAAGCAATCACTGCATTCCCAAAATTTACCTACAATTTGCAACTGAGTATTAATAGGTTACACCAGCATGGAAAACCCAATTGACCAAAGGAGAAAAAAGCCCCTCCCCAGGACTGTGTTTTTTTCTTTTGTGAGAGATCTCCTGTCAATACTGCACTCAGTAGAAGCATGAAATTATTTAATAATCATGTTTTTCACAGAAATTTCTAGATAATCACAAAGCCAATGCTTCCCCCAATACAGAATTTATCTAGCATATATCCCTATTTTCTGGCAAGGGGACCAACAGCTGGTGCCCAGACAGAAGGGCTGGGTCTGGTTATGCCCATTTTTGAACTAGAGAGATTTAAGAGCAGGGACACTGTTAATAAGAAATTTCCTGATATTAGAGTTTGCTCAGGCAGCATCACAGTGAGCTCCTAGGAACCAGAATCACAACTTCTAATTCCTAAGCAAGATTAGTAACTGGCAAAAGATAAATTCTATGTCCTCTTACTGCATATTCAATATGACACCATTCCTTTCCTACACAACTACTGGAATAGACCCTCAAAAAATTGAAGAGTGCCATAAAAAAAGTCCAAAAGCTACATGTATAAAGAGACTTGTAATTTCTTGAAATCTATCTGTAATCTGGAGTTGCTGTCTTCCTCTTGCTTTTAGGGCTCAGTTTTTTCAAAAGTGGATAATACAATCAGATCTCTAATAAGAGTCTACAACGAATACCATTCACATGAGTAAAATAGTTAGAAAAAAGGCTTTCAGTGAAAGAACATTTGCACATACAGTGGGAGCATTTGACCTAAATAACGGGGAGTAACTGATAAGGCTAAAAAGCAACAACAGTCCAGGCTACCACTGGATTTCAGCACAGCACAATGGCAAAGATTTCTCACTAACAGGGGCTGAAGTCAGCTCAGAACTCATTGGTTTACTGCAGTCTTGGATCACCACGCAGCCTGCACAACATTTCTAAAAGGAGCAGATGCATACCTTCTATACTGCAATGTCCAAAAAGGCTTCTCTGCACAAAAACTTTATAGAAATCTCTGTAGGCTTTCACACTTGCATCTGAAACAAATTTGAGACCCTTAAGTCTAGAGCTGAGACTTATGCATTTCACTAGTAATACCTTTCCATAAAAACATCACCTATGCAAAGTTCACAGGAGGGACTGCAAACAAAATTTGCACTGAGGAACAAGGATTGTTCTGACTGCTGCAATTCCAGTGAGCTACCTGGCAAATCAAAAGTCAGTTTTGTCTTATTTTTATTAAGAAACACTAATGACTTCACAAAGCTACCAACAAACCTAAGGCACCGGAACTGCTGCATTTCCTCCTTGCCAAGGGACTCTCGTTTACTCGCTCTAAAGGAAACCAGAGGCTCTTTCTGCTCTCACAAAAGCAGAAGTCTCCCTCAAAGCATCAAAGGGCAAAACAACGGCTCAAGCCTTCCAAATGGAAGCACTAGCTAAACACCACACACCTACACCACGTAAAAAACCTACTCATGATAAATTTCACACCAGCGTCTTCACTTTTTACGCCTTAAAAGTGAAGAAATACAAAGGCTACAACCTATGCTACACAACCTTCCTCTCTAGGGCAGATGATCAGAGTCCATTCTGGAAAGCAAACGTCTGTAAGGAGGAGGCTCCCGTCGCTCCAACTTCGCCACACGGGCCCACAACAAAAAGTAGAAATTGCCCGAAGAGCGGCAGGGCGGGGAGAACCAGCTCGGCGCCGGAGAGGCAGCGCGGCAGGCAGGGGCGGGGAGCCGCCGGCTGCCCCTCACCTTCTGGATGGAAGATTTCCCGCTGCGCCGCAGCCCCATGAGCAGAATCCGCGGCTTGGAGTCCGCCCCGCCCGCGCCGCCGCCGGGCCCGCCCGCGCCGCCCCCGGGCCCACCGGGCCCCGGGCCTCCCTCCAGCTCCGCCTCCTCCTCCTCCTCCCCGTAGCCGAAGTCCTTGGGGAACGAGTCCGCAGCCCCGAAGCTCCCCCCCACCAACGCCGGCTCCTCGGCTGCGCCTGGCGCGCCCGCCCCGCCGAACTGCAGCGCCATGTCCGCCCGAGCCCGCCGCCCCGCAGCCGCCAGCGCCCGTCCCGGGGCCTCCTCTGCTCGCCCGGCCCAGCCCAGCCCGGCCCCGATTGGCCGCTGTCAGGCTGCGCGCCGCCGATTGGCTCGGCCGGCAGCGAGCTGGGAACGCTCCGGTCAGACGACCCGAGTCACCTGACGGCGCTGCCGCACGTGAGCCGCGGGGCGGGGCGGCACCGGGCGGCGGCACCGGGCGGCGGCACCGGGCGGCGGCACCGGGCGGCGGCACCGGGCGGCGGCACCGGGCGGCGGCACGCAGGGCTCGTTGCGGAACGGCGGCACCGGGGGCGCGCAGGGCTCGGTGCGCCCGGACGCAGCGGAGGCACCGGGGCGCACACCGCTCGCAGCAGAGGTGAGATATAAACTTTAAAGAACATAGGGATTTTAGAGGAGCTAAAATTTTAGAGGTTTCAGTTAGAGATAAGCTTTATTGGATTTAATCAAAATAAATGGGTAGGTTGATGAAGTTAAGAGTTAGTAGTTAACTAATAATTGATTGCTTGTCAGCACAGTGTTTGGTTAGCTGGGTTTATAATGAATATAGGAACTGATAAATAGCTTTTAAGAAATAAGACAATTGTGGCCTCCTCTGTTCTGAAACCAATTGAAGATGGGAAATAGGAGTTCTACCAATGGGTTCATTTGTCATATTTGCATTGAAAAGGTAGAAAGGTCAGAACGAGGAAGACTTCATTTACTTCCTCATTTTGGGACCACTGACCCATTTCAAGGAACAAACTACGCATGCTTAATAGCTTTTGAACTAATTGCCATATGAAGCAGGGAATGGGATGTACCAAAGTTATGAATACGCATTTGTATTTTGGCTATTCAATACTTGGATAGATAAAAGGATTCTGTAATCACCTGTAAACTTGGAGTGTATTTGGGAGTTATCCCACAATAAAGATTCACTTTCTAACTCTAAACTCTTAGAGAGTCTTTGTCTGTCACAGGTGCTATCAGTACTACATCAATATCCATATTTTTAATAAATCAGAGGCACTGGTTTCAGCAGGGGAGCTTTTGCCAAAGCAGCCGTGTAAGAAAACATTACCTTGTGAAGCAATAGTCTTCATTAACAGTCATTGATTTTCTTCTAGCAGCCATGGTGCAAGCAGGCACTCAGCTGAAGCTTTAACAAATCTTGGTTATTTCATCACAATCCTAGTTTAAGGTTCACGATATCCAAGTGCTTTCAGAGGGAAGCAAATACAGTTATGAAAACTCTTAAGTTTGGTTTACTTGCCAGGCACTGAGAGCTCAGGTCAGTTGTCCGTGCCCTGGGATGGCTGGGCCAACACCTTTACCTGCCTTGCTGCTTCCTTAGCAGGACACCTCACGTTGCTCAGAAACACCTTCAGCTGTACAACACCTTTCCCACCGCATTACCCTCTCCCTGCTTCCACATGGTGCAACTTAATGCTTCATGTTCTAGCTTACATTCAAGGGAACTTTCTTCTGTCCTTTGTTCCTGAGGTTTGGGAAATTCTTTTTTTTGCCTTACTTGTTTGGTTTTGGTTTGTTGGTCCAGGGCAGTTTTTTCCTAATTAATGCTTTACAGGCATAAAACAGTATTTTCCCCTCATTTTACCTCTCTTCTGGTCTATTTAGATCAATAGATGTAATATTAAGGCAAGCAATTATTGCATTCACTAGCCCTTGATTACAATGACTAACAAAAGTTCTGATCCATCTTGCCACATTTTCAAGGTAGTTTAACTTCCTTATTTTTAGGATGGGTTTTGCAGACTAACAGCCAATAAATCTAATACATAAGACAACTACTGCTTTCATTTCCCCCTTCCTTTATTTTTGCTGTCATCAGTTGCCTTTAAAGTACTTAATTTTAGGGCAGGAAACAAATGCAGCTCTTTAAAATATTATTACTTTATTTTTATGGATTTTTTTTAATAACTACTTTGCATTTCAGAAGAGTGAAGCACAGTTATCTGAAAGTTAATCATAATTATCATCTTTTCTTAAACACAGAAAGCAAGAACCTTGGCCAGCATGCTTAACTCAGCAGTTGCCAAGGCATCAGCGTGCTCATGGTGATAAATTCTTTCTCTAAGATGATGAAGTAACAAAGTAGACAATGCAGAGTTCACACACAAGACAGCATTTCTCAGGAAGCCCTTTATTAAGTCAAGGCAATAAAGAAAAAAACTACTGTTATTCACCATGCTTCTCATCTTGAGGTGGTTCATACTGAGCCAGCTGTGGATTTAAAGAAAGGAATTTCATTAGTTGCAATACTTTATGTAACACTCTATATTAAGAAGTGAAGGAAAATACATGGTCTGGACTTGTTCCATTAACTTTGTACATTATTAGGCAAGTCTATTTTCAAGTCAGGCAATAAAGTAACCCTTCCCCAAAGCATCCATTTCTCACACTGAATAACCATGCAGCCACAACAAGGTGATTTTTAAATGCACTTTGAAGCACATTTGTCTTGCCCTCAATTTTTCCCTGTTTTAATTCTAGCAGTTTTTAAGTACGTTCATCTTAAACAGCAGTTGATAGTGACTGGGGTACTATCAGCTTTCACTGAAACATGATTCAATGAAACAGTCATTCTCATTGCAATAGTATCCAACACAGCATTTCTTGTAATCATTCCAGCTTCCATTATCCTTTCTGGAGAGCATAGCCTGGGCAACTCCACACTTAAATATGACCTTTACTTGTACAGTTACTACCAAAGAAAGATACAAAGTTGTTCATGACCTCAGTGGCATTAAAGATTAGTTCAAGCTTCAAAACCAGTTCAAGAATTATGGCCATCTCCCTGAAATATGCTGGTTCAGTTTACTCAATTTAGATTCCTCCCCTCTGCAAAATGCAGAGTGGGTTAAAAATAAAGTACATATAAAATTTTAAAACATAAATAAAATTAAAAATAAAAATGTACATGTGTTCCTTCCTACCAGCACCAGTAAATTGCAGCAATCACTCTGCTGCTAACAAGAACCACTAAAATTTTAATTTTTTATTATTGTAGGTTTTACTACAATGGATTACTAGTACACAACCCAAAGTCAGTTTTCTATTCTACCAAGGTCCTAACTCCCTGTCCTCCTCCCAACACACATGAATATCTGACATCTGTGTGATAGTAATTATCAATAAAAGCACAGATAAAGATGTGTATTTTATGTTACAGGATTGCTACAATAGAATGTAGTGTTCTCCCTGCTATGTGAATTTTACAGTATGTCAGAATGATGGCCATGACATTGTACAGGAAAGAACAGGAAAAAACAAAACACACTAATACCGGAAAATATGTAAAGAAGGAGGAGTTCTAGGACATGATTCCAAAAGGCTTACTTTCCTGCAACAAGTTCTGACTTCTTGAAAATACTTCTTTAAACAAAGACCCAGATTACTCTGCTCTTATCTATTTATTATCAGCTGGATTTTCAAGTCTGCTAAAACAGGTGGCTGGTCTACTGCTACTCTGCCTAAAACTCTGTTCTTTGCCATATTTCCTAGTAAGAAATAACAAATGTAGCTGAGGACTCATAATGGGTAATAGGGAAGAAGGAGAATTACTAGGACAGCAAGATGGCACTCTGGACAAGAAATACAAAGGGGTAATGGCCAAGAATCCTTTCTCACAGAACTAAAACAAGGTGGGTTGTCTCCCAGGGGTATTCTCATATAACAGCCACCATCCTCTTTTAACAAATACATGGGAACCTGTAGTGGCACATTAGCTACTAGCACATTAAGTATCTCACAGGTTTCCTTCTTCAGTGTTGTTAGAGAGCTGTTCACATCTCAGAGCTCTCTCAGCCAGCCTGCACACCCATTAAAGAACAGCCCTGCCCCAGCTAGCACTTCAGATTCATTGTTGTTTCACATAAATCCCAAGGTCACTTTAAATTAAAAGCATAAATTATTGTTCCACAAGATCTAAGTGCCCGTGTACGTTCCTGCCATGTGGAAGTCTGTGCCAAGTGACACAAAGTAATACATAATATTCCTCCTTCAATCTGCCTTTTGAAAGGCTTTATACTGGATACTTGTTTTTCAAAACTGTCCTGAAAGCATGATCTACATAATATCAGATAACTTAAACACATCCTGACAAGACTCAATACAACATATTGGGCATGATAATACACTTCCCCTAAATAAATAAAATCCCTACTTTAGCAATATTTTCTGTTATATTCTACAAGAAGTGTTCCATAAAAAATAATAAATCTTTACTACAATGAATTCTATCAGCATTTCTCAGTCATGAGGCTAAACAATGTAACAACATCTCTCAGTTACTCTAATGGAAGGAAGTTAGCTCTATTTAAGTAATTAAAATATTTTTCTTGTTGTATAAGATGGAACTATTGAATAACACCAAGTAGACTTTTACCTTGCTTTTCAGTTTTTTATTTTCTTCCAGCACAGCTTCATATTTTTCTTTCATCTCTGCCACTTCCAAGCGAAGTGCTTCTAGTTCTGGATTCTCAGGAGCTGAAGCTCCCAGATGATGCTTCAGAAAACTGATATTTAGACGTTAAGTATTTGTTCACTTGTATAACTAAATTTTAGTGTTAACACTGCAGTACACATAGTCAAAATTGCAGTAAACCATTGAGATTACTACAGGAAAAAAGTTACCAAAATAAGACAGCTTTTCAAATTCATATTCCTTAAAAGCAAACAAAAACAAGATATCAGTACAAATTCTTATGGGTTAGTACCCCCTTCTTTTCTTTTCTTTATGGTAGATGTTTTGAAAACCTAAAAGAAATAACAAAAAAAAAAGAAGCAACAACCAAAAATGGAGGCTGCTTAAAAACAGCATGAAATCAAATATGCTAGTTCCCCCTTTCTTCATGTATTTAAAAACAAACAAAAAACAACAGAAAAAGGAAGTGTGAAGAAGCAAACTTCAGAACCCACTGCCACTGCAGGTGCTCAAACCTAACGCTGCAGATCTCCAACACTGAAATGGCTCTAACTTAGCTCCATAACTGCTGGCATTCTGAAATACCCAGCTCCCCTGCATCTGTCAGACTCTGTTAGCTTGAGAAAATGCAATTATTAGGTAAAATGCATTGATAAAAGTCAATGCATTGTCAGTTCACCCATGAGTCAGAAGCAGTACTGTGCATGAAGCCTCAATAAATAAGTCACAGCAAAGAAAAAGGATACTCCAGTGCACTATCTGGTTTCTCTGGCTCTTCATATAAGGCTACCAACACTGCAAATAGAAAATATTCAACAATTGCAAGAAGTTCATGCAGCTCTAAGATTTTCAAACACATACCAGCAGTCAGCATACATGTTGCAATTTTTCCATTAACAAGATTTTCTCCTGTACACTTTGACATCAGCAACAGGTCTGCTGTGTGAGAGGGGACAGAACATTGTACCTGGCAACAGCTGAAGAGTTTTCTTGATCCCTAACCCCACACAGTCTTTGGCTAGTCTAACACAGAACACAAAGCATCCTGAAATATTTTTACATATGCCATATACACTCTAGTACTAGCTTTTGCCAGTAAGCCTGAAATTCTAACTATAGCGTTCATTAAAATTCTACTTAAGCTACATATTTCAACCACAAGACATCGGCATTTTGTAACTTCCAGCAGAACAGCAAACCTCCATTGAGCATCCAGTTACAAAACTAAATAGCTACTAAATGGCTGACACTGATAATCTTTACGGATGGGGGCTCTAATGGCCAAAACCGCCGGACAAAAGCAGCAATACCCCGACAATTTAAATAAAAATAGCCATTACATAGCAACATAATAGGAGACTGTCACATGAATACCCAGGAAGTTCCCAAACATCACCACTCCCTGCTCCCCACAGGGGCCACGTGCCAGTTTCAGATGTCTGCACTATACAGCCAAACTGGTTTTCAGCTCAGTGACTCCGAAGTTACTTAGGTAAGTAACTTACTCCTAACTCCTTTTGCTTTTAAAAGCAAAATTAGGCTGCTTGGAAGACTTGTTTTGCATCCCACAGGATGGTACTGAGATTGAAAAATCAAATGGTACTCACACACCAGGCCAAGAGTCTTAGTGCAGCAGCTATTCGCTTGACTTCCTAGATCTGCTGCTCCCTCTTTAAACAGCATATTTTCAGTATTAGCAGAATATACTTTTTTTTAAATATTAACACATTTTTGCTACATACTATTGGAAGTTTCTCAAAAAGATTTTAGAAGGATTTCAAAGATAGCAAGTCACACGTGTCAAGTTTAGAATCATCATTTCCTCTAGCTCGATATGGAGAGTCATTAATCCAGAACTTAGTGCTTTTTTCTAGAATGAATGAAACTAAGTTCCATCCAACAAAAGGTTCGAAACAAAGTTTTATTAAGACAACATTTGCTGTTATTTCATCGCAAGCACTAACTTCCTCTGTAGAAAAACTTCACGAAAAGCACCCACTGAAAGAAAATAAACTAACTAACCAAAAGCAGGCATTGAAAGTAGCACTTTGGCCGAAGCAGAGATGTCTCCATCACACCCAGCACGGGGAAAGGACCCGCCTTGCCGTTCCGCAGGCACCTCCGGCACTGCCCCCCACACGGTGAGTGAGGCGCGGGGCCGGAGCGCTCCGCAGCCCCCGGGGCGCCGCTCCAGCGGCCCGCTGCCCTCTCCCGCCGTGCTCCGCCCCGCCGCGCACCTCGGGCTCCATTTCCAGGCCACGCCGCACCAAGTTTTCCAGGAGAGTTCTTCTGCCGGCCGCCTCGCCGGACTGAGGAGAAAAAGCGATCGGCGAGGCGAGGCGGGAAGCCAGTGGAGAGCGGCAAGGCAGCCCGAGGGACGGCCGCGGCACCGCCGTGCGGGGCGGCAACTGCTCCGCGGGAGCGGGACACCGTGAGAGGAACCGCACCCGCCCGCAACGCCCCCGAAGAGCGCCCGCCGGCCCCGGGGCGGCACGACGCGAGCCGGACACTTACCCTTGGTGAGCATGTCCAGCACTCCCGACTTCTCCAAGTACTGGCGGAACTGCTCCCGCTTGGAGTCCGCGGCCTGAGGGAGGACGCCCACACGGTCAGTTCGGCGGCGCGCCCCGCCTCGACTGCGGAGGCGGCCCTTTGGCACAGGCCGGTCCCGCTCTCCGCCGCGGAGGCGGCACGAAGGGCCGAGCCGGTGTCGGTCGGCGGCCCGCCGCTCCGCGCAGCCGGCACGGAGAGCGGCACCGCGCCCACGCCGGCGCGCTCCCCCCTACCTTGTTGTGCGCCATCTGACCCGCACGGCGCCTGCCCCGGCCGCGCGCCTGCGCCCTGCGCTTTAACGGCGCGAGCGCTTCCCTGCGGTTACCACGGCGACGGCGCCGCGGCAACGGCCGGGGCCGCGCCCCGCGCTCCGAGCTCCGCGCGCCGCCCTCGCTCTCCTCGGAGCCGCCTCGCTCTCCTCGGGGCGGCCTCGCTCCCTTTCGGGGTGTCCTCGCTCCCCTCGGGGCGGCCTCGCTCCCCTCAGGGCGCTCTCGCTCCCCTGGGGGCGGCCTCGCTCCCTTTCGGGGTGTCCTCGCTCCCCTCGGGGTGTCCTCGCTCCCTTTCGGGGTGGCCTCGCTCCCCTCAGGGCGCTCTCGCTCCCCTCGGGGCGGCCTCGCTCCCTTTCGGGGTGGCCTCGCTCCCCTCAGGGCGCTCTCGCTCCCCTCGGGGCGGCCTCGCTCCCTTTCGGGGTGGCCTCGCTCCCCTCAGGGCGCTCTCGCTCCCCTCGGGGTGGCCTCGCTCCCCTCGGGGCGGCCACGTTCTCCTCAGGGCGCTCTCGCTCCCTTCGGGGTGACCTCGCTCCGCTCGGGGCAGCCTCGCCGGCTCGCTCGCCGCCCAGGGGGAAGCTGTGCCGGCGCTGTGCCCCCTTTCTTGCGCGGCTCTGGCCCCCGGCCCGCTCTGCCCTGCTCTCCTCGCCGGGGACGGTTCCTTGCTCAGCTCAGCCTTCAGGGGCTGTGCCGCCCGCTGGCCGGGACGCCGCCACACGCGGCCCCGGAGCTCCCCGCGGAGAGGGCGAGCGGTGGCAGCGGCAATGGTCCGGCCGTGACCGGGCCCGAGCGTCTTCGAGCTGTCCTGAGGGTCGCTGGAGTTTTTCTGTTTTCCATAGTAAACACTCTGGTTTGTGTTTTTTGAAATTCAAAGAGTCTGATTAATAAATTTCAGTAGCTGCAGCTGACTGAAATCACAGAAGTTGCAGCGAGCAGCTGCAGAGGTGCCTACCCAAGAGACTCTGAAATTTTCACGTCGAAAGTGTTTTGCCTTAGCCTGTTAAAAAAAAAAGAAAAAAAAACAGAAGCAGTTATACCTGTTTATTTTTCTGAAACGCTGACAGAAACAATCTATTTGTTGTAGAAATAAAAAAAAAAATAATAATTTAAAAAAGACCAACCAAATGATCTTGCACATATGATGTTAAGGAGTTTTCACTCCTTAATCTACTCCATGCTCCTCCGTAATGTTTTTATTTTTCAGTAGTTACTCTTTATTTGGGAAGGTGCTGTGATTAAAAAGAATGTTTGACTCATGTCCAGACACAAAAAAGTTAATAAAATTCCTCTCACAGCAGCAGAAAAATTCTTTTTTAACTTGTCTTGAACAATAAAAATACAAATGTCATATCCCGTACACGAACATCTAAATGCTGACTTTCTATTATTTAGATAGCAGGAACAGAGTGCATTAAATACGAGGCTTTTTATTATGGAGAGATTAAATGCAAATCAAGCATGAGCAGTTATTGTTCACAGAATTTTATGCATCAAGAAATGCAAGAATTAAAGCATAGCAGCAGCATTAACTTGCCTAAGCCACACTATACAGTAATGTGCATTCCAGTATATTACACAATCTTAAATTTTACAGTGTAAACACAATTATGTAGGGCTGTATTTATGTATACACGTAGAAGTGAAAAGGATACTTGCTCAAGAGAAATCTACAGTGAATAGTTTTAATAGTTCTTGTGTGTATTTCTTACGTGGATGGGACCAAATTAATGTTTCTGCTACAAGCAAAAGAGCTTTTTAGGTTTTCTGGCTCCTTTTTTGCCAGTATTGTACAGTTTTCAGTAAATCATGGCTGTCTGGTAAGCATAATGACAGTGCACTTCAAGAATTTAATTGTGCTGTAACATCACTATCCTATATCTCACAAATTATTATTTTCAGTACATGAACAGTATGTCAAATCTGCCAGTAAAAAATACAAAAATACCAATGCATTCCAGCTGTGGCCACCTCAGCAAGTATTTACAGTGTTTCAGTGCTGTGCAACTCAAATAAATGTATTTCATACATAGAAAGCTTGATTACAAATGTATCATAGTGTTTTGTTCATCTTTGCCTCCTTTGTTATTTCAAGATGTTTCATGGAACTTCCTTTACACCATGATGACCTGAACAGCAAGTGGATAAATGTGCTAATGTTTTGCTATCCCCATAAAAAGCATAAACAGAAATTTATCCTAAACAGGTAGAAGCTTTATTTGATTTAAAAGTTTATCAGAATTCAGGGGAAAGACAAACAGAAAAGGAGTAGTTTTACTGTTTGATAAACCTTTTATACATCTTTTGACATTGTAACTGAAATCAGGAGGTACTACCATATTTGCTTTTTTTACTTCTCTGTCTTTGGTTTTGGGGTTTTTTTTCTGTTTTCCTTAGTAATCCTTCTGGTTTGTGAAATTCAAAATATCTGATTAGTAAATTTCAGTAACTTGGTTTCTGGTTTTGCTATCTTATTAGTGTTATAAAAAAATGTCAAAAGTAAAGCTCACAACATGTCTGTAATTCATGATGTTTTAAAAAAATAGTGATATATTGAATTCTGATAGTATACTATAACAAATTCACTTTGATTATTCTGCTGAGGAAGTCAGTGGCGATACACTGAAAAAAAAGTGTACCATGGAGCCAAAGAATTAATTATCTGTCTTGTAAAGGCTTTTTCTCTTTGTATTTACAACAGTTGGAACAGTGGAATAAGTGTGACATTCTGCTTTTGGTCAGCTACCAAATGTCTGTTTGAATTCTCAGACTGATTAGGCAGAGACATGTTTACCAATACATTCTTCTGAGAGCATCTTTAGCCTAATTTGATTTACTGGTCTTTGTAAAAAATATCCTTAGCCTGCAAATTTTGTCTTCTACTTTTATTCAGTTTAAATAGTATCACCTGTGATTTTATGCCTGACTTTTTCCTAATATGTGGATTGGGAGGATGTATTTTTTCCTTTTTAGCTGGAGTGTTGAGGTTTATACACTGAGTCTACGCCACATTTTCATTACAAAGGAAGTAAAGTGTCGCAGACATTTTTCACAGAAATCCTTTCTTTCAGATTTCTGCGTCTTCTGGGAGGCAGAAGCCCCAGAAGAGAATGTAAACAATGATTATCAGCTGCTGTAAATGCAATAAAATGCACCTGTGATTGGTTCGTGTTTCATGTGTACCATTAAGAGCCAATCCCAGGGCAAGCCCTCTAGAACACAAAGACAGAGAATTCTCTTGTTTTTAGATTCTTTCTATTCTTAACTTAGCAAGCATCTGCAACTTCTCTCTATATTCTATTTAGTATAGTTATAATGTATTATATATCATATATCAATAAATCCAACCTTCTGATCAAGAAACAGGATTCTCATCCTTCTCTCTCACCCCAGCGACCTCCTCAAGTCGCTGTAATAGTAAAGAGAGTGTTTAAAATTACTTAGCTACTATTCAAAGAGTTACACAACTTTTCTACCTATGTAAAGAGCTGGTTAAAGTTGAATTATTTAGCTGCACTTACACACGGGTGTGGGTTGTGTCTGTGCTCAGGAATTATCCCAGCATTGATTAGTGCAGTAATGAGTTATTAGCTCATGTTATATTTGAAGATCAGTGGGGGCACGCCTGCTGCTGGCATTGCTTGACAGTGACTGTTGTCTAGACAGAGAGAAAAGCTTAGGACTGCTCCAGTTTCTGCTCTGTGTGGATTCTGAGCTCACCACCCCCATAGAATCAGAAGTGTCTGGTCGGCTGGAGTTTTTTCCATCAGCATTGTAAGGAATCTGGGCTTTGTTTGCACTGAAACTGCTTTGTCTTCTGTCACTGCTCTTTGGAAGAGAATTTGTTGGTGCTCCTGTGCTCTCAACCACTGCCTGTCGTCCACAACTGGTACCAGGAAAAGTTGTACCAGGCTGCACTGAAGTTTGAGATGGCATCTCAGCAAAGCTTCTCAAGTACATGTTTGCAGCAGTGTCTGCAATCTGAGTATCAACAAGAAAATGTTTCTTTTCAGTCTTTTCTTGTGCATTGTGTGTCTCAGTCCAAAGCTCACCAAGAAAGCCTTCGTTATTATTTGTGCTAGCATTTTGAGTCTGATTGTCCAAAGCATTTGTAGCTGGCCTCTTCTTTGGAGATTTCTTTTCCTGATTGCAGTGGGTGTAATTGCTGCTGCTTTCTGCACGGTTATTTGGCACAGACTGAAACACAGAAGGAGAATTTAAAACTGGGTAGAGCATAGTGTCAGTTTGCTTTTCCATCAGAAAGGTATAATTGCTAAGGGCACAAGGCAGTGTTTTCTGAGGGGTGGTGGATATTCCCAAAGAAGAGTGTGGTATCACAGAGTATTTCTTAGATTTGTTTATGTAGAAACTCTCAGAGTCATCTTTGGTTCTGTTCTGCTCACAGAGTCCCATTTTAATTTTTCGGAATCCTAAGTGGATAATTTCTAGGATATTTAAAAGCAATGATACAGTTGCTATTGATTGCATAAATAAAATAAACACTGTCTTTTCTGTTGGTCTAGATACAAAGCAGTCAACTGTGTTTGGACATGGGTCTCTCTGACATTTATAAAGGGGATCTAAGTGAAAACCATAAAGAAGATACTGCCCAATCATAAAGCCAACTTCCACTGCAGATCTTGTGAAAATATGTATCACATAAGTGCAGAGCAGAGAGCCTCTCAGGGGTGCTTTGTTCAGCTTCCTTTGATCCAGCTGCCGGAGCTCTCTCTCCAGTCTTTTACGATTTTCAGTCATTTCTAATTCAGTGCTTTCAAGTTCCACCCTTACCTGAGCTTTCTTCTTTTGCCTTTCTTTTTCCAGGGCTCTTAGTCTGTATAAGGCATGCCCCATATACACCAAGGAAGGGGAAGACACAAAAATAACTTGCAAGACCCAGTATCTTATGAGGGAGATGGGAAAGGCCTCATCATAGCACACATTTCTGCAACCAGGCTGCTCAGTGTTGCATATAAATTCTGATTGTTCATCATTCCAAACATCCTCAGTTGCCACTCCAAGGACAAGCATTCGAAATATGAAGAGGATTGTGAGCCAAATCTTTCCAATAATTGTGGAATGAATGTGGACCTCCTCTAAAATGCCTCCAAGGAAATTCCAGTCTCCCATGGTTATTCTGCCATATTAACACTAAAATGCATGAGAGAAACAAGTATCAAAGATTGTAAAAGTTGCATTCTTTCTTTAACATATTATGAAAAACACAACACTGGGAAAACTATCATATCTCACATTGTAACCATGACCAACTGCTCATTGATAATTGGGTATTATTTTCTTTCACCTATGAGAAGGAGAACTGCATCATCTGCCTGTGCCTGCTTTATTATTATTATTTATTATTAACATCCTGATAAGACATCACTACAAGATATTAAACACCCTCAGTCTGCATCAGATCAGTGGAAACCTGAGTGTCTGACTTGTAGCAGGATTTAAAGAGCATTTTGTGATGCATTTGAACATCATCCAGTAACAATGTGAGAGCAGTACATTTCTATTTAGGTCACTTATCAAGGTACAGGAATATTTGCTTGTCCTCATTTTTGGATGTTCCAAGCCCCATGTCACAGCTGTAATTACGGCAGTCCAATTACTGTTTCACAGAGAAAATTGGTTATATAAAGGAGCTCAAGAGGGAGTCAATCATCTCATGGAAATGTCAATATTAATTAAAATGACATGTTAAAGCATATCATTTTGTGCAGACATTTGCTTTTTGTTTATGGATGTCAACAATAAATAAATAGAATTGCTGTAATTGGTTCACTTCCTCTGATCAATGATACCTGCATTTGAAATAGTGAATAGAGTGCCTAAGTGGCAAGCATTACTATTTTTGGCCACAACTCTTTGAAAAATAAATTATTGACACAAAAATTCTTTACCAGCATCTTCCTAAATAGCTGTCATCTGAACACAGCTAAACTGGTAACATATGTGTGTAATTGTACATCTCACCTTTCTTTCATATGTTTGTTTCTCCATTAACAGGATACTACATTGTGGTCAAAATTTTAAATTCCTTTTCAATATTTATGTTATTCTATGCATATACAATTGTAACACAATTTTTTTATGAGTGGGGACAAGCAAAACACTTGTAGCTAAACACTTTTTCATTGTATGTACAGCACAATTCAATAGAATAGTATCTTACTTTGGTATTTTTAGGACAAAGGTGCTCTAGCATAGCATTTTCTCTTCAGATGGGGTTAATCTTCACCCTGTAAAACAGGAGTGCTAACAGGTCAACAGAAACTGGAATGTTATGGTTGCATATTGATGTCCATAGAGGAATATTTATTTTAAGCCTTCTAAACATGAACATACTTTTGCAAATCAGTATATGAATAGGCAATTTAAGCATTTTTTAAAGAGAAACAAATTAAAAATAAATGGTAAATTAAAAATAAAACATACCTTTCTTTACAAAAATATGTCAAACTAAACATCTGTGACGTCCAATATACAGCCCCTGCCATCTTCCATCTATGTGAGTGAATTGACACATTTAAGCAGTTTATTTTGCTACAGTAGCAAATAGAGTGTGAGCTTTGCACATGGAATTTTTATTTGCTGGGGCTGAAGGGAGGAGAAAATCGATCTCTTGTTCAATCTGCTACTGCTCCAAGCATAATTTAACTATGAACAGTAAAAGATTCTCATTTTTAAAAAGCTAGAAATAAAAATTATGCACCTTTAAGTTCTTTGAGATTATCTTCCCTTTTGCCTCAATAGCACCTTTTAAGTTTTAGGAACAGTCTCAGCCTCATATAAATAAAACAGAATAAAACAGAGCTTTCAGACTATGTTTCAGTTTATATATCTCACTAGCAGCAGCAATTCAGCTTGCCTGTGCAGAAGAAGGTAAATCTTCCCAAACACTCTCATTGTAAATTCCTGCAGTCTGTTCTCCTGCCACAGCTTAGCACCACAATCCTGATGTAAAAAAAATCAGTGGATGTACTTTTGGTTACTCCAAACTCACTCCCTGCTCACAGACAGCATCTGTATTCTGTATATGTATGTATCTATATTCTGTGATTCTGCACTTCTCTTCCATTCTCCTGAGACCACATTACTGGTCACGCTGATGAGTTTAAAAAACTCCTGAATTTGACAATGGTTTTTACTCTATTTTCCCCCTCCATATAATTGAGTATTTCTTTTTGGGAGCAAATCATTATAATTCCTGTCTTAAATGTCAGACATACCAAAGATGTCATTCTTCTTGAGAGTGATACTTACATCTAGCCTATAAAAACTGACTCAGTGACACAAGTTCCATTTTTAATTCAGACCTTAAGCTAAACATCTGCATTACCTCAGCAGGGAAAACAGGGAGAACAGGCTGAAATGTTTTCTGTTATAACAGAGTGCACAAACTTTCTGGTCTCAAAGAACATTTTGGGTACAGATGGTAAGCTGAGGAAACCTTTTCAAACACTCTAAACATTAAGAAATGTTGGGCAGAGGGAGGAGAAAGGGAAAAAGGAAATTTTACAAAAGGGAAAAAGGAAATAAATATGTCTATTTTGTGGACAAAAATGTTTTCTGGAGCCAGCATTAGCATTAGCAGGGCACAGCCTCATTAGGCATGCCTGGTATTAATTGCAAGTCCATTGCTAGGACCAATATGAGTTAAGATGCATATCTAGCACTGTAATGTTCTTTTAGGTGATGCTCATCAGCACTCTGCAAAAGTGTAGTTCTGATTCAAATGTCCTGTAAAATATGAACAAACTTCCCCTGCTGAGAACTCTAAAAAGCTAATCATTATCTTTTAATTTGGTGCTGAAGAGCAGTCAATAGGTCATGTCCAATTTCACACTTGACAGCTTGCCTGAAAGTACTCAGTCATTGTGGCAAGCCGGCAGTCTGCAGGCAGCCATCTCTGTGAAGTACTTAAAGCAGGATTCCAAACATGTGTCTTCTCTTGGGTACTTAAAGTAGTCTCTAAATATTTATCTGTTATTAATAAAACCCTCTAACTCTGCTGAAGTGGTCCACAGACACACACACACCCTGCCAGTTCATGCAGAGATGCTGAAGATTTGTTTGAAAACCTGAAGTGTTTGGTGAGACTGAGCTGCCATGGTTGGAGATTTACTTGCTCTGTAAAACCTAAATATTTTAAAAAACCATGTAACAATCCACAGTGTTCCAGGATGCATTATCTCTTAAAATGGTACTACAGTTAAATGACAACTTGACAACTCACAAGGGAAAATAAATTCAAGTGCCAACAATAATTTTATAGTGTTGATGCTGCTGTTTACCTTAGTTAGACAGCTTGCAACTCAAACTGTTTATAACAACATTCAGAATTTAGTAATTTAGTGTTGTATGGAGAGGCTATTAATTTTTCTTCCAGGTTTGAAGCTACCTCACTGGCTTTTTATTCACTGCAAAACATTCTCTACATTTTTATGACTATATTGATTTTTCTTAGCTTAGGGTCAAACGTCACAGTAATCCTCCAATCATGGAAATAGTCTCTGAAGATCAAGGCCTTTTTATTTCTATACATCAATAATGTGCACTTTATGTGCACAATTGATTTTATTTTCTACTGTAATCTGTCTGACCCACAATGGACAGCTAGATGAGGCACAAACGTCAGTGATGTGTCCTGCACGTTTTCAGGCTAACATGAACTCACTGCCATGGTTTTCTTTCAGTAGTGAAGGGGGACCACAAATTATAAACTGCAACAATGAGAAATTTGGACAACTGAACTACTCAGTGTTGTCTTTAGGATCACCAAATTCAGCAGTAGTGTTTGAAGGCAGACCAGAGATCACCACATGAAGACTGAAGCACATACTCTCCAAATCAGTGTATATTCTGTGCTGCCTTATAGGTTCACTTTTCATTGCTAAGATACACATGCAAATCAGTAGGTATGTTATAGATTCACTCTTTATTGCTAAGATACACATGCAAATCAGTAGGCGCACATTTATATTTTCACTTTCACAAGCAAAATTTCTGAAGGTGCCCTGGCCTATATCTGAAAGTGTAAGGGTTTTTTTCACAGTTTCTGTCTTTATCTTAGTTCACTGTTGATAGTTTTTAATTCATTCCTCTCTTAGTTCCTTAACTTTAAAAATTTGTAATTTCTGTATACTTTAATATAGCTAGCTGTCTATTTTCCTCTCTTAATCCATTGTCTGTAAAATTTTATTTATACATGTACACTGGTACTGTAGATTTCTGTGCCTGCTTTTAGTTCTCTCCTGACTTTGCATTTTCAAGTTTCCATGTGTACTTTATCAGGCTTCCTCTCTCTATTTTTTTTCTTCTTTCCTGCCTGTTCTGTATCCATCTGCTGGGCTCAGGGTCAGTGTCAGAGGAAGGGAGATGGGATTACCTGGGAGCTGCAGCATCAAGGTTGTACTCAGGAGGTACAAGGGAGCCAAGATTTAACACAGGCTGCAGGAAGGGATGGGCTGGGGCAGCAAATGTGCAGCCACTGAGGCTGGGGTACATAAACCACAGCCTCTGGTCAGGGTGCTTTGCTGTTCCTCCTGCTGTTTCAGCTCTTTGGGCAGCAGTGTTGTGGCATTTAGAGAATGGAGCTGTCTGAGTAAGGCTTCAGGACCAGTGAAGCTTCAGCAGGCTGTGCAGTAGAAAGTACACTTGTGACACCCAGCCCCGAGTCAGGATCCTGGAGGGAACCCCCATAATGTGTGACATCCCCCAGAATAAATCCACCAGCCTTGGTGGCCTCAGGGGTCTTCATGGTCTCAGTGGGTCTCATGGTTTCCTTCCCATGTGTCAGAGACTCCCATCAAAATCGAGCTGAGCCCCCCCATCCTAAATGCCACCCCCAAATGGGCCAGAAACCTCCCTCAAATGGGGCAGAGATGTCCTCAAATGGTTAAGAAACACCCCACATCCCCCAAGTGGGGGGTATGGAGGGGAGATGTGACTCCTGCAAATTGTGGGTGAGGGGACAGCCCTGTCTCACCCCAATAAAGGCACCAGCCCTGGTGTCTCCACAGTCTTCATGGTCTTCGTGGGTCTTGTGATCTTCTGGGGTTGGGGAGACAGAGCCCCCTCCCAGAATGGTGAAGAAAGTACCCCAAACCCACACAAAATGATGGGGGCTCAGAGGGACCCTGGATTGTCGCCCCAAATCGGTGCTGATGGAACAACCCAGGACCTGTGACCCCTCCCGACACCCCCCAGAGGACCCCGGCCCCGGGTGACCCCGCCACCTCCACCCGTCCTCTGGGTGCCCTGGGCCCCTCCGAAGCTCCGCCCCCCCGCCTTGTCACCCGTCGCAACAGTGACAGCGTTGGCGTTTTGGTGGCGTTTCCCTCCGGGGCGGGGTTTCCTCGCCCAGGTCCCCCCAAAACGGTCCCCGCGCCCGCCCCGGCCTCATTTGCCCCCGGATCCCGCGGGGATGCGGCCCCAGAGAGGTGAGGGGGGAAAAGGGGGATGAGGGGGTATGGGGGCGGGGGGGTGTCGCGGGCTCTTTCAGACCCGCTTTGAGAGGACGCTGACCTTTTAAGAGTTCTGGGACAAGGTGCAGGCCCTGTAAAACACCTGGAAGAGAGCCTTTTAAGCAGCTCTTTTAGGGGACACTGGCCCTTTAAGAGCTGCTTTTGGGCCATACTGGCCCTTTAAGAGCTGCGTGTAGGAGACACTGGCCCTTTAAGCCTCGCTATTAGGGGACACTGGCCCTTTAAGAGAGCCAAGAAGGGTCTGCTGACCCTTTAGGAGCCCTGGGGGGCAGGAGGGGGGACACCGGCCTCGACGGAGCGGGGGGGGCTCCCGGGGCCTCCCCGCCGGATTCTCCCCGCGGGGGAGGAGGGGGTTCCCCGGGGAGGAGCGCGGGGACGGCGGGGGCGGGCGGTGACGCATGGGAATCCCCGTGACGTCACGGCAGGGGGATTCCTGCCTCGCTGGGGGAGTGCCCCGGGCTTTGGGGGTCTCGGTTATGACCCAGAGGTTTGAGAGGTCTCGGGAGTTCAGGGCGCACCCCCGAACAGGGTCTGGATGACACACGGGGAAACGGTAACCCCTGAGGCCAGCAGGATGGCAGTGTTAAAGAGTGGGACTGCTATAGGATTTAGGGGTTTAATTCCGACACGTGGTTATCGCCCTCCTAGTTCAGGTGTAGGGGGGACGCCGGGGCGTTTGGTGGGGTTTTAGGAGTTTTTAGGGTTCCCCGGCGTCCCGGGGACCCCCGAACCCTCCCTTGCACACCCCCAGGTCCCCCCCGCGCCGCTCCGCCCCAGACGGTGAAGCAGCTGCTGAAGGAGCTACGGCAGCAGAAGAGCAGGGAAGGGGCGAGATCCCCGGTGGGTGACCCCCCATCCCAGTGACACCTCCCCTGGGGACACCCCCACTCTCCTCGCTGACCCCCTCGCTCTCCCCCCAGGTTCTGGCTGTGCCCTCCCCGCGCCCCTCGGATGGTGAGTGACCCCCGATCCCCCAGATCCCCCCACACCCCCTGTGCCCCACACTTCCTCTCCATGCCCTCCCCATCCCTACGTCCCCCCTTCGCCTCCCATTCCCTCCCCATGTCCCCCCATCACCGGGTGTCCCCTCAGGCGCTCCCTGGCCCGTTGTCCCCGCGGTGACTCCCGGCCTCTGTGAGGTCCCACACGTGTCCCATGGCAGCCCGGGGGGGGCCCATGGGGGAAGGGTCTCCGGTCCGAGGGGGTTCCAGGTGAGCTGGTTCGAGGGGACGGGGGAGAAATGGGGCGGGAACTGGGAGGTTAAAGGGGGGGCAGTGTGGTAAATGGGGGTCAATGGGGAAAATGAGAAGGCAGTGGGGGAAGAATGGGGGGGAATGGGAGGGAAATGGGGGCAGAAGGGGGGCAGACAACTGGGAGGGGAATGGTGGGGCAATGTGGAGTTACATGAGGGTAATGGGGTGGTTAAGGGAGACAATGGGAGGGAATGAAGGAAGCAGTTGGGGACAATGGGGGGAGATGATGTAGGTGGGGGCAATGGGGTGGCAGCCTGGGGGACAAGGGGAGGAAAATGGGGGGGTACCTGGGACCAAACCCCACTCCATCTTGACTGCTGCCCCCCCCCAAAGGCTGCTGCCATCCCCGGCCCTGCCTGGCCCCATCCCGCAGTGCCGTGGGGACAATTTGGGGCCTCCCTGCTGGGAAGGGAGATCCAAGAGCCGTACCCTGAACCCCAGGACCTGGCAGCCGCCCGCGCTGTGCTGGGGGGCCGAGACCCCCGGGAGCTGCTGCTGCAGGACGAGGAGGGGGACACGTGAGTGGGGAGGGCATGGGAGGGCACTGGGGGGTATAAGGGGGGGTACAGGGGTTATAAGGGGGTACAGGGGTCAAGGCGTCCATGATGGGTCAATGGGCTAAATTGCAGCAAATGGGAGGCATTGATGGGGGACAATTTAGGGGGTCACTGGTGTGAAGGACAGTCAGTGGGGCCCATGGGAGGGCAGTGGGGTGAGTGGGGTCAGTGTGGTGCTCAGTGGGGGGCAGTGGGATGAAGTGGGGTCTGTGGGTGAGATCAGTGTGGAGTCAGCGGGAAGGCAATGGGGGAATCCATGGGACAAGGCAGTGCTGGGAAGCCCCCGGGGCAGCTGTGAGGCACTGGGAGGAGCTATGGGGTGCCAAGTGCTTTTGTGGGCTCTGTGTTCTGGGTGGAACGTGGGGGGTGGGTAGGGGGTTAAGGGGGTCCCCTCTAACCCCCCTCCACCCCCAGGCTGCTGCACGTGCTCTGTGCCGGAGGGCAGCGGGCGCTCGCCCGGGCTGCGGCCGAGGCTCTGCGGGACCTGGGGGGACTCGAGGTGCGGGAGCACCTGGGCAAGGTGAGGGGGGACACACCTGGGGGGCCTGGGGGGCATCTGGGGGAGATCAAGGTGCAGGAGCACCTAGGCAAGTTTGGGGTGGGAAGCTAGAAGTGCAAGAGAAAGATGAGGGCATTGCTGGTAAAGAAGGGGTAATAAGTGGGTCGTACTGGGGCAATAAGGGGGTGATGGAGGTAAAAATATGGGGATGGGGTAGTTAATTCTGGGATAATTAATCACAGGGGTCCGTTGCAGTCTAATAATAGAGGGAGTGCTGAGAATAAAGGGGCAATTAATACTGATTAGTGATGGTGTGATTAGAGTCCAATAAAGGGCAATGAAGGGGCAATCAGTAACAAATAATTAATGAGGGGATGATAAAGGAATGATAAGGGGGGGCAGAGCAATGACAGAATACCAGGGTGATAATTTGAAGGTCTGGGAGTGCTTGATGCGCCCAACCACCCCTGACTCCCCCAGATCTCACTGACCTTCCTTTTTTTCCCTGCAAGAGCCCCCAGACTCCCTTTACCCCTCAGACATTTAACTCCCCCCAGGAGTCACTCAAGCCCCCCTGACCCCTGTTCATTCTGTCCCTGACCCCATTTGATGTCCCCAGACTCCCCTGCTGGTGGCAGCAGCAGCTGCAGCCCCGGAGATCGTGCGGGACCTGCTTGTCCTGGGGGCCAACCCTGATGCCGCCGACCACGGGGGCCGCACGGCGCTGCACCTGGCTGCAGCCTATGGGCACCCCGAAATCCTCCAGGTGACACCCCAACCCCCATGGGGACCACAAAAACCTCCCATAGTGGGTCCAGAAGGGACACTGCTGTCCTGGGAGACCAGAGAACGGGCCTAGTGGGGTTCCTGGTATCCAGGGGGACCCCAAATCTTCCCCCTTGCCTTCCCAGGCCATGATGTCCTCGGGGGTTCCTGTCAACGTGGAGGCCAGAAATTTTGAGGGTCAGCAAATCTGAGGGGGGGCAAGGGTGGTGGAAGGGCTTGGGGTGGGCCCCTGGTTTTGGGGTGGGGGTGATTCTTGGGGAGTCCTTGTTTGGGTGGGACTGGGGAGGGTTCAGTTGGTGGGTTCCCAATGGTGGGGGGGGGACTCAGGGGTCCCTGATTTGGGGTGTCTGTCAAGTCCCTATTTCAGGGTGTTTTGGGAGAGTCCCACTTGAGGGTACTCAATACAGAAGGGGCTTGGGGGTCCCTGGTTTGAAGGGGATGCTGGGGATGCCCATTTTTTGGTAGTTCTCAGTGGGATGCATCCCTGTTTTGGGGGGATGTGGGATCTCCAGTCTGGGCGTCCTGGATGATGGTGGGAGCGTCCCAGGGGGTGTGTCTGTACTTTGAGGGGGTCCCTAGGGGGGTTCCCAATTCCAGGGGGGTCCTGTTTGGGGGAGGGGCCGTTCCTGACCCCTCTCGGTTCCCCCCCAGGCCAGACCCCTCTGCACTGCGCTGTCCTGGCCCACAACGCCTCGCTGCAGGGAGGGCACAGCCCCGTGGGGGGCTCTGCAGGGGGGTCCCCCACTCCCCAGGACCGATTCCGCTGTGTGGAGCTGCTCCTGCTGATGGGGGCAGACAGCAGCAGCCAGGTACAGACCCCCCCAAAAAGACCCCCAGGTACCCCACAACTCTCCAGGTGTCCCTCAGATCCCCTGGGTTCCCCATAGACCTCTCAAAGATGGCTGTGTCCCACCTCAAGGTCCCTGTGTATTGGGAGCCTTTGGGATCCTTTGGGGTACCTTGGGAGGGTTGGGGAGGGGTGTGAGACCCCCACAACACCTGTGTGCCCCCCAAAGACCCCTGTGTGCCCCCAAAAACCCCTGTGTGCCCCCCAAAGACCCCTGTATCTCCCTTCAAAGCCCCCATGGGCTGGATAAACCTGTTCTCCCAGGCACTGGGATTTCTTGGGGAGGTTGAGGAGGTTGTAGGGGGGTGATACCTCCTGTGGGGCCCTCCCCGACCCCCGTTTTGCCCCCAGGACACCAAAAGCAGCCTGACAGCTCTGCACCTGGCTGTGAGGGGAGGCAACCTTGCCCTGGCCCACCTGTTGCTGCGCCAGCCTGGCATGGCACCCCGCCTGGTCAACATGAAGGTGTGAGGGACTTGGGGGGCTCTGGGTTCTCTCTGTGGGGCACTTGGGGCTGGGGGACCTCTGTGGGTCTCTTGGGGCTGATTGGAGGGGTCTGTGGAGCTCTTTGGGGTTCCTGTAGTGCCTTGCGGGGTGTGAAGGGGCTCTGGGAGGCTCAGAGGAATCAAAAGGGAACGGGGGGCTTTGGGGTGTCTGGAGGTATCAGAATCAAATCTCAAGGGTCTCTGAGGGGGCTGGAGGGTGACTGGGTACCCTGAGCCCCCTCCCATCCCTCAGGCCCACGGGAACACCCCCCTGCACATGGCAGCAGCACTGCCTGGCACCCCCAGCCAGGAGCCCCTCGTGAGGCTGCTCCTGGCCTGGGGCGCCGACCCCAGCGCCCGCAACCTGGAGCACGAGCTGCCCCAGAGCCTGCTGCCCTCGGGGGCCCCCGGAGAGCAGGTGAGACCCCCAGGTCCCCCTCAGAGCCAGCACCGTCCCCTGAACCCCACCAGCACCCCAGATCCCCCTCAGAGCCAGCACTGTCCCCTGCACCCCAACATCACCCTCACAGCCAGCACCATCCCCTGCACCCCACCAGCACCCCAGATCTGACCCCAGATCACCTTCACACCCAAGACCCCACTGCACCCTAAAACTTCCTGCTGATGGGGTGAAATGCCTAGAATTGCTCCTGGAACCCCAAAATCCCCAAATCTATTTTGCCTCAGATCCCTGCTGCTATGCCCCAAATCCCGCTGCTTTACCCCCAAATCCCGCTGCTTTACCCCCTCATTTTCACCACCCCCCCATCCCAGGATCTCTGGGTGACATCCCCAAATTCTGGGGTAGAACCCCGTGTTTTGGGGACCCTCCCTGAACTTCCCTCTCCCACAGCTCCGCCTCCTCCTGAGGAGCCGCCGGGGGTCCCATCGCCCCCCGCCCACCGCCGAGTGACGTCAGAGGGGCGGGGTCTCCCCGGTATCAGATGGGGGGACACCCCCATATTGGGGGATTGAACTTTTCCTGATTTCAATGAAATTGCCCCCAAATTTCTGTGAAATGAGTCTGAACCACATTGGTTTGGTGGGGGGAGGAGCCCCTTGCCCTCCCCCCCAGCCTCATTAATGGGGGCTGCTAATGAGGGGCGTCTCCTCTAAATTGGGGAATTTGGGTGGAACATGCCAAATTGGAGAGGAAACCCAAAAACTGAGAGAATTCTGGAATTAAATAAAAACTTCCTTAAAATCTGAGTCTGTTTTTTCCCAGTACCCTCAGTCCCTCCCAGCGCATCCCAGTGACCACAGAAAAAGGAGGGGGTTTTGAAACAAAGGGCTTCAAATTGAGAAAAACTCCTTTTTTCTTATTTTAAGGATTAAGTCATCAAAACTACCTCTTTGATACTATTTAAAGGCCTTAAATTAAGGGGGTAAATGGTGGGAAGCATGAGGCGAAAAGAGCAGAAAACATAAGGGAGAACGGGTGGGAAATGCAAGGAAAAGGGGGTGATAACCATCAGGGTGGGAAATACAAGGGGAAGGAGGGTGATAACCATGAGGGTGGGAAATGCAAGGAAAAGGGGGTGATAACCATGAGCCACTTGGGGTGACTCCCAGAGGTGCCCCCAAATGCTGAGGTTTTTCCCTCCCCAGGCCTAGGGGTGCTCTGAGGAACTGGTGAGGGGAGCATCCCCCAGAACCATCAAACACCTACCGAGTCCCCCCAGAGCCAGACCATCCCAGACCCCCCAATCCACCTTCAAACCCTCCCAACATCACCCCAAACCATTTTAGCCAGCTACAGCTCCTCTTTAGCACTCTCAAACCTCACCCAGCACCACTGAAAAGCCAATTGAGCTTACTAACACTCTATATGGAGTCCAGTGTTATACACTGATGTGTTGTCTTGATTTTTTAAGATTTTTTTTTGATGTTTACATTCTTATAACGAAATTTTTCACACACTTCATGTAAATAGCTTATTGTTTTGCATTCTTATATAGAAAAAGAAAAAGTTGATAAACTGTTGGTTTGTCCAGTGTCATTGGAAAGGCAGCACTGTCACCCTCCAATCCACTGTCACTTTTGGAAATGTATACATGTTGGAGTCAAATATTAAATATTCTCTTTTACCCTTGTAAAGAACTGCGTGTCCGCGCCGCGTTATTTCGTGTCCCATAGTAACACTGATGCAGTTCAGGACCTGAAAAATATAAAAAGATAAAAACTTGAACCAAAAGCCGTCACCCCACGGGCCGGTGCCCTCTCTCCCGAGGGCACAGCGCCCCCTCGCGGCCGTTCCCCGCTCACAGCTCCAGCAGGGGGCGCTGCGTGCCCGCCCCAGGGCCCCAGTGCGGGACCCTCCGGTAACGGCGCCCGAACGGAGCCCACGGGGGAAACGCGGGGCTGGGCAGGCAGGCAATGCCTGGAAGGGACATGGGGACGGCTGATTCGGAACCCAGGACATTCCTCTGGCTGCCCTGGAGGAGTTGAGACCCTGCCCGGGGGGCTCAGAGACCTTCACACAGAGCACAAGACACACCTGTGCCTTTAATTTAGCCCTTGAAAAAAACAGTTACTAACCTTTATATGAAGAATTAAAAGTCAAGACAGTCTAAGCAAAATAATAATTCGTTTGTCACAGGATGAAAAATAGATTTTTGGGGTTTTAGAATGGGGGTTCGGGGTCTCCCGATTCCTCCTCAAGAGGGAGGAATCTGGGCATACCCTGTCCTCCTTCTTTCTTCTTCCTAGCCTCCATGTTCTAAGTGATGCTGGCACTTGTGGATTGGTTTAGTGAGTAGAAACTCACTGTCTAACATAGGTGATAGGTATTGGGGAGTTATTGTAAATAATGTACACATAGTCTTTAATATAAAAAGACAACACTGCCTCTGAGGCCGTCAGGGTGCCTCAACCCGACCTGCCAGACAGACCTCGGCACGTCGGAGAAACAATGTTATAGATAAGAAATAATAAATAACCTTGAAAATGAGAACAGAAGAATCCTGACTCCTTATTCGACTCTGGGCTGGGAAAAAGAGTACGTATCTCAGAGTCACTCTGACAAGCAGAGATTCTGAGAGCCTAGAACTTCATTGACTTGTCAAGCCGTGCCTACACCTTCTTTCCATTTCTTGCCAAATACTTCCTTGCCATTCCTTGCCTATCCCTCCCTTGAATTGTCTTGACTTTGTTTATCCCTCTCTTGCCTTCCCTTCCCTTCCTGTAGTGGAATGCCCCTGGCTGGATGCCAGGCTCCCACCAAAGCCTGTCAGTCCACTCAGGAACGTGATGTGGGGAGAAAATATGTATTTCATTCATCGAGATAAGAACATTAATTAAGATAAAGAGAGAGATCTGCTCCGATCCATGGGCCCAGCATCTCATGTCACCAGACACATTGCAAATTCTTGGTAAAAGCTATTTACCATCCTCCCTGTCCCCGTGTCTGGGCAGCAGCCTCTTCAGGGCTATCCTAGAGACACGAACGTTCTGCTATCAACACCGTGCTGTTAACGGGAGATTAGAGTAACGGCAATCTGAGTTAAAAAGCCGGCTCTGGCCGGTGTCTGTCATCACATTTCAAGTCTCCTAGCCCTGCAGTCAATCATCTTTATGGCAGAGGAGCCATCGCTCCCGGCAGCGCCGCCGCCCCGCTCACGGAGCCCTCACGGAGCCCTCGCGGAGCCCTCACGGCGCGGGGGGCGGGGCCAGGGCGCTGTGGCCCCGCCCCCTCCGCTCTGAGGGCCGCGCGCGCCGCCGCGTCACGGGCGCGCTCCCGCTCCCCGCCCCGCCCCTCGCGCGGGCCCGGCCACTCGTCACGTGCGCGCGTCACGTGGCGCCGTCCCTGGCCGATGAGGTCAGCGGCGGGGTCACGTGAGCGGTGCCTACGCGCAGTGGGGCCGGGTGCAGATGGCGGACGCGGAGGCCGAGGCGGCGGCGCGGCCGGAGGTGTCGCGGGTGGTGCCGGCGCTGCGCGCCCGCCTCTGGCAGCTGCAGACGGAGCTGCGCGAGCAGGAGGTGTCGGAGGCCTCGTCCCGAGCCTACTGCCGGGGCTTCTGCCAGGTAGGCGGCGGGCGGGGCGGGCCGCGGCGCGGGCGGCAGGGGGGATGCGGCGGGGCGGGCTCGGGCTGTCCCCGCTGTGCCCCCGCTCTGCCCCCGCTCTGTCCTCACTCTGCCCCCGCTCTGCCCCCGCTGTGCCGGCGCTGGCGGCGTGCAGGGCTCGGGGCTCCGTGCCCGCCTGCCCAGCGGGGCTCTGCGGCGCCAGCCCGGAGCGGGGCCGGGGCAGCGCTCGGCTTTGGGTTCGGGCATCGTGCGGAGCGGGGCGGCCTGGCTGGGGCAACGGGGCACGAGCAGTCCTGGCTCGGCTCCGACACCTCCGGTGTCTGTTCCACTGTTCCGCTTGTCTCGGGATCAAATCTGCGTATTCGCCTTGTTTAAGATGTGTAAGCAGTGCTTGCGGGGCCTGCAGGGCCCTTCAGGCGCTGATGAGCTGTGGTTTGGATGTCATATGTTGAATACCTGCTTAGTGGACCCCGCAGGGAGATCTCCAATTTCTGAATCGGGGCCCTGAGTTCCAGAACAAGAGCTGATATTGTTTAAAGCCACCAGTGATGGAGATAACTCATTCTTAAGTAAATTCCTCCAATTATTAATTTTTGCCACCCTCACAGCATCATTTACTGTGAGCTCTAAGGTTGAAAAATTGTTATGATACTGAGTTTGTAACTTGTCTCTGCTGAGTCTGGAGAGATTGTGGGTTTTAAATAAGAAAGAAAAAATCTGTTTTCTCAGCTGATAAAGCTATAGTGTTTGACTGATGAATGGTAAAATCAGAGAAAAAAAGCTTGCTGGGTTGTCACAAATTATGTACGAGTGGTGTTACCCTTCCCAGTCTTCCATTTTGCATCCACAGGTTGTGTGCTTTGCCATACCACTGTGGGAGGATGTTAAGCTATCACTCACTGCAACAAGAGAATAAGTGTAATTTCTATGTTTCAAAACTCTTCCAAGCTGCGGGGTGCAGCTGCCTCCTGCTGTGTTTGTCCCGAATTCATTTTGTGTGACCTTGCACTGACATGGAACCTGCTACAAAGTGTCACCCTGTCTATGTCCAGGATTTGCTAAAATTGTTTCCAGTGGTGAACATTGTGTCAGAACATTGAGACAAGTATTCAGCTGACCCTTAATCGTGGCTGTCAGGATGATCTCTGTGTGTGCATGTCCAGTTTCCCAGATTAGCTGGGTACAGAAGAAGCTTTAAAGATGCTTGATCAGTGGAGTGTGGTGAAAGACAGTTCTGCTACCTAAAAAAAAAAAAGTAAACAACAAAAAGACCCCAAACCATGCCCCAAAATAATGTAGCCCTCTGGGTCCTTGTGCTGTTATTGTTTCATTTTAAAATGCTGTGATGGCACAGATAAAAATGGAAAAGATTTGTTTTGAGTTGCCACCAGTCTGGAACCTGTTGGATTGTCATGCCTGGACTGCAGGGGATGCATCCATGGAGCTGCTGGTCCATCCTGAAGCAGCTCCATCCTCCACAGAGGATGAATTTGTGATGTCTTTGTGCAGTCAGACCACTGTGGGTGGGGTGGAATTTTATGTCTGGGTTTCTCTTAGCAGGGGATGTTTGTGATAACTTCAATAACTCAAGGTCTGCCCGTGAGTGAAGTTTAGGGAGCTCAATTTTATATTAATTACTTGGAAGCTACCATTGATACCTTGCTATAAAATTATTAAACTACAGCAAAATGTGCCTAGAAAGAAGCTGAATTTATCTGGGCTTAAGTTTGATTTTGGGAAGGAGAGCTGAAATGTTTTATGTTTGCCATCCTGTGAGTACAGCTGAGGCAGGGGCCTGGAAGTTGCACTGTTTTGCTGTGGAAATGACCGTGGCTGGTAATTTCCAGGCAAACTGAACCAAATTAGGGAATTCCCTTTGCTTTGAGCTCTCTGAATGCTGTTTTACCACTGCTAAACTTGTGCTGCTGTGTGCAGCTTTCCAGCAGCTCATACAGGGGGTGATGCTGGATGTCACAATTTCCTTGAAGATCCCATTTCCAAGCAGGGAAATGCTGCTGTTGTCCAGGATAACAAAACAAAGAAACTGCTGAAGCCTAAATCATGGGTCGACTCTGCAGCTTTATATTGTATAGGCAGTCATGCTTTGCACATTCACCTTGGGAAATTATATTTTTTTCTTTGTGGAGAGCAGTATGTACCCAATGAGCAGATAGAACAACTGAGGGGAGTGTTTGAGGCTGTGCTGTCATAAATAGGAAGAACAATTTGCACTGAAGGGGAGGTTGTAGGATGTCAAATCCCATCTGCCAGTGCCCAGCAGCTGTTGGCTTCCTGAAATTTTTGAAGGTGACAGGTTGAGTGCAATCAGATATGGTTAAGAAGACAAGAAATTATTTTTCTTTAAAATTTCAAAGCTGTACCAACAGGTCAGGGAACTTTGGGATCTTCATCTTTAAATTGGGTCTGAGCTAAAATATTCCAGTTTTGAGGAAGTGCAGCTAAGGAGGTGTTGTGGCATTGCAGAGAGTGAAAACCTGGGCTGGCCTGTGTGTTACTCATTAGGGGGTGTGGGCTCTGCCCTTCTCACCCCATTTGCCCATCAGAGATGTTACTGGAATGGAAGAGGAGGGTGGGATGAGGTGTAAATGGGTGTGTGTGAGCCAGACTTTAAATGTGTGAATACTCTCTCAGGTAATTATACTGTAAGGTACTAATTGCTTCTAAATTGTTACTTGAGAACCCCTTAAACATGTAGTTTAATTCTGTCAAATTAATAATTTTTCCATAATAGTTTTTATAAAGACTGCCAGGAGAAATCCATAGGGGACAACTAAACAACCATGGCTTGTGAAACAGCACAAGGGCTTTCAAGAACTTCTTTAATACAATTACTACATTTGGCTTATTTGTCAGTCTGCTATACTAACAGCATCATAATATTCCAAACTAGATCCTTGAAGTCTAAGCTATTAATAAATCTGTCACCTTGAATGTGTTTTTTTACACTGAAACCATTGTTTATGTGTTTGACAAGAAGTTTCTCATAAATAGTTACTCAGTGAATTCCTCATGTTAGCTTTAAGACTTTGATCCCAGGGCAAGGCTGCAGTGTTTACTAGAAAATTTATTTAATCTTAGAAAGTATTCTGCTGTGTTTTATGGTTTACATAGACCAGGTAGTTTATGATCAAAGTGTCTGTCAAAATAATTGAGTGCTAAATTTGGCTTTTTAAATAGATTGGTTTTAATGGATATATTTTTAGAAAAGTGCAGGGATTGGTGTGTTTGATCTGTTTCTCTAGTCACTGTGATGGTAGTGTTACTGCTGGCTTTACCAAACAGCTGATTTATGATAGTCATCACTTGACTCTCTGGGGATTGCAGCTTGACAGTCTTTGAATGGGATTTAATGCTACAAAGCAATGTGTGATTTGAGTTATATTATCAAATCCATTAATCTGTTAAATAAACTTGAAGACTGGTGTTACCATTACATGCTGCAGCTAATGATATTTGTGCTGTGCTTAAGGATGATTTCTGCAAACTTCCAATTCCCTGCCCCAGCTTAAGTCTTATAACTATTAATATCATGTGGGGTTTGGGGAAAGTTTCTAACTTCCATTCACCCAGAAGTTCTGCTCATTTATTGTTGGAGAACAATCCACAAAACAGCAGATTACTGATTCTTAGGTGGTATTTTTGTATAGATTTCTCAAGTGTAACACCTGATTCTGCTGGTCTGCACTGTTTTTAGGTTAGGACTAAAATAGTGTAGTTATATCACTGCTGTGACATTGGGTACTGGCCACATTTCCTGCTGTGATGGAGGGTAGGTGTTGGTCATTGTTGTGACTGCATGTGGTTTAGCAAGCCTGTCAAAGGGTTTGTTCCATAGCTGCTGTTTCCATTCACCTTCTGATAACATCATGTGGGCTTGTAAATGTCCTTGTAAGGACAATTTGACTTGTTTTGAATGGTAGGGCAAAGCACTCTGAATTTTTATTTTTTTTCCCCATGCAGTCACAGAATTCCCAGAATCACTGGGTTGGAAGAGACCTTAAAGATCATTGGGACCAGCCCATGCCTCACCTAAATACCTGGGTGTTCACCTAACACCTCAACTAAACCCTGGCATTGACTGCCACATTGTCACTTTGATTTTTTAAGATTTTCTAAGCCTTCTGATATTTACATTCTTGTAGCAAACTTTCTCACACACTTTCTGTAAATAACTTATTGTTTTGCATTCTTTTATACATGAAGGGATATTTGATAGACTGTTAGTTTGTCCAGTGTCATTGGAGAGGTGGCACTGTCGCCCTCCAAAATAAAAAGAAGTGTTTCAGACAGTTCAGTTGGTGATTGAGGCATTTACAATGTGTACAACTGCTGAAGGCAAAATCGGCAGGGACAACAAATCCATCCAAACAATCTGGTGACATAATACTAAACAGCTACTCTAAAAACTCACCACAGCATTTGTTATCTTACAACCTTTCTGTTTAATTGCAATTAACATTACATGAATGGAGCTGTCTTGGACTATGCCCACCCAAGCTTCTAGAATTATTCTAAAATTATCCTTTTACCCAGTTTTTTTGGGATGTACTGGTGTTGTCCCTGTGTTGATGTGATTTCATTAAACCTGACTAGATTTTATATTGCTGCTTTAGTGCCCAGATAATGTGGGATTGCTGTGGCCAAGGAGTAAAATCTGGAGTAATTTTGTGTTTGAAAAATGCCTACATAATGATCTGATCTGGGATTTGGATCCCTTTCTGGTGGCTTCATGTTTGCTGTGTGGGTAATGCATGGATGTTTAAAACACTGCACCTGAAGTAATGTTATTAATCTTGAGTTTGTGCATTCTCACTAGTGATAAAGATTCCAGTGTTACATGCATGGTTCTGTCTCCATGGTTGTTGTACAAAAGGAGCCAAGTGTAGGACTTCTCCCTGAATTTTCTACTTAATACCTCACATTTCTGCTAATTACATCTAGCTTTCTCCCAAGTAGAAATTCTGATAACTTTATCAAGATAAGAAGCTAAATAAAAATATATTTCAATAAAAGGGAGAATTTCTGTTCGGGTGCTACTTTAAATTCTTCTTCAGGGTAAAAATTTCTCACTTCCAGAATAATTCCACTGTATGTGTCTGATATTGTGTATTATATTTGTTTTTAAGCAAAAGTGTGTTACTTACATGGTTCTGTCTCCATGGTAGTTGTACAAAAGGAGCCAAGTGTAGGACTTCTGAATTTTCTACTTAATAGCTCACATTTCCACCAATTTCAAGCATCTAGCTTTCTCCCAAGTAGAAATTCTGGTAACTTTATTAAACAAAATAAAAATATATTTCAATAAAAGCGAGAATTTCTGTTAAGGTGAAAAGCTGCTACTTTAAATTCTTCTTCAGAGTAAAAATTTCTCACTTCCAGAATGATTCCACTGTATGTGTTTGATATTGTGTATATATTTGTTTTTAAGCAAAAGTGTGTTACATACATGGTTCTGTCTCTATGGTAGATGTACAAAAGGAGCCAAGTGTAAAACTTCTCCCTGAATTTTCTACTTAGTAGCTCACATTTCTGCCAATTACATCTGGCTTTCTCCCAGGGAGAAATTCAGATAACTTTATCAAGATTATAAGCTAAATAAAATATATTTCAATAAAAAGGAGAATTGTGATGAAAATTGAGATGAAAATGAGAATTGAGATGAAAAGCTGTCACTTTAAATTCTTCTTCAGAGTAAGAATTTCTCACTTGCAGAACGATTCCACTGCATGTGTCTGCTGCTGTGTATTGATATTTGTTTTTCAGTGTGCTACAAGAGTTTCTAATGCTAATCCTGTTGTTTCAGACACTGCTCCAGTATGCTGGCAGTCGGGGTGCATCAGAACATATTTTACCTTTTTTGGAAGTGTATCGAATCTCCATCCAAAGCTTTGCTAATGCAAGACCTTACTTGACTACAGAATGTGAAGATGTTCTTCTGGTACTTGGCAGGCTAGTGCTGTAAGTTTTAAGTTGGTATATTAATTTTTTTTGTTGTTTTAAAAAGAATTGAACTTTATAAATGAAAGGGCAAGCTGTTGAAATTGTTTATTGTTTAATGTGACAACTATATTTGCAATTATCTAGTACATTTAGTACATTTTTAATTATACCACAAAAATGTGTTTGAGCTTTTAATTAATTAATGTGGACAAGTTTTATTCTTCTGTATTTGGATAATCATGTGGGTTTTAGGAGGGTTCTGTTCTTGAAGCTTAGTGTGGTACTCATTAAACCAAAGCTTCAATATGAGACTTTCACACATTAATTAATAAACTTTGTTCCTTGCTCTGCAGTTGGAGCTGTGTGTCCTGTCCCCTTCAGTGCAGGGACATCCTGAGTGTGTCCCTTGTTGAAAAGGACAAGCTGATTTGTGTTCATGGCAGTCTGAGTTGTGCTGTAAGGTTGCAAAGCAGACTAGACATGACTTAAAGCACAGCAATTCCTGGAACAGGATAGAGATCATTTTACAGTCCATCAGCTGAATTGGGATAACTTGGAGTTCCTCAAAGTCTGTCCTAAGTGCAAAGCAGCTTTTTGTAATTGAGGAGTGTAGACTGAGGGTTTTATGTGCACTGGGAATAATCAATATAACCTGAGAGTGATAAGGTGATGTGATAAGGTGATGTGCTGGTTGTTCCTTGCTAGTGAGGTTTCATCTGAGGAGGGAGGGTGAAAATCTAGAACCTTGAATATGAAGATCATAGAAAAGAAGTGATTCTGTGACAATTTTTGGGTTTTTTTGTTATCAGTCTCCTGCTTTTTCTGTGGTCTGAACTCAGATATTCTCTTTAAGATGGACTTTAGCAGTGAACTCCTTGGGCAAATGCTTTTATTTTGTATTGGACTGACTTGCAGTATAAATGAACAGCTCAGAAGCAGATTATCTCCAAATGATGCCTTGAATTATCTTCTTTTAAATTGTGAGAAATATGTGAACTAGGAGTGGTTTTGGGTTCTTTGAAAACATGAAATCAGGAGACATGTGTCCTAGGTTCTTACAGTGGAAACCTAAAACTTTAACTACATTTACCTGGTACATGATACACATTTTTGGCAAAATATCTTCATTGCTTTTTCAGTCTGTCCCCTTAAGGATAGAGTATTATTGTCTTCATCATACTATCATTAATTAGCTTGTGTATTTTGGTGTTTCATACTTAAGTAATTTTAAAAGTTTGTCATTTAGTGTTTGCTTGCAGGGCATCTCTACTTGGACTATTTTCTGTATATTGATATCTTGGGGTGTAAATCCCAGTTCTGTAACAAAATTGATTTTCTCTTGTTGGGAAATATCAGAATGTTCTGCTTTTGCTAGTATGTTTTTTTCCAGGTTTTGGGGGAGGATTTTGTTGTAGCCTTTATATTCAGAAAACTTTGTGTTAGAGGACAGTAGAAAAGCTGACTTGCTGAAATCTTCTCTTTCTTACAATGATTACATTTGAAAGGAATCTAAAGAATGAGGAATACAAAGAGTGAGGTGGAAGATAAGGAGGACAGTGGCATACCCGAATTAACTCTCCCACAGTTTTTCTTTTTCATAAGTTTCCAAGGGAGTGTGAGAGAAGTTAGAGCAGGGAATTCAAGATAAAAGTTGAGGTTCCATGAGGGAGGAAGATTGTTACTTAGTTAGGGACACGAAAACATAGAGTTCCCATGAAATTGGGATTTTTGAGGAGACAGTTGGGTTCCCCACAGCAATCATACCCACTGTGTTTTCAAGTCTGTGTTTTCAGAATTGAGCTTTGATTGGAAGTGAAATGAGCAAACTTGCTGTACCAAAGCAGAAGTGCTCTGCTTCCTATTGAAATCCTCCTTCCCTTCCAACATTCCTCCTGGAGACGAGGAAAAGAACTTCTTCCTCCTGATTTCCTTCTCAGCAGGGTGAGGCAGTAACAGCAAAATTCAGTGTGCTGTGGTTTCCCCTGCTGGGTGCTGGTTGTGCTCCCACTGACGTGGTGTAGGAACTGTGAGTTACCTCACATGCAGTGTGAGATATTGTTGGGTCACTGTCCAACCTCAGGAGTCAAAAGGAAAGCTTGGAGTGGTTGCTCTTGTAGATTCCAGGTGTGACAAACAATGACAAACAATTGGGGGTGTGTGGGTGGCAAACAGGAATGTTCTTTTTGGCCATGGAGTGACTTAGCTGCTTTGCTCAGGTGGAATTTGGACAGGTTATTCTCACAGCCCCAAAGCACAGTGCATTCCCCTCACCCCTCAGTGTTACTATTTCAAAGGTAATTCTCTGTAGAAGAATTAATAAAGAATTAACCATATCAGAGATGTCTTCACTGACAGCTGGCTCTCCTTGAGGAGACCCTTGAAGCTGGTTATTCACTCAGGCTTCTGTGGGTGCTTTATTTCTGAGGCTGGTGTGAGGGGGAAGGTGCCATGTTACCATCAGTATGGAAATTTTACTTCCATCTGAAAATGGTTTATTTGATGCTTGTGACAGTGTTCACAGGGGTCTTAGGATGAGGGAAGAGATGAGGATCTGACTCCATGTTTCAGAAGGCTTGATTTATTATTTTATTATATATATTATATTAAAACTATACTAAAAAATAGAAGAAAGCCAGCCTTCTGATGAAATCCTAAGTATAGAAAAGGAAAGAATGATAACAAAGGTTTGTGGCTTGGACAGAGAGTCTGAGCCAGCTGACTGTGATTGGCCATTAATTAGAAACAACCACATGAGACCAATCCCAGATGCACCTGTTGCATTCCACAGCAGCAGATAATCATTGTTTACTTTTTCTTCCTGAGGCCTCTGAGCTTCTCAGGAGGAAAAATCCTAAGGAAAGGATTTTTCAGAAAATGTGTCTGTGACAGATGCTAAGATTAATAGATTAAAAAAGAACAAATATTTGGTCATAAGTCACATGGTGTTTGACAGTAACTAAAATTTAACTGCTTTGCACTTTCTCCTGTGTGCTTTGATGGCACTGAACTGAAAGGGAATTCACCACTTCTACAACTTTGAGAAGGTGTTAGTATGGTTTTCTTTTTATAAAAAGTGAAAGGAGATGTGAATGCCATCAGTTTTAAAAAGCAAAACGGTATTGAACCAATCAGACCAGTCTGCCTCAAGCTTGAGGCTCTGGCTCAGCTATGGAGGACTAAATAATAATAATAATAATAATAATAATAATAATAATAATATTGTTCCAGGAAGAGTGTGCTTGCTTCCCTCAGCACTCTGTGAGCAGGCACAGGTGACACTGAGCTGTTTGTGTCACAAAGCATTTCTCAGCCTAATCCACTGCTGCAGGTTGATTCAACCACTCTGCTGCCTATCATTAGGTGCTAATTCAACTCTTAATAAGCACAGGATGATTCCTGACAACAAGTGAACAATGCATGCTGATGATCCAATGTATAATGAGTCATCTTTTGTCTCTGAGAAGATTAGCATAGAAAAGTGTTCTATTACAGTCTAAAGATAAACAGTTCTGAAAGATTTTAAAAGTTTCTGTGAATGAGGTATAATTGAAATGAGGTATTACTGAAAAATTATATGCAAATAATATGTTGAATTTTGCAGAGTTATTTGTTCCAAAATAAATTTATATCTAAGACACCTTTGCTTAAAAGATATTTTGAGGTTGAGTGTTTCAGATGGGTAATATTTTTTTATAATAATGTAAATATTCAAGCACCCACTACATTTTATTTGCAAAAATTGTGATTGAAGTTTAGAATTGAGTTTTGTACAGGTAGGGATTGTGGTGGTCCTGGTGGAGTAGGGTTAGAAAGGTTGGACTTGATGGCATGATCCTTTAATTTTGATTTGTGGCCTAGCCATGACATGTTAACTCCCCTTAGTTGCATTACAATAAAGAGGGCAATGGGAATTCAGGGGCAGAAGTGTGTTTTAAAGTATTGCATAATAAGGACAAACAGAAAGAATTAAGTTAAATAGTGTTTTGTTCCCCTTGGCAGTGGGAAGTTTTTCTGCACTTGTGTGTTTGAATCAATTTTTACAAAAAAACTTTGTTAATTGACTTAGAATTCTTATTATTCTTCTGCCAAGGAAATTGTGATTGCAATATCCTGGATATTGCTTTTACAATGTGCTGTGAGTTGGTTTATGTGGTAGTTTGTAATCTGGAGCTCCAGATTTCTTAAGGAGTGACTTCCAGACCAGAGTTCTCTGTGTTGGAATGCTGAGGAGCAAAAGAACTTTTCCCTTTGGGTTCAGATCAGTCCTGTACAGACAGTAACTCTGGGGGCATAAATTAAATCCTCTTGTCTTCCTAAACTATCTCACTCTGTATACACAATGCTTTCAAAATGTAATTGCAGATTTTTTTCACTATCCAAGTAGCAACTTAAGCATTAAGTTTAGAAAAATTATATTTAAAAGCTCACTTTGACATTTTGTTCAAGTCTACTATTTTACATAACCAATGTAATAGATATGAAATGTTCTAGAAAATAATTCTAGGAATTAAAAGTGGACATAAGTAGGATTGATTAAAAGTGAGGTGTGCATCAAAAGACTTTACAAAAGCACAATGATCATGAAGTTTGCAAATGTGTTACTGGGTGCAGAGTCTGTGTGAGTTAGAAGAAAACAGAACACATAGATAGGGATTTTCTTGGTTGGTTAATTTGTCGTTGGTTTTTTGTTTAAGGATTTTTGTTGTTTTTCTTGTTGCTGTTTTGTTGAGTTTTTAAAGTTTTAGGTTTTTTAACGTTAAAATAGAGTTCAGGTGTTTCATAAAGTTGATTTTGATGGTTTGTTAGCAACCACCTGGGTCTAAACATTTGGGCTGGTGAATTAACTTGTACTGCCAAGTTGGACTAGAAGGCACAACAAAGTCCTGGTTATTTTATTAAGTTGAGACCTGTGACAATGGGAATATCTGGTGTTCCTGTTGGCAGCTTTTTCATCATCAGCAAAGTCCTGTCCTAATGGTGTGAATAATGATGGAATGACAGTGCTGAAGGCTGATGTGTTTTCTGCCCATCTAATAAAAATGCTTAGAGCTTTTTGCAGCAACCTCTATTTCAAGGAAGCAGGATTGGGAGTGAACTCAGATATGTGGAAAGGATGGCCAGATACATTCAATATTCATCCATTTGGTCCTGTTGAGGTATATGGCTGCTGAATCTGAGTAGGCATAGCATTTGGTAGGTAACTGTTCAGTGCATTAGTCAGGAGGAAGATGGACATTATTTTTGAGTTCTAAGCAAATCTGAAACTCCTGTTTGCTTCATGGTCATCTCTTCCTTTTCCACTTCCAGCTCAGTTCTTCTGTGTGTCTAAGATTGAATGTGTTGCCCTATCATTCTTCTATTTAATATTTGAGAAAGGATGTTTTGAAGAAAAAGTAGCAAGAGTTGAAACTATCTAACAGTGTAGATGTAGCTTATGAAAAAGCTTATAGTGCTTTTTTATAGATGGTGTCCTAGATTAGTTTTCTTATATTGTCACAATTTATGAAAATTTTTGCTGTGTGTAAGTCTTGTGAATGTCTAGGCAGTGTCATGGTTAACATTTTTAGTTTGACCAGGGTTGTTCAGCAGGGTTTTAGGCAGTGTTCTGTACAAGGCTGGATAGCTCCTGCTGGAGAACAAGGCAGCAGCAGTCCTGCCCTGGCAGGTTGCAGTTTGTGCTGTAGGCATCGGAATGCTCCTCAGTTGGTATCAAAGGCTCAGGAGGTGTTTCCAGGTGCTGATGCTCTGTTGACATTTCCTGTTCAGGTCCATTTTGGTGTTGGTGCATGTGTCTTCTGTCAGGCTGTTTCTTAGGGGTTTTTTCCTTATCTGTGTCAGTGCTGAAATGTTGAGTTAGGTGAAGCTGGCTTTCATTCTCCCTCTAGGCAGAGACCATGCTGGACTCCAGTGAGCTTTATTTAGAATGGTTACTAGGTTTCCTTTGAGAAGAAAGAATAAAATTCTGTGATGCAATGCCCCTGAGCTACATTGAATGGACTTATCTTAGCTGCAATCTTAAATTAGAGAGATTACATGTAGTAAAAAGAGCACTGTTTCCATATGATGAATCATGCCTGATTTACAGGCTGTCTCAGCCTTTAATTGATGTACACAACCTAACATGTTTCAGTGTTATTGTCATTGCTTAGCTGAATACTGAGTAGCATGTGCCAGAAATGTTGTTTAATGTACCAAGAGAATGTGTTCAGGTAGCTTGTTTACTTGCCTTTTGCTTTTCCAGGAGTTGTTTTGAGCTACTGCTTTCAATTCCTGAAAGTGAATTGCCACATGAGGTGTGGTTAGGATTCCATCAATCCATTCAGGTAAGTCTTCTGAATTTCTTTTTTGCAATTTACACATTAAAAAAACAAAAAAAAGGCTGCAGTTGTATTCCTTCTCTTCTACCCTTCCCCTGAGTTCCACTTGTCCTGCATTGCTGTTACCTAGGCAGCAAGAATTTCTGAGCAGCAAAGTCTGACTGCAGCAACTGTATTGGGAGTCTTAATGCCCAAGAGCATATTTATATCTCACTGTTGGTGGCAGCTTAAGCAGAAAAACCTCACTGAGTCTTGGTTGAATGGTTTGTATGAGAGACAGAGCTAAATGAAGTGATTTAACAGCTCTGAAGCATGGCTTTGGTGAGAAAAGAGCTTTTGTGGAGGCTTGAGTGGCAGGTTAGTGTCTGTACCTGGTTTGAGAGGGATGGAAACGGTAGGGCAGGTCTTTAGTCCAAGTGGTTCTAAGAAGGATTTCTTTATGGGTGGTGCTGAAATAAGCTCATATTACAACATTCCTGCACTCAAATCAGGGTGGCTGATGCAGACTGTGTAGGAAGAAGAGATATTTTCTGGGTTTTAGTCTGGAGGTTGTACCTAGCTGTGTGCAGGAACTGGAGCTCCTCATGGAGCTGAAATACAGGAGTGGTAGTGCTGTGTTCATATTGATGGATATGGATTCCAGCACCAGGGACTGCTCTGCTTCTGCTGTTAGCTGTGACTGGTGAAGTCACAGATTAGAACAACTAATCTCAGTTATAAGTTCCTGAAGTGAGGATCCTTGCAGGAAATAGTTGGAAGTGACTTAGACCTTGCAGCTGTCCTTATTGCATGACCCCTTTGACTGGGGATTTTTTTGACTGGGGATTTCTCAGTCCCTGAGGTTTCACTACTGCTGCTTTAGCTCTGAAGATGCTAATACTGAGTTTCTATTTTTGTTTTCCCTGCAGTCAAGGAAACAAGAGGTGTGAAAGCTTTTCAGTAGACTGAAGATGAATAAACCTGTCACTTTGAACTGAGAGGAGCAGTCTAGCAGAGCTTTGTAGTCCTGCCAGTAGCAGAAGGGACAGAGATGGGCTGTGCTTGAGTGAGTCAAGGTGTAGAGAAACCTCCTTTTCCTGAAATATCATGGAATATTTACTCTCATGAAATAGTTGTGTGTGGCATGTACTTGGTAATAGAAAGAAATTCAGTTTGAATAGTTTAAATCCTATTGCCTTAGTGGTGACAAGGATCTGTCTGGATTTAGTCCAGCTAAATCTTTAAATTGTCCAACACTGGAGAATACACCACTTCCCTGGGGAGATGATTCCAGTGGCTGAATCTTCTCATCATGAAAAATGTTCCTTGGTTGTCCAATCAGCATTTCCCCAGGAGTAACTTGTACCCATTACTCCATGTCTTTTCCATGTGAGTTCTTGTAAAAAGGGAATATCCATCGATTTTTGTAGCTACCCATTAAATACTGGGAGATGGTGATAAGGTCTCCTCTAAGCCTTGTGATCTTATCTTACACTAAAAGGCAAATGTGTTTGTAACTGAGATGGCCTAGACCTGAAACAAGATGTTTGGAATATGGGAGGGCATATACAGGCTTTTTTTCATTACAGCAGAGTTACAGTGCAGCTCTAAAAGTTGTTAGCTTTTAACTGGAGGGATCTGCAAGGAGAATTCTTGTTACCAAGTTTAGTGATTTCTATGAAATAACAGATCTGTGCATTTCTAGGATTTTGAAATGAGTGATTGAACATTGATGCATCTGTCAATAGAGAGCAGATTTTTAATCTGATGAGATGGTTCATCAGACTAAAAATTGAGGCTGAATATTTTGGAAGGGAGCTGTTAAATTTCAGTGGTGGAAGGCTGTGATGTCCCACTCTCAAGAGGGACAGATCATCCAAGATTTGTAAACCCTTGTGGCCTTAAGAATCTACAGAAGTCAGAGGATGCACAAACCCAACATTTTATTAGTAAATTACATGCTTGACATGGAAATTGTTGTATTAGTGCTTTACCTGCTATGTAGGCACACAGCAGGGGGGTTGGATCAAGGGTTAAGGTAACTCCTCCAGCCACATTTTGTTCTTTCTCACAATGTTTTATTAGCATCAATCCTTGTGTGTTATTACCAACAACTTTGTTGGATCCTCAGCATCTCACTACTGGTGTTTGAGACATGTGAGCCCTTCTCTTCTGGGGTTCTGCAAAGAGTGGCAAAGCTCAGATCTCTCATGTCAGCTTTTAGAACTAAGGGAAAATTCAAGATGTGCTGCTGCCAGGAGTAGTAATATATACTTGGCTTTTGTAGTGACTTTTTGAAGCTGCAGCTTCCAAGTTAAGCACTCACCTAATGCTGCCCATAGTTCAGATAGTGAATGGATTAAACGAGGTAATGTTCTGAAAACTTGCTGAAGAGGTTTGTGGATTTTTACAAACAGGTGTTTCTAATAAGATTTTGAAGTAACTCTGGCAGAAGGATGAGAATGACAACACTTGTACCCTGCCTTGGAGCACAGCAGGAACCCATTTGTCACCACAGGAGTGTGTGAGTCATGTGAAGGGCACTAGGGACCAGAATCACTTGTAGGCTGTCTTGCAGTTAAAAACCTGTGTGTGACTGTGATGTGCAGATCTCCAGGCAAATCCAGTAGGAAAGCACCACAGAATATGATGTTAGCACATGCCCAAGACTGATGGATGTAAATGTGCTTCTTGCTTTCCTAACAAAACAGACAAGCTGTCGTAGGAAGGGGACCAGGACACCAGCTGGTTCATCACAGGTCCCATTTATTGAAGAAAGCATCAAACACTTATACAGCAAATAATAAGCTTATGAATATTCTGTAAGCCAAGCAATCTATTGGTTAAACTATGCCATGAACTCTTCCTCATTCCTTAGGGGTTACATCTCTCTTTTCTCATGTCTCTTTCACTATTTGTTGTCATACTCAGCTAGGCCCAAGGACACGCTATCTCACAGGTGCAGGACTTGGAATTAGCCATGGTCTTGTACTTTTCCGTTCTCTAGTCACCTAAATTTCCCAACAGCAAGCGTGACTTCAGAGGGCTGTAACTCCTGTTTTGGGAGGTATTTTTTGGATCTGCCTGCAGTAATTGTTGCTCTGTAAGAATCTACACAGGTAATGGGGGTCAGTGAAACTTCAGATAAATTTTCATCCCAGGAATGTGACAGGTGAGTGAGGGCTTGCATTGCAAAGCATCAAGGTATGGGGATTGTCCTAGACCTGGGAGTGTCACTGATGTCCATTTTATACTGGACACAAAATGCTGTCAAAATCTTTATTTGGTGCCTGAACCTGTTTGTTCTGGTATCCTAAATAACAGCAGTTATGTTCTGCAGTCACCCACAAGTCCAGTTTTCCTCATCCCTAAGCAAGATCAGAGGCAGCTTGGGCAAAATGAAAACAAGATGTGAGATTGTATGGCAGGAGTCTCAGCATGGATTTATTCAGCTGCAGCAAGCAAAAAGATGCAGGCATGAGTGGGGAAATGCTGTAAAAGATGAGTGAAAGGATTTGGGCAGAATTACAACAGGGCTCTTGATACAAGTAGACTGTTAATCTGGAGGAGGAGCTCAGTGGAGAAGTGTGGATTGATATCATCTAGTCAGGTGAAGAAGGTAAAACTTGCATTCAAAAACATCTTCAGTGAGAGTAGAGATGTTTTGTTTTGGGTATTGAATATGGGTTGTGGAACAGGGTTCCCTTCAAGCCTTACAAAGAGCATCAGTGCTGTATTTAGATAAACTCTGAGTTGAGGGAGAGCATAAGCCAAAAAGTTCTGTGAAGCTGTAGTAGATGCTGATCACTCTAAACTGCCAGGACTGAAAAATCCTGATGCCTTCAGTAAACTGTTTCAAGGCTTGTCTTTTCTTTTGGACTTTGTCTATAGGCTCTTACTGTTTTATTATTTCCTGACTTCATCTAGACTGAAATGTTTTATGTCCTGCTCTTTAGAACCTGTTTATGGTGTTGTTGTAACTTAATGAGATCTGTATATGTAAATGTTGCATTAAGTTTCTTCAAGGACTTTTGATGTATTTTATATATATATATATATACATATATATATAAAAATATGTATTATATATATATGTATAAATAATAGATTTTTGCATATATTCCCATTAGTATTAACTTTATATGGTTTAGCTAATTTAGCTAAGCACTGTAGTGGAAGGGGAGTGTAGTGACAGTAGTTAAATATTTATGCTACATATGTTGGTGAATTTTATGTTTGGTATTTTGATATTGATACCCTGAATCTCAAACACTGTGCTGACTCAGCTTGTATCAAAAGCCTCTCCTTTCTCATCTTCTCCGGTCCTTTCAGCCCTCAATAGAGAGGTGCTGAAATGTGATGGATCCCCATAGCTGGGCTGGGCTCTGCTGGCTCTGTAGTGCATCCTGCAGCCCTCTGTTAGGGAACAGTTGCTATTGGAATGACATGGTTTATGTTGGATGTCTGAATCATTGAATGTCATAATCTGAGGGACAGTGGCATTTTCAGTACCTAACCTCTGTCCAGGTTGTATAATTTTTAATTTTTTTTTGTCAGCCATGTCATTCCAGCAGTGATGGCAGATCAATGGGCTGCTCTGGCTGTTTCTGAGCTCCTCAGTGCTTTGATTGGTAATTCCACCCCTTTCTAGGGCATAAAACCTGTGCTGAATAAAGCTGATTAAAGCTCATCAAATTCAGTCTTCAAGGTCAAGTTTGAGCACACAGGCTCTTAAATGCTGATGGTTTTTTGGAGTTAGTCTTTGACCTGATCTATAGTTGAGACTGAGAATAATGCTTTAACATTAGTGTGAAGGAAGAGAATTTATCATGTTGTGCTGAAAAGACTTAATGCTGTGTGACATGTAGTTGGGAAAGGCTGAAGTAGAGGTTGTTGAAATGGGCTTCTATTGATTTTTTAGGTGAGATCCAGTATCTTGTCTATCTGCACACCTGTAGCTGTTTTCTTAATCATCCTCAAGACTGAAGATAATAAACATAGACTTCCCATAGGAAATAACTACCAGTGACAGAAACTGGGCTGTGTTAGGTGCTTCATGGATGCAAATTTAGATCAGTTTGTTGTTTTACAATTATGTTTTTAAAGCTGTTTTGAGGCTGCAACTTGAGCATCTTTTGACAGTAACATTGTGTTAAGCATTGTGTGTCATTCACCTGGCTGGTTCTATTGGCATGTCATTTAGTTCAGTGTAAAGAGGGGACTTGATCATATTTTAGTTTTAAAAAGGAAAACAAAAACCCCACTTCTTCTCTGAGGGTCTTTGTGGTGAGTTTTGTTCACTGTTCCACATGCAGTGGAAGCAAAGGCTTGAGAGGAAGAACAGCTGTGTGAGCCTAAGGATTGTTTAAGTGATGTTCTCAAATCATTCAATTCAAAGGAAAATCCAGTTCAAATTCAAAGCCTGAAACCTTTGTGTGTCAGTCTCTCAGTGCTGATAGCTAAGAGCAGTTTGAGCTCTGGTCAGGAGCATGTAAAGTCCCTCATGTCTTTAATGTGACATTCCAAAATTACTTTTAACCTTGTGAGTAGCATTTCAGGCTCAAAACCAGCAATCAGTCTTTGCAAGCATCTACCTGGCTGTCTTTGCATCTTCCAATTAACACCAACTCCTCTGCCAATACCAACACCTGATTTTTGAGGAGGTCTTCCCAATAAGTCTCTCCCTAGTTTTACTTCCTTTATAATCACTTTTAGGAGTAGTGTGGTCTTTCATGATTTCAGTTAGCAGGTTGCTGTGAGCTAACAGTTGGAACACAGTTACAACATGTAAACTAAAATTAACTTGGAGACAATAGCTACAGAAAATCTTTGGTACAGCTAAGGTAGATTGGGATTGTTAAAGTTACCAAAACCAAAAACATTGTTGCATTCAGCTATGAGACTGCTAATTTTATGGTCCTTAGAAAGTGGAACTGTAGTTCTGCATTTGGAAACTCCTAATGTGTGGGGTTTTGTTCACTCTGATGTTGATTTGAGTTTTTTCTTGCAGTTGGAAAAATGCTCATTTAGGGCAGAAGCACTGACTTCCACAAAATGTGCTTACAGACAGTTTCAGTGTGCTTTCAGACACAGTTTGAAATTTCAGTGTGTTCAATCTGCAGCTCTCTGAAGGTTTCTGTTGTGCCAGAGGCACGAGTGTGCTGGCTCAGTTACCTGATCCACCTCTTCACTCAGAGTGAGAGGGCTTTCCTCAGTCAGGCTGCTTAGGGTCCTGCCCCACCAGGTGTTGTCTTTAAGCAATGGAAAATGCACAAACTTTCATTAGTCCTTTCAAAATGAGGGTTTACATATGGAAACACTTCCTGCACACACACTTAGAGAATTTCCTTTCCTGTGACTCCCTCCCTAGACAGCTCCAGCTACCTTCTGGCAGTATAGGGAAGATAAAGACAGCCCTAAGGTTTTCCTTTTCACCCTTTCTTCTGCATGTGGTGGTCTGTGCTGGATGTGGATTACTGTGGCAAATGAATTGTACAGGACAGTTGCAAACCAGGTGTTGTACTGCAGTGGGATTTCAAAGTGCCAAACAGGAATAAACACTTCAGGAATATCTTGATCGTGTTCTGTTTGAGACTGTTCAGCATAGCCAGCCTTGCTTGCAGTAAGGTCTCACTGCTGACCTACACATAAATTACAGACCCTAGAGACCTGTGGTGCCAAACTGGAACCTAGCCAGCTTGGCTGTTGGCCAAAGGTTGGGCCTTTGTGACAGTGACCAACCTGTTCTGATACTGGGGGTTGTACCATGTGCAGCCCTTGCATTTGGCTGTGTGGAGCCTCACTGAGTCCCTGTCAGGGATGTTCTGCAGCCTGGTGGATGCAGCAGGGATGTTCTGCAGCCTGTGGAATTGCAGGGATGTTCTGCAGCCTGTTAATGCAGGGATGTTCTGCAGCCTGTTGGGTGCAGCAGGGATGTTCTGCAGCCTGTGGAATTGCAGGGATGTTCTACAGCCTGTTGGATGCAGGGATGGTTCTGCAGCCTGTGGAATTGCAGGGATGTTCTGCAGCCTGTTGAATTGCAGGGATGTTCTGCAGCCTGTTAATGCAGGGATGTTCTGCAGCCTGTTGAGTGCAGCAGGGATGTTCTGCAGCCTGTGGAATTGCAGGGATGTTCTGCAGCCTGTGGAATGCCCTAATGCCTGCCCAGCAGTGTCAGCTGCTCTCCTGGTTCTGTAGGACTGGCAGCTAATGAATGTGCTCTCTCCCATTATTCAGACAATAAATGTGTTTAAAATACCAGCTCACCCTGAGAAGTGCTACTGGGAGACAGCTGCCAGCTGGGGTTGTACAGTTTGTCACAAGCCTTTTAAGTCTGGCTATTGAGCTGGTTTTTTACCTGTATTTTGTCCACTTTTCCTTATTTTAACAATTTTGTTTTCAAGATACTGTGGGAGATTGTCAGAAGCCTTGCCAAGTATGACTAATGTGATTTGTAGCTCATCACAGCAGGTAGTCAGATTGCTGGGTGTAGTTTCCAGGAGAATTTGTCCATGTTTTTTATGGGGTCAGGCTGTGCTGACTGGCCTGTAGTTCCCCAGGGTTTCTTACTCTACAAGTCTTTAGAAACCCTTCTCCAGTAAAGGTACAACAGAGGATATCTGTAGCAAGCCTGAGGTTAAAGATTGTGTTAAAAATACAAACTTGACCCACAGCTCAGCAGAAGGAGGTGGCATTGCCACATATTGAACTTAAGATCTGCTGTGAGAAGCATTTTTAGTGAAGGTGTAGCCACAAATTGCTTACAGTTAGTTGGCTTTATTTGTCAGCATTAGGAAATTCTGAAAGATGATATTTAATGCTTTCAGTTCAAGTCAACCTACATCTGTTTCTCAAACAGGGACATCAAATGCCTGGAATTTGTTTCAAGCTGCTTTCTTTTCTGTGTTAGACTCTAGATCCTTCCCATGTGTAATGTCTTTTTTTAATTCCTCCTTTACTCCTCAGATTTCCAGAATTCAAAGCAGCAGAATTTGCTGATCACTCTGAGCAGTGTGCTGTGTATGAGGGTTTTGTGGGTGAACCTCAGCTGCTGGTCATGGAGAGTCTCTGGGTCAGGCTTCACAGCAGCAAATCATCCCTGGATCTTAGAATAAATGCATTGCACATAGATTAGTTTCTAAGAAATTTGCATCTTCATTAGTAGAAGAAAGTTTTCATTTTAATGATGAAATATCCCATGGCATTCTTCAACTAGTGACTGATGGCTCTCATGACTCCCAAAGTGAATTGACTGGCTCATCTTCAGTGTAAACACTAAATGTGCAATTTTAGGCTCTTACCATTGTGTTACTCATTTATTTAATTAAATTATTTAATCTTCTGAGTTTTTCAATAACATTATATGCTTTGATACAAAGTCCTCCTTTGTCTTTTATACAATTCCTGGTTTTTCAATATATAGACATGTACATGGAGAACCATAAAAATTGCAGAATAGACTTTTTGATTTAAGCCATTTCAGTCAGCTCAGTCTGAAACTGGAACATTTTGCAGTAGGATTAGAAAAGTGAAAGGACATTGGACTATAAAATCCCAATGCAAACTTGTCACAGCAGTAATGGCTGAGAGGAATAGTGTGAAAGCATTAGCATATAGGAAATATTGGGATAGATAATGTAAAATTACATTGGCTTAATTTTTAGCTAAGACTCTTAATGACTTTTTTTTACATTTTATAGGATTCACATGATGCTTTACTGGAATTTGGGAATAACAACCTCCAAATATTGGTGGATATCACAAGGGAAGGGGTGTGGAAAAATCCAGTTCTTCTTAAAATTCTATCCCAGCAACCAGTAGAAACTGAGGAAGGTAAGAGTGTGTTTCTAGAGATGATGTGTGGTTGTTCAGAAATTACTTGGGGCAGTTTTGGTGGGTAAGCAGTGACTTGAAGACAGAAGAGTTGTATTTTGAATTGTATTGTGGGGTAGTATTCATATGTTGCTGAATAATATTTATTATGAAACTGTCTCACTGGCATTTTGAATAATGTGTCCAACTGTACAATCAAAGCATTTCTGCTTGGACTGTACTATCCATCAGTTTGACTATTTTGAAACTCCATTTTTAAAAATAATTATTTCTTTTTCAATCATAAAAATACAGAAATTTTTCTGCCTGAGATGCTTTGTTTCTCATAACTCTGTGCTTTTAAATGTTTTCCTGAACTCTTCACAAGGAGGAATTGAGTACGTCCATACCTTTCAGAGGCATAAAACATTGATGTGGAAGGGCAGTGTGGAGTGTTATTTACTCTAGGTTGGGAGGCACTTTGTGTTTAGAAATGTGTATGGAAATAAGATCTTGTTTCAGAAACTGCTGAGAGGTGAGGAACAGGAGGTGTCACCTTATTTAATATAGTCTTTCTAATGACTTCTAGTAAATTCTTTCTTTACTTTGAATTTTTTTCCAATTAGTGGTGCCATTAAGTATTAAGTACTTGTAGGTATTTTATCTGTTTCATTAACAGTGCACTAGACTGCGGTTTACCTCTGGTAGTCTAAAGTTAAAAATAATACAGAAGGAAGGAAGAATTTAAAATAAACTCTTAAAAAGTGAGGAGAAAAAAAAAGTATTTTAAGTTTTCTTCCGTTCTGGCTTTGGGTAGCCTCTCTTTGAGTTGAAGTATGTCAGTATTTTTAAGAAATAAATAGAAACATGTTACAGTTATTGAGGCAATATGTTGCTCCTTGTGCTAAAAAAAGAGCAGCATGTTTGGACTGCAGTCTTCATGTCAGGTATTAATAGCATGGCAGAAACATTTGAACTGTTGTGGTTTAAACTCAGCTGGAAACATTTAGCCCCACTCAGCTGCTCCCTTTTTTCCCCACCCTCTCTGGTGAGAGGGAGATGAAGGCTGAGATAAGAACAATTTACTTGTAAACAGCAACGAGATAAGGAAATGAACAACAGAATACCAATAGTTTATAAAAGAAGTGATTACATTCCAAACCACTCTGTTGTGGCCAAAGTGTGGGAGTTTCTCAGTCCCCTGCAGCACTGCAGGCTGGGGACAGTGGCTGGGCAGAAAGGGACCTGGGGGTGCTGCTGGACAGCAGCTGGACATGAGCCAGGGTGGCTGCAGGTGGCCAAGAAGGCCACGGGCACCTGGCCAGGGTCAGGAGTGCTGTGCCAGCAGGAGTGAAGCAATACATGGGATAAATAAATAAATAAACTCCACAAGCAGGTATAGTTCTGAGGTGGGTGTGGATGTCAGTGCCTGGCACAAGCCAGAGAGCTCTGAAAATTGTGCCCTGAGCCTCAGTCTGAGCCATATCTTTATTCACAGAGGTGTTCCATATTCATTACATTGCACAACTTTTCTATGCATATTCAGCCCCTGGCCCTGCCTGTCCTTGCATGGTAATCAGATCCATGCCCTTCTGGGCATGCCTTGTTTGCTGTGGTGGTTGCACATTTGAGCTTTTCTCCTTTGCACATGTGCTTTTGGTCCCTTGGTGCTTATCTGAGTACATCTGTCAGCCTTGATCAGCTTGGAAACAGAGGAGTCTCTTTATCTGGGCTCTTTGCATCACTTGCTCTTCTCTGGTATTGTTCTTTATGCAAGAAGCTTCAGAAATTTGCATTTTCTTATGCCCTTTGACCCATGGCAGAGGTTTCTTAAGTAAAAAGGCTAAAATTCAACACATAGTTCTACAGGCTAAACTTTAACTGCTCGATTCATATTGCTAATTCAAGTGAACTCCAAAAATCTCTGTTTCAGGAGCAGGGAAATGCTGCTGCCCCTGTACTCTGCAGTCCTGGGCTGCACCTCGAGTGCTGTGTCCAGTTCTGGGCCCTCAGCTCAGGGGGGACATTGTGGTGTTCAAACATGTTCAGAGAAGGGCAAGGCTGGTGAAGGAGTGCCTGGTGGAGCTGGGTTGTTTAACCTGGAGAAAAGGAGGCTATGGAGGGACATTTCCACTCTCCTCAGCTACCTGCAGGGTGTAGTCAGGTGGGGTTGGCCTCTTCCCCCAGGCAAGCAGTGACAGACCAAGGCCACAGCCTTAAGCTGCATGAGGGGAATTGTAGGCTGGACATTGGGAAAAATTCTTCACTGAAAGAGGGATTGGGCACTGGGATGGTGAGCCCAGGGAGGGGGTGGAGTCTCAGTCCTGGAGGTGTTTAAAAACAAACTGCATGTGGCACTCAGTGCCATGGTTTAGTTGATGAGGAGGTGTTAGCTCATAGGTTGGACTTGATGATCTCAAAGGTCTTTTCCAATATTAATTCTGGTTTTGTGACATTCACTGAGTGCATTTTTAGGTAGTCTGGAATACTCCACAGGCACACCTAAACAGTCTGAATGTGACTCAGGAATCCTGTATTAGACAAATCTGGCAAAAGCACATTTCACAAGTAAAGTGTTAGACATTTTAAGTAAAGGGTAGTTCTGAGAAGTTGAATATCTGCCTGAAATGTTGTTTCTCCCACGTGTCTTGCATTTGTGGCAGTCTTGGAGACCTTGGTTTGTTTTTCTGCTTGCTCTGTCCGAGCAGCTGGAATTGGTCTCTTGGCCTTGTGTAGGATGTGGTTGGAGTTGATATTAAATCTCTAAATGTCTACTAAATTATCTTAATCATTTGTTACTTTCAGAATCTTATCAAGTAAATGCTAATTTCTGTAATAGATTGTAAGTCACTGATGAGTTACAAGGTTTGTCTTTGTTCTTTCACTTGTGTCACTTCTTTGATCTGCATGTTCTGTGCTAGCAGGCTTTATTTGATAAAAATAGGAGGAATCAAAGTGTATTTCCTGCAGGTCCCAGAGGGGATGGCAGTTCTGCTTTTAGACTTGGGAGAAGGAGCTCCAGTGCAATGGATTTTCAGTTGCCTTGGTCAAGCTGCCATTTTAACCTTCAGTACAACAGCAGCTTCACAAAGTGTCTTTTTCAGTCATCTAAAGCTTAATTTCTTTGAACAGTCTGTGTTTTGTGCTTTTTGGGGTTTTGTGATGAGTACCTGAATAGCATTCCTAGATTTTGCTGCTGTCTGCCAGATGTGAGTAGCTCAGTGTGCCCAGCTGAAGCTGTGTTTTGTGAACTGGCAGTTCATGTTAATGGTCATCAGATGCTTACTTGAGTGAACAATCCTAAAGGTGTGTCAGGTTCCTGCCTTTCTTGTTTAGAGTTCTTCATTTTAATTCTGGTTTTTAATGCACTGGCCTGGAAAAGGAACTGACATCAAATATAAATATGGTTTGCCAAATTTGTTCCAGCAAAAGTTTCATAGCAGCATTGCAGTGGGTTCTGATGCTCTATTACTGTTAATAAATTGCACTTTGATGTTCTAGGCTGATATTTCCTAATTTTTTCTGTCAGCTGCTGAGGATGGTTGGTTGGGTCATTAATATTTGCTTGAGGAAAGGGCTTTAAAAAATAATTTCAGCTTAGGGCTTTTGGGCTTTTATGACTAACCAATACCAGCATCCTGATGGGACCATAGTTGATGCTGTTGAATTTGTGACATCCCATGTAGTTCTGTGCCTCAGGCAGCTTTAATGCTGATTCCAAAACTTCCCCCCAACTTTTGTCTTAACAAACCCAGAACCAAAGAGGTTGGAGTCAGCTTGTTGAGTGCAGCAGATGAATTCCAACAACTTGGAATGTCTGTCTCGATAAGAGTTGGTTTGTAGGACAGCTGGGATAACCATGCAAGAACTGCTGCTGTAAAATACACAGACCTCAGTGCCAGCTGTGCATCCTTAACATATCCTACTGCACATCAGCACCTGTCCTGTTGTCCTGTTCCACTGGGACTTTCAGCAGAAATGCTCACCCAAGATGATGTTTCTCTGGAATGTTCATCATAGTGACCACAGAGACTTTTCATGCTTTGTAAAGGTTGTATTCATAATATTGTGGTGTAACTTAAATTATCTTTCACTGCAAGTGTTTAGGGTGAGAGAGGAATCTCTTATTGTTATCTCTTTTTGGTCCTGGCATAAGAGAGCTCCTAAGACGTGTGTAGAGTTGGAATCTGCACTGCCCTTTTGGCTAAAGGGCTTGGAGAGGGAAGGGTTGCAGGGTGTCTGTGCTGATTTTTATAGCAAGCTGTTTTAGTCTTGAGGAGTTTGATAGAACATTGTGACAGAACACATAACAGCAGGAGAGCTAGGAGAGAAGGAACAGGAAAGTCTGTTCATGGACATGTATGGAAATGTAACAGATTTAGGACTGAGTATAAAATTAGGCTCTCTGAGGGAAAACATCTCTTCTCATTTTGCTGTCTATTCCTCAGTTTTTGTTCCTTTTTCAGGAAAAGAGGGAACTTTCCACTTTAGAGTAAAGCTAAGGGCTAGGACAGATGTCTGACTGGTGACTCATTTCTGCATTTTGTTCCTTACATCTGCATGACAGGGAGCTCAGTTTGTCATTTGTCTCCTTTGCAAAGTTCTCTACACACTCGTTTAGGTGTGAAAGAATTGGCCTGAGGGCACAGAGCTGCCCCCCTTTGTGGGGAGCATGTGATAACTGACTGCTCTCAAACACTGCAGCCAGCTGAGACCCTCCTGTGCATTCTGGCAGAGCATCCACCTCCATCAAAGCTTCTCATTTGTGCTGGAAGATAAATTATAACTGTTAAACTGGAAGTGATTCATTTCACTGACTGCAAGGAGTCTTAAAATATTTCCCATGTCTTGACTAGCTGGCTCTGACACTTGAGTAAAACTTCATTTAAGCAGTTGCCAAGTGCATGTCTAGCTGTGTAAACAAGAGGAAATCTTAATTCTTAGAGGAGGTTAAAAGAGTATTTTTGTTTTCTAGTATGTCCTTTACTTCTTTTTTCCAGATCCATAAGAGGAATATTCTGTGAGCCAAGAGGTGTAGAAATAGGGACTTGGAGAATTGCTTTGAATTGTTTGTGGGCACTAAGGCCCGTGAATGGCAGTTCCACTTGAAGAGGTGCCTGATCTGATAGAGGGTGATGCAGCTTTGTGGGAGCTTTCCCTAACAGCGATCTCCTGGCCATCTGTTGTGGCAGCATCAAATAACATCAAATATCCATTTTGAAGCACTGTTAGCTTTCCTCTGTGAGTATTCAAGCAATGTCATACAGATGCAGTTTTTAAGGAAGAGAGGAGCTTGTTTCCTAGCAACTGGAGATCTTACTGCAGCCTGCCTCTTGGTCAGGCAGTTTTTTGCTTTATCCATTGAAGTTCCTTTAATGTGAAGTGTCAGCTGGATCAAGAGTGAATGCTCAGAGGTTTATCCTGTGAAAAACAGAAACCATTACCATAGATTTAAATCTTAAAATGATTCTCTAATGGACCACTAAGCTGACTCCTGCAGAATACAAGTTTCACTACAGGTACCTGAAATGAGTTTTCTGCTCAGGTGCACCTTGTGAGTTTTCTGCCAACCAGTGTAGTGTCTGTTAGAACACACTGTTGCTTGTTGGGCAATAGTTTTCGTGCTTTCTGCACTTAAAATTTCTTGTTATGTGCCATCCTCTCTTTTAGAAATGTACATACCATTTTGGTTTCTTAACATCCATCTTGCATAGTAATAATGAGATGCTAGCACAGTGGAAGAGCCGTTGAACAGAAATATTTTCTCAAGCTGTTAGTCTAAAGCAGGCATTCTTTTTTACTAATCCAGAGTCTCTTGCAGGCACCAGAGGTAACTGGTTGACTGCAGTTGCTGCAGAGCACCATTCTAGTTTGTGTTTTATCAGAATGTCTCATGCTTTTCCATGATTTCTTGTACAGTTCATCAGCCAGTTTGTTCTTTGGTTCATGTCATTACTGCATGTAGTGTCAGCATGTGTTGAACCATCTCTTAATTCACAAGAGTCTTTTGAATGATGTGCAGATCTGGAGACTGGTACCAAGGCTTTGTGAAGATATTTATGTAAAGCTGGAAATAGCACCACAGATATTTTGAAGTGCATGATTTCATCATGTTGGTTTTGCACAGCCTGGTTTTTGATAGTGAGGGGGGCATGGAGGTGGCTTCTGTGAGAAGCTGCTGGAACCTTCCACCATGTCCAGCAGAGCCAGTCCCTGATGGCTCTGGAGATGGACATGCTGCTGGCCAAGGCTGGGCCAGTAGAAATGATGGAAAGGCCTCTGTGATAACAGATTTAAGAAGAAAATCAAAACAAAGTGGGAGCAGTTTGAATTCCAGCTAGAGAGGAGGAGGAGGTGAGAACATGTGAGGGAAACACTTAAGGGCTGTGGAGAAGGAAGGGGAGGAGGTGCTCCAGGTGCCAGACCTGAGATTGCTCTGCAGGCTGTGGTGAGACCATGGTGGAACAGCTGTGCTCCTGAAATCCATGGACCCATGGGGGATGCAGAGATGCACCCACAGCCCTGGGGATCAATGGGGGATGCAGAGATGCACCCACAGCCTGTGGGGATCCAGACAAAGGCTGTGAGGAAGAGGGGCTGTCTCCTGTGTCTGGTGACCAACAGCAGGACATGGAACGAAGCTGTGTCAGGGTAAGCACAGGTTAGACATCAGGAAAATGTTCTTTACTCCAAGGGTGGTTGGATACTGGAACAAGCTCCCCAGAAAAGCAGTCACAGCACCAAACCTGCCAGAGTTCAGGGAGCATTTGGCCAATGCTGTTAGTCACACAGTTTAATTTGAGGTAGTACTTTGAGGAGCAGGACTTGCAGGTCCCTTCCAACTGAATTCTGTTTCTATGATAAACATCTGGGAAGAGAACAAAACTAAATCTGTGAGGTATTTAATCCAAATAAGTAAATTTTGCTTGCTATTTACAAAAATAATCTGAATTTCTACTATTGAATTAGTTCTTCAAGTCTCATAATGATTAGTAGTATCTGCTTGTTTAAGACATAAGCCTAGAATGTCTTTAACACAATTCTTCCAAAGTTCCACAAAGATAATATTTTGACCCTCAGCTTCATTTTACCTATTTTGGCATTGCATGGGGTTTTAACAGTTTGAGTGGAAAACTTTCCAGTTGAAAAGCAAGTAATGAATGACTTAATTTTTTTTTTACTATAAAACTGCAGTTGAAAGGTGATGATTCCAAACCTCAGTTAAACTGCTGGTATCTGGTGTGATCAGAGACCTTTAGCCATTGCTAAAGGACGTAATCTTTAATGGTGCTGTCTTTTGGGAGGCATAGGGGGGTGGCTGTGTGGGGGACTGTTTTCTGTAGCCCAGCATTCTCTTGCTGCAGAGTTTGGGAGAAGAGAATCCATTGCTGTCACTTGTCACCATGCCTGGAGTTTCCTAAAAACACAGTCCCTACACAAATTTGTGAAGTAGTGTGAATGCAGTGAGACAATTTCATTGAAGTGTCACCTGTAAATTGGTCTGTTCTCAAAGGATTTTTTCTTTTCCTAGCTAATAAATTGATTACACGAGAAGGGCCTTCCTTTCTGCAGATGCGAATCAAACATTTGATGAAGTCCAACTGCATCCCCCAGGCCACCTTCTTGTCAAAATTGTGTGCAGATTCTCCAGAAATTGCAAATGTTTCATCTTTTCGCCAGGCTTACATCACATGTGTGTGTTCAATGCTGCCTAATGAAGATTCCATTAAGGAGGTTAGTAACCTACAGTCCCTTTTTAATATATATTTCTGAAGCATTTTAGAATTTATTTGTGTAGTACTAAGCACTGAAGCTGAAGAGTGAAACTGTTGCATAAGAGGAATTTTGAAAGATTGTTTTGAAAGATTGGACAATGTGTGGTCATCCCTTTGCAGGAACTGGATGTGATAGGGCTGGCTAAGTCAGGTGTGCAAGGTAAATTGCTGAGCTCCTAGAAATTAAACTATTTCTATCTGTATCTATAATTAATAGCAAATATATGCACACACAAGTGTACATATGCATCTGTAAGTGCACACTTCTCTAGAAATATGTAAATACATATATATTATGTGAATGTTTAACTCTTAAATTACTGTTTGTGGCTCTCATCCAAGCTGACACCCTGGTTTGATACACAGGGATATAACACAGAGATGTTTTTGTTATTGCTCACACAGAGCAAAGGAGGCTGGAAGGACACACAGGCAGGACAGGTGACCCCAGCTGAACAAAGGACGTTCCAGGCCTGGACATCATGCTCACTGCACACAGTGAGAGGAAGGGGAGTGTGCTGAGAGATGGAATTTGTCTTCTCAAGTCTCCATTATGCACAATTGTGCCTTGCTCTCCTGGAGCTGCCTGCCCATGGGTAGCAGTGAATGAATTCCTGCTTTTGCTTTGATTTGTGCATGGCTTTTGCTTCACCTATCATATTGTCTTTACCTCCACCCACAAGTTTTCTCTTTTTACCCTTCCAATTCAGTCCCTGGTACCTCTGGTAGGGGAGTTGAGCAGCTTTGAGGGGCCTGGGTCCAGCTGGGGTTAAACCATGACAAGGAAACAAATCCCAAGCAAGTTCAGCAATGTCAGCTTAAGGTGGAACATATCTGTGTATCAAACCAGGGTGTCAGCTTGGATAGAAGCCACAAACAGTAATTATGAAGAACATTTACTACTAAAACAACATTATGTTTTAATACATTTTTTTCACTGGATCTATTCTGCTTCACAGAACAGACTGTGTTCTAGCAATATGTACTTTAAACAGCTGTTGATATTATAAACATTTCAAACTTCTTGCTCATCATGAATAAGAATGACAGAGAACAAACAACAGGAAGTTCAACTGATTTTTGCAGCCACCTCATTCAGCAGGAGAGCAGAAGCAGGAATATTAACCCAGTTTCCCATTCTGGCTTGACACTGGAGTTCATTCAGCAATGCCAGCATTTTCTAGGGTCCAGTGACTTCTGGTGTTCAACTTGAGCCCCAGAACTGAGCTCTTGCAGCAGACATTTCCAGAGCAATTCACAAGCTGCAAGGGCTTGAGATGTGTCAGTTTTGCACTGGATAAAGTAAAATACAGCAGATTTTGGGGGGGAAGGAAGGAGGGAGTGTCACTGATTCACCCCTGACAAGAGAGAAACCTCAGTAAGTTATTTAGGTGACAGTGCTTTGATATCTAAGGGAACAGACCCCAGCTGGACCCAGGCCCCTCACAGCTGCTTGCTCAACTCCCCTTCCAGTGGTACCACGGACAGAAAGGGAAGGGTAAAAAGAGAAAACTTGTAGGTGGAGGTAAAGACAATATCATAGGTGAAGCAAAAGCCATGTACAAAAGCAGGAATTAATTCACTGCTACCCATGGGCAGGCAGCTCCAGGAGAGCAAGGCACAATTGTGAATAATAGAGACTTGAGAAGACAAATTCCATCTCTCAAATGCTCCCCTTCCTTCTCATTCCCCTCACTGTATGCAGTGAGCATGATGCCATGGTCTGGAACATCCTTTGGTCAGCTGGGGTCACCTGTCCTGCCTGTGTGTCCTTCCAGCCTCCTTTGCTCAGCAATAACAAAAACATCTCTGTGTTATCAACCCTGTATCCAGCAGAAATTCCAAACACAGCCCCACACCAGCCAGGAGGAAAATTAACAACCCCAGCCAAAATCAGCACACTCCTCTAAACACTGCTGTTTCTGCCATCATGCTTTGAGATGTGGTTGTTCAGAATCAGCACCAAGGGATGAGGAGAACAAGGGCCTGGCTTTTTCACAACTCTTGATCTTTTTGGACCTGGGTTCTGATTTTCAAAAGTAACACAAGAGTCCCTATAAGTGCAGAGAGACAGAATGGGAAGTTTTAGATAGATGGTTGCCTGTGTGCAAGAATTTAGCTAAGCTGCTAAAGTGGAAGGTTGTCCCAAAGAACACTGATATTGAGAAGGGATCAGAACTAACAGGTGAACTTCTCACACCATTTTGTAGCTGAAAGGTGTGGCATGATCTCTGGGTACAGAGATGTAATGTTTTGTTTGTGAGATTTGATTTAGTAAATGTGCATTTCTTTTATAAACATAAACATATTTTGAGAATAAAGTGCCTTTTCTTTTTAATTTTCTTTTTCTTTAAGATTGCAAAGGTGGATTGCAAAGAGGTACTAGACATCATATGTAATCTGGAGTCTGAGGGACAAGAAAACACTGCATTTATTCTCTGTACAACATATCTTACCCATCAGCTTCAAACAGCAAATGTGTATTGCTCTTGGTAAGTATAAGCTGCCTCTGCTATCTGTTCATCTCTAGCTAGAATTGAGTGAATATAGTACAAAAATATGTAGAGAAGGTGAATTTATCCTTTACTTGAGAAGTGCATTGGACTGAAGCTCTTCCTAGGTAATTACTTATTTTGTCACAAGTTGCTGTGCTAATAGAGCATAGCAAAAGTAATGTTTAAACTATTTGAAACAGCACTCACACTATTGGCATGAACACTGGTACTGCTGTGGGGTGATAGATCTGTCAGTGCTCTCAGGGTTGCTGTTAAACCCCTGGCTTTGTGGTTCCACAGAGGATGTTGCCAGTCTGTTCTTCCCTTGGGAATTCTTGGCCCCATGAAAACCTGGTGCATTTTTTTGACCTGTTCCACAGAGATGTCAATATTAGGAATGAGCAGAGGCAACACCCTTTGCTTCTCTCCATCTCCCCTCCAAGAGCCAACCCTTCTCTCCACTTCCCCTCCAAGAGCCTTTTTATATTTTTATAATTTCTGTAACCTCAAGAATTCTCGAGTTCCAGCTGCCTTCCCTGGGGATGAGATGGGAGAATGAAGTCTTCTGTCTCGTGGTGATGCTGACATTGCAGAGATGTATAAATTGAAGTTCTGGTACTGTACCTACCAGTCCTTGTGCAGCTGCTTGCTTATTAGAAGAGAAGAGGCAACCTTGTGTTATGATTGATTTTATCCATTTTAAATTTTTATGTGAGAGGTACAGGAAGTGTGAGATTGGGTTTATTTTGTCTGGAAAGGAAGTCTGCAGCTGTAGATGTGTGCATTGAGATGAATCCCAGTGCCTTTCCCCTGTAAGGATCAGGAGATGCACTGGGGTTTGATCTTATGCTGGAATGGAGCAGAGGAACAGTTCTCTGCAGTGTCACCTGGAGATCAGGACCTAATTGAAGTGTGTGCTGTCCTTGAATAACACTTAAATTTTTCTTGGCATCAGCTCTGAACTGACACACCGTGAGTGCACAGATTGTGTGTATTTGCAATGTTCTTACATTCTGCTTTCAACTCTTCACAGGGAGCTGACACTTTTCTGGAGCAAACTGCAGAGAAGAATAGATCCTTCCTTAGATTCCTTTTTGGAGAGATGTCGTCAGTTTGGCATCATTGCCAAGACACTACAGCATTTATTTTTCTTGATAAGAGTCATACAATCTGAAGTAAGTAACAGTCCTGAATCTTTGGACACAGCTAGAGCTGTCTACATGAATTTATTGTTTTCTTAATAATTCTATTGAACTGGAAAAATAGCTTATTTCATTATTCATACTCTCTGATTATGCCTAAGAACATACTAATAAAAATCTTCTGTTTTCTTTAAACAGGCAGAGGAAGCAGGACTTGCTGTGTCTGTGTTGTTGTGTGTGAGAGCCCTTCAGATCAGGTCCAACGGAAGCGATGAAATGAAGACATCAGTGTGCAAAACAATTGCTTGCCTTTTACCAGAAGACCTTGAAGTTAGAAGAGCCTGTCAGCTCACAGAATTCTTACTTGAGCCAACTTTGAATGGATTTAATGCCTTGGAGGAGCTCTATATGCAGCCAGACCAAAAATTTGATGAAGAGAACGCACTGGTTCCGAATTCACTCCGCTGTGAACTGCTGTTAGCTTTGAAAGCATATTGGCCATTTGATCCTGAATTTTGGGACTGGAAGACTTTGAAGAGGCATTGTATTAAACTCTTAGGGAAGGTAGCTTCTGATTCTGAGGATGATGCAGGTTGTCATCTGTCACTCAATGAAACTGACATGTTAGAAACTTTCTTCAGTGACTATGATGAGACAAAAGAACACAAATATTATGATGGGAAAGACACAATGAGCCACCCTAAGGAAAAAGCAAGAGTAAAAAAACCAATTGGTTCTTCAGAAAGATACCAGAGATGGCTTCAATACAAGTTTTTTTGTGTCCTCTGCAAAAGGGAGTGTATAGAGGCCAGAATACTGCATCATTCTAAGATGCACATGGAAGATGGTATTTATACATGTCCTGTTTGCACAAAAAAGTTCAAGAGAAAGGAATTTTTTGTTCCACACGTAATGGAACATGTTAAAATGCCACCTAGCAGAACACACAGACCTAAAAAGAAAATAATTCTGAAAAAAGAGAGATCACCACAAAAGGTAACAGCTCCCAGCAGCCCACCCCCAGCGTTTCCAGAAAGGTCACACCAGACACAGCTCCCTGAAAGCTTCGACGATGACACAGAGGAATACGTCACCTTCAGCCAACTGGAAAACTGCCAGCTGCAAGACAGAGACATCTACCCCTGCCCTGGCACAGATTGTTCCAGAGTATTCAAACAGTTCAAGTACCTGAGCGTACACCTGAAAGCCGAACACCAGAACAACGACGAGAACGCCAAGCACTACCTGGACATGAAGAACAGGAGGGAGAAGTGCGCGTTCTGCCGCCGCCACTTCATGACCTCGTTCCACCTGCGGGAGCACGAGCGCGTGCACTGCGGGCCCCAGCCCTACATGTGCGTGTCCATGGACTGCTACGCCAGGTTTGGCTCGGTCAATGAGCTGCTCAACCACAAACAGACCCACGATGACCTTCGCTACAAGTGTGAGCTCAATGGCTGCAATATTGTTTTCAGTGACTTGGGGCAGCTGTACCATCACGAGGCGCAGCACTTCAGGGATGCCTCGTACACTTGTAACTATTTTGGTTGTAAGAAGTTTTATTATTCAAAGACTGAGTTTCAGAATCACCTTGCAGCACATGATATTAAAGTGTCAAATGGGGAAGGGAAGCAAACGCTGAACCTTGAAGGGTTGGTTTCAGAAGAAAAATCCAGTTATCTTCCAGAGTCTCGGCTGCTCGAACAATCTGAAAATTCCAATCTGAATGATAACTTGGATCCCTCAGGCTCTCAGGAAATTCCACAGGTGAAGGAAGAATCTCTCTCTGACAGTGAAGATCTCAACAGTGAAAGTAATTGCAGCCTGCATTGTGGGAAGCACAGGGCAGATGCTGCAGCAAGCCAAGGTCAGACATCCCCACAGCTCCTTGGAACAGTGGCTCACAACCAGTCAGTTCCAGGTTTTGTCGTGTCCCAGGAAGGAGTCTTCCATCCAGCAGATATGAAAGAACAGTGTTCCAATGTGGCAGTTTGCTTTGAAAAAAATCTTTCCTGTGGTTTTGAAGGCTGCTGTTCCACCCACAAAAACTCCAGAAGTTTGCAAAAGCACCTTCGAAGGGTCCATCCATACAACTTTAAAGGTAAAAGAAATATGGAAATGAAAACTAAATACTTTCTTGATCTGTTGAATGATGCTCAGGACAGTAAATCCCCTACAGAGATGAGTCCAGAGTTAGGTCATAATTCTGATACAAATGCTGACTCTCCAGAAAGTGTGTGTTGTGCTGTAGATGCTAAAGGAAGCAGTGGCCTGAGGGAAGAAACTTGTCCTTCTTCTCCAGAAACATCTTTTTATGACAGCTCTAAAGAACTAGACATTGAAGATAACATGTTGGAACTAATGCTAGGCTTGAAACACCTCAGCTTAAAAAATAACATTCAGAATTCTTCAAGACAGAAATCTTTCCTGGGCTATTCATCTAGGGATGCCAAGTGCTCTGAGTCAGTTGATGAAGCTACCTCAAAATTTCACCTTCAAGATCAAGAAGATAATTTACCCAGCCAGTACCTTACTCAACTGGCAGCTAAACCATTTTTCTGTGAATGTCACGGATGTACATGTGAGTTTGTGACCAGAGAAGCTCTCTTAATGCATTATGTTAAAAAGCATAACTATTCAAAGGAAATGGTTCTTCAGCTAAATATGTTTCAGCATCGATATTCACCATTTAAGTGTCATATTTGCCAAAGATCTTTTACAAGAAAAACACATCTTCGAATTCACTACAGAAACAAACATCAAATTGGCTGTCAGAGGGTGGCTCACAAGGTGTGTCCCAGTGAAAAATATGATCATGTAGGTTTGTGTACAGAGGACATGCATAAGAATAGCACTGCTCCAGTGCCTGCCTGTGCAAACAGCGTTGGGTTCTCTGGACACTCCGACTCTGAACAGCTGTGTCACCCAAAAAAGGAAGACTGCTGTTCTGAGACTGATTTGGAGTCCAATGAAGAGACAGACAATGATGTAACGAGAAAAACATCTAACATAACTTCCTTGGACAGTCATAGGGAAGAACTGGAAGCAAGACAGGGAAGAGGAAGCAAAAGAACAGTTGCTAAAGGAAACTTATGTTACATATTGCATAAGTACCACAAACCATTTCATTGTATACATAAAAGCTGCAACTCAGCATTCACAAACCAGAAAGGTTTGATTCGCCATTACAGAACTGTTCACCAGTATAATAAGGAACAGCTCTGCTTAGAAAAAGACAAAGCAAGAACAAAAAGGGAACTTGTCAAATGTAAAAAAATATTTGCATGCAAACACAAAGAGTGTGGTAAGCGTTTTCTGTGTTCTAAAGCTCTTGCTAAACATTGTAGTGACTTCCACAATGAAATATTAGAGGATCAAAAACTGCTTTCTGAAGCTGAGTCTGCCAGATTTGCTTGCAACCAAGCACACTGCCATGCTGTATTTTATACACTTAATAAGCTTAAACGGCACCTAATAGAAGAACATGCCAATGAAGAAAAATTAAACAAAGATTTTGAAATCCATTGTGACCTTAATGGCTGCAATCGAATTTTCACAAATTACAGTCACTATTCTCAACATGTATATTTCAGACACAGTGAATATTATGATAGTCTCTTTGGAAATCACAAAGAGGAGGAAGATGATGAAGATAAAAATGAACAAAATTGTTTGAAAGACAGCTTTGGCACAAGCAAGCGGAATGGGAAACAATTAAAAGACAGAGCTAAAAGAATTAACAGAAGCAGGGAAAAGCATTTGCTAAATTTCAAAACAAAAGAGGAAGCCCTACAAATGTGCAAAGAGAAGTCTAACCAGACCCAGTACCCCTGCATGGTGCAGGGGTGCCTGTCTGTGGTCAAACTGGAGAGCAGCATCGTGCGGCACTACAAGCGCACACACCAGATGACCAACATGTACATCGAGCAGCGCCTTCAGAAACTCGTCCTTTGTGTCAAATGTGGCATCATGATTGAGAAGCAGTCCTGCTCTAACTCAGCTTCAGACTTGGATAAAGGTGTAGAAGTTAAGGAGGATAAATCAGCTAATTCTGAGCCAGTGCAGGAGAGTGACAAACCCCTCGTTGCAAACCCAGCATGTGATCCTCCAGATGAGAGTAATGAAGACCAAAAACAACGTTCACCGAGCGGTGTGAATGGTGATGCCAGTGCCTTTGTGTATTCAGGCACTTTAAAATATAACCACAGTTCCAAGAACTCCTCTTTTGAAGAGCCTAACAGCAGGGAGACAACTGTGTGTAAAACTGAAGATCTGTCTGAAAGCAGTGAAAGAGAGAATAGCTCTTCCTTGTCCAGTTTACAATTACAGTTGCCAAGAGAGAAAGACCCAGAAGGATGTCAACATAGTGCTGTTAATCAGAGTGCAAAAAGAAATGTACTTTGTGCTACAAAAGACAAATTTCAAAAGCCTCCTGCGTCCAAACCATTTGACTTAAAGACATATAAACCAATGGGATTTGAGTCTTCATTTTTAAAATTTATTCAGGAGAGTGAGGGAAAAGATGATGATGATGATGATGATTGTGATGAGGTCGTAGAATGGGAGTCTCCTGAGCAGTTGCCAGTAGATGAAATGTTGCAAAAAGAGGGAGACAGTCAAGGGAATACACCAGTAAACAACTTTGTAAGTGATGAAAATGTAATCATAACCCCAAATAATCCTGGGCAGCTATCAGAGATCCAGCCCTTGCTGTCAGAGTCCTCCTCTGCCCCTTCTTTAGAAAATCTGAGGGCAATCTTGGACAAGGCCCTAATGGACTGTGGAGACCTTGCCTTAAAACAGCTGCATTACTTACGACCAGTAGTAGTTCTTGAAAGATCCAAGTTTTCCACACCTCTCATAGATTTATTTCCAACAAAAAAGGCAGATGAGCTGTGTGTAGGAAGTACATAAGTAGCTTTGCTTAGAGCAGATAGCCTCCACTACTGCTGTATGGGGAGAACTTCAAATTAGAACAGTTAATTGTTACAGTACACACTTTTTAGGTTAGTTTTGACTGTTTAATTCCATGAATGTATAATATCTGTCAAAAGTAATGGCCAAGTTAATTTAGCTCCCCATTTTTTTCAATGAACAATGCTGATTTTGGTGCTATTTAACACATCAGAATACTGGGGGCTTCCTCTTGAAGAGTAAATGTGCATGATTGTATATGGAAAAAGTACTGGGGTACCAGGGTTTGGGGGGCGATGGAGTTATTACTTGACTTGAATGTGCACCCCAGGGTGCTTTGTGTAACATATTGTACACTACAGCATCTTATATTTTTTGAGTTATGAGTTTCAATAAATTACAGTTTTTCACCCATTTGTTTACTGTACAGTAAATCTTTAATGTGCTTTACTTGTACTTGAGTTTGGGACCATTCTGAGTGCGTTGGACGGTGTTGCTTAAGTTTTATGCATTTGTAGATAATTTATCAGACTGATAAAATAGATACAGAAAAGTAAAGTATTACATTTTATTTTACAACATTCTCTGTGCTTTTTTTAGACTTGAAAGAACTATAATTAGTCCAGGCTTACTAATTACACTTCTGCATGAGAAAGTCTTTGTTCCTTTAAAGGCAGAGGGTGTTTTCTGAGACTGTCTGGCACCACCTGAGTGTGTTATGAGTGTTGTTGAGACTTCCAAGCAGGTTCTGTCACATAAAAGTGCCAGTATACATCTAGAGTTCCCTGGTTAGCTTTTTGGACAATGAATGATGAAACCTAGCTGGAAGATTCAGCAGAAGAGTCAGCTAATATTTTAAGCTCTGTTTCTTGCTCTATATTTCATTTCTTACCACACATGGCTACATCAGGAGGCTCAGAATCACTGGGGTATTTCCCCATCTCCATGGGGATTCTAATGAGCAAGCAGCAATCTGATTGAGGGTTTGGGTGTTGTTGGGGCTTCTGGGGTTTTATACAGTGATCTGAAAAGCAGCAGTGGAAAGAAAATGGAAGAAACTTTGGGAAATGTTTCTGTTGGGTGCAGAAATGATGGCAGCTATCAAACAGTGAACTGTGGTATGACCAAAATGAGGCAGAAATGGCATCTTCATACTGCAATTAGGAAAATAAAGTTATTTGGGCATCCTTAAAAGTTAGGTTAAAAATCATGCACTAAGCAAGAGAAGTGTGGCTTACTGCCTAGCCTTTCATGTAATTTCCTCTCTAAATTCTAAGCTTCTTTTAATGAAAGAAATAAGGTGCATCAATCTTCTCACGAAGTTCTAAAAATGGAAGTAAGCTGTGTCAAAAGGTTCAATACTGCAACATCATCAGCCAGCCTTCAATGTGCTCCAAAGTAATAATGAAATACCTTTTAATTTCAAGTTTGAGTCATGTTTTAACATACTCGAATCTTCATGACCTCAAAACAAGAGAAGCATTGAACAGCAAACTTAATAGACTTGTGATGGCTGCTTCAGGAATTGGGCCAGAGAGACCCCATTACCCTCTCAGGGTTTGGGTATCCCAGAGAAGAACCTGTGCCTTTGTGGCCAGCATGAACAGTAAATTCTTTGAGGTTTGGAGACCAGTTTCAAGTGAAGCAGCTGTATTTCCCACAAAACAATTTGCATGTGAAACTCACTCACTCAGATGTAATTCTGCTTTTGCCAAATGAGCTCCTGTGTGCCTGCAAAGCACACCCAGTGCAGGCTGCAGAGTGCACTCTGTACTCACTGCACTCTGCTGTCACAGAGCCTGCTCCTGTTGAGCAGGGTCCTTCTGTTCAGTCACTGCTCTTTCCATAGGCTGGGAATACCACAGGACAAGACAGAGACAGGAATCATTTCTGTCTGCCAGGCATGGAGACAAGTCCTGCAACATTCCTCAGCCCAAGAGCTGCATTTAGAAAATGGTTGAGCTGCTTTGGGCTGCACAAAAGCAGCTTGGAGGCATTTTCCTGTGCTGATGTGGCACTCCATGCACTGCCAGGATTTTTAGTCATGTGGGCTCATAGAGTGTTCATACTTCAGCTGAAAGATACTAGTACAGCACTGGTCAGCTCCTTCCTTGTTACAAAAATTATGTATTTCCCATTTCAGAGACTGTCAGTGTGTTTCAGTCTTTGAACTCCATCATCTACAAAATGCTCTCATGTCTCCATGAGATAATAGGTGTCACACCATCAAAAATGTACAGCTTGAACCTACATCCTTATGCAAATTTTCTCTTGGGCTTTTTTATCTGATCTAATTGCCTAGCACACATGAGTATCTGAGAAGAAAGCTACAAAAGGGTAAAGGTTTGAAGAGTTTTTACTGTCTTATTTCTGTTTTCATGCCATGAGGTAGGCCATCATTTTCCCTCCCAAGTGCTACCAGAATTTGTCTTACAAATGAGGTAACATTTCCAGCTTCTTGCTTTCAAACATATGGGAGAAACATTTTGTTCTGCACTAAAGGAACACCCTTGCATTGACTTTCCAAAAAAAATTCTTAATGTGAAGAGCAGACACCTCAGAAAACACAGTTCATAGGGAATGATGCTTCCATTTTTTAAATTGTTGTCTTGAAGTGTGTGGATTTTGTAGGACAAAAACATGTTGTGGGCTGCCCTGCCGTGTTCCCATCGGTAGTAAAAAGCTGTAAATACCTTTACAATGAGAGACATTCCAGTCTGACCTCTCTTTCCAGCAGAGCTCTCAGCACTTCCTCATGTACCCTTTTCTTCTGCAGGGATATATTAGGTTACAGAAAACGCTGGGCTTCAATATATTTGACAGGTCATTCTTCTATATAGTTAAAAAAGCTAACTAATAGATAATAAGAACATTAAGTTGGCATTATTTTATTAAAAGTTAATGACTAAAAATCCACAGGCATGTTCTGTTATACTTTAGACTGGTAGGAATTAGGTTAAGGACTGGCACTAAAATGCCATATCTAGAAGTGGCTCAATGTTAACACCCTTCTTACTGTATTTTTGTCAGGTTACACAGTCCCTGCATGGCACCTTGTCCCCAGGCAGCACCGTGCTGTCTGCACCGAGCATTACACAGGCCAAATCTCAAGTGCACGTTTCGGCTTTAAATAAATCAGCAAGTCCTGCAGCAGTCAGTGATAATTTCTGTACTTCTCTTAGTGCTTCTCTAAACGGTTTTAGACAAGTACTAATGCGGCTTTATATGCGTTATTGTGCGCGGTCTAAGTAACTTGTACCAAAGAAATATAATTAAAACATCTGCTCAGATCCTCACCATGCTGCTCCCCACACGCGCTTCACTGGGGTGGCCGTGACGGGCAGAGCTGAGCCCGAGTGGGCAGAAGCCACCACACAGCCCACGGAACCCAGCCCGGAGCCCACCAAGGAGCACCTCACGGAGCCCAGCCCAAAGCCCGCCGCAGCCGCACCTCACGAAGCCCAGCCCGGAGCCCATCATGGAGCCCCTCAGGGAGCCCAGCCCGGGGCCCCCACGGCTGCCCCTCACGGAGCCCACAATGGAGCCCCTCACGAAACCCAGCCCGGAGCCCACAATGGAGCCCCTCACGGAGCCCAGCCCGGAGCCCGCCGCGGCGGCCCCTCAAAAAGCCCAGCCCGGAGTCCCTCACGGAGCCCGCCGAGGCCGCCCAGCACATGGAGGCCCTCACGGAGCCTAGCCCGGAGCCCGCCGAGGCCGCCCAGCACATGGAGGCCCTCACGGAGCCTAGCCCGGAGCCCGCCGAGGCCGCCCAGCATATGGAGGCCCTCACGGAGCCCAGCACGGAGCCCGCCGGGCCGCCCCTCACGGAGCCCAGCACGGAGCCCGCCGGGCCGCCCCTCACGGCCGCCCCGCCCCGCCCCGCCCTGCCCCACCCTCGGTTCCTCCGGCCGCCAGGCGGCGCTGCAGCGTGCGGCGGGTGGAGCGGCCATGGCGCTGTCCGGCGACCTGTGGGCAGAGCTGCCGCCTGAGCGCCGCATCTTCTGCTCTGTCCTGCTCTTCTCGTGGGCCGTCTACCTCTGGGAGGCTTTCCTGGCGCACCGGCAGGTCGGTGGGGCTCTGGCGGGGACGGTGGCTGGCGGGCCGGGGCTGTGCCGGGCCCGGCCCGGCCTCACGTGGAGGATGTCCGGGGCTGGGGCTGGGGCCGAGGCTGGAGCCGGGGTTGGAGCCGAGGCTGGAGCCGGAGCCGGGGGACGCGGGGTCTGTCACCTGCCTGTGGAGGGCTCGGCCCTGTCCCGGGGTGGCCTCCGCTCTGTAGCGGGTGGTGGGAACGCTCAAAGCGGCGAGTGGGGTGAGTGCGGTAGGGTCACGGCGGCTCGGCACCCCCAGCAGCTCGGTTCTCCTGCCCGGGACAGCGGTATGAGGAAAAATGAGGAAATGCATGAGTTTAAATAGCGACAGTTGAACCGGTGAAGGAAAGAGGAAGGAAGCGCTGCACAGGCCGCCGTTCAGCACGGCCCCGAGCAGGTGATGCCTGGCAGCCTCCGAGCGATGGCCGCCCTGGAAGGCACATCCCAGCCCCGCTTCTTATTGCAGAATACAGCATAGAGGACGGAGTGTCCCTTTGTCCGGTCCCGGCTGTTCCCTGCCAGCCACATGTCCCTCCCCAGCCTGCCCACCTGGCAGCTTTAGCAGCAGCCGCACACCGAGGTGTGTGAGCCCTGGGGTCGGACATGCAGCCTGATGCCACGGACAGGACAGAATGTGTTTTGAAGTGACAAAGGGTAGAAGCTTTTCCTTAAAGAATGCGTAAGTATACTGAAACAAGACAGCTGAGGGAAAAGACTTCTAGTTTTAAAAAATTTTCAAGTGAAAAATTCTTTACTGAAAAGGAAATAGCGCCTCGTTTGTGCAGCCGCTCTGTAGCTCTGTGTTCTGGTGAAGTCACAGGGTTTGCACAGGAGGATCGGGGGTTTGGTTTCAAAATGAGCTTAGTTGTTAACTGTGGTGTGGTAAGTAACATCCTGTGGAAAAATCGGCTTGTGTGATCTGTATTTGATCACACATAGATAAGTTATTAAGTCACCAGTTCAGTTCCTGGTTACAACATAATAATTATGCTTCAGTTTTATATTTAGAACTTCATAGAAAACCAGAAGTTAGGAATAATTGTTCCTTTATGTGTTGTTTTCTCTTTTTAACTTTCTGTGGTGGCCCATGGGATCATTTTATGTGTTATTTTTAAATCTTGTCTCCTTTAAAATATTAGGTGTAAACTTTAAGTTTTGTCTTCACTTTTTCAGAGGCGGGTGTATAGAACAACAACACATGTACCCGAGGAGCTGGGACAGATCATGGACTCAGAAACATTTGAAAAATCTCGCCTCTATCAGTTGGACAAAAGTACTTTCAGCTTTTGGTCAGGCCTCTATTCAGAAGTTGAGGGCACTGTAAGTACCTTTCATATGATATTTTTTATGTACTTAAACTATGAAGTACTTTGGTTCTTAGTGAACCCATGCAGCTGCACCATTGGCATTCTGGTGTCGTATGGTGAACACTGACATTTATATTTATATTCTGGTTTTGTTTGTGGCTGTATTTGCTACACAAAAAGAAGTAATTGTTCAGAAACCATGTAATTTCCTTCTGCAGTGCTGAGTCATACTGCACAACTACACTGTTAGCTTACATTTTAATTATGTTCTATAGTAGTTTCCATTGCAAAATAATTAAGCAGCATGAGAATTATTTAAATTGTTAAAATACAGATCTTTCCCTGTTTGGAGGAATCAACTACTTTCATTTTTAGATAAAATTTAAGTAGAAGGTAAAAAGAGAAAAAAAAAAAAGAAAAGGTGTAGTTGAAGTGGCTTTCATTTCTCCATTAAGCTTTTAAAACCACCACACTTGCTTTGGTCCTTTCCATCTTCTCCTGACACTGAAAATGCACCCTAAGTGTTAGGTTGTAAGAGTAAGCCTTTTCAAAAGAAAGAAATAGATACACCCCTGGTGTCATCAATATTGGAAGGCTATTTGCTTGAAAACTGATTTTTATATATAGAGATGCATCACTTGCTAAGAAAGCAAACTTGAAATATTTACAAGTTGGGCTGTTTGAGAAATGCTGCCAGGCCTGGCTGTGAGCTGCAGAGAGCCTCAGTAGCTGTAGCTTGGGCATTTCTTTGATGGTGATGTACCCCATGTTCACTCCCTTCCTTGGCAGCCAGTACATCAGGAGATGTTGGGAGCAGGCACAAGGAGGAGACCACAAATCTTTCTTCAACATGGCTGTAGCAACTCTGAAAGTGAAACTGGGGCTTTTCTCTGGGCAGGGAACTCAGGTGAACCTCTAGGAGAGGAGGGCAGCTCCTCTTTATACAACCACAAATATACACCTTATGTCTAAGCCAGTACAGTGGCAAAGTGTACAGAAAATAGGCTTGGAAATATGCTTGTATATCACTGGAAAAATAATTAATTACCTGCTCTCCACTTTTGTAAGGTATTAATTAATGCCAGATATTCCAGGCTTGTTTTATCACTGTTAAGATCACAGGGGTGGCAAAAAGCTAATTATAAAACTTGTCTTATTCACCCTTAAAAGGTTCTTGTGCTGAAATGTTAGTAGGCTAAGATGGCAGTGTGTTTCACACTGCCTCTGTGGTGTGTGGTTTTGTTTTTAAGATGATTCTCCTCTGTGGAGGAATTCCTTTTCTATGGAAACTGTCTGGTCAGATCTCTGGTCGTGCAGGGTTTGGACCAGAATATGAGGTAAGTAGGCTTTAAATTCCTGTGAAAGTATTTGGTCCCTACTGCAATCATTATTTTTAAATTGGTATTTAGTTAAAAGTGAGATTTAGCTAACCTGTAATAGAGTAAAAATAATAGATATTTTCTGGTGCACACAGTGTCTCTGTGATTCTGAGAACTGGTAACAGTAAATTAGCTTGCTTTTAAATTAGCTTACTAATTAAAACAGCCTTATGTGTTAAAGCAAAGTCTGCTGCTTGAGTCAAATGAGGTGGTGGGCTGGTTTTTGGGAGCTCTTTATTTGGGTGTTTTCTTTTTACTAATCCTGGAATTGTTCTACTTGCACACTAAAAGGGTAAGAAATTTAAGTCTACTGCTTATGTTACCTTTGTGCTGTGGATGAGGCATGTATCCAAATTTGTGCTCCAAATCCTTAGTAAGCTATTACAGTGAACAATAATTAGTCATCATGAACAATTTAATTCTGTGAATTTATCCAGCATCATCTAACTGGTTTCAGTTAAACCACTGGCCTAAAAGCTATTTTTAACACCTGGAATATTTGTTAGAACGGGTCAGTAAATATCAGGTGGTTTTGTTTTGTTTTTTAGATTGTTCAGTCATTGGTATTTCTGCTGCTTGCAACACTCTTCAGTGCACTGACTGGTCTCCCATGGAGTTTGTATAATACATTTGTCATAGAAGAGAAACATGGCTTCAATCAGCAGGTATTGCAGAGATCACTTGTACTGACCACATTGGTTCAGATTGGTTACACAGACTGGTCCTTCATGAATGTGCAACACAAAATAATGGTGTGGGTCAGGCCTTACTGAGGGAGAGGGCATCTGCATGGGCTCGAGTCTGTGTAAATGTAAGGAGCCACTGGGAGAGCTCCTTTTTCACTGACTGATTTTCTTATGACACTGGCATTGTTGTTTTACCATTTGTCTTACCTGAAGGGATCAATTCACTAACCAGAATGACATATTGGTATTTACATTGATGTCACTGATCCAATTTATGCTTTCTTTGCAGACACTGGGATTCTTTTTTAAGGATGCTATCAAGAAGTTTGTTGTGACTCAGTGCATTCTGTTGCCAGTGACATCCCTTCTGCTTTACATTATTAAAATAGGGGGAGACTACTTTTTTATCTATGCCTGGCTCTTCACATTAGTTGTTTCCTTGGTGAGTATGAGAAGATGTTTGGGTTTCTTCCAGACTCCAGCTTACTGGCATGGCTCAGCATGCTGAATGCAGCTGAAAGGAAATGGAGAAAAATCTAAATCTCCTGTGAATTTTAATGTCTACAAACTTTAACAGAGTGTCTTGCTCTCAATGTACTTGTTCAGGAATAATAGCTCATATTAGTTATCTACATTAATGTCATATATATATATATAAAATCTATTTAATACTCGAGTGTCTTCATTAATTGAAAGAGAAGCACTGATAAAGCTTTAGAATAGGTACTGGAAATACAGCACTACGTGGTGATCTGTTTTCCTTTCTCCTGATAGAGGTGAGAACCAGAACATATGCAGCTGAAGCCACATTCCTCTCTCTCTCTTTCCTATCAAGAACTAGTGTTTTATTTTTGCTCTGCCTGTGCCTCCCCGTTTAGCTGTCCACATAGATTTTATTCTGAAGTTCTACAGATACTTTAGAACCTGATATAACAAGGGTTGGTCTATCTTTTATACTACAAAAGCTAGAAAATAAAACATCTTGGCAGAGCTGCAAACTGCTGTATTGAAAGAACATTTTCCTGGCTCACTCTTCTCTGAGTCCCCTCCACCCCTGAGGTTAAGTGCATGCTTAGACAAGTTGGTGTTGCCACCTCAGTGCAGCTTTATAGGGTTTCAGGCCTTGATGTGTTTGAGCAGCCTTTGACATGCAAAATCATCCTAAGAGGTGTTAGATTCACCCTTTAGAGTCTGGTTTTGGGAAAAATTCCAGTTCCATAACTCTATAGTCAGAGTTAGAGTTGCATTCTCCTACTAGTCTGTCATGCCTGCTGATACCAAGGCATGACACAAAGATCTGAGATAAAACCTGAAAATTAGGCCCCACATGCTCTATGGTCTGAAACAGTAGTCTGGGCTGAAAAGCTGATTTTTCTACTCCATGAAATACCCTCCTACACCTTCTGCAAAATATCTGCAGAGGTTTAAGCCCTTAAAAATTACAGTAACAAAACTTATTTTAGTGATGTTTGGTATTGATGCCCTCACTTGCTGTGACTTTGCAAAAGTCAGTTTTTCTGGTTCTCAATTTCATTGGACTTTTTCAGCAGTGCACACACTGTCAAAAGTCCAGGAGCTTGTTTTCAGTGAAGTAAAATGATAATTTTGAATTTAATGTTGATGTCCATTTGCCTCTCATGTCCTGTTCCTTTTTTGCTAAACTTATAAAACAAATAAATAAAAATAATATTGTGGTGATCCACACAGAGTGTGAGGAAAGGGAGTTCAGCTTTCCTTTCCATCACATTATTCTAGTTCTGGCTTTCTCAGCTGGGCTGCAGCTGATGCCAGTTTGAGGAGATGCAGGTGCACTGTAGTGATGTTTTTAGGTCAAGGCTATTAGTCATTGTGGAGCCAGAGGCATCAGGCAGGCAATTCCCTGAGCCCTGCAGACAGCTGGGAGACAAAGAAAACAGAGGACATAAAATTTCTTGCCTCTTTTTAGACAGTTGTTTTGCAAGTTAGCAGTCCCACTGTTTCTATCTCTTGGTTCCTTCATCTCTTCAGCTGAGTATGAAGCACTTCGGAGTTTTCTAGGATTGGTGAGGTGTGTGGAAGTGACAGCCTTTCACTGATGAGTCCCTGCTCCCAGAGGCTTTGTCTTCTGCCCTGTTCACAGCAGTTCTGCTCAGGTGTGTAGGTGGTTTGTGCACAGTTTGCTGAAATGTGGTTTGTGCACAGTTTGCTGAAATGTGGGCTGGCCACCAAAGCAGCTCACAGAGAGCCTGCCCATAGATCCCACTTCATACAGGACTCTGCTTTGTCAAGTTTTTTTTCTGAAGTTGTGCCCTCTTTTTGAACTGTTTGCTCCACCTTTAGTACTGAACAGGTTTGCATGCCCTGTTCTTACTGTCTGCATGTGTTGCAGGTGCTGGTTACAATCTATGCAGACTACATTGCACCTTTGTTTGATAAATTCATTCCGCTGCCAGAGGGAGAGCTCAAGCAGCAAATTGAAACTATGGCAAAGAGCATTGACTTCCCACTAACTAAGGTGTATGTTGTTGAAGGTGAGGTTTTGTTGTTTCTTTAAATAAAAAGGCTTTGTAGTTTTAAATTTGTGGGGTTTTAGCATTGATTGTGGATGCTGTAGTAGGGCAGTTGATTGCATTGCTCAGATACTGCAGTACTTGCCAATGTCTGTAGCATTTTCCTGAAGCTCAGTGCACAACCTGAACTCATCTTCTGTTTGGGAGCATTTTCCTAGGTCTGTGGAATGGAAATGCACAGCTCAGTCAGGAGTGGAAGCACAAAAATAGTCAAGGTTATAATTTTAGAACTGTAAAACAAAAGGAATATCTGTTTCCATTCACCTTTGCTGGCACATTTGAAAGAATTCTACATAATTTGGCACAGGTTCTTTGCCTGGAGCAGTGTCAATTCAGAATGCTTTTTCCACTCTAAATCTGAAATTGTAATAGGATTAGCTTTTCTTTTTGGACATTAGATGTTCATGACCGCTCTTATGGTTTTGTTGCTTTTAGTGATTGCATGCTACATTTCCCTATTGGAGTCATCATTACTTAGATTTTAGAATATGCTTCAGCTTCCAAACAGATCTGCTTGAGTTTGTCTACAGTTCATTTGGGGACTTGGAGAATTCCTCTGGAAAAATCTGATCTGTCATACTGTGCAGGCTTCAGTGCATGGGATTATTCAGATCATGATGTTTAAATTTTCCCCATCAGGTTCTAAGCGTTCTTCCCACAGCAATGCTTATTTCTATGGATTCTTCAAGAACAAGAGGATAGTGCTCTTTGACACACTCCTGGAAGACTATTCTGCTTTGAACAAAGAACCAGCAGAAGGAGAGGATGGTGAGAGTGAAGAAACAAAGTCTAAAACCAAAGTGAGTTGTCTTGTGTTGTTTATATTAACTTCTTGGTGAGATATTCCTAGTGTATTTTAAAGGTCTGAAGTAAGTTGCTAAAACACATACCCTAATGTTTCAACACCAAAGTATGCCTGGTTTGCTGTTTGGAATTTCTGGGGCTGTGTGAGTTGTGCAGATAGCACCAAAGACTCTAAAAATCCACTTGGGCTTTAGCAAAACATTCATTCTCTGCATGTAAAAACTAGGTCTGAATAAGGGACCTGTTCAGGGTTTTAGCTCATCTTCTCTTGAGACTGCCATACCACAGGTTCCCTTTGAGGAAATACTTTTAATTCTTTGTGTGTCATTTGTCACTTTTACTGGGTGCTGAGGTTTTGGTGCAGGAGGACAGACAGATGGCACATGTGTATCCTCCCATGCTCTGCTCAAGAACAGGATGGTGGCCTGGCACTGACCTCTCCTTTGATGTGCAGCTGCACATCCTGAGTCTGCTGGAGGAGCTGTTGTGGCCTCAGAAGAGTATGGAAATGACTAAAGCTAGTAGAATACTTTCTGAATAGCCTGAAGGAGTTATTCTGAGAAAAACAAATGGCCTTGTGCAGCCTAAGGTTAGGCCAATGTCTGGATCTGTTCCTTGACACCATGTCAGTGATGTCCAGGTATTTATTTGCAAGGAATGTCCTGATGAAGGCAGGAATGATGCATCTGACTCCATGTTCTCAGAAGGCTGATTTATTACTTTACAATACTATATTATATTCAAGAATACTATACTAAACTACACTAAAGAATACAGAAAGGATACTTACAAAATTTTTAAAAGATAATGAAAACTTGTGACTCTTTCCAGAGTCCTGACACGGCTTGGCCCTGATTGGCCAAAGAGTGAAAACAACTCCCAGCAGAATCCAATGGAACAATCACCTGTGGGTAAACAATCTCCAAACACATTCCACGTGAGCACAACACAGGAGAAGCAAATGAGATCAGAATTGGTTTTTTTTTCTCTGAGGCTTCTCAGCTTCCCAGGAGAAAAATCCTGGGTGAAGGAATTTTTTCAGAGAATGTGACTGTCACATCCAGGGTTCTGTTTGGCAAACACTGCAGAAGTGGATGATGAGAGGAGGGCATGTTGAGCTCACCTGATCTAGTGATGAGAGTGTGTTCCATTTCAACAGGTTCTTCAGCCTTTGCTTCTGACTTGCTAACGGAGCTTTGAAGGTGCAGATGTCCTTCCTAATTAAAGCTTTAAGATGTGTCATAGGGCTTTCTGAAGAGGACAGCTCCTTTTAAAAGGAGCAGCACTGCCTTGGGAGGAAGGCTACACGTTGGGTGTTGAAGGAAAGTAGGAACAGGGCTTTGCTCTCAATTCCCCTCTGAAAGTCTGAATTCCTGTTTGCAGTGTCAAGCTTTGCTTGAGTAAAGAAACAGGATGAGAAGGGATAGGAGAGTTTGGAAGGCAAATCTTCCAGTGTTCTTTCAGGTTTGCATCAGCATGTCTGCATACATAGAAATAAGAGAACAGCACCTCGTAGTAGAAATCCTCTTAACCTTAAAAAGTTTTATTTCTGTAAGGATCTTCATTAAAAAGGCTCAGCAAGAAATTATATGTGTGTTTCTGGTATTAGAAGGGAATGGCCTGATCTAGGGACACTTAGGTGATCAAGAAAAAACAAATTAGTAAGAAATTAATTTGGTTGTGTTCAGACATGCCTGATAATATTTCTGCTTTGTTATTCCCTCAGAATAAGAAACAAGGATGTAAAAATGAAGAAGTTCTGGCTGTACTCGGTCATGAATTGGGTCACTGGAAACTAGGTCATACTGTCAAAAATATAATCATCAGCCAGGTAAATTATTTTAAACTGGATTTTTTTTTTTCTTGGAGCATCTGTAATTACAGCTGTTTCCAAATGCCCTTTTCCAGATTTGTTAGTGTACATTCACCTGATACACTGTGTGACAGGAAATTGCTCTGGATCACAGCCATCCTTCTTTTCTCTTCTGTGTGTTTCAATAACAAACAATATTCTGGTACCTTCTATTTTACTCTAAAAAGACCAAAAAACCACTTGGACAGCTAATCACCCCCTCTAGAAAACTTGGTAAGGCATGGCCCTGCCTCTGGCTCTGAAAAGCCAGGCAGGCACAGTGTTTGTACAGGACACTGCACAGCTTGGATGGAGGCACAGATTGTTTCCAGGACCAGAAGTGCAAGAAAACACAGACACATTTTGTTTGGCTTTAAACTTTTCAGAACCTGTACTTAATTCCAGGGAGATGAGTTCTATCCTGTACTCCCTTCTCTCTTCTCTTCTTGCTTTTTCATCTCCCTTCATTATTTGTTTTTTGCGCCCTGGCAGAAAACAGTGCTTCTTGTACTGTTACATTTTCAGAAAGCAGGTGAAGACCAACTGTTTGTTCCTCTCTGTGCATTAATAAATTCAAAATAATCTACTTGGTTTTTTTTTTACAGTGGCATCCATGTGCAAATCTATAATGTGATGTTATGTAATGACTTACCTTAATCAAGAATGTTTTTTCTTTTCTCCAGATGAATTCCTTCCTTTGCTTCTTCCTGTTTGCTGTGCTAATTGGTCAGAAAGAACTCTTTGCTGCATTTGGTTTCTATGACACCCAGCCTACCCTGATAGGCTTGATGATTATTTTCCAGTTCATTTTTTCACCTTACAATGAGGTAAATTGTTTTCAAGACATAAACTCTGAAGTATCATCCTATTTAAATAATGATTCTGTTTTGTCAGGGGAAGTTTGAATTTCTAGGGGCTGTGTTGGGTGTCTCATTTTGATAATCAGGCTTAGTGCAGCATGTTGGGCAGCACTCCCAGTTTCAGGTGTGGCTTGGATAAAGCTTAGTGAGATCAGCCTGCAGCCACAGCAATGTGTGGGGTAAGGGAAGCTAGATTTGGTGGTATTTACTGGCACTGATGGAATGTGCAGATAGCTGAATTTTAGAATAATTGTTAAATAATTTTTAAATAATTGTTAAATAATTTAAAAATAATTTTTAAATAATTTTAAATAATTTTAGAATAATTTTAAAATCATTTTAAAATCATTTTAAAATCATTTTAAAATCATTTTAAAATCATTTAAAAAAATTTGCTGGCACTGAAGGAATTTGCAGCTAGCTGAATTTTAAAGTAATTTTAAAGTAATTTTAAAGTAATTTTTAAAATAATTTTTAATAATTTACTGGCACTGAAGGAATTTGCAGCTAGTTGAATTTTAAATAATTTTTAAATCATTTTTAAATAATTTACTGGCACTGAAGGAATTTGCAGCTAGCTGAATTTTAAAGTAATTTTAAAGTAATTTTTAAAATAATTTTTAATAATTTACTGGCACTGAAGGAATTTGCAGATAGCATAATTTTTAAATAATTTTAAAATAATTTTTAAATCATTTAAAAATCATTTTTAAATCATTTTTAAATCATTTTCAAATATTTTTAGTAATTTACTGTCACTGAAGGAATCTGCAGATAGCTGAATTTTAAAATAATTTTCATGCATTTCTCTCCACAGGTTCTCTCATTTTGTTTGACAGTATTAAGCCGACGATTTGAGTTTCAAGCAGATGCATTTGCCAAGGAGCTTGGGAAGGCCAAGGACTTATATTCTGCTTTGATCAAGCTAAACAAAGATAATTTAGGATTCCCTGTTTCTGACTGGATCTTTTCAATGTGGCATTACTCCCACCCACCCCTTTTAGAAAGACTTCAGGCCTTGAAAGATGCAAAGCAAGAGTGACAGCAGTGATTGCTGCTCCAGAGACAGTGCTTCCATCTCAGAAGCAAAGTTCAGAGCTGCTTTTTAATTTTTTTTTTTAATGGATAATGCAAATTAAGCACGCTGTTAACAGCACCACACATCTGAGTATCCTGAAACAGGTATTAAATTATAAATGACTTCTTTTTAACAAAAACAAAACTGTGGAATTTAATTTAGAAAAAGTGCTGGGTGATGACCTTCCCCCCCACCCACCACACTGATTTTTATTTCCATATCACAGTATAGACTTTTAAAGGGAGGAAAACAAGTGTAGACTTCAAAGCACCTTTTTCTTCAGTTTGTGTATGCCTTGAACATTGCTTTTGATCCTTTTTCTATTCTCAGCATTCTGTGAACCTTCCCAGTCTCACCCTCTTCACAGTGAAGAGGCTTTGGGTGATTTGATTTCCTGTATAATGATACTTGTGCTTGCCAGTGTGTTTGAAAAAGCTGAATTCAGCTGCAGGCTTTTCTCCTGCATTCCTGTCTGTCAGAATGACAAATGCTACTTAATAAAACCTTCTTTCTCTGAAGTGTGGGAAGAAGGATGAATTATAGCTGAGGATATGTACCATGTCTTCCTTGAAAATGAGAATTATTATTTAGTAGCATTACAGTAGGATTAGGCTGCTCCTATTGCCCCAGGGCTGCTGGGGGTATGGAAGGGAGAAGAGAATATTACAGAGAATCAGAATGGGACCCACAGGTTTGAGAAAATTGCTAATTCTCTCTTGTTCTCCCTTTTTCCATATCTGAGTTCCTCCATTTCTGCTTTACTTTGCCTAGATTTCTTGTGTGTATGGGAGTGTCCAGTTGCTCAGCCAGTGTATTAAAGCCACACTTTGATTCTGAGGGGGCTTATCCTCCATTCCATTGAGGGTTTTTCATTAATAGGAATCCAGCTGAAATAGTAGCTGAACTTTTTCTTCATCATTGTTCTTATATATAAAAATTCCTAGATATAAAAAGCCCAGGAAACAGTTTGCCCACATCAGTTAAAGAAGAAAAAAGTGGGTAAACCTGGAAATGGCATTGATTATCTCAGACTTTTCTGATGAAAAATAGGATTATATTTACTTTTGAAGTAAAAATAAAAGTAAGATATAAGTTTGCATGTGCATACAAATGTTTTAACCAGCGTGAATATACAAACTCCATATAAAAATCAGATTTTCTATCTGTAGGAAAATAAAAAGTTCTGCTCAGCTCTGTACAAAGAGAGGAGTCATCAAAGCAAATTGTCATTGTTTCACATGTCAGAATATCCTCATATATTTTATTGTCAGCTTACATTTGTTTTTCTGATCATAGGGAAAAATGCCTTATAAGATGATGGGCACAATGATGTCTTGGGTGAAACAAGATGTTGCTTAAAGCCCTTTGTATGCCTTATTCTAATTGTGTTTATACCCCAGCAAATATGGAGCTTAGCTATAGATGCAGATTTAGGAGACAGTTTTACAAATCTGGAGAGCCTATATTTGTCATGTGAACTGTATTTAATAAAAGGCCCTCAAAAGCATTAACTTGAATCTGTCAATTCAGAAGAATAAATAAGTGTGTCAAGTTTTGAATGAGCTGATGGCTGGTTTAAAGCTATGGAAAACGTGAAGTGTGCTCTGAGAAAATAATTTGTGTAAAAATTGTATGAAGACCAGAGATGTTTCCCCCACAGAGATGTTGGAGCCCCTCTGCTCTGGCTGGGAGAGCTGCAGGTGTTCACCTGGAGGAGGCTCCAGGGAGACCTTAGAGGCCGTTCCAGGACATAAAGGGGCTGCAAGAGAAGGACTTTGGTCTAGAGCCTATAGTGACAGACAGGGAGGGATGGCTTTAAGCTGAAGGTAGATTTAGATCGGATGTTAGGAAGAAATCCTTTACTGAGGGTGAACTGGCACAGGTGGCCCAGGGCTTGGAGCAGCCTGGCCTAGTGGATCATGCTCTAAAATGATCTTTAAGGTCCCTTCCAATCGAAACCATTCTGTGATGAAATAGGCATAAATGTCTGTTTTACAAAGCGTTTCAAGGGCCTCCATTTGTACTCACAGGACTGGTACGGCCACAGGGCTCCTTGCTCTGGGTCCCGGGGCAGGTGCGCAGGCTGGGGATCGGCGGCAAGGCCGTGTGTGCTGCTCGGTGTGCGATGGCCGGGAGCGATGTGCGAGCCCTGTGCCCCTTCAGGCTCCGCGGGAGCGATGTGCGAGCCCTGTGCCGCTTTAGGCTCCGGGGGAGCGATGAGCCAGCCCTATGCCCGTTCAGTGCCAGCCCCGTGCCCCTCAAGGCTCCCCGGGCCCCCCTCAGGCCGGAGCGGAGGCGGCTCCGCGGGCGGGGCGCGGCTGCCAGGCCGACCCCTGAGCTGCAGGGGGCGCTGTGGCGCAGGGCCCGCCCGCGGGGCTGCAGCGCCCCCTGCTGCCGGCGGGCCCGGATGTGACGTGGGGCCGGGGCCGCAGCCCCGCGCGGCTCCTTTGTGCGGCGGGGGCGATGCTGGCGGGCGGCAAGAAGGGCGCGGAGGCGGCGGCGGGCGGCGAGGCCGGGCCGGAGGCGCCGGTGCCCCCGCCCGCCGCCGCCGGGGCGCTGGGCTCCTCTTCGGATAGCGGCGGGGCTTCGGAGCGCACGCCCCGCAAGAAGGAGCCGCCGCGGGCCTCGCCGCCGGGCGGTGTGTCCGAGCCCTCGGCCGTCGGGGCCGCCCCTGCGCCCGGCGCCGAAACCACCGGCATCGCCGAGACCCCCGAGGGCCGCAGGACCAGCCGCCGCAAGCGAGCCAAAGTAGGTGTGGGGCGGCCCGGTTGTGGGCCCCGCCGGCGCCTCGTGCGGGACGTGCTCGGGCCGGCAGGGGCGTCCCGGGCCCGGCCCCGCTCGGCCGGTCCTTTCCCGGGGCGTCCCGGTCCGGTCCCGCTCCCCTGGCCCTTCCTCGGGGCGTCCTGGCCCTGCCGGGGGGTTCGGCACGGAACCGGGCCCTGCCGGAGCGGGCGGGTGGCGTGCTCGGGACCGAGGGCTCCGGTGTTGTGAGTGTAAAAGACACGCGGGCGTGCAGGGAGCCACACTGGCTTAAGATTAAGATCCGGATCCCCTGTTGTAGCTCATTTTCGTGGGCTTGTGGCCTGTCATAAAGGAGAGTTTCCTGCAGCTGTTTAGGAACTTTCTGCGGTTTCTGAGCGGATACCGAGCAGTAAAAACACCCCAAATCCATGGCAGTGCATTGGGGCGCTCGGGAGTTTGTATTTTATCAGGAAATTCTTCTGTTGCTGTATGTATGGATGCAGCCGCTCCAGGCTCGTGTGCACAGGGTGATGCTGGTTGTGCAGGGCTGTGAGGGTGATGGCCGTGCTCAGTCCATTGTTCCTCACCTTCCCTCCCCTGGTGTTGGAGAGCTGAGTCAAGGCTGTGTAAGGGTGAAATTTAACAATGAAATGTAACAGCTGTGGAAGGGCTCCAGTAGTTTGTGTGTGTAGTATGTAATTCTCATCTGTTGTTCTGAATATATAAGAACATTACATTTTTTTTTGGTGAAAACTTGTTTCAGAAGATAGATCTTGAATGTGCCCGGGGTCAGGGTGTTTGATATGGAAGCTGAAAGTACTTTTTGGAACTGTTTTGTCCTGTGGCTCTTCAGAGCCATTGTGTGATGTAATGACTGAACTACTCCTTCAAACACAGCAGCTGTTGGGTTGGTCAGTCTCGTGCATCTTTTAAATCAAAATAAGGTGAGTGCAGACTGAATATAAGGAAGGCATTTTTTACACTGAGGGTGTTGAGGTTGCTCAGAGGAGCTGTGGCTGCCTCATCCCTGGAAGTGTTCATGGAAATGTCGGACAGGGCTTGGAGCACCCTGGTCTAGTGAAAGGTGTCCCTGCCCATGGCAGGGTGGAATGAGATAGGTTTGAATGTCCCTTCCAGTCCACACCATTCTGTGATCTTCACAGGCAGCATTCCTTGTTTATAGTGCTCTGGTAACAAGTAGGAATCAGTGCTCTGTGTGGGTTGTGTGTTGGTGGTTTATTTGCACTGACAGTGCCCATCTGCAAGGGTTGTTTGTCTCTTGTGGCACCATCTGTCCCCTTGAGCTCTCCAGCATGAGGTCACCTTCCCATGAGTGTTTGTGGTGTGAACTTAGCTGGGAGAGGGTATCTAGATTAAAAATAAATGTAGGGAAGAGTTTAGGGTTTTTTATTGAACTTGATTGTTGTTCAGAAGTTGTAGAAGCTCAAAGGGGATGGGAGACTTCACAGGGCCCGTGGGCAGAAGTAGCTGTGTGCCTTCATTACCCTGGTGATGTATGGATGGGCTGAGTGGTCACTGTTATTGCTTCAGAGTGGGAGTTCACAGGAGGTCCTGGAGGTGCAAAAAACCTGAAATATGCTGGACATTGTGGAATGTAAATATTTAAAATATAGCAGATAATGGATTATATTAGTATCTTGAAGAATCCAGGGTTTCCTGTACACATGCTTCCCAAAGCTACTTTGAATTGTGCCCATTATTGCTCTTTTTAGTGGCTCAACTTAGACTATGAAAGATTTTTTTTTTTTTTTTTGGTGAGAAATCCAGAGTTGTTTTTGTCCTGACCTGTTGGATGTTGGGGGATCACAAGCTGCCTTTTTTTTTTTTATTATTTTTTCCCATGGCTGCATATAGAGAAGTGCTTTTTTCCTTTACAATCAGTAGTGAAATTCACTAGCAATATACAAATCTTTCTTATTTTGGATTAAAGCTTGGTTGACTAAGCAGTGTGAGATGCAGCCCTCCCAGGCTAGTTCTTGGGGTTCCTCCAAGTTCAAGTGAGTCTTTTTGGCTGGTAATTTTATCTAATTTTACTGGGGAGCAGTAACAGAACAATACATATGGCAATGAAGATTGGGGGGATGAGGGGAAGGGGAGTTTCTTGTGTTGAGCCACAAGTGTGACCATTCTGGAGAGGAAGAGCTGTGAGCCTTTGTACCAGGACAAGATTCCCAGTAAGCAGGAGACCATACAGGGCACAGAGGGATTTCTGCAGGAAATCTTGTGTGTGCTTCTGGTCATCTGTGCTTAGCAGATGAAATTCAAGTTTGAACACATGGAGTGGACACAGAGGCTGATTTTCATCCCTTGGCAGGGGTGTGAAGGAGGGGAAGAAATCCAGAGAGGTTAAATGATAATATAACACACATAAACTGGGCTTGATGAAAGCTCCTACTACAGGGTGATGAAGGAGGCAAAAACATTTGGAACTTGTTAAGCTTTGTTGCATTTTACAACATGTTATCTGCAATAAGAGTCTGCATAAGGTAACTCAGGCCTTTTCTTTAAACTGGAAGCAATTTTGTTGCATACAGCATTAATGTTACATTAATGTTAATATGTTAATTAATGTTAAATTAATGTTACAGTAATGTTAATACTTGCAGAATTAATTAAGGCATCTTCAGTGTGTTCATGTTCTGTTGTGCTTTTCACAGGTCGAGTATAGAGAGATGGATGAGAGCCTTGCAAACCTGTCAGAAGATGAGTATTACTCTGAAGAAGAGAGAAATGCTAAAGCTGAGAAAGAGAAGAAGCTACCCCCACCACCTCCACCAGCTCCTGCAGAAGAAGAGAATGAAAGTGAGCCAGAGGAGCCGTCTGGTGAGTACACAGAGACCTTCTCTGAAACCATTTACCTGATTTGTTAACAGAAATTAGGTAGGGCTGGGTGTGGCATCATGAATCCCATGTCTGGTTTCAATCTGGTTTTGAATAATTGTTCTACTGTGTTTTATTTGCTGGCCCCATATGTGGAAGGAGGGGAGAAATGCAGAACAGGCTGATAAAGATAGGAATATGCATTAATGTAATTCCAAATGAAGCCAAACCTCTTGTGCTAGATTCTCATGATCCTTTAGACTTGTCTTTGGAAGTTTATTGACCAGAATAGCCTCTCTGGCTCTGCTGCCACACCTGCTTGGGTATGAACATTCATTTATTCCTCAGAGAGAAAAGACCTTGGGTTTAGGGGGGGTTTGTTATGCAGAAGAACAGATTTAAACTACTGTGATTCCTGTGGCTTTAAACTATGACTCTAGTCTTAAATTCTGGTTAGATACTGTTTGCTTAAATTTCAGTATTAAATTTCAGTATTAAATTTCAGTATTCAGTGCTTTCCTTATTAGCTTAGAGAGAGCTTCCCTTTACATTGAGCTGTTTTTTGGTCAGTCTTGCAGGAGAGGCAGCTTTTGAAATTTGTGGCAGTGGCAGTATCCTATTCTTTACCTCCATTGTGTTTTTAGCTGCCACCACGAGCGAGGTCTGTTGGTATCACTCAGCTGCTGGAAGGTGATGCTTTTGCAAAGTTCAGAGTCAAGAGATTTCATGAGATAATGTGTATAGTTGGTGTTAGACAAGAGCTGAAATTGAAATTGAAAAGATTTAACCTGAAAGTTGAATCTTTTCAGGTTCATTACTGATATGAGTCACTGTTAGCCTTCAGTTACCTTAATTTTCTTTTTGGCTGGCAGGTTTGAGAACATTGGACTGATATTGGCTTGGGGATACCAACCTTCAGTCACAGGAAAAATATGAAAAGCTGTGGGTGTGTTTTATCTCTTATAATTTGCCATTGTAACCTCTCCTTGTTGCAGCTGGTGGCTCCTGCCTTGATACAGGAGTCCTGTAGCTCATATGCTTGACTGAAATACCTGCAGTGATAAAAATCCTGCCACCCCAATGTAGCAAAAATGGAATTTTAATAGGTATACTTAAGCAAATATTTTAAACTTACTATTTAATTTAGCTTAGATATTGTATTTAATCCTTGAGACCTAATATTAATATACTTTTTATTTCTCTCAGATTCCATTTTGTGCCTTTAAGAATGATTATTGAAATGAATTTGAGGCATAATCAGTGAGGTACAGTGGAACAGGTTTTGTCCCAAGAAGGAAGGAACATGGAAGATGAGCAGTGATGATGATGCTGTTCTATACACACAGCAGCCTGTTGGGCAGTAATTTTACAAACACTGTATTTAGCCATCCAAGTGCAATCAATTTTCAAACAGGCTGCATCTAGCTGCCTAGAAATGAGTAGATTTAAGGTCATCATATCATTTTTCTATTCCTAGAAATTCTGTGAATATGCATGAAGCAATAACATAGAAAGAAGACAAATTTCAAGCTGTCATTCCACAGCTAGTCTTGCTGTAATTTTAAAGGTTTCTGAGGCTATCTATGTTTCTGGATCTCTCTATTTTTGTCTTTATTAATGTAGGTGTCAAGAACATCAGGCCATCTTATGCTGGCTGTTAAAAGTGCATTGAAACTTCTAATTCAGCCACACTTTAGAAGGAGGAGGCAGCATGGAGTCTGCTGTGTATAAAAGCAGTGCTCATAATTGAGGTTTTCTCTCTCTGTCACTTTGAAGGAAAAATTGAAGTGTTCAATAAGAAATACTGAATTGGACAGTAATACTAGTGGAGGATTGCATACTGAAAATCTAGGGAAATTTTAGTTAGCATGGGTATTTTAATTTATTCTCATTGCAGACCTTAAAACATTTCTGTGTTTAAAGCCTGTAAAATGCAGGTAATGGTGTAGAAGCATGAAGTCACATTACAGCTTTTGAGCTGAAAAGCCTGATTGTGCAGCTTAAAAATGTCCTGGTGCTACTGTCTGGTATTTCATTAGCCTGTCCCCTCAGACAGCTTACAGGGAAGGGGAATATTAAATGTCACACTACAGGTGACAGCACAGTGCTGATCTTCCTTGAGTAGGTTCCATTCATGTGTTCAGCTGTGGGGAATTCCAGGTGTTCTGGTTGTTACAGGGTGGATTTGCAAGATATGCTGCATGCTATTGCAGAGCAGTTTTAAAAGGTGTGACCCTATTTCATGATAGAGAGAATTTTCTTAGGGTATCTCTCCTTTTTTACTTGAGGAATATTGTCTGATAGCAAAAAGCTTCCAAACTCCCTTTCAGTGCTGACTGATGACATTTGTGTTCTTGTTTGCCAGTATCCCTTTTGGAATCAAGGAGCTCACTTCTGTTTTTTCTTTTTTTTTGTTTTTCCTCACCAAATTGGATTTTCATTTTTAGAACTACAGAAGATTTTTAGTAGCTCCTGGCCTTTTAGTGTTGTCAGTATTCTTACTTTGTGGTATTTTTAGGTGCTGTTTTCCGAGGAACTGAATATGATCAAGATTAAGATCAAGGGAATGGTCAAACTTAGTGGTGCTTTGTCTCTTTATTTTATCTGACTTGTCTGTTTTCCTAAATACATTCAATACTCTGTGATACTCATGTCCAGCTATTGTTAATTTTGAGACAGTGGATAATTATTTGAAGTAGATTCCCTTCTGGACTCTCTTCCTCATTGCTCCTCAGCTCATGATCTGTTTTTCTGTTGCCTTGAGATTTGGAGCAGATTCTGCTCTCACACATGTTCTGTTGAGCTGCAGGAGTTTGGTGTTAGCAGGGATCCGTGCTTTGCTTGCTGTTGGTTCCTTTTCAATCTTTATTCGAGGGAAGGAGAGGCAATCTTCACTAGCAGGCCTTGTTTCCACACTTCTCTGCTCAGACTGAGCAGCATTTTTAGAATTGTACCCAAGCAATCAGTAATAGTGATGAGAAGAGGAAGATTCTGATTTCTTTCTGTAAGTAAGCTGAGAGCAATTTTTCCCCTCTGCTCATTGTCAGTGTTAATTCAGGGATTGTGAATGCCAGAGACTGAAGTCAGAGTCTGTTTAATTTCTTAGTTTATGGAAGGCACAGGTGAAACTCTTATTGCAAACTCTTAGTGGCCTATGCTTGACTCTAATATTAATATTTCAATTGTGTTAGTCTCTCCCAGAATGGAAGCAAGTCTTGAAGTGTTCCCTGCAAAATAAAATACTTGCAATGCAGATCAAGTAAAGGATTACATCCTGCTGTTGCAGATATGTTTATTCACAGAATCATAACTTGGGTCTTGTGAGGCCTTTCAAAATACAATTATTTGTCACAGTCTCTCTGTGAGTTTTTTATTTCCCTGCTGGCAGACTGATTTTATACAAGTACTAACTATGGCTCCTCTGCTGTGCTGAGGGAGAATGTCTGTCTTGTTTCAGTTCCTATTGTGTTTTATTTGTAGGTATTTAATGTTGTGACATTCTAGTTTAATCCAGTTTAGCACAGCATGGAAACATTGGTTTAACTTTCTGTGTCTCACTTTAGGGGTTAAATCTGTAGTTCAGATTAAATTCTTCTCAGTTAGTGTATCCCCTGAGAGCCTTAAGTTACATTCTGGAAAAATTGTCCATCCAGAGTCTAAATTAGAGTATTAACAGTTGTGTGTTCAGCCTCAGGTTAGACCTTGCTCTTACCTGTTTGGAGATATCACCTGAGCAGTGCTCTAGGGAGCAGCTGTTCATTGCAGTGACCACTGCAGGGTGTTTCAGTGCATGTTGGTTTGGACTTGATGCCTGTTGAGGTGTGTGGTGTGAAGGACCTTGGTACAGCAGGAGCCATCTGAAGAGCTCTGGGCCATCTCTGGGGTGTGCCTTGGCTTCCTGGGCTCTGCAGGTGATGGGATTTCAGGCAGACTCCTGGTGCTGGAAGGATATTGCTCATGAGCTCACCCAGAGCCAGTGCCTCCTGTGAGGGGAGCAGTGTGTGAGGTGTGCAATGGCTTTGTTCCTGCAGACACTGCAGCTGTTCCCATCTCTCTTCTCAGCATGCTCTGTTCCTGCTTGTGTTGCAGTCCTGTTTAGGACTTAGATGCAGGCTGAGGCAATTCTGAGACTTCTTCAGATGTGTGTGCTTAGCCTTTTCCTCATGTTTCCACCACTGGGAATGTTGAAAGACTGATGTCTTTCAGTGCTGGGTATTGATCACATCACTGATCAATGGTATGATGTGTATTTGGCTTCAGAGACAATCTTGGTGTGTTAGAACACTGATGGTGTATCAAGGGTGAAGCCAAATAAGTGGTCTGAGCCTTTCAAGAATTGTTCTAGCTTCAAGCTAAAAGGAAGGATTTATGGGGGAAAATATAGGATCTCCTATTTTTGAACATAAGAGACTTTTCAAAAATGCTTTAAACTATCTCCTTGGGATATGGGGAGACTTGGGAGCACCAAAGGCAAGATTATTCATTCTTAGGGTTTGAGATCCATAGAATCTGATGGTATCCATCTGCCAGATCATAAGTATTTAGCCACCAGGAATGCTACATATGGTATATACTTCTTTATTTCCCATAAAATCTGATGTAAAGCGTTCCAGTAACCTGGATAACACTTTAGAACATAATTTTTTGATGCCCTGAACCTAGATTCCAGAAAATGGGATTCTCAGAAAACGGGTTTAGTTAGTTGGTGAAATTTAACACCTAAAACGCCAACTGCCGGGCCTTTATGTCCAGTATGGTTTAATTTATGGAGTAAGGTCCCTGAGTTCTCCTCTTTCCTTCCACAGGGCAAGCAGGAGGACTTCAAGACGACAGTTCTGGAGGGTATGGAGACGGCCAAGCATCAGGTGAGGGTGGCGTTTGATGCTTGCCACTGAGTAGCCAGGTTAGGGATTGATGCTTGCAAGCGTGCATGGGTGTGGTGGTCCCCGAGCTAGCAGGAGGTGCAGGAGTTGTGTTCCCACCTGTTCAAAGTGTGGGCTGTTCAGATTGCAGTTGAGGGCTATAACAATTATGGAAAAGGGTGCTAGCTAAGCTGTGCTGAAATGCCTCAGGCCGATCTCTCATCCCTCCACTCCTCTCCATGTTCAGAGGAGTCTAAACATAAAATAAACTGGTTCTTATCTAGCCAGGCTGTGCCACCTAGATTGACACAGAGCTTTAGAACAGTGTGCCCTTTTTTCTAATCTGCTGAAGAAACATAGCACAGAATACCTCCTTTTTTTTTTGCTCCTTTTGCTCCTTTCTTTTTGTCTTTTGAAAGGGTTTGTGTTTGACCTGTGTGCCAGCACTTAGCCCAGGACATTGTCAGCTGGGCACATTCATAGTGTGCTGTCACTGGGCTGGATTGTGGATTGCATTCTCCATTTGGCCTTGGTGCTGCTGCTGGCAGCACTCACTCACTGCTCCATTCACAGGATTGCTGTCTTTACTCCTAAGTACTTGGAGTGCTACTTAAAATCTTCCTCCAACTCTGCTGCTTTTGCTCTCACTTCAGGATTAGGGTTTTAGACAAGAGTCAAAGGCTACAGAACCTATTCTGTACCTCCAAGTAGCTCTTTTTGATACTCAAGAAACTCATCTAAGAGTGCATCCTTTGCTGTTGTAAGTAAGGGAGCCAAATACTGTTATGGATTTACCTCTTGCATGGAGCTGCTGGCTGTTATACCTCATGGGCTTAAGGATGCCTTGCCTATTTCATTTTTAGGTAGGCATTGGCTGATTGGAAATTCTGCATATTTTATGCTGAGAGTATGCTCTAACTGTCCAATTCGACAGCCAAAATCCTTTCATTGAGTGTGTTCATCTGCAGATGTTTCAGTAAGTCTTTAAATGAGCAGCATCCCTCAGGATTTCTTCTGTGAGCAAGGATGTACTCAAAACTTCAGTCAGTTAGTTGCTAGTGATGAATGTCAGGAATTGCCAAGTGTGTGTGTGTGTGTGTGTGCAAATGTGTGTGAAGAGGAGCTGATAATCCAGTCTAGGCAGAACCTTTCCAAGGAGAAACAAGTAGTTTTGAACTGGTAATCCCTGGAATGTGTAGCTTTCATGAAATACAAGCAGTAAGGGTGGGAAATGGGTTGTAGTCAGCCTGAAATCCAAATCCATTTAGATTTGAGCTGTGTAGTTGCAGAAGCAAATTCAAGAACATTTAGTTCTTAGATCTTGCAGTGGTTGGCCAAATAAAAATGCTATCTTTGTTATTAATAGCTATGCTTTTCCTAAATTCTTGTATGGAACACTCTTGTGGGTTGTTTTATTAGCTTTTTTCCCCCCTGAATACCTGTGCACATCTGGAGCTTCTCTGTTACTCTAGTTTTAAAGTTTGGGTTATTGCCATGACAGGTATTTGGCCTTGAAAGCCCCCCCAGCTCAACCCACCTTGGGAGTTCTTTTCCAAACTATTAGTAGCACCATGATCTCTGGCTGCTCAATTTGAAAAAATAAATCCCAAAGCTTTTCAAGACACTGCCAAGTTGCCTTAAATCCACACATCTGAGAGTTTGCTGGTGTTTGATGACTACAGGGCTGTTTAGCAGGTGTCTGGAGAAGCACACTTCTCTTAGCACAAACCTGAAGAGTCAGGGACTCAGGTTCAGCATTTTAGCTCTGTGAAAATTGTGCTGCTGAGCTTTTTGCTAGCACTTGAGCATCTAGAGCCTTAATTAAGATTGTTAGCATTAATGAAGCATCAGAGAATTGGTAGCTGGTTTGATTTCCAGTTTTACAGAATTCACAGTTGAGCATGTGCATTCCTGCACAGGTGTTGGCACATCTGGGCCATGTTAGATGGAGGGACAGCAGAAGGGCTGGGCTGTGGTTGTTCCTGGAGAAACTGAAGTCATAGTGGAGCTATGGGTTCTATTCCACAGCTCAATATTAGTGTAGGAAACATTGTCCTATGGTTACTTTTATTTTACTAGCAATGCTCTGTAGCTTCTCTTACTAATTTCTTCTTGTTGCAAAATTTGTGTCAACGATTGCAGTTTTCTCTACCTTGAGGCATCACACAGATCTTTTGATCTTTACTTGTGAATTAATTTTAGATTGTGAGGTGTTTTTTTGGTTGGTTGTTGTTTTTTTTTTGTTGTTGTTTGGTTGGTTTGGGGTTTCTTTGTTTTTGGCTTTAGGTTTCAGGGGGGGTTTTTGGGTTGTGGGTTTTGTTTGTTTGGGTGTTTTGTGTGTTTGCTTTTGATTGGTTTATTTTGAGGGTTTTTGGTTTGGTTGTTAGTTTCACAGCCATCTCCTTCCTTGATTTTTTTTCAGCACCTTTGGGAAGTAAAAATGCTTGGAAGTTAAAGGGGGGTGTGGTGGCACCAGAATTAAATGCAGGGAACTCCTCTCCCTGGTGCAGTGCCATGTACTGCTGTACATGAACTTCAAACTCTTGAACAGTTGTCTTGGTTAGTGTAACACACTGCAAACTTTTATTTTCTTTGCTATTTATTGTGATCTTTGAGCAATTCCAGTTTCAGCAAGTGATCTTAATCATCCTGTGTTACTTGTGGGGTTTTTGCCCCTGGGATGTATTGGCTTCTGTCTTTCTAGATTGAATGCCCTGTCCTCTATCCTCATCAAAGTCACTTCTAGGACAAGGGAGATTTATGTTTTTCTTGCTGTATTTCACATCTCAGTGCTTTATTTTGCTCGCTGTGCCTGCAGGATTTGCTTTCTGCACTTGTGCTGTAGCACTGGATGCAGCTGTGTCTTAGTTTGTCCCTTTTTTTGTAGTGCAGCATAGCAGAGACTGAGGAAAGCAGGGTGCAGAAATGCAGTTACAACACTGCCAGTGTGTGAATTGGTAGAAGTGCAGGTTCCTGTATGAATGAAGGCTTTCCATAGAGAAAAGCTCTCCTGGGTGGGTTCAGCAGGTCTTTTACATGTGGAGCATTTAAAGAGAACAGTAGGAAATCTCTTATTTGTAGGCAGCACAGGAAATGCCTAAATGTGATTATATTTCATTGCAGTGCCTGCTGTAAATATATCAGATATAAATGAGAGTTTAGTGTGGGTTCCTGTAGCTGGAGAAGGTGAGGGCAAATTAAACTTTAAGAAGCAGGTGAGAGAGGATGATGCATGCTGTGCTTATATATTACAGATATTTTGGCTTTGAACAGGGTCTATATTGTTCACACATATATATGTGTGTATTATATATAATGTATTGATATGTGCCCCTGCCACACTTATTTTTTAAGACTTTGTTCTTTTGGAGGGTTTTGTTTGCTTGTTTGTTTTATCCTCCTAGTATAGCTTTTTCATTATCTCTAGATACCTATAATTCAAAGAACTGTTGACTTGGAAACCTGTACATCTTGCAGAAGTTAATTAAAGATATAAATGAAAGCATCCCATGATTTCGGCCATTTTATCATCTCCTTGGCAGTGCCTGTACACTACTTGTGTTTTTATTGTAGGTGTGGAGGGTGCAGCTTTCCAGAGCAGACTCCCCCATGACCGAATGACATCCCAAGAGGCTGCCTGCTTCCCTGACATCATCAGTGGGCCCCAGCAGACTCAGAAGGTGTTTCTGTACATCAGGAACCGCACTGTAAGTTTGTGGTAAAAATATTGGTGAAAAAAGGGCAGGAAAGGCCTTGCTAAGAGTTTTTGGTAGTTACCATGTCTAGTTGAATTTTTGGTTTTGAGGCAGTGGGGTTTCATTTCTGGCATCCTCTTAAGTTGTTTAGAAATGTGCTAGCCAGTTCTTGATCTGTGCTGTGAGCAACATAAAGAATCTGTAGTGTATTTACAACATCCAAAACAGGGATCAAGGCTTTCTCCTGTATTTTGGAAAACTGAAGTAATGTTAGAAAAATTACAGTGGGAAAGCAAAAAATGTTTAAAAAATTGCTGTGTTACCATAGTTAAGAGACAAAACACCACTCAGTTTTTTCAGACTAAAGATGATCAAGAAACATCATGGGGCATTGACCATGGTAACACCCAGTGCTTAATAAGTTTAAGTTATTTAAAATTTATGTGTGGAGTAGCATGACTTCTGCTATTCCTGTCATGTTTTCCTCTAACTCAAGTTGTAACTTCTGGGAAGCCATGAGATGTGTAAAAACAGGCCAGAGCATGCCAGAAAGTTTTGAAAACAAATTTGCACAAAATGAACAGTGAGTAATCCTTTTACAAATGTGTTGGAAGCAGAAGAGCCTTCCTCTGAAACTAGGAAATTACTGGAGAGGGATATTTGCAGGGGAAAGCAGCACTGCTGGGCCTTATTCACTACAGAGGAACATTCCTGAGCAGGAATCCTGTTTGAGGAAGGCTTGTGAGAGGAACTCTTCCAGCAAGAATGGAACAGCTGATATGAACCCAGAGCTCAGCAAACTGCAGTGTGCAGCCTCTCAATCAGCCATTTGCCTCAAATAGCCTCCCAAATTATAAAGAAAATATTTCTTAACCATTCCTATTCATTATAGTTGTAAGATTTCGACTTTCATGTGGTATCTGTGAGGAACTGTGAATCTCAGTAATGCAACTCCAGGGAAATATCCAAATAAATGACTAATTATGGAAGGCAAAATGGAGTGGAAATGCTGTGTATCACCTAGTAAAATTATTTATTTAATCCTGTGCTACAAAGTAAGAGTTCTGTTGGGAAAACAGGTCTTTTCTGGCATGAATTGACCTACTAACATATCACAGACAATTCTTCCTGCTCAGTTTTTGACCTGTAAATGTGCTTTTTTTGTGTGTATGTGGCCAGTATAGTCCATGATTGTGTCTTATTTAGTGAAGATGGATTGGATCATTAAATATTGGAGATAAATAAACCTTATTACATCATAAGTACTGCTGTAGCTTTGAGGAAAACATGAAATCTGATACCAAAAAGACAATCACACATCTTTGTGCTACTTTGGTGCATTTCCAGTATTTGAAATAGTGTGGAAATTTCAAACAGACTGTATTGCACCTTGATGAACACTGGAAGGTGAAGTTCAGTGTGGTAGTTTGGTAGTCCTGCCAAAATTTAATTCATTAGGGGGTTTCATGTCCTGACAGTATTTGGTAGCAAACATGGGGCTGGAAAATACCTCTTGTATTGTTTAAAATGATTTGTTGTGTTTGTTTAAATCCAGCTGCAGCTCTGGTTGGATAACCCAAAGATTCAGCTGACATTTGAAGCAACTATCCAACAATTAGAAGCACCTTATAATAGTAAGTCATTTTTTCATTGCCAAAATCATATTGTATGAATCATTGCTGTTTTCTTTCACTTTTTTTTGAGGAAAAGCTGCTTCAGATGTTTGAGTCCTTTGTTAGTGGAGCTCCATGAGTGGTCATGTACAGACTGGGATATTGGTTCAGATTTAGTAGAGTTCATTGTCTGGTAAAGAAATATCACTAGCAGGATTCATAAAAGCTGCTAAAAAATGGATTGTTACAGTAGGGTTAATCCACGTGCAGCTTTTAAGGTTTGCCACAGCTTCTTGGTGGTTTTTCAGATGTAAAACATTATTAATCGTTTTTTCAGCTGTAAAACAGTATTAATCATGGTTTTTGGGAGGGTTTTTCAAGACTTAAACAGACTGGATATGATGCAAGAAGGCAGTAAAAGAGTGAGGAGTTGCTGCTTGCAAATGGAGACCATTCCACACTTCTCAGACAAAATCCCAATAAACTGGAAAAAGGTGGAGGGTAGCCATAAAAAATATAATTGAAGAGGAAAATAGTGCTGAAATGAATGCAAATATCCTGTCAAGGATTGCAAAACAGTGAGTTCTTGTGCTTTTAAAAATAGAAATGAGAATTCAGTGCTGCAGTAAGTATTGGCATAATACTGGCAAATCACATCACAGTGTCATGATCTTGGGATTTTGCAGTCATTTTCAGAAAAGGTGTTATTCTGCACTAGATTGGAAGAAGCACCTGATATCCTGTACTGCTTTCAGGCAGGATTCAGGACTGAAGTACACATGGGTGTTTTTCAGAAAAGCAGCATCAGGCCTCCTCAGGAAGGTGAGTGGGTCAGTAGGGCAGCAGAGCTGTAGGGCAGGATGTGTTTAGTGGGATTTGACCAGGTTACTGTGAATATTGCTCAGTATGTATGTGCTGCTGAGCATAATAATAATAATTTTGGACATTTCTCCATTTTTCAGGTGACACAGTGCTCGTTCACAGGGTTCACAGCTACCTGGAGCGCCATGGGCTGATCAACTTTGGCATCTACAAAAGAGTCAAACCCCTTCCAAGTAAGAGCCTTGAACATTGTTTCTAGTTCAAATTTTGTTTTATTATTCCATGATTTCTTAGGACAGCTTTTTGAGTGTTTTTTTAGAATTGCAGTGCTAAGAAAATAAAAAAAGGCTGGAAGGCCATCTGGCTATTGATGTTAATGTGTTTTGTTTTGGCATAGAGAAGCCATATATTTATGTAAATCACTTTAAGAGGAAAAACTGTTGGCAAATCTGTAGATAATTCAGTGACTGTCACTTTTTAATGAGTTATCTTGGGTCTTCATTTGAATATCTAAAGTCAGAAACACAATGTTGTACTTAGATCTGTTACATGCTTAAGTGATTCTGGAATTTTGCAAGTGAACTTCTCTGCCCTTTTTAAGTTTTATTCTTCTGGGGCAGAAAGAAATCAGACTATGATACTTTGTCCCCCATAATTAATATGAATTGCTTTCTTCTTCAGACAATTGTCTGGAAGCATTTTTCTCCTGTTTTTTCCTTGTTCCAGATGTACTGCTAGAGTATTTTCCTTGTCCCTTTTTCAGCATGACATTCAGAATTACTTCAGTTTTCTTTTTGTTAAAGAATTTATTCTCTCACTCATGAGAAGAAAGCTGCTTTTTGTTCTTGGTATCTCTTATAAGACTGTTTTCAATTTAATACTGCACATATTAAGGACTACTGTAGCTGATTTTTCTCTTTCTTTAGCCAAGAAGACAGGAAAGGTGATCATTATTGGCTCTGGAGTCTCTGGGTTGGCAGCAGCTCGCCAGTTGCAGAGTTTTGGAATGGATGTCACAGTTCTGGAAGCCAGAGTATGAATTTCTGTGCTATTTTACTTTATTACAACTTAACCTGTTCATTACTGGAGCAGGGCTGTGTCCCTGCAGCATGCTGGGGTCACTGTGGGCTGTTCCAGGCAGTCAGGAGGAATTGTGCTACTGAACTTATCTCACAAGGAGTGAGTGGATCTGTCCTTGCTGGGAGCTTCTGATGCTTTCTCAGAGCTGGGCTGGATGATCAGATGCTAATGTTGTGTGCTCACACCAGAAATAGCTTAAAATAACTTCTTTCATGATTAGAAATTGGTTTTTCATCAGAAAGCAGAATGCAAGACTAAAGGGAAGACTGAACAGAATTTCAAGAGTGTATTATTAAGGGGTTGTTAAACTGTGGGAGAGGGCAGGAAAAGTACTCTGTGTATTGACAGTCTACAAAGTTATAAATATATGAAAAATATATAAAAAACTAAAAATCTTTAGGCATAAGGGGGAGGAGGAAACCTAGTACATAACTAAATTTGTGCATGGACAGTGAAGAGATTGGCTTTGGAATCACAGTGGATCCTACTGTAGAAATAGTGAAATATTTCCAAATCAGATTAGGCATAGCTTTTTCTATTTCTTTCCTTTTTTCTTTCCTTCTTCTTTTTTAAATGCTACTTAAATATTTTATTCCTTAACTTAGGCAAATTAATTGTGATAGAGTTCATTTGCAGATTTTTGTGGAAAAGTGTACATTCTGTTTATTGAACCCTCAGTTAAGACAATATTTGCACCATGTTTTGTAGATGTTTCAGGGATTATATTTCAGTGGATTTCTTACTGAATGTAACTAACTGGAAGTTTAAATCTTGTGCTTTCCAAAGGACAGAGTAGGAGGAAGAGTTGCCACCTTTCGCAAAGGGAATTACGTGGCTGATCTGGGAGCAATGGTGGTGACAGGACTTGGTGAGTTTTTCAAAATCAAAAAGACAGGGGAGGAAAACAGGGGGCCAAGATGCTATAAATGTGAAATCTCGATGCTACAAATGTGAAATCTTAATGCTGTTTTCTTTCATGGCCAAAATAATTGGGTACTTGTAACTCTTTCAAAGTGTGTGTTCTCATTCAGCCTTTTCTGGCAGTTAGTATTTTCATAAATAGCAAAGCTGTATGATAGGAGAGACCCTAAAGAGACAGAATGTATTCTTTCAATTTACATGGGAAAACAAGGGAGGAAGAGAAATGGAGACATTCTAAAGAGAAAGCCTTTCTTCAGGATTGAAACCCCAAAAGTACTTTCTCCATATGATTTCAAAAATAGTTGTAAAAATAATGGCAAACAAGCCACATTTCTACTTATTTGTTACTATTTTATGGGATGGCATCAGTTATTGGCATGGTTACTCTGCTGAGAAGATGGGCGACTGTTTAGTGTGGAATATCCTTCAGCAATGTAGTGAAATGATAAAATACTGTAAAACCTATAATAAATTCCTGGTTTTACTGACAGCCTAAATTTGGTGTCTGTCTCATGATCAGTCTTATTAAATTGCATACAGAAACTGGTTCCAAAGAACTGAACTTGCACAGTCATGGAAAAACAGATTTCAGTTTGCCTATTGAAAGGCTGTAATATTTTTATGTTTAACTCATAAAATCATGGAATCTTAAGGGTTGGGAGGGACTTTTAAGATCATCTTGTCCCAGTCACCCTTGCTTTACAGGGACACCTTTCACTACACCAGGTTGCTCAAGGTCTTGAACACTGCCAGGTTGGGGCATCCACAACCTCCTTGAGCAGCCTGTTCCAGTATCTCAGCACCCTCACAGGAAAGTATTTCTTCCTAATAATCCAGCTAAAATTTTCCCTCTTTCAGTTTGTACCCATTACCCTTGTCATACCAATGCTGCTTCTGACAAGGAGTCCCTCCATGGCTGCCCTGTAGGATCCCTGCAGGTCCTGGAAGTAGAAATGTGGTTTTTTTCCATGTCCTCATTGCAGGAATCCCTGTGAAGTGCAGACCTTTGGCAGGGTTACACCAGGTCACTGGAATGCATACACTGGAATTGGTGTTTTAGTCTCTGAAATTGCTTTAACTGTGGAGTTTTTGTTTAATTGCAGGCAGATTTTACAGGACTCTCTGTTAACTGTATAAAATCTTTTCCAGGAGGAAATCCCATGGCTGTGGTCAGCAAACAAGTAAATATGGAATTGGCAAAGATCAAACAAAAGTGTCCACTTTATGAAGCAAATGGGCAAGCTGTAAGTCTGATACTGTTTCCATGAACCTTTTAAACAGAAGTAATATCTCAATTCTGTTTGTTACCAGGCTATTGGTGTAGCTTGAGATGGCTTCCAGAGAGAGGGAAAAAGGAAATATTGTGTCCCCCCTTTTAGGCATTTTAGTTATATTGTAGCATACCTGCACCTATTCTTCTAAAACCTGCTCTTTCCACAGAGTTTTTACCTTTGCATTTGAGAGGTTTTGTGGAAGTCAAGTTCTCTCACCTTTGTTTAACCTGTGAGTGGTTTAACAGATGTGAGGTTTGCTCTTTCCAGCACTTGAGCTCTCACCATGTAACAGATATTTTCACACTGGCAGCACTCACTATTTAACTGAGTATCCTCAGTACAGTTAAATCCACCTTTCCATGTGTGTCCTGCAGTGTTTCCACCATCATCCTAGACAAGCTGGATTGGTAGTTGTTACTCCCAATAACCATTCCAGAAGATAAATTACTGTCTGTACCTCACTGAGCTGTGCCAAGCCTCCTAAAGCCCTGTGATTGTGTAGAGCCATCCTGCCATCAGAGGCTTTTGGCAAGCTTCTGTAGCTGTGATGAACACACCTCCCTTTCCAGTTTGGAAATCTTCTGAGCCCTTAAGGCAGTTTGGTTTTCTCCTGCCAGAGAAATTTGTTGTCATTGTGGTTTGACAGCTCTTCTTGTGCCCATCCTGCCAAAGTGTGACATTGTGTTCTACAGACCTTGGGGTCTGACCATTTCAGACAGTTGAGGGTATTAAATTATTTTTTTCCAAGGGCTACTCTCAGCAGCTGAATTATTTATGAATTACTTAAGAACAATTCTTGTTCTTTTGTCTCCTAGGTTCCCAAAGAGAAAGATGAAATGGTGGAACAAGAATTTAATCGTCTGCTGGAAGCCACATCCTATCTCAGCCACCAGCTGGATTTTAATGTTCTCAATAATAAACCTGTCTCCCTAGGTCAGGCTCTGGAGGTTGTCATACAGTAAGTGACTTTTATTTTTGGTAGACTTTCTTGTTTTGGGGGTGAATTTCCAAAAGATACCTCAAACAATTGTGGTGCTCCTAGATGTAAGCATTACATAATACTTAATATCACAGATGGTTTAAAGGAGCAAACCTCTCTTCTTAAAACTCCTAAAAATCATTGCTGGAGTGGCTCAGTGTGCTTGGTGTCCATACAGTGCACTCACACTACTTGAAAGCTAATGACAATTATAATGGCCTTTAATAGCAGATATATCTCTTATTTACAGAAACTTCCATTAATTTTCCAATTGCCACACAAGTATTTGCTAAAATACCCCATGACATGTGGTTTTATTGCATTCCACTAATTAGATTGTTATAATAAGTTTTCTCATTAACACAAGGATTTTATGTTGAGCTGACAATTGCTTCTCACCTTTTCCAGATTGCAGGAGAAGCATGTGAAGGATGAACAGATTGAGCACTGGAAAAAAATTGTGAAAACACAGGAGGAGTTGAAAGATCTTCTTAACAAGGTCAGATGATGACATTTAGAACAAGATGATAAGCATTGTGTGCCTCAGAAAATGGCAAAATATACAAAAATATCCAAAGAAAAATATCAGAAAATTGCTGTTAATGCTGTTCTTAAAATATGTCTTTGCTTAAGACCTACAAAGAAGCCCTGTTGGGACAAATGTGTCACCTGCTTGATTAGGCAGAAAACCATAAAACAGAATGTGGAAAAGAAAGGAAGAGGACAGACAAATAAACAGTGATGTTTCAGAGCTTCCTTTGGAGATGCTGATACTGGCTGAGGCTTCTGGGGGCTATTTAAAAATGTTCTCTCTCTTCACTACACATCTGATTTGTAGTACAGAAACAGTGGTTTAGGACAACTTCCATTATTTTTGCTCATGGTAAATGATGTTTTCACTTTTCTATGTTTCTCACATTAAAAATGCTTGTGGGCTGCTCTCAAATTACTTGCAGCATAGTAAGAAATCAATGATGTTGGGTTTCAGCCATGTTGTTTAGGGTTGGTGGTATTTGCTGTGGCTTCTTGGAGGTAGAATTGTATGTGTAAGTGATACCTGCCAAAACCAGGAAATCTCTTTGCTATAATGGCACAGTTTGAGGTGAATATCCAGTTTACACAGTAACTTGTTGAAATCTGCCTTTTGACTTTTTTTTCCCCTTTCTTTCTTTCTTTCTTCCTTTTCATGCTCTATCTTTAAAGATGGTGAATTTAAAAGAGAAGATTAAAGAGCTTCATCAGCAGTATAAGGAGGCATCAGAAGTGAAGCCACCTCGGGATATCACAGCAGAATTCCTTGTGAAAAGCAAGCACAGAGATCTGACTGCACTTTGCAAGGTGAAGGATCACACACATGCAGTGGCAGTGTTTTCTCAGGACTTCAGCAGCCAAAACTTATCCAATTAGCCATATTTTCAGGAGATAAAAGTAGCCAATATAAATGTTTCCACATCTCTCTATGATCCAGTGCTTTCAAGAGAATGTAATTTACAATAATTCTGGGTTCTAACACTGATCTGCTTTGAGTACCTTTAGCTGGGGAATGATAAAGCTCAGGTTTAGGTAAATGTGCTGGCTCATGTCAGCATGTAATGTTTGGAAGATGAATTTTTCTTAGATTTGGTCATTAATACAGCTGGATTTCACAATCATAAATATATTATAATATATAATATTATATAATGTAATATAATAATATGATATAATATATGTTACAATATATATGATATGATATGATATAATACGATATAATACGATATAATACAATACAATATAATATAATATAGTATAATATAATATAGTATAATATAGTATAATATAATATATAACATAATATAATATAACATACTATAATATAATGTAATGTAATATAATAATATAATATAATATAATACAATACAATGTAATACAATGTAATATAATATAATATAATATAATATAATATAATATAATATAAATGTTATCATATCAGTTATAATAATTAAAAAATAGGCCAGAAATAAAATCTACATTTGAAGAGAGATAACTTTTCTCTAAGATAAATCAGATGGTTTCTTGACTAAAATACTTCCTTCTAGCTAAAGATTATAATGTACAGAACTCTGTCTTGACAAGCAGAGTTACTTCCCCTCTCTGGGAGTATCTTGATGTAGAGATGTGCCTTAAAAAGGAAAGCATAAAAGCTTGAATTAGATCATGTCTTTGGTTTTTAAGTGTGATTGATTCTGCTTTGGAAATCTTCATGATCAATATTAGCTCTAAACTTTTAAGGGGGAGAAGAATAGAAGGAGCAGTTTGTGGAATATGAAGCTCTCAGAACCATAGGAACCCTTAAAATATCAACAGTGTAATGGACCCTCATGTTCTTCAGTTCTGAGTGTATAAATCCCTGAAATATCACCAAACGAATCTTTTCTGCAGTATGGCACAGAGCTTTGTGTATCCAAAGAGCAGAAGAGCAAAATATGCTGGATTAAATGTTGAAAAAAGTAACAAACTTGATTTAGCTTCCACTAGTTCCATGAAGTGATTTTTCTGGTGATTTCTATTGAGACCAGGTCCAGTCTGATGCTGCATGATGCCTTCAGGTCCTTTTGTATATAAACTGGTTTTAATGTTACCTTTTAATCTTAATAGGAGTATGATGAATTGGCAGAAACACAAGGAAAGCTGGAAGAGAAATTACAAGAACTTGAAGCCAATCCACCAAGGTAAAGAGACAAACTAAAAGTTAAAACACTTAGGAAAGCAGTTCTTTTACTGCCTTTTCCCTGAGTTTCAGAAATGCTATGGTGTTATGGGAACTGAAGAGGTTACAAAGGCACAAACATGGAGTTTGAGTTCCCTCAGCTTTAGAATTCAATTTCCTCATTTTTAGAGATGACTCAAACAGAAAAGTTGATTTTGAGAGAGTGATTCTGTAGAAATCCTGGCAGTGATCAGTGCCTGATCCCAAAAGGCATTTGAGGTTTTAAATTCCTGTCAGTAATGACAGCATACCATCCTAGTTATATTGGTAGAATATTGTTATTCTGTGCAATTTCACTAGGCTTTTTCTTGTTGTCCTTATGCATGCAACTCAAGCCATTATTTATGTAACCTTTTTTATTTCTGAAGTTTTTAGCTTCCCTTTGAGTATTTTACATGAATTCTGCTTTAAAAACCTGAATTTGCTGGATTTTGATACTCAGCTTTCATGAGAGAGCTCTGGATGTTCAAAAGAGAGTCTGATAAATGTTTTTATTTCTGGGCTAAGGAGGGAGTCAAAAATGACTTGTGAAGAAATTTTCAGAAGCAATGCATTTACAATATCCTGTTCTAACAAGCTGAATGTCTTTGTGCTATATTTTTTTTTTCTAGTGATGTTTATTTGTCATCAAGAGACAGGCAAATACTTGACTGGCATTTTGCAAACCTAGAATTTGCTAATGCTACACCCCTTTCTACACTGTCACTGAAGCACTGGGACCAGGTAGGTAGCCAAAAATGAAATAAACTATGTTTATTTCATTCTCATGAAAGTTTGTCAATATTAAGAGTTTTTAACTAAGTACCTGCTTTTGTGCAGGTACTGAATTCTTATGTGGTTATTATTTGATGATGAAATTCCAGACAGCTTTTTGTTAGTGCCAAAACAATCTGTAACAGTACTCTCTGCTTAAAGTTTCCATACTTATTACTTGATAAATAATCAGAAATAATTCCACATTTGTTTGAATCTTTAAAAAATGTTTTGAAATATTTTTTGCAGTTGTGTAGAGTTGATTATTTTCTATTGACTTAAAGGACTTCATTATGTGACTGCATGCTTTTTTTATGCCTCTTCCTTTTAGGATGATGACTTTGAATTCACAGGCAGTCACTTGACTGTGAGGAATGGATATTCCTGTGTGCCAGTGGCCTTGGCTGAAGGGCTGGACATTAAATTGAACACAGCAGTTCGACAGGTTCGCTACACGGCCTCAGGTACCTGATCTGGGGGACTGGGGGCATGGAAAGCAGATTTCTGTGCTGCTGGAAGCACTTGTGAGGATTGAAATTGTAAAACCCTTCCCATGACATGTTTGGGCTAAATAAACAGCCACATTTCTTATTGGAATTCTGTAATTAGTTGCTAGAGGTTTATTAATCTTGAATTTTTTTTTATTGTTTCTGAGTCTCATTTGACACAGTCTGTTTCAGTTGTATTTACTGATTGTTCACATTTATTCTCTTACTTATTTACTTCATTGATTGAAGCATTTGGAGTAAGAGGTCTGGGCCTGTTTAAGGACCTGGTATTAGAAGTATAAATGAATGTAATGGAAGGAATGTGTCTGTTGTTCTTCAAAACATGGGGCTTGGGAAACTGTCAGCTGGGAGAGCAATGTAATGAGAGGAACACTCTCCTTGTTTATTTATGGATATATTTAAATAATATTTACTCACCTGGATGAACCTTTAGGCTTATCCCAGTAAGGCCATTTTCAGATGCTGCTTTAATTGTGTTTCCTGCAATAGAGTTAAATGGCCAGTAACAGCTTGCCTGCAAGTTTAGTGCTGTTACTGTAAAGCTGTCTCCACAAACAAAATACTTTCTGATGTGGTTATGGTAATTTATTTCATTTTTAATCCAATGCTCTTGCCTCATGGCCTATTAAAGTGGTTTTTTCTCCCCTTTCCAGGCTGTGAAGTGATAGCTGTAAACACCAGATCCACCAGCCAGACCTTCATTTATAAGTGCGATGCTGTGCTGTGCACTCTGCCCCTGGGAGTGCTGAAGCAGCAGCCCCCAGCAGTTCAGTTTGTGCCACCTCTTCCAGAGTGGAAAACCTCAGCAGTGCAGAGGATGGGGTTTGGCAACCTCAACAAGGTAACAATGGTCCCTGGGGGCTGCAGCAGAGCAGGGCTGTCAGAGACAGAACCTGAAATGTGGGTGCAGTGTGGCTGCTGGGGGAAGAGCAAAATGCCTTTCCACTGCTGCTTTGCTGGGGTTTGGTGGTGAAAACTGTCTGGGGAACTTGCAGAATGATGGAAGTTGTTAACCAGAAAATGAGAGCACACTAACCTGTGGGAAGGCAGTTACAGGCATACACCTCTATTTTTTATGTATATGCACTCTATATTCACCACATTTCCCTTTCACAACCTGTCCAGTGATAAACATCCATGAGTGTAATTATCTTTATTTTTATTTCTTCCCTTCACTCCCCCTAACTGTTTTTACTCTTTCTTTCCAGGTTGTGCTGTGTTTTGACCGTGTTTTTTGGGATCCCAGTGTCAATTTGTTTGGCCATGTTGGGAGCACTACTGCCAGCAGAGGAGAACTTTTCCTCTTTTGGAACCTGTACAAAGGTAGCTGTGGTGCATGTCTGCTTTTGCCAGTGTCTTATTGTATAGTTTCAGATCTAGAAAAAATCTTTTTAAAATGCTGTTAGTGTTCACATGTGGCTATGATAAGGAGATTGTATTTTTAGGAAGACAAATGGAAGCAGAGAACAGTACTGACTGCAGACAGTTCCAGGCTGTACCTTTAAATTGCATTACTACCACAGCAGGATTAGTAGTTTAGTAGTTTGCATTAGTTAGATTAGTAGTTTGCATTAGTAATTTTGGTTTCTCTGTAGCTGGTGCTGCCACAACAGATTGTCAGGAGATCTCTGCAGTAATTGTACTGGTTTTGTTACAGCCATTGACCAGACTAAAAGCAAAGATGTGTATAAGGAGCATTATTAAATCAGTTATTTGTTTAGCAGGTGAGCAGTGGGTTTTCTTCCATTCTGTCATAAGCAGGACAGGTTTCTCTGTTAACTGGAAAAAATTGGCTGTGCAAGGGAAGCACCTTTCTAGGCTATTGAATTATAAATATTTGGTAAGATTTTACTGGAGAAATACAAGTAATGAGCCTTGGATAGCAAGGTTGTTCATGTGGCTTTTGTGGCTTTGTGTCTCTATTAGGGAGTTAACAAGTAGGGTCAGGGTTTTGGTTTAGATGGAAAGATCATGTCATGTACAAATCAGCTTCACATGCTGCATTCTCATCCTTCCTTCTCATGAAGAAGGCAGAGCAGGTAGAAATGAAACAGAAATGCAGTAAAACCTTGTGTTGAAGCACAAATCAGATGGCTGAAATCCAAAAGAATAATTAACATTTCAGTTAATGTGATTAGATTATGAAACACTGAAACATCATTCCTGGCGTTTTTATTTATTTTTTAATACATCGATTCTCTTGATAATTGTAAATAGTACCATGGCATATAAAAATTCATTTTCTTTTTGTTATATTGACATGATGGTGGAAAATTTAGGACGACTTCTAGTAGTAATACTCCTAGTAGTAGTCCTAATTTTCTAATAGTACTAATAGTAGTAATACTAGTAGTAGTAGTAGTCCTAATTTTCTAATAGGACTATTTTGGATTTTCCAAAATAGTCCTATTTTGGAAAATTTTCCATATATGGTGGAAAATTTAGGACTATTTCATTGAACTTGTTTAGTCTCTAACTTTGTGCCTTAACTGCAGATCCATTTCTATCCAAGTCCAACTCGTCTGATCAAAATATTCAATTTAATTAATTAAATTGTTCTTTTTTCTCTCCTACCCTCCTCCAGCACCGATTTTGTTGGCCCTGGTGGCAGGAGAAGCAGCAGGGATCATGGAGAACATCAGTGATGATGTCATTGTGGGTCGGTGCCTGGCCATCCTCAAAGGCATCTTTGGCAGCAGTGCTGTGCCCCAGGTCAGTAGGGGGAAGAGTGCATTGCCACCATGTGGGAAGTGGGAGAAGGAACAGAGGAAACAGCACTATAAATGTCTGAGTTCCAGCTGAGGATCTACATGCAGCAGGGTCTGGTAATGTTTTGGAAAGCCTTAAGGAATTGCCATCAAAAATTCACCTTAGTGTGTGTTCTCATAGAATATAAACGTGGAGTTCATCACCAACGTCAGCCCAAGGACTTTGTCCCTTATGTTGTTGCAGTTTGCATTGTTTGTATTTGTCACAAAGTGCAGAATTTGCTCTTTGCCAACAACTGAAGCTCCTGTCTTGTCCCAGCCCAAGGAGACCGTGGTGTCCCGCTGGCGTGCTGACCCCTGGGCCCGGGGCTCATACTCCTATGTGGCTGCTGGATCCTCTGGAAATGATTATGATTTGATGGCTCAGCCAATCACTCCAGGACCAGCCATTCCAGGTGCTCCACAGGTGAGACATTATTTTTAGAAAAAGCTTAGAACAAAATTAATTAATTTTTTCATTCGTTCTGTTATCACAGGTTTGGTGTCATTTGTTTGCTAAAAAAAAAGGCATTTTTATTCAGAAAGCCAGTTTGGTTATGTCTGTACAGAGTATTTAATATTATACTGTGTTTTGTACTCCATATTTTTATTGTCCATTACCATATTTAGGTGAGTTGTAGTGATTTGAAAGAGGGTAAAGGCCAGAGAAGAACAAGTATCAAAAGGTCTCTTCCAAATGAGGGAGCAGACACAATGAAGGCAGGGGTTATCTCCAGATCATATAGAGAGATTTTAAGTTTGAAATCACTGCCAGGAAAGGCTGTGTGGCTTTGGCTTTGAGTTCTTGTTTTAATGATACAAGTCATTAATACACACAGCTATTATTAAAATGATTCCCTGCAAAATATAATATATGAACATTTCTTTTTCTCCCACTTCTTATGATTCTGTGGGTAGTTGTTTAAGGTCTCAGTTTAAAAAGAAATTGCTGATTTAAGTGAATTGTTGAAGTTTTTGTTTGCTTACTGTGTGTCATGGTTTGATGCTGGCACAGTGCCCCCATGAACATACATTCTCCCTTGTGTCTGCTGTGAGGTGTGACCAGGAATAGAGCAAAGCAGGCTCCACTTTAGGAATAAAGGAAAGAACTAGAGTTAATATTCCAGGATTAGATTGCTCAATGTATTATATGAACATTTATTTTTCTCCCACTTTTTATGATTCTGTGAGCAGTTGTTGAAGGTCTCAGTTTAAAAAGAAACTGCTGATTTAAATGAAGTTTTGAAGTTTGTATTGACTTACTGTCATGGTTTGACATTGGCACAATGCCAGTGCTCCATGAAAATACATTCTCCCTAGTGTCTGCTGTGAGATGATAAGGAGCATTATTAAATGAGTTACTTGTTTAGCAGGTGAGCAGTGGGTTTTCTTCCATTCTGTCATAAGCAGGACAGGTTTCTCTGTTAACTGGAAAAAATTGCTGTGCCAGGGAAGCACCTTTCTAGGCTAGAAGTGACCAGAAATAGCAGGCTCCAGTTTAAGAATAAAGAAAAGGGCTAGAGTTCATGTTCCAGGATTAGAAAGTATTCTTCCTTAACACCTTTGGCTGTAGAGTTACACTTACAAACACTGTTTATCGAATAGAGTTTTTTTATTGGTAATTTGTAATAGATTCAGTATGGCCTATCCTATATGCACCACCTTCACCCTAACAGAGATTTGCTGTGATGTGACCAGAAATAGAGCAAAGCAGGCTCCACCTGAGGAATAAAGGGAAGAACTAGAGTCCATGTCCAAGATTAGAAAGTATTCTTCCTAAACACCTTTGGCTGTAGAGTTCCAGTTACACTGTTTATCGAGTAGCGCTTTATTTTCTTGGTAATTTGTAATAGGTTCAATATGGCCCATCCTGTATGCACCACCTTCACCCTAACAGAGATTTGCTGTGATGTGACCAGAAATAGAGCAAAGCAGGCTCCATCTTAGGAATAAAGTAAAGAACTAGAGTTCATATTCCAGGATTAGAAAGTATTCTCCCTAAACACCTTTGGCTGTAGTTCCAGTTACAAACACTGCTTATTGAATAGCGCTTTCTTTTCTTGGTAATTTGTAATAAATTCGGTATGGCCCACCACCTTCACGCTAACAGAGATTTGCTGTGATTATAGAACCTTTAACACCTTTCAATCCATTTGCTGAGCGAGCCCTGCTGTGTTTTCCCCCAGCCCATCCCTCGGCTGTTCTTCGCGGGCGAGCACACCATCCGCAACTACCCGGCCACGGTGCACGGCGCGCTGCTGAGCGGGCTGCGCGAGGCCGGCCGCATCGCCGACCAGTTCCTGGGGGCCATGTACACCCTGCCCCGGCAGCCCACGCCCGGGGTGCCCCCCCAGCAGGCTGCCAGCATGTGAGGGAGCCCTGCAGGAGAGGAAGAGCACCTGCAGTGGAGCCTGGAGTGGTTTGTAGCGGTGTCTGCTGAGAGGAGCCCGAGTCGCTGGACGAGCCTTGTCTGAGATGGCCTTACAGAAGCTTTGGCTTGGCAGCCTTTTAGAGCTGTTTGAAACTGAATCCTTTACTGCAAAGCTTCACTCTGCAGATACTTCTTGGAAGACAAAATAGCTGGAGAAATTTTTAGGGTGTTTGGGGGTTTTTTCTACCTATGTGTGTATTTGCAATTTGGTACTTGCACAAGGGCCTCTAGAAGCTGGTTGCTATGAATACTAGCTTAGTGTAGAATGTATGTAAATTTCTTTGTGGTTTTTTTATTATGGCTTTGTTTTGAAGAGTAATATTTTTGACCAATTCTATTCCTGTCTGGCATTCAAGAATTTGGGGCAACTGTTTGCCTACTGGTAGCAAATCACAGCTCTCCAAAATGGTCCATTGGCTGCTACACCACCTGCATTCTGCTGTAGAGTAACCTGGTATCACTGAGTATGCTAAGCATACTGATTTATTAAATACTTCCAACAAAAGAAAAGATGCTGAACTGTGTTCCAGTGTCCTGAGGTGAACTCTGTGTGTGGTACAGCCTGGTGCTGTGCTGCTGACCCCCTGCTGCAGTACATGGAACCACTGAATGGCTCCTGGTGTGTTAAACATCCCAAAGGAGATGGAAATGATCATCCCAGGGCAGGTAACCTTAACAGGACCAGGAGAACAGGCAGTGGTAGCTGGGATGAGAGGAACAATTTCCAGCTGGGACATCCCCAGCCTGGAAATCCCTGCTCTGGGGCTGCTGTCTGATGAAAGGACATTGCTATAATGCCTTGGTTGTAGTTTTACCTTTCTGCCTGGTACAGAAACAGTCTGGCTGTGACCCCCTGCCTTAACCTGCAGCAGCTCTGGGGATGCTCTGTGTGCACCTGCCCTCTGTGACACCAGGCTCGTGGCAAACACCCCCTGCTCCTGGAACCCCTCACACAGCACAGGCCATTCCCAGCAGTGCCATGTCCAGCTCAGGGAGCCTCAGTGGAGAATGGCTGTGTGCAACTGTCTGTGCACCATCCCTGCCTCGGATGCATCCTGGAATGGGCATCTGAGATCTGAGATCTGCCTCAACCAAGGCACAAAAAGAACTGCAAGGTGCTCAGCTCCAGCACTGAACCAGCCTGCAGCACACACAGACAGACAGACAGACACACTCTGCTGCCTCAGTGCCTCTCCCAGGGGCAGCAGCAATGGGCACTGCTGCAAACACCACATCACACCGTGTAAAAAGAGAAGAGTGTTTATTGGTTATATACTGTAGCACTGACAGTGTTTGAGTCAGGAGAGACATGCAGATAAGAGTGTGTTTACATTTGGCATGCAGACTAAGAGCACTGTGTCGCTGGAAGGAGGTGAGCACCATCTGTATCCACTGCATGGGCAGCCTGGGGAGGAAAGTGCTGGCTTTCCTCTACTCAGCATGCTGAGACAGGGCAAGTTCTAAGGGTGGAACACTGCTCATAGCTCTGTTGGACACAAAGTTTATTTTAGGGGGAAAGGCAATACTGCAACCCTGGAAAATCTGCTTAACTCGGATGAACCTGTGATTATGAAAAGATTGCTTGCATTATTTGTCTTCTAACTAAGCCGCCCCACCCAAATATATGTTCACAAATACAAAAAAATAGATTTATTCTCTTAAAAATACATTCCATGCAGCCTGGAGTGCTGCTTCCCCAAAGCAGGAGCCGGCACTGCAGCCCAGGGGGATCCTTTGGGCTCTGGCCATGGGGGCAGCTGCTGACAATGGCTTCGTGTTCTGTGCACAGCTCAGCCTGGGGCTGGCCTGGAGCAGTGCCCTGATTGCTTCAGCCGTGTGCAAGGGTGGCAGGGATGAGGTCCGCTAGGTTAGAGTGACACCAGTGTGACTATTGCTTCAGCCTGCAGCTGGGAGATTGTTGTGTCGAGTGTCTCTTGGAGCAGCAAGGCACGTGGCTCTGCCCTGTGCTTCCTGCCCTTCTCCCTTGCTGGGGGCCTGGCAGAGGCTGCCCTGCACAGCAGCAGGGGCCAGGCTGTCCCCAGAGCCTCCAGGAGCTGGACAGGCAGCTCTGCAGGCTGCAGAGGCGTTCAGAGGTGAGGGAAGCATTCCATGAAGCAGTGAGCTGCTGGGCCCTCAGACTGGAGCCAGCCCTTGTGGGGAAAGCCCTGGCTCTCCAGAGGGAGCAGCAGCTGAGGTTCCTTGGGAGCAGCAAGCACTGACACACTTCCTCTGTACAGCAAATACATTTACAACTTTGGAATTACCCAAGGCTCGATGCCTGGCCTTGTGCATCATCGAGCCTACTGGAAAGCCTGTTATATTTATATGCTAAAATTACAAATACTTCTTCAGTGATGGCAATATTTACACATATACTCTATTTTACAGCTGTTCAAAAAAAAGTGTGCAATTCGAGTCAACACATTGTGTTTCCTGAAGTCATTGCTATAAGATTAATAATACAATCAGCTCCTATTGCACTCATTGACTAGAGGGCATGGCCCCTTTCCATACTAGGTAGGGTTTTCTTTCTCAGATTTCATCTCAGCTGTGGTAAAAACAACCAGTGTGCAGTTACCAAGTGACATCTGTGTCCAGTATTTACAAGCAGTGAAACTGAGTCTAGAGCAGTTCAAGGTATCTGCTGTAAAATATTGAACAAATATCTGAGGCAGCTGGAGAAAGGAGAGACATCATCTGTGAGGAGCGCCTGAAGACAGTGCCAGCAGCTCTGTGTTGCTGGGGCAATAGCTGGGGCTAAAGCCCTCCCATTGTCCTGGCTGGCAGAAGGAGAAAAGCCAACAGCCATTGCTGCTGGTGGTTCTTCCCTTGCACTTCAGGCACAGGGCTGTGTTCTTGGGTGAGCAGAAAAGCTGATGGGTAAGCCAGTTCTGTGGGCAGGCTCAGGGAAGCTGATCTCACCCCTGCGTTGACTCACAGGGATGCAGAGATTTCCTCAGCACAGCTGAAACCACCTCCCTTGGGAGGCTCTGAGCCACATCCACGCCAACAAGGTGAGGAGGAGGAGGAGGAGGAGGAAGCTGCTGGATGTGCAGGGACGTCCTGTGGTGTGTGAGGCCGTGTCCTGCAGCACGATGGGGCTGGGACTGTGAGGGGAGGCTTCAGTCACTGCCCAGAGTGATCCTTGTCCTCAGTCTGTCCGTGCTGTCCAGCTGTCTGTCCAGGCTGCAGGTGTGGGCAGCAGTGGCCCAGGGGCAGGGGAGCCCCACACCCACACCCTGCAGGGCTCTGGAGGGCACGGGAGCCCCACACCCTGCAGGTTCTCCCACAGCCACCGTGGCTGGTCCAGGTGGCAGCAGGAGAGCTGCTCCCAGCAGAGAGGGACTCCCTGTGACACCTGAGGAGGCAGGGACACACCAAGCTGCCTCCCAGCTGCTCCCAGGGTGAGCAGGCAGGTACAGAGGGAGGCAGCTGAGGCACAGGTTTGGTTTGGAGGGCACAGAAGGGGCAGAGGCAGCAGCAGCCTGTGGTGGGCAGGGCCAGCAGCAGAGCAGAGCAGAGCTGGGCACTGCTGGGCACAGGGCTGGGCACACAGGGGTGAGGGAAGCTGCTGCTGCTGCTGCTCAGACAATGCAGCTGGTTGTGGGTGGTGAGCCTGGCACACAGTGAGTGCTGGGCAGAGCAGGGTGCTCAGGAAGGATGCACAGGACTGATACATCCACTGCTTTCAGATTGCACAATCCATAAGGATTTCTAATCCTTCCTGATAAACAGGGCAGGGGGAGGCAGTAAGAAGTCTGAATTTATCTTCAGAATTTCACTTTCTTTCATTTTTAGTTTCAGTTTAAATTTTTTTTCCCCATTATTTCATTCTACTAGCACTACCATGTCAATGGTAAGAGAGAGCAGTTGATGCAATTTATTTTAATATAATTTAAAGATTATTAGAGCTGCCACTCAGTACTAATTTAAAAGCATCTTTTTGCCTTGTTATGCAAGTTGACACATATGTCATGATATGTAAAAGAATAAAATGAGGGGTTAAAAATATACACTTGGGAAAGCATCTTTAAAATTCCAAAAGGAAACTTTTTTTTTTTCAAAAATAATTTTTCCCTTCCTCCAAACAATCTTTATAAAAAAAATAATCATGTCACTAAAACACATCCCTTTTATAGAAATGTTTTCATAGATATTTTGCAACCAGCTCTATTGGTTTTTTTCCTTTTTTTTTTTGATTAATTCTCTTCTCAGAATTGAGGTGTGCATTTCCCAGGCCAGAAGGAGCACAGGGAGGTGCAGTGCAGGCAGTCTGGTCCCTGCTCCTGCAGAGGGGGGACATGGGCACAAGTGTGGGGTGCAGCTCAGGGAAGCTGTTGGGGTGCAGCTCTGCCCACAGCACCTCTGAGACAGATCAAGGACCTTTTGTGTCTGGAGAATTCTCCCTGTCCTGCTGCAGAGAGGGACAGGCAGCACTGGGGGTGTTTGTGTGGGGGCCAGCCCAGCAGCTGGGATGGGATGGAAAGGAAAGGGAAAGGAAAAGGAAAAGGAAAAAGAAAAGGAAAAGGAAAGGGAAAGGAAAAGGAAGACTGTCAGAGCCCTGCTGTGAGGGCCAGGGACAATGACCCTGCTCAGGACAAGCTGCTGGTGACCTGAGCAGCTCCTGGAGCTGTGGGGACCTGTCTGCCCCACAGTGACAGCAGCTGCACTGGTGGGGACACAGCTCTGTGTGTGAGCAGTCTCTGAGCACACCTGGCATGGCAGACAGGGGTTGAGGCACAGACCAAAGCCACCAGAGATCAGCTCAGGGTCCAATCCAGCTGTCTCCATCCTGCTGTGGGAAGGAACAAGGACATTCTGCTTGTCTGTGAGGAAAAGCACTTGTTTCTTTTTCTCATAGGGCTCCTTGCACCAGCACAGAGCTGTTGCCTGCAGAGTGTAACACAAAGCTCCAGATAAATGGCACCTGGGCCCAGGAGGAGGAGGTGTCACTGCTGTGTTGCTCTGGCTCACTGGATGATTTCTTGGTGCAGATCTCACCTGGTGATGAGTAGATCATGCAAAGCTTGTTGCAGAGACTGACAGTGATAGGGAACCAACTCCTTCTAAACATTTTCTGCTCTCCTTCCCTCTCAATTTGTAAAGTACCCAGTGGGGAACAGTCTCCTCTTGCCCAAGGGTGCTGGAAACACAGCTGCTGAGGTGACCACTGCCCCAGCCAGCAAGGAAAATGCAAACTCCATATGAACCGAAAGCCTTCAGTTGTGGTGGATGCAATGGGCTGGTGGATGCAATCACAGGGACACTGCTGGGATCTTGTGTGAATGCAAGTGAACAAAAAGTTCTCTCTTGTGCAAGGAGTACCACTGTTCAGAGAGGCTAGGTAGTCAGACTTTCCATATGGAGACAGAGTTATCATCCTACAGGGAAGGTAAGGATTGCAGGTACAGAGATGAGAAGTGGGAGTCCCCTGAGCAAAGTCTCTGCAGCTGCCTCTTCAGCAATGAAGAAAAAGAATTCACTGGTAAAGCTCTTGTACCTTTCAAATCTCATTACAAAACTGGTTCCAGGCTGCTTGAAGCCTCTGGAGAGGTCACAAACAGGTGGTGATACCTCTGAGCTTGGTACTGTCCTGCCTCTTGCTTCACCATGGGCACTGAGAGGGGAGCACAGCTCATCTCCGTGATGTGCGGCCAGCGCGGGCAGGGCCCTGCAACAGAGAAAGCCAGAGCTCACAAACCCAGAGCTCACAGACTGCCCACAGCTCACAGAGAAACCCAGAGCTCACAGACTGCCCACAGCTCACAGAGAAACCCAGAGCTCACAGACAAACCCACAGCTCACAGAGAAACCCAGAGCTCACAGAGAAACCCAGAGCTACAGAGAAACCCAGAGCTCACACACAAACCCACACTCACACACAAACCCACACTCACACACAAACCCACAGCTCACACACAGACCCACAGCTCACAGGCAAACCCACAGCTCACACACAGACCCACAGCTCACACACAGACCCACAGCTCACAGACAAACCCACAGCTCACAGGCAAACCCACAGCTCACACACAGACCCACAGCTCACACACAGACCCACAGCTCACACACAAACCCACAGCTCACAGGCAAACCCACAGCTCACAGACTGCCCCCAGCTGCCCTGGGCATCCCTGCTCTGCACACAAGATTGCCAATGCCCTTGGCAACCATCCCAAATCCCACAGGAGCACAGTTCTTTAGGTGGCACAGCAGCAAACACTCCAGCAGTAAAGCTGCCAGCTGAAGCAGGGACTCTGCTTTTGTCTCTCCAAATGTTTTTTTCCATCCCTGATTGATTCATGTACCAGAGGATGACTAGATGCAGTACCTCTTAGTTATTTAAGAATATTTTTAACCATAAAGCTTGCTGAAACAAGTTTATAAGAGAAAATACAGCAGCCACTCCACCCCTGGCAAGTGCTAACTTCAGACTTGGTTTCTCCTACAAGAATGAAGACTTTTTGAGCAACTCTAAGGTTACTGGGAGGTCAGTTCAGATATTGGTTTCTTGCCCTGTAACTACCTTCCCTCACATACCTGCTCCTCTCCCTGGAGCCCTGGTGGTGCAGGGGAGTTGGATTCAGGGTCCTGCAGCTCCACCTTGGCTGTCCTTTTGCCCAGAGTGTCAGCCTGGAGGAGGTACTCAGAAGAGCCATACTGCTTCCTCCTGGAACTGGACACAAAATCCTTGCTCTCATCCTGTGCAAAGGAAAATAAAAAGGGTTGGGATCCAGGGTCTGTGAAGGATCTGGAACAGCACTGGGGTCCTAGTGCCAGGTTTGCAGTGTAAGGTGTGGGTCTGAGTCCTTTTAGCAAGGAGGGACTTAAACCACCAGGCCAGCTCTGCCATGGCCTCATTTATGTGCTATTTCATACAGAGCTTTTCTCAAGAACCATCCAGTAATTTTAACCCAAGTTATGGGTGCATGGTCACAAAACAGGACAGATCCCTTTGACAGAATTACTGAGGTCCAAGAAAAGATTCATTCTATTTTCTCTCTCCTGTCCAGTTATGGAGGGCAGTGATAGAGAGGGGCTTTGCTGAGAGCCTGGCATCCAGCCAGGGTCAACCCACTAGAGATGCCCTCATTGGTATCCAAAGGAGGGGAGAGAAAGGTCAAAAACATCCCTGGACACTGCCTGGGAGACTTCTACCATCAGAGAAGTGATGATGGCCTCCCTTGAAGACAAGGCTACTTTAGAATTTTGCCAATTTATGCAGCAGACAGCCCAGCTCCAGTGATCAATGGCAGAGGCATGAGAAACCATGCATTCATCTGACATTGCTGCTGCTCATCTGCTCCCTGCCTCCAGCACATCTGCACCAATCTTCATCAAACATCACACCAGGGGAGTACAGGCTGCACTCTGTGAAACATGAACCCCAGCTCAGGGACTGCTCCAGGCCCTGCATTTCCTCAGGTGCTCAGGGAGCTGGGGAAGGCTGGCTGCCGGCAGCAGAGGGAGCTGCTCCCCAGGCTGCAACACCCACTCACCATCATCAGCTCTGCTCCCTGGGGCTCCCAAAGCAGCGTTCCAGAGAGTCAGGAACTCCTGAGCTGCATTGGAGACATTTGTCTGAATCAGCAGTACACAAAGGGAAGGTTGCAATGGAAGAGAGGAAGATTTTGGCAAAACCAGCACAGATCTCATGTTTCCCACATAAGATTCTCAAGGCAATGTCAGACTGTGGACAGTGGAGCTGGGAAGAGGTGACAGTGATACCTCCATAGGACAGCTCAGTGCTCAGCCTTCTGCCAGAGAAAAAGCCCCATCTTTAACTGAAACACAAATCCAAGCTGCTGTGATAAGAGGCATTTTACAAGCCTGAAGATACCTCTCAAAGGGCTTTTTTCCAAGGGCACATGCAACAATTTAAGTTGCATACAACTTGCTGTATCTAGTCCAATTGAGTATTTGCAGTCTTTCAGGTTAACTTCATACTCATAATTTACAAACTAACAGTGCACAATCTATGAAGTCAGGCTTGTGACTGTGTGCTGCCAAGTGTGATTTTATTGCAAAGTCTGACACAGAGAGAGATCCTGAGCTCAGTTTTGTGTGAACCAACCATGGCTGCTCTCCTGACACAGAAAGGCTGGAATCCAGCTAATCCTGGATATACTTGGCTTGACCAGGTTGCTGTGTCAGGTACTCCTCAGCTGCTGGGAAGTTAAACTGCACAGCTGGCAAATTTATCTGACAGCAAGGAGAGCACCTGCAGAATGCCCTGCAGAGCCACTTCAGCCCTGGGTGGGCTGCCAGGAGGAAAACTGAAAAGAAATCCTTGAGTGCCACTGCTTGGGGGTCTGCAACCAACCACACATGAACTCAGTTGTAAATGAACTCAGTGAATTGAAACCCCTGGGATAAAGGACACCCAAGGAATGGATCTCTCATTTCCCAAGCACACAAACTGCTGTTTTGCAGGAGAACAACTTCAATTATATCAGCTCTGCTTGGATTCATGAATAAACAGAACAGATTGCCTGTGACCCACCCTGGCCAGGGAGACAATGTATTCTCAGTTTCCAAATGTAGCTGGAAGGCCACCCTGTACTTTCTAACGCCAGCTAACAAACTTTCTGCAAAGCCAAGTGCAAATTCTTCTGTGCTTCTCATAGCCAGAGAAGCGGAAGAGATTTGAAAATGTAAAATTCTTTGCCTACCTCCACCAGTTCATTTTGTCAATGCCAAAGCCATTCAGCTATGACCCCATCCCCTCTGCCACCAGCCCTGTCAGATTACCCAGCCTGCTTCCTCCTGCAGACTGCCAACAGCAGGAGCTGCTCAGAAAAGTGCTGAAGGAATAGCAAGGCAGGAGCTGCAGCAGAACCAGTGTGGGTTTAATGGCCAGAAGGGCACCAGTGAGTGCTGCCAGTGAGTTCAAATCTGCCAGGGCCTCAGCTCCAGTGGCAAGCACATCCCACCAGAGCAGGTGTCTGCATGTGTCACTGCTTCAAGGGACCCCAGTCAGAGGAACAGGGAAAGCACAGCTCTCCTTGTGGCTCTTGCTCCTTGTCAGGTGCAATATTGACACAGAGCAAGGAGGGAGCAGCTTTGTGTTACCAACCACCATCCCCCTGGTATGGGGATGCCCAGGAGGAATTTGCAGACCAGAGTTTGGTTTCACATGAGGAAACCATGGAGCTCTATCCATCTCTACAGCTGCCATTAGAGCTACAACTCTGCCTCAGGCACAACCCCACTCCAATCTGCTCGTTCCCATCATTTTTTCATTGCTACTCCAAATTTAAAATGCTCCATAAAGTCACTCTGAAAAGCATGCCACGTCCTACTTAAGCTGTGACTACATTTCTCTGATGCTACTATGTGGTTATTCATATGGCATTACAAGCCCCAAGCAGATGGATCTCATTTCAAGAAGTCTAAATCTGGTAATTCACACATGAGAAAGTTGTGGGCGCTGTGAATTGTGAATTCGCTGAAGGAGGACAGCAGGAGCTGGGAGAGGCAGCACTTAGGAAATAATAAAATTTGAAACCATGCAGCCTACAGGGAACAGGCAGCTTGGAGAACCTTACCAAGTGGAACAGTGCTGAAGACAGGAAATAAGCTGTAAAATTTCAAATCATGCAGCCTACAAGGAACAGGCAACCTGGAGAACCTCATCAAGTGCAAGAGTGCCAGGACAGGATACTCACAGGTGGCGTGGAGCGCTGCCAGGCAGCAGCTGCTGCAGGGTCACTGGCACAGCTCCTGCGGGGCACCAGCTCAGGGGCACTCAAGTTGCTTTTGGTCCTTCGGGACCCCAGCTCAGGGGCACTCCAAGAATTAGCTGTGGCACTTGTCCTTGAGGAAGGCTGCTCCATGAAGTCTGGTTTTGAACTACTCCCTTCCCCTTCTAAAAGGTCCACTGAGGATCTACACAAGTTTGTGGCACTGAAAGTTGCACTTTTCTCCACTTTGGTTTGAGAGTCCTCCAGGGAATGCAGGCCTTGCCTTGTTCTCCAGGAACTTCTGACAGTGACGTGCTTTGTTTCGGATGAACCTGCATCTGATGAGCTGTGACTCTTCCAGCTGATTGTCTCCACAGGCTCTCTGGAAGAGAGCTGATTCTCTCCACTGTTCCTCTCTGTCAGTTCAGAGGTCTTTAGCATAATGCTGCTTCTCGAGACCACTGTTTCAGCTTTACTCCTCAGCATTGCCTCTCCACTTCTGTCTGCCTCAGATGGCTTCAGAGCACTTCTATTTATTGACACCTCAAAGGGTGAAGGGACATTGTTTGTTATTGGTGGTGAAGGCTCATTTGAAGCCACTCTGATGTTGCTGGTGGTAACATGCCTTTCCTTTGCTGCTGTATCTGCAGTGCTCCTTGGAGCTGTTGGCTCAGAAGGAAAGATTGTGATGCTGCTTGTCATTTTATTTGTTACCATTTTAACAGCAGACTTCTGTTTTTCTGACTCTGCCTCTGAAACAGTCCCTCCCATGACTGCCTTCATATCCTTCTCAACAATTGCAGGTTTAATGATGGCTTTTGATCTCAGAGCTTCTCTAGGGCTGAAGGATCTTCTGGATTTCAATTCTCCAGTGCTGGAATCTAATGGTTTTATGCACTTGGTAGAGTCTTCATCATTCACAGTTTTTCTGTCATTTTCAAAAAGTGATGCTCTAAAAACTCCCCTAGAATTGGAGAACTGCTTGGAACTGACTTTCTTTCTCGTCTCAAAATCTGACAGAGTGGTTGGTTTTTTGCCTCTCCCTGATTCTTCATCTGAATTAACTTTTTCCTGGTTACTCTGTATGGTTTTGGAGTCAGTTTTTAAACCCATATTTACATGATCTGCTGCTGAGCTTGAAGACTGCTCAGTGCCTTCTTTATCAAGACCTGTGAGAAGCTGCAGAATGTCCTCCTGACTCCTGGAGTGATGGGAGCGCTTTGTCAGCGTTGAAAACTTCCCACTTTCAGGTGATGTGTCTGCAGCTTCTCTTTCCTGGGAGATCACTGCCCTTTTGGCCCTCCCCTCTGAGGGCTGTCTGTGTGATGAGGCAAAAGTGCTCGCTGCTTCCACTTTGGAGGCAGCAGAGTCTGAGGCTGACCCGCTGGAGGACACGTGGTACCTGTATGCTGAGGCTGTGCCATTGGAAGAGCTGTGGGTACCCCTGGCGAGCTGTGGGTCCCCCAAGCCCTCACTGACCTCAGCCTGACTTGTCTTCAGCTTCTCAGACAAAGAACCCACTGATTCTCCTTTGCTTGGCTTTTCATCCCGTGCGTCAGCGCCATTCTGGCAGCTCCCACGGAACACCTGAGATGGCTTTTCCACCTTGCACCTCAGGCCTGTGTCACCAACGGCTTTGGAAGGTGCTTTCCAAGCCTTCTGCTCCTGTGCAGCAGGAGGATACCGGCTGAGGACAGATGGCTGCTCTTTGGATCTCTTCCCCTCGTTCTGCACGACGCAGCTTTCCTTCTGACCAGAAGAAAGAGTGGAAACTAAAGATTTCTCTTCCAGTCTCCTTGTATCTGTGACAGCAGTGTCTAAAAGGGCAGATGCAGCAGAAGCTTTCCCTGCTTTTCTGTTCATCAAGCTTGGACTGGGCACCCTTTTAGCAGTGTGGCTGTAGCTGTCATTGCTGAGAGCAAAGTCTCTGTTCCGCGCTCTTTCCCGGCGCTGCTGTGGTGAGAGCTCCCTTGGCTTGTGCTTAGCAGCTGCCAAATCAGCCAGGACACCTCTGTATTTAGGTCTGTCATGCTTTCCCCTGCTAGAAAAGCTTGTATCTTCATTTTCAACTTCTCCATTCTCCAGCTCTTTCTGTTTCTTTATTTGCATTTTTATTTCTTCTAGCTGACCTGTTAAGAGTTTGTTCTTATTCTGCTCACTCAAGTAACTGTCTTGCAGATCATTATTTTTGGCTCTCACTTTTTTAAGTTCTTCTTCTAAAGATTCAAAATGTTTGATCTGAATTTTAAGTTTCTCAATTTCTTGGGTGAGATCTTTCACTTTGTTGTCTTCCTGGTTTTTATTCTTTTGGTTTTCTGATTTATTCCTGGTTTCATTTTCTACATGTTTCAGGTAATCCACACTTCCCTTCCTCCTGGTCTCCTTAGAAGGCAGTGCAGAAGTCAAGTCATCTTCAATTCTCATATCATTTCTGTCCAAGAGATTGTTGGATGACCTTTCTAGCAAGTTGGATGCATTTCTAGTTTGATCTGCCCTATTTAGTTTATTGTTTTGTTCTAGTTTCTGTGTTAGCTCCTGGATTATTTTTTCATTTTGCTTTTCTCTTTCATTAAAATGTTTTCTTTCGGTGATAAAGCTCAGGGCTAAGGATTTCAGCTTTTCCAGCTCAGCTGTTAAGGTCTGCTCAGTTTTATCCAGCCTGTCCTCAGATGATTCCAGTTCTTTCACTTTCACCCTAAGTATTTCTAATTCTGTAGATATCTTTTTGGTCAGGTTCTTTTCTTCATTGAGGCTAAGACACAGCTGGGTACAGTCATTCTTGCTCCTGCTGAAAGCCTCCTCCAGCTTCTCCAGCTCTGCCATTCTCTTCTGAAGGAGTTCAATTTCTGACTTCAGATCTCGAGTGAGACTCTCCTCCTCTTCAAGCTTTTCTTTCATTAATCTGCAAAGCTCTTCAGCCTTCCTGATTTCTTCATCCTTGCCTTCAATCTTCAGCACTCTTTTCCTCAGGGCCTCAATGTCAGCCAGCATGCTGGAGTTGCTGCCTTCTGCCTGGATAACTTTGTCCTGGAGGTCCAGCAGTTCATCCTCTGCTTTCTGCAGATTTTTTGTTGCTTCCTCCAGCTCATCGAGGCGGCGACTGAGGCTCTGCAGTTTGAAACGGAGGTGTCGATTTGAGGTTTCCTTGTAACCTGTACATTCTGCCATGATTCTTTTATTCCTTTCAGAACAGAGCTTTTCTTAGTCTGGGTGAATGGTATACACCTTGTGTATTTCCAGTGTGTTGTTGTTCCTTTGAGTGGAGGCAATCTCACCCTGAAAGAAAAAAATGCTCCAAATCAATATAAGAGCTCATAATATAAAATATATTCACAGTTTAAGTTAGGCTATCAATGTTTATATAAATAACTTTTTAATTAAACACATTTCTGAGTGCTACATTAGGTGAAATGAAATTGCAGAGAAGAGCCACAGTCCATTTACTTTGTGACTATGAGTCATTTAAATAGTGAATCCTAGCAAAACTCTGCAGTGTTTGATATTAGATTACTGCTTTGAGTTGGTTAAAATGTGTGAAGTTGGGGTTTGTTGGGGTTTGAAGTTGGGTTTTGTTCCTTTGTGACCAAAAGCAGCCTGTTGCCCAGGGCTAAGGGCAGGAAGGGTCCTCGATGCTGCTCTGCCCAGGTGGTTTGGGCACCTCCAGTGGAGCCTCAGCCAGGGCTCCCCAGCCAGGGCAGCTGCTCACTGTGAGACCCCAGGCTGCAGAGGGTCACACTCGTGTGTAGAGGGTCACACTCGTGTGGAGAGGGTCACACTCATGCAGGATTCAGGTCCCTGTACCTGCAGCAGACACCTCTCTTTCCAGCCCTGCACCTCTCTCCTGAGGATACCTTGGTGATGAAGATTCAGGAGCCACAAACAGAATCAGAAAAAGGCAAACCCCAGCCATAACTGGGGATGGGGCAGGCCCCCCATGCCAGCTGGCACATGGAGGGGACTGGGAGCTGCTGCCATTTGACACTGCAGTATTTCTCCAGCATCTCAGGCTGCTCTGCAGAAATCTTCACCTGGGCTGTAGTCACATCCCAAGGACACTCTACCAGTGGAGTTTCAAGTTTCTCCCTCCCATTTCCAAAGCTGTTGTTGCCCTCAGCTGCCACCCACTCACCCACCCAGGAGATGAGCAGTTGCTTATCCCTCTCCTTGCTGCTGCTGACACGAGCAGCAATTAGAACTCATCAGCACACTGACACACTCAGTGTGAACTATTCCAGCTCAGCTCAGAGCTGCCAGGGTGGTTTTTAAACAATCCCTCTGTGCTTTGAGGGAGGAGCAGGAAAGGGACCCCTGGGAGGATCTGAAGTCCCCTGTGGCACTCAGCATTAGCACTGGGCTGAGGGGCCTGAGGCATGAGAGGGCTGCTGCAAAGCTGAGTGGAGGCAGGATGACTGCAGCTCTGATCTCAGCCTTGCTCAGGCAATCTGTCTTGGAACAGAACTTGACCTCCAGAATTTCTGTGGACTGTCTGCAGAGGAAACACGCAGGAGTTTCCTACGGCACAGTGTGATGAGCAGGATGTGAGCAGTGCCAGCAAGGGAGGCAGCAGCACCCTGACGCACACCCTGGGCTGCAGGGGATCCATCTCCAGGCAGGCAGGGGGCCCAGGCTGTCCCCACCGTGGGGACCCTCCTGGTGCACCCTGGGCACCTGTGGGACCATCTCCTGAAGGACCACTGGAGGATTTGTGGTCAATCCCACACGGTTCAACTCAGGCTCTTCAGCCCCTGAAGGAGCACTGCAAACAGTACCAGGAGAGGAACCTTGGTGTCCTGAGCACAGCCTTGGCCACGTGCCTGTCCCCTCCCTCACCACCGTGGCCATGTCCTGCTCCTGCCCCACCTTCCCCCAAGCTCTCCCCACACTGCTGAGGCCACTGCAGCTGCCTGCAGGCAGGAAAGGCTGTTCAGCCCCAGCAGAACCCCAGGAATGGCACTGGACCAGCACAGGAAAGGCCACAGAGAGTCTGAAAACAAAAGCTTGTCCCTGCCAGGCCAGGAGCTGGGAGTTAATGGTTAACCCAGCAGCAGCTGGGCTGGAGTGAGAGCAGCCTCCTCCCCACACAGCCAGAGCAGCATGCAGGCAGAAATGCACAGGGCTGCTGGCTGTGACACTGCTCTGACACTGCCACAGGCTCCACACAGGCTGGGGGACATCACAGAGGGGTTCAGAGCTGTACCAGAGATGGCTCTGGAATGTCCCAGAACCTCCCCAGCTGACATGATTTACTGCCAGAGAGCAAAGAGGCTCAATCTAATTAGTTTAATAAGGAGAAGAAGATGTAAAGCAACACCTACAAACAATAAGAGCTACAAACAAAAGGATCTACAACAAATCTCCTACCTGGAGAACCTTTAACATTCTGGCATAGCCAGAAGTAACCTCAGTGCTGGGAGACAGAACCAGACCAAATCAGTACTACAAATAAAGTGCACATGTATAAGATTGAGGGGAATTGGCCAATATAAAATATTATATTAGATATACATAGATACACAGAGATGATGATATAGATGATACAGATACAGATGTAGATATAGATATAGAGATATAGCTATAGATATAGAGATATAGATATAGATATAGATATAGATATAGAGATATAGAGATAGAGATATCTGCCTGTTTTGAAGTCATGAATTGGGTTAGGGCTTGGACCACAGAACTCAAAGGAACTTCCAACCTAAACTACTCTGGTTGTTTGTGACTGCCCTTCTCCAGTCTGTCAATGATATTAAAGAATCAGAGCAAATGGTACAGGATTCAAACACTGGGACTATTACTAATGCTAATTAATATTGTTGGTGGATATTTAAAAAGGAGATGTTAAATAAATCTAATGGTTGTAAATGCACTGAACAATCTGATATGGATGTATGGACTTCTATTTTTCTCAGCCTATCTCTATCTTAAAATTTTTGGAACTAAATCCCATCAAATACCCAAACCAACAAAAAACCAAAACAAAGCCCCAAAAACCAACCGAACAAAAAAAACCCCACCCCAAACAATTGAAAATCCACACACAAACAAAAAACCACAATAACAACAAAAAACCCCACCCAAAACTAAACAAACAAAAACCCCAACCAAAACAAAAAACCCACAGGAAGGAAAGAGGATGATAACTTTCATAACAGCAAGTAAACTGTGGCAGTGGCAAATGTAGTAGGGGGAGTTGAGTTTAACAGAGCCATCTGAGTCAGCAATAAAATCAGATTAAAGACTCTGGCAGGTTGCATTCCTGGACACACTGAAAAGCTCAGTGGTCACAGCAGCAGCTGATGTGCTCCTGCAGCTCAGGACAGCTCCTCATGGCTGTACCAGAGGAAATACTGAACAGAAATGCTCCTACAGCAATAGGGATGATATTATTTTTTATGTGGTACTGGACTGTATATTTCCACACCAAGACTGATGCATCTCCTTTTGCTCAGCTCTTAAGTCTTCTAGATTGAAAGAGGAAAAGATGCTCAGCTGTCTTCACCTGACCTTGCCAGGGAAACAGGACTTTGCACAGGAGGAGAACTCTTCCCCTACTGACAACAAAGGGGGCTCAGGGATCTGATGGCAGCTGTCCCCCAGCAATGATGCCACTCTCTCTGCAGGGCCATGCATCAAGAACATGAACTGAAAGCTTTGGAAAAGCTCAGAAAAGCAATCAAGTGTGATTATTGACTCTTTAAAACTTAAAGATCTGATTTTTTGCCTCAACAACAAGGGCAGTCCTGCCTTAAGCCAAGAGGCACAACAGCATCCCTTTGGATTTGAGTTCTGAAAGAACATTCTTCAAATGAGACACACAGGAAGCCTGGGGAGCCTCCAAATACCTGGTACTCAAATAAAACACCAAGGCAAAATATGTGGCCAGTAACTACCTACAGAAAAAAGAAGGAAAAACATTTTGTCTGATCTAAAATGTTCTTTATTAGAGCACATGGAGTCAAACCCCAATTTCACACATTTAACCAATTCAAAGCAGAACTGTAACACCAAACACTGCAGTGATTTACCAGGATTCACTATTTAAATGACTCATTCTGATCCTGCTTTCCCCACAGATTTATCATTGGGTTTTCTGATCTTCCTCAACAAGTGTGCTTATCTCCTAACTACACTCATATTTAGCATTATCAATTGCCTGCTCCCACAGTTTAAGGCAGCCTTTTCAGCCTTTGGAGGGCTCTTCTGACTCTGCATGGTTTTGGCTATACAGCTGTGAGAATTCAGTGTTCAAGACATTTACTTGAGTTAAAACTCTCAATTACCATTAATATTCTTACATTTATTTTTTTTTTCTGCACACTCACTTTTGCTCATTATCTACTATTTATAAAAATTTTTCTTTAGCAGAATTGTTGGACTTAACTTCCCTTGGAATAACTTTATGTTGCCTGCACAAAACACATACAGTCAGTTCACAGCTGTGAACAGAGGGAATAAACCTGCAGCTAGAAACATTTGTGTTAGCTAAACTCTGCATGAATTACGAGATAAGAATCATCTCTTTCAGAAACAACAATTAAATGGCTGCTACCTGAGACCTGCTCACATCATCTCAGCCAGAGCTCCTTAGGCTTGCAATGCTGCTCCTCTCCAGATGTAAGAATCATCTCACCCTACACATCCTTGCTCTGGTTTGGTTGTTGGGATGAGTCCCACAGGCACCCACTGCTCCTGATTTCAGGATGTCCCCAAAACATTCATCTGGGAAAATAACTTGGAACAGACTCCTGCTGTGCCCTCTGTTATGCCAAGACAGAAATGCAGCAGCTGCCACACGTCTGTGGAGTACTAGGAGAGACTGACATCTCTCACAAGCACATTTTGCATTTAATCTTTGGGGTTTTTTAATCTTTTTGCTGGCACTTTTATACTGATAATGCAAGATCATTGTGATTGGGTGAGCCTGAGGTGGCAGGGATGGCACAGCTGGTGTGTCACAGCCCCCATATATGACACATGTGGCTCTGCCCAATCCTACAGGTGAATGAGAATTATTAATGCCTTAGTCTCCAATCTCTTTTTACTAATTTATTTGTTTGTTCTTGCAGTTGCCAGGGTTTCCCATAGACTCTGAGAGCAGCACTCATCAAAGGCAATAGAAATCAATAGATGCAAGCACAGCTATAATCAGAGATTAGAAAAGCAATTTGCCTCATTGAAGTTTGAGTCCTTGGGATGCCCTGTGCTGTGAAAGCACACAGAGGTTTGCATTCCTTGGCTGACAGGTGGCCCAGAGTGAGGAGCAGAGCAGGGCTACTGTCCATGCTTTTATGGATGCAGCATAGATCTGGTACTACTCCCTCCACTTCCCTAAATGCTGAGGTGAACTTTAATCCCCCCTGTTCTATTTTCTGCTAAACTATTACTCAGAATACCCCTGCAAACTGTATTTTTGCATTGATCAGAATGCTAGGAGTGTTTGGACACATCTGGGGAAATGGAACCTCAGGCAATGCTTCCAGAACTATGAATTCAAACTACATCAGGTGGCTGAGAGTCACTTCAGGCATGAGGGCAGCTCTGTGGGTGCACATCAGCAAAACCTGGGGCAGCAAGGGAATTCTCTGAGCAGTCCCCAGTGGCCAAGCAGGTCAGGGAGAAGCTGATGAAACTGTTCTAATTTATACTTTTCCACCTGAGGTATAGGTTAGATGTGTTGCTGGATTCTGCACCATGTGCACATACACCTGCAGGTTTAATTACAACATTTCTAGTGTTGCACAGGTATGGAAGGGAGTGTGAACATGTCATGCTCACAAACAGAAATGCTGCTGATGAATCATGCTTGTACCACAGCTCAACGTGGTGAGAGCATCACTGGGACTTCTCTTCCCTGCCCCAGGGTGAATGGGCTGGGAGGAGTCCAGCATGTCATCCTTCATTTGTAAAGTAAAATTTCTCTGCCATCTATACAGAAAAAGGACACAGGTGTCACAAAATGCAGCAAATGGCAATACTGCAGCCAGAGCCTTCAATCAGTTAAAAACAGAAAGAAGGAAAGTTTTTCTTCATAGGATTTTGCCTTTTGAAAGTTCTTCCCAGCACCTGGTTCTTGACTTGACACAATGACACACAGTCATGAGAACAGGAGAAAAACACTCCTGTTCTCTCAAGAACATAAAAAGGGTCTAAAACAAGACAGACTGAACAAGAGCCAAAGTCCCCTGTGTGACATCAGCCCTGCAGGCATCCAACAACCTGGGACAGCTGAGGGGGCAGATTGTGGATTTGCTTACATGGGAAGGGACAGGGGCTCCCTGGTCCCACTGAACACAAAGTGACTTTTGGGGGATGCACATATTTTGAGAGATGAATTGTCTCAGAAATTGCTGCATCTAAAGGGAGCAGGAAATTCTAAAAGTCAGAAAAAAGCTCAGCAATCTGGAAGTGGATTGACTATTGACCAATACAATGTGAGACTAGAGATGTGAAATGATGAGACAGCAGTCAAAAATAACCACAGTGACCACAATCTTCAAGGAAACTCAAATTATGACACCAAACAGCATCCACAGCAATGTGAGGCACTGCAGCAGGCTCTGCAGATGCCAGAGAGGATCTGGCACATCACTGAGTCACACTGACCCTACGTCAACACTCTAATCACCCACTGAACTCCTCAGCATTGCTCTTCCCCTTGCAACATAAAATAAATTTCCCTATATGGAGCTGGCAGGACCAAAAAAAGCAACAGAGCATAAAACCACCCAGGGCTGCTCACAGCAGATGCTTTGAGCAGCACTGGGGTTTGAGCAGTTGTGCTTTATCATGCACAGCAGAGATTCTGCTTTCCTCAACAAAGCCACTCTCCTCCAGCTCCCCCTTGAAATCACTGCTTGATGCTCACTCAAAGCAGGTCTGAGCATTTGCTGGCCAGCTGCAGCACCTTCCTTTCAGCAATACAGAATTGCACAAGTGCCAAACAGAGGGCTGCTAGTGGCACCCTTGCCCTGGGAGCTCCAAGACAAGGGAGATGTTTCCCATGCTCTGGAGCTCTTGCTCAGCAATGGATTGATACTCCCAAAGCCCCTCAGAGTGCTGCTCCTATGTGCCACCCTGCACTGGAATCAAAGCTGAGAAAGATGTTTTATTCCTTCCCATGCTGCCACTTGTGCTGTCCTCAGGAGCAGATCTGACTGTCACATTTGATTTCACAAACACTATGCAGGCATCTCTTGAGCGAGTCACAAACTTGGCAGCATCCTGCAGATGGCATGGGAAAGGCAGCCCCAGCTCAGTGGTGCTTTTGTAATCATTACTGGACACAGAAATCTCCCACCTCCTTCACCCTCCATCCTCCCTCCCATCTCCATCAGCTCAGCTTTGAAGGGACTTCAGGGATGGCTCTCACCATCACTTCAGCCCCAAAATATGTGCTAGCTGAGGTAGCTAGCCACTTCTTGTACTGTTGGTCCCTTGGCACTGGCCCAAAATATGTGCTAGCTGAGGTAGCTAGCCACTTCTTGTACTGTTGGTCCCTTGGCACTGGTGTCTATCCTGTACAACTGTGGAAACAGCACAAGAAAAAGCACTTTTATAATCTGTTATTTCACTATTATCAGTCTTAAATATTGCTGAGAAAATGTACATTCCCATAAATTTTCATAATGTCTTCTTCACCTCTTCCTAAGGTCTCCAGAGAGAGCTGTCAGAGCAGACACCTTAGGTGTACCTATAGAATTTGTTGCTCTGCAAGGTTCATGCAGTCACACCCCCAAAACCTAGAATGATTTTGTTTTTCTGAGAACAACACACTCAGCTTTATATGTACTATGCAGGGCTGGAAGGGAAGCTGTGGGGTGGAGTTTGCCATTATCTGAAGTGCTAGAAGATGGCCACAGCTAGACAAAAAACATTAGGTGATTGCAACCATAGCATAGGAGTGATACCAAGGTGTCTGTTCTTGGATGCTCAAATGATCCATCAGCTGAGCCACCCATGGGCTGGCTGAAAGGCCCAGACTAACTGAAAAGATTCAGGGGAGATTCAGAGCAAGCAAGATCCAGAAAATTGTTAGAAAAACGAATAAAATTATATGTCAAAGATTATTGAATGTGAAGAACCCAAAGTTCTGTGACTCAGGACACCCCTGGAAGCAGACAATAGGGAAACACACATTCATTATTTCCATGTTCCTCCCCAACAGCTGGTTTGGGCTATGGGTACAGCTAGGATGCTGAGGAGACAGAAACCTCAGCTGCACCTACAGTGCCTTCTCCTCTGTTCCTTTTCTTCTCTCCTGCATCACTGCATCTTTTGTGCTTCTCAAACTTCCATTATTCCCAGATATTTAGCACAGAGTAAAAGCTCTTCTCAGACATTGTCCCTTGACTCTTGAACTTGCTCCTCTCTTCATCTGGCCACTATAAATTTTACCTTTCAAGCACAATGCTACTCCCTCCACCCTCCTCTGGAATGCTTGTGCTGAAAATTGGGTCAGTACCATCAACCTCAGTTCCTGCTGCTGTTTTCACTCCCTTGTCCCATCCTGGTGCCTTCTGCCTGTCTCTGGTTGGGCTCACTGTGTTCAGTGCCCTCCTTCTGCTTGTATGTGGTGGTTCATGAGGGAACTTCTTGCTGCACAATGTTATGGAAGCTGGAAGTCCTCATGGGTCATAAAGCAGCAATGAGAAACATTCATGGGAGAAAAATCCCTCAAGGTTATTCCTACAGGGACCCACTCCTAGTTCAGCAAGACCACTTGAGAGAAAACTTGCAGGTTGGAAGAACCCTTTGATCTGCACGGTTGAACACTTCCCCTGCTGCTGTCCCTCCTTCCCAGGTGTCCATTTCCAGCATTGTTCTCATCCACCAGAGCTTTTATTATCTTCTTGAGCTCCTTTATTGTCCTGTCACAAACACTTGTCCAGGTGAAACAGGGCTGACACTGCACATCTGACAAGTGCCACACTGCAAAGTGGCTACACACCCAAAATCACACACAATCCTTCATCCAGCAGCACCTACAGAGCTGGGAAAGGCCTGCCTGGTACAATACACAATAAGATTAGCTTCAAGTATTCATAACCATCTTTGGATCATTCTGCTGATTAGGCATAGGCAGCTCTAACCTTCACATTCTCCCTAATACTATACCCAAGAGCCACGTGGCTACAAACATATCCCTGCTGGCATTAAATTTATGGAGTGTTGTTTGTTTCTCTGCATCCTCTCTGATCCAGGGCACATTCCATTCTCCTAACAGAGTAGAAGGACATCTGAGTCAGCTTTGCAGGAACACTCCTTTGATTGCTGTGAGTTTTTCTGGCTAAAAGATCTGTTCAGGCACTCAGAGGTTTCCATGTAGATCCCTACAAACCCTGCACAAAACTGGGATTAACCAAAGGTCGTCCCACAAAATCAAGCTCATGAACTCTGTAGCACAGACAACTGGCAACTCTTGTGACTTTCTCCCTGGAAGAATTTATTCAATGAAGTTTGTAAGTGCTAAAAGGAAAGTTTTTCAGCTCTTACAGCTGGCACAGGAACAGCCTGGGGAGCTGCCATAGCTACTGGACTGCTGCAGCTCCCAATCCATCAATTTTTTGCCTTGGGCAAAAATGAAAGGCCAGGCAGGCGCCCAGCCTGTGTGTGGTACCTGTGTACCCAAAATGTAATCTGCTAGAGCTGTGCATTCAATACAAAAACATTCAGGCATTCTCCACACACAAAAACAATCTGCAGCACTGTCAGATAATCACCCAGCTGATCCCAGCGTGTCAGGCCAGCTGGATGAATGGGCTCCTGGAGACTGCACTGTCATCAGCAACCAAGAAGAGCATTAGGGTTCACCTGGACCAGAACATAAACCTGGCTTAGGTCTGTCCTTGGCACCAACTCCTGCCCTTTTAAACCTGCTTTGCCTCCAAACATGACTGACCTTGTCTGGGAAGATCCAGGCCAAGCCATGCCAAGAACTGGGCAAACATAAGGCAGCACTGATGTGGTCAGGACTGTCCCCACTCCTTAGCAGGGAAGATCTTTTGGGAACAGCTCAGACTGTCACCTTTAAACTCCATTTCAGGAGAGGTGCCCTGTCCTCTCTGCACACCTTGCCCTGCACTTCTTTCTGCTCTGTGCACCCAGGATTTTGTTCTGAGCAGGTCCAGCAGGCACTGCACTGACCCTCAGACTGCTGGCATGGCAGCACAAGGAAATAAAATGGGACCTGAAATAAAAATGATCATTCATATTTCAGTAAGTGTCAAAAATTTAATTTTCCATTAATCTTTACTAACAGCCCTGTAACTCAAAAATTCTAAGCAGACATCTAAGACTAATTACTCTGATAAAATTCAATATTCAAGAATAAACCCAATTTTAACTTCTGTCTTGTAGGTCAACTTTATAAATCATTAGCATTGCTATCCATACATTGAACAGAACAGCCCTACAGCTAGAAAGAAACACAATCATCAGAAATCTCCCAAATCAGTAGAAGTTTTACCCCAAGTCTCTGCAGAGCTTCTCTTGCTGAGGGGATCCCTCATCAGGGCATGTTGCTGTTTCTCTTGATTTGGCTGTGAGAAGCTTGCCCTGGCCTGGCTAACACATCCAAATCCACATCTTGCCCTGCTTAGTGCAGATGCAGATTAAATTGCTGGCAGGTTTTCAGGACCCTGCCCTGGGATAGATGGACAGTAGCACTTCTGCAGGCAGCTCACAGCCTGGCCTGCCCTGTGTTTGCAGCCAAAATGCAAAGAGCTGAACAAAGTCTGCAATTAGCAGCAATTCAGACTCGTGGAAGGGCCCCTGAGGAGGCCAAGGAATCTGATTCAGGTTAGAGGTGCCACTGCTGCTGCTCCTGGAGCAAACCAGGGGTTGGACTCGAGCTGTAAACTCCCAGTGAGAGGCTGTGTGTCAGAGTGGCACATGCTGGAGCTCACTGCAGCTGTGCCACTCTGCAGCTTTTGGACAAACATTGTCCACCAATAATGATGTTTTAAGACTGGCATCGTTTATGGCAGTAAAACCCCAACAGCTGGATCACTGTGTTGAGGGCAATGGGGAAAGTCAGTCTTTCAATGTGGTGCTTCTTGAGCCATGTTCTGGAAATTCTCACATTTAGGCATCAGGATGTAGGATGTAGAGATGTAGGAGAGAGCAGCAGCACCCCTCAGTTCAGCAGCCTGGGGAACAGCAGGGCTAACAGTGCTGTCATGAAAAGCCCAGGAGGAAGCTGTCAGCCATTAGAAATGCCTCTGGCATAAAGGCTGCCCAGCTCGGGTTACAGCAGCAGCATCACTGCCAGCTTGAGGGAAACCTTTGGCTGCAATTCATGAAATCCACATGCTCTGGAGCAAGACACCGGGTGCTGTCACCATCACCAGCTCAGGGTGCTTGGCCACCTGTCCCGTTCTCGGCTGTTTTTGATGGCCTGGAAAGGCTCGGGGTGGCCTTGGGACAGCCTGCGCTCCAAAGGACGAAAAGAGTCTTCAGGTTTTTTCTCGGTCTTCAGTGTTTATTAGTTTTTATCTACAAGATTTTCTCTCGAGGTCCGCACAGCACGTCAGCCATGGACACACTGAGAGCCCGCGGGGCGGTCACTTATCTTTATACCCAAAACTACCTATAAGATATTTACCTATTTTCCCCAATGCTTTTCACCCTTATTGACAAGTGCACTTTTAGTAAGAACCAATCCCAAAGTGCCACCACCACCACAGAAGATGGAGGACAAGAAGAAGAAGAAGAAGGAGGACAGGACACGCCCCAATTCCTCCATCTTGTTTCTCTAGACCCCCCTGTACCGGGATTCTAAACCCTGTGTTTCACACTACAATTAACCTATCCCTTCACCATTTATCCCAGTGAGATCCTCCCATCCTCATACAGGTGTCATCTCCTGTGCAGGATCAAAGTCCAGCCACCAGACACTCCTGGCAACATTCCAGGACCTCCGAGCCCCACAAGGGTTGTCTCAGTGACTCTGCACATCAGGGCTGATGTGCTGAGATCCCACAGCCACCCTGCAGGAGCAGCAGCCAGGCCAGGAACAGGCAGGCAAGCCAGGGCACCTTCCATCACCAGGTACCCACGCAGAGCAGAGCAGAGCAGGCTCTGACTCACAGGCAGGGCAGCCAAGGCCTGGCTGGTTTCTCCCCAGTCACATGAACTGGGTGGACCACGGGCACAGCGTCTCACAGGCACCTGCACAGGAAAGTGAGGGCTGGCTGGGTAATCACACACCCTGAGTAATCTCCCCATCCTCCAAGGCCACCCAACACAAACAGTTGGTAACTCTGTCCCTGTTAGTGTTTGCTGTACCACAAATACTAATATCACAAGCAGCTTTTCTTTCCTCTCTCAGCTCCCAACCTGCAGCTTTTTTGTTCACTGGCAAGTGTGAAGTCAAATGAAAGGAAGTATTCAGGAACTTAAAAATGTCTTATAAATCACTCTTAAATATGATTTGCTCAATGAGGACAGAAGATCCTAACAGTTGTCTTTGTGTTCAATTTATTGCTGAAAATACCCTCAGGTAACAATAAAGTAAATAAAATAACATTTACAAACAGGAATATGCTGCCTTTGTGAGAGCATGCTTGTAGCTGTGGGGACTTTAACCTCAAAATTAACCCTCCATGGACAATGGGAAGACTCCAAAACAAGCTGCCAAGATGGTGTTATGACACTGGGCAGCTCTGCCACTGAAAACTGCCCACTTGAAAGCCTCGATGGATTTATGGATGGAATACATTCACTTGCAGGCTGAGCCTCTCAAAATGACAACAGGCATTTCACACACAGACATTCAGCATTGTGCCAGGGCAAACAGGACATAAAAGTGAGGGCACCTCATTGCCCTGGCAGGCAGAGAGCAGCCACACACCCTGCACCACACTCTGCTCTGGGAAGAGCTGCAAGGGCACCTGATGTTCTCCATAAGCCAGAGGTGAAAGGTGTGGGAACTGGCTGGGGCATTCAGCAGTCACTGTTGGGATGCTCCTTCATGCAGAAAGAGAGAGCAGAGAGATAGCTGGCCTCTGCTCTTTCTTTCAAAAATGGGCCAGAGTAATTCCCTATTTGCTTGGGGAAAAGTGTCTCCTTTGGCTAGGGAGGGCACTGAAACAGCACAACAGCTGTAACACCCCAGAGAGACCATCCCAGCACCCAGCTGCCCCCTCCAGCAGGCAGCTAAGTTGTTTGGGGTCAGAAGTGTGGCACAGGATTTCCATCAGGAAGGTCCTGAGCCAAACTTCTTCCACAGACAGGGCTGAATAACATCAGCAACTTCAAAGCTCTTCCTTGGCAATAGGTCATGAAAGGGTTAAAGATGCCACTCCACTCATGAGTATTATGGGAAAACTTTGCTCCAAATTCTCCATTTCAGGCTGCTAGAACACCAACAATCTTGAATTACTTTGTATTAAACAAGGCAGTTCTACAGGGCAGCTGCATTTGCTTTTAAGCCCACTGGTAATCCAAGGTTGTTGACTACTGGACAAACAGACAAATTCTCCTGGAGCACAGGTTCTCCTGCAAGGATTACACAAGATGCTAATGACAAAATCTGCAGGCTTAATGCCAAGCATTAATTTATCTGAATCCTATGCTAAATGAAGATCAGAGCCAAGAGGGCATAGGCTTTTCTTGCAGCACATTTAAGAAGTGGAGAGTGAAAAATAGAGCACGAAGCAAAAATGGCAGCAGAGGATTCCCTCCAGGACACCGTGCTCACTTGCATTGTTATTTACATGTTTTTTTCCCCTTGTACTCCCTGGGCTGAAGGAAGGAAGGATGTTTCATAGAAAGGAAGCACTGGTGTGGCTGTACTGAGACAGGACCTCACTGCTTCCCCCACCCCATGCTGCTCCTTTCTACAGAGGAGGGAAAGAGCAGGAAATTCACATTTTCTCTCTCATCTTAGAGTAAGGGGAGGAAGCTAACCTCAGTCCAGCTCTGATTTCAAACAGGGTTTGAAAGCTGAGCAGGTTGCTCAGGACTGCATTAAGTTGTGAAAATCTCCAGGGTCAGAAATGCCCCAATCTTTCAGGCCCTGTTTCCTGTCAGAACAATCTCAGGGAGAAAATTATTTTCCTTTATGTTCAGTCAGAATTTACCACGCTGCCACTTTCTGCACCTGGGATGGGGCAATACCCAGCATCAGCTCAGAGTGGTGGATGAATGGATTGAGAGCAGCCCTGCAGAGACAGACTTGGGGGTGCTGGACAAAAAATTGGACAAGACCCAGAAATGTGTGCTTGTAGCCTAGAAAGCCAACAATGATCCTTGGCTGCATCAAAAAAATTATGGCCAGCAGGTCAAGGGAAGTGATTTCCCCACTCTGCTCTCATGAGACCCCACCTGCAGCACTACATCTGGAGTTCTGGTGTCCTCAGAAAGACTGCAGTGGGTTCACAAGAGGCCACAAAAAAGAGCCAAGGACTGTAATAATTTTGTGAAGAAGGACTGAGAGAGTTGGGGTTGCTCAGTCCGGAAAAGAGGAGACTCTGGGGAGCCTTTCAATATCTAAAGAGGGTTTATAAGAAAGACACAGACAGACTTTTTACCATGCATTGTGCTGATGGGATGTGGGCACTGGTTTCAAACTAAGAGAGTAGGTTAAGATTGGATATTAGGAAGAAATTTTTCCCTGTGAAGGTGGTGAGTCACTGGCACAAGTTGCCCAAAAGAGCTGTGGATGCCCCATCCTGGGAAGTGTCCAAGGTCAAATTGGATGGGGATTTAGATAACCTGTTAAAGTGAAATATCCACCTGAACCTCATGACACTTCAGACAGCATCTCACCAGTACTGAGCAGGAAAGAAAAACCTTCTCTTGATCTGCCTCACAGGCACTCAGTCCATGCCACTGCTGTGCTGAGCCTGTCCAGCTTGCTGCTGCCACTCTTGCCTTTGCAGAGAGAGATGCTCTGTGTGCCCCACCAGCTCACACACAGCTGGGCTCCACAGCAAGGACTGTGCTGAACTCTCAGCCACAAACCCAGCAGTTGCAGCACTCAATAGAGGCACACAAGCAGAGATTACTAAAAAAAGAAAAAAAAAAAAAAAAAAGAGAGAACCCACCCAGCTTTGCAAATCAGCTCAAGGCGTAGGCAGCTGAGGAAAAGTGAATGGAGATGCGTGTGTGAGGACTTGGGAGAGCGCTCCTGGTGTAAGGCAGGCAGAGAAAGCCAGCAGAGAATGGGGCTGGCCACTCCTGCTGCTGCAGGAGGGAAATGAGGGGCAGGTGACCCAGAGCCAGGGAGTGCCACCTGGCAGTGAGCAGGGCACAGCTGCTTCCCTGCACTCAGCATTGCTGCTTCTCTCTGCCTGCACCTCCAGGCAGCCTCAGCCCAGCTCTCACACAGCAGCATTCTGTTTGTGCTCTGTGCTCTGCGGAGTTCACCCCACAGAGCCTCCCCAGCTTCCCAACAGGGCTGGAAAGGAGCTCCACACCTCCACTGCAGCATTGTTCCTGCAGTCACCTTCACACACAATCTCACAGCTCCCCCAAAGCACTGCTGATACGCACTGTTCCCTTCACAGCCCCTCTGACAGTGATTACAGACAAAAGGAAAATATCTATTCCAAACTGGGCTTCTTACTCCCAGTTCTTCTTACTCCTTACTACCTTTTATGCTCTGCCCAGTGCATAAAAGGTAACGTTCAGAGAATTTTTAAACATGCAGGCAGTTTACAATATATTAGCAGCCAAAACTCACACAGAAACAACACCCACATTACACAGGATGCCTTTATGCAAGGACATTAGTCATACTCAGTAACATTAAAAACAATCCTGAAGAGCAGCTATACAGAATAGGATGCAGACAGAAGAGTGAGAGACTTCATTAGGAATTCACAATTGCTTCAAGTTCAAATTCTCACCACAAAGCAGTACTAGTAGTTATTTATTATCATCCAGGAATTATTGTTTTCCAGTAAAAACAGACATAGTTCCAAATGATTCACACTACCTGAGAAATTAATGTGTTTGCAGCTCTGTTCCAGATCCTAGGTCAGGAATCTCCATTCTATTCCAGTAAATTCCACTAAGATATCACATGTAACAACAAGTTCTTGAAGAAGTTTCATCAGATTTTCCCTTTAAGGTAACCCACTGCACTCCCACGTGAGGCACAGGCACCTCAAAGGCACAAGAGCAGAAAGTGCTGCAGTGGAATCAGATGATCAGCACAACCTTGGAGCCTCTGCAGCCTCAGAAACACATCCTGTGATTTTCAAATCAATCCAGAGGGGAAAGACACAAAGCAGCGCTGAACCTTACGAGCCAGCTAATGCTTATAGAAGCAATTTTAATGAATGCAATCCTGAGAATGAACGTGGCTGACAGATTTTGCTGCAACACGTAGGGAGGGTGCAGCACTGCAGCAAAAGCTGTCACTCCCATCGTGCAGAGCTGTGCTGCATGCAGCAGGGTGGCAGGGCTGACGACACCAACCCTCAGAACCCCCCTGGCACAACCAGCCTTGCTGCACAGCCCAGAGCTGCCCTTCTGCAAGCCCTGCATTGCATGCAGCAGCAGGGGAAAATGGGAAAAGGAAGGTAACCAGAGGTACATTCGAGGTAAAGAGAAACATTCTTGAGCTAATTAAAGAGTTGCTCGAGCTTCTGTTCATCGCGATCAGTCATGCAGAAAGACATTTTCAGCTTAGCATGAAGCTTCCATTTTTAGAGGTCAATTAGAACACTGCAACACTCACACGAGGAGCAGGAACACAGGCCCTGCACTGTCACACAGCAACATGCTCCCTCTTTTGCTCCCACACCCCCTTCACCTACCCTGGCACCTCCAGTGCAGGGTCCCTGCTGTCACCTGCTCCCTCAGGGGACATGGGAGCAGTCACTGGGATGACCTGATAGACATTGCCCACTGGTCCCAGAGTGGGACAGCTGCTGTCTGGAGCACAGGTGATGTGTGTCACCAGACTGCACCTTCCTCAGCTGCCCCACAGGGCTGCTGTGCCACGGCACAGGTCAGGCAGCCCTCTCACATCACCTGCCTGCAGCCACAGATGCTGTTCTACTGCACAGCCTGACACATGAGCCCCGAGCTCCAGTGGTTTTGTAATATTAACCACCAAAGCTGAATCCTAGCAGGGTAAGAAAGCCTTGCTTCTCATCTCCTGCTGCTCTGCTTTCTCAGAGGCATGCAGAGCACAATCAAGGATGGCCACAGCACTGTTTGCAAAGGGTCTGAATGAAATCAGTCCTACTGCTTCTGAGCCAAACAATCACAAACACACACAGGGGTTTTTGTGGCAAAAAAATCTTATTTAGATCAACACCCCCTCCCCCTCCTCCAGGCATCAAGTTTGCAAGTTGAAATCACAAACCTCAAAACTGGCTGAGTTAATGAGTTAATTCAATACTAAGTAAGGTTTGATACTATGGCCTGGGCAGTACAGCAGGTCAAACTATGACTTAAAAACCAATTAGCTAAGTAAATTCAGAACTATAAATGTTTACATGCAGGGGCTTGTCCACCCAGTACTGATTAAAAATCCTTAAAGCTTTCCACTTTGTGACTTGAAGCAGCTCAACCACCACATTCCCCACAAAGCAAGGCAGACAGCAAGGAGGGATGAGGAATTATCCACAGCTGACAGTGCATGTCCCCCATTTCTTCATCCTGGGGCACTCAGGAGCAGACAAGGAAGCGTGGAACCAGGCCTGCAGCCAAGGGAGGGCAGTGGGCATGGCTGGGCTGTGCACAGCCCTGACACACAGGGCAGGGCAGCATGACAGCTATCACACTGCAGCAGGCCAAGGAGCAGCCACACAGAAGTTTCCAGCTCACACAAAGTATTTACACACGTGGGACCGGTGCACTTTGCTGGCCCATATTCAGCAGAGCTGCTCAGAGCCCAGATGACAGGACTCTGAAGTTACTTTGTGAGGAGGACATTGAGGTTTGCTCAATTCAACGAAGCTCTGACAAACAGAGCCAAAAAGATTGGGACTTAAAAAATGTAGAAAATTTTCCACTAAAGTCCTCTTAATATGATGTTTCCATTCCTCTGCCCAAACCTGGGCAGCACTTTGTGCAAGCAGGAATTTTGCAAAGGTAGCACATCCAAACTCACTGCAAAAGCATGGTGGTGACAGACCTCAACACAGCAATGCTTAAATGTTCAAGGGATGCTATTACTGCACAAGTGACCTCACAAATTTTGGACCAGATCCTCAAACTTAAGTTTTATAGTTATTTTCAGGTGGTCCTGCACTGTGCCTGCCTCCTCCTAGCCTCATGCTTCCTTCCCCTGGCCAGAGTAAAGCAGCCCTGCAGCCAGGCTGGGAATGTGGCAGGGCTAAAGGGATTGGGAGGAGGCTGATGGTTAATTTTCACCCAGATCAACTCTCTGAACGCGGCTACATGGAGTTTTTGTCAGCCGGGGTAGGGCTGGAAAGGGCACTTGGAGGAGAAAAGAGGACAAGGGGGAAGGCAAACCCACCTCCTCCAGGCACAGCGCCCACCTGCACTGATGCAGCTCCTCCCAGATCCAAGGCTGGAGAGGATGTGAGAACTCATCTCTCCTCCAGCTTGACAGGAGCAAGCAGCCACTCTCATCCGCCCACAGTCACACTGAAATAAATTTACCAGCTTAAGTGTTCTTATACTTTATACCTGTGCATTGGCAACTTTGTTCCTAAGCAAGGAAGTGATGCATTTCATTCCTGGGTTATTGGGGTGGATCCTAGGGGGCTTTATTAGGAGAAAAGACAAAGCTGCAGAGTAGGCTGACTGCTAAGTACAACACTAAAACTTTCCTTTTTCTAAACATCCCCTTCTCCTTTCAGCCCATCACTCACAGAGTGCATTCACCTTTAACTGTGTTTCTATGCAAAATTCAAATGTTCAGGAACACAAATGTTACATTCTCTGCACAGCAAAAATATTCTCAGCTTTCTTTTACAGAAAAGGAAACAGAAACTGCCTGTGCACAGCATTCACACTTTTGTCACGCTCAGGTAAAGCTGAGTGCTGCACCTGCATATCCTACTCCACCCTGGTGAGGGTTAATGCACACAGGGCTGAGGCATCTTACAAACCCTTATCTGCCCAGATTAGGGCCTCAGCAGGGGAACATCACTGCCAAAACCTAACACACAAAAGCATTAAGGCCTAAATTGCCACATTCTGATGGCTGACATCCAATGCCACACTTTATATTGGATCATTTCAAAAACGCTGGTTTTCAGGCTGCTGAATCAAGCCAAACCTCACCGACTTCACAGGAATGGCATGCCTGGCATGCCTGCTCAGGCAGGGTGGTTATGAAGGCTCCTAAATCTGGACAGTTAAGGGCAAATGGGTTTGTGGCTTTTCCACCAAACTGATTCAGTCACCAGCTGTAAACCCTCAAATCCAGAGAGATGTGACTGCTCACAGAGTGTGCAGTGAGTGGCTGCAGTCACCACCAGGAGAAGGCTGCCAGCCCTGTTACCCTGGCAAACAGATGAGCTTGGGCAGGGAGACTAATCACACCTTTGGTGGCTACCAGGGAAGAGGAGATCAAGTTAAAAGACTAAAGCACTCCAAAGATTCAGCACATTGAAAGCAGAGAGAACAACAGTGTGGAAGGACAAAGCCAACAACCAGCTTTGGGAGTGCAAGAAGTGCTGGCAAGCAACACCTGCTCATCAGCTGCCACCAAGTATTTGAAAGCATTCATGCTTTCTACTTCAAGTGTGCAAATACAAGCATTACCCAAGGCAAAAATCTGTACAGCAGGCCTTAGAGGTGTGAAGATGTATGTAACCATGCCACAGCCATCACAACAAAGGTTCTCCATTCCATCACGTTTTAAAGGCTCCCATGATCTGCAGTCCACTATTTAGTATAAAACATATTACTGCTACAAATCATCACCCTCATGGGAATCTTCCAATAAAAACAACCGCCTAAAGACATCATATGCTTCATTTTAGTGTAACAATTGTATCAAAGTTGTCCTTCTTTGTCATTTCGCTCATTTATGAAAAATTCCCATGAGGAAAGACATCTCTGGTTCCTCACCAACTGCAGCCCAGGGTGGGAAGGAAAGCCTATGGGGAACATGCACAGCCTCAGAGTCCCTGGTACAATATTCTGGTAAGGTCATGCTCAAAGATGTAATCACCAATACAAAATAATGTGGCCTAGATTGCAAGGCATACGTGCTTTTAAATATTATCATTTCTTGAGAGTTCTCTTTTTTTTAACACGAGTTATTTTTGCCTACAATTCCTAGCCTCGTATTAAATAAAGAAAATCAGTAACTTCCTCTCGTTGGGCAATTTTCAGAACACAGAGACAGCCAGAAGGCTGGCGAAAAGTCTACACTCCTGTAACTTATTTCTGCTTCTTAGGAAGTCAACATCGGTCAGATTGGCCTGTACTGGAGTGCAGAAACTTTATTATTTCATAGCATTATGAGGAAGCTGAGGGTGAAGAACTACTTCAATCGGGAGATGCAGAGGTTGGTTAATAGGGACCTGACTACTCTTGAATTGTGCTGCTCTCCCACACTGCCTTTACCCCAACTCATTCCTCTACCAGGAACTTTCAGACTCATATCCAAAAGAAACACAGCAATCAGCTCTCCATGTCCTCCTCCTCCTTGCAGGGCTACAGAGGGCTGAGCACTGAGTAGCTCCAAGGGTGCAGGCACGATGCTGGTGAGAGGGTCCCATGTCTAGGAGGGGTCCCTTGGCGTGTCAGGGACTTTGTGCGGTCCTTACCGCTGCAGAGCCGATACAATGGAGGAATTACACTCCTGCAAGTGCCGCAAACCAGCCACAGAGCACGCTGTCCCTGCCGAAACGTGCCAGCTGGTACTGGCTGCACAAAGCGACCCGGGCACGGAGCTGCCGGTTCCGTCCTCGCACGGACTGTAACGCTGGGGAACGACGCCTCCCCCCAGTGTCCCGCAGGTCAGCAGATGCATACCTCTGCCATGAGGCTGCAGGCATGTGGGAAGTTACTGCATTTTTTCCCCCTCTAAACACGGAATGCCACAGACCATTCCAGGTTGTAAAATTCCCCCCTTCCCACTGTCATCACCCACCCCGGCGAGAGGCTCGATAAAGCAACAGCCCCGACAGCGACGAGCACTCCTTTCCTTCCCCCGGTTTTTGTGGAATATTTTAACAGAATTTACGCACCAGTTAAAGCCTAACCCCACCGCACCTAACTCAAACTGGGATGGTAACTTTAACTTGCGTTTAATTGGTTTAAAGGCTTCAGATATGGCATTACAAAGGGGGAAAAATGCAGATAGGCAATGAAAGCGCAATCACCAAGGACAACAAGCAAAGGTTTGCTGTGCCACTGGCTTCACATGCCAGCACATGGGACACCTGACAAAGCCAAATGAGGGAAGTTTCAGAAATTTCCAAAAGAGGCAAAAAAAAAAGTTTTACAATGCTCCCTTAATTAACTCCCTCACGACGGGGGAGCAAAGAAGAACGAAGTGATTAACAAAGTCAGAGCATCAGAAAAGCATATATATAAAAGAACGTTATTAATTATATTATAAACGTGGGCGGACTGGGAAAGAAGGGGGAACTCGGGAAAAATAAGCAACAGGAAAGGGAGTATGTGGCTGCAGCAAGGGAAAAAAAATGGTTATCCACAGAAAACGCGTCGAGCGCCTGGAAACCTTCAAAACCTCAACCAAGCCGCAGCCAATGGAGTTAGGAACTTCCTTGCGGGCAGCTCGCTACAGCGAGGAGCGGCGGGACCGTGCCCTTCCCGGGCGGGGACGGGGCCGATCTCCGCTCAGGAAAGCGGCTGTTCCGGTCCCGTCGGAAGGAGCCCGACGGCGGCTCCATTTCCGAGCGGGAGCCGAGGCCCCGGCGGGCGCCTCAGGGCCGGGTCTCCCGCGGGGGGTCCCCGCCGCCGCCAACACCGCGGGCAACCCGGCCTTGAGGCAGCCGCTCGCCCGCACGGGAAGGGACGGGAAAGGCGGCGGCGGCGGTCAAAGACAAAGCGGATGCCTCAAATTCCTCCCCGCCCCGCCGGTCTGCGGCAACCCCCGCCCTCCGCCCCTTCACCGCGCACCTCTGCCTACCTGGGCAGCAGGAGCGGCCAGGCTTCGCTCCCTCCCAGCCCGGGCTTGGGCAGCCGCAGCCCGCGAGGGGCTCCGGGGCTCGGGCGGCGGGTGCGGGCGCTGACAATGAGGGGAGGGACGCGATACCGGGCGGTGCTTGACGTCACGGTGAGCGGGCGGGGGCTGGCGGCCCGGCCCGGCCGCCGTGCGGCTCCGCGGCGCCCGCCCCCGGCCCTGAGAGGGCGGGCAGGCCCCGGCCGCCATTTTGGGGGGGCTGAGGGCGCTCGGGGCAGGGAGGGGAAAGGAAAGTTTCCGCAAGGCCCCGGCGCGGAGCTGGGCGCGGTTGGTGTGGTGGATGGGAGCGGCGGAGGAGTTATCCTGGCTGATCTCACGGTGGGTTCGTGCTCCGGAGCCTGCCGGACAACCCCTTCTCCGGAACCGGCCCGGGGCTGCCGCTGCATCGGGGCTTTGGTGTCGGGGCAGGCAGTGCCGGTCCCGGCTCGTTAAAAGCTCGTGCCAGGTGGCACAGCGAGGTTTTGTCCTCCTCTCCCGCCGCATCCCCCCTTTAGTGCCATCTCTTGGAGAGTGTGGGACTTGGTGGTCAGTCCAGCTGTGGTTGCTTCCACCTCTGGTGTCTGCAGCCCGGGATGCCGAGATGGGATCAGAGATAGGACACGTCCCCCATCACTAACAGGGAAAAGTTGAAAAGTTGCTCGCGGTGTGGCTGAGCGGTGAGCAGAGCCCCGGCACTGCGGGGACACGGTGAAGGACGCCGGGAGCTGCCCGGTGCCCTGTGAGCATCGCGCTGCCCGTGCCCGGCTGAGTCCCCGGCAGACGCGGTCAGAGGCCGGTGAGCGATTCGAGCCTCCCGGGCGGGCAGCGAGATGTGACAGGCTGGGAACCCACTGGCCATTGTGGGGGGAAAAGGGGAGCTGCCTCCTCACCTTGTAACATCCCTCATTCCACTTTCTGTGCTTTTGTCTGCACCTCCCACTGACTGCTAAGTCCCCATCATTAAAAATATTAAATAAAAAAATTGCGTTATCTTAGAGCAGCCAGAGCTTCCTTAGTTTTCCTCTACATCATTTCCTTTCCCTGGACAGAAATTTCCAAGTGTCTAACCTCTCACCAACCACTAAGCTTTTTTCTTTGAAATACCAGCCTGGTTTGAAATACAACCCTTGTTGCCACGGGCACTGTGCCACCAGCTGCAGCGTGACACAGAGCAGGCAGCTTGTCTCTCACTTGGATCCAGAGATTTGACATTTATCATTTCCTGGGTTTTCATTCACTCTTTTCCTCACCCTGTAGCTGGTTTAGTTGCCACCTTGGTGAGGGGCTTCTTTCTCCTCCTTTATCAGCTCAGCTCAGTTTGTTTTCTGTCACCTCCCTCCATCACTCATGCTGGGTGGGTCAGGACTTCACCTCACACCTTGTGCTTTCCCTCCAGCAGCAGTTCAGCTCACTGTGCCTGTGGTGCTGGCATCTGGTGGCACAGGAGGCTGAGCAGTGTCTCCCACTCCTTAGTGAGCATTTCCTCTTGTTTACACTTCTGCACAATGAGGACTCACCAAAGCCTGAGGCATGGTTGCAATGCTTATCTCTTGGATTGGAAGCGTGGGTGCTGGGTTTCCAAAACCCAAAACAGGATGCCAGCACCACTGGTAGAAAGCTTTTCCCCCAGATGTCCCCACAATGACTGATAGAAAGGCTGCATAGTTCCAGGGGAGTGTGGTGTAAGTAATGTGGGCAGGTGTGACCAGAGATGATGAGCAAGGAGAGATGACAAACACAATAAAATCACAAATGATACGGGGAAGCAGCAGAAGCTGTTCAGTGTGTTTGACAACAGAAGATCCATATGGGTGTAGTAGCTTTAAACAAATAAAAGTAACTCGTGCATCTTATGCACAGCTTGATAACGTGAGAAGTGGATGGCTCTAGGATGCCATGAACACCAGAGGCATGAGACCCAAAAGGGATTAGCCAAACTTACAGAGAACAGATTTCTCTGTAGTTATTAAAAACGCCTATCTGAGTCATCTTCCAGTTCATGAAGTCCCTGAACTGACTCTCCAGATATTCTTGCTATTCTGTACTTCCTCTGCTTGTATGGTGAATTTAAGTGAGGTGTCTGAGTTGATCTTGCTGCTGTTGATACATGCATGTCCCTACTAAAATTACTTGTATGTGTGTGCTGCTTCTGCTGCACCAGTTCTAGTATTTGTTCTGTTTATCAAACTGGCAGACAACTAACTCAGAGTCAATACTTCTCTGCCTCTAGTGAGTTGAATTAGCCCACTGTTTTCTAAGCCAGTGGTTCTTGCTTCTCTCTGCAGACTAGAAATGAAGATTCTCCTGTTACTACCTGATTCCAGGTGTTCAGATTTTAAGCATTTAGAAAATCAGGGTCATTATAAGATCCTAATATTTGTCTAATTAATTTCTAACAGCTCCTGACAGAGCTGGAGCCTTGGTTGTGCTAGAAGCCACACAGAGTTTAGGAGCAGTATTAAATTCACAGCAAGCAGGGAAAAAGAAACAGAATCATGCTTGTGTGGATGGAAGTGCTGCATGGCTTGCTAGTCTCATATCATTGTCAGCAGTCTATATGGCAATGTAAGTTTTGTTGGGTTTGGGGTTTTGTGTGTCAGGCTGTTTCTTGTTCCTAGAATCAGCTGGGTGCCACCATGAGCCCCCACAGAAGCCTGCAGCCATGTCAAGGCGTGGTCACAAAGGCACTGAGAAGCCTGCAGCACATAAGAAACGGGTTGGTGTCTTGTTATTTTGTACTGCTGCCATCTTCCTCTCAGTCAGAAACCTAAAATATTCAGTCCAGTGAGAGCACCATCTCCTCAAACCAAGGGTTTTCACATCCACCTTCACCAGCTGCAAAAGGAGCCAGAACCTGACACCTGGAGAACACCAGGATGGGGAGTGGCAATTGCTGGAAATAATAAACAGGATTTACACACACTGTGAGTAGGGTTGGTCTGAATACTTCAGACATCTCCACTACTGACTCTTCTATACAAGTCTCATTTCAATCTTGCAGCCTAGGTAATCAAATAGTGTCATTAAAGTCGGTTGGTTTGAGGGGATGTTTCACCTCTTCGTGGAGCAGACATCTTAAAAATGTCAGCTAAATTGGGTCTACACATGGAGCCAGAAGGAGTGCATTTAAGGATGCCAAGGGTGCTTGCCAATATAATTTCAAGATTGGCACCATAGCTACAGCTGTCTCTTTTAACATTTGTTCAAGGACTGGCAAGGTTTACTGCAGAGGGAGTTGTGAACTCAAAAAAGAAAAGCAGGGTACAGAGTAGTTTCCATGGTAGTTTAAAATTTGTCTATCCATCATTAACTGCAATGGAATAGACAGGAAAATACAAAGCATCCTATCTTCACAGTACCAAAGTACCTTTTGCAATAGAGTGTCAGAGTGGTAAAAAATCATAATTGTCAATGTAAGCATTCTGAAATTGTGTGATAAAGTGTGTTCTGCAAAAACATTTCCATCATTTCATAGACTGATAACATGCAGAAAACAGGAAGAGGACTTTTGGCCTGTTTGTTTGTGAAGATGTGATCTGTTCCTCAATAGAGCTTCATATGCTTAAATAGTCTTACATATTGTTATTTTGTTCCTTTGTGCATTTTGTTCCTCGTGTGCATTTGTTCCTTTGTACTCCCCTGACAAGGAGCTGTTTTCACATTGGTGAGCATGGTGGGATTGCTTCAACCCACAGGCTTTCAATGGCCATATTTCTGTCACACAGCAAGTTCAGGTTTGTCCTGGATCATGTCCCACATTCATTGTCCTGCCAGTTTCTGTCATGGTGACTCCTCCTTGCTGACACTCATCCTCTTCCCTGCTTGTAGGAATAACCTGCACTGGAATTTAAATGCAGGATGCTGCAGTGAACACACATGCTTTGACATATATTTAGCTATTTATTCTGTTTTCAATAAATATTATATTGAATTATATTATAATATCATTGAAATAACTGATATTATAACATCATTGAAATAATTGATAATATTGATATTATAATATCATTGAAATAACTATCTTCTTGGACATATCAATATGTATTTCTATACAAACATAACATGTTTTAACTTATCTTTGTGCTCAATATTGCAAGAGCTTCACTGGAGAGGCACTGAGATATCACTCATCCCTCATGTATCCTCTGTGAAATAAATTTGTGTGCTCTGGACTGCAATTCACAGAGCATTGTAAAACAAGGTAAATATGGACATTGATCTCTGTGACACAAGAGCCTCCTCCTTTCAGCTCAGAGGCTGTGGGTGTTATTTAATTTATGATCCTCTCTAGCAAGAGTTTTCATCTGCCAGTTCCATATCACAATTTTTTCCAATATAAATTACTGAGGCATGCTATGAAATATTTACCAGCAATAAGAATGGTGTAATATTAGACCATGTGCCTTTTAAAATCAACCTATAATCTAACCAAAGAAAGGCCCTACTTTGTTTGCTCTTGAATTAAAGTGTCAAAGAAGAGTGGTGGATCATCTTCCTGTGCTGTATCTTACCATTCTGTTCATAATTGGAAATCTTCAAGGGTAGGAAATGCAGGAAGAGAACAAAAGCACAGCTGATACAGGCAGGGAAAGCACTAGCCAGCCTCTCAAAGGCCCTTCCAGGACCATGATCTGTAATTTTATGTTTCACACTGAGCAGGTGAATCACCCAGGGATCTTGGAAGCCATCACAAACTGGCCCAAAGGTGAACATTTCAGACTGTCATCACGAGAGGAGGATGAGAAGTTGATTGCTGCTATAACAGCACATGGAACAGTACCAGGGACTGCCTCGTGTGGGAGTTCAGTTTTCCACCCTGGTTTATGGTTCAAGCCTTCCCCTGGGGGCTGTGTCAGCTCAGATGTCCCCAGGCAATGCAGCAGCACAGCTCAGGATGTGGCAGTGCCACTCTGGAGGACACTGGGTGGACATGGCCCTGTAGTGGCACCATCCCAATCTCTTGGCAGGGCCAGATCAGTGAGTGCCCTTTTGGGAGGGTGGAGGAGCCAAGTCCCAAACAGAGCAGCCTTAAATGCTTCAGTGAGAGGGAGGACTGCCCTTCTATGGGCACACAGCTCTCTCTCTGAGTCCTGGGCCATCACTTCATGGTCCATCCTCAGCAGAGGCACCAGCAGCAGGGAGAAGCTGCAAAGCTGTGCCACAAATGCGGAGGAGAGGCTGAAAGCTGGGTGGACATGCACTGTGGTGGAGTGTGTTGGGATGGCCACAGCAGCGGGGGTGGAGATGAATTGCAGGCTGAGGGATGGAAGGGAGGTCAGAAGGATGATGGGGTGATTTTCAAAGCAGTGTGAGGCTCTCATATTCAGTGTAGACATGACACTTCTGATGTAAAATGCCCAGAGACTAAAACATTGTGTGACATTTAGGCTGCACCACTTGGTGTGCTGACTTCATCCAAGACCTCCTTGTGCCAGCTTCCACCTGGCAATCAGGGAAATGATCCCAGAGACAGAGGAGGGCAGGTTAGAAGGGACCTGCTCTGTGACCCCAGCAGAGCGTCCTGACAGTGATTCCTGACCACAGTTTGTTTGACCACTACTTAAAGAATTCCAGAGACAGGGGTGCCACATCCACCCCAAAAACCTTAATTACTAAGAAACTTTTCCTTGGTGTGTCACTTCATTCTCCCCTAACTTCCCATATTTTGTCACCAAGGAGTGAACCTTTTGCCTATTTTATTTATTCCACACTGACACTAACCATATTCTCCTGCTTCAGTTTATGCATGCAAAAAAGTTAAATGACAGAAATATAAGATCAATCGTTTTCATGCTATTTATTTTGTAGCATTTCTTCATTGGCTGCTCTATTAATGATAAAATGTGTAATAATTAATTCAACTAAATTGTCTCCTTCCTACACTTCACCGAAAGCATAGCTTCAGATGCAGCATTTGTGAAATATCCACATAACTTACATCTGTGCTATGCTGCTCTGCCCTGCTGCTGATTATAGTCAGGCTGTGTCACACATCTCCTGAATTAATTACAGGTTTTATCAGCTTCACATGGGTAAGATGCATGCCATAGAAAATATAAATATCAGATCCTGCTCTCCAGAAACTCTCTCAGCTGACATAAATGGTTAATAATATACAGCAGAAATACTAAAGTGTTGTAAATACACACACAGTTTCCTCCCATCAGGGTAATGTGTCACCTCATCCCACAAAAACTCCCTGGTTCACACACCTTGCCCCATTGCAAAGCTTATTTCATGTGTCACTGATCTTATATACACACATGATCACTGCAGTGAGCATGGACAATTTCTGGTTTGGCAAGTACAATCCCAGACAGAAAGTATCAAATTGGCAAGAAATTCCCAGAAATTTACATGCACAGAACAGGGTAGTAGCAGAGATGGAAATTACCACTCAGTTCCTTGGGAATAAAAGCACGGAATTTCTCAGGTAGGCTGTGAGATTGCACAAGGGTCAGGTACACAGGAGGAGAGTCTCAAGAGGAGCACTTTTTGAAAAGTATTAGTTTCTGGAAAGCCTGTTTAAATTCTTCGTTAAAAGCTGTATAAATGACTGGATTGATTAATGAGTTTAGGTAACCCAACCAGGTGAAAAAGTCCAGGAGGATGGGATGAAACCAACAGGCATCTTGGCAGATTGGTAGGACTAGGGATATGACAAAAAAAGGCAGCCAGCAGAAAATGAAAGCTCCCAGAATAATGCCTAAAGTTTTGGTAGCTTTCCTTTCTCTCGCAGCAGAGATTCTTTTCCTTTCCAGCACACTATCTGCAAGTTTTATTTTAACAGGACCCAGAAATATTGGGGATGCACCTGAATGGGAATGCCCTTCATGGAGGCTGGCATTAATGGAGCAGAGGGAGGAGCCTGCAGAGCCAGTGATCAGGTGTGCCGTAGTAAAACGTTTGCCATACAACGAGGGCGGCTTCAGAATCCTATCTCGAGCTGCTACATAAATTCTCCCATACAATATCAGCAGGAGCACGGTCGGGATGTAGAAAGCTCCACAAGTGGAATAAATGGTGTAGGAAATTTGCTCAGTGTTTACAGCACACTTTGCAATCTCTTCATGAGCTTGCACTTGCCTCCAGAAAAACGGTGGCACGGAGATGCTGATGGATATCATCCAGACCACGGCAATCATGAGGGCTGCTCGGCCAGCGGTGCGGCGCTTGGAATATTCCAGAGCGTCTGTGATGGCCCAGTACCTGTCCAGGGCAATGACACACAGGTGCAGGATGGAGGCTGTGCAGCACGTGATGTCTGAGGACAGCCAGATGTCACACAGCAGCTGGCCAAAGGCCCACGTGTGGGTGACGGTGTAAGCAATGCTGACAGGCATCACCAGCACTGACACCAGGAGATCAGTCACTGCCAGGGAGCCGATGAGGTAATTTGCAGGTGTGTGGAGCTTTCTAGTCAGGAGAATTGTAATAACAACAAAAACATTGGCGAGGATCGTTGCCAAAGTTATGACGGCCAGAAGGATTGACAGTGAAATCTTCAGCCCCAAGAGTGTCCTTTCATCCCAAGGCAGAGGTGTCTCAGTGACATTTAATGATTTATTAGCTGAGCTCTGGAGAGAGAACTGTGCTGAATGGTTGTACTGAGTCATCCTCTGCTCTGATTTCACCTTCCAGTGGAATATTTCTGGGATAATGAAGAAAGATGCTCACTTCTGTTGATAAAATAGAATTTTTCATACTTTGGTCGAACACTGAAGAATTATTAACTTGTTGAAAACTTCAGCTGAAGCAGTATATGAGGTACTCTCCTATGGAGTATTTTCCATTACATCACATCACATCACATCACATCACATCACATCACATCACATCAACTACATAATTGCTAAAGCAAAATGTCATCCAGACCCAAGTCTGGTGTACAACAATGAAATCAGTACTATAAGTGATGGGAATTCAGGTGGTTTTAATCTTGAAGAAAACTAAATAATTCTTTATTATCTTTTTTTCACACCTCCTTTCTGACCTTATTTTCTGCAAAGTTGCATAAATCAATACTGATACCCTTACTGAAGGGTAAGAGATGGAAAAGAAACACCTGGGCATGCAGTTGATGTCCCTTTGTTTGAGACAAAGCTACCCTCAAGATTATTTTCCTTTTCTCTCTAATAGCTGAGTTTCATGGGTTTGGTATTTACAAGGGACACTTTGTTAGTAGAGTACCTAACATATAAAACAATACTTCAGAATTCCTTGCGTAAACATAATTTCTCCCAGATTTGCAAATCAAGACTTCTTCAAGCACAGACCTCCATTTTCATTTATTTCTGCAGACTATTCAGGTTTTCCCTTCAACAATTAGTCTTCAAATGCAGAAGTCAGGTGCTGGGTGCCAGACCCCAATGCACTGGTGCACATTACAGCACAATATGCAATCTACAGGCTTTCCATACTTTTCCTTGTATTCACCAGGGCTGGATTTCCTGAAGTCTTCACAAACCTGAAGGAAACATCCTGAGACAGATTTCACTCACTTCCATGAGCACCCGAATGTCAGTTCTATTATGCCAGCCCAACCTTTCTTGAAATACATCCTGAATGTGGGTTGGGAATGGCTTTGGAGAGTGCTGTGAGGGCTACAAGGAGGAACAGCCAACTTCTGCAAGCAGACAGTCCCCAGGCCAGCCTCCTCCCAGCCCTGGAGGAGAGGAGCCTCTCTCAGTCATCGCTGGTACCAACTCATGCCATCCATCCAGGCACTCAGCTGGGAATCTGTGCAAAAGAGGAGCAAAATATTCCGCATGAAACATCAGCACTTGGAACTCAAACAGCTTCTCTTAAGCTCCTAAATCCTAATATAAGAAGCAGCACTTTTCAGTTTGGTGTATTTGATTTTTTTATATGCAACCACCTTCTGTCAGTCAAACATTTTTCAGATATGCTTTTTCTTTTGAGATGTACTTTTCTAATAAAGAGACAGAAAAGTCTTGTATTTCACTCTAGACTATTATTTTCTTGGGTTTTTTTTTTCTCTCAAGGAAGAGAAAATCCCTTCCTCATGACCATATTGTGATACTGGGCAAAGCCATTGCATGATGATTTATCATGTACTCAGGAAGAGTTACCATCTAGACAAAATGAACATATTCCCAATAATTTAGTATTTCAATGAAGTTACCTTTTACTCAACAAAAGAATGATGAATACAGGTAAATTATTTTCCTGTTAGAAAGAAAAAGAAATTAAGTTTGTGTAAACTACAGATACTGAAGAAAAATAATATTAAATGACAAACAGTCATTAAATTATGTAAAATACAAGGTCATACACATAACTGCCTGTTAAGGAAAGCAGAAAACAAATATATAGATATTACAAATCCTGAAACAGCAGAGCCCAGGGGTGGGAAGTGGGCACCCAGCATGTTTCCTGAGAGCAGAGGGATGTGCTGCCAGGGCAGGATGCACACACCCATGGAGCATGAGGAGCACTGGGCAGAACCTGGGTGTTGAGGAGCACATTTAGTGCCAGCTGCAGGTTGAGCTCCTGTAGATGACAGCTCCTAAAAGACATCTGAAAGTGCCACAGGAAACTTTGTGAAACACCAGCACTGCCATTGGAAACCTGGTGAGGAACCCAGGGGTGCCCTGTGAGTGTGGGGTGGCTGCCAGGGGGTTCAGTGGTGCAAATGTGGCTGCCAGTGGCTCCGGGATGGTCACACAGGGAAGTTTCCCTGCTGCTGGTGCTGTTATCACCTCTAGATGAGATAACATCACCTCTAGATAAGACAGCACCGTGTGTGCCTCTCTGGGCTGGCTCCATGCATGGGGTGGCAGTGCAGCCTGCAGGCAGCTCAGAGCACCGGCCCGACAGCCCCAGCCCGCAGGGCATGGCAGGGCTGTCACCCTGGCGTGTCACCAGCCTTGTCACACTCCACAGCACGGGAATCCTCTCAGCTGCCTTGGCTGCATCACCCCTGCGCTTGGTCATCTTTCCTTGGGCTTCCCCTGCTGCTCTTGGCCGTGGGCTGTGGGCATTGTTTTCACTTCAAAGCACCTGTAATAAACTGAAGGTGATGTCACAGCCACCAGAGTGAGATTGGCACAGCACAGCATGATGACATAAAATGCCAGGCTGCAGCAAGCCAGTTTAACTCTCTGCAGTAAGAAAGCAAGGGCAAGGTGGCATGGAAGGGTCTATTTGAGGAAAAACAGAGCACCAGGTGTGCCAGGGCAGGTACAGTGACAGGCAGGAGAAGGCTGGGTGGCACCAGGAGCTCCTCAGGGCCGAGTGTCATCATGTGCTGCATCACCATTGTTCTCAGTCCATTTTTCCTTGGGCTTCACCTGGTGCACTTGGCCATGGGCTGTGGGCATTTTTCTCACTTCAAAGCACCTGAAATAAACTGAAGGCGATGTCACAGCCACCAGAGTGAGATTGGCACAGCACAGCATGATGGCATACAGTGCCAGGCTGCAGCAAGCCAGTTTAACTCTCTGCAGTCAGAAAGCAAGGGCAAGGTGGCAGGGGAGGGTCTATTTGAGGAAAAACAGAGCACCAGGTGTGCCAGGGCAGGTACAAGGCTGGGTGGCACCAGGAGCTCCTCAGGACCAAGTGTCATCATGTGGCCTCTGGGTATGGAGCTGCAGAGATTGCCCAGATAACCAGAGGTGCTCGGTCCCAAGGGTAAATAAACAAAGTCCCAACACATTTCTGCTCCTTTTGGAGCACAGTTATTACTGGAGAGTGGGGCAATTCCTGCAGAGTGTGATTTCATGGTGCAGCTGACACTTTCTGAGGATGCTGAGCTGCAAGGAGAAGGCTTTGATGCATCTCTGCAATGCTGGGCTGGAATAAATAATGTGTACAAAAGAGGTATGTTGAAATAAAAATACAGAATTTACTCTTTCACTAAATAGAACAGAAAAAAAGAGGAAACTTAGATAAAATGTCCTTTAGTAAGTTGCACATTTCCTTTAAGTTCACACTAAATTTAGAGGAATTAGGGAATTAATTTTCTTCTCTTGAAGGTGAAGAATTGCAAAGGGATGGTTGAGAACAGAGCTGAAGTTCAGCACATTACTGGAAGTTCATTTTGCAGCTTATTTTTGCTTTTCATTTAAATGTAGAGTCCATGAAATAGAGCAGGTCTATTCTGTCATGCTGAAAGTGTGATCAGCAGTGAAGCTGCTTCCAGTGAGAGCCAGCAGCAGGTGGGCACAAGGCAGGACAGGAGGCGGCACCTGGCCAAGAGGAACCCTCCGAAGGCCCTTTTATTAAAACAGGGAGCAAGTTTTGAGTAAGTTCTTGCGTATTTGGGACAATTGCCTCAAGCATGCATCATAGGGTAGATGTGGAGCCCAACCTGAAGACAAATTACTGTTCAAACAAAATGAAATCCATTTAGAATTAGCTCTAGGAATGTGCCCATCCAGAGATCACAACCAGACCTGGATGCAGCTCCTGGGAGAAAACCAGGCAATGCTGCATTGCGTTGCACTGAAACATCGAAGGTGCACTCTGTGTAAATTCTGTTTGCATCTGAATTTCTGGTCAAGCCCAGCAGCAGCTGAGCTCTTTAGGGCTGAGCATCTCTCCTCACTGCCAGCGAGGGGAGCTGGTAGAGAAGAGTTCTGTTTGTGGAGAAGTATGCCTGGCTCTGTGAGTGTTCACAGAGCACGGCTGGGTGTCTGATCTGCCAGGATCATTGTGACTGTTTCCAAGTAAATCAGGTCCCTATTTTGTTCATTTGATACAGAGAACAGCATTCTATATGAGAAACTATATGCAAAACATTTCTCATTTTAAATAAGCAACTACAGTAATTGGCAAGCAAATATTAGCAATGTTTAACACCTTCGCACTCTCCTCTCCACCGTCTATTTTTGCTCAGCTTTTAAAAAATTATTGTTATTTTCCCTCTCTAACCTTTATTTACACACCACCAATATGCATTAGTTATCCAACCCATTGATAATTACCACGTTACAATTGCTGTTACACATTATAACTAAATATTTCTTATCAAAGAGAAAATCTGGGGTTTAATAGGCCGTGATTCTGGTAAATGCCACATTGCAGAAACAGCCTCTACAACGTGTTACAAAGTTCTTTGGAGGGAGCAGGGGCTGGGAAGCTCTCAACCATAAAGTTGAATTTAAGGACAAGTGCAAGGTAGGTATTTCAGGTAGAAATGAGCAGTTCCCCTGGTGTGTGATGGAGAGTGACCAGCTCAGCAAAAACCCTGCACAGTGTGGGATCAATGTGCACTGTCAGCAGAAACTCTGACATTGTACCAGGGCAAAACAGCAACACCTTGGCAAGTGTGTACCTGGGAATAAGGCCTTGAATAGATCTTGTTCTGCTCATTTTGGACAAGGCCAAATGGCAGCCTGGCATCCAGCTCTGGGCACTGATCCCAGCAAGATACAGATCACACAGCAAGAAATCAGAAGGAAGCAGCAGGAACCATCAGAAAAGAAAATGGGGATAAACTGCATGGGAACAGGAATGCTGGGGTTTGAAGAGCACAGCTGAGATGTTCAACAGCCTTTCTGTGCATGAAAGCCTGCAGAACAGGAAGGAATAGTCTGTTCCCTGTGGCTGTGACTAATATCACTGAAGGGAGAGAGACAACTGCAGCAAGGAAGACTGAGCCCCCAGGAAATCTTTGGAGATAGTAAGAGCAGTGAAACAAAGTATTGCTCAGGGACACTTGCATCTCCATCTCAGAAAGTCACAAGAACAGATCTAATAATCTTTTTGCAGTGTGATTTCCTATAACCAATGAAGCAGCAGGAAAGTAAAGTGGATTAGTTTACCCCATGTAAAATGGTGAAAACCATATTTTTTTTGACAGTATAAACATAATGAGCTCCAATTTTGAACTCCAAAATGAACAAAAAACCAAGAAAGTGAAAGTTTTTGCATCACAGTTCAGGTCAGGAACCAGCTCAAGACTCGGCACTGTGGTGCTGTGGATTTCCACACGGGCAGAGGAACACAGAGAGTTTTTGTTGCTTTCTAGAAAGGACTGGTGAGGAATGGCGCAGCTGCCTGTGACATCTGTCAGTGGATGTGCTCAGGGCAGCAGAGCCCCCAGACTCATTTCAGAGCATGAACACAAGGAACAAACTCCCCATGACTGTGGCAGGTAAGAGCACAGAATATCCTCTTGACAGGTTGGGGCATCAGCCTCATGAGCATTTCCCATTCGCCTCTGGCTTTCTAAGCATTGCTCCCTGACAGCTCTCTGCCCTCCTTTCTTGCTCCACTCTGATCTTTGGTGTTCTCTTCTCCTTCAGCTTCACTTTCTAGCATGCACACACAGGTTTCCCTGACGTACAATCCTTGTCCCTTTGCTCCCTGAGCATTTGAAGCAGCACTCCCCTTCAGCTCTGGCAGCCCTGGCAAAGAAGCTGAGCAGTTGTTGCTCTGACCCCAGTTTTTGTGGCCATGATGCTGGTTTGGGTTTTTTTGTTTTTTTTTTTTCCCTCTGGCTTAGAATCAACTCCTCTACCCATCCCAATTTCACGGAGCTCAGAGACGGGAAAATATCCAAATTCCTTCTGCACGATTCTCTGTGCTCACCCAGGGTCAGGGATGGGCAGGCAGGAGGGAACAGCTTGGCTGAGCTCTGCACTGCCCCTGTGGGGATCACAGGGGGGGATTATGGCTTGTGTGCACACTGAGGGATGCCTTTCTTTACATGTGTGCATCACCAAGGGACAGAAAGGAATCTTTACTCAAAAGACAGAGGAAAATCCAGACAATTTTTATGCTGACTTTTCATATCTGGATGGTTTCCTTCAGAGCTCGATGTAGGAGAGTTCTATCCAGGCAAACAAGTATTGCCCTGCTGTGGACATGCCAGAAGTGACTGACACTTGTCACTAAGTTCAGTTCTGCATCTAGGTGAGCACAGTACACTGCCATCATTCTTACTCTGTGTTAAACACTGAAAGTAGCCAGGCCCCTCACATCTTCCTGCATTTTGACACGTCTCAACTCAAGAAATACATTTCCCAGATTTCTAAGTAAGCTGAAAACCAGCAGAGTTCACACCACGGGTTTGACTTTTTTTAAAAAAATTCATTATTCTCTGCACATGCTTGATTCCCAGCCCATCAGAAGTGTCATACATCAGAAGAAAATGAATGACTGATGGCTGGTGAGAATGCTTCTCTGAGATCAACCAGATCTGGGGGTAAATGTGAAAACCAGAAAATGTTACCAGCAACGTGGAAAACAACAAATTGACTGTTTGTTTGCTATTTGCTAATTTTAATATTTGAGAAGCATGTAAGATATAGATCATAAACCCTTTGTTATGATGCTGCTTTAACTTTTAAGACAATATGAAAAGGAAAAGCAAATTTGCCTTGAGAAACCTCACAGATCCCAGCTATTGCTTTCTGGAATAATCTGTTTGGCAGCAGTTCCTAGAAGGAGGAAGTTACAATTACTGGCAAAGGAATCCCACCTCTCTAAAGTCAGTTGTGGTGTTAATTTTGCAAAGGAAGTTGTTTTATTTTCCTGGGGTTTACATCAGGCTCACAACTGGGAAAGGGTCTGTTTCTCTGGGGCAGAATAATTCTCCTTGAAGTCCATGTTCCAGTTTCATGCACTGCTGCCCACTGGAAACTCCAGACTGCAACGCTGGCAGTCCTTGTGCTTGGCTGGCCCCTGCTCTTTGCTGCAGGACCAGAGCCCACCCCAAAAGTGGCTCATGTTCATCATTGAATCAACAGGTGACAGGTGTCCCTCTGGCTCCATGTGAGAAACAGAGCATTTTGTCCTGAAAGCCTGGCTTGCATCCAAGCAGGTACAGAGACATGGACAGGTGAGGATTCCAAGGGTTCAGTGTCACACTGGCAGCTTCTGGCTTTGCTCTAGCCCCTAATCAGAGGTGACCTTTGGCCACCATCCTACCCAGAACAGGAGTGAAGGAGAAACCAGACAGCCCTGTCACTCATCGAATACAAACCAGGATGGTGTGGGATAATAACGGAACAACCTTAAAGCAACCCAAAGCTTTCCCCAGGGCAATCTACATAAAATTACGCCTCTAAAGTGGTCACTTCATTTATCCAGTATTACCTGGTGGAAGAGCCCTGCAAGAAGCATTTAAAGCTCTAAATCGCCTGTGAGCTCCCTCCCAGACACGCACGCAGGGTCAGTGCAGGCTGCCCAGACAGGCTGCGGCTCCGAACACTCAAGGTCAGGCTGGACGTGGCTCTGAGCAGCCTGACTTGACTGGAGATGCATCTGGTGGCTGGGAGGACAGACTCGGTGACCTCTAAAGGTCCCTGTCCGCCCAAACCCTCCCGTAATTCCGCGATGCCCGCGGGGTCCCCGCTCTCCGCAGGGCGATGCCGCCACCGAGCTCTGCCCGCCCCATGCACGGGCACCTGCAGAGCCGGGGCGATACCGGGGAGATACCGGGCGATACCGGGGAGATACCGGGGCGATACCGCTGATCCCGGGGCGATACCGGCTGATCCCGGGGCGATACCGGCTGATCCCGGGGCTGATCCCAGGGTGATGCCGCTGATCCCGGGGCGATACCGCTGATCCCGGGGCTGATTGCCGGGGTGATACCTGCTCATCCCGGGACTGATCCCGGCGCTGATCCCGGGGCGATGCCGCCGCATGACCCGTCCTCCCGACCCCCTCCTCCCGTTCTCCCTCCTCCTCCTGGGCTTTTCCCGGGGCCGCCGTGGCGGAGCCCCCGTGTTCTGTCCCCGGGCACCAACTTCAGCCGGGGCCGAGCGCCCGCCCCGTCGGCATCGCCGCGGCCGCCAGCACTCACCGCTGTCCCCGCTGTCCCGTTCTCGCCCGGTTCCTGCAGCGTTCTCCCGGAACACCGGCGGCCCCGGCCGGGCTCGTCGCGCCCGCGCTGCGCGTCCCGCTGCGCTCCGCTGCTCCCTCCGCTCCCCTCCCCTCGGCTGCGGCTCGCTCGGAACCGGGGCTCGCTCAGAGCTCGGTGTTCCCGAGGATCTCACCGCCCCAGCGGGGCCAGCGCTGCCCGGGGCTGCGGGACGCGGCTGCTGCCCCTTCCCGGGGGTTCCGTGCGCCGGACCCCGCCGGCCAGCCCGGGCTGTGCCCCGGCGCCGTGCCCGTTCCGTATCCCGGTGCCGTGTCCCGGTGCCGTGCCCGTTCCGTATCCCGGTGCCGTGTCCCGGTGCCGTGTCCCGGTGCCGTGTCCCGGTGCCGTGCCCGTTCCGTATCCCGGTGCCGTGTCCCGGTGCCGTGTCCCGGTGCCGTGTCTCGGTGCTGCGGTGCCGTATCCCGATGCCGTGTCCCTGTGCCAGCCCCGGTGCCCTGCCCGTTCCGTGTCCCGGCTCCGTTTTCCCGAGCCCTGCCCCGTTTCGTGTCCCGGTGCCGTGCCCCGTTCGGTGTCCCGGTGCCAGTCCCGGTTCCGTGTCCCGGTGCCGTGTTCCGGGGTCGGGCAGCCTGGTGCCGTTCCGGTGGATGCGGGGATCCACAGCTCAGGGCAGCGGGGATGCCGAGGACAGAGAGCGGCTCCGAGCTCCTCCGGATGGGCTTGACCCAAGTGCTGCTTCAGCTTGGCTCCGACCTGGGCTTGCACACCCTCTCAGCACAGCCCTCCTGCTTTCCGTGCTAATTCCAGCATTTTTCAGCGATGCACTTAGTGGATTTTTACCAGTTCCAGTTGCTAACTAGAAATGAATGTTATTTTCTCTTTCTTTTTATTTTTTTTCCGAAGAAGCAGTAACTATGTTCACACTAGACAAAACTTTTACATAAAAGTAATTCGGATTCCAAGGTCTTGGAACAGAAATTCTTAAGCCACAGCCCCTTTGCAGCATCATTTGGCCTTAAATAGATTCTAAATTAGCCATTGCCAGCTGTCTCCATTTTCCTCTGGCAGCTAATTTACATATTGGATTACTTTCAAAATACAGATAATCCCATGATTTTTGCACACTTAATACTGTGGACAGCCAGGCTCTGCCCTCTCCACCACAGTGTCTCAGTAAATGATTTTTAATCCTGAACCCAAGCCTGCTGTATCACCCCTCAACTCAGTCCCAAAAAATTCACACTCCCTCCAAATATCTTGGAGGTTTTGCCCCAACTTCGACACCCCAAATAGCTGGCTGCTCCCAGAACAGCAGCACTTTACCTATCCCACTGCAATGGACAAGGGTTTTGAACCTGGAATGGCTGAGTGTGGCATAAATCATAAAGCCTCACTTGGGACTGAGAGGAAAAGATGAGCTTTTTAAACTGCAGCCACATGGTGTGAATCTTACACAGAAAATAATAATTCCTTGCAGCATCACTTCCCTCCCAGGCTGGGAGAGGACACATGGCGAATCTTTTGAGCCTCCAGAATTTCCCACTGAGACGAGAGCAGCTACAATAGGTTTCCTCTGAAAGCCTGAAGATGCCTCTCCATTTATTTTCCTCCCAAACAATGTGGGTGTTGTTCTGTGGGTGGGAATGTGTTTGATGTGATACAATGTGAAAGGAAAGAGGTTGGCTCTTTTATATCTCCACATGAGGAATAAATCCTGCCCTTGGGCTGGAGATACTCCATGGAAGCTTTGCAGCAGAGTGCAGGCTGCTCTGGGGTCTGTGGCCACCCCAAGAACCCTGCAGTGCTTTATCAGGAGAAGAGAGCTGGTGTGCCACAGACAGAGCACAGATTCCTCCTGGAATGGGAAAAAAAGGAGTAAAGTTGCTGTAAGGTTGTTGTTCTCCCATGCCAGGGCTTCACAGATATCAGTTATTTTCACAAACACTAATTCCATGCAGAAAAAGGAAGTGTCTGGTGCCCTTCCTTAGGCTGACTGGGAAAATCAGGGAAAATTCCAGGGTCCAGACTGGTCTTCAGATATTAAAAAAAATAAATTCTTCTCGCTCTGACTTTGATCCTCCAGACACTCTCTAATAAGAGCTGGAGCACATTTCTCTCGTGCTTTACAAGGTCAAGATCAGTATTGTGTTTAATATCCTGTGTTGAAAGTCCTGCTTAGAGAAAAATAATGCAACTACTCTTTTTTTGAGATATATTATCTTCACTTCTGATGGAGCAGGTGCACAGGGAGAATTTGTGCACAGGCCCAGAGCTGGCACAAATGTGCACCAGTGAGACAGACAGATCTGCAGATAAAGGAATCTTTGAAACAAGACTAACACTAGGGGGGGAAAAACCAAACCTACAGCTGGATTGGCAAGGCTGGCAGAGTCACAGCAGCCTGTTGGTGCTGCTCAGTCTGTAAATCCCTGTGAGGGATTGGAGATGTTGGTGCTCTCCATCACTGGAGCTCAGGCACATCTGCACCCACCTGGTGCTGCCTGAGGCAGGGCCTTGGGTGAAAATCAGCATTTCATACACAGCTTTTAGTAAATTTCTTCCTTCAATCCACTTATTAAACTTTCACAAGGCTGATTTCATTTTTCCTGGTTAAACGGAGCCCATCTAAGCAGTCCTACCTCTAATTTTTTTCCCTATCATCTCTGACTCCCAGAATTTCTCACCGCTGCTGCTCCCAGTTTAAACATTTCCCCAGCAGCCTGAGCCAAAGTTCTGATGCAGCTGAGCCTTGGCTGGGGAGTGGTGCACTAAGGGTTACAGGCACATCCAAGGGGAATTAAAGCTCATCCAAAGCTCCTGTCTCAGAATCCTGGGTGAAAGCCTCGCCACATCGACCAGACCTGGTTGCTCTCAGGTGGTGAGCAGCATTTCCTGGGTGTCCGATTTCACAGGGCTCAGGTTTTTATTCCCTTGCTGCAGAAGAAAGGCTGAAAAGTTGCTGTTTTCACCATCAGGGGAACAATTTCCTTCCTTGGTGTAGCTGGAAGGCCACCAAAGGCAGAGCTGATGCTTTTCCTCTCAAGGGTTTTGGCGTCCAGGCTGTCCCAGAGCGAGCCCACAATCTGATCTGATCTAATTCAACCCCCAGACACATTGGGGTGATGTTGCTGTGACTCCCCGGGGAATTAAGATGGAGATTAATTATTTCACTTAATTATTTCACTTATTTCACTCCTCCCAGGAATGCTGGAGGAGCGTTTTCACTTGTTTGAGCTGGCAGGAGGGGTGACAATCAGTCATTAAATACTCTGCAGGAGTGAGCACAGGCACAAATTCATCTGGTGCTGGTAAAACACTGCTGTGCTCCACTGAGAACAGCACAACTAGAGACAGAACTTCTGAAATCAGAATTATTTTGCTGCCCTGGTTGTAGCTTTTTCCAGAGCTGGAAAGCATCCTGTGATGGTGGTCACAGGGGTCTGGCGTTGAAGGAAGAGATGAGGATCTGACTCCATGTTTCAGAAGGCTTGATTTATTATTTTATGATATATATTACATTAAAATTATACTAAAAGAATAGAAGAAAAGGTTTCATCTCAGAAGGCTGGCTAAGCTAAGAATAGAAAAGAATGATAACAAAGGTTTGTGGCACGGACTCTCTGTCCAAGCCAGCTGGCTGTGATTGGCCATTAATTAGAAACAACCACATGAGACCAATCACAGATGCACCTGTTGCATTCCACAGCAGCAGATAATCAATGTTTACATTTTGTTCCTGAGGCCTCTTCAGCTTCTCAAGAGGAAAAAATCCTAAGGAAAGGATTTTCCATAAAAGATGTCTGCGACAGCATCCCAGTCTCCTTGTGCAGCATATGGGAGGGGCAGTGAATTCTCATGAAAACCATACCTGGACGCATCCTCCCTACTCAGACACAGAAAATGGCAATAAAGTGGCTGCACCTCGATGGTGTCGATGTAAAAATCCCTCCTTCCTCACCAGCCTGGCTCCTGTGGGTGCAGCACAGTCAGATCCATGGCTCATGTGAACAGACATTTGCTTTTTCTCTTTGCAGACCTTGCCAAGCCCAGGCTAGAGAAGGAGAGAAGGCTGATATCATCCTGAGAACCACAGCAAATACTTCAAAACTGCTTTTGCTCACCATTAAACTGTGGTGAGAACACTAATACAAAACACCCTCCTGGTTTTCAGTCTAATTTTGCCCACTGCTAATTTACATCTATTTCTCCTGCATCCAGCAGGACCTTCCTTGAGGTTTGCCCTCATGATTTACCCACCAACTCTTTTTTGAGGCAAAAAAATGTAATGGTTCCTTGTCACAGAAATTTACCTTGGCTGAGGCAGACAGATGCATCACGTGAGGTCCTTCCTTTTGCTTCAGGAATCCTCTTTGCTTTTTGATATTTGTTGTCACCTTAATTTATCATTGAAAACTTAATTAAAGACCCAGACATTCCAAAAAAAGGAGGAAACTCACAGTACTTTTTTCCTACATGAGTCATTTTCCTCTGAATTCCACGTTTTTGTCACATTCCAAACCTCACACTTAGATGCTGACATATGGAGAATTCTTCAGGCACTGCTTCTCTGCAGAAGGTGTATTTTGGCTTTAGAGCTTTATTCTCAGTCTTACAAAGGAGCAGAACCAGGAGCCCAGCCAATGCTTAACTATTCTGAGGCTCCTCTCTTTCCTTTCTCTCTATTAAATAGAAAAATGCTCAGAAATTGGTAGATAATCAAAATACAGAACCTCTGTTATGATTGCTGAGGTAACTTGTAGCAGTGCTTGGCATTTTTTCCCCCAGAGTCCCTTGAGCCTGTTTTAACCATCTGATTTATGCAGAACATGGCTGAGAAAGGCACTCAGAAGTTGTGTGTGCTCACTGAACTCCATGAGGTCTTATTCACACATTAAACAAAACAATATTGTTATACACAGACATGAATTTTCTTCCACAGTGAGAGGAATTCTCTGTCAGCACTGCTCTCCCACTGACTCAGTGAAGCATTTTTCTGCACAGAGTGACACCAGGGCTGGAGAAATCTCGGGGTCTCTTTTGCTCACAGTGACCCCAGAATGTGTTAGAAAGTCTCTTTTCCCAGCCTGGCAGTCAAAGAAGGAGTCAGAACTTTTCATTTCTCAGTCTCAAGGTTGTTTATTGTATCTTATCTATAAAATTCTTTCTCCTGTCCAGCTGAGGTCCGCTCAGCAGGACAGACAGAGGCACACTGGTATTATCTATTTATACTAAAAACTATGTGTACAATATTTACAATAACTTCCCAATACCCATCACCTATGTTAGACACTGAGCTTCTACTCTAAACCAATCCAAAAGTGCCACCATCACAGCAGAAGATGGAGGCCAAGAAGAAGAAGAAGAAGAAGAAGAAGAAGAAGAAGAAGAAGAAGGAGAAAGGCTGGACATGCCCAGATCCCTCCATCTCACCCCCTGAACCCCCATTCTAAAAACCCCAAAAATCTATTTTTTCACCCTGTGATAAATTCACTATCATTTTACTTAAACTTTCACGGCTTGTAATTCTTCATATAAAGTTGGTAAGTGTTTTTTCCAAGGGCTAAAGGAAAGGCACACAGGGCTCTTGGGCTCTGTGCCAGGGTCTCTGAGCCCTCTGGGCAGGGTTTCCAATCCTCTAGGGCATTCAGAGGAATTTCCTGGGTTCCCACAGAGAAACCCACCAGACTTTGTGTGAGGGAAGGCTGAAGGACCTGGCATGTTCATTTTGGAAAAGACCAAGGGGATCCAAGTGCCATCTTCATTTAACTGATGGGGTTATGGAAGGTGCCAGGGCCTGTGTGACATCTCCACGCACACCATGGGCATTTTGTCATTTCCAGCACTGGCTGGGTCTCATAAAGAAATCATCAGTGAGGTAAGGAAAGGGCTGTAAACAGGCTGAGTCAACATTTATTTCTTTTGACAGTGATCCCTGCATGCAACTGAGAATCCTGAATTTTAGGCTGACATTCAGCTCTGATGTTGTGGTAAATCCTCTGTGGAGGAAATGTCTGTATTCTCCAGGTGGTCATTAATGGGAAGGCTAATGAATAAATATTATATATATATATATTTATTTTTATATATATATATATATATATATATATATATATAAATTTTATATACATAAATTATAAATTATATTAAAAAAACTAAATAAATTTTTATATATAAATAAATTTTAACATATAAATTATAATTATATATAATTATAAATTGTATATACAATTTATATAATTTATAATATATAGAATAAATTTTATATATTTATATATAAAAATTATATTATATATATAAATATATATTTTATATTAAAATTATATATATAAATTATATATTATATAAATTTATATGTGTGTATATAAATTTTATATATATATATATATATTTTATATATATATAGACACATAATTTCTATATTAGAAATCATAGATCTGTACCTGTTCTTTGCCATCCTCCCCTTGCCTTACAGGCTATTATGAATTTAATGTGTATGAAGAGAAAAACAAGGGAAAACACTGAAACACAACACACTTTGATTTTATTTTAAAAAACCACTTTTCCCTGTCAACTCCCATTCTTTTCCTAACAACATATTTTGCTGGGAGGAGTTCAAATACCCAAAGCTGTGAGAAGAAGCAGCCCATGGGGCTCTCCAGTGAGGAGCTGCATTGTGCAGGATGGTGCCAGCAATGCCACAAGGCACACAGGCAGTGTGGTGTCCTCTCATAGATAGCAAACTGAAATATTCTCACTGTATGGAAACAAAAGAAAAATCACAGGAGAGCTGGAAAGGATTCCTGGAGGTCTCCAGTCCAATCTCCTGCTGAAAGGTGGGAAGTTTGGGAGCTACAGCCCAGGTTATGCAAAGCCCCATCCAGCTGAGAGCTGAAAATTTATGAGGTTCATAAAGAGTTAAATCATGGGGTACCATGGGTGAAAATGAAATTACCTCCCTGTGGAAGCAGCTCCTGTGAAGCCAAACCACCAGTGGTCCCATTGGCACATCCCAAAAAGCACAACTGGAAAGCAGTCAGCAAGGTGTAATAGAAAATAGGATTATAGCACATAGCAGAGGAAGGAGATAAAACACAAAAAATCAGAGCAAATGGAATGTTCATGTCTTTAATGCATATTTCAAAATTATGCGTTCGATTTTTCTCAGTGGCAAAAAAAATATTGGAGTAGAAAAAGAGAAGGATCCGCCTGGGAATGGAGAATCTTCTGTTCATGATTCACCTACAGGAATTAGCCTTGTATCTAGCCAGGAGAAAAACAGAATGTACAGACATAATAAATAATTCCTGATATTTTGTGAATTTGTAGGTAATTACACATTAGAAGCCATATGGGGAAAACAACACTGAGGGGAAAAAAATCTTAAAATAATTTCCATTTTATACATTTGGGAAAAATAAATTTTTGACATTTTGTCGAAAATCTCATTAGATTTTTCAAAATTTGTGTTTCCTAACTTCTTATTGGCTATTATTTTTTGGTTTCTGTCTTGGTCCAAACTTTTGAATGGATTTTTTTGTTACTTTTGCTCCATCTTCTTTTCCTTGCATTTGACATTGTCTCACTGGGGTTTTTTTTGTGAACAAACTGAACATTGAATAAAATAAACTATTTGTGCTCATCCAAAACTACACTAGAAAAGGAAAATGAAAGAAAGGAGAGGATAAAACCCATCTGATCAGATGAAATAAGGACAGCACACTGCTTATTGACCTTTGTGTTATATTTGTACCAAATCTCAGCATCAGTCTGAGCTGCTTGCTGTTGTTCATGTTAGTGAGAGGCTTTTACTATTATTATCTCCTTTTTTATAACAATGGAGCTACTTTCGCTTTCATCTCATATTTAGATTCCGTGCTTTCAAAATAATTGCTTCAGTATCTGTCATTGTCATTAGAGGAAGGTATTTTGGATGTTTCCCCTGGGTCTGATCCAATTTTTTCCTGAGAATTGTAGCAAGCACCCCCATCCTTACTGAGGCAGCTCACAATAGAGCTTTAGTGCCTAAGGAATTTGGTAATTTACTTTTTAAAATTTTAGCAGACAGCTAGAGTAGATAAATGCATTGCTTGTGCAGCTCAACACATGAAGACATTGTTCATTTTCATAGCACTGGATAAAAATACCTCAGAAACCTCTGAGCCTGGCAGAAAAGAAAGAGCTGAGCATTATAATAACATTTAAATGCCAAATAAAGAAGCAGATACTGTGTAGTTTGGCTTTGGAATAGAGCAGCTTGGCCCACAGCTCTCAGAGAATTGCAATTTCTGAGCCGAACCTGGCCCAGCAGTTCTCTGATCACTTCCAGAAAAGCTGATTTCATGTGAACATTGCCAAGGTGAAATGCAGAACAGAGCTGGTGGACCATCACCAGGTAAATGTCTAAAGGATATTTTCTAATTATTTTGCTTCCTTCTTGTATCTGCTGTGCCTGCCCCAACCCTTGCACATACAGCAGTCACCCTGGCAGCAAAATCTGAGAAATGGGTGATCTGAAATGGCAGAAATGGGTGAGTTAAAATGGCAGAAATGGGTGATCTGCAATGGCAGAAATGGGTGATCTGCAATGGCAGAAATGGGTGAGTTGAAATGGCAGAAATGGGTGATCTGCAATGGCAGAAATGGGTGATCTGCAATGGCAGAAATGGGTGAGTTGAAATGGCAGAAATGGGTGATCTGCAATGGCAGAAATGGGTGATCTGCAATGGCACTGCAGCTCCCTGGGGATTTAGGTGCCATCCCTCCCTCCCTGTGGGAGTTCTGGGGCTGCAGTCATAGAAATTCAGTGTCAATGGAGCTACATTACTAGAAAATGTTCACTTTGAAAACTTTTTGGATCTTCTGTGCTGCAGGAAATCTCCTCAGGGGACACCCAGCTCCTGCTCTCACTCACAATGGAAGGATCCTCTAAGAAGTTCTTTCTCCCACAGCAAGTTTCTTTACAAGCTGCACTAAATGGAGAAAATTGGAGTGATGCTTCATTTCTCTCTTTTGGTTTCTGCTTCTAGCTAGGAACAGGGCTTACCAGTAATCTTTCCTTTAAAAATGAGCCCTGGCATGTTGGGAATTACTGCTCTGCACAGAGCACCTTTCCCTGCTGGGATTGTAATTCATGGTCCATGCTGTGGGTGAAGTCACACCCTCCTTGCTTCCTTTTTTTGTCTTGTTCTGCTATTTTTTCTTTTTTTTCAACTTTTTTTTAGCTTTCCCCATGAAGCAGAATTTGCATCACTTGCTTTAAGCCTCCACATTGCAGCTGCCTGAATGAGTCACCCTGGAAAGGCAGAAAAAAGCCAGAAAAAAGCAAAGTCTCCCAGGAAGGGACTGATCTGATCCTCCTGTGTGTGACGGTGTTCACAGGGGTCTGAGGATGAGGGAAGAGATGAGGATATGACTCAATTTTTCAGAAGGTTTGATTTATTATTTTATGATATATATTACATTAAAACTATACCAAAAGAATAGAAGAAAGGATTTCATCAGAAGGCTGGCTAAGAATAGAAAAAGAAAGAATGATAACAAAGACTTGTGTCTCGGACAGAGAGTCTGAGCCAGCTGACTGTGATTGGCCATTAATTAGTAACAATCAACATGAGACCAATCACAGATGCACCTGTTGCATTCCACAGCAGCAGATAATCAATGTTTACATTTTGCTCCTGAGGCCTCCCAGCTTCTCAGGAGGAAAAATCCCAAGGAAAGGATTTTTCAGAAAATATCATGGCTGCACCTGGGGTCTGGCTCACTGCACTCCAGTCAGTTTGTGCTAAAGGAGCAGTGAGCTGCACAAACCCCACCAGTTTCATCCACCACTTCCACAGCGCAACTGGGACACCCCCCAAAATGCCTCTGACCCCAGCACCTCCCCTGCAGGACAGGAAAATCAGCAGCCACCTTCCTGTCACGATAGGACATGAAAGAACACAAGTTCACACTGCTGCTCTCAAGGTGAAGAAAAGGGAAGTTTATTCCCTGACTCGCACATTTTTAGATTTCCAAAAGTGACAGTGGATTGGAGGGTGACAGTGCCACCTCTCCAATGACACTGGACAAACCAACAGTTGATCAAATTTCTTTTTTTCTATAAAAGAATGCAAAACAATGAGTTATTTATAGAAAGTGTGTGAGAAAGTTTGCCACAAGAATGTAAACATCAGAAGGTTTAGAAAATCTTTAAAAATCAGGGTGCCACCTTCCTTTGGAGCTCTGCTCTGTGTCCTTTGCAGTTGGTTTGGGACTGGGAGAGCTTTGCAGTGAGGAGTGAAAAGTATTAAAGGGAATTACAGCCAGAACAACCAGACACAGGCAGAACAAGGCATTCCCAGCTTGAAGGATTTCCTACAACAATCCCTTCCACAGGGGAACCCTTCTGGCAGATGGGTTCAAAGATGCTTCCCAAAGAGCAAAACCCTCATGGTTCAGAGGTTGTGGAGAGAGCTCAGTCCTTGCTGGGCTGCCATGGGAGAGGGGTGGCAGAGCTGAGTCACCAGCTGGAAACTCTCAGCTCAATTCCTCACCTCACTTCAGCACTGCAGCCGAGTGGAGAGCACAACCAGGCACAGAGCATTTTCCTTTTGGGGCAGAAAGTCCTCACTCTGCTCCTGCTGGTGACCCTGAGAAGGTCTGACCACACCATCCATGGTCGTCTCTGCCTGAGATGGTCTGGTCTTGTTTGTTATTTATTTATTTTATCTTATTGTCTTGTTTATTGCTCATTCTTTTAAACCTGAAAATAATGGATCTGAGGGGGTCACCTGGACATTAAAAGCAGTCAGGTGAGCAGCCCTCAGGAGGACAGGGGTAAAGTAACCTGGTTACTATGAGATTAACCCCACCTGCTTTACAAGGTGTGAGAGATGGATCCAGTAAAGAATCGTGTATCTGTGATAAACCTCTGTCAAAGTGATGCCTTATATCAAGTGTTTGTGATAAACCTCCGTCAAAGTGATTCCTTATATCAAGGGTTTGTGATAAACCTCTGTCAAAGTCATGCCTTATATCAAGACCTCTGCTCTGCCTGGCTTTGGAGTGCCAAACCACAAAGGATTAAGCATTTAGTGGGGTTTTACCTGTTTCACTTACATGAAACTCATTTTTCTAAGCAAACCTTTAGCAGTTTGTCTTCTTCCGGTCTTAGAATTTAGCCTGCACATTAAATGTAATTCATGAGATATTGTGTAAAATATAAAATTTAATCACCCTAATGATAATTAGGGTGATTAAAAGTAGGAAATACAATTTCTAAAAGTAGGGTGATTAAAAGTAGGAAAAACAACTTCTACATCTCAGTTGGTTTTGGATAGTAGCATTCAAAATATCTCCTGCACACACTCTCAAGACTTAGGATGCACCAGAGCCTCACTAATAAAATCTTTGTGACTCACTCTGCTGCCAATGGGGAACATTTCCTGTGCATTTTGTCCTCTTTGTGAACCACAAAACACAGAAAAGTGCAGCTTGTGGATGTGGAATGGTCCTTGCTCTATCCTGAGAGTTGTCATGACTTGGCAGGGACTTTGAGCTGCTGTAATGCAGGGGAATTCTGAAGCATCCATTCTTCAAAACCCATTTATTTTCTTCTTGTAGTTGTGTAGCCTTTTTCCTACTGTTAAATACAAAGGTGGAGATAACAGCATCTGTTACATGAAAAATACTTTGACTTTAAACTTCCAATTATACAATGACCAATTTACAGAAATGTCGTATTTTAATCACTCTTCAGTACGCCAGAAAAAAATCACTTTTAAAAGGCAGCTCTAGCTGCATTTTCATGTCAGTGGGAGAGGTGCAAGCCAACATTTTGTCAAATATGCTAAATTACATGAGGGTGGGGCCACATATATCTTTGAGTGAGGATGCTGTGTGAGGAAGGACCTGTGTGGAGAAGGCTCTGGCAGAGAGCAGTGGGTGATGGCTTTGGGCAAGAACTACTGGGGAAAAAAAGTTACAAAATTTACAAAGCAACATCCATCACAGCTTTGACCAAATGCAACCTCTTGAGACTTCATTTTGAACCTGAATGACCAATTCATTAGAGTTTTCTTTATTTGTTTATAAATTGCAGAATTATGGAGACTTCTAGGGACCACTTGGTCCAACCAAGCAGGACCAGCTTTAAAGGTGAATTAGTTCTCAAATTAATTCAGGTTGTTGAGGGTTTTTCACATTTAATATCTTCAAGAATGGAGCCTCCACACCCTCACTGGCTTCCTCTTCCAGTGTTTCATTCCCCACCTCATTTGGAACCATTTGGCATTTAGAAATCCGGAGGCAGTAACTCCTGTTCTTCCAACAGGCAAGTTCCAGGCTGTTTCACAGAACTGGAAAGTCAGCAAGGCCCATGAAATAGTTAACGAGACCAAAGCCTCCTGCTCCTGAACATCCCCACCCAGCAGGCTGTTTTTCTCATGTTTTGGAGCGGTTTCAGCACAAGGCAGGTGGCACCATCCCCACGAGCAGATTCCTGGGCAGAGCGCGCTGGGCTGCGCTCGCTGCGTTCCCTGGGATCAGTCTGAGCCCAGGAGCTCTGACTCACTCCTGGATCAGGCTGGGGAGCTCAGAGCCAGCTGATCTGCAAGCTGCTCCGCTCCTTTAATCGATCCTCTCCGCCTGGGAGTGTGTTTGTACTCAAGATGAGGCATCTTTGATGGGAGATGCAGCTCCACCATGGCAGAGAACACCCCATGACCAAACAGAGTGAGGTTTCCTGGGTTCCCCTCAGTGGCACTGAATGCTTTGCATCTGCCTGGCAGGGCAGGAGCAGGCAGGCAGTTTGGAGCCCAGGCACTCTGCAATAATGTTGGCAGACTCTGGCATGTGTAGGTCTATCGTGTGCAAGGAGGGAAAGTCTGTGGCTCCCACATGATGTGGTTTCATGGGAGCAAAACAGTGAGCTAGCAGTGGAATCAGGCTCTGCACCAGCTTTTCCTGGAGCTGGGGCTGCCAGTTCATCTCCTGGGATAATATTTCCTTATTTGAGAGAGCCATGTCCATCCATGATGTTCCAGCTGCATTTAAATTTAAAATGAAATAAAAAAATATAAATTTAAAATAGAAATAAAAAATAAAATTAAATATAAATAAATAAATTTTAAATTAAATTTAATTTAATTTAAAAATTAATTAAAATTTAAAATATTAAAAAATTAAAATTTAAAAAATTAAAAATTAAAATTAAAAAATAAAAATTAATTTTAAAATTAAATTTAAATTAAAAAGCAGTGTGAGTGGAAGGCAAACTGTGTCAACAAAAACAAATATGCTTCCTTGTAGATCCCTCCCACCCCACCATTCCTGCAAGAGACAAATACTCTATTTCAAATAAACCAGAGTATTTTCTGTTGGTCCCGAAAGAAAGCATTTATGTTTTCCAAATTAAATTAAATCCAGTATTAAATGTAACGAATGCTGAAACCACAATGTCTGCATTCCCTCCTGTGCACAAGCAGATGTTTCAGAGAAAAGTGCAGGAATCTCTTTATAGCAGGGCTGTCCCAGCCCTACCAGACCAAACCTTCTGCTTCTGGGCTGGATTTTAAAAGGGAGAGACTCTCTAAAGAACAATTTGCAGCTTATCCCCATGAGATCCACACAGCTGCATCTGGAATTCCCAGCAGTGTTTTGCTCCCAGAGCTTCTGTTTCTCCAAACTGGTCATCTTCCTACAGCTCTGAGGTGAATTATCCTTTATCCACAGATTAAAGAGGGCACAACACACAACTGGTTGCATTTTTATGTCTCAATTCCACCTGGCCCCTGCCCTCCTGTGTATGGTGTTTGCAGGGGTCTGAGGATGAGGGAAGAGACGAGAATGCTGACTCCAGGTTCCAGAAAGCTTTTATTATTTATTATTTTATATCTTATTATAATATTTATTAATTTTTAATTATTTTATAATTTAAAATTTAAAAATTAGTTTATATTTATTTTATTTATTTTTATTTTATTATTTATTTATTATTTTATTATTTCTTTATTTTTAATATTTTTAGAGACTTATTATTTCATGATATATATTACATTAAAACTATACTAAGAGAATAGAAGAAAATATTTCATCAGAAGGCTGGCTAAGAATAGAAAAAGAAAGAATGATAACAAAGGTTTGTGTCTGACCAGTCTGGACAGCTGACTGTGATTGGCCATTAATTAGAAACAATGACATGAGACCAATCCCAGATGCACCTGTTGCATTCCACAGCAGCAGATAATCAATGTTTACATTTTGTTCCTGAGGCCTCCCAGCTTCTCAGGAGGAAAAATCCTAAGGAAAGGATTTTTCATAGAATGTGTCTGTGACACCACAGTGCCGCCATTGCCCCCAAGCAGGGTCATGAGCCCCTCTGGAGAAGGGCTGGGCTGGGTGGGGGAAGCTGAATCCCCACAGCCCCGTTCACTCTGCCAGGATAAGTCCCAAAATATCCAAAATTCTCCAAGCAAGACTTTAACCAGTGAAAATCTTGCACTGCTGAAGTCAGTGTCAGCTGAGCCTTGCAGAGAAGGCTCCTAGCAGAGGCGAGTCCTGTGATGCAGAATCGAGTCTATATTTGTGCAGAGACAGGAAAGTTCACCCACTCCCTGCAAGGAAACCTCAATGTGTCGTGTGTGCTTTTTCTGTGTGTGCTCACACCCCTCTGGCACTAATTTAGGCTGCTCCACAGAGCCATCCCTGCTCCTGCTGATGTCTGGATCCCACGGAGGCTGCGTTACACAAGAGGGGAGAACCAACACAGCCATTCCCCTGTAAACTGTGTCTACAACTAACCCCACATCACCCTCTGTGAGTCACCATCACCCAGATCTCATCACACAAAATATCTTTGACTGTGGGGTCAATCCAAGCATCTAACTGGAAATTCACTGCAATGAAAGTGCAGCAGAACTTCTAAGGAGATTTTAAACTTTTGAGTAAACCTGGAGTATTTTTCTCGAGCCTTAATAAAAGTTCAGCTTTATATTCTGGGGTTATTCAGCTCTTTCACTTACATGAATCTCATTTTTCTAAGCAAATGCTGAGTATTGTTTAGTATTACTTAGTATGCTTAGTATTTCCTTTAGAAAATTTTTGCACCAAAAGCCTTTACCAGTTTATATCCTTCTGGTCTTACTATTTAGCCTGTATATGAAATGTAATTCATTAAATATTGTGTAAAATATCAAATTTCATCACCCTAATGATAATTTAAACAATAAGCATATTTAATAAACAGTATTTCCTAAAGCCTAAGTTCATAAGCACTCCAGTGGGTATTTAAGTAGTTTTTCCCTTTCAGCCATTCACACAATCCCTTTTCTCTGTGCTTCTTCATTTTAGATGGAAAGCAATGAGAAGGATGTGTCTTTACAAACAAAGTGTGGGGCTGTTGGTAGAAAAAGCCAAATGCTGATAGGTGAAAGAAGCAATGGGGAGGAATCAGAAATTCCATAGGAATTCCACTAAATGACACAGACTGTTACTCAAGACTGTGTTAAATCTCTGGACTTAGAGAAAAAGAAGAGAGACACAAGGAAAAGAAAAAAGGGAGGAGGGACATACATTAGAAGGAGGTCTGTATCAGGCATTTTATTAGGGAAGTTTTTACCTCTCAAGTACCTCAGACAGTGGCAAAGAGACAGGGAAATGTGGCCAGGAAATTGGGAAAAAAATCAGGCTGCATCCTCTAACAACTTGAGAGACCCCATATGGGAAATGCCCCATGGCCTCTCCCCTTATTGAAATAAAGTTCCAGCACTCCTCTGTCTCCTTTTTGGACATAAACCTCAGGTGTTTGTGGATTAATTTTCCTGACAGAATCTTCTGAGCAGCAATCTGTCTCCCAATCAGCACAACAGGAGGATAAAATGTGTGTTTGGTCCGTGGTCCTTTGCTGTCAGCCTGCTGTAGGGGTGCAGTTGCTCTGCTGAACTCACCTGCATCCTGTCTCGATGCAAATGACATTTTCCCCAGTGCTAACCAATTTTATGGCTCGGTCCTTACCCCGGTTTCCTCCTGATGCTTCCACACACAAGACGTGAAAAATCCAAAGTCATGTCATGGAATTATTTTCTCTGCACAGCCTGGGCTACGTGTGAATGAAATTATTTCTGTTGCACATCCTGGCCAGAACAACATCCTGGCCAGAATAAAGTAATGCTAAAGTTAGTCCATTCTCTAACACTGAGAATTTTGTTGGAGAGCTTTTGTTTTTCCTGCAGTTGCAGTGACAACCTGAACCTGGGTGAAACTTTTTGGTGGTTCCTCAGATTGACATCCAAGCTGTCACAGAGGTGGGGATTGCTGCTCCCTTTCTCTGCAAAGCACTGTTTAACTGCTGCTCTGTTTGAGCACCCACCACCTCCACAGCCACATTCCTTCCTGGTACAGACACCTCCTACTCCTCTCTGCACACAAACCTTCCTATTCACATACTCACTCAGTCAATTTTCTGCACTTGATGCTCAGAAAATAGGGTGGTTGGAGTACTAATGGTGGCCTTGGTGGTTCTGTTATTTTTCTTTCAACAACCATGCTCAAAGAAATTCTCAAACGGGCTACAGAGGTGGGCTCATGAATTTCCTAGGGAAAGATTTATCATCCAGAGCATTTTGATAATAGCACTTGCAGTTAAGATTATATTTTAAATTTAGTCTGAAGACTGTAAAGTCAAAAATCACTGATTTTGTCTTGGATATGTGAAAAACTTAAATTGTCATTGGAGTGAGTTGGCCACATGGATGAATTAGCCTGTCAAGAGGTCCCAACTGGAAAAAGCCCCAGGCAAGTTGTTACAACTGGTTCCTTCCAGGTCCTTTCATTCTGTGATTACATGATCTATTAAACAGTCCTTTAGGGTTTGTGGAATAAAGTGCCACACATTTTTGTTAGCATTTCAAATGCAATCCTGAATTTCCAGCAGCTCATTAAAGTGCTCATTAAAGCCAGCTCAATGAGTGCTTTGAGTGGGTATTTGCATCAGTGAAACAGGAACACTGAAACCTTGCAAGGAGAAAATGGGAAATGACACAGAATACAAAACACAAGTGCTCTTTTCAGCTAAAGCAGCACTCAGAACCAGCCTCACTGAGCATTTTCCACCCAAACTGAGCTATTGGCAATAAATCAGCTTTCCTGGAGCTCTTAGGACTGTTCTTGGAGCACTCTTTGAGATCCCTTGGACTAAGGCTGGGATGTATTTGTGTTGTATTTGGGCTCCAGGTCAGCCCTGAACACTGAGGCCATGACAAAACCCTGTTATTGATCCTGAGCAATTCAGACTTACTGACTGCCATGGCACTTCCTAGCAGGAGTAATGTTACCTTTATCAATAATTTAACTCAATGACTGTTGCCTCCAAAGAAACCAATACATTATGTTGAGAAATTACACAATCATCTTATTTTTAATGCAGGAAGAAATCAACAGTGATTATCTATAGGAAAAAAACCACATGAAAGTACCAATAAATCTAAGAAATTCTCATGAAACAACAGCATCTGAGTAAAGTGGAGAGGAAGAGGGTCAGAGAATATGCCACAGATGAGAAAGCAATCAGGAACTAGTGCAGACAAAACCCTTTAAAAATTAACTTCCATGCTGTCCATATGCTGCATTATTTAACATAGTGTGGTTACAATACACTTCCATTTATCCAAGCTGTCATCTTAGAACCAGCTTCCTATAGCTCTGGAGATGTCTGGGACAGAGGAACATTGTGGAAAACATCCAGTTAAAGCTGCTCTTTGAGGAGTGAGACATGAGGGTTGGGTGTCCTCAAGGTAAGAAGTAGATTCACAGAAAGGCACCATCCCTGCAGCAATAACACAGCTCAGGTACCAGCTGCAGGCACAGGTCTGGTACTGCAGGATGAGCTCACGGCTGGTTCTAACCATGAAATATCCTTGTACACCTGTACTTGTGGTGTCTGAGCTAACCTGGGCTGGCTGAGCCTCCATTCTCCCTCTCACCCAGCCCTCCTGAGCCTGTCTTACCCAAAGGGGAGTCACAGGGTTACAGCAGTGCTGTGGCAGGAACCCTGCAGGTCACCAGGCCACCCTCCCACATGGAGCAGGGCTATCCCCCACACCAGCTCAGGTTCTCTAACCCAGCTCTTGTTGGCCCGTGGTTGTATTCCCTGAGGGGAGTTTTTCTTCTCCAAGCTCTTCCTGCACATTTAGACATCGTGCCCTGTCACATGCTGGGCTGTGGCCCCCAGGTCGCAGAGAGGAGTGTGAGTGACCCACTTCCCTGCCAGACAACCTTCCCCTGGCATGCAGGATGCTTGGGAGATTCCCTCTCTGATGCTGCCCTGACCTCCTCCATCAGCTGGAAGAGCTTCAGCTCTCTCATCAGTTCTTGGTTGCACAGGTTCTACGTCCCTCACCACTGGCAGCTTTGGAGTTACATCCCACGTTGTCTTGGTTTGGAAAGCCAGGAGTCTGCTGAGCAAGGCAGGAGCCTCCCCTGAAATGGAAAATGTAAACCTTCCCTACTCCCCTGAATTGTATAAATTTTAAATTAAGGGGCTCTCAGGCAAAAATATGGGAGCAGGAAATAACAGTTCTTGAATAGGGAATAAAATAAAAGGATAAAATAAACAACGCAGTGAACTAAACCAACCCTGCCAGAGTCAGAACCCAAGCTGACACCCTGTGGGTCAGGCTGTTGGCAGCAGTGCCATTGGAATTGTGGCTCAGCCCTCCTGCAGTGTCAGGGCTGCTTCTGCTGGAGCAGGGATCCTGGAGAAAGGTGCAGTCTCTGCCTCTGAAGATCCAGGGGCAGAGGCAGCTGCTGTTCCTCTGGGCAATCCGGTGCAGAAGCCGTGCTGGTGTTCCAGAATCTCCAGATTCTATCCGGGTAGGAATGCTTGGCTCCTCCCTCTGGGCTCCCATCTCCCAATGGGATGCTGTAGTTCTTATCAGCCATGCAGGGACATTCAATAGGTGTGATTGTGATCACTCAGAGAGAGATAAGGCAAACTACCCACTTGACAAAAGATAACTGCCATACAGATGGTACTAGAACACATCTTGCCTTGCAATCTGGAACATGTGTTCTCATGGCACGACCTGTGGGTCTCAGCACCCTCTCCCTCAGCTGACCAGTACCACAAAGGCAGCACTTTGTGGTGCTTCCTCAAAGGACCCTTCTCTGCACCCATCCAGGGCTCAGGGGCTCCTGGACTGGAGATGATGGCTGTGTTCTTCTCAGATCATTTTCCAATAACATGTAAAGCCTCACCCTCTGTTTCACAGGGAAAAGCAAGGCACAATTCTTCCCAAGAATATTTCATATTGTCTGAACCTCAGAGAAAGGAAAAACAATTCTTATCTCATTTACTGCCCCTGTGCTGTTCACAAGTGGAATGCATTGAGGAAGATTGTTTACCTGAAGGGAACTGATAATTGGATTCTGGTGTGAGTGTTTTCACTGACCAATTAAATCCAGGTGTGTGTGTCAGGACAGTCACGAGAGAAGTGCTGTGGAGTGCTTGGCAGATTCAGTTTAGATGTAATATAATATATGACAATATAGTATAATAAAGTAATTAAAGTAATTCATTAGCTTTCTGATAAGATGGAATCCTCCTCATCATTCCTCTCTTTCATTGGGGGCAAAAATATCCACGATACCTCTGTACTTCCCCAATCAACCACATCCACGTGTTCCACTGTGTGCCAAGAGGAGGGACAAGCTGTGGTTTGGCTCACATCCACCAGCGGCCTCTGACATCCCCAGCTCTTGTTCTGAAAGATGTAAATGGGAGATTTGAGCCCTTCAGTCTAAATGGGATAATCCTGAACACACTCCTGAGGCATCTTCTGTGCAGTTTGAGCTGTCGTGATGTATTCAGCCACTTCTCTCACAAAAGTTATTCCCTAATTTCTGTTTATGTTTGCTGTTCCTTTCTGAACTCCTCCCTGCAAGTTTACCTTCTTCAAACAGATGCTACAGACAGGCCAGGGATTTAAAGAGCATTGCAAACATGTCTTGTATTCTTTTAAAGCACTTTTTCTTAGTTGCTGAATCAAATTTAGAGCCCCTGCTGTCTGAGCAAACTCAGGATCACCTTTCTTACACTGATCTCACTTGCAGTAGCTTTCCCAGCCTTGCTGAGTAGTCATCAGGGCTTTAATAAAAGAAGGCAGAGGACTCCACCATGTTATCTTCAAACCTTCTGTAAGCACTGTACCCTTTGGTCTGTTCTTTCATTACATCTTTACAAGACTTTATGTGTCAGTTTTTAATCAAACATTACTGCATGTGACTTTGTCACTGCACAAGGTGAATCAAACCCTCTGCCAAACCAGGCCATGTCAAAAGTCACTTCTCTTGTGGGTTCCCTATTCTCTGCTGCACAAAGCAGTCACTGTCACCCTGTTCTTCTAAGTTCTTCTAAGCATTCTGATGTTTATATTTTTGTAATAGAGTTTCTCATGCTGTTTTCATGTAAGTAATGATTGTTTTGCATTCCTTTCTGGAGGAGGAGAGGATTGATGGACTGTAGCTTGACCAGTGTAGCTGAAGACATGGCAATTTCATCTTCCAACCCATGATCACTGTTGAAAGTCTATAAATATTGGAGTTCAGAAATAAACTACCCTTACCCTCTTTTCACCTTGGATGTCTCAGCTTGTGCGTGTCGTTCATTCCGTGTCCTATTGCAACGAGTCACCTTTCTTGCTTTCAGCCCTTCCAATGTCCCTCTGTTTCCTGAGCCAGCTCTCAATGCTCCTTTAGCTTTTAGGCCTGTAATTCACCCTAAAAGGGCCCTGTGTTATTTGCTGAACCACTTATTTGACTAACGTGACCTCAATGTTCCCTCAGTTCGTGGCACCACATGGCAGTGACACGGGAGGTGTGTGACATACCCCAGCCTCAGTGCCTTCCTCACACCAGGTGGTGGAATGTGATTTCTGGTGTCCTCATTTAAAACTAGGATTTCAGCTCTTCTCTCCTGGCATCTGTGAAGAAGAATGAGGCACTTCAGGGGCTAATGGGCCTTGAATGTGATGCATCACAGCTCCTGCAACTCAGATTCTGTTATCCAAGAGCCTCCTGTGACTGTCCACATTCCACTGGCCATCCTGCAGTGCTACTCCTAAATCAAACAAGATTTTAAAATCCCAGTGGCTGACTTTGAACTACAATCACATAAACTCGTCCTCAGCATTGATCCCTCAGCAGCAAGAGATTTCCTCCCTGCAGCCATCCTTTCATTCCTCAGTGCAGGAGATCACAGCCACTCCTTTATCTCCAGCACCTGCCAGCATTCCACCACAGCACAGCAACACCAACATCAACATCAACACCCCGGGGTGACTGACAAGGGATAAATCACCTGCCTGCGATAAACATAAGGAGTGAAAATGCCTTGGGAACAGAAGATAAAACCCTCCCACTGCCCACCAAGGGTAGAATAAAAGGTGAAGAACAGATGGGCACAAAAGGTGAAGAATGTGTGCCCTGTGAGAGGGAGGATGTGTGGCCTGTGAGAGGGAGGATGTGTGCCCTGTGGAGAGCACTGTGCTGCTGGCCCAGCATGGGTTGGAGGCTCTGGAGGGCTCCACCTGCCGTGTTTGCCCACCCCATCCTGGCACCTCCTGTCTCCTGACTCTGCTTGTAGGTCAGCCTGATCCAAGTGCAGCTTCCCAGCGGGTTTGAGAGTTCCTCTCCCATACAGAATCCTACTCCTCTGGATGCACCATAACCCTGTGCTATTGATGCCTGACTTGTGGACAGCTCCCAGCCCAGCCCAGGAGCTGCTGGAAGGTCTCTACAGCTTGGTCATTGTCTTCTATCACACCCCTGCATGCACCAGAGCCAGGTTTCCCCCAGCCCTTGTTGAAGCAGGCAGCAGATCTCTCCATGCCTGACCCAGGGGGACACAGCCATGGGGACAGCTCTCTGCACCCTGTCCCTGTCCTGGCAAGAGACAGACCCTTGCTCACAGCACAAAGCCAGGCTGAAGTCCTGAGGCCCAGAGCAGTGACTGAGAGCCAGCTGGCCTGGCACAGGGCCAGCAGAGGTGACAGCAACACCTGAGTGTCCAGGACAGTGACAGCAAAGCTCTCCTTACACAGCAGCTACAGGACAGGGAATGGCTTCTTCATGCTTCATTCTACTGATTCCTGCTTTCCACATCAATTCCTACACCTTTTCCATGGTTTGCCAAGCTGTCATCTCAGGAGCAGCCCGTGGGAGGGCACAGCTCCATGGGACAGGATCTGTGCAGCTCCTGCACCCCCTGGCCACAGTCCCAGTTTGCTCCCACTGCTCAGGCAGCCCTTCCTCATCTGATGCTCAACATTGACCCCCCAAAACCTTTCCAGGAGCTCCTCAGGATGCTCCCAAGGGTTTCTGTAAAGCTGAGACCAGGCAGCTGTGCCAGCACAAAGATGGCTGGAGCAGGAGCCCTGTGGGCAAACGCATTTCATAATTGTTTTCAGAAGTGCCTTCTTGGAAGGTGTCACATTCCAGACCCGGGATGGTGCAAAATCACTCTGTGAAGGGACCATCCCTTCACTCAGCACATTTGCATTTGTCCTACTTCTATTCTTGTAGACTTAAAAATCATCAAATTCCTCCTCTCTGATACGCAGCACCACCCTTCCCAGGATGCTATACCACAGCATTTCAGCAGAATATGTCAGGACTACACAGAAAATATTTTAAGATCCTACCCTGCGTCAGGAACTCCCCCAAACTCACGTCTGTTCTGATTTCACTTCACCCCAGATCACCTGGACAGTCAAAACAAGAGACAAAATACGAACACGAACAACACTTGTTTTATTTTACAGCTTCTCTGTTCAATTTTGTTTTAAGTAAGAAAAATTATACCAGAAACCAAAACTTCAGGCTGTTATGCCTGCAATGAGCACTGACCTACAGCTGGCACAGCCCAGCAGCCAGGCTGAGCTCTGCCTCACCCCTGATATTTATTTACCACGAGAATTCAAAAACCAGTCACTGAGAGCAAAAAGCTGCAGCCAAGCAGTGGCTTGTGCTGAGTTCCACAACCTTGGAGCAGCTGAACAGCTGGGTTGGTGATTGCCACAAGCTGTGAGCACCCAGGGACTCTTGCAGGAGGTGTTGCAGATGCTGACAGCCACCAAGGACACCAAGATGGGCAGTGGTGTCCTGTCCCCAAGCTCCAGGACAGCAGCAGGACAGGTTCATGCTCTCTCCAGGACTCTTGTCACTGCTGTAGCCAGTGCAAGCTGATATTAGGTGGCTTCCTGGTGGCTCCTCACTCAGCCACCCTGCAGTGCCAGCAGCTGCAGGCTGCAGAGGTTTTTCTCTATGTGTGTCTTAGGGAGTTTGTAAAGTCATCCCCCTCACTAGGAGCAATGATTGAAGATTTCTGACCAGCCAGGATTGGTGGATTTTGATGGCCCCACTGTCTTGGGTAAATGAATTTGTCACAGCAGGACAACACCTGTGGCATGTGATGGCTGTGACAGTCCTGCACAGTTCTTACAGGGATAACAAACGTGGGACTCAGGCTGTTGTGTCCAGCCTGCTCCACTCCTCTCCTCCCCACAGGAGTGTTCAGTGGGAATGCCTGGGAGAGCAGTAACAACCCCAGGTGCTGCTGCCTGAGGCAGCCTCAGGATCGGGACCACCAGGAGATGTCTCTGTCTCACACAAACCTCCCAGAGCAGGAGTGTGACTTCCTCCAAGCCTGTGACCAAAAGTTCTAGGGCAGCACAGGGCTGGAATTCCTCTGCCCTGGAGAACCAGGAGAGCAGGAGCAGGGCTCTTACACCAGGGAGAGGCCAAGGCCATGCTTCAGTGAAACATCTCTGAGGGGACACACAGATCCTGCCTTGACCTCTTTGTGGTGGTGTTCACAGGGGTCCCAGGACGAGGGAAGAGATGAGACTCTTGACTCCATGTTTCAGAAGGCTGATTTATTATTTTATGATATATATTATATTAAAAGAAAATGATATATTAAAATTATACTAGAAAAATAGAAGAAAGGATTTCATCAGAAAGCTTGAAAGGAAAGGAATGGAATGACAATAAAATCTTGTGACTGACCAGACAGTCTGAGACAGCTGGACTGTGACTGGCCATTAATTAAAAACAATCACATGAGACCAATCAAAGATACATCTGTTGCATTCCACAGCAGCAGATAATCATTGTTTACATTTAATTTCTGAGGCCTCTCAGCTTCTCAGGAGAAAAGATCCTAAGGAAAGGATTTTTCATAAAATATGTCTGTGACACCTTTTGTCCTATTCAGAGGTTTCTGAATGTGCCAAGCAATCAGATCCCAGGTGAAAAACCTTCCCACTTGGTTCTCTTCAGCAGCTCTCAGCCTGGCTGTGGAACACACAGCCATGTTCTGCCTCCAGCCACGCACTGGGGTTGTGTGTTCAGGTCAGAGCATCTCCATTGCACAAATCTCCCCAGAAAGGGCATTGGTGCTGCTCACATTATCCCAGCAGTGATTCCCTCCCTGCAGCCCAGAGCCATTCCTGCAGTGCCAAGCCCTCCCACAGCCATGTGCAAAGGGATTCACCTCCACCAGGAGAGGGAAAGAGAATCCTCCAAAAGCTGCAGGAAGGAACAGCTGTCCCCAGCCCAGCGTCTGAGGAAAGCTGCTCTGCCAGGGTCAGCACTGGCTGCATTTGGACCAGCACCTGCAGGGATACCCTGCTCAGGAGGTGATAGTTGGGTCCTGTGTTCATCCTGTAGGAGCACAGAATGTCCCATGCTTCTGCAAATAAAAGGACATTAGAGCATCCAGCCCAGTGAGTCACAGAAAACCCCTCTATATAAATTTTACAGAGCACAGCTCAAAGGGAGCACACTGGGAGAGGAGCTCCCTGCCTGCAGGGCCTGGCTTGGGCAGCTCTCCAGGCACAGCCTCCAGCTGGGCTTTGCCTGGAGCAGGGGCCTCCCTGCCTTTAGCAATCAAATCCACATATGAATATATTCATTTCTGTCTGGGCAGGTCCCACAGCAGCCACTCTGCCTGCTGCAGCCCGAGGCCATACTTTCCACCCACTGGGAAAGCACTTGTTTTTGCTAATAAGCAATTAATAAAGAGAAAAGGCAGAGCAGTAGCCCCAGCAGGAATTTCCTCCAGGGCTGCTCAAGGGAGCCCAGCTGTGAGCTGGGGATGAGGGGCTGGGAATCAGCTCCCCTGCCCAGGCACAGGTACACAGAGGGCATAAACCATTCCCACACTGCACAAGGAAGATGAGGGCAATTGCATCATTAATTCATTAATCCCCAAGCATTTTTAATGCACTCAAGGGGCCTCAGGACCTCAAATCTGATCAGAGGCACTTGCTGCCCCACAGGGGTGCAAGGAGCCAGGAAAAGGCAGGCAGAGCTGTAGGTTCCCAGCCAGGGCACAGATTTCACAGAATTTCAGAGTGAAGACCTCCCTTGAAGGCTCTGCGAGGTTTGATGTAGGAGGGAGCTCAGTGACAGGACTCAGATGTGGGAGGCAATGACAGCAGCCCTGGCAGACAGATACCGAGGCAGATCCTCAGAGCAGACAATGCTCAGGTGGAAGAGCTGTCCCGTGGATGTGGGTGGTTTCACAGAGGGGATGATGGGAGTTCTCAAGGTTGTTTATTGTTTCTTATCTATAAAATTCCTTCTCTGACCTGCTGAGGTCTGTCTGGCCGGTCAGGTTAAGGCACACTGGTGTTATTATTTTATACTAAAAACTACCTGTACATTATTTACAATAACTTCTCAATACCTATCACCTACGTTAGACAGTGAGCTTCTACTCTAATAATCTAAAAATGCCACCATCACTTAGAACATGGAGGCTAGGAAGAAGGAAAAAGGACAAGGCAGGCTCAAATTCTTCTGTCTTGGGACCCTGAGCCCCCATTCTAAAAACTTTAAAAAATCTATTTTTTCACTCTGTGACAAACTATTATTCTACTTAAACTCTCTTGACTTGCAATTCTTCACATAAAGGTGGTAATTTGCCCCATGGGTCATAATCATAATCAAAGCCCCAGGTGTGTCCTGGGCTCTGTGCCAGGGTCTCTGAGCCCCCTGGCAGGGGCTGGAGCCCTCCAGGACAGACAGAGAGATGTCCTGGTTCTGACAAGGACCACACCTGAGCAGGGCCAGTGACCCCCAGCTCCAAAAGCTCTTTTCCAGTAAGGGAGGCCATGGAGGAAGGGTGCAGGCTGTGCCAAGGCAGGGCAAGCTCTGGAAAGCAGATGTGGTCCCATTCCCACCCTGCAGCACAGCATGTGCCCTAGAATGCCATGGCCTTGTTCTTGCTGCTTTATGCATTTGTCCTAAAAATGCACAACACACTCCAGATCTCCAAGAGCCTTCCTCATCCAGGAGAGCCCCAGAGCTCCTGTACCACATACAGTGACAGAATGGTTTGGGCTGGAAAGGACCTTAAAGATCATCTCATTGCACCCTTCTCCATGGGCAGGGACACCTCCCACTGTGGCTCCAAGGCCTTTCCATGGGCAGGAACACCTTCCCCTGTCCCAGGGTGCTCCAAGCCCTGTCCAATTTGGCCTTGAGCACTGCCAGGGATCCAGGGGCAGCCACAGCTGCTCTGGGCACCCTGTGCCAGGACCTGCCCACCCTCACAGAGAACATATTCTCTCCAATATCCCACCTAACCCTGCCCTCCAGCAGTGGGAAGCCATTCCCCCTTGTCCCCAGTCCCTCTCAGCTCTCCTGGAAGGGGCTCTGAGGTCTCCCTGGAGCCTTCTCCAGGATGAACAGCCCCAGCTCTCCCAGCCCTTCTCCACAGCAGAGATGCTCCAACCCTCAGAGCATCTCTGTGGCCTCCTCTGTGCTCCCTCCTCATCCAAACCAACCCAGTCCCTGAGGGATGTGTGTTTACTAACTCCTGCTAAAACCTGAGGTGTGTAAAGCTCTGGGGAAGTCATGACCAAAGAGATTTTATTCTTTTTCATGTTTTGCAAGGCTCTGTAGGAAATCCAGTTCATCATAAAGCAAAAAGAAGCTGCATAGAGAGAAAATACAGGAAAAAAACATCAGAAGTTAGAAGTGGAAACAGTGAAGTCTAAGGCAGAAACCAAGCAGAAATATTTGGAGCACTGGGAGTGATCACAGGGCACATGTTTAAATTAGAGCACAACTGACAGTCCATGACATTATCAACACAAAAATAATCACTGTCACCTGCTGTCCTTTAGTTTATTTTAATATTTACATCAGTTGCAGGTGGGTCAGGTTCCTCCAAGCCCCCCATGCCAAAGGAAACTTTGCACTCATTTTCCTGGTGCACCCCAGGTCACAATGGGAGGAGCTAATTTTTAGTGATCCTGGCTAGGGTGTGCTTTGCAGGCACATCTTCCACCCAAAAATCATCAGCACTGACACAACCAACTCCCAGCGACCCAGGCCGCCAGCAGTGCTGGCTCCTGCACAGTCTGACCAGCGGAGTTCAGAGCAGCAGAGCTCAGGAGAAAGGATCAGTAACAAATTTATACTGCAGAGTTGTCCAATTCCATTCCAAAGTTCCTCTTGGATGAAAGGCAGGCCCAGGAATGCAAAAATCCCCAAAATTATCACCAAGGCTGCTGCAGTTGTGTGGAAACATTTGTTTCTGGAGCTGGAGGTCCCAGTTTCCCAGCACTGTCCTGGCTCTGTGATGTCCCCACTCCAGGCTACATCTGCCACCTCAGCTGACAGCACCACATTTGCAAGCTGTTTTCCAATTCTGTCTACTGCCAAATTTTTCTGATTTCCTTATAAAGATAAAATTCAAATATTGGCTTCCAGTTGTTTTCTCAGTTTATCTTTACAAACAAGATGAGTCAATGAGTGCTTTGCTAAGGGACAGGTTAGCCTGCATTTCTTTAAGTACATCTCTAATGCACCTGCCCTCATCCAAGGACATTTCAGGCAGACAAAATACATATTTAAAAAAATCTGACTTTTAATTTGAACTCCAGCAGGTGGCAATAAAATCACCTGTAAAGAGCTGCTTGTTAATTTTTAAAACACGAGAACTGCACACCATGAAGAATTTTGTCTATGAATGGTCAAGTTAAATTGTTGGGGGCAAAATAAAATACTGAGAATGTAACTCAGTTCTAGTTCTCCTGGAGCCCCTTTAGGCACTGGAAAGGGCTCTGAGGTGTCCCCCAAACCTTCTCCAGGTGAATGGCCCCAGAACAGAGGGGCTCCAGCCCTCCTTGTCCTCCTTGTGCTGGGACCTCCCAGAGGGGGATGCAGCACTGCAGGAGGGGCTCACACAAATACAAATTACACACCAGATTCATTTCCAGTTCACAGGAGCCTTTGGAAAAAGCAGGAATTCACACAATCAAACACAAACATAAAGAAGTTTATTCCTGTTCTGGTGGACTTGCAGGGCTGGGAATGGCTCCTCATCTGCAGCCAGGGATTCCTTCAGGCCAGTCCTAGTTGAAAATTGTCTCTTCTCTCGCCATGAAAGTGATTTGCTTGGTTGTTCACAGGATAAACTTTTTCCATAATAGGAGAAATTCACTGAATTTTGATTGAATGCAGCATCACACCACCCTGTTCCCAGGGAGCAAAGCTGCCTGCCAGGCCACACCAGGGCCTGTGCCCAGGGACTGCACACACAGCACTGACACCACAATGGGCCAAAATGAGACATTTGAGAAGGTTTTGTTTGTCTGAGGAGGGTTAGAGCTGAATCAAACATCATTTTGGATTTTAAGTTGCCAAACATGTTTGGTTTAGGATGTTTTTTGAAGTTGCCAAACATATTTGTTATAGGATTAACTCTAATTCTGTTTTCATGGCCAAGTCTCCAAAATAACCTCATGCCAGCTTCTTAATTTACACTTCTGCAGTAGCTGTTGTCAGGAAACTACATTCCTGCTATTCAGCAAGATTAGTACAATGCTGCATGTAAAAAGGATTAAGCATAGGAAAAACCAATGTATTTCTGAGGGATTCTGGTAATGCCTGCCAGCTGAACTGATAAACAAAACCAAACTGATCTCCATGACGTGCCATAGAAAAAAAAAAGGGATTTTGAAGTCAATACACACATGCACACAGATTTTCACCACTTGAAACCAGATCTGCATGGGCACACAAGCTGCCTTCCATCCTCCCTGGAAAGAACCAAATGGAGGAATATTGAAAACACACCATTGGGTGCATTCTACTCTCTTCTCAGTCCTCCTTTGAATCAAAAACCAGCAAGGCAGGATGAAGCCAACTCTTGGTATTCATGTAAGCACAAGGTAGTTCACCTTCATGGGGCTGAAGTTTCCCCATAGGATTTGGGACTTCACAGGAATAAAAGCTCAAGATCACAACTTCCCATTTGTTTCACCATCATCTCCCAAACCAACATTCAGAATTCATTTTTCTCCATGAGAAATTTCTTTGATTTTGCTTACAATGGTTTTCTGTTGGTTATTCACAGGATAAACTTTTTCCATAATAGGAGAAATTCACTGAATTTTGATTGAATGCAACATCACACCACCCTGTTCTGATCTTAAGCATCAGGACACTCCAAGAAAATATTCAAAACATAGAAAATACTAGTGAAGGTCTTGTGTGGACACAGCAGCTTCAAATAAGATTTTTATTCAAAAGAAGCATTTATGAGTTTCTCTTCTCCTCCCTGCATGATCCAAAGAATACATCAGAAGGATGTACCTAACACATGGGAACTTGGAGCCTTGGAAATCAGCCACAAAGCAAAGACTTCAAAAGATGTTTATTAGGAAAACCAGACATTACAAGAGGGCCAAACAGATTGTACAAGACACGTGCAGTTTCTGGTACAATGCAGAGAACAAGAAAAGTCAGCAAATACAGGTAACACACCCACCTGAACTGCTCCCATGGGCACAGCAATGCTCAGGTCACTTGCCATCAAAGGCAGATATTGGGGTCCTTCAGGTAGGCAGCCAGTCCCTGGGATATTTCACATTTCCTGCAGAAGTACAGATTGCACACAGAGCTTTAATGGCACTTAAAACAAAATTACTGCTCAGGAATTCCTACATCCAAGTTAGGGCATTAATATACTGTATCTCATAAAATTTTATTTCTTTGTTTTCAGTCAAGGTCATCTAGATTTCATGTTCTTATAATGCATTTTTCCTCACAGATAATAAAACCTTGCTGTCTATACATGATTCTGCCTAGCAAAGCATATCTGAGACTGTTTGCTTTGTTAGCTAAGGAAGACATCCAGATGTAATTAAATAATTCAGATGTATTGACAGGCAAGTCCCTTATAACCCACATCAGAGAAGTGAGATATATATTAGCTAATGGTTTTATTAGGTTTTAGAACAAACATGTCCTAAACTTGACCAAACCCAGGAATTCTTGTCTTTAAAGCACAGCTAACAGCAACCAGCAATCCTCCATCACAGAGTGGAGAGCAAAACTCACTGAGCTCAGCAGAGAAAAATGAGCATGACCAGCTCAATAGCTTCCAGCAACAAGTGTGACATTAACACTAATTCTCAATCAGGAAAATAATTAGGAAAAATATCTCACTGAACAGACTGGTGAATTTGCTGTGTCTGTATCTTACAGGACAAATAAACACTGCAAGAATGGTTAAAAATCTAATTCTCAAATTAATCTCTTCTCCTCCCCATAAAATATATAATAAATGCTCTGTTTATTTAGTAATGGCTTTAGCAGCTGTCTAATGTCCAAGATCACAACTTCCCATTTGTTTCACCATCAGCTCCCAAACCAACATTCAGAATTAATTTTTCTTCATGAAAAATTTCTTTTGATTTTGCTTACAATGGTTTTCTGTCTGATCTTAAGCATCAGGACACTCCAAGAAAATACTCAAAACATCCAAAATCTGTCTATAAACTTTAAGGATTGTATTTAAAAAAAAAAAACAAACAGATTAACTATCCAGAGCTTATCAACCCCTTCACCCCCAGCTCTAAACTTACCTTCTCTGTGGCAACACAGCTGTTGGATATGCTATAAATAAAGACAAACATTTCAATCAACACTGAAATTAATAAATGGAGAAAACCACAGCTAAGACACACAGCACCTAAGCCCTCCTCAGACACACCAGACCAGGGGATCAGATAGGAGTACCTGCCACCAGAGTGCACACTTCAAGTCCATGCTTTAGTGCCCATCACAGTGTCTATCCTTCATCATCTAAAAACAGACCAGAAATAATGGCATTTCAAAGAGCAGAAAGTTATTAAAACAAAGAGCACAGATCCTGCAATCCTACCCCATGGAAAAGAGGGAGCTGGCATTCAGCAGATACAAAAGCAGCAAACATGAATAAAACAGAATTCACAATCTCAGGAAAGGCTCTTTGTGGTGAATAATTTGAGAGTGTTAGGTAGTAATATCAATATGCAAATAGTGAATCAACTTTCACACACACTGTTTACAGAACTGCAGTCAGCATGGGCAGGTGTTACACCATCCTCCTGCCTCTCTATAATGCCAAAGGTAAATGAAGCAAAATCACCTATTTCACATGTCACCAAATATCCCAAGTTGCTGAGGTAGACTTGGAAAGATCCTTACTGGATTTTTTTTCAAAATAAGCTGCAACTCTTTGCATCAATTATCTGTAAGGTAAAACTTAGGACTGAAGCTGGAAACAAGAATGCAGGTGATGTTCACCTGAGCCTCTGCTTCAGCTCACTACAGGAAATGTGACACACTGCCAGAGCTGATTTCAGCTGGTTTTACACTTCAGTTTCTGAATACCAGTTTGGAGGTTTGGTCCATGGTAAGTAATGAATATCCATGTTTCCTGACTTTAGTGGTAAGGCTTTCTTCTTCTAAATTCTGTTCCTCCTGCTATATTTTAGATGCTTCTCTTAAGCAAGCAGAATAAAAAGAAATCCCAGCTATTGTGGAACAGATCATCATCTTTTCCAAACTGGCCATTAAGGAGAGAGAAGCTGTTCAGAGATGGATCAACCTGAACATCCTGCAGATGAAATAAAATGCAACAGTCATTTCACTAACATCTGCTCAGGCAATTCACAACATTGTGCAGCAGTGACATTAACTGGTGTTTGCTGACTCTTTTTTTAAGAAAAGGCAAGGATTTAAAGTCCTAAATGACTTTGATGTGCTCACATGAATGATGAACAAGCAGGCTGCAAGGTTTTGTGTTGTTTATGCAAGTGTAAGAGATGATACCTGTCAAGGTGTCACCAGCAAGGTGCCACTGCAGGAGGCAGAGCACAACCACACTTCCCAAGAGCATTTCCTAAGACTAACAGCCAAAAACCATGAATACAAAACAGCCAAGTCCAGAGAAACTAGAGATTTTAAGATTCAAGAACTGTGATCATCCTATTTCTCTAAAAAATGAATGAAGCCTGAAGAGAGCAAGAGGTATAAGCTAAGCCAGGCCAGAGACCAGAGATCAAAGAACCCAGAGGAAAATCACTCCCCTCAAATGAATGCAACCAACAAATAACTGTTCCAAGAAGCTGGGAAGGTTGATGGGGTCCTGCCATCAGTGTGTGGATATAAAGCTCACTCAAACCAAGCTGATTTCTGCACCTAAAACTGTTGGGTCACAAGACATGCAATTTGTATCAGAAAGAGCTCAGACAACAGAGCAAAACCACAAAGCCAAAAAGGGCTTGATCTCATCCCTCCTCTTACCTCTGGAAGATGGAAACTCTTCAACTCAGCACTGTTAGGAAGGCAGCACTACAGAGATGGAACACCTCAATGGAATGGGAAGGTTTTCAGAGTCAGTGAAGTAGAATCACCTCTAACAACACCTCAAACATCACCTACTACATCACCTACATCTCAGACATTACCCCGCGCTCTGAGTGATGGACAAAACCTACCAAAATCAACACAAGGACTGAAAATATTTTACTTATTGTAAATGTAAGCAAAGTAGGAGGATGGAAGACCAAGCCTTGAAGAGCCATCATGAAAAGGGGAAAAGGTCCAAGCCCAAAGAGAAAGGGTCACACATGAAGTGGAAACACAGACAAGCACAGACCTCCATGGCAAAACATATGAAAGCTGAAAAGCTGCAGGCAAAGCTACAATTTTTGTTGGATTTTGGTCAGGGAGTTCCCTAAGAGAAACTGGAAAGGATGCAGGCGTTTGGGGCCTGACACCTTTGTGAGCAAAGAGAGAGAGGCTGCAGACATAAATAAAGCACAAAGACAGCAAGGGTTGAGCAAGGAAAAGCTGCACCAAGCCTTACCTGTCCCCAGCTCCCAAGGGCTGCCCTCCTTCAGCCAGGTCATGCAGCTCTGTGCTGCTCTTCACCAGGTATCAATGGATAAAACACCAGAATTGTTTGGTTCAATTCTTCTCCCAACCCAAATCACACGTGGAAAAAGCAGGCACTGAGCTCCACTTCTGAGAACACAATTGATTTTTATCCTCCTCTGCCTCTCTTGTTGTGTCAGGCTCACAAATATTCCACCTGAGCCTTGCAAAGCAGCAGGTACCTGAGAAGGCACTGAGTCAGGTGACACCCAAAAAGATGTTTTCAGACAAATATAATGAGCAGTTACACACACACTTCTCTATCTCACCTCTACTAAAAGCACATTAAAACCCAGCTTCCTAATCACTTCAATTTAAAGTACAGAAAACCAGGAAGACGTGAATATGTGTTTCTCTTTTTTTTTCCTTTTAAATGTTTGCAATGAGTCCTAAACTGTGAGGTAAATATGAGCCAAACCTTCTGACCATGCTGACTACTGGTGCATGATGAACCATAAGAGATTGAGAGGGACAAAGCCTAAATCCAGAAAAGGAAAAATATTCAAAAAATGTAACAATAAATATTGAAAAGAAACTAGGGAGTCGTATAATTTTCTGTCGAACTTCTCTACTTGCCAGGTTTTTTTTGTTTGTTTTTTTAATTTTTTCCCCCACTGTAGCGTTGTAAAGGGCCACTGAGAAGCCATCTACTGGTATGCCCAAATTCCTTCAGTCCACATGGTGCTGAAGTTTCTAAGAAGCAATTATAAATACTTCAAAAATAAGTTTTGCCTGAGCAGTTTCAATTAAAGAACCACTGGGCTAAAAGTAAACTTGATTTAAGTAGTGGAGCATATCTTGATTATTCCAGGTATTATTCTAACAAGTTTAAGAGCATGGTACCAGCCCAAAAATCCAGAATGTGATTGATATTTGTGCTCTAGTAATCCCTTTCCACATTTCCTGTTCTGCCAGACATCAGCCAAGCAGTGAAGAGCAGCTTTGCCCTGCAGGCCAGAACCCAAAGCATTGCCACAAGCCAAGAGTTACCTACAGGGAAACAGCAATTTTGCTAGATTTTTGTAAATTTAAAAGAATATCCAAGCTCCAACTGATTTCAAACTGTGTCACAGCTTTAGAATCCTTGTGTGTGTGCAGAGGCTACAATGGCAGATGGCATAAACGAAGTCCTGAAATCATTTCAGGAAAGCCAGCAAGCAAACTTCTCCACACAGACAAGGAGAGGTAACTTACCAACTCAATTCATATGGCATCATGCATGTTCCTCAGGGATTATGAGATGAGAATGGAAGCTAAAACATTATTAGTAGATAAAGGAGTCCAGGCACTTGTGTACTAAGATATAAAAATGAGTTTTAACCTCTTCAGAGCCTGATTTCTGATTGCTGTTAATAACCAAAGTTTCTAAAATAGCTTATTTAGACAACTAATAGAGAGGGGGGGAAAAAAGTGCGCATTTACACAGCCATAGGCTTTTTCTTCTCTTTTCATTCTGCCAGCAGCCATCTTCTGACAGCAGCACTGAGACACCTGCACTGGCTGAACTGTTTTAATGACAGGACTGAACTCAAGAGTGTAACAAGCAAATGAACATCTAATCACACTTACATCTCAATTTTCATCAAGCAATCCTATCTCTGTAAGTAACTGCAATCATTCTCAGGCTCTTGGTATTAAAGTCTGATTGTGGGGCTTTTTCTCACTAAAGGTTTTGTGGTCTCAGTTTGGAACAGAGAAGAATTTTTTGCTAACACAAGCAGAGGCTCTGTGCATCAAAAAGGAGTCTGGCTTTGCTTGAGATCCACCTGGCTCTGCCAATCCCACACTTCCTCCTGGAAGTCTTCTTACATATTTATACACTACACTTCCTCCATGCCCAGGGGATTAATCAATTCAGGCATCATTATCTAATTTTCACCTACCAACACAGTATATGTTGTACATGACAACAGAGAATCAATGTGAATTATGTACCCCATGTTTCTGTTACATCAAGAGCAAAGCTCACAATCTCTATGGCCAGATCCAGCTCAGTATCTGAAAAGCATGCATGTTTAAATTAAAAAAAAAAAGTTACACCAAGCATCCTTGTGGTCTGTCCTGGATTAATTAACTTATTACTAGAGGCTTTGTAAGAAATAAACAATGGTTTAAAAGATGCAAAATACACGACTTCTTTGCATTTCAAGCTCAAACTGAAACAGCCACAGAAGACAGCAGAGATGTTATTTAGTGTTAACACTTCCTGCTCCTCTCCTGGCTACCCAGCCTACAAGCAAGTTGTTACTTTGGATTTGGATTTTATGCATTAGCCTCTATTGACTGCTTTCCTAAATGTCTGATGTCCCCTCTTTTCCCCAAGGTCAATCATTCTGTAGAAATATTGAGTAGAAAACTTTCTGAGCTAATTCACTTGCACCCTTTGTTCACATAAAAGCAACACTAAAATAGCCTGTGTCAGTAGGAACTGCTCAGATCCTATCTGCAGACTCAGGCTTTCAGTTGCACTTGACAGTTCAAACAAGACAATTCTAACATAAAATAGACCAATTTTCTTCAGAATGCCAAAAAGTTCTACCCTGAAGAAATAATCCTCATGGAAAGTCAGGATACCACACCTCAATCCCAAGAACTCAAATACATGGCCTTTGGATAATTAGAGAACAGAAAACAGAGAATCAGTATAAAAAGTTCAATTGAGTGATAATTACTGAAGTTAAAGGAAAAAACCATTTGAAGTGCTGCCTCTGAGAATATAGAGAAGAAGGATGATTATTCCCACAAAATTCAACTCTAAACCTTTATGCTAGAGTCTAGACTTTGCTGGAACAGAAGAGCTGCTTTTCATCTACTCCTGAAATGCAAATTTCCATTACTACTTATTCCTCAGTCAAATAAGGGGTGGAGTTAATCACAGCAGAGTGATTAGATAATTAAGAGTGAGCAAGCACATGAGTGCTCTTCCAGATGTGTAAATAAACACTGCCCATCCCACACTGCACACATCTCACACCAGAAAAATCACAAAGAGCTACTCAAGTAGTTGCACATCTGTATCTCATTTCAGCAACTTCTACTGATACATCCACACATTTGATGTTCTTTAGCTGCTTCTATTTTAAATCTCAGCCTAGCTGCTAAAATGATTTTTCAAGCTATTTCTAATGAAAGAAAAAAGATAACCTACATTGGTGGAGGCACCTCTCTGGCCACAGAGCCTCCCACAGTGGGAAGGTGCAGCCTTCACTGCACTGACCCCACTTTGGCTCAGTGAAATAGATTTAATTTGTGACCTTTAGATTTTACATGCTACACTGCAAACCCTTCTGAACCCACTCCTAAGGCACATAAAAGAAAACATCTATTTGACATGAGAGAAAAAGCTAAAACTTTACAACCAAGAGTCAGTCAAGCAAAAAAGGACAGGGGAAAAAAGCACATTTATTTTCTGTGAACTGCCATGAAAGAAACATAGAGAAGATTTAATGTTTACCAGAACATTAAAGAAAATATATGTTCTAATGCTTCACAAACATGATGAATGATGAATGGTTTTGGCATAAAATGATTTTATGAGCAAATTAGCTCCTAAGTGCATGCCTACAGTTCTCTGCAACATCTATCATCTAAAAATGCTGATGAAATTAGTAACTCAAGTTCTCATACTTCAGGTAGGTAAGGAATAATATCAAAGAAATTTGAAGAATCCTTCAGTATTTTTACCTTTACATACCACATCAAAAAAATAATTTGAAAAACAGCAAGGTCCACTCAAAAAAATCTCAAACCTTGCAACAGAGCTTTGCATCTGCACCAGGAGCTTGTTGGCTCAACACATCCAAGACACTGCTGGAAATGCTTTTCTCTTCTTTCTCTCTACATAAGGAGACAAGTACAGGTGAACATCCAACCAACAATGGGAGAGGAAAGGAGGAGTAGAAGTGAGAAGCTACAATGCTACCATTAAGGGTTTAAGCATCCTCATTTCTCAGGAACCTTAAATTCAATGTCTCCACTCATAATCATTGGTTTGTCCAGCATGAGAGTAGCAAGAACTGCTTGATGGTCAAGTATCACTTAGGATCTGAATGAGAAGCAGCTGAGAAATCTTGCTAGCAAGTTCACCAGGAGAACTGCTACAGACTCACAAACTGAATTTTGTCTCTGACCTGTTTGTTCAGCTCAGCAATGCTCTATCAAAAAGCCTACAGACTGCTTATTAGATGTAATGCAATGTATTGGCATCCTGCAAATGTACAGCAGTTTGAAAATCAAAGCTACAGAAATCAAAAATAACATGTATGGCATAAAGATTGACTAGGTATTCATTAATAGGGTTTTTGTAGTGAACCCTTAAATAACAGATGAAGGAAAACTGGCAGGGCAGAAAACCAAATTTGACAGAAATGGTTATGATTAAGAGTCATCTTTAAAGCTGTGTCCACGAAAAATTTTAAACTGAATCCAGAACCATTTGGAAACAGGAGAATAAAGGTGGCTGCTCAAATTTCTGGAGTAAGCACAATGGGATAAGCATGACTGTCCTTATTTATGAGCTACTGCTCAGCTCTCTGGCTATTAAAGGACCTTTTTATGATCTACACTCCTCCAGTTTTTGACCCTGTTGAACTTGACTTGCAGAATGCCAGTGTGCTAATATTCTCCTGGCCTTATTTTTAGCACTGTACAAGATCTCTGGATTCCCAGAAGAGCCCTATGAACCCCTCACCACAGCCCTTTCAACTCTGACCTTCCTGATACTGCATCAAGGACACTTCCAAGGTGGGAAGAGAACACCTACTGCAGCATGAGCAGATTTATAAAATACCTGAAAATTGCCCATTCCAGCAAAAAGAGAAAGCAAAAAGAATTCACAGTTCTTTTCCTATTCCTGGAGTGGCACACAGCAAACTTTGGTGAGAGGCCTCAGAGAACTGATGTCAGACTAGAGCAACCCCTGCCAATAATTCATTTCAGTTTACTGAAAAATGATCCAGCTGTTCCTGAACTGCATTATTGGATGTTTCCCAAACAGGACCAGCTACCACCTACCTGCAAGGACACCACTACAACTCCTCTGCCCTTCCCAGGGAGAGCAGGAAAAGGTGCCCAGTCCCCAGGGTGCTGTGGGCACAGCCAGGCTGTCTTTCCTTGTTTGGGACTTTGGGTTTTTTGGTTGGTTTTGGCTTTAAGAACTGCAAGTATTTTTAATCACAGGACTTTTAGCCCATGCAGCATTTCACTTCTCTTTTCCTGCAGCAGTTAAAGCAGCACAGCAGGGAATTCCAGAACAGAAAGAAGCATCCATTGCTAAGACAGCTGAATGCTCTTCAGAATCAGATTCCTCTCCTATCATGAAATTAATGCTTACACCACATCTCCTCTGAAATTCCAGATGGCTATGCACCTTCTGCACACCAAATGTGAAATGTCTGAAGGTATGTCAGAAAGAATAATGTCATGTGAACAGGCGCTGATACAATGGGTGCTCATTCCTCGAAATTAAAATGCAAATACAATCACCTCTCACAGGTTGCTGTGAAGACTTAAAAAAAGAGAGAGAAAAACCTGTGTATCCTACACTTACACAAGCTCTACAGAAGTTCAACTGGAGAATCCAATGAGAACACTGTATACTCACTGGTGCTAAAGAAGGAAAAAAGTGAAGCTTGTGTCTGAAGCAAGGAGGGTAGAACTGGAATTTGGTCTGCTTTTCATTCTTTTTTCCCTTTTTTTTTTCCTTTAATGCAATTTGGCAGCTTATGATTACATAAATACCTACTGACATTGTGTTTTAAACTCATGAACTTCACTGATAAGAGACTGATGTTTTATGAAAGGAGCATGTCCCATTCCCGTTATTTCCAGCTATCTCCAAATTCCACATGTGCAAAAGCCAATCCATTCAGTTGCTTTTTCTCCTGTAAGGACCTTGCCCTCTGCTTCCTTTCCTAGAGACCACCTGAGCATGTGCAACACATCCTACTACACTCACTATCTATGGGACATGCAGATTGGAAACTCCAGAATTAAGAGATCCTCTTTTTTCTGTTTATGATCCTTCAAGTGAAACAACATTGATGACTCTGTGCGATCATAATGTTCTCAAGTCGTGGTATGCTGAGTAAGGTTTATCTGGAATGAAACAAATACTTCATTTCTGAAAATTCCTTACAAAATACCTGTACTCACCAGGCACATTTCTTCTGCAGATGTTGTCACAACTGGCATGCTATTCAGTCCCATGGTAAACAATGACTGCACCTGGAATGCTCCTCTAGCCTAGTAAGCTTTTCCAACTCCTCTGCTCCTTTCCAAGTACTGCATGAACAAGCAGGAAAAGACAAGTCTGCTGGCTGAGGAAAGGTGCAAGATGAGCAGGTGCCATGAAGAATTCAACATGTCCAAGTATTTGATTTGCAAACCTGTTCTTCAGCTTTTGCTATGTTTGTCTAGAATCAACATATGCCCTCCACAAAAAGAGATGAATATTAAAATCCAGTGGGATTTTATAATGGGATCAACTACAGCTGTCCCTTGGTACAAAAGCCATTCTCTCTTGATTAATGACTTCTAAGCATTATCATGTTTAATACATAAATGATTCAAACTCATGATATGCCAGTTTTGTTATTTCCAAGGCAAAATTTTATTATTTTCCAGAGATCTACTTGGACATTTTTCTTAACAGCATTCTTAAGCTTTGAAGAAGTGTGCTGCAAATTCTGCTTTTCCACAGGTGGGGAAAGAAATCCAACCCATACCTGGATTTAATTAGAGAGGAAAAATTTAAATGTTCAAAATGTTTTATGCTTCCAGCACTCCTAAAAGAGCATCCACCTTTCTTCTGAAGTGCAAGTCATCTTTATTTTCAAACTAATTTCAAGAACCTATACCATATGCCTCTCTTGAACATGGACAGATTTAACCTCAACTTTTACCTTCCACATTTGCAATCTCTCCATGGTAATGGAAGATTTTGAAAGCTATTCCAGTGCTCAGGTCTGTGGAGCTCATATCCTCCCTCCTCCCACACCAACCCTTTCATCTTACTGAAGGAAATGAGAAAGAAAGTTTTCTTACCTAGAACTCCAAGGTTAATGTCCCCTGCGAACCCCACCTAGCAAGTCGACATCATGACATGTCAGGTCAGCCTCAACCACGCTTCCCTGATAGTCAGGTAAAAGGAAGGAGTTAAAATACAAAATTGACACTTGCAGATTTCTGGACATCAGAAAATATATTCTGAACTGTCTTTCAGAGCTTCTGGTAACCTCCAAGTTGTTAAAACAACATTTCTTCAGAGGGATTCTCCTGTTCTAAAATTTCAGAAGTTCCTGATCAATACCAAGTATCGCAGATCCACCTTGACTATTTTCATCATTTCTTATGTTTTCCCTTTAGTACAAATGATTTTTTTCTCCCTACTCTACATATTTTATCAACTAATACATGCTCAACAGAACTGCTCTGGGTTTCGAAGGACAATTTAAGCCAATAGACTACAACAGCTTCATTCAAGTTCTAAGTTAACAGAAGCTCTAACTTCTTTTTGTTGCTGTTTTAGAAAAAACAGGAACACAACGTGGTACACTCTTTCTATAAGGCTCTGAGCTACTCACAGAGGTCACACGAATGACAGAACTCCACTGACAACCTCCACCTTACAAGCAATCCTTCATCACACACATACTCCACCTCAAGTCATGCATGATCAAAGATTGCTGATGACAGATTTCTAGGAGAGCTCCTTGCTGTTCTATGGATGGGCCACCAGCACTTTTGGCTAACAATTCTTGCTGAAAATACATTCATTCAGTTGGGTCTTTGGGTCTTGGTACTAAATGTTTTTGAGAGGTTTAAGGCTTTTTGCTCAGCATTTCACATTTATTTCTCTCCTAGCCTTATAATAAGAGTGCCCTCTGTATTTTTTTTTCTGCGGAGTTCAAATTATAGAAATGGGTTTAATGTCCAAACATAGAAGGGACAAAAAGTGGTCAGGTTTTTATACAGAGTCACCAAAATCATGCGGTGATCTTCTACTTCGAGTTTATTTTGGAAAGGTTTAAGCAATGCAGTTTTCATTCTTTAATAATCAGACTACAGAAGCTGAGATTTAAAAATAAACAATTGCTAGAAAACACTTTGAAAAAATGCAAACTCTGTTGAATGCAATAGTAAAATTTTAAGTTGAGTTTAGTAAACTAAGTTGTTAATAAAGTGAAATTAAGTATATAATAACACAGTAAAGTATTTTGCTCGAGTTTTGGAACTGCTAGGAATCTGGTAACTTGCTTCTTATGTCAAACACCTTATCAATACAGACATTTAAGCAACTGCTATAAATGAGTGATCAAATGATTATTAAAACTCCATTTCATGGCTCCTCCTCCAATGCCAGCAGGACACCCATAAAAGCTGAATATTGGTGTGCAAGTTGAAATCCATTTTCAACATATTATAGAGGATTTTGGTCAGTTATATTGAAGAAACAATCAAAAGAAATGCACGAGAGTAAATTTAAATTTATTTTTTAACTAGATGTCCAAATTGTGCTGAGAAATTCTTCCTTTGAGTCAGGCATGGCAGTTTTCCACTGTACTACAGTATCTTTGCTTGATAATTTTTCCATCATTTCATTAAGTTCTTCAAGTTCAGCACACACCACTATTCAAGTAAGCTGTAGCACACCTTATCTATGGATTAAATAAAAGTACTGCTGCAAATTTAAAAGGTGAATTTGAGTAGCCATAAACCATGTAAATCAAAGAACTCGGTATATCTTGTAAACATAAACTTCTACTGAGTTTAACTGTTATGATTTTCAATTATAAAAATTAATAGCTCACTCCACATATTTACTAAAACTACTAGTAGAAATGATGATTCGGGGAGAAGTAAATACAAAATGCAACCTTACAGTTCTTGAGGAGGACAATTTTAACATTTTTGTTTCTCAGCTGTTTTGTAACCACTATAACTGAGGTGTTTAACTTCCCCCCCACTCCCCCCACAGCCCTTACTAGCACCTCACCTCTCCTAGCTAACATGTGCAATATGGGAACACTACCTTCTTCCAAGATGGAGAGCACTTGAAATTTGATTCCAATTAAGCTCCTTGTACTAGATCCCCTTTACAATAAATACTGAAAAGTCAATAGTTATTGGGACTACAGGGTTCTGCTCAGCACTATAAGAGCTGTATAACTACCAGAAAGTCATTCAGATAGGGCAGCTAAAATTTGTGTTAAAACAGAATTACAAACCATATCCTTATAATGAGCAAAAGCCTGAAGTGTATAATCAGGCAAAGCCCTCTGAGTTCATTGCTCAGGTAAGAAACAGAGAGGACATGATTTGGCTCCATTAACTGGAGAAAAAAAAAACCCCAAACCCCAACATAATAGATATTGATTTTTTTTAAAAGCACTTTTAAGCTATTTATGACCAATTCTATTAATTGGAAGAGGCTGACATGGGCAAACCCATTTCTGAGAAGCAGATAGACATCTTCGATTCAGGTCCCAATCAAACCCTGCAATCCCATTCCAGATCCACAGCAGTGTGGGGAGGCTCATCTTACTGGGAATATTCTGACATTACACACTTGAGACACCAGACAGGAATAGAAGACAAAGGGAGGAGTATGACCACTGAAGTTTAACTTCCTCAATAGTCTGTGTTTGGAATGCTGTAAATCAAGTATGAGCAATGTATTGGATTTGGATATTTAGAGGTCCGGCAATAGTTTTCTTTAGAGAAAGTATAAATCCGTTTGTTTCTCTCTTTTCTTGAGAAGCAAATGTTCTTCATTGTGGTACAGAATGGCTTAGATGCAACACAAGAGTAATGTCATGATTTGCCAGTTAAAATTGACATCTGGGAATGTCCAAGACAAGGGTCAAAGCAACACATAATATAATGTAGCTAGCAATGCCCTCAAAAGATAAAGTCTTAAACTTTTGAACAGCCTTTATTTTAAGGCAGGAGAATTCTAAGGCAAATTGTTCATCATGGCAGAACATCAAATTAAAATGTCAAGATAGAAATAAGCAGAATCTGGAGAGTATGTTTGTGTTATCCGTAGCAAGAAATTAATTTAGTGTGCCATAGCACCCAAGCTGTAATTCTCATTCCTAGTCAAATATTATTTGAGATCAGATTAAGATGCTTGAGATCAAAATAATTTCCCTGTGTGTCTGTAGGCTCAATTATACAGTAAGGCTGGATCCTACCAGAACAGCCTCCACAGGACATCACCAAAGGAACAAAATTAACACCATTGTAGGATCTGCTTCCTTCTCCACATTACATTAGAAGACTAGATTTAAATTAGATCTCTGTGAATGCTTGGATACAATTCAACACTTTTAAATAGGAAAAAAAAGTTTCAAAATTAGATGCCGATAAATTATTGAACAGCAATTAAACAGTGAGTGCCTTTTGGGCTGTCTGTAATTTCTCCTAGTTTTCAGTCTGATGTCCACAGTGCTACATGTTGGAAAGCACAGGAAATTTTGCACGAATTTGATCACTCACATAGGCAGTTATACTTTGAAAACAATATTTTTCACAAGAATTACCAATGCAATAATGTTTTAGGACACAATTGAATTTGAAATAGGTAATGTTTTGAATAGATTTTTGAGTTTTATTGAAATCTTACATGAACAAGAAATTGGAAATACAATCACATCAAGGAACAAATTGCCACGGCTTTGACGTTTTAAGCCAAACAAATTTTGTAGGGCAGATTTTCAAAAAGGTGTGAAGTTATAACAATTTAAAAACACAGTTATCCTACTTCTAGGAATGCAAAACATACAATCATGTTATTTTCAATACAAGAAAACTTAATTTGTTGTAATTTCTTAAAACTACTAAGACAAAGCACTAGCTTTTACTTTTATGTACAGCATACTCCTATGTAGTCTATCCCAAATCCAAAAAAAAAAAAAAAAAAAAAGAAGAAACTGTCCAAAACCAGAGGTTCTGCAAAATCATGATTGAACAGTGTGCCATTCCTGCTTTTAAACTGCTAAAGTGAAGCCTAAAATGATAAAAGCACTGAAACCCCGTAAGGAGTTCAGGAATTCTGCAAGCCCAGTAATGTCCAAGTGCGTTTATGAAAAAAGAAAACTAAGAGACTCGAGTATATACACAATAGAGTGATTCTTCAGCCCAATACAAATGGCAGCCAATCGCTACTGAAGGATGAAACATTAAGCCAATTTTTTTTCTTTTTTTTTTTTTTTTGAAAGATGTAGAGCTATAGCCAATTCTATGTTTTCCAATATTCTCAATCCCTCCTCACTTGTCTACTTCCACTGTTGCCCGTAAGTATCCTGATAAAATTCCTGGTTGTCATTATTGTAACCATAGTTACCGGCATAGTCACCACCTTGCTGGAGCGGCTGCTGAGCGATGGGTTGGGAGCCCCAGTTCTGCTGGTTGTTGGTCTGCCGGCGCTTGGAATCAGGCTGGTTGTACCCATCTGCCTTTCTCTTGCCTCCTACGTTGCCCCCACGGTTGCCCCTGGCTCCACGAGCACCACGTCCTCTCTGCTGCTGTGCAGGGCCCCCTCTCCCCCCCCTGGCTCCTCTCGGCGGTCCCATGGGTGCCCCCCTCTGTGAGTAGCCAGCTCTACCTCTTGGTGGTGGTGCTCCCCGCCCCCTAGGTGGTGGAGGGGCACCTCTCCCACCCCTTCCTCCTCCTCCTCTTCCTCTTATAGCATAGCCATCATCATAGCCGTAATAGGGATCTTCATAGCCACCACGGTAGTCATGATAGTCATAGCCATAGTAATCATCATAATAATCTTCATAGCCATAGTAATCTGGGGGATAGCCATATCCACCTCTTCCTCCACGGCCTCGGCCTCTCATAGGAGGTGGCATGCGAGGCGGAGGGTAGTAATAATAATCTTCATACCTGGTAAAGAAAAAGAAGCAGAGAATTATTTCTCTCCAAAAGCAACTCAAAATAGAGTAAATATTTGCCTTTGTTGATTAACAATATGCAACGTGGAGAAAAGTCAAGGCATTGAGTTGTTGCAGAGCAGCCCCTGTTTGACAGCACAGCTGCAGTGTGCAGCATTACCACGGTGCGAGGTGACACTCACGCAGTGCTCCGGGAGGCCTGTCTGGCAGCCTGACGTTCTTTCCTTTTCTTATCCGGTGGCTTTGCTAATACTATTTCAATTTCTTCCCCTTCTATCTCTTTCCCATTCATTTCATTCATAGCCTGTATAAAAATTAAAAGAAAAAGAACTAAAAATTTTTTTCCATTCAAAGGGAACTAAAACTTACTGCAAGAAACCAGACAGCTGGGCTGCTCCAGGCTGAGCTCTGCCATTTGCTTTGCTTTTGTGCTACATAAACAGAATGTTACTCTTCACTTTTCCAAGAGCCACTTCATTCACCAGTTATTTTTTTATATAATAAGATAAAAAAGAGGATTAAAACGTATTAAGAATTATTTTATGAAGTCAGATGTAGCACCCTCAGTTTTTATGTTCCTGTATCTCCTAGAAACCTTTCAGAAATAAAGAAGTTCTCACTACTCATACTGACATAAACACTCACTGCACTTACAAGCCTGGTAGAACACACAAGAGATAGAATTGTTATGTTTGGGGCTCCCAGGTAGCTGAATGAGAGTCAAGTGACTGAGAAAATCAAGTAGTTCTGAGGACACATACTTGAGGAGAAAAAACCAAAGAAGATTACTGAAACTTGATGATCTTTTTAAGCAAGCCCTGAATCCTCCAGAAATTAATGTGCAATGTTTTACTGTCAAATGCATCCACAAAGAGAACTTAATATACAAAGTACAGTTAGGAGTAAACCCCCCGCTTCCTCACCTGGAGTTATCTGTTTTGCATTAAACTTTATTCAGTATTGATATTTGCATTACTGAAGACTTTGTGTCTGTATACCTACAAGCCTCAAAAGCATTAGAAATTGTGGCAATTTATTTCCACATTATTACTGATAAAAATTAGTAAATGCTGGAGTCAATGATGCAGTTCTATGCACTCCACACATAAATACCACAACTTCATTGAAAACCAAAACACATCCACACACAGAAATATCTCACAAAGTTCATAAGCCAATTTAGTGGCCATAAAGCAGTCACATGGGCCAGATGTGGTGGTTTCCAGCTTGAGATGAACGTTAGTGATGTATTTGGTCTTTTTCTCAGCTGCTACAAGTTTCCAGTTGCTGAAATCTAGCAGAGCATTCAGCAGGTGATTGCACTTGGAAAGGGCTGGAGAGCGTTTACAGACATACTACAGAAAACCACATCCAGAGCTGTGCTGACTTACCCCTTGTTTGAACAAATTCTTGTCCTCCCTCAGACATGGTCTAAACCTATCCAAACCAACCTCAACCTCCCTAAGTATGAGTGATTTTCATCTTAAAGTCTTAATCAAGAGTATTCTAAAATCTGATCTCTTGTGTAGTAAAAGCCTAAGCAATTAAATGGTTATAAAATCATTAATAACAGCAAGTGCAGAGCCTTTGAACTGTCCATATAGCCACATACACCACATGCAATGTATCTGCTTCAAGACTCCCAAATTCAAAAAAACACTTCCTACTCTCCTATGAACTATGGATTTAAAAGACAGATGGAGTAATTTCTACAGAATTCAATGTACTGAATCACAGTCAGCAGATATTAATGAACTTCTCAAAAGCTCATGGACACAAAGGAAGAGAACTCTGAAGCTTACAATAATGATCTTCAATATTTAACAAGTCATTGAGAAGAAACCTCAGGAGCATGCAGAATTAAAAACTGGTAATGCTTTAAGAGTTGCCAACACCACTCTCCTCTCCTTCACAAAGTATTTTTTAATTACCTCCCAATTTCTATTTGATATTTCTGTCACTCCAAAACTACACACAGCCTTTAAATAAGGGTCTTTGAGAGACAACTGATACCTTCTGCCAGTGTTTCCTCAGAAAAATTGTCTAGGTTGATCTTTTTATTTTCCTCTTCTCTAGACTCTCCTGCACTGCTCTACACCAATTTTCCAGCCTACTTGTTAACTTGCTACAGTTTTGTCCTTTCAAGTTTCACATCCTCCTAGCTACTGAAATCATAGGAACAAAATTATTAGCACTGAAATTCTTACAATGGGAACCTTATTAAATGGGCTCTGTGGTTTGTCTTACCGAGGTATTTACTGCAAAGAAATTTCTTAAAACCATCCATAAAAAATAAAGTGCTCTCACCAACTTCACCAAGAAAGAATAATTAACCTACCTTCACTGCTGCACCTCTGTCCTCAAAATGAACAAATGCATAATCCTTCAACTTCTTTACTCTTTCCAGCTTTCCAAATTCAGAAAAGGATTTCTCAAGAATTTCTTCTGTCACAGTAGTGGCCAAGTTTCTTACAAATAAAACTTTAACCTGGTGAAAAAATGAGAACAAAGCTGTAATCTTTAAAAGTCAAACCTTAAAAGAAACAACTAACTAGTAATTATTCTCTTTTTGGTTGCATTAAGAAATTTGGGTAACTTTATTAATTCTGAATCTGTTTAAAAAAAAACAAAGTGCCTTGTAGTTACCTGTGTGAAGTTTTTACAACTTCTCTCCTTTCACAGTTCCCTTCCATAATCAGAAGAATATCCAGCTTTGATTTTCTGCTTCTGGGATGCCACATATCCCAGCAAAATTTTAGTAACAGACCTCCAGGACAACAAGGAGTTACCCCAAAACACTGGGATAAAATGCACATCCATTCCCCATGCTGAACTTCACCTTTATCTCACTCTGGAAAACAGTTTTACACAACACCTACCTGGTATGGATTACAGCTAAAGCAGAAAATGCACAGCCTGATGTGTCCATCCAGCAGGATAACCCTGCACAGGACTAGCTCAGATGTTAACAGCAGTTAGTAACAGCACATTTCCAACATCTTCCAATGGCAACTCATCCACGGTGCTCAGACCACTTGCACAGCTTAGTGTGAAAATGCCCTCTAATTGCTTTTTGTGCCTCAAAATTAGCCTGGCTCAGCTGCAACAAATCTTTGTCACTGTGGCATAAAGAAAACCCTCCCAAAGCACAAGAGCATCCAGTGAAGTCTCCACTGACCTTTGCCATGACTTCTGGATCAGGTTCCTCTACTGGATCAGCCCATTCCACTGTAACAACATTTCCCCAGACTTTTACTTTCCCACTCATCAGGCGTCGGCGAGCTTGTGCTGCTGACTTGTGATCCTCATACTCCAAGAAGCAGAATCCTCGATTCTTCTTTTTATCATCAGGTTGATGATACAAAATTACATCCACCAAACCCTCTGAAAAACATATCTTTAGTACTGAGCTTCAAAAGGAAAGTAAAAATCTAGTCTACCCTAAAATGCCTTCACTCATGTTTGGTAGTGAATTTGAATTTTACACCTGAAAGGGAGTGGGAGCATAAGAAAAACAAAACAAATAGATATTCATCCAATTTACCCAGAAAGATGTCACCTAGCAATTAAAATTCCTCAGAATAGCTCTGCAAAACATCAACCTCAGCAACTCACACAGTCTAAGTTTTCTATACTTTTTAAATCACTTTTACATCTTTGAAAGGCAGCCAGCACTAACACATGACCTCTCCCCTGCCTCCTGCAGAACCTAGAAGGAACATCTTCCACATCTCTCCAAAAACAGGAGAGAGAACTAAATGAATATTCACCTTCTGTTTTCACCACTTCCCTGAAGTACTTATAAATAGCAATCCTAAAAAAGAAGCAGGAGGTTAAAGCTCTCCTACAGGAACAAGAGCAAGTGACTCAATCTCTTATCTAAGGCAGAAGCACCCTTTCACTGATGAGCTGACTTCTCTTCTTCCTACTTGCTGCACATACTGGAGAATGCTGCAAAACTGGGACAAAAAAATTAGTCTGTTATTAACTATTTCTCTATTAATACTCCCTCTAAACCAATTTAGTACTCCCTCCTCCCCTTCACTACTCAGGAATACATTTGCTTCAGGCTCCCCAAAAAACTTCTCAATGTTGACAGCAGAACCTCCTGTAGATCCAGTAACAAATACAGAACCTTCAACAGAAAGTTAGAACAGGTAACAGAATTGGAACCTTTATTTTCTTCAGAGTTCGTGTGTGCTGGTTTCTGAGTTCATCTGAGCTGTTTCCATCTCTAACTGTAAAGTTACATCATCATTCATTGAACAATCACTAAAACAAACACGAGTCCCTTTACACTCCACCTTAAGAAACAGCACATATATAAAATTTCTAACAAAGTCAAACTTGGAGTCCAACTTGAAAACAGTTTAAATGATACCTGAACACATCTGTCAAACAACTAGACCTACAAAGCAGAGACTAAAGGTATTCTGGGACTCATTAAGTCTTACCTGTGACTTTACCAAACTCTTCCAGTATGTTTTCCTTAGTTTTATTCTTTGGAATTGACCCAACAAATAACCTGTTGTTTGCCACGGAGATGCATACTCCAAGGTGCTTTCCAGGACGGATTTCATAGTTGTCACACTGAAAAAACAAATCCATTTATTTGTTTTATCCACAATACTGTGCATAAAAATATTCCCAAACCATAAACTCATTTATTTTCTTCATCATCTACTACTTTTAAACATTGCATATTGAATTGGCATTGCAAGAGAATTCTCAGAACAGCTGTTTTTGTGTCAGCATTCACTTGGAAGAACAGTGCCAAGCTCAGGATTTCCACAGACTCCAGAAGTCTTGTTGAATGGAAAGCTACAAAAAAAACCTGCAGTAACAGGAACAACATGGGACCATATACAAATTGCATTGCATAAATTTATTCACCTACTGTTTATCTCAGACTTGAAAGATCTTTCTAGAAACTGGTTACTGCTTCCTCTGCTGTCAGTCAACTGCTGCTGCTGTTATCAGTAAGCAAATACATGGCATTAAAGATACTGGGAGTTTTTCCTCTTTCCCTGGACAGCTTTGAACACTGAGAGGGTTTGCCAAGACAATCAACAGCCTAAATCAGTCTGTGACCTGGCTTCTACCCCACCCACAACAGCAGGCATTGTTTTGACTTTGTCCATCATAGAATTAAAAAATTTTACTGTCGAGATTTAAAAATTCCATTAATAAAAAATCTAGTCCATGCTTCATGTCTGGTAGTACCCATAGCTGGACTGCTCTGAAAACAAAGACTCCAACAGGCCTTTAAAGGTACAAGAATTCAACCTTTAAAAAAAAATTTGAGACAGACATGGTCTTTGTTTTAATCAGGATTAAAACTGGAATTAAGTAGGCTCCTATCAATCACCTAAGTACTCTGAGCAGCCACAGAAAGGTACAGCAGATAACAGACTTATGAGTATCTGTATTTACTGATGGGATGGGATGGGATGGGATGGGATGGGATGGGAAGGGAAGGGAAGGGGGCAATTTTTAAGAAAGTAAAATTTTGAGTCTGTCATTGGATGCTTTGAAGATGTCATTACTTAAGAAATTACCAACATTTGCTGTTTACTTTGTCTTGACCTGTCTGGAAGAAAGTTAACTCACCAGTTTGACTGCTTCTTGTGCTGCATCTTTACTACAAAAGGTAATGAAAGCATAACCTCTGTTCTGACCAGAAAGAGGATCCATCATGAGACGCAGATCCCAAATTGGACCAGCTTTCTCAAAGAGTGGTACCAACTCATCTTCATAAAGGTCTCGGGGAATTTTACCAACAAAAACCTAAAAAGGAAGAGGACACTTGAAACAAAGGTTTCTCAGATATAAAAGGTTCTTTTTAACACTTGGAAATTCCTGGGAAAGGAAGAAAAATGCAGATAAAACAGCAGAGCAGAATCATTGCAGTCAGCAGTGCAGCCTTCACAGCAGCTGATGTGATTGCATGTCCCAAGTGTTTTAATCCTCCTGCCATTTGTATGAGGTTTTACCCACAGAAAACCTGGGTTTGTTACTTACATTGAAGAGGCTGTGAATTTCCCCTGCTGAAGAGATAAATGGTTCTTACCTGGTGTAAATTTTGGCAGTTAAAAACTAAGACCTTACAGACTATCTAGGTGGGTATCATATGTTAAAGCAGGCCAAGCACTTCCTTGCTCTTGCAGTATTTTCAAATCACTCTGTAAATTACCCTTCCTTGGAAAGCTACAGAGATGGAAAAATTATTTAATAATAATTTCCTTTTAATTGTGTGATGCAAGTTTTTCACTTTTAATATACACTGTAGTCTTGTTTCTTGTCTGCATGTGTTTCACCAACCAAATGTTTAATATTTACTTAAGCAAACCTGTGAGTTCTTGTGGTTTTGTTCCATACAATTAACTTGGGTTAAGTTTTGTTAAGGTTAATATCTTTAGCTGAGGGCTCCCTAGAAAGATCCCCCCAGCTGTTCAATCACTGCAGCTCTCCTCTGAAGTCTCAAAACTTCTTCCTTGTTAATACAAACACAACATTCCAAACACCCATTAAGATAAAAATAAATTTATTTTAACTTCAAATATTTTTTGTAGAAAAAAAAGCCATGAGTCAACATTTTCCTTCTCAGTAAGGCCTTGTCATAATTGTATCTCACACTGAAGGCAGAGCAAAATTTCAGAATTAAACATACTCAGCATGCCCTTAATAAGCACCAATATAACAAACTCATGAGGAGAATATGAGTAATTGGAAAAACATGGAACAAGGTAGAACTTCTAGATACTTCATATTACACAGATATTCCTGAAATTCAGTTTCCAGAACATTTCTTAAAAGCTTAGCCTCTCTAAGTTCAATGTGAATGTTGACTGAACATTACTTATTGGGGAGAAAAGAAAGGAACTGATTCATCACACTAAGTGAAAGTTTAATGGCAGAACTAAATGTTTTCCCAACATCTCCTCCCTAGACAGCTTAAGGTATTCCTCTAGATAGATATTTACATTGTCATTACTCCTAGAACACTTAATTCTAACTCATTTGCAGCTTTTAAAGACAAAACCTCAATTAGCACAGAGCACACAGACCTAGGCAGAGCTTGAGAAGTTACACAGATCAGTTATTATCCTTCAGTGCAAGGACTCATTCTAATTGTTTACCACCACCACTAAATTAATTTTCCTTCATGGAATATGAACATTCCCTTCAGAAACAATCCTTACTGTGATACTTCTTGACATCTTCTTGATAAAAAATGCAAGAGCTTCAGCATCTCAAAGAATGGAAAACTTATCTATAAATTGAAAGACATTAAGGAAAGTGGTTGTTTTCTCATATCAGTCTGGTGGTTTATAGAAAAATCTCTGAAAGAACTCCTGTATCAGATATGCAGCAGTGTGACAGAGTATTTGAAGTGTTGAGCATGTATTACAAAACAACCTGCTAGGGACTAAAACCTTGAAGAATAGCTAAGTGAAGAAATACACAGTTCAAGCATTTTCATAACCAAACCTAAGTTTGCTCACAGCTTGCTAGGACGATGCACAGCTTCAGTCACAACCTTAAATTTCCAAATAATTGCTTACAGACTAGACTTCATCCTTTGGAAGAAAAAAAAAATTTAAAGTCTCTGAAACTCTTCCAACTATCTTTTAACTTTAAAAAGAACAGCAGTATATTCCACTTCTTTTTTTCTCCACTTTACCCTGTCTTTTGCAGAATACTGAGGAGTAAGAAAGATTGATTAAAACACACATAGAAGATTATTTTCCTCTACAATACATTCACCTTGCAATATGGTTTATCTTCAAGCATTTCCTAGTTATGAGTTTGCATAAGTGCACAAAGCAATTACCAGATCAGTCTGTAAATACCAACCTCTGTTCCAATGCCAGGCTGGACACCAGAATACACAGTATCTGGAGGAGGACCCCCATATTTCCTCTGTCCTGTAGTTACATCCAAAGTGTAACCAGTCCGCTCTAGCAAAGCCTGGAAAAAGAAAAAAGTCAAAGAGGGCAATGGGTTAAAATATACAGAACAAAAAAACATTCCTAGATAAGCAATTCTTTATCTGCTCCTTGCCACACTGGGTAAGGTAGATATGAAGAGATAAAAGTTATAAAAAACCCTGTTGTTTTGTGGCTTTAAAAAGCTATCATAAACAGCAGCATTTGTTTTGTATTACAAGGTTACTGGAAAGAATTTGTTTGCCTGTTCCCTTATTTTCCATTTTATATATGGCACCCCAAGAACTGCAGAGCACTGGACAACTGAGAATTCTCAAACAGGTATCAGTGTTTTTATAGAGCAGAAATTCTGGCAACTGTGTGAGCAGAAAGAGCTGCATTTCCAACAACCCTTCTCTATAGAATCCCTATCATGCACACACTTTAAAGCCCAATTTGAATCTATTTATCCAGGTGTTATTGATGCTTTTTGAGTTCATATTCAGTGTATGTACAATTAATATATCAGTTAGTACAGAATAACCAGTATTTCTAAGTGTTACCTTAATCTTTGCTTCATCTGGTCCCTTCGTTGATTCCTGTACTTTGCTGCCTTGTTTCTCTCTTTGCCTGTAGGTCTTCATAACTCCACATAAAAATGCACTTTTGTTCTGTAGATACAATTTACAAAATGATTCAATTGTGTGTATGACAAGCCCTGGGAATCCACTGAATCTTACACTCCATACCATGAAGTCACTACTTCAAGTCAATGAAATAAATGTCAAAAGAATCCTTCAGGAAAATATAATAATTAATTGAACAAACTTGTCAGATTGAAAAAGTCATCAGATTCCAAACAGCATTTTAACCTAGAATTGCACACATATTTTTATTATCTGGGAGGTTTTGCTTGGTGCTCACAGACCTACACATTTAATGCAATTTTTAACAGAGTTATTTGGGTTTGAAATAGAATACAACAACATCAGAGAATTTTTAAGTTACAGCTCTCCTGCCAGGGGTGCCAGAACTATTTGTACTTATGTGCTCCCCCTGCTGGGGCTCTCACCTTACCTGTACATGCGACAGGTCACTTTCTTTAAATTGCTGTAATACAGAGAGGGCTCCTTCTTCATTAAATTCCCTAAGAGCATCAATTGCTCTTTCATCAAGATCGACATAAGCTACCAAGCCTAAAAGTTAAAGATAAAGAAGTTACAGATTTCTATTGAATTTCATGCAATTTGCTTTTAAAGCCAAAAAGTTACATTCCATAGCAACAGAATTAGACATTTAATTATATATTCCTACACAAGTATATGAAAGAATATGAGTACAATGAAAAAGTTAAATTAAAATGTATATACCTAAGCACTAACTGAGGTGCAGGGTTATATCCCATGTGTAAGTTTTCTAGCATTCAGGAATGCAATCTGCTGCATAAAAGCAAGATTACACACCAGGGGCTGAAACAATGAACTCTGGCTCGCTTTTAATGATTGGAATTTTGTTTGTTTATCCCTCATTTTAAGTTTCACACTTCTTTCTCTTGAGTTGAGCTGTTTTAGAGTAAACTGACAGGTGAACATTGCAAGTATCCTGTTGGATGGGAAAAAGGAACTACCCAAAGGAAGCTCTACCCCACAAAATATTAGGAAGCAAAAATTATTTGTTCACTCTTTACTCCAGCTTCAAAAAAGCAGGAGTCAGTGGACTTATGTGAATCTTAAACAGTGTTTGGGGCTTTTTAAACTTGTTTTGTTGCTCTATGCAGTTCCAAGAGCCAGTATTTAAAAAGGTATTATTTTGAGCCCTGCTATGTACCCAGAAAAGCTCATGTTAATTTTACAGGTACAGACTCCCCCAAGAAACACTGGACCAGTTCTGAAGCATTTCTTTTTAAGGATCTTTACAGGGTTTGGTTTTTTTTCCCTTTTGTAATGCACTTGCATCAGTTGTGGAGTCAGACATATAGAGTGAGATTTACACTTTTAAAATCATACATCCAAATTCAGGATAAATACTAAAACTCCACACACTTTGCAACAGCTTGCTCTCCAAAATACACAGATTATTTCACTGCTACTTGATTTGGAAGGTGCACAGTAGTGCCAAGCCCAAGGACTACATTTCAGAAGTGATCCTGCATATTGGAAGGCACCTGTATCTTTCATAGAAGACTTCAGCAGATAAAAAAATCACTGAATTCAACCCCAAATTTGGCTCAAGTGTCTAAAGCAGCTTGCTTCACTGGCAAACCCCTCCACAATGCAAACACCTTCAGTGGCATTAATGAAGTGTAAATAAATGTTTTCAGGTTACTCATGCAGTGGAATTATACTTGGTAGTCATGTTCTGGGCTAAAAAGCTTTTTAAACTCCTTAAGAACTCCTCACAACACAACCTGACTGCAACACAGGTTAGAACCCCACGAGTTCCTCTGCCCAGGTGTTTCTTTACACCTTCTCTCAGACATCAAGTGCACATCATCATGACCCACAGGTGGAAAGTGCATCTCTATGGCCAATAAAAGCTGGCCAAGGCTTGAAGAAAGCTCCCTGTGAATGACTTCCAAAAGACATCACCCACATGAGCCAGTTTCACACTGAGGATTGATAGGTATTGGTTTTGAACTGCCTTCACTTGATCAGGGTAATTTTAACTCTTTTCAACAAAAACTGTCATTTTGCCACCCAGGCATTCAAGAGAAGCACATAGAGCAGTTCTACTGCTTCTTGTAAATCTGTTCACAGAACACACTCTAAAAAGGAAAAGAAAGCCTCTGCCTATAAGATAAAATAGGGTGGTTATAAAAACAAAATAGGAAAACCTCTGGATATGAAGAAACCTCTTTAGAAGTTGCAGAGACCACTTGCTACCAGCAAGGTATTACTGGAGTTGCTAGATAGCTCAGTCCTCAACTTTGTTAGTGTCAGGCTGAACATTTCAGTGCAATGACCAACATGGGTTAAACTGTCCACTCAGAACTAGAGAGAACAAAAATCCACAGGCAGACTCAATTCAAATGTAGTCCCAGGCAAGACAAGCTAGTTGCTTCCCTCACTAAGTCACCTAGCCAGCCTTTGAGTGTTTTAGAATCACTGTGACAGTGACAGTAGAAACAAAAAAGCAAAATGATGATTTGGACTGAAGAAAAATAAAAATGCACAGTTTAGTATGTGGAAACATACATCTTCATTTGTGGGCTAAGAAACTAGTGCTCTGTGCCCTAAAACAACTAAGATATCACATACAACTCCAAGGATGTGTCAAGTAATTAGTCAATGTCAAACCCAATTTGCCTTTAGGGAAATCAAAGTAGCAAAACATTCAGAGCTACACAGATCAAAAACAATGAATTTTTAAATCTTAATCTATAAAAATTTGAAAATGGTATGCCCTCACTTTCATAACCAATCAGAAACAAGAAATGCATATTATACCTGTCTGAAATATTTCATCAAGTCTCTCTGCCACCTTCTGTGGGAGGCCTGCCTCTATCAGTGTCTTGTAGTGTTCTGTGTGAGTTACACTGGAAGTATCCATTGGTTCTTCCTCTTCTTTTAACTGTACCGCATTACCATTCACCTGATTAGCCATTTTATTATGCTGCTGGAAAAAATTCAGGAGCTATATTACAATAAGCCAGAAATAACTAGTTTGTAGGACAATGCATGATTTATCTAAACTAATTTGTATACATGCTGCAAAATCACCTGTATCAAGTTTTATTGAATACTTTTTGGATGCAGCTGGTCTAAGTTTCAAAAGAAAGTACAACCCTTAATACTGTGGAAAATGTACATGGAAGAATTGACATAACTTTTTAAAAATGTACTTCATGTACATAACAAAGTCTAAACTCCATCTACTGATTGTCATTAAGTGGTTACCATAGCAGCTAGAATGTATGGGGACACAGCAGTAACATCCTTCAGCAGAGACTCAGAAGATCTAGTGCTAGTTCCATTTCCCATTCCGCTACTTTTAAAACAATCCTTTAAAATGTACTGAACACAGAACCCTGCAGGGTAGCTTAAGGTATAAAAATGTTAATACTTGTTTCTTTTCAATACTTTTTTCCACTTGCTTGGCTTGTGGCCATGTCTTCCTTCAAACCCAACATGCTGCACAAGACTAGCCACACGCTCTCTCACGACGCTGGCAGATCTCAGGGACAGAAAGAGAGAAATTGCACTTTGATGGACATTGGCATTTGAAGCTGCAATGCAAAGTTTCCATGCTTTCAGTTTCCCTCAAATAGGAGCTGCACAAATCACAGCCACTATTTCCATAATTTACACCTTATTGGTTTAAAAGGAAGGCATGACTGCAGCATCTCCATTTCTGTATATTAATAAAAGTACTCGCTTTCAGAATGAACAAACTGATTCCACTGAAAAATGCACAACTATCTTCTCAGACAATCCCAGTGGGCTTTGCCCAATTCATTAAAGACTGTTTCAATTTCCCAATTAGCCAGCCAGCTGATATTCAGTGCTTTCCAATAAAAGGCTGAGAGAGACAATTCAACTACCCGGCGGAGAACACAAGGACCATCAGCTGCTGGATCAGAAATGAACAAGCCCCAGGCTTTCAGTGAGGGCAGGAGTTGAGGAGCAGCAGGAAATGATAACCAGGCAGACAATGCAGCATGGCTGGAGCAATGCAGTTAAGTACTGGAATACAGGTATGAAGGTGATTCAAGAACAGTTTTTATAAAAAATGCTGAGGCCTCAAGCTATTTCCTAAGCTGCAAAACAAGTCTCCAAGCACAAGCACACCTCCACCAGCCCCCTGAACACCCAACCCTTCCAGACTACAGCTCATGAGCGGCTTGGGAGATATCCTATGAAGATTTGCAAGGGAAGAAAAAAACCAAATCATTTTTCTCCAGACAGTAATAATATAATTTTCCAGAATAGTAAAGCTGTCTTATGCTGAAGGGCAATTTTAGAGACATGTAAAGCAGCCTCACACTGTTCCTGTCAGATGCCACTTCTTGAAGCCATTAGTGTGGAAAAGAAAGGAAGTTTTCCATAGCTACATGGCATATATATATATACACACACACATTCTGCTACTTGACAAAGAGAAACTGCTTTCTAACCAATTCAGTTTACTTAAAAGCAACTACAGCCTAATTACAGAAGAAAAAAAAGCTACCTAAAGCTACAACAACGCTTACCTAGCTTTAAAGGTATTAACTATCACAACACAAATGAACATTGATTTTCTGTAGGTTATGAAGATCACAGAAGGCAAAATCTCAGCTTGCTAGGCAGCCTTGGGAAGATCTCAAATTTGAAACAGTGCAGGGCAGAGGGGGTTTGATTACACTGAAATCTTTGGGTACAGCACCATTCTCAACCTCTTTTCTCAAAAACTCACAAGCTGAGACACACAATAAAGATATAAAGAGGAGGGCATTGTTGTGTTCACCTTCCTATTGCCTTATAAAATCATTTAATTACACACGCACTGTCTTCTCTATACACAGAAAATAAAACCCAAACCAAAGCACAAGGAACTGAGAGGCTACAGCAACACAAACACAGAAATTTACTTGAAGCATTTCTATGACTTTCTGAACTCCAAGGGCTTGTGGTGACAATCAATGACAATTTTTTGAGAACCCAGAGTAGCTTCCAAGTGTTACAAACCCAAAAGTTTAACACTTTTTTCAGTGTTGCCTATAAGTGAACAAAAGCTTGACAGGCTATGCTGTGCCCAGGTAGAAACATCTCCTCTGGAGCAGGAATTCAAACTTCTGCCAGGCAAGATTTGCAGCACAAAAAGAGATCAGCCTTCACCACAAGCATCACCAGTGCAGCAATATCCAACCCCTAAGAATCAGATCACTGCACAGCACCACAGCTCAAAGGCTTTTAGGCAATAGAAATTCATACTCAGCTTCGTCATTTACTAGCTGTATTATTTATTTTTGCTTTAGTTCATAAAGAACTAAAGTCAAAGCAATGTTCAGTTTGAGTTCAGATTTTAGCTATTTCCAGTTACACAAACTTTATTTAAAAGCTTTTCCTAAAGAAATAGACTGTAAAAAATCCTGAAGTGACACAGCTTCCAGAATATTCAGTATGTATTTCTTTCCACAGATACAGCAATAGATCCCTTAATGGCTTGGCAAGCTTGGCCTGAAATCTGAGATTAAATTGATTTTTCTCCCACAACAATCACCAACAAGCAAAACTGCATCTCTTAGAACACTGAATCTTCCCTCTGAGCTCAGCAGAGATCCGTGGGTGAAAGTCATGGCTGAAAAAGACTCTTTAGCTCTCCCTCTAGGTAACACCAGTTAGTTGTAGTTAACAAGAATTAAATTTAAACTGAATTTTATCTAGTAAGTAAAACACACAATGATCACTTGAACATGTTTATTCTGCTCTAAAAGCTATAAAAAGCACGGGAAAGAGGAGTGCTAGCTCAGTGTGTCCATGTGACTCAGCCCATGACAGACCAGCACTCAGGTTCTCATCTGCATTAAATATTAAAATATCGACAAAAGAGGGGGACTGCTTCCAAGGGTGGATTAGAAGTAAAGAATTCTGTATATGTGGGATATGTGTTTGTTTTTAAAACATGCAGAAATGGATGGATTTAGAACAGTGGACACAAAACCATGCTTACCAATGAGCAGAAGTAATAAATAACATCGGGGACAATTTGACACAGCAAGGAGAATTCTCAGTGGTGCCCAAGATGCTGCCTACCCTCATACCTCCTAACTGCACACCAGAGGGCTCTTGGTTCAAGTCTCACACCGTTGCAAACAATGCTTTGCTGAAGACTGTAAATACTTGATGAAAAAAGCATGTTTTCAGCTCATGAGCAATTCTTTATCTTTCACCCCAAATTCCTGCATCTCCAGAGTGATTTGCAAAGTCCCTAGCCCCCTTTTTAAGCTCTGGTATGACAAGTAGGGAGTTAAAACTACAGGTGCTTGCAGTGTTTCATAACTTAAATGGCTCAATTAGTTATTTTTCTGGAAAATAAAAAAATTAACAGAGGTGTGGTCCTCACAGTGTATGGCATCTTGAGAAGAGATACCTGATCCCAGCCTTAATCTGACAATCAGTGGATAAACAGCCATGATGTTACTATTCCTTTATCTCATACCATGCCTCTAACAGAGGTTGCCACCTACAGACTATCTAAGTATAACTCCATCCAATTAATTATAAATTCAGTCTAGTTAACTCAAAACATGCTTAGGAACAGCTTAATTGAGAAGGAACAGAAAATTTCTGGCAAAAGAACAATATCTAAAACAACCATAAGGAACTTTAGTGGTTATACAGCAATGCTGGTTTTGCTGCTGAAAACTGTTTCATGCAGGAATGGAACTTGTTCAGCTCAGGTGCACAGAAGCCAACTAATGCTAGATAAAAACTCTGCACCAAGTCATTCAGCTTGCTTATGTTGCTGCTCCTAACCAATATATTGTCTGTGCCAAGCAGTTAAATTAAATCATGTTAAAAATAACACTGAAGGAAGAAGTTTGGGGGACATTTGTTTTGTTGTTTTAAAAACAAATGCAGTACCTACAGTTATGCCTCACACTTCAAGAAGGTTCTGGTCAAGCAAGGAAGATAAACATATAAGTGGAGGGAAAATAAGAATTCACATTTAAATTCTGAACTGGGGTTTTATTAAAACCTCACTTGTTCAGAAACATTTCTGTACCTTTATTCTGTACATGAAGGCATTACAGCCATTTCTTTTATACCTTATCCTATTGAAGGCATTACAGCCATTTCTTTTATACCTTAGCTTATTCAATCACAGAAAACACACTTTAATACCTTAATTATGATATGCTAGGAGTTTGTTGGAATGAATTACATGAAACTTTATTTTGAGGTAATCACAGCCTGAAGACCACAGTAGCCAGGACTTCTCACTAGCTGTAAGCCAAAATGCAGCAGCACCCTCACTTCTCCAGCTCAGCCCTGCTACTCCACAATCCCTTGGAAAAATCTGAGAACTTCCAGTGTGATGCCAAGCAAGAGACCAGCACAGCCCAGAGAGAAACAAACTCTGCTTCAGTACCCACACAATGATTGGGAGGTGACTTTAGCACAGCAGGTTAGAAATGTGCCCATCAGTGCCACTAAAAACAGAGTGCACCAATAACTCCTAACCTGAACCATACAGTCTGCCCATGCCCATTTCTCACTGCAGTTGGCTGCTCATAGCTCATCTGGGTGTCTGGGTTGTACTAAACACTCCTGGTACTCCAGTTCCAAGCAACACTTCAACAGAAATGAGCTTTGTTCTAAAGAATTTATCCTCCAAGAATTTTGCAGATGCCTGTCTAACAAAGCAGGGAGTATTGGGATTTTTGACTGAACTAGGAAGTTGAGAGTCAGCAAGAGACTCAAGTATTATTTTAACAGAGTTCACCTAGACAGAAAAACTGGGAGATAAGGACAATGCTTGTGGGAAATACAATTTCAAGGATGCAAAATTTTCAAGCAGACACTGCTCGTTTGCAAATACTACACTTTGCATAAGTTACAAAAACCTTACACTGAGAGATGCAAAATTTGTTAGATTACTTTTACAAGTGAAAAAAACAAAACCAAAAAACTCTGCTAAAGTGTAGTCTCAAAGGAAAAGAAACAAAACAACCAATCAAAAAAACTAAAGCAGCAGCTTCATGAGCTTTCATGTCCTTTGCAGCACGAAGTGCCGGTGGGATCCTTTAGAGCCATAAACACGGGAAAGGGAAGCCAACACACTGTTTCAAAAAGAGTAGTCCAGCACAGATAACGTACTTAAGTTGCATGTTCAAATAAATACTGACAGGCAACAAGGCTGCTCAGACCGAGTAAATAAAGTCTTATTTTTCAAGTACTTTCAACAACGATGCATTGAAGCAAAACTTTTCAAGATTTAACAAAAGTTAATTTAAGAAAAACAACGTCTAAACAACACAACTTTGGATAGTTTCCCCTTTAAGCAGTGGCCCAGCGCTATTCCCTGGCTGCAGGCAGGAAGCGCAGCCCCGGGCGCTGCGGGTGGGTGCAGCTGTCCCTGCCGGCTCCACCGTGCGCCGCCTCGGCTCTGAGGGCGCGCTGCGACAGCGCCGCATTCACCGCTCAAAGCGCTCCGCGCCCGCGGGCAGAGCGGAGCGGCCACAACCGCGACGGGAGGGACGGAGCAGGGACCCGAGCCGACCCGCAGCCCCGGGAGAGGCGCGTCCCGGCCGCCCGTCACATGCACCCCTGATCCGCACGGCTGGGCGGAGCGGGCCGGCCGCCCCCCCACCCCCACCCGCCGGGCCCGCCCCCGGCCCCTCCCCGGCGCCGCTCCCGCGCCCGCGCCCGCGCCCGCTCTGCCCGCGGAGCGGCCCCGCCATGGCCCCCGCCCCCCTCCGCTCCGCCGCGCCAGCGCCCCGGGCCCGTCCCCGCCCGCGCCGGGCCTGCCCGCAGCCCGCGCTGCCCGTCCCCTCGCGGGGCCCACGCAGGAGGGCTCGGCGCGGCCGCGGAGCGCCCCTGCCCCGCGGGGCGGCCCCGGCACTCACCGGAGCGGGGCCGGCGCGGCGCAGCTCGGGCCCAAGCAGCGACGGCAAATGGCGCGCGCTCCTCCTTCTCCTCATGGACGGCGGCGCGACCCCGGCAGCACGCGGGGTTTCCCGGAACTGTTTCCAGGGACCGCTGCTTCGCCCACTCAGAAACCCGCGCTGCGGACGGGCAGCCGGCGGAGCCAATGAGATGCGAGAGGCGGGACGCGCCATTCCTCCCGGCGGCCAATGAGAGGGAGGCGCCGTAACCAATCGCGAGGCGCCTTCCAGCCGGCGCGCCGGTAGGGCCGGACTGGGGGCATTTAAAGGGGCAGCGCCTCCCGCGGCCCGAACAAAGGAAGCGCGCGGGGCCGCTGCGCTCGGCTCCGCCCCCTGCGCCGGGGCGGGGTCTGCGCTGAGGGGGCGATGCTGGGGCCGAGCCTGGGCTGAGGGGGCGACCCAGGGGCCGGAGCTGCTGCCCCGGGACCCTGGGCTGGAGCTGCCTCCGGGCCTGCTCCCCACGGCGCGCCCGGGACCCCGGGCCGGAGCTGCCCCCGGGACCCCAGCACGGCCCGGCCTCTCCGCGGGCCCTCCCGCGCTCTCCGAGCCGTGGCTGGTGTGAGCCCCCGGTCCGGGTCTGGCCGCGTTGCCCTCCAGGCCCGAGGCAAGGAGGAGAAGCCACGCGGGTCAGGCTCATCCCAGGGCAGTGGCGTGCGGGCCTCTGCAGCCGCTAATCTGTAATTAATGGGTGATTAAGCCTTACTTGCCTGCTCACCAGATTTTCTTGATGAGGCTCTCGATGGGTGCAGGCTGGACACAATAAATAGATAAGTCAGGGAGAAATCGGCCCGCTGGCAGCGATGGTGTTGGGCTGGCTTCACGTGCTTGTCATGCTGTTGCATAACGTGGAAGTCAATGTGTGCTGGCTTGGCTCAGGCTGAGTCCCAGAGTGCTGTGTCAAACTAAACCCAGAGAACCTCTGTGTGTGTGTGTGTGTGTTCCTGTGGCCATGCCAACTCTGCATCTGGAGTCTGGTGAACAAAAACAGCAGCTCGTGTACTCTCAAAGAGGGTTCTTCCAGTAGCTTCACCCCAGAATTACTGTCCTGAAGATGGCGTGTACCTGTGTGGTGAATCATGTGTGATATCCCACTACTGGTAATGTGGGACTTGTGGGAAAAGTGGAATGTGATGCCCAATGTTTCCAAGCCTGAAGCTGGAGAAGGTTGTGCAGATACTGGAGGTGTTCTGTCTGTCTTGCTGAACCAGTCTGGCAGTATACACGCTGCTTCTCTTGTAGAATTGGCACTGCCTCAGTGGCTTCCTGTGGTGATGTTTGCAGGGGTCCCAGGACGAGGGAAGAGATGGGAATCTTGACTCCATGTTTCAGAAGGCTGATTTATTATTTTATTATATATATTATATTAAAAGAAAGTGATATATTAAAACTATACTAAAAGAATAGAAAAAAGGATTTCATCAGAAGGCTAGCAAGGAAAGGAAAGGAATGATAATAAAATCTTGTGACTGACCAGAGAGTCTGACCCAGCTGGCTGTGATTGGCCATTAATTAAAAACAACCACATAAGACCAATCACAGCTGCACCTGTTGCATTCCACAGCAGCAGATAATCATTGTTTACATTTCTTTTCTGAAGCTTCTCAGCTTCTCAGGAGAAAAAATCCTAATGAAAGGATTTTTTCATAAAATATGTCTGGGACAACTTCCCTCTTGAGATTTAGCATTAGAGCCAGCTCTTCAGTGCTGGTTGTTGGGTCTGCTGTGGTGTAGAGATGGAAGGAGGGGAAATAATTCATTGCCTTGTCCATCCCAGTTCACTGCAGTGGTTTTTCTGGGAGTTTGGAATAATAGGTTAAAGGAGTTCTTGCAATATTGAGAGGAATTGAGGGAGCTGAGCATCTTTAGTGGTGCTTAATGTCCTGTAAATCTGTTAAAATTTTTATAATATCATATCTAGGAATGAATTATGAAGTATAATGACATATGTCCTCTCAGCTGGCAACTGAACATGATGAGGCTAATGAGCAAAATGTATATTGAGAATAATTTCCAGAATATCTCTAGCAACTCCCACCCTGGGTTCTGTGTGCTTTGCAGTGCTTTGTTCTTTGGTCTCCTGTTACATACTTCAGCCTCAGCCCAAAATGATCTGACACCTCTAGCCAGGAACAAGCTATAGCCTGCAGGTGTTTGGGTTAGTGCCAGAGCAGTGCCTGAGAGGACACCCTAGATGCCCTGAGATGATGAAATTTAAATTTTTGCTAGATTTCTCAATTTTAATTTTTGCTAGAAAATCCCAGAATGAGACTAGACACAGCTCTCTGTGACTGGAGCTGAACGGGTACATGTGAGATCTGATTTAGTCCTGGGCCAAGACAAAACAAAAATCATCTTGGAGCCAAGGAGAGGGCTCATCTCAGCTGCTGCGAGGGCAGGAGGCTCCTCTGGCAAGGAGGGTGCCCTGCTCTGCTCCCTCAGCACCTGGGAGGGAACAGAGCAAAGCAAGTGAAGGGATCCAGCTTTTCCACAGCTCTGTACATTTACTCCTCAACCTGTTGACATTTTCCTGTGTTCAGTGGCCAGGGGTTGCTGAGGCTCAGTGAGTTCCATCAGCCTGTCACTTCTCTTCCACACTGGGCTGAAATTCCTGTGTGTTCACATCAGCAGCAAGATGGCAGAGTTGAATCTGCTGTAATTTGTAGGTCAGCTGTTAACTTGTATAAGGAATATGACATTTCCTGATGCTCCAGACTTCTTATCCTGACCAATCATTAGTGCAGCATATTATGGATAATATGTTACAGATGTGCCACCTCCAGTAAATATCTTGTTCTGTGCAGCTCTGGTGTGTTTGCTAAATCCCAGGCTTTCAGGCAGAGGTCTGTCTTAAAAATCTTCAATCTTTATTTATCAGCAAAGACCTTTCTGAGCACCCCCCATGTGTCCCACCACCTCTACAACAGGAAAATACTCAGGAAAATTTCTGCCTGCAGAGGCCATGCTACTGTTGTTACCCTGTGCACACAGGTTTATTTTGCCTCACACAGATTATTTGATTTTTAGGAAAACACACACATGTATCTTTGTCTTGCCTCTTTCCCTTTATCTGCTCTGGACTGGGGAGGTTGGGTGTGACAAAAAGGCCCAAAGAGGCCAGACTGGGCTACCTGGGTGCCTTGCACTAAAACCAGCTTGCTGAAGATCTTGGATCTCACTTTCCTTTCTTTTCATTTTTTATCCCCCACCCCTAAGCCAAGGATTCTTGGCAATTTCCATCACATTTGTGTAGGATCCAGCACAAACCTTGGGAAATAGCTTCTGTTTGCTGCAGCAAAAATCACCAGCTGAGTTTTAGCTGAAAACAAATTGCACTTTTCCTGCTCCTGCAGTGGCCAAGCAGGGTTGGGCTGTGATCTTTAGGAGCGCAGTACAGACAGAGGATCTGGTGTTAAGGAAGGATAAAAGCATCTCATTGAGACATAAAGGCTGCTCCAACAAGTGAAACTTCTGTGCTATAGGTGGCTGTGGGAAGTCAGGGTGTTGTGAACAGGGTCAGTCCGACCCTGAAGAACTGAAGCAAATAACCAAGATGCAGCAGTTCTGGCAGAGAAGAGAGAAGAATCCCTTCCTTTGTGTCCCCCTGTGCCTGTGGGACACAGCAGGGACAAGTCATGCCATCAGCCATCCCAGAGTGATTGAGGAAACCCAGAACAATGAATCCCTTTGTGACCTGTGGTCTGAGTTCAGCTCTATCCTTGCAGCCTCACCCGTTTCAAACATCAGCTTTAGCTTTGGTTGCTCTCAACCAGAATTGCCTGGAAGCAGATGGCAGAAGTTTGCAGCTTTCCAAAAGACAACTAAGCCCTGTCTTCCAAGGACTGAGGGGTTATCCTGGAAGGTGTACAGATATCCTGTGCCATTTTAACTCCTCAGCAATCACCCAGGTCCGAGGTACAATCTTGTTTTACTCCCCAGCATTCCTGCTCTGGAATCCTGCAGCAGGATTCTGGAGCTGGCACCTCTCCCTCCACAGCCCTGGAGTGGTGAGTGAACCCAAACTGCTTGCTGCAAGGCATTCAAATGTTTGTGTCATTTGCTGGTGGCCAAAAATCCCTGTGGTGTAGCAAGGCACTGACTTGTACACTGCAGCCCTGAGGGACTTCAGAGAGTTTGTGACACCTCTGTCTGTGGCACAGGAGATCACAAAGCTCCAAATCCCCTCCCTTAGAGGTGCTTGGGCAGAGGCTCTGTGGCTGAGCTTACATGGCACAGTTAGTGCACCAAAATGCAGAATAAAACCCAGAAATGTGAATTTAAACCCTCCTCTGTTCCCTTCTGAATACAGAATTGTTCTAATATTTATGTCAGCTCTCCACAATCCACTGAAGCTGTTGTGCCAAACTTCTCACCAGTGACTCTGCAGCTTGTGGGGAAGCCAACCCCAGCTGACATATAACAGGAAAAACATTCTGAAAGGGTAAAAAATTGGATTTTTACATAGTATATATTTTAAAAAATATATAGTGCATATATATAAAAATATAGTTTATATATTATATAAAAATATATATAGTATATATATATTTGTATATATTGTATATATATTTATATAATTTATATATATTTTATATTTTTATATATAGTACACTTATATTTTATATAATATATATTTATATATAGTGTATATTTATATTTTTATATATAATATATATATTTATATATAGTATATATATTTATATTTATATATTTATGTATACACTATATATACAGTAATAAATATTACTATATATAAAATATTCATATTTTATTATTTATAAATAATATTTATAATAATAATTATATATTATAATATATAATTATTATATATAAATATATAATTATTTATAATAACTATATATTGTATTTATATTATTTATATAATTATATATTATATATAAATATTATATTATTTATAATAATAAATAATATTTATAATATTTTTATTATATATAATATATATTTATTATATATATAAATATTCATATAAAAATATATATTTTCATTACTCAGTTCATCTCACCAGGTTCAGAGAGGTGGGGTAGGTGCCCATAATTTGTTAATTAGCCCCAAGTAAAAGGAACAAAGCCCCCAGGGACGCTCTGCACAGCCTTGGCAGAACTCACCACAGCATCTCTCACATCTGAGCACAGCCAGGCGAGGACACTCCAGGGCTGATCCCGTGGGTGACATCTCCATTGCAGAACAGTGTTTGAGGGCATGCAGTGACAGTGGTGTCACTTTGCAGACAAGATGTGCCACTACCTGCAATGTTCACCAGGGGAGGGCAGCCCAAAGGGAGCAGCTGGCTGGGGATCTATCAGGGCACACAGGAGAAACTGGGGCACCTTCAGCCACACCCTTGGAAACCTTTCAACATCAAAGGCACCGTTTGCCTCCTGCACTTTCAGACAGGGCAGTTCCAGGCATGGACCCACCCAGTTCAGTGTCACTGCCACCCTTCACTGTCACACAGGCAGCTCTCACCAGGTGAGCCTGTTTGGGCAGATTTACACATGACAGGGATCACAGAACGACTCTGTTCTTACCTGCCTGTTGATACAGAAAGTCCCCTTCTTGTCAGTGTTTCAGGTCACTTACTATGTATTTTATGATGAGTTTCCTACATTAAAATGTCAAAATTGATTGAAACTGCATAAAATTAGTCTTAATCCATCCTTCTTTGAAAAGAGACTTAGCTAAGGAACAGAGAAGTTGATACAGTAAAAAAAAATCCTCAAATCTACTGGGCAGTTGTGGAAAAGAACATTCACATGAAGTCAGGGTCTCTGCTGTCTTGCTCCAGGAACCAGGACCTCCACAAGATAACTTCAACACTTTTTTCTCTCTCACTTTATGAATCCTGTTTTCCTCTCTCAGTTTATGGCACTAAACACTAAGTGCAACAAGTGAACTTTTTTTTTTTTAATCTTCTACTAGTTCAGTGGAGATAACACCACCCCTCTAGGACACAAAATTTACTTGAAACAAAGTTACTTCTCTGAGAATGGATTGCTACACAGGTACCATTTTCTCCCAACTCTTCCTGCAACTTTAGTTATCCCACTTAGTACAAATGGTCATTTCTTTCATACAAATCTAAAAAAAATAGTTCTGTACAGGCCTGCCTACTCAAGAGTGCAGCTTTACTTTGGAAGAAAATGAAGCTTAAAACCAGATAGTGAGGTTGATATGTTTTGTTTTCATTGAATAGTTACTGAGCAAGAAAGTGAGACTGAGTAGTTTATTTGATGTTGTTGCAGACCATAATTGTATGGATTTGGATTATGTTGACCAAAAAATACAGTCTTCACGCTGATTTACACCATGATCAGCATTGGCCATGCACATTCAACAACAGCACCAGCTTAGTCATCTTTAAGCTGCTTGATCTTATGCTTATGGCGCTCGATTTCTTTCTGCAGACGCTCAATCTCTTTCTGGTGGTGGTGAATCTCTTCCTCGTGGTGTTTCCGTAAGGCAGAGAGCTGCTCCCGCTCCTTTTCCCTGCAAGAGAGGAGGGCAGGACGTGCAGCCCCCCAGCCCAGCGGCTCGGGAGAGGCGGCCGGGCCGTGCCCGGGCCCGCGGGGAGCGGCTCCGCAGGCCGGGCCCCTCACCTGAAGTACCGCTCCTCCTCGGCCGCCTGCTTCTTCCCGAAGGCACCGCCGGCCTCGCGGATGGAGCCGCCGCCACCGCCGCCCTTGCCGGCGCCTTTCCCCAGCTCGCCCAGCTGCGGGAGAGACGGCGGTGAGCGCGGGAGGACAGAGCGACAGAACGACGGAGGGACAAAGGGACAGAGGGGATAACGGACAAAGAGGGACAGCCGGAGGGGAGAAGGGGCGCTGTCGGAACACCCACCTGGTCGGCGCCCGATCCCGAGCTCCAGCGCTGCTGCTGCGCCAGCAGAGCCCCTCGCAGGCCGCCCCGCGCCGCCGCCACCGCCACGGCCGCCATCGCCGCCTGCCCTTGGAGCGCCGGACGGGCCGCCGGGCGGGCCCGCCCCACCGCGCCTGCGCAGCCGCGGCCCCGCCCTCCTCCCGCCCTCAGGGCCCCACGGCGGGGCGGCCTCTGTGACGTCACAAGGCGGAGCCCCGTGCCCGCGCGCGCGCCGCTTGGGGGCGGGGTCTGTCGCTGCGGCGCGCGCCGCGGTCACGTGTGGTGACGGCGCGGTCACGTGTGGGCGGCGATGGCGGCGGCGGGGCCCGGCGCGGGCGCGGCCGAGGACGCGTTCCTGACCTTCTACAACGAGGTGCGCTGCGGCCCGTGCCCCGGGAGCTGCGCCCGGGAGGGGCCGGACCGCGCCGGGCTCGGGGGCCGCCGGCGGGCGGGACGGGCCCAGCCGCTATGGGGGCGGGTGCCGCTGGGTTGGCGCTCGGTCCGGCCCTCCCTCAGCCCCGGGGCCTCGGTGCGCTCGCGGTCCCGCTCGGCCTCGCTGTGGGCGAGCTGTCACCGGGCAGGGCCTGGGTCCCCTCCCTCTACCGGGCCCGCTGCTCCGGGCACGGCCTGAACGCGCTCCTGAGGGGCGTGGGGAGAGGGAACGCACGGCTGTGGAGAAATTCTGTGCTGTTAACAGAACTGTTCTGCAGTATCTTTTATAGATAAAACGTGATGTTAAAAACGCTGTTGGGGTGTAGGAAATGCTAAAAAATATGCGCGTTTGTTTAAATAAAGGTGAACGTTAAATATAAACACATGGTTTGGTCGGTACGGTACAGTGAAGGGTAAAAACTGAAGTAAACAACGTGTGGTTATCAAAAGCGGGTTTGTGTGTTTGCATCAGTGGCACTTAACGTGTTTAAAGGGCTGCGCTGCCAACAACGGGTTAAAAGCAAGAACGCCGTGGTTTCCAAGGAATCACAGAACTGCTGGAGGTGCATGGGGAGGAGGGAAGCTGCGGAGAAGGAACAAACAGAACTGTTCTGCAGCACGTTTTATAGATAAAATGTGATGTTGAAAACACTGTTGGGCTGTAGGTAATGCTAAAAAATACGTGCTGCTGGTGCTAATATGTGCTGCTAGTGCCTGAAAAAATAACTACAGGTTGGGGTAAGCAAGGGGAGTTCTGAATTGTAGTACAGGACAAGGATGACTGTATACAAACAGCATGAATAAACAGGTATGGATTTTGTGATGGTCAGTTGATAGAGGTCTCTCTGTTCTTCAGGTAAAGCAAATTGAAAAACGAGATTCTGTTTTAACATCAAAAAACCAAATTGACCGCCTGACCCGACCTGGATCTTCATATTTCAACTTGAACCCTTTTGAGGTTAGTTTGAACATTCTGAATTGATGGGTGAGCTTTTTTTCCTGAGTATTTATTCCAGTAAAAGACAACATAAGGAAAGAAGACATTTCCCTGGGTACAGATTAGTGTGCAGAAGGTTTGCAGAGGACAGCAGGATGGTGTTTGTGTCTTTCTCAGTGTTTGATGGCAGGACAAACTCTGTTGTCACATTTCCCTCATACAGCAGCACTGGAAAATCTGGCTGGGTACTCTCTGAACAGGAAGGCAGCATTTTGGCAGGTTCTGGTCATTGCTCTCTTAATTCAGCATTTATAGTTGTGTGCTTTATTTTGGGTGTTCATCCCACTGGACTTGGATAGTGGATAGAGTTAGAAAAGGTCTCAGTGGTCACACCAGTGAGGAACCATTGGGTGATGGATAATCCCCTTGCACTTTATAGGGTTTGATTCCAGTTGCAATCAATTATAAAGTCTTAGTAAGCAGGAGAGCCTGAGGAAGGCAATAAATAAACAATACTGCATTCATCTGGAATTGGCTTTCCCTGGGTGTGTTCCTTCCTGGTTCATCTTCACTGCCTTTCTCAAGCCTCAGGGGCTTTTATAGTCCCAGTTCAGCCAGATGAGTCAGCAGATTTACTTTGACAATGATGTGTTTTGTATAGGTCTTAATACTTAAAAAGTAAATTAAGAAAGCTGTTTCAGAGTAGACTGTAGCTTTCCTGTGGGAGTGGGTTTTATTTGCAGATTCTTAGAGTCAGACCAGCATCTGCTCACTTGTTGCTTAAATCTTATGTTCAGTAATTAATTAATTCACAGAAGAGTTCCTAAACTCTGCCACACCTGGAAAGATCAATAAACAAGTGGTGTCACTCATGGAAACCAAACAGTAAAACTCCAGTGTCTTCTTTCAAAATGATAAAATTAATAAATTTTTATTAAAAAGTGTGTTTCCTATCCAACATTCTGAGTGGCCTGGCATTGTCCCCAGGCCACCACATGCTTTTATTTCTGTCAGGCTGAGCATTGCTGCAGGGCTGGTTGAAGGTTCAGACCCATTTATGGATCACAGCTGTCTACATAAGATTGAACATAGAAAGGACACTGGAATAGCCAGAGGAATCTAGCACTGCTAAAAGAATTGTCACAAATGTCAACAGGATTGTGAAATGTTTCTGTTTTACTGGGTGAAAATTCATGTGATTGTGGGGTGAGCTTTCTGGTGTGTGTCTGTGTGCCAGTGAACCAAGTGGCACAGAATCACAGAATGGGCTGGCTTGAAAGGCACCCATCAGTCAGTGGGTCCAACCCTGTCCCTGCCCAGACCCCCCAACAGCCCCACCCTGGGCTGGAAGGACCCACAGGATCATCCAGTCCCACCCCAAACCCTGCCCAGACCCCCCAACAACCCCACCCTGGCCATCCCTGCAGCGCTGCCCAAATTTCTCCCCCATCCTTCATCTCCCCCATCCCTCACTCTCACACAATCATGGAATGTGCTGAGCTGGAAGGGACCCACAGGGATGATCAATCCCAAAGCCAAACCCTGCCCAGAGCCCCCAGCAAGCCCAGCCTGGGCATCCCTGGAGCTCTGGCAGCCTCGGGGCCGTGCCCATTGCCTGGGCAGCCTGGGCAGTGCCAGCACCCTCTGGGGGAAGAGCCTTGCCCTGATCTCCAACTTAAACCTCCCCTGGCTCAGTTTCATGCAGTTTCCTCCTGTCCTGTCCCTGGCCATGAGGGTGAAGAGCTCAGTGCCAGCCCCTGAGCTGCCCTTGGAAGGATGTTTGGGTGTCATGAGTTCTCCCCTCAGCCTCCTCTTCCTCAGGCTGAACAAACCAAGTGACTTCAGCCACTCCTCAGGAGAGTGTTAGAGCTTGCTGGCAGGAACCTGAAACATGGAGATCAACATCAAACTTGCTCTGCTTTCATTGTCTCTTTTAGGTGCTGCAGATGGATCCTGAAGCCACAGATGAGGAGATAAAGAAAAGATTCCGACAGGTATTCACTCAGCTTTTGCACTCAGAGTTCATGGAGGGGAAGTAGAAATGCTGTAGAGATTGTGCAGCTGGGTGTGGGCACAAGAAAAATGGTAATAAAGCTGTAGCTGGGTAGAGGGTGTCTATTTTTGGCAGAAATTCATAGAGCAATGCTTGTATCAACAAGGGGAGAGCTGCAGCAGTGTCCCTGGTCCAGGCATGCTGGGCTGCTTTGCCTGTGCCATGTGTGATCAGCCTCTTGAGCTTCAGTTCAAAAGGAACATCCAAAGGTATTTTTCTCAGATATGTGGACTTGGATCCAGATTTTCTCTGAGGTTTAAGAATTTCCATGGTCATTTTTGGTGGCTTGGTTACCTGGGAAAGAGGCTGCCCTGCTTACAGGAAACATCACCCCAGCCTGCCTCTGACAGAGCTGCAGGAAAAGTTTTGAGTTTAATCAGTGCCTACAGCAAAGAAACAGTGTTTGCAGGCTGCAGCCTCCACCTGAATTCATGGTGTGAGTGTCTTTAGACAGGAAAATGCTGTGGGGGCAGGGGAACAGGATATGGGCTCCTCCTGTGTGTGGGAAGTGAGAGGGATAACTTTTGGGTCTATTATTGGCTTCTCACTCCTACAAGACAATAAATAAAGTATGACATTCTCAGCTTTGGGCTGGTAGAACAGTACAGGGAGATGTTTTGAGTTCAGGGTATGAAATGGAAAATGTGCATGGAATTGTGCATTGAAGAAATCAAACACCCAAGTGCAGAATGTGGAACAGTCAACAAAGGAGAAAAAAGGCACTGGCTAAACTGTTCAGGACTAAAGGCAAACCTTTTCACAAACTGGCACCTGCACAGTTCCAAAAGTGGTTATTTTGTATTCTTTTACACTGAAGCAGTTTCAGTTGCTGCTCTGTACAGCAAGGGCAAAAATAAAAAGTCTATAAAAAATTTAAAAGAGGCCATATGGAAAGTTTAAAATAACTTTCTGAAAGGGGAATGTGGAGGATGTGGTTTCCAGCCCAGTTAGAGTTCCCCTCAGGATTGTAGTGATCTATCTCCTGTCTCTGTCAGGTAGAAGTTTTCTTAATTTTCAGTAAAGCAGCCTAAGGAAAAATGACAACTCTTAAATAGTTTGGTATTTGGACAGCCTTGGGCATGCTGGAGAACTTCTTGAGAGACTTTGGTTGAGGATAATCTTTTTATGTTTGTTTCTTGTCAAGACCAAGGATAAAATCTTTGATGACCAAGGGGTTCATATCAGCTGAGGAGTGTTAAATTGTTCCTCTCATCACAAGCTGCAGCTTTTCTTGGACAGCCTGTTTGTTACAAGGATTGTTTGTTCTTTCAGCTTGTACTGGCACACACTTCTGCATGTTGTCAGCTGGTTTGTCCATGTACAAATGAATGTGAGCTCTTTGGATTCTATTTCCCTTTCTCAAAAATCTCTGAAGTACTCTTCATGTTTTACCATGCTCTTGATAGCAAAGTCCTTTTTCTTGCAGCTGTCAATATTGGTGCACCCAGACAAAAACCAAGATGATGCAGATAGAGCCCAGAAGGCATTTGAAGGTAATACTCTGCTCTGGGTTAGCAGTGGCAGCTTTTGTGGTGCTAAAAATTCATTAGGGTGGAGGGGACAGAAGGGCTGCAGAGGAGCTTTGGGTGGAGGGGACAGAAGGGCTGCAGAGGAGCTTTAGCTGGGGTAAAAGCAGCTGTGGCAGCAGCAGCTGTGGGAGGTGGTGGCATTTCAGCAGGTGGCACTAGGTGGCAACAATGCCATTGTCATGTCACCACAAGGACAGACATCTTCAGGAGGGTGTGGGATTGTTCAAGAAAAACTGTTTAATATTGCTTTAGATTTTATTCAAAGACCATAGGACAGAAGTAGAGGGATGGTTTTAGGTGTGTGCTGTGCAGGCAGTAAATCACAGTGAGGTGTTCATGCCCATAACTACAGCTGGGAGGAATGATGCTTTCACCTGCTCCCTCCAGAAGGTACCAGACAGTTCCTATACCCCAAAACTGATTCAACAAATCATGTTATCACTTTCCCAGATGTATTTAATAAAAAAAATTAAAAACCAACTAGAACAGACTGCCAAACAAATGACCTCCACAAATTCTAGAAGCAAAATTAGTAATGCCAACAAGTGGCAGTCTTGTGATGCCTTGTGAACATGACTGCTGGTGCTATTAATATTGATGTTTTTTGTTAGCTGTAGATAAAGCTTACAAGCTGCTGCTAGATCAGGAGCAAAAGAAGAGAGCCTTGGATGTGATACAGGCTGGAAAGGAATATGTGGAACACACTGTGAGTATTCTGTGGGAACATCCAGAGTTGGAGGTGAGAGGTAATCAATCATTCATATTCAATCATTCATATTTTGCTTTTTGCTACACTTGCTTCATGTTTGGGTCACTAAGCTGAGCAAAGCTCATAATGGCACTGTGCAGGTGGGCTCCAAGCTCTTCACAGCTGTGTCCAGGACTGCTGTTGAGCTCAGTGCAAGATAATTCAGTGAAATTCAGTACTTGAAATAATCAGGTCAGACCACGTGATCTGACCTAAATATTTTTTTCCAAGTCTGTGAATGAATGATGCAGTTCAGATATGTGTAGGTGGAAGAGAATAAGTGGTGACAGCAGGAGACTGGGAATTTTGGGAGGTATTGACCTATAAGATAAGAAAAGGAGATTGCATTGCATTGGCCAAGAAGTTAGAGTGATGTGGGTGGATTAAAACACAGAAAGCTTGAGGAAGCAGATGAAATGGGAGAGCTCAGATACTCTTAACACAAGGAACACTTGATGTTCTGTTTGTTGTTAGTCACTTGAATATCATGAAGCAAAATAAACTTCCTGCTGGTTTGGATGGTGTATATTGAATAAGAATATATTCAAGATATATTCAATATCAAGGAACCAAAAGGGATTATGTTGGAGGAATATTATCCAACACAGTAATTTTAATTACTACAGTTCATGTGATAGTAATCTTGTATGTAATCTTGTTTGTAATCTTGTATGTAATCTTGTAGTAATCTTGTTTGGGCCTAGGAGGGTTTGGTGTAAAACAAAACATCAATCAAGAACAGAGTACTTTCTGTACATTGGAATAGAAATCCAGAACCACTTGGATAAAATTATGTAAGCCCTACAAAATTTTTAAGGCTCTTATTTTTGTTCTTAATCATTAGGTGAAAGAAAAAAAGAAGCAGCTGAAGAAGGATGGAAAACCTCCCACTGTAGAGGAGGATGATCCTGAAGTTGTAAGTCATACTGTGTTCAGAGAAACTGGAGAGTACAAAATGTGTTTTGAGGAATTAAGATTGAAAGCCAGTACAGAAGTATTTATTAGACTTGCTAATATTGTAAACCCTTACATTTACAGAAGAACAAATTCTGCTTAGGCACTGTAGGGTATCATGTGTCAGGTGTTACCTGTGTTCTGTTGAAAACAGCTTCACTGTAGTGTAAAGAGTAAATGTATTGTGAGATTATATAGATCAAAATACCTTGTTCTTTTCCCAAAGCAAGTCTTCATTGCTTGTGCATCATGGACTTTTTTAAAAATTGAATTTCTTGTTGTCTTCTGATGCTGGAACTGTGGCATTCCTGCTGCTGGCAGAGGCACATGAAGCACTCACTGCAGAGTGGCTAAAATGAGCTTGTGACTTTTCAATGAGAGCAGTTTCATGTGTTTCATTCATGTAGCACTGAGGGACAGAAGTGAAACCCCTTGCATTAAAAATACCATGGCATAACTTAGTTCTTCTCACCTGGATTTTAGTGTGGAGAAGCCCAGCCATGAGAGGCTGTAACAATGATAGGTGATCACCAAACATTGACTTCATTAGTCTCATCACCTTTTTTTTTCCTGGAAAGGGATTTCTTCCTGTTGATACCACCACAGTAACCCCATAACCATCCTATTTTTCATTTTTCAGAGGTCTGTTGCTCTTCTTTAGTAATGAAGATTGGTTTAAGCATACTGATTTCCTACTGGGAAGCCAATGCTAGATTTTTACAACACATCAAGAAGATCTGCTGGAAAATTACTCTAAAAAACAGTGACCATTTTGCCTTTTTTTGTCAAATGTAACAATGCAAGACTTAACCCAAAAACAAGAGAATTTGAAGTGAACAGTTCTGTTTGGGCACAGCTTCATGAATACAAATTAAAATGAGACTAATATGAGGTTAATATGCAGTTGTTTCCTGGTGGCAGGACCAGAATTTAATAAGCAGTGGTTTATACATTTCTGTGTGCTGCTGCTGTTGTCAGGGCAGGACAGGGGTTATGTGGGCACACCTGTGGTTTGCTTTCTTTTAGCTTCACACATTTGTATGTAAACCAGACTTTAACTGTGTTCACAGCATTATTTTAAGACTGGATTTGTGTTTTACAGTTCAAACAAGCTGTGTACAAACAGACAATGAAGCTCTTTGCTGAACTGGAAATTAAGAGGAAAGAAAGAGAAGCAAAAGAAATGCATGAAAGGTATGAATGACATTCCACTTGTGCAGTTCAGGCTCTTCTTCCACCTCATGCTTCCTCAGAGAAGATATGGCATCAGAGAGTTTTAGAATAGCCTAAATTGGAATGAACCTCTGGAGATCATCTGGTCTGACCTCCTGCTAAAAGCAGGGCCTTGGATTAGATTAACAAGGGTCCTGTCAAGCTGATTGCCAATAATGGATTCTGCCACATCTCTGGTAGCCTGTGGGTTTGTAGAGCTTGAGAAAAGCACCCAGGAAATTTGCCCTCCTATGCTGAAGATGTCAATTTATTTTATATGGTTGTATTCTCTTATGTGCACACATGGAAGCCAGCCAGAACAGTGAAATGGTGACACAATTCTGCATGCTGTTAGCTTGCAGAGGATTGATTTTTAATTTTATTTAAATGCCAGAAATACCCTATGGCATGTGTGATGCTGAACTATTTTAGGTGATTTGACCATGTGCTCACTGTGAGCACACTTCCTGCAGCAGGGTTCTGTGCTGGTCACTGAGGTGGGAGATGGCTGCAGGATGTTGCTTTTGATTACAGGAGAAAAGTAGGAGGTTAAAAATTTAATTTGTACTTTCAGGCTGAAGTGCTTATTAACTTCTCAGAACATGTACCCTCAACAGTTTTAGAGACCACTAGAGTGGTGTCCAGCTTCTTGGATTAAGAAGTGCAGCTTGTTTTGCTGAGCAAGAGAAGCCAACCCTTAATTATCAGTTGTCAATTATCAGCTTGCTATCAGTGGGACCAAACCATCTCGTCTGCTCACTGCTCTTCCAAATTTGAAACCAAACTGTATTTGCTGTGCTATCTTAGGTGTGCATATTTATCTCTTCTGTAATCTGCCAAAAAATTGGAGGAGCTTTCCAAGATGATTTGGAAGTATTACCTTGCTTTCTGAAGTGGATGGTTGTGGGTTCATAAGTTTTGTGCTTTCCCTTCCAGGAAGAGGCAGAGGGAAGAGGAAATTGAAGCACAGGAGAAAGCCAAACGAGAACGAGAATGGCAGAAGAACTTTGAGGTATTCAGCACTTGAACTTACAGAATAGGCCCCAGCAATTCCTGTCCTTGTTGCAGGGAATGCCTCTAGAGAGATGAGAGACATTTTGTATGCAAGTCTGTAAGATAATTTAATAGATCTGCACCAGCCTGGGGTTTGTTCATGTGTGTGGAGAAGAGCCCATCAGTAGGGCTTTGGTATCACCTATGCAGAAACAGGTCTGGTAAATTGAGATGTGCTATTTTGTCATCTCTGTCAGCAGTTCATTCTTATCTTTAGTTGTAAAATAGAATTGCTGCTTAGCCCAGGTCACTGGTGACCATTAAACCCTAATCTGGAAAGTGTTTGTGTGGACTGTTGTGGTGCTTTCCAGTCTGGTTGCTCCAGCATCCAGATCCCTGCTAGTGCTGGGCCTCTCCCATCCTGCCAGGGGAAAGGGGACAGGGAAGCAGAGAGCTGCTCATCTGCAGCCCTGGTACTGCAGAGATGGGCCTGGAGTGGATGGATCACATGCTGTAAAGTAGATAATTCCTGGACTTGTTGGGTCCTGCTGTGAAATCTTCAGCCTGTAAAGATCATAGTTTAGCTTTGTGGGGAGATTTGGGGGTTTAGGGGTTTTTTTGTGGATTTTGGTTTTTTGATTTGGTTTCTGTTTTGGTTTTTTTCTCCTCCTCAGGAAAGGTTTCTGCTGCTTGGCAGGTAGGGCAGGGAGAGGAGAGAAGTGCAAATTTCTCATTGTGTCAATGTGATGATGAGACTTTGAGCAAGAAGCATGAGAGAAGGCAGCAGTACATTTCCCTTCTCTGTTTGTCCTGTAGCACCAGGAGAGGGAGGAGTTAAGGCACAGAAAGGACATGGCACATTCTGGGCTGCCAGATTAGGATCATACATTTGAGAGATTTCTTGTTTCCTTTGAGGATTCTGTAGAGAGTAAGAACTGCCCAGCCCAGTCTGGTGGTTTGTAAAACAAGAATCCAGCACAGTGCTTATACTGGTGTGTGTCAGCTCACTTGTTGCTGCTCTGGCTCTTCCCAGTGTCTTTGTGTCCTGCTGCCAGGGGCTGTGTGCTGGATAAGGGGAAAGTGCCACTGATCTCCTGAACTCTGTCCTGCCTGTGCTTTGGTTATTGCACTTGTGAACTCACTTGTATTACAGCGACTTGAGGAGGTCGCTTGGGGAGAGAAGGACGAGAATCTTGTTTCTTGATTAGAAGGCTGGATTTATTGATATATGATATATAATACATTATAACTATACTAAATAGAATAAAGAGAGAAGTTGCAGAGGCTTGTTAAGTTAAACTAAGAATAGAATAGAATCTAAAAACAAGAGAATTTTTTGTCTCTGTGTTCTAGAGAGCTTGCTCTGTGATTGGCTCTTAATAGTACACATAGAACACAAACCAATCATAAGTGCATCTTATTGCATTCTGCAGCAGCTGATAACAATTGTTTACATTCTCTTCTGGGGCTTCTGCTTCCCAGAAGATGCAGAAATCTGAAAAAAAAGATTTCTGTGAAAAATGTCTGCGACAACACACTTGTTCCTCCCTGTTGTTCCCAGGAAAGTCGGGATGGCCGTGTGGACAGCTGGAGGAATTTCCAGGCAAATACAAAGGGGAAGAAAGAAAAGAAGAACAGGACCTTCCTGAGACCTCCCAAAGTAAAAATGGAGCAGCGTGAATGATCCTGGAAGCACTGCCCAAGTGCAGCTCCTCAGTCCCTTCTCTGCTTTTAAGGACTCATTGGCACCTAGAGTAAGATTTGCTTTTTAGTAGACTGTTTGTTTCCAGTACAATTAATTATCAGTCCAGGTATTTTTTGTACTCTGTCTGTTTGAATAGGGCCAGAGAATGAGCCCAGCCAGGGCCCTGCTCCACGTAGAACTCTTGGCTTAGGAGAGTCCCTGCCATTCCTGCTGTCCCGTGTGTCTGCTGCCCTGTAACTCAGTGTTTTGTACTTCACACAGACTGTGCTGTTTCACCACTTCTGTTCCTAGTTTGAGAGCTGAACAAAATATTGGAGATGCATCCAAACCCTTCCAGGCACCATCTTTCTCAGCAGGTTCAGCTTGGGAAGGATCTGGAGTGGCTCTGGGAAAATCCTTCCAGCACTGTGCAGTGCAGCTGGCCTGCAGTTCAATCCTGCAGCTCCTCACTGCATTGAGTGGTGCTTGGAAGGAACCTGCTCCCAAAATCTGATTTCCAGACTAAAATCCCAGCTCCCAGGCTTAGACTTCTGTTAATCTCAGACCAGCTGGTCACTTCCTATAAAGGAAAATAACTTCTCTTGATTAATAGTTAAGCTGCAATGGTCTGTATGTAAAATAAATTTTTACCCAAATTACTGGTTTTTTCCTTGGAATTATTAAAAAATGCAATAACAAGAGTGTGAGTGGAGTGCTGTCAGTGCTGAGATGCTGCTGCATTTCAGCATGAACTTGTTCTCCAGGCTCAGACTGTGCTGCCAGCTCTCTGCCTTTCCAGTTCTCCACATCCCTTTTAAGCTGCCGAAGCTGTTCCAAGTGCAGTGTCACCAGCCTGGAGGCAGAGGGGACATTACCTGCCCTCATTCTCTGGCTGTGCTCTGGCAGAGCCTGGCTGCCTTAACCCCAGCCTGGCTGGGACAGGCCATAGTTCAGCTTGGCTGTTGGGCTGGGAAGTTGGGGTGTTTGCTGCAGCTCTGCAGTTGGGTGCCTGGGGAGCTCCAGGGCATGCAGCCAGCCAGTGCTTTGTGCACTGATGGGTTGTGACTGTCTGGTCCTTCAGGATTGTCTTAAGAGCCTCACGTTTCCTTTCCTGCCAAAGTAAGAGCCAGTTGTTGCCAACAACATTTCTTTGTTAAACAATTCATGGGGGTGTAAAGGGAGCAGACAGAGAAACATGTGATTTCTTGTTCTAAGTGACTCAGGTGGATGTTGTGTCCGTGACCTGAGCAATGGCAGGTCCACAGCATATGTTGGGGGAGCCCCCATGTGGAATCTGGGCAGAGCAGGAAGGAGTGGGTCCCCCATGTCCCTGACCACCCTTCCTTCCCAGGCTGAAGGAGCACAAGGCCCAAGGGGGGTTTATAGCACTGCAGAAGGGGAACAGGAATGAGCTGCCCCTGCCTGAAGTATTTTCTGGCTGATTTCTGATTTGGGGATTCCCAGAGCAGAGCGCTGCCCTTCCTGGTACTTTGCCTGATGGATCTCCACCCGTGATGGAAGCCCTGGAACAAGTACTCCCTGTGCTGCTTGCTGACCCTGGGACCTGGAAGGAAATGAGGAGCCCAGAGGACAGATCTGCTGAGGGTGCTGGGGCCACCTCTGCACCCCAGGGAGGGCCCCTGACCTGGAGCTGCTCAGGGCTGGGCTACCCCATCTCTGGCCTGTGTGCACCAGGTGCCACAGGAGTGTGACAGCCCCTCAGCATCAGTGGAGCCTCAGCTGTGTCACGTCTGCTGCCTGCCCAAGGAAGGACCACAGGAACTGTGTCAAGCCCCAGGGTGCAGCCAGGGCATGGCTAAGCAGGTCACAAGTGCCAAGAGGGAAGTGAGTCACTCACCTGGGAGTCAGCACCACACCCTCTTTCCTGTCAGAGCCTCTTCCCAGACAGGAGCACACACACACACACACACACACGGCTCAGCCCTGCTGGTCTCTCCCCTTGCACACAGACCTGGTGGGCTGGGGTCTGTGACTGAGCTGGAGCAGGTGCTCTGTGCCCCCAAGGTAAGACTCTCCTTTCCCTTCTGCTTGCTCTCCCAGGCCTCGCTCCCCAAGCTCCACAAGCTCCTTCTGTGTCTGGGTAACTCAGGACAGGGGCTGGCTCAGCATCCCCCGTGGATCTCTGAGCTGTGGCACCTCAGACAATGCCAAGGGCTCCTGAGACATCTTCATCCTCCCAGGGTGTGGGGAGACAGTCCTTGTTCTGTGTGCCCAGCAAGCAGGGCTGGGGTGAGGAGGAGCACTGTGACAGTGAGTCGGGGATCTGCTGCTGCTGCCTTTGGGGCTTGGGATGGGAGGGGGCTGCTCTCACCAAGGTCCTATTCCACCCCTGAGTGACAACGACCCTGCCTTTGCTTGGTGAGGAGCCCTGCCTGGACCTTACTCCTGTGAGGAAGAGGAGGCAGTGCTTGGAGTCTCTCAAGGAGGGCAGGTCCCTCATCCCACTTGTGCACAGCCCCTGCCCAGCCTGGGCAGGCAGATGGAACACAGGGCAGCAGCTGTGGCAGGAGGTGTCTCACTGCAGCTGGGAGCAGCAGGATCACTGTCCCAGCTGTGGCAGGAGGTTGGGAGCAGCAGGGTCACTGTCCCAGCTGTGGCAGGAGGGGTCTCACTGAAGTTGGGAGCAGCAGGATCAGTGTCCCAGCTGTGGCAGGAGGGGTCTCACTGCAGCTGGGAGCAGCAGGGTCACTGTCCCAGCTGTGGCAGGAGGTTGGGAGCAGCAGGGTCACTGTCCCAGCTGTGGCAGGAGGGGTCTCACTGAAGTTGGGAGCAGCAGGATCAGTGTCCCAGCTGTGGCAGGAGGGGTCTCACTGCAGCTGGGAGCAGCAGGGTCACTGTCCCAGCTGTGGCAGCTCGGGCAGGACGTGGCTTTTGTCCCCAGCAGAGCTGTGACAGCCTGGGGCTGTAGCTCACACATCCTGACACGGTGGCCCATGAGCTCACCCCTCTGCCCCGTGCAGCAGGGCTGGGCTGGGGAACCACAAGGCTACCCAGCTGCCAGCAGGGACATTCTCTGCCAGTCTGGGCAATCCCTGTGGCACAGCCTTAGCTGTCAGAGGGGACCCAGGGAGTGCCCCTGCCCAGGAGTGTCCCTGGCCCATGGCTTGGTGTGTTTTCCTTTCCTGCTGAGCAAGACCAGCTCCAGGGCACATTCCTGCAGGGTTGGTAGGGAGGTGGGGACAGGCTGTGCTCAGCCTGCAACAAGCAAAAGAAAATTCTGCAGAGTGTTCAGTGAGCAGTGGGAACTCACAGACAGTACAACAGCACCAGCTGAGCGTGTGCTGCAGCTCCAAAACAATTTCATGCTTTTTCAAAGACCCATCCTGGTACTCAGGAATGTGTCCTGGGGGCTGGAACCAGCAGGGATCAAGCTCACCTGTGTGCTAGGGGCTGGTGCTGTCACGAGCTGCATGTTGGAGTTTCATCTTGTCCTTGTTTGCTGCTGTCACAGACCCATCAGCTGAAATGCTGCTCCTCCATTTGCACTCCTTGGAGAGCTCTGCTCTGCCTACGCAGTGTAGCTTGCTCTTGGGAAGAAATCTCTGGATATTTGCTTACAAAACCAAGAGTTTCTGATCCCTCTGAAATGTACATGTGGTTATCCAAAGTGAGTTATTGCTACCAGGCTGCATCTAAGAAGGAAACGACCTCAAGGGCATGTGCCAGAGGCAGGTGGGGCTCACAGGAGGCACTGGGCATCTGCCATGGCAGCATGAACGCTGCTGGGTGCCAGGCCCAGGGGGAACAGCCACTGCTCACTGCTCAGCCTGTGTGGGGTTTTCCCCAGAGAGTGGAATTTGGAACAGCTGCTCTGGGATCCAGCACGTACAACAACCTGAAGGACGATCACTGCTCCTTAGCAGCATCTATGGGAATCAGAGGAAGAGAAGTTTATTTGGTTTTTATTAGGTTGCAAGTTGGCTTGATGAAAGTAAAGGCATTCTCAAGATGGGTTTTTTTCTCTACACTTGCATAGCTGTCAGAGCTGTCAGCTGGTGTGTGCATTCCCTGGACAGGAAGAACAGGAAATATTGTCAAGCACAGGGCAGCCAGAGTGCCAGGAGTGCTGAACGAGCCCAGCCCCCACTGGCAAAATGCATCTTAATATTGGAGTGCTCAGCAATTGGCAGCAGGGCCAGGAGAGCAGGGAAAGAGGGTCCCAGGTGGGAAGGGAGTCAAAGGGAGGAGCTGGCTGTGGGCACTGTATGGGGGCAAAGGGATCTGCTGATTTAGAATGGCCATGGATGAGCAGAGGAAGGATGGAGACTTTTGAAGGTTCCTCCCCAGCCCAAAACCCCCCGGGCTTTCATTTCCTCTAAGAGCTGGGTTGTGGCAGGACAGTGAACCAAGATTTGTCAAGTGTTGCTACATCCCCTGCAAACATTCCCCTTGGCCCTGACATTGCTGCTCTCCCCAGAGACTTGGACTGGCTGTCAGCCAACCTCTGTGGTTTTGTTTGGTTTTAAGTTTAAACCCCCAGGAGCAGCCTAAAGGGCAGAGCTGGGGCTCTGTCTCATCCCTCAAGGGTCAGATTCCTTCATCCTTACAGCAGCTGATGGAAGGGGAAAGGAGGGAGGAGGTCTGGTGGCAGAGGGAAGGAGATGGCTGCAGCTTCCATCCCAGCACAGCTCTGGGGCATCACTGCAGAGCCTCAGCTCACCCTCATGTGCCCTGACAGACAGAGCTTGGCTGTCCCTTGCTCCACATGCCAGCCCCTCGTGCAGCCCACCCTGCCGAGGCTTCCATCCCGTGTGCTGCAGGTGCTCTGGGGCTCCCTCACATTGCAGGGGTTCCTCTCTGCCCAGGGAGCTTCCAAATGCCTTGGCCACCCTGTGCTGTGGTGGCAATTGTGGTGCCCATGGACTTCTGGTTGGCTTGGAGCTCCCCCTGAGAGGGGTTCAGAGCAGCAGGACATGGAATTGTCCTGCAGTTTGCAGAGCCCTTGCACAAACCCTGAGAGGGGCTCAGAGCAGCAGGACATGGAATTGTCCTGCAGTTTGCAGAGCCCTTGCACAAACCCTGAGAGGGACTCAGAGCAGCAGGACATGGAATTGTCCTGAAGTTTGCAGAGCCCTTGCACAAACCCTGAGAGGGGCTCAGAGCAGCAGGACATGGAATTGTCCTGCAGTTTGCAGAGCCCTTGCACAAACCCTGAGAGGGACTCAGAGCAGCAGGACATGGAATTGTCCTGCAGTTTGCAGAGCCCTTGCACATCTCCAGCCTGGCTGGAGCTCCCTGGGGATCCTGGGCCCTGCCTGGCACCTGGGTGCACACCTTCAGAGCTTTGCTCACCACTGGTGTCTCTGAGCACCCCACCATCAGCATTGCCATGCTGAGTGAGCTTCAGGCTGCCTCAAGCAACAGTGGCCATAATTTGATGGTGGATGGGAGAGGTAACAATCTGCCCTGCTCTGGTGTCTCTGTCTGCTGAATATCCCCGAAGTAAAGGGAGACTTGGGATGGTGGAACTCCTGAATTAGTTCCAACACAAGTGTGAAGGAGAGGGCTAGGAAATGAACCTTTCCATATGTCCATATATGAACCTGTCCATATGTCCATATATGAACATATGTTCATATGTCCAAATGAATCTGTCCAGGAGATTCCTGTCCCTTTCTTGTCCCTTTCTTGTCCCTTCCCTTATTTAGTGGAAGCCCTTCTGTCAGTCATCTGTTTGGGAGAAATATGCTCAAAAAGTTGAGCCTCTAACTGGGCTCAAATCCAACTGGGGACACAGAGTGGATTCCTATTCTGCCTTTAGAGGAAAATCCCAATTTTGCCCTCTTTCAGGATCATCAGAAGCACAGATACTCTGAGGAAAAAGCCTTAAGGACTCTCCAGACTTTTGCTGCACCTAATTGCCTTTCCTCTACAGCCTATTTTATTTCTCATTTCCTTGGTGATGTCAACATTTCCTCTCCTCTAGTGACTCTGCAGTCATGCTACAGTTGCTCCCATTCTGGTGCCCTGCTCTAAAGAGCTGCCAGGGCAGAGACTGTCCAGCCCCAGGGCAGGGAAAATAACATCTGGGAGACATCCAAGCATCCTCAGTGAAACCCTCACTGCTGCTAAGGCTGAAGATGGACGTGTTGTGCTGAATTTTTTTCAACTCTGGTAAGCAGAAAATACTTTATTAGTATTATTCATGCTTATTAATAATATATTAGTATTATTCCTCTTGGAATCTATTATTGCTGATGGCAAAGCTTGCTTGCATCTATAAGCCAGTAAATCCTGCCTGGGAGGGCACAGCCCATGGCAGGGTCTGCAGACCAGGAGCAGGATCAGCAGGTGCCCTGACCCTGCTGCTTAATTCCACCCTCAGCCCTGCATCCAGTGCAGCTGATGGTGCAAACCAGCTGGAATTGCTGGCTGGGGGACTGAGGACAAGGCACTGCCTCGGGCTGGAGGTCTCAGGGGGTTTGGCCAGGCAGCACAGGCTGCAGCAGCAGGGAGCAGCACCCACAGCCCCCAGAGCCTGCCCTGCTCGCCTCTCCTAGCACAGCAGCACGAACAGGCTCCAGAGAAAGGGGAACTGCCCCAGCAGGACAGGCTGAGAGCCCCCACAGAGCACTCCAGGGCTCAGGGCAGCCACAAATGTCCAGAGACATCAGCCTGGCTTCCTCAGGCTGAGGAGGGAATTGGGCTTTGGGTAAATTCCCTGGGGAATGGGGCTGTGCCCCCTCTGGCTGTGCTCTGTACAAGATCTCACTTGGCTCATGAGAAGGACAGGACACCTCTCCTGGGATTCCCTGCAGGACCCTGGCTCTGGCACAGCACAGCCTCTAATGCAAAGATAGCTGAGCTCTGGTGGTGCTGGGGCCAGGAGAAGGCACTGCCATCTCCCACAGACCACCTTTGCCAGAGATTGCAGAGACTGGAAGCAGTCACAGAGCTGGTTCTCACACTCACTCATTTCAGAGCACAGCCCTCCCTGTGGCTCAAGCTTCTGTGCACAACCCTGCTGTGGAGGGGACATGCATGTTCACTCTCCCTTCCACCCCATCTGCTAAATCTGGCAGCTGCTGTGCAGTCTGCAGACAGTGAAGTTCACCAGAGCTCCTGGGCAAGGTTTGGTGGCCACCATGCCATTGTGCAGAGCCAGAAATGGAGGTGTGGGTGGACAGTGCCCTGGGGAGCTGTCTGAAGGGACTTTGTGAACAGCAGCTGTGCCCATGTATTAATGTAAGCACTTCTCCTCATGAATCCTGCTAGAGAGATGCATTACCTGGTTTTTTTCCCCTCCACTCTTGGTATACTCAGGTCTGGTGCCACAGAAATAGATCACCTTTCATTGCAAAGATTCCAGCCCTAAGCATCAGAACTATTTGGTGGTGTTGCAGATGCAGTGTGAATTTATGGCACATATTTGAAAAAGAAAAGAAAAAAAAGAGTTCTCTAATGGCCTTAAGTAATTAGGACTTCTAAGGTTTTTATTCCTTATTCCAGTATCAGACTAGTGTATCAAACATTACACTCCCTGGGACAAAGCCCACCTGAATAATCTACTGCTCTTTGGAGCTCAGGGGGCTCTCAGAAGGGTGGCAGAGATCAAGGTGAATGAGGAGAAATGCACATGTCACCTGGGGCCAGCTCCCAGCTCTGCCAGCTCTGTGTCCATCCTGCTCAGACTGAGCTTAAGAACACTTGGAACTCAGCAATGCCCACAATGCAGCTGCCTGGGAAGGTCCAAATCTCGAAATTGTTGTGTCCTTAGGCGACCTGGCAGGGGTGAGGAAGGACAGCACCCTCAGGAAGATGAGTGCTGCCTTCCTCTCCTAAGGGCTGGAGAGCAGCACTGAGGTTGCAATTCTGCAGAAAAAGGGAGAGCAAACTCCAGCTCCAGCTGACTTCCTCATTTGCAGAGGAAAATTGCAAACGTGTGAATGTGCAAATGAGGAACAACAGCCCAAGGACACCCGGGGGGGACCCAGCCCACAGAGGGTGGGATGGGGGTTCCTGGCACTGCCTGCTGCTGGGGAGGATCCAGAATATTTTGAGGCAGGAGGGCACCTGCTCAGGAGCAGCAGGTGAGGAAAGTGATCCTGCTCCTCTACTCAGCACATCTGGAGTGCAGTGGCCACTTCTGGGCTCCTCAGTCTATGATTAAAGCCCCCAAGGAAGCCATGGAGCTCCTGGAGCGGGTCCAGTGGAGGCTGCAGAGATGATGAAGGGACTGGAGCATCTCTCTGGTGAGGAAAGGCTGAGGGTGCTGGGGCTGTGGAGAAGAGATGTCTGAGAGGGGCCCTCATCCCTGTCTGTCTGTGTCTGCAGGGAGGGTCAGGGGGACAGGGCCAGACTCTTCAGTGGTGCCCAGCAGCAGGACATGGTGGTGCCCATACCAGGCATAAACTGAAAGTCCCAACTGAATATGAGGAAAACTTCTTATCTGTGAGGGTAACAAAGCCCTGGAACAGGCTGCCCACAGAAGCTGTGGGTTCTCCTTCCCTGCAGTTATTCAGACCCTGCCTGGGTGCCCTCCTCCACGATCTGCTCCGGGTAAATGTGCGTCAGCAGGGGCTGGTCAGGTGATCTCCCAAGGCCTTTTCCAACCCCAACTCTTCTGGGGTTCTGGGAGAGGTTTGTATCACGTACTGTTTCACATCCGGAATCCTTTAAAAACAAGTGTAAAGAAGATAAAAAGTATCAGGAACTGTGGTGAGAAGTGGTGGCATGGGGGAGGTGGCAGAGGAAGAAAGAAGAACCACAAGCAGGGAGAGGATTAGTCACAGAAAACACGCCTGATTCTAGTAAAAGATTAAGAAGCTTGAGACAGGGAAGTGTAACAGATTACTTTTATCTAAGAACTTTCATGCAGAAAAGTATTTTAAGATTAGAGATGAGTAATCTGAGATCTCACTGCAGCAAACAATGCTGGATGAAGACACAGAGGTTTGTATGCTGTGGAAATGGGATCAAAGAGAAGACCAAGGGGACAGGGCAGGTGTCTGGCTTGAACCAAGGCATCAGCAGAACTCCTATGGTCATAGACAACTGATAAAGAAAGGTGGGGTTTGGTTTAGCAATGGTGCCAAAACAATCATCTTGATTTCTGCTGTCTGTTTTTAGGTAAGAAGCAAACTGTGTCAGGAAACTGAGCTTCAGACGTGGCCACTCAACACCATGATGTCTGGGAAAGGCAAAGGAGATGCAGAAGGCAGTGCTGATTTCTACATTTCATGCCACATAGACTCTGAGTTCCGCTACAGCCTCTTCACTGTTTTCTACAGCATTATTTTCATTCTAGGCTTTGTTGCCAACTGCTACGTTCTCTGGATTTTCAGCCGTATTTACCCCACCAAGAAACTCAATGAAATCAAGATTTTCATGGTGAACCTGACAGTAGCTGACTTGCTTTTCTTAATTACAATGCCAATGTGGATTGTTTACTACCACAACCATGGAGACTGGATCATGCCTGAGTTCCTCTGTAACGTGGCTGGCTGGTTTTTTTTTGTTAATACCTACACTTCTGTTGCCTTTCTGATGGTCATCACATACAACCGTTACCAAGCTGTGACTAATCCTATCAAAGCTGCTCAGCTGACCACCCAGAGAAGAGGGATCTACTTATCAGCAGCTATCTGGATCATAATAGTGGGCAGCTCTTTGTATTATCTTTTTGACAAAAATACCATTCCAGAGGAGGTGGACTCCAGGAATTTCACGCGGTGCTTTGAGCGCTACGACACCACGGGTGGTGTTTCAGCTGTTCTTGCCATTCATGTCATCATCTGCATCCTCTTCTACATCATTTTCCTTTTAATACTAGGTTGGAACATTGTCATCATCAGGACCCTGTTCTCCAAGTCAGTGCACCCACGGAAGAGCGCCCACGTCAAGCAGAGGGCCCTGTGGATGGTGTGCACGGTGCTGGCCGTGTTCATCATCAGCTTCGTGCCCCACCACATCGTGCACCTGCCCTGGACCCTGACTGTCCTGGAGCAGTGGCAGAAGGAGAACTGCCAGCTGCGCCAGCAGCTCAACGATGCTCACCAGGTGACTTTGTGCCTCTTGAGCACCAACTGTGTGCTGGACCCGATCATCTACTGCTTCCTCACCAAGAAGTTCCAGAAGCACGTTTCAGAAAACCTGAAAAGCATGAGAGGGAGCCGCAAATGCTCCAGGCAAACGACTGATACAATCATTGAGGGCACCGTTCACCAAGAGGATGGCATCAGGATCTGCTAGGGCCACTCGGTGTTTTCTGATTGCACATGGAGAGGTGGGGATTATTCACTCATCTTTTCTCAAGAAGAACTACCAAGGGACACAACAGAGGACCAGGATTTTACATTTTCTTTTTCCCATTAGACAGAAGAATGGATGCTCATTTCTTCTGTCATATGCAAAGGGCAGAACTGGAACCTGCAGTAATCTGGCAGCAAAGCTCCTTGTGTCCAGGCTGCTGTTCTCATGGGTACTGAGAACAGCTCAGATGACTGCTTTAACATGATAAAAATGTGTCACTGAGCCTCTGCAGTGAGCAGTTAGAAGCTGAGTGTACCAAAATTACCCATTGTGTCAGTCCAGACAGCAGCAACCTGCTCCTCTGCCTGCCCAGCTCTTGCAGAGGATCCAGTATCAGAGCTGTCAGGGACTTCTAAAAGACCTGGAAGAACAGATGGAGCTCTGAGTGCCATCAGGTGGCTCTTCTAAGCAGCTTACATGGTCTGGTGAAGAGAGTCTGAGCTAATGAAGCTCTTGGGTGGCTGTAAGGGACATAGTCCATGGAATTCCTCAAGTCCTGTCAGAGATCTGCACCTCTGATCCTTTCATTCCTTCTTAGCAGCTCACATGATCTGCTGGGATCCAAACAGATGTCTGTTATGAATCTTTACTTGCAAATCTTGGGTCAGTAAAGTAGGGAAGGAAAGGAAGAGAAATTGGCAGTCCCTCAGCACATCTCCACCTCCCCCCTCCCTCCACCAGATCAGCATTACTGCCAAAGGACACTATGGTCTGCCCTGGCTTCCTGTGTGAAAGCAGAACTGGCCAGCCAGTGGCCTGTGCACTCAGTTCAGTAATTTCTGACTGACTGCAGACACACAGTCTTGCTCAGGAGGCTCCAGATAACAGAGGGCTACTGTCAGCATTGGCATTAAGATAAGGAAAAAAAAAAAGCCTTGAAATGCTTCTGTATCTTTGTACTTATTTATTTAATTTAGGATTAGAGCCATTACATTATTTTTTTCCTCCATCCTGTTGAAGCTGACTAGTTCTTGATCTACAGCAAGTGAAGTGTTAGGTCAGGACACTTGACAGAGAAATAATTCACACACTCCACGCCCAGGGCAAAGTGGTTTTCCATGGGTGCTGAGTTCTGTTACCAGTCATGAGACACTTGGGGTTCCTTTTCTAACCCAAATTGCTCAATCTGGCACAGGAAATTGGGCAGGGAAGGGAACTTACTTGTTTTCACAACAGTTGTTGGTTCCCTAAATGTCCTGGTCTGTTGATGACAGGAGCAGTGTCTCTGACCTGTGACACCAATTGTTCATGTGCAGGACAGCAGCCCTCCCATACCTGCCTAAGAACAGGAGAGATAAACTCAAACCTTTCCAAAGACAGGACCAGTATTTGTACTGCTTTGCCAGCAGAGATGCAGGTCCTTCAGATGTATCCTCTGGAGCTCCTCAGGCAGCTTTTGTCCTTCTTTGTTCCAGTAAGGAAAAGAATTAAAATGTTTATTTTTCTAAGGCCATTGCCAGGGCCAGCCCTGCACTCCAGGCCCAGTGCCAGAGTCTGATCACAATAAGAGTGCATCTCCCTCCTAGTCCTGGGCTCTGCTCCAGTAATAGCCACCCAAAATAAACATTTGCCAGTACCTCAGACACCTTCGAAGATGCACTCTGAATCTGCAGAGCCACAGCACACAGCAAGGGAGCAATTTCTGTAATTTGAAAATGAGAATCTGCCTCTGTTTCTGCACTGTTCTGTGAGCACATTCTGGATGAGGAGCTCTCACAGCTGGCAGAGGGGAGGACCTGCCTTCCCTCTTGGCTCCCAGCAATAGTGGAGCTCTCATTTCACAGACCCTAAAGCCCTGATGAATGGAGCTTGGCAACTCTTGGAGGAAATGGAAAATATTTTTACATGGAAAGCTGGCATGATCTTCCACTGGTTCTTGGAAAGCTTGTGGGAGTTTACAGTTCAGCTCTTTACCATGGGTACGTAACAGGCTTTATTCCACAGCAAGCACTGTGGGCTCAGGGAACAAACATAAACTTACATCTGAGGAAAAGGATAAGCAGAGAGAAAAGCCCCAGGGCCACTTCAGGAAATGTTATGCTAATTATTCCGTAAAAATGCATTTCAAAAATACAGGCTAAGCTGCTACTTCTGTTCCTGGAAATACTTTCTTGTTCTTACTGCAATGTTGCATTACTCTGCTTTACCTTGCAATGAAATGGATCCTCAAAAGATCTTTTAAATAAAGTTCGTTCCCCAGGTGTTTTGCCCTTTAACTTTTCCCACTTTCTCATCTTTCTGTAACGCTGCGGGGAGGAGGGAGAGAATCGGGAATACAGCCGAGTCCGGCAGCCAGGAGGGCTGGGGGATTAAGATATGGGTTTATTTCTCGTTACCCTGCTCTGATTTATCTCGCAATAAATTAAACTGATTCCCTCAGCCAGGCCATGTCTGCCGTACAGGTGCTGGGTGAGAGATCTCCTGCCCGGCGGGCTGGGGGTTTAAGATGTGGGTTTATTTCTCGTTACTCTACTCTGATTTATCTCGCAATAAATTAAACGGATTCCCTCAGCCGGGCCATGTCTGCCGTAGCGGTACTGGGTGAGAGATCCCTCCTACCCTGCTCTCGCCCCCAGAGCCTTTCGTTGTGTTTGCTCTGCCCTGCCCCACTGAGGGCAATGATGGAGCGGCTTTGGTGGCACCCGGCCGGGCTCCCCTCTATTTAAATACACTTGGGACAGTGCGTGAGGGTGACTTCACAAAAAATAGTTTCCGTTTTCTCCAAGAGTGAGGCCGCCACAGCGCCCAGACCCACGCGGGCCCGGCCCCCTCACGGCGGCGGCCCCGCCCCGGCGGGCGGGCAGTGACGCCACTGCCGGCGCCGCGCTCTGTTCCGGCGGCGGGCGGGGAGCGCGGGCGCCGCTGCCATGTCCGCTGCGGGCCCCGGGCCCGGCTCCGGAGCCGCCTCTCGGTAAGAACCTGCTCGGGCCCTGCGCACGGAGCTCCCGCTGCTGTTCGCGGGCTCGGGCTGGTACCGGCGGGCCGGCGCTGCGGGGCCGCGGGCGGCGAGGCCGACGCGTGTGCTCAGCGTGCGCTCCTGCCCCTGCTCCGCCGGAGCGCGGGCCCGAGCGGCCGCGGCAGCACCGGCGGCGCGGGGCTGGACCCTGTCCGGGGCTGGACCTGCTCCGGGGCTGGACCTTGCCTGGCCACACCCGAGCCCGGCGGGGCGTGCCCGGCTGTCCCGGCTCCTTCGCCGCTGCTGGTGCGCGGAAGGGCCGGGAGAAAGGCAGGAGGGGCAGGGGGCACTGCCCGGCTCCCTGGGCTCGCCCAGGCACTGAGAGCGGACTGAGGGACCCAGAGCCGGCCCCAGCGCTGCCCGGCTCCCTGGGCTCGCCCAGGCACTGAGAGCGGACTGAGGGACCCAGAGCCGGCCCTGGGGCACTGCCCGGCTCCCTGGGCTCGCCCAGGCACTCAGGAGCGGACAGGGGAGCCAGAGCCGGCCCCGGGGCTCGGCCAGGCACTGAGAGCGGCCTGAGGGTCCAGAGCCGGCCCCAGCGCTGCCCGGGGCTCCGGAGATGGCCACAGGAGGGACCGCAGCTCCCGGTACCGGGCACGGGCTGTGCCGGCTTCCCCAGGGCCGGTTCAGCACACCTGCATCGCTCCTGGATGGGTTTAATGCTTATGCTGGAGCCTGTACACTCTAATAGGATGTTTGGGCTGGGTTTAGGCTTCACAAGCGAGGTTGGATCCAGGTGGGCTCTGCTGGATGTTCCTGGTTCTGGGAATGCTGTGCGGAGGTGTTGGAGCTTTATGTACAGCCAGGTCCAGCACAGAATGCCTTGTTAGTTTGGTTGCTGTGCTGTCTGGTGTGGCTGAATGGTTTCCAGACTAGAGCTAGTCCTTGATGGAGCATCACTGAGCCCTTCTGATAGAGCATCAAACAAAGAGTCGTGGTGGAGTTTGCTTTCAGAATGGAGCTGGCTCTGTGATGCACCTAATCTGTAGTGCAGTAACCTCCAACTAGTAATCAACAGGCAACATACTGATGAAGATAATGATAATCACGAAAATCTTATCTGCCACTTGTTTGGTTTCCTTCAGTTTTGTCTGTTGTGCATTACCTTAAACTCTGGAAGCTGATTAAGGGATGTTTGATTAAGAATCACAATTCATGTGCCTGAATGGCAGTGGTTTCATAATAAGTTACTTTTAAAAATACATGAACTTAGTGGTTTTCTCAGCCTGCAAACCTACAGGCTGGTTGGGCTGAACCTACTGTGTTGTGAGGGATTTTCCTTGTCACCTCATGGTGCAATCCCTCTTACCTGTGGGGTTCTCCATCCAGCTTTTGCCACACAAGCACTGATCTGCTGGTGCATTCTCCCTGCTCTCTTTGAAACATCCTGAGCTCGAGGTCCTGCAGTTTCCAAGCTGCAATTCCTGCAGTGTTTGCCTGCAACTTTTGTCTCCCCCTCAGCTCTTCCCTCAGCAGCAGTTATGTTACCTGGGGAACTGTGTATTGTTGGGTTGTGCAGCACATCTGATTGAAAAATTGTTGCTTTTCAAATAATTTGTTTGAAAAACACTCAGGGATGTATGCAATAGCTGTAGGAATTCCCAAGTAATTAGTGACTTTGGAAGTATTTGTAACTTCTCAAAGGTTTGCCCTGGAAATCTCCAGATGTTGAATGAATTTTGAGTTGAATATGCCAGAGGACACTGTAAATGTCCTCTGACATTTTCCATGGGTTTCCATGTGCTGTATGAATGAGTTAGAGCCCTCTACAGTAGATTAATGTACCATTTCCTAGCCTCTGTGTACCAAAAGGTGGTTATAGATGGCTAAACATAAAACTAGATAAAATATTCTGAAATACTTTAATTGAACCTAAAGTCAGGTAAGTAGTGTGGGCCTGTGTGCAAGCCATGCTACACACAAGGTACTCAAGGCATAAAACAGATAATATTGGGATGTGAGTAGCTCCATGCCTGTACTCTCAGCGAGCAGAATTAGGGTTATTTTTTTCCCCTCTTGACAAGTCTCTGCTCTTTTCCCCTGAAATCTGCTCTTAGAAAACAGATACTTGATAAAACTTTTACTGGGTCTGCAAAACTCTGTGATTGGAGAAGGAGCTGCCAGGATGGAGAGGTGTGGAAACTTTTGAGCCTGAAATGGGATTATGTCAGGACTTAACAACTGGTATTTTATGTATGTTGTTGCACCAAGCAGTTTCTACAGACCACCCATCTCCATACAGCATCTTCTTACAGGAACTTGGGGGTGGTTTGTACCCCTGTGCCATGACCAGCATTATACATTGAGGAAGGTCTTTTTCATATCCTTAATTTACTTCCTTTATTTCATCCTGATTTGTCTAGAATTTTTTTTCCTCTACTTGGTTAAAGGGCTGCAAGCCAGCATCTCTCCAGCAGTTTTCCCTGGTGGCTCCTCTCCAGCAGTGGTTCTGGGATAGTTTGTGCAGATGCCATGCCTGGAGGCACTCCAGTACCTGAGGGAGTAACTTCAAATCCTTTCTTTCTTCTTGCAGCTGCCTGCAGAGCCTCAGTGAAGGTGATGTTGCAAGGGCTGGGATCTGCTCCTGATACCCCACATGATGTTTAGGAGAGTGCTGTGACACAGCAGGGCACAGCAGCCTCCTCAGGGTGACCCTGTGATTCACAGCAGGCACTGCCCTGTCTGTTCCAGGTGTCACCCATCAGGCCTTAACTGAACAAGCTAACCACAAAACAAGCCTTGTATTTAGAAAAAAAAAATACAATATTGTCATGGGGACTCTTTCCATCTCTTAAATGGACTTTTATTTGGGGTTAAGGGTATGTCTAGCCTAATTTCAGAGGTGATGGAACAGTTCAGTTCTGCAGCAGATGTGTCTCTCCTGAGTTAAGCCTTGACCAGAGCACTATTTTTCCATCCCAGGAGCTTCCTGCTGTGTCTTGAAATGTTTCTTGGTTGTGTTTGAATACTGACAGTGCTGTTTCCCTGAGTCACCAGCTGGAACTTCACATGAAGCAGGTGGCAGCTTTAAACCTTGGGTGGTGCTTCCTATCTCTACAGAATGCACTGGTATGTGTAAGTCAGTCTCATACTAGTTTGCTTGACCTCCCAGATTCTTTCTTTTTGAGCTTAGTCAGAATTTGTCTGTCCAGCCAAACTGTCCTTCCCCTGCATTTGCTCATTCTCTTGCCTCTTGGGCTGGACTGGGCTCTTGTGCTTGGGGAATCTGTCCTTGATGATCAAACATTGCCTCTTCAGGGTCCCCACAGCACTGCGCAGATCAGATCAGCCTTCTGGACAAACTGTGAGCTGGCTGTTTGTTTTATTGCTTGTCATCTTGACTTCTTCTGGGACCTTTGAGTACAGCTGAGTTCTGAAAAGTTCCTCTAACACAAGTGTAGGTGCATTTTCATGGCAGCCTCTGGTGCTAGCTGTGTGACTTTTTGAGATGTAAGAGTCAAATCTTTTATTGAAAATGGAATTTAGAACTGCCTCATGTCAATAATTCTTTTTTGTGGTTAATGTGATGCAGATTTGCTGTCTGACTGAGAGAAGTTTAAAAAGTTCAGGAAGTGTCCTGATCTATTAGGATATGTCTGAAGTGGCTTTTAGGAATTAAGGGCAGTGTGTCCTGCTGCTGGGATGTTTGTTTTTACAACCATGAAAGTCAAACAGTTTTGTTTTTTTTTGCTGTCTGGGGCTGCAGCTCTAGAAGTTTGTGACCTGTTTAATTATTTCCAGAAACACAAAAATGTATATGGGCTGTGAGATTTCACACTCCGTGTGGTCTTCAGGGGAAAATCTGTTTGGTCTCACTGCAGGTTGTATCCTGAGGAAGAGAGGAGGGAATCAATTGTTCTGTTTGGCTGATGTTTCTGTACATCTCTGTGCTTTGGTTCTGTCACTGGAAGGTAGCAGCACTTCTGTGTTCCCCTGCCCTGGGAGTGATGTGTGTTGGCTCTGTCCAGCAGGAGTTGCCACATGATTTCTGGGCTCAGTGGGAGTTGTTTTCCTTGAGGATGAAGTTGTTCTTTCCAAATCTTCCTTTTGTGAAAACAGTTCTTTTCCCCATTAAAATTTTCCCTGCTGTGTTTCAAAATCGAATTGAAAAAGCATTGCATAAGAAGTGGGAAAACAAGCATGTGGCATGGGTCAGGCAGAGGGAGCTGCACTCTCAGAGCACTGACAGCCCTTCAAGGATCTAAAAATCATGGGGAACCCCCTGTCAGTGAACAGGCATTGCTTAGGGGAAAAGTAGATTTGTATTTCCATGTTTGATTTCAGTTATTTTCTTGTTGTGGTTTTTTTTTTTTTCCTATTTTAAGGTCATGACATTTTAATCAAATAATGATTTTTTAGTCCTACATTATGAGAGCATTTGGAGGCTTGTCATGACCATCCATACCTTCAGAAATAGGGCATACAAAGTGCCCTCCTTGTAAGTTTTACAGTGTTTAATTCTGAAATTTCCTGGCTGATATAGAAGGGAAGAAGGAGCATGGAGAGAGAGCAGGAACTCACCCAGCAGCACTCATCACAAGGATTTATTTGTCTGGTTGTCACAGTATTTTGCAGATACCTGTGTGTGTTGTACCCAGGGGCACGTGGGTGTGTGTGGAGGATGAGAAAAGCCAATAGTGGAGTATCAGTGTTTGCTGTGAGCTCTGCTGCATTGTGGTAATGTCAATATGTGTCTGTTCTGCTTTTGTTTTTATTTGGGTATTCTAATTAAGCCTAAAAAAAGAAAGGGGGGTAGATCTGCCATGCTGCGCTGTGCCAAGTTCTGCTCCTCTGTCAGGAGCTGTCGTGTGGTGAGTGAAAAAAAAACATTGTGAGGAACAGCTCTGCTCCACTTGGGTGATGTTTTGGGTTGTTTTGGCTGCGTGCTCTGGTTCTGTGTGTGTAATGCACATTGTCATGAGATACCCCACCAGAAAATATGGCCACACTACAGTGTTCTGCTGCCTAATCCATGTATTTGTGTTGCTGTTCATTGAACAACTAAGGAGTGCAAATAACTGCAAAGGTGTCTTGTACAGAAAACTTGCACGAAACATTACAGCCATTGCTGTAAAAGACAATAAAATGTTTCTATAAATACATCCTACACCACTTAGATGAGTCTCTGGGGCCGTGTAGGATCCAGACAAGGGCACTGAAGGAGCTGGAAAATGCTCACTGAGCCACCTTTCATCATTTCCCGGCCTCCCTGGCTAACCAGGAAAATCCCACTTGACTGGGTGCTTGCAAGTGTGATGCCCATCTAGAAGGAGGGTCAGAAAATGGATCTGGGGACTGCAGCCTCAGTGGAGAGGAAGGCTGTAGAACAAACCATCTCCCATGGCATTGTGTGGCACATACAGGGGTTAATCCCAGTGTTTAGGAGAGGCAGATCCTGCCTGACCAACCTGATCTTCTACAAGGTGGATGTGTCTACCTGAACCTTAGTAAACCCTTTAACTCCATTTCTCCTGGAGAAAGTGGCTGCTCAGGGCTTGGGCAGGTTGGGTTTAAAACTCTTTGCTGGGTTTAAAACTTTGATATGGCTGGGCCCAGAGAGTGAGGGGGAATGGAGCTACATCCCTGTGGGGCTGGGCCCTGGTGGAGCTCCCCAGGGTTCTGAATTGGGATCCATCCTGCTTAATACATTTCTGAATGTTCTGGAAAGGGAATGGAGTGCATCCTAAGCACAACAATCCATGGAGCACTCCAGGCTGGGAGGAAAGTGGTGGGAAGGGACCTGAGGGTGCTGGTTGGCAGCTGCTGAACATGAGCCAGCATGTGGGTAGGTGGCCAGAAGTGCCAAGGGCATCCTGTGTGAAAAAAGGTGTGTCAAGGAATAGGGAAGTGATTTCCCTCTCTTCTGGGTTCAGTTTTGGGCCCCTCACTACAATACAGAAGTTGAAGGGCTGCAGCATGTTCAGAGAAGGGAGCAGAGCTGGGGAAGAGGCTGAAGCACAGCTCTGATGAGGAGCAGCTGGTGTGGCTCAGCCTGGAGAAAAGGAGGCTGGGGAGGATCTTCTTGCTCTCTCCACAACTCCCTGACTGAGGATGGAGCCAGGTGGGGTCAGGCTCTGCCCCCAGGGGACAAGGGACAGGACAAGAGAAAATGGCCTCAAGCTGTGCCTGGGAAGGTTTAGATTGGATATTTGGGAAAATTTCTTCCCTGAAAGGGATATCCAACCCTAGCACAGCTGCCCAGGGCAGAGCTGGAGTCACCATCCCTTGAGGGGTTTAAAGACAAGGCACTTGGGGACATGGGTTAGTGGTGGCCTTGGCAGTGCTGGGCATTGGTTGGACCTAATGATCTTGGAGGTCTTTTCCAAAATAAATGATCCTATGATTTTATTCCAACACTGTTTAATAGATGTAATTTCATTACCCAAATCAAAACTTTGTTCCTAGGGAAATAGTGACTGTTTTAAGGTAATATAAAACCATAGTTATTAGCTTTTTTCCTAATCAGTATAATTGCTGCATGTTTTATCACAGCATCCTGACTTTAATTATTTGCAGCTTGGGAGAACTGTTGCTTGCATGAAACTTTATATTCAAAGCCAAGGCAGATGGGCTTGAAAACCACAAGCTGAAAGTAAATAGCAGTCCATCCAGGTGCTGCTCATAGCAGGCAGCTTTCAGAAATTCTATCCAGAGCATCTAGTTTGACAAAGTCTGACCAAGCTGGGCTTTGTATTTTAGGATTTTCAACACAGGATTTAGTGCAAGAAACTGGAGATCACTTGCCAGGGCTTTTAATGGTGAATTATTGGCGTGAAGATGTGCAGAGCAGAGAGGGATTCTGCAGCCCATACCTCTGCTCTGAGGTCTTCTAGTTTGAAGTTTGGATAATGTGGCTCCTTAAATTGAGCAAACAAAATCAAATTACACACAAACCCAATTCTTATCATTTTGCATTGTTGGTGTTCCATGCCAGTTGAAATTAAACAGGGTTGCTATTTCAAACAAGTCTAGATCAAATAAAACTTGGTGTTTAATTCACATATTACAGAATAGTTTTCATCAGGTAATTAACTAAAATCATCCCATAAAGCAAAAAAGTGTGGTACTTTGCTGGTTTCCAGAAGCAGAACAATGGACTCATTTTTCTGAATGTTTCTTTCATTGCAGCAGCTCTTAATGGCTTCTTGCACACTTGCTTCCATTTTATACTGTATTTCTCATTCATAAACCCAGTGACCCACAGAAGCATTCTCACCTCCTGAACCTTTGATACCTCTGCTGTTGTGTTCACTTAGGGTTTAAAATGTTCTGTAGTAATGTGTAAAAAAAGAATAAAGCTTACCTGAAATGCAGTTAACTTGAGTTTTATATGAGTTAAAAATCTAGTTTTGAGATTTGATGTGCAAAAAAAAAAAAAAGCCAAAACAACAAAAAACCAAGAAAATCCCCCAAAAGCCTGAACAAAAAATCAGCTTTGTGTATTTTCAGTTTTTAAAAAGCATCTTTGTTGCTGGTGAGCTGCTGGCTCAGTGTGCTCCTCTGAGGCAGCTCAGGCTGAGCAGGTTCAAGGTGCTGGGTTTGATTTTTGGGAAATCCAAGCTCTGGGTGGTTCAGAGCTCTCACACTGGGTGAGGAGGTGTCCAAGAGCAGCTGGAGGAGTTTGGGGCCATGGGCCATGTACCCACCAAGGGCTGGGGGGCAGCTGGGGATGAGCTGTGCTGGAGAGGGCTCTTTGGGACATGAATGGGGCAGGAGCAGGATCCTGCTGGTGGTTTCAGCCTTGGAGCTGCCAGCAGCTTCACTCAGCCTCCATGTGCAGGGAGAGGGAGGCAGGGAGAGGTTCCTGCCATGCCATGCCCCAAGGATTTTGTGTGCCCAGCCACAGGGAGATGTGTGCCTGCTCTGTGTGAGACCCTGGTGACTGGCTGGGTGCTACAGGTGAAAAGGCTGTTGGATATTTATCGCTGCCATGTCTCTGCTTCATCAAAGTAGATGCTAAAATTATGGTTTCATTTGCTGTGGCTGAAAAGGGACATCCTGCTGCTCTGCTTGTGTGTTTTTCCTGACCCTCACCCTGCTGGCTCCCCTGGAGCAGGGCTGGGCAGGGCCAGAGCTGATCTTTGTGTCATCAGCTCAGCAGAAAGAGTCTGCTTGGGTCTCTCTGGTTCTCTTCTCTTTCTCTTCTCTCTCCTCTCCTCTCCTCTCCTCTCCTCTCCTCTCCTCTCCTCTCCTCTCCTCTCCTCTCCTCTCCTCTCCTCTTTCTTTTCCCTTGGCAGATCCTACATCCAGACTGCTGTCCAACCTCACCAGCCTCTGGAGGGCAGGGAGGAGGCAGTGGGAGGCAGGCAGGAGTGGGGTGCAGGAGGCTGGGAGAGGCAGAAGGTCAGGTGAAGCAGGAGCTCAGGAGAAGCAGGAGCTCTCCCTTTTTTTCCTCCCTGTTATTTAGCACTGTTGGGGTGTGGAAAAGCTGCTGCAGCTGGCCCTGGCAGGGGGAGGATGCCCTCAGCCCTTGCTCTCAGCTCAGCTGGGGAGCTCAGTGCCTCCATCTCCCCCTGCTTGCTCTGTGCCACCACAGCACACCTGGAGTGTGAGGTGTCACCCTCTGCCCCTACTGCTGTTTCTGCAGGTACAGGGAAGGCACAAAGCCACCCTGGGCCAAGTTCTCACTTGGAATTCTCACTTCTGTTCTCTCCTCTCACTTCAAGTTCTGCCTTCTGAACACTTTCTGTTCATTTGCTTTGGTTCAGTCATCTGCTTCCAGGTGCTACAAGATGCCCATCTTATTTGGAAAAAGTGCTTTCCTCACACATGTAAGATATTCCAGTGGGACTCTGAGAATCTTTTTGTCTTTGTAATTATTTAAATCCTTCTGAAAACCAAAATTAAAGAACTGCTCACAGCTTTTAAGCAGAGCATGGCATGGGAAGTTACTGCTGTATGGATCAGTGGAATGTAAAATGTTTTTCCATACTGAAGAGTTTAGTTTGGGATTCTTCTATGAAATTACACAGCAAAAAAGTGTTAAATAACAGAAGTGAAGGATGAAGGACAGGAATAAATTTCAAATCTTCTTGCTCTTGGCAATTGTATTTTGTACTCCTTTGTATAATCTCTGAGAACCAGAGTTTCTCTTTAGTCCTAATTTTTCTGTTATTTCTACAAAAAATAAATAAGATTTATATTTAAAATAAAACAGATTGAAACTAGCGGAGGAAAAACTGGAAGTGTGACAGTAGTGCTTTGTGTTGTGAATAGGGTCATTTCCAAAGAACCTGAATTATGGAAAACACTAATTGTGAATTCGAGTCCAGGCAATAAGGGTAAGTAGCTTTGATTAGGGGTGGCAGCCTTGCAAAATCCTCAAACCCTCAATGAAATGCAATCCTGCCACATAAAATACACCGTGGCATGTAAGACCTGCCCTGAAATGAGGGAGAAACCTTTTGTGTTTTGTGGTTGAGGTGGAATTATTGCAGGCTGCACACATCCTCGGGGCTGGCACGTGGGGCCGCGCTGCCACCGGGCTGCACGTGCTGCCAGGTCAGTAGGTCTGGCAGGAACCAGGGAGGGGACACAGCCCTGGTTTTCAGGACACCACAAAGTTGTTTTTGTGAACCAGTTCAGTCACTCTGTGTGGGGGTAACCCCGTGGTTTGGAGGTGCCTGAATACTCCGGGCAGGGTGGGTGAATAGAAGGTCCTGGAGGAAGGAGTGGTGTGTAAAAAAGCACTTTCACATTTCTGCAGAGGCAGGAATAGGTTGTACCTCAGCACAGAAAGGCTCTGGATTTAACTCCTCCAACCCACTAAGAGTTTTTCAGCGTTTTGTCTGATTTCTGCAGTCCCCTGAGGTTGTGCTGTGTGGGTGTGTGGCAGAGGAGGCAGCTCAGGGAAAGCTGCTCTGAAGAGGTTGGGGTTGGTTTAATAAAGAGGCTCCAAAATGAGCTGCAGAAAGAACAAAAACACAGCTCATACTGCTTGTACACATCAGGTGAAGCCAGGAGGACACAGGCCTTTCTCTTTTGCCCAGCAAAAATTGCAAAAGTTAATCAGGTTGTGAGAATATTATGCAAAATTTCTTTTTCATGATTTTAAGTCCCTGGAAAGCAGCAGCTTTTTGATGTATATAACATCTCTCTGCTAAGTGCTTCCAAAATAAAAATTCTTTTATAAAATTTCATCAAACTTCTCTTTTTGAAAGGTGCAACTGAAATAATGAACTTGCTTTGTGAATGTGGTGGGGAACAGCACTGTGTGTAAATGCATTTAGGTGTACAGTCTTGTCCTGATTTTTTTTTTTTTGATTGTTATATAAATGTTCTAAATAAAAACAGGTTAGATTGAATCGTGCTGTTTACTGACCTAGTAGACCAGACTTGATCATTTAAACTGTCTTTAAAATCATGGTGCACGTGTCTGATTAGTGTGTGAGCTTCTGCAGTCAACGTGGTCCGAGCAAATGATGTAGAAATGTACCCATGTGCATGAAAAATCTCTATCTTCAAAGCTTAAAGCTAAATCCCTTGTTTATGAAATCTTTCCATATATGAATTTTGTATTTTATTTGGGAGATGGCCCCACGAGTTTTAGGGGAGGAGTACATAACAATTAATATTCTCTGATAGCCTACATGATAAGCCCCCAAAAAGTACATAAAGCCATGAACACCTTTTCTCAACAGGGCTTGAAGACTGCTGAGGAACACACAGTTTGAATCATTTGAGCATTAAAATAATAGTAATACCCATGGAAGAGCCACAAGACTTACCCGAGCAACCAGTAAGTATATTTTAAAAAGGCTGAAAATGAAAATCTAAAACAAATTACTGATCTCACAATTTTGGTATACAGTTATTTTAGCTAATATTGGAAAAGAAGGTTTATACTTAGTGTATTTGTCCAGAGGACAAAAAGCATTTTGTTGTTCATAAAATGTGCTGTACATTTAATTTACTATAATTGTACAGGCAGTAGTAAGAAAGGAGCAGTTATAAGTTCTTGAACTTTATGATGTTTCTATGCAAAAAGATTACTCAGAAAACCAGACTTACCTCAAGCCTGTTGTAGAGAAAATAAAATTCACTATTTTAGGGACAAATTCAGCATGCTGGGTATTAGAGTGTGTAGTGTTTAATTCTTTTTGTGTTTGAGATCTTGAAAAGATCCTGTGATTCATTGTTTCCACAAGTGGAAGGCATTTTTAAATGACTGATGTAGCAGTAGGTTGGGGAGCATGTCTGAAGGTTAAAGTTGCTACATGTATGTGAAATATTTACAATAGTGTTTGCATTATCAATAACTGATATTAACACAGCATGGAAGTGTTGGTAGAGAATTATCAATACATATGAGATTAATTAAATTGTGTATCTAAAACATAATAGCATAGGAATTAAACAGAAATGTTTGTATTAATGTTCTGTTCCCAAAATAAACCTGGCACAAACTCAACAAGAAATTGCCAAGTTGCAATGGGAGGGATGCTTGTAATCTTGGACACCTTGTCAAATGCACACAGAAACAGAATAATGTGCTTGAGGGCACTTTGTGTTTAATTGAAAAGATTTTGATGCCTTTTTAATGTGAGAGTTTAATATTCTTCAGTTAAACTAGTTAGAAAATACATTGTAATGTCATTTATGCAATTTTATGACTTAGGAACAAAATCAAATGAAATGGAAATGTAAAATTATTCAGAACCTGGCTTGCCACAAGCTGCAGATGATGGGCTTGAGTAATATCCACAAAATGTGAAACTAAGCAGCAAAACCATATAGTTTATACTCCAGCTATTTAAAGATGAATTGCCTGTATTATAAAAGGAAATCTCTCTAAATACATCCTAATATAATGAAAAGTCTTTATCCTTTAGGGCATGAGAGATAGGGTACAGCTAATTTTCAGTGGTGTGTCCTTTAAGCAGATTCTGCTGTAATATTCAGCTAAAGATTTTCTTGGTAATTTCTTTTAAGAATACCAGTGATACCAGTCAGTCATTCTGTGACAGATTATGAGACTCGATGGATCATCATGAATGAATGAGGTGGTAGTGGCATGTTCTTGCAGGAGAAACTCACCCTGGCATCCTTCTGAGGGTTTCACAGTAATTTTGTAGCCTGCAGAAACCAAATTTGTGTTCAAGCCAGTGCTGTCAGTGGTGTAATACCCTGTGCAGGAACAGGATCCAGCTGGCACCTCCAAAATGAGAAAAAGGGCTGTATTGCTTTTAGTCAGGAGTCAAAACTCCTAATTTGTTACAGAAAAAGAATTCATGTTCCTATCTTTATGCAATATTAAAATATAGGGGGGAAAGAGCAAAGTTTGTGCTGAACCTGTGCAGAATAAGATTTTCTTTAAATTTATGACTTGTTTTATTCAATTTTCACAAAATTGCCCTTACCAGCCATTTTTGTGGCTTTATATCTCAGCACCTGTAACTAACATGAATAGTTATTCAGTAATTCTGCTATATAAATCCATTGTTAGCCCTTGTTTTCTAATTAGGAAAAAGCTTGTTTTGAGATGAGGAGCCCATGGTTACACTGGTGGGTTCTGGAGTGCAGGACATTTAACCACCACTGTGAACCCTCCAGCTTGTGTTAGTTGTAGCTCTGAACATTTTTGTCTTTGCAGGTGAAAAAAGCCAAGATGCAGGAATCCAGAGACCAGAGCCTGAGGTATGGGGTTTAAAATTTGATTTTAGTGTGGAACAGTTCTTTATGGTCTTTTACAATTATAAAGCTTTCATTTTAGAAATTTGCCTCTTGATTTATTTTTTTACAGAGCTATGGAAAATAAAGTTGTATTTGGATTTGGTATAATTTTGATTAAGTTCCCAATGAAAAATAATTAACTAGCCCTGTGGTATAAGGCTTTTATAAAAGTGGTCACAAAGAGAATGGCATCAGCACATCTGTCTTTCAGAGAATGAGACTGAAATAACATGCATTTAATTTGGTGAGACTCAGGATATTTTAGTAATATCTGTACTACTGTTCTTGCTGAAACTGTGAGTAACTGCTTTGAGAAATGAAACTCTTGAATTGTAGCCTCTCCTATTTAAAGCTCTTGTGTGATATTATTTTTAACCTCAGTAGATGCTTTTGGATGTGTATTGTATTTAGAAATTAACTATTTTTATTACTTCTTATAATGAGAATAGCTATTTTAGGATTGATTCTGCTTCTCTGAGTAGCAGCAAATTCAGTGAGCAAAGATTTCATTTTGGAGTCTCTGCCATTCCAATAAGAGCAAGGAGGAAACACCATTTCTGCAGGAGTGATCATGTTCTATATTCTCAAAATTACAATTTTGATCTAATCACACCAGCTCCCTTTCTGGCCCATCTGAGTCAGAGAAATCAGATCCTAGGGAGAGTTATTCCCTCTCTTGGGTAGAGAGGTCTGGGCGTGTTGGGGGGCTCTCCCTTCTCCCTCTGTGCTATCCTGCTTCAGCACACCCACACCTTCCTATGGGCACAGGGAGCTCAAGATTTGAGTGTAAACATCCTTGGATTTTAAAATTGTGGACATCCAGATTTTGAAAACAGAAGAGAGGGTTAGGATAAAGCTATATTTCTAACTTGATTAAGTAATCTGTTTAAATATTCTGGCTCTGTTTTGCTAAAGTTATACATGATTTTAAGTTTGACCAATGGATTAATTTAAAAGAACTTATTGGACCTGTTTCTCCCTTTTTTCTGCACTGCAGGAGGTGAAGGAGGGAGAAAACATCAGTTTAGTTGAGCCCAGAAAGCAGGGATGGGTGGGGAAAGGTGTTGCAAGATTTGGGTTTATTTCTCATACAGCCTCCTGCTCCCTGTGTAGCCCAGCTCAGACACTTTAGGCTCTTCCTGAAAATTTAATTTATTTATCCAACACAAAACTGTGCAGTTGATTTTTGTTGGGATGCTGAGTGGAGTCAGGTGATGGAGGGAGGCAGAGAGCACCTTGCTTGGTGCACACCTGAGCTACAAGGTGCAGTTCCTTTGGCTCCTTCACCTTGAGAAACTGCAATTTCAAAATATCACAACAGCACACAGATGGCTCAAAACCTCATGAAAATCTGTGTTGCAGAGCTAGCAATAATAAAATTAAAGCCTGGATGGCAATAACCAAGGAAAAAACAGTTTCATTCAGAAATGATCTGTACTTCCTACTCTGTACATGAACAAAGCAACATCAACATGGAACTGAAACAACGTGGGACAAATCCAGAATAATCCAGCAACCTGCAAATATTTAAATGCAGAAGTGACCCCAGTTGAAGGATGTTTCAGCACTGCTCCTCAGGGACAAATGCAGCAGTGAGGCAATGGCCATGGCAGGGAGCTGTGCCAGCAGGGTCACACTGCACTGCTGGCAGCTCCTCCCTGGATGCTGCAGCCTGGGGACATGGAATGGAGATGCCAAGAGGTGTTTCTCACAGAAACCACCCTGCAGCCCCCCACTACCAAACCCTGGCCACTCAAACCCCATAGTTTGATGTCTAATTCCAGTTGCAGATCTCGCTCTCAGAATCTCTTCCTGAAATAGCAAAGAGCACAAGGCTGGGTTTTGTGAAGAGTTAGCTTGCCTTGCTCAGAAGGGTTGAACACAGAGGTTATGATGGCCAAGGATGTTAATTTTAGAGTTCCTAATGCTAACACTGAGCCTTTGTTGTCCTGGCAGTCATGTGAGCAGCACAGAAGTCAGTGAGCAGAAAACTGAATCTTCAAACCTTGGTTCAAACCTTCCCATGTCCAGTGAGAGTGAGTATCTGGAGTTCTCCCATTGTCTTTGCTCATGCCTTTCCCTGGTACCATGCTCCATCCACCACAAGCTTTGTCTCCTCCTTGTAATCCTTAGCCTGCTCTCACTATCAGTTGTAAAGTGAACATTTGCTGTGGTGTTTACAAAGTGTTAATGCCTGATGGGAAGGAAATATCTGTTTCTAACAAATATTTTTCTGTCACTGCCCCTCAGCTGGCTGTTGGGTGCTTTTGAGCACTGCTGTGTCTTATCTGCCTTAGACACGATTCTTCTTGAGGGTTGAGTCCATATCAGTTGTAATGCCTATTGTAAACATGTTTTATAAATCATTATCTCTACACAGCTGGTTGGGCCCTTTGTAGCAATATGCCATACACTTCATCTTAGACTCTGAATTGTATTGAATGGCTGCAGAAAGCTCTTAGGAAATAAACAGAGAGGAAACAGGCAGGGAATACAAAGGTTGCATGCTAAATGAAAAGTGGAGTGTATAATTTCTCTTGGAAAAAGAGAGTTGGAAGTTATTAGGAAAGTCAGATTCCTGTGTGAAATACCTTTGACTGCCAATACATATTTTGAAGTCTAAGCCAGCTCACCTTAGCTGAAGGTGTGTAAGGTGTAACTTCCCATTGTAATTGATTTAATCATTGCTATTTTAATCCATGAACTGTGGTGTTGCAGGAGTTATGGGAAATTTCATCCTGCAAAATCTGCTGCCTAACTGGATAAGCCATTTACAAATCCTAGAAATTCCCTGCAGTGTTATTGTGGGATTTTTTTGCTTTTTTCACCATTGCCTAGTTCTTTGTATGCAATTTATAAACACAAATTCTAGAAATATCATTACTACATAACTATTCAGATGAATATTGACTTTCTTTAAAAAACCCTGCAGATCCTCAACATGTGGGAACTGACAAATGTTAGAGGAAAGCCTTTAAGTCCAAAAGTTCTCAGTTTGTGTTTCCTGTTGTATCCTTGTGCTACATGGGCTCACACTGTGAGCAAAGGCAAACACTGAGGAGCAGAGGAAGGTGATTCATGGATCATTTGGGATCTTCAGCACATGTGGTTGATGGTTTGTACTTCTCAGCTGCTTGTGTTCAGATCACACAAAGAGAAGGTTTTTGGGGTGGCAGGATGCACATTGGGGTTAGAGCTGCCTGTGGCACTGTCCTGCTTTCCTCAGTGTAACTCAGGAGAGTTTACTACATGGTCATACAAGAGCAATAATTCAGGTCCAATATGGAAATCCCAAATTTTTTGAGCACATTATTGGGGCAGAGGATGCTGTTGTCCATAACCCTGATTTGGAGGCTGTTATTGAGTCACTCCAGAGGGAAAATGTGGTCTCTTGTAATGGTAGGTGTGGGGGAGCAGGGCCCCTGGGGATACACAGTTAGCCTGGATTAGCTCCTGGGCAAGCCTGGGTGCTTTGCTTTCAGAGGGGAATCAGCTGGATCCAGAGCATGCAGCTGTGTTTGCTGAGAGTTTGGGTATGGTGCTTGTAGGTCTGAGCTGATAAACCCATGTGCTTGCAGATACAGCCACAGCACTTGCTGCACTGTGGTGGTGCCATGTGCCACAGAGGCTACAGGGACAAATTCTGTGCTGGGCTCCTGCCACAGAGGCTACAGGGACAAATTCTGTGCTGGGCTCCTGCCAGGGATGCTGCACAGGGGCCAAATTCTGTGCTGGGCTCCTGCCACAGAGGCTACAGGGGCCAAATTCTGTGCTGGGCTCCTACCACAGAGGCTACAGGGGCCAAATTCTGTGCTGGGCTCCTGCCACAGAGGCTACAGGGGCCAAATTCTGTGCTGGGCTCCTGCCACAGAGGCTGCACAGGGACAAATTCTGTGCTGGGCTCCTGCCACAGAGGCTACAGGGGCCAAATTCTGCTGGGCTCCTGCCCATCATTGCTTTCCTGATGGACAGCTGAGTATTCAATCAGCTGATGTGATCCAAGGGTGTTTATTGGCTCTTGGATGAAGCCATAGGAGCCCAAGCCCCCCTCTCCAGCCCAGCCTGGAGTGCTGTAACAGAGCAATCTCACACAAGGTGAACCAGAGCTGTGCTGACTGAGAACATCTGAAACATTTCCTCTCTGGGTTGCCAGCTGAGCCACTCTGTCTTACCAGCTTCAGAGTGCAGTTGCTGTGGATTTATTGAAGCAGAAAAATCTGGTTAAATGTAACTGCCAGCTTATTTTAGAGGCACCTCTGAGCCTTGTGCACTGCAGCTGTGCTTCCCTGGATATTTGTGATTAAGTTCATTGAGCTGGAGCTGTTCCTTTTTGCAGGAAAACTCTTTGCTGGAGCCATGCATGGACAGAATACCTAGTGGAAGAGGAAAGCTTGGCAAAAGAGAGACCAAAGATGTTTGTTTTCTGCTCCAGGACAGAGAAATGTTACACTTGGTGCAGATGAAGCCCCTTTGACAAATATGCAGGGTTTTGGGGAGGACTGAAATCAGAGTTTTTTTTATGACAGTTGCAAAAAATTATGGTATGAGCTGATAAAGAGAAAGAGGGAGGAATAGTGTGACTCACTGATCTACCTGCTGTGAGCTGGCAAAATATTTTTGTGCCAGCTTAACAGTGTTTTTTTGAGAATTTGCTTTGAAACAGATATTCAGGGCACTAAAACTCTTTGTAAATACAGTGTGTTGACTAAAATGTGCCATGAGTATTGATATTTGTCTTTATTTGTTGGGTTTTGAAAGCACCTCTGTAATTACACAAACTTTTTTTTTTTTCAGTTATGACATGCACTGATTATATCCCAAGGTCATCAAGTGATTATACCTCACAAATGTATTCTGCAAAGTAAGTCAAGAAATTGTTACTGAGTTCTGTAATTCTTCTCTGAAGTATTTTTTTGTATCTCTATGCATTTCTCTAGTGCAGTAAATCCCACAACTGGGAGCAGATACTCATTGCTGAAGACACTGAATTTACAGAATTCACCCTTTAGCTTCAGTGACTGTTTTAAAAATGATAAATGAAAGCCCCACAAAGATAAATGAAGCCCTTCAAGTAATTAACGTGATAATCTTGATGAATAATGCACATGATATTTGTCAAATAAACAAATTGAAAATAAATAAATATAAGGGGAATATGAAATTTTCTCATCATTCACTGTGTTTTGGGATCTTTGTATTTTTTCCTGTTGGAGCAGGATGGGCTTTAAGCCCTGCTGCTTGTTTTTGTGTAGTTTCTGTGTGTGTGTGTCCCTGGTTCTTGCAGGTGCTGCTGAATTACAGCAGCTTCAGGGTGGCATGATTAGTGGGACTGACCACTCATACCTGTTGGAATGGGGATGTGTCCCTCCAGCCCACCCTGCCCTCCCAGTCCTGGATCTCTGGCACTGTGGAGGAGGGATTTTCCCTGCTGTCACTGCAGGCAGCATCTATAAACTCAGGAGCCTGCCTTGGGAAGCACAAGGAGCTTATTGCACCAAGAGGAATTGTCAGTCTGAGTGATTTCTCCTTTCTGGAGCAATTATTGAATGTGTCTTTTGGTTTGAAGGCTGAAAGCTGTGTAATGTAACCAGTTCTTTCTGATTTTTGTTCTCTCTCTTCCCCAAGGCCATATGCACATATCCTCTCTGTACCAGTGTCAGAAACAATGAGCCCTTACCCTGCTCAGCCTCAGTACCAAGCACTACAGCAGTCCCAGCCCTACACCATCTACCCCCAGACCACCCAGACCTATGGACTACCTCCTTTCGGTAAAAAGTCACTTCTCAAAGATTTCTCTGTGCCTGCAATTGCTCTTTTATGTCTCAGTAAAAAGCCAATGTTAAGCTTAACCAGGTGTGTTGGAGAGAAGGGTTTGTAGGAGAGCACATAGCTTAAATTGTAGATGGGCACTGATCTCTTGATGGGGCTTCAACTTAAAGAATAAGATTTTTTACAAAGCTGTTACTTTGGATCTCCCCATGAAGTTTGCCACATGGTTCTTGGTTTGGGATCATCATTGTCTCTAGTTGTGGTATAGCTGTGTTTGTGCAGTGAAATGACACAACACTCCATACTACAACTCCTTTTCTTCTCCTTTTCTTCTCCTTTTCTTCTCCTTTCTTCTCCTTTCTTCTCTTTTCTTCTCCTTTTCTTCTCCTTTTCTTCTCCTTTTCTTCTCCTTCCTTCTCCTTCCTTCTCCTTTTCTTCTCCTTTTCTTCTCCTTTTCTTCTCCTTTTCTTCTCCTTTTCTTCTCCTTTTCTTCTCCTTTCCTTCTCCTTTCCTTCTCCTTTCCTTCTCCTTTTCTTCCCCTTCCTTCCCCTTTCTTCCCCTCCTGTCTCCTCCTTTCTCCTCCTTTCTCCTCCTTTCTCCTCCTTTCTCCTCCTTTCTCCTCCTTTCTCCTCCTTTCTCCTCCTTTCTCCTCCTTTCTCCTCCTTTCTCCTCCTTTCTCCTCCTTTCTCCTCCTTTCTCCTCCTTTCTCCTCCTTTCTCCTCCTTTCTCCTCCTTTCTCCTCCTTCCTTCTCCTTCCTTCTCCTTCCTTCTCCTTCTCCTTCCTCCTTCCTTTGTTGTTAACCACAATTAAGACATTTTTATTTCATCTTTCACCAAATGAGAGCTCATGCTAAAATGTCTCCAAATTTACTTAGGCAAATAATTTCCTTAATTTGCTCTACTAACTGAGCCCTTTTAATAGCTATTCCAGTCTCTGCAAATGCAGCTCCCAAAAAATGGAAGGGAGCAGAGGCTGTTTTATCCCTTAGCAGGGAACACTGATGGGAGGGGGAGCATCACAGCACCATGCAGGGAACTGGGGGAGCCCCCTGTGGCAGTGCTGGGGTCACCACCCCTTGCAGAGGACATGGTGCTGTTGGATTTATGGTTGGACTCGATGATCCTAAAGGTCTTCTCCAACTTTTACCATTCTGTGATTCTAAATATGTCTCAGGCTTGTGGTTGTACTGCACAATATGCACTGAGCCTCTTGCAGATTTATCTGTAATGCTAAAATCTTGGTACCTTGATGTGTGTAAACATGAATCTTTCTTTAGTTAAAGAATTAGATGTCTTGGAATAAAAACAGCTAAATTTCTGGCTTTTGTTAGCTGCTGACAGAACATGGGCTTTTGTAAAGGTTACAAAACAATTGATTTGTCATTATATATTTGAAAGATGGTGGAGGAAAGATAATAAATCCAGACTTGGCTTTGTGAAACACAAGTTAAATTGCTAATACTGTAATTACTGATGGTTGCTGGAACATACTCTTCCTCACTGGGTGCCTGCACTTTGGTTTCAGTGCCTTGTTGCACTGGTTTTTGCTGGTTTTTGAGTGCCTGATGGTTTCCTTGGCTTCATTTATTTGGTGTTTTTTGATAGTGTGTTGTGCATGGTGCACTGAGGCTGCTTTGTGTGCTGTTGTGTGTTTTAATGTGTCACATGTTGGTGTTTTTAAAGACAAATATTTGTAAATATGTGGAGTGCTCCAGTGAGGTTGTTTAAAACAGTGGTTTAGACTTCTACAATTCTGAAAGGAAGGAGAGAAGGTGTAGGGGTTTTGTTAGAGTATTGTGTGTTTGATGTTTTGTTGGTTGCAGTAGTGGTGGCTGTATTTGGGGGGAGTGTTCATTTTTTTAAATCCAAATGCTCTGGAGTGCAAGGGTACTCAGCTGCTTCAATATCCTACTCTAAATGTAACACTGGAAATTCTTCTGAACACCTGGAAGGAGATTTGCATTTTCTGTTGACTTCAAAGGAGCTTTCATCTGTAAAATATCCAAAATGTCATCAGTTACTGAAATGTCTGGTGTTGATTTTAGGTCTGTTGTTAAACACCTGAATTTTTAGTGTTAGGAAGATGTTAAAAATCATTTCCAGTAATGGAAATCATAATGGAATGGTACCTGCTGGGTCATGCTGAGAAGATGGACCTTGCACAGTGTGATGGAGAGGTAGAAGTTAGAGCATTGAACACACACTCTGCAGAGGGAATTCTGGAAATTCTGCTCACAAAATCTCCAATGAGCAAGTGAGGGCCAACAACTTGGTTTTACCAGCACCAGAGGCTTTTACAGAGCTTGGTGTGTCTTTCTACCTTGTATTTGTTTCTATGCCAGAAAGAAGGCACCGTGGGTCCTCTAGCTGGAACAAACCAGCATGAAATTCAGGCAAGCTGACAAACACCAGCATAGCCTGGAGGTGGCTGAAGTCAGGATTCTCTTTTAGAGAAGGGATGAGCCATGCTCTTGCTGATTTGTCACCTCTCTTGGTGCTCAGTGCATTGTTCTGCATAGGATGCCCCTGTGGCCTGGAGAGATTTTATTAAAGAAGCATTAAAATAAGAGTGGTGACATCCAGGCTGCACAGCTGTAAGCTAGTATTAGAAACACCATGGATGTGATGGTTTACATTAACTCAAGAAAAATCTAACAGTGCTGGGATGTCCTGTGTGGGGCCTTTTCACGTCTGTAGATGTGTGCTGGGACATTCTGTGACACACAGTGCTGCCATTGGACGTGGCAGAGTCTCATTCCTCCTCTCACAGCTTCTCCTCCATCGTCCTTGAGGCTCTGCTAGTTTATCATACTGGCAGGACATTTGCCATCAGCCCAGGAGTGTGCCTGGGTGTAGAAAATATAAAAGACATGTCTGTAACAGCAGGACAGGGAAGGCAGGGGCTAAAGATGCCTTAGCACATTTCCTGAATCCCCCAGCCAGCCCTGCCAGCACCTCTGCGTGTGTCTGACCTGCTGCCACTCCCTGGGTGGGTTTGTGTTTCCCTCTCAGGTTCTTTGGCACTTCTGCATGTTGTGTGACCATCACATTGTGCTGCTGACTGCTCTCCTTGTCCCTCTGGTTTGTGCCCTAAGGAGCTTCTGGTTGCTGTCCCCTGTGAGAACTGCTCAGCCATTTGGGATGGTGGCACTGCCTTTCCAGGCTAAACAAACACAGCTACTCCCACTCTCCTTGGAGGATCTTTTTCACATATGTTTTGTTCTGGAGTTTCCACAGTCTTTCTTGAATCAGCCTTTCCTTTTTGTTTGCTAATTATTGAGGTTCTGGAGGCTTGAAACCTTAACAAAGACACAACTTGAGAGTCAAAGAATCAAACCCTATGCAGAGGGGAGTGATTGAAGTTGACTGATAGGTGTCAGTTCAACTTGAGAATCAGAGAGTCAAACCCTGGGGTGACTGTGCAGACAGGAGTGATTTAAGTTGACTGATAGGTGTCAGTTTGAGATCAGATATGTAAATAAATCAAAGGGCCATTGCAGAATTTAATTCTGACAAAGCTGCAGCATGGAGTGACCTCCTGGAGCTGTTGCTCATGTCCAGCTTGATGGAGTCTCTCCCATGTCATGTAGGTAAGAAACTGGAGCTCACAGCCCATGGCTTAGTCCTGCTGGAGTGGGTGAAGGCTGCAGGGGGCTTCTGCAGCCTTGGTACTGTTCTCAGGCTGTTTAAAAAGGAGGGTGCTCTTTCTGATGGCCCTGACCTCTGTCTAGCTCCAAACCTCCTTTGTCCCTCTGCTTTGCACACTCCTGCTTGTTTGTAAGTAGATTCTCTCAAAATATTTCTGCTTCCTAACCAGGGCAAGGGAGAATTGTCTTTACCTTTGGCTGTAGATGTGGGGACACTCAAATGAAAGCCTGAAGAGCCCTGAGGAGTGAGGCCTGGGCTGAGCAGCCTCAGTTGGGCACTGTTGGCACCCATCAGTGCAGAGACCTCACCTTACACAGCACCCAAGCTGAGCCACATGCTTGGTGTGCCCTGTGCACATAATTGCAGTCACTCTGCTCTCTGTGCTGTGCCCAGGGTTCTTACAAAAGCATTCCCAAACAACAGGAAGTCTGGAAGAAACATTCAGATTTTTAACTAATTTTTTAGCTCTATATTTGTTGTTGTCAGTCTGGGAAAATTACTGACTTGTGGCTTGGTTTAGAATATTCATCCCAAAGCCCAGTGAAGTAGTGGAGTTGAGCTTGGCCTATAGATCCCAGCTTTTGCCTCTCTGTCACAGCTGATGTCACTTGTAGTGCTGTGCAGCCCAAAGTCACAGCCAGTGTCAGGTCCTTTATCTGCATGGGCACTGAATCTCAGTGACACAAACAGATTTTAGTTAAAAGCTTTGCAAATTAATCTTCTTGGTGCTTTTAATTTTCTCTTTTTCAGCCATTTGGTCACCAGCTCTAATCCCTGCACAGCCTGACAGTCAGTGCTTACTATTGCCAAAATTAAACATTTTCCATGTGTCATTTGTTACTTGCTTTTGTGATGAGCAACAATCTTAATCTGAGGTAGGAGCATGCTGTTTGGTCCCAGCATATTTGTTTGTAACTGGTCCAATTTATCTGATTCAGGTGCACTGTGGCCAGGTATGAAACCTGAAAGTGGTTTAATTCAGACTCCATCTACAAGTCAGCACAGTGTTCTTACCTGCACTACAGGGTTAACCACAAGCCAGCCCAGCCCAGCACATTATTCTTATTCCATTGAAGGTAACTTGGCATGGTTTTTATCTGCATCTCTCTCCACCTAACTGAGTCCAGATACCAAACTAGAGAGGCCTGCACGCTTCTCCTTGGTTTGTGCATGCTTCTTGATGCTTTGCCTCTTTTCTCTTTGTGCCTGTGTGTTTGTGGGGTTGTGTTTGCTCCCCCCTGTGTGTGCACCAGGCTGGCTCGTTGGTGCCATGCTGCTGGGCTGGACAGGGTGAGGGGCAAATGGGAAGGGGAAAGAGACTCCTTGTTGTGTTCCTGCATGCTTTATTGGGAGTGCTCTTGCATTTCTCTTTGTTTGTGGTCTTTAGATTGATGGCAGGAAATATGCTGGCTCAGTGAGATTGTTAAACATTAGTTTTTAATTCCTTCTGGAGGTAGATGGCTCTTGAATGTCACAGACACAGGTTGGTAGATCTGCTAGGAAGTGAATTTCTCAGTACAGAACTACCATTAAAATATTATCATTGCTGGAATTGCCACATCTAAGAAGGCAGGTGCTGAATTTCACCAGCTTCCACAGCAGTGAATATATCAGATAGCTGAATAATGGAATATTGTTGCTTATGGCACCTATCTGCAAATTGATACCTCTTCTTTAGGCTGGAATTTGTCATTTATGTATAGAACTACCATTAAAATATTATCATTGCTGGAATTGCCACATCTAAGGAGGCGGGTGCTGAATTTCACCAGCTTCCACAGCAGTGAATGTACCAGATAGCTGAATAATGGAATATTGTTGCTTATGGCACATGTGTGCAAATTGATACTTCTTCTTTAGGCTGGAATTTGTCATTTATGTATAGAACTACCATTAAAATATTATAATTGCTGGAATTGCCACATCTAAGAGGGCAGGTGCTGAATTTCACCAGCTTCCACAGCAGTTTTTAGGAGTGAATATACCAGATAGCTGAATAATGGAATATTGTTGTTTATGGCACATATTTGCAAATTGATACCTCTTCTTTAGGCTGGAATTTGCCATTTATGTTTTGGTGACAAATGGTGAAAATTTGTCTCTTTCTCTGGAAATTTTATAAAGCATTTCAGGAATTTCTAATCTATGCCTTGTGGAATATTTTCACAAAATAATTCAGGGACTTGAGGAAATTTTCAGTTCAGCTTCCTGCTCAAAGAGTAGTTGCTGCAGAATTCAGAACTAGATTGCTCAGAGCTTTATCTAGGTACATCTCCAAAACCTCCAAGGCTGGAAATTTTGCCAGTTCCAGAACCTGACTGTCATTATGATGAATTTTTTTTTCTTTTATTGACTCAGAGCTTTCACTTTTCCATGTTCTGACCATTTCTCTCCTGCTGCTGCTGCTGCACACCTGCAAAAAGAGCTTGTGTCTGTCCTCTCACTAATGTCCCTGCAGGTACCAGCAGGCTGCATCAGGTCCCCAAAGCCACCTCCTCTCCTGGCTGGACAGTCCCTGTCCCCTGAAATGCCCCTTGCAGGGCACATTCTCCAGATCCCTGGCTGGTTTGGTGTCTCTTTAGCAGGATTTTATCTGCTGAATTTTATCAACACTGAATTTTATCAACATGTTTCTTGTGCTTGAGGGACCAAACTGAATGCCACAACCAGATGTGGCCTCATGTGAGCCAAGAAAAGGAGGATAATTCTTAAAATTAGCAGTGAGTGGGTTTTAGCATGTCTCTCACAGAGGAAAGTCATTGGTATGTCGTGGTACTTGCTCAGCTTGCATTATTGAGACAGTCAATGGCCAGGTGTAGTATTTATCCTTAATTTACTTTTCTCATGCATAACTGCATTCATAAATTACCTGCAATGAACTGATCATTTTTTGTGAGCACACGGGCTCCAGAAGCAGCAGGACCAGAGTTTTATTCATTGATTGAGGGAAAACAACTTTGTGCATCTTGAGCAAACCACTCTGGAATTCAGTTAGTTAAATAAAAGGGAAGCAATACTGGAAATTCTCCCTTTTTCCAGCATAACCCTCCTTCCCCCAGCAGAATGATTCACTGATTTCACAGACCAGCTGGAGTTGCCAGGGCTCAGGGATGGTGCTACACAAGATTTCCCATGAAGGGCAGGTGGATCCCTGGGGGTGCTGAGGGGACAGACCCATGCCAGGCCTTGTTCTGTGAATTATAAAATCACAGACTTGTTTGGGTGGAAGGAACCTTAAAGATGATCCCCTTCCAACCCCTCTGCCATGGCAGGGACACTTTCATTATTCCAGGTGCTCCAAGCCCTGTCCAGCCTGGCCTTGGGCACTTCCAGGCATCCAGGGGCAGCCACAGCTTTGCTGATCATCCTCACAGCCAAGAATTCTTCTCAATGTCCCATCTAACCCTGTCCTCTGGCAGTGAGAAGCCATCCCCCTTTTCCTGTCACTCCATCCCTTGTCCAAAGTTCTCCAGCTCTCTCTGAGCCCCTCTGGATGCTGGAAGGGGCTCTAAGGTCTCCTGGAGTTTTCTCTTCTGCAAACTGCTCACCCCCAGCTTTGTCAGGCTTTCACACAGGAGAAGGATTTTAATCTGTGCTGCTGGGAGAATGTGTGATGTGAGAAATTCCCCTGCAGGCTGCTCTCTGAAAGTGTGCACAAGTCACCCCAAAGTGTGCGAAAGTCACTCCAATGGTGCAAATGCTGTTGCTTTTTGGAAAAACTTTTTGCAGACTTGCAGGAAACTTTTCCATTTTCAAATTTGCTGTATTTCCTTCTCAAGCAGCTCACCAAGGGTTCAGGCCAGTACAGGGGCTGGTGCCAGGGAGGTGTTGAAAGGATGGACAGAGTTGTTTCAATAGTAATCCCTGGGATATCTCAATAATAATCCCTGGAATATCTTTCTTTTCTCTCCACTCAAATCAGGATGAGACACAGCTGTACAATGGTGCTGACCCACTGGAGGGGAATTTCCGTGCATGGTTCTGGCTTTGGCTCTTTGGAAATGATTGAAGCAAAGCAGATTGGGATTAGTAAGGTAGAGGCAGGAATGTAATGTCAGAGGATGAGGTCTGAAGTGAGGGATAAAGAAAGGAAAAGAGTCATGGCATCTTTAATGCAGTACTTGTGTTTGCTGGTCTTGAAACCTCAGCCCTTCAAGTCATGTTTAGCAAATCTTTGCCAAATATTTTTGCATAGTTCTGACCCATTCACAGGTTAAAGGAAGTGGCCCACAGTGCAGGAAGAATTGGTTCATCCGTGTGGTGGGAACTGTTTGAAAAAAATCTGGTATGAAGCAATGTTTAGATACAGGATTATTAAAAAGACCTGTTGGAGGGAGACCAGAGTTAAAATAAACAATGAAGTCCATGTGAGGGAATGCCAAAGCTTTTTTCTCATTTCTTAACTTCTGTAATCAATCTGAGTGGAGAAGCAGCCTGTGCAGAGCATTACAGATAAGAATCACTTTCTGTTTCCTCTCCATAGCAGTCTTGAGAGCAGTGGTGTAACAGTTTGTCTTCCAGAGAGCTGCTCTGCTCTGGCTGCAGGTTTGTTCACTTAGCAAGGGTCTTTTCTGGAGAGCTGAGCTTCACAGGGACCTAGGAAGGGACCTTCTTTTAAGGTGATACACCCTGATAGTTTCCATAATGTGCAAGGAAGGAGCTTTATTTGGAAACTGCCCCTGGTTTTGAGCAGTTGTTTATGAGGAGTGTTTGTGGCAGCTTCCTGGGCTCACACAGCTGGGATTCAATACCTGTGGAACTGCTGCAGGCCCTTGAGTGTCTTCACTGCCATTATTGCTGTTCAGTGCAGCAATTTTGCCTTTTTCTAAATGTTTCTGGGGCTGATTACTTCCCTTTGTTTCTGCTTCCACAGAGATGTCACCCTGTGACGGTGTTCACAGGGGTGTTAGGATGAGGGAAGGGATGAGGATCTGACTCCATGTTTCAGAAGGCTGATTGATTATTTTATGATGTATATTACATTAAAACGATACTGAAAGGATAGAAGAAAGGATTTCATCAGAAGGCTGGCTAAGAATAGAAAAAAAAAAGGAATAACAAAGGTTTGTGTCTCGGACAGAGAGTCTGAGACAGCTGACTGTGATTGGCGATTAATTAGAAATAAATAACCCCATGAGACCAATCCCAGATGCACCTGTTGCATTCCACAGCAGCAGATAATCAATGTTTACATTTTGTTCCTGAGGCCTCTTCAGCTTCTCAGGAGGAAAAAATCCTAAGGAAAGGATTTTTCATAAAATGTATCAGTGACATCACCCTTCATATTTCTCATCTCCTGTAAATCCTGTGTATTTCTAGACATCTTTTAAGATCTGTTTCTTTTCTAAACTTTTTTGAGGTGTATTTTGGATGCATTCCTCTTTCCTGGAGGCACCAGGTAGTATTGGTGCTTCCCATAGCACAACATACACTCATTAAGAGTTCATGGTGGGTCTGTTTTCCTGGGGGAGCAGGACTGAATCCTTCAGAAGTTTGAGTTCTTGGAGTGAATTTTATGTTGTGGTATTTGCAGAAAATATGGGTTTTTCTCAGAGTGATGGTAAGGTAGGGATACTGTGAATTTCTGCAAGTCTATATAAGCATCTGAAAGTGATTTTTTTGGTTTTATTTGTGTGCAGAGGAAGGTGGTTTAGAAAATAGTTCTTGGTGGCATCTGGTTTTGTACATTCTGGTTTTGTTCCTGCTGGTTTAATTATTTGTTGTTATTCTTGTGAGTCCCAAACCTCCATGTTGAGGAATGTTTAATGGAGTGGCCCTGTGTCTGTAATCCCCCAAAAACTGCTAAACCACTGGTGTTCCCAAGTGCTGCTCTAGCAGCCCCTTCTGTGTTTTGGGAGAGCTGAATGCAGTGACACAAAGCTTAGGAAACATCTTCAAGTTGGTGCCAACAACTACACATCCCTAAGAACTCATCCTGTGAGCTGTTGACAGATTATTTCAGAAAATCACATCCAAAAAGCATTTCTAGACACAGGGATGTTGGGAGAGATGCTCACTTTCTCCAGGAGGAAACACTCTGTTTCTACTATGTAAAACTTCTTAATGTTTCCTTAAATTTTAAATCTAATTAGACTAAAAATGCTAAGTTTGATGCATTTTTAACAGAACTGATTTAAACACATTCATGTCCTTTTTCTTGATTTATTCTGATTCATTTTCATCTGCTACTGATTGATCATCAGAATGGGACTGTTGTCTTATCAAATATGTAAAACCTTTTTAATTCTACATCAATTGCTTAGCAGCCATGGAGGGAAAAGGTTTCTGAACCATTGGAAAGGACTGGTTTTAAAGATGTACTTGCTCTTCTTTCCTGTAAACCCAACTGAAATGTGTCAAAATCTGGTGTCAAACACACCGCAGTCCTTTTCTGGGTGTTGGTAGCAGAGTGCTGCTTGCACGTTTGCCTAGTAAGTATTTATTTCACAACTTCTCATTTCTTCTGCTTTTCTAGAATATTTAATGCAGTAATTCTCAATTTTACAGCATCAACTACCAATGCCAGTCCAGTCTCTACATCCTCAACTGTTGTCAATATTTCCACATCAGCAGTAGCCAGCATCTCACAGGTAAAACCTCCTTGGTAAATTTATATGTACCATCTCCTTTACCTTTGTTTAACAAGTTGATCAAAATTATCATGGAAATATCACTTGTGGTACTGGAGCTGTGGGGCTCAGGGTGTAACTCAAATCACCAAATCACTCCTGCTGTCTCTTTGACCATGATGCTTCTCCCTTTGGCCTTTGCAACAAACTCACTCCATCTGTTCAGAGCTGTTGTCTCATCTGCAGATTGTGAGGTGAGTCCTAAAACTGAGATCTCTGCAGGAGAGGTGGAGGGGAAGAACCAATCCAGCTGTGTTGAGGACTAAACCTGCAGGGAGGATTAGAGTTGGGTGTTTTCTTGACACCTTTGTTCTCCCTCAGCAAGAATAGGAAATGAGGTTGTACCCAAACGAACCCAACCCAATAAATTAGGGTGTGCATTCTGATGGTAGAGTAGAACAAAGTGAGAATCCCTGCAAGCTAACAGAGACCATTTCTCCCTGCCTTTTTCCTCTGTGGGTGGTTAACAGCCATTCTGAGCTCTTGGTTATACAGAGGAAGCTTTCAGTGTCCAGCTTTTCAGAAAGAGAGTACAGGAAGTGTGGAAAATGCAATGGATGCACAAAAATCCCTCTGTGCTTATGCTGTTGCTTTTGAAACATTAACTTGTTTGGAACTGTAAGGGGAAAAAAATATTTTCTTTTAGTATTTCAGACCAGGGTTCCTGGTGCACAAAGCCAGGCTGCTCTTCAAGGGAATCAGGAGAGCACTGTGTACCAGATTAGTGTGATGACACATTTGCTTTTTTTACTGTCAGTAGCAGAAGGTGACATCCTCAAGCACAGCTCCAGGTGCTGAGCAGTCTCCTAAATGAATTAAGTGCTTTTCATAAATGGATGCCTTCCAGCATGCAGAATTATTGCTTGATGAAGTCAGCACATGACTAAGAGCCATTTATCCTGTAGTTGTGCCCTCAGCAAGGCCCAAGGTCACTCTCTGTCACTGTCAAATGCAAGACAAAACCACACATTCCAGAGCACAGAGTGCACTGATGTCTTGGCATCCACTCAACTCTCCTGTTGTTGTCTGTTCAGTCATTATGAATTAATTTTTGCAGCCACTGGAAGCAGAAGAATGGCCCTGTGATCACTGGTGTCCTCTGCAGGAGCCACTGGGCAGCCAGAGCTGTCAGCCCTTTTTGGGAATGTCTTCATATGCAGAATGAAACAGCATAAAGTCAGCCTGTGCTCTTGCTGGGATTTTTTTGGACAGGATATTGTGGTGGAGTCCCAGGACGAGGGAAAAGATGAGAATCTTGACTCCATGTTTCAGAAGGCTGATTTATTATTTTATTATCTATATAATTATATTAAAACTATATAAAATATTATACATAAAAATAATATATATAATATATATTTAAAATATATTAAATGTAAGACTATATATATAATTATATTAAAACTGTACTAAAAGAATAGAAGACAGGATTTCATCAGAAGGCTTGAAAGGAATGGAATGATTATAATATGTTGTGACTGACCAGAGAGTCTGAGCCAGCTGACTGTGATTGGCCATTAATTAGAAACAACCACCTGAGACCAATCACAGATGCACCTGTTGCATTCCACAGCAGCAGATAATCATTGTTTACATTTAATTTCTGAGGCCTCTCAGATTCTCAGGAGAAAAGATCTAGCAAAGGATTTTTCATAAAATGTGTCTGTGACAGGAATTTCTTGTACAAAAGCCAGAGGTTCAGAGTGTTTTCTAATGAGGTATCCTACCATCACTAACTCTTTCCCAACAGGAATATCCTACCTACACCATCCTTGGCCAGAGCCAGTATCAGACCTGCTACCCAAGCTCAGGCTTTGGAGTGGTGCCACCAGCAGACAGCAGCACAGAGAGCCTGGCCCTGGCCACCACCACGTTCCCAGAGGAGAAACCAAATGCCCTGGTGCCAGCTGGGGCAGTGCAGAGACCTTCCTCTGGTGAGGCTGGGGCTGTGGAATCCCTCTGAAATTCCCTGTGAAATTCCCCTGAACACTGCAGGGGCAGGTGTGGGGAAACATCTCCAGAGGGTACCTGCAGCATCTTGGCATGCTGGGTACTGGCCTTCCTTGGCAGAACCTTCCTGAGACCTCCTGGGTGCAGAGTATTATGGTGCGCCAGCCAAACTGAGGTATCAAAAACCTTCTACTGCTGCCATTGCAGGACTCCTAGCACTGCTCTGTGTGCCCCAGGGAGAGGGAGCACTCTGAACACCTGCCTGCAGGAGAGAAAGATGCAGGAGGTGATGTGCTCTGTGTCCTCTGTCCCTAGGAATTGTGTTCTTAGCCATAGCAGAACAGGCTCCATCCCATCTCCCTGTCACTTATGGCCATCCTGCTTGGTCATGGCCAAGGCTGTCTCCAGGGCCAACATCATCACTGTTACTCTTTTATATTCAACTTTCTATTAAATAAAATAGACATAGTCGAGTAACAGAGTAGTTCCAGTAGTGGAACTCCAGTAATAGAGTAGTGAAATGACTGCTCTGCTCTGGCTCTGCTCTGCAGGCAGTAGCTGTTGCAATAGCTCAGTTCTGGGGGACTGAATTGAGGAGACAGAGCTGTTTTGAAATGATGGGATGAAGAAATCATGGTTTGTTACAGGGCTTTGCAAGTGTTCCTCAGGGTGAGAGAGATAGACTAGAATCTTGGCTTCAAGATCAGAAGGCTGGATTTATTATTTTATGATATATAATACATTAAGACTATACTAAAAGGAGTAGAGAGAAAAGTTCAGAAGCTGCTAAGCTAAGAATAGAAATTGGAATCAATAACAAAGGAGCTCTCTCTGATCTGTCCCAGAGAAAGGCTTGTCTTTTGATTGGCCCTTAATTGTACACAAGCAACGTGGGCCAATCACAGGTGCACCTGTTGCTTTCCACAGCAGCAGATAACCATTGTTTGCATTCTCTTTCTGGGGCCTCAGCTTCCCAGAAGAGGGAAAATCCTAAAGAAAGGATTTTTATGAAAAAATGTCGGTGACAATGGTTTGTGTTCTAATCAAGGTTCAACTATTACTGCATCCACATAGTAAAGTTACATCTTAGCTTTTGCTGCATTGGTGTTTGTTTTTGGACACAAGGGGATGAGAGCTGTGTGATTTCTTTCTTCCAGGAGATGCATCCACAAGTCCTCTGCTACCAAGAGCAACAGCAAGTAAAGAGTTAGATGAGCAAGCAAGAAAAAACATCCCTGGAAAGAACAGAGGGAAGAGGAAAGCAGATACCTCCTCCTCCCAGGACAGTGAACTGGAGGTAAATAGTCCCCAGCACTGGGGCTGTGGCTTTGCCTGCCTGAGCTATGAGAGCCTCCAGGGCTGCAGATCCTGTACCTAGACAGTGAGATCCTGTTCCCAGTGATGTCCCAGCACTGCCACATCCACCCAGGGAAGGAGCTTGTCTGTCTCCACTTGCAATCTCCCATGCTGCAAATTTCCCCTTCTACTTCCACAGCAATTTTCCATCTGCCACTACTGAAAAGAATTTGTCTCTGTCTCCTTTGCAGTTCCCTTTCAGTTAGTTGTGGTCTCCTGTTGGATATCCTTTAGTCTCCTGTTTGCTGAGAGAAGCCATCCCAGTTTCCTTAGCCTCTCCTGTGGGCTGCTGACCATCTCAGTAGCGTTTTGCTGGCAGCTCTCATTTCCTCACAGACCCCTGGGACCAGGGATGCAGTCTGGGGTCACCTTCCCAGTGCCAAACAGGTTGAGACATCACCTCCTTTCTGGCACACATGGCACACTCCAGCAGGAGAATCACCTGCTCCACAGGGAGAGAGTGCTGCTGGCTTGTCCTGGTGTCCAATTTGCCCTCCAGCTCCTTCAGAACCAGTGTGAGGGGTTTTCCACCCCACCTGTTGGCCCAGCTCTCAAAGTCCCTCTGTACCAAAGCTCTGCCATTCCTCGTGGCAGCCCAGTGCCTTATTTATAACAAAGGTTTCTCTGGCAAACACCAAGGGCATGCACTGGTGCTCTCCAGATCACAGGAAGTACACTTCACCTCAGCACGACTCTAAAATTCATTAGCACTCTAAGCTTCATTTTCATAACTATAAAAGCAAGAGAAGCTTTTGAAATAGTTTGACCAAACAGCCATAGCCTGAATGTGTGCTTATAAATAAACTGCCCTGCAATAAACTGAAGAATTGAATGTTTTCAGCCTCTAGGATGACAATTGTTCATACCTGTTAGAGCATACTGCAGCTAAGCACAAAATGAAAACTTGTTCCTTTATTGCAGTTCAGTGCCTGGAATCTCTCAGCTCTAACCTCCTGTTGCTCTCTCTGCAGAGGGTGTTTCTCTGGGACCTGGATGAGACCATCATCATCTTCCATTCTCTTCTCACAGGGTCTTATGCTCAAAAATATGGCAAGGTAATACTGAATTTTCCATGGAAGAAATATTTCTGTCGTGCAGAATTGAATGTTAGTCTTTGGAGAAGGAATAGTTTGGGGTTTTTTAAACTCTCTGTGGTGGTACTTTTAAGTTGTTGGCAGTTTGGGGCAGGGAAGGAACTAAATTTGGCTTTATACAGAGCTAGGACATGGACATCACCACCATGTCCCTTCTTAAAATGCAAGTCTGTCAAACTGTTTCACCCTCACTGGGAATAACTGAGGTCCTTGCACATAGGGGAAAGAAGTGGTTTTTCTCTCCCAAAAGACATTGTAGATTTTTGAATGTTTTGTATGTGCTGACTGTGAAAATATATCAGTCTCTCCTGTGGGGCACTGAAGGGTTTGGTTTTTTAATTGAGTTGTTTAAAATACTAGGGAAATTGCAGTTAACACCATTGAATGTAGCTGGAATTATGCCAGGTTTGATATACAGTGGAAACTCTGTGCAATTTAACTGATGAGAGATTTGTGACAATTCCTTCCTGCCTGTATCCACAGTGCATTTGCATTTTCTTTTTGTTTTTTTCCAGGATCCAACTCTAGTGATTGGCTCAGGTCTGTCCATGGAGGAGATGATTTTTGAAGTTGCTGATACTCACTTGTTTTTCAATGACTTGGAGGTACATGGCAAATGTTTGAAAGGCAGAACTCCACATTACCATGTCAGAATTACACCTCACTCTGTGAGGCCTCTGTGCTTCAGAGCCTCTTATGTACTTTATATATATACTCTTACATACTCTCTATATAAAATTATATACTAAAAGTAAGCACAGCCAAATCAGGGGGGCACTCTTAGCTGGGAGGAATTCTGCAGCCTTCCAGTGTCAGGAGCTCTCTCAGTTTCTGCTGGGTTTTTACTTGGACCTGTACAAATAAAAACAGTGATGTCTGATCCATCCTGGATTTGCATTTCTGAGCTGATGAGCTCTTCTCACTGTGGCATGGCTTGTTGCTGTTGGGAAGTGTGAAGGGATTGGTTTCTATCACAGTTTCTTTAATCTGTAAATGTCATTGTGTTTCTGGATTACCACAACGTGACTTTATTTTTGTGGTTTTTTTGTCTTTACCAGGAGTGTGACCAGGTGCACATAGAGGATGTGGCATCTGATGACAATGGCCAGGATCTAAGGTTGTACTGATGAATGCAGGAAATGTGTTGCTGATGTACTCAGGTTTTGTGAAGACTTCAAATGCAGATGGGGTTCAGGGATGGAGCTCAGCATTGTGCCAGGAATGAAACCTGGCACAGTGTTTGTTTGCTGGGGGGCATTTCTTTAAAGACCTACAAAGCATTAAGAGTTTTGAAATGATATTGTGACTTACATTGTCCACTGTTGAATGCTGCTCAGTGCTCAGTGACAAGGAGAGCCAGCACTGCAGATCTCATGATGACAGCATTAGATTGGTAACCTAATCTAATGGTTACTCAGATTAGTGGAAAAAGTCCCTGCCTGTGGCAGGGGTTTAGAATGAGATGATCTTCAAGATCCAGTCCAACCTAAACCATCCTGTGATTCCATGTTCTTGACCTTTGGAAGTCCCCCTGTGGTTTGCATCCCTCTGAGAGCTTGTGGTGCTCACTATCAAACAGGGGGAGGAAGGTTTTTTACTGAGCTGAACTGGCTCATGAAAAAAGTCTGAGAAAGATCTGTCAGGGAGAGAGAAATGCAGAAAAAGTGGTGAAGCAGGACTTGCTTTCTGCAGTTATAAACTGGTGAAGCTCTGCTTGTGGAGCTGCAGCTGTGATGGAAGGACATGGGTGCTGTGTTTGGAAGGTGTGCTGGGGTTTGTTGCTGCAGGATGGGGAAGGGGTCAGTGGGAAGGATGCTCTGTGTGGCAGAGGAGTGAGCAGCCAAAGAGTAAAGGAAGGTTTTGTAGTGAAGGGTGTGAGAGGAGTTGTATCCGTGCAGCAGCTGGGTGTCAGCATTCCCACAGGAGCCAGGCTCTGCTCCCCAGGTGCTTGTGCAGCTCCTCTCTGAGCTGTTCTCCAGCTGCTGCCATCAGCAGCCTCACCAGAAATGCCTCAGTGCTTCTGCTGCTGTGGCACACCCAATGTGGGTGTGAGGGTCCCAAGGACAAGGGGAGAGATGAGAATCTTGACTCCATGTTTCAGAAGGCTGATTTATTATTTTATCATATATATTATATTAAAAGGAAATGATAAACTAAAACTATACTAAAAGAATAGAAGGAAGGAGACATCAGAAAGCTAGAAAAGAACGAATAGTAAAACACAAGACAGTCTGACACAGCTGGACCATGATTGGTCTTCAAGTAAAAACAACCCACATGGAACCAATCAAAGGTGCACCTGTTGGTCAGCAACCTCCAAACCACATTCCAAGCAATCAGATAATCATTGTTTCCATTTTGTTTCTGAGGCCTCTCAGCTTCTCAGGAGGAAAATCCTGGCAAAGGTATTTTTCAGAAAATAATCAGTGACACAGCTAACACATCTGCTTTCCTGCAACAGCAACTACAACTTCTCCACGGATGGGTTCAGTGGCTCGGGCAGCAATGCCAACCACAGCTCCTCAGTGGGAGTGCAGGGCGTGGACTGGATGAGGAAATTGGCCTTTCGCTACCGCCGGGTCCGCGAGATCTACAACAAGTACAAAACCAACGTGGGAGGTGAGTGGGCACTGAGGGTGTGAGGTGGGGCCAGACTCCACCCTTCCTGTGTGACATGAGGAGTAAAGCATTCTCCTAGTGCTAACTGGGATCAGATTCCCATGGAATCTAAGAGGGTTCTTGTTCCAAAAGCTAGCAGTGTGCCAGTGCAGGCTGTGATTTATCATGCAGGTAAGGATGGGCACTCAGTCCTAGAGGCAAAGGTTTGGTGCAGATAATGTCCCTTTGCTAATTGGGTGTGAAAGGCTGCCTGGCACCCTGCTCAGCTGTGGCCTGAACTTACCCTGCTGCTCAGGAGCTCTCATTCATGTCTGCACAAAGTCCCTTTGCTCATTTCATTGTCAGGAAATACAGCGGTCACCCCTGGGCTGTCGGGCCCACAGTTTGATATGACTTCTCTGCTCTCTCTCCACAAAGTCATTTAAAGCCAGTTTGATATGACTTCTCTCCTCTCTCTCCACTAAGTCACTTAAAGCCTTCGAGTTTCACTTCCCTTTCAACTCCAAAGCAGTCATAATCATGCAAACCACAGTGAGCAAATGGAGATGAATTTTCTGTTTTGTCTGAATCTTGGCATTGCCATCCCCATAAAAGGAACATTGCTCACCTGGTAGGGTGGCTTGGCTTGGTTGGTTGTGGGATTGGCTACCCTTTGCCTAAACAAAAACCTTGATAAATGTATTTTTGGGACATATTTTCTAAAAACCAGGTGTTCATAGCTACAGCTTTCAGCCTTAAAAATCTGCCAGTACAGGTCTGCAGTTCAGTGTGCTGCAGTTACCTGATTACTTGTAGGGGGAATCAGATCATGATTTCATATTTTACTTGTGGGAAACATAGATGCAGAGTTTTTGAGGACTTATAGAAAGCTGCATGATGAAGCAGCTGTCAGTGCAGCCTCTGGGTCCCTCTGTGGCCTCAGTGTAGCAGAAGGATGCAGTGAGGGGGGGCTCAAACCTCATGGATGGAGATTGGAGAGATGTGCAAGCTCCATGTGCTCCTTTCTTGCTGTGTTTACTGTCAGGAGCAGAAATGGGCTTCACTTCTGTCTGCTTTTAATTCAAAACTGGAGGCTTGAAGAAAATTATATCTAAAAGCAATTACAAGCGGGGGAATAAAATAAGGGGGGTAGTTAAAAAATATATATATAAAAGGGCTTAAAGTGGAAAAGGTCCTTGGAAAGCAGAAAGTCAGAGAGGGAGACTGTAGGAGTTCCTTCCCCTGCTCTGTGGCCTTGGACCCCTGCTACTGCAAGTGCTTTGTGCAAGAGAAGTGTCTTTGTCTGTGTCCTGAAAAATGCTTTGAAATGATTGCAGATAAGTCAGTTCTGGGCTCATTCATGTCACTGGGAGCTGGTTTCTTTCACTGCTTTGAGACAGTCCAGCTCCCAGAGGCTTCAGTTGTGTTATTTATTGCAGAGCAGGCAGTTATCTGTTGCAGGCAGTTGTGTTATTTATTGCACAGCCCTCCCTGTGTCAGGCTTGCCAGGCAAACACGTGTTCCTCACCTTGCAGGCCTGCTCAGCCCACAGAAGAGGGAAGCTCTGCAGAGACTGAGGACTGACATAGAAGTGCTGACAGATTCCTGGCTGGAAACTGCATTAAAGTCCCTGCTGCTCATCCAGTCCAGGTATGGAACCTGCAGGTGCATGTGGGGCTTTCTCAGCCCTTTCTGGCCCTGAGGTGCAGCACTGTGCTGGGCACTGCCCCTGTCTGAGGGCAAGAAAATCACCTGTGTCTCTGCTGCAGCACCTGTAATTAGCAAGGTCCCCATGCTCACCAAATGGTTTTTCTGACAGGGAATTCTGCCAGAAGCAAACAAGCAAAAATTGCAAAACCTTGTCCTAAAATGCCTCCTGAAAGCAGGACAACAAAGCACCTGGCACCTGGGGAGCTGATCAGACTGCCTGGAGCAGTCCTGGCACCCCTGCCTGTAGATGTGCTGTTACAAGTGTTTTTCTTCTTTCAGAAAAAACTGTGAGAACATCCTGATCACAACCACCCAGCTGATGCCAGCTCTTGCCAAAGTTCTTCTGTACGGATTGGGCGAGGTGTTTCCCATTGAAAATATTTATAGTGCTACAAAAATAGGTAAGGGAGTGTGCCAAGTCTGGCATGGTGCCATCTGCTGAGGGTTAGCTGGGATCTTGACAAGGGGAAATGCCATTTGTGCAGCTGAGCAGCCAATGCTGTGATCCACCTGATGAAGGCTTCTGGTCTTGGGAGCTGAACTGGGTGCTGTCCCTGCCCAGTAAGACCAGAAGTGTTTCTGTACTGGGAGGAAGGGAGCTGTTGAGGCTGTTGAGGTTCTGTTTCTGTGTGCCTGAGGTTCCTTACAGGGGGATTGTCTTTGGCAGGTAAGGAGAGCTGCTTTGAGAGGATTGTGTCACGCTTTGGGAAGAAGGTGACGTACGTGGTGATCGGAGACGGCCGTGACGAGGAGGTGGCAGCCAAGCAGGTGGGTGTGACAGTGTGACTGCAGAGGGAACTCCTGCCAGGCTTCCCTACAAGGAATCTCCTTCCAAGCTGAGCTCCTCAGGCCAGGGCAGCCAGGAGCGAAGTTTGCCTTTGATGCAAGAGATCTTCCATTGTGGTAAGATGGGCAGATTTCTGGCTCCTGGGTGCTTAAAGATTCTCTTTTACTGTAGTTTAGGATTGCATATGACACTGTTCCTGTCAGCAGTGTCTTTGTATAGCATGTTGGACTCAGTGATCTTGTGTGGTGTTGTGAGGTCCCCAGGACAAGGTGAGAGATGAGAATTTGACTGCGTGTTCTCAGAAAGCTGATTCTTTTCTCTTCTCTTCTCTTCTCTTCTCTTCTCTTCTCTTCTCTTCTCTTCTCTTCTCTTCTCTTCTCTTCTCTTCTCTTCTCATCCCATCCCATCCCATCCCATCCCATCCCATCCCATCCCATCCCTATACCAAGGAAAGAGGAGGGATACATCAGAAGGCTTAACAAGAATGATCCTGAAAGCTCATGACTGACTCCTCAGAGTCCGACACAGCTGATGCTGATTGGTCATTAATTAAAAACAATTCACATGGAGCCAATCAAAGATGCACCTGTTGGCAAATGAGCTCCAGATCACATTCCCAAGCAATCAGAAAATTATTGTTTTCATTCTTTTCTGAGGCCTCTCAGCTTCCCAGGAGAAAATCCTGGGCAAAGAGGATTTTTCAGAAAGTATCATGGTGACAATCTCGGATGTCCCTTCCACCCTTGATGATTCTGTGGTTCTGTATGCTGATCATAGGCTGTGACTGTCAGGGTATTGCAGTTCCTCAGGAGTGTGGAGGAGTCAGGGCTCAGGATCAGCAGCAGATCAATACAGCACCTGCCATTAGCCTGATTACAAACAAGGAGCAAAGAGATTGATTGGCTTGGACAGGCCTGGATGGGTTGTTCAGTTGTGCTAATTAGTAGTGAGTGCAAAGGTGACTGTCAGGACCTTGACTCTGCAGGCTTCACACGTTCTGCCCTGTGCCAGAGCTGCCAGCCCTGCACAGGCGTTCCTGGCTGCAGCAGCAGCTCACAGCCAAGCTTTCCATGGTGAGCAGCTGTCAGTCAGTGCTGGTGCCTGTCACACACAGCTGTGCACATGAGATGGGCTCCAGATCCAGATGTGCACGTGGCTGAGGTGTGTCCTGAGAGTGGTGAGCTCAGAACCACCACCCTGCAGAGCCCTGCATGCTTCCACCTCAGCTGGGAGTCCCTGCATGAACCTGGCTGTGCTCTCTCTTCACAGCACAACATGCCCTTCTGGAGGATCACAAACCACGCTGACCTCGTGTCCCTTCACCAAGCCCTTGAGTTGGACTTCCTGTAAGAAGCTGGAGCAAAGACACGACTGCAGCTCCTGCCAGCCCTCTCCATTCCTGGGGGACAGAAATCTCACGTGTTTGGGGACTCACCTTTCAGCTTGATGAAGAAAACATACCTAATGCAAACTGTACAGTGGGAAATGACAGCAGGTTGTTCTTGGGAGCACAGGCCCTGCCAAGTCCAAGGTGTGCTGTGAAGAAGCGCTAGACTCAGCAGAGCTAGAGCTTGTGTGCAGAAGGGACTTACAGAGCCAGCTGAATGCCTCTGGCTTCCAGAGAGGGGCCATAAAACAGCAGATTTATGTGTAAGAGCCTTCTTCTTTCTATTCAGCTTAGTTGTAGAACCCAAGTAAACACAAAAATTTATTTTTATAGGAAAACGCTGATGGCAGAGCTTGAACCTCCCTTGTTTTGCAAAGCCGAAGAGCTGTGGGTTTTTTTCATAGGAAATATTAATGAAAATGTCAAAAATACCTCTATTGCTGTAAAATGTGTCCTCTCTCCTTCCCTGGGTGTTCAAAACAGTTAATTTATTACAATGTCCTTATGTTATTTCCTCAGTGTGGGATTACTGGAAAATATAAACGTAAGGGAATGCTTCTGGAATATGTGGTTCCTTGTAGAGGCAAGTGTTGGTGTTCTGAATTGATCCCAGTGGCTTCTAGTGCAGAAGCCCTTTTAGCCAGCAGGAGATCACTGGATTTCAGCCTTTGGACTGTAGATCCCACAGATGTTCCCTGCAAATAAAAATGAAATTGCCTGTGAACATCAGGTACAGCAGACTGGTGCAGACTGCTCAGATGTGAACTGAGTCCTCAGCTGGACTAGGAATAATCTAATTCCTAAATCCTCATGAATGTTGCAGAGAAGGCTCTGGCTATGGTATACCCTTCACCTCTGTGTTCCTGACCCTATTTGTAAGTTCCTTTGAGTAGAATCAGATTCAATTTTCTTACATTCTTTGCATTAGCCTAACTACATAGTGACAAACAAAATGCCTTGTTAAGAGGGACTTAATTTTCTAAGACACTGTGACTTGGCAGCATGGAGCACTTGGGAGGGATGGTGATGCTGATTTTTCTGCAGCTGTCCAAGAGCAGAGGCTGGAGTCAGTGACCTGTTCCCTGGGCAGGAACAGCCAGCAAGGGCTGGGCTGGTTTTGTGCCAGCTCAGGCTGTGTTTGGGGGTCTCCCCCATGTACCCTGATGGCACCAGATCAGCCCTGAGGACAGGAGTGTGCTGTGCCCCAGAACCTGCTGCTGCTGCTCCTGCAGAGCCAGACCTGACCCCTCCAGATCGTGGTCATCAGCCCCACAGCAGCCATTGGGGGACTGGGCTGAAGGTCTGTCACTGCAGGAGGACACTGACCCATCTGCTGTGCCCACACAGGCAGGATGTGTTTGCTGCATCCCTTTCACGGCTTTAATTACTGAAGGTTAATTTCCATCAGTGCAGGGGGAGCTGCTGGGCCAGCTCTGCACGGACTCTGCTGTGCCCTGGGGGCATCTTGGGCCAGCTCCAGTGCCCAGGGGGCAGAAGGTGCCTGGAGCCAGGGTTTGGATACCTCGTGCTCAGGGACTGGACCTGGGAGGTTTATTTCACATGGAACCAGCTCCACTTTCCCTTTGGGTTTGTTTTTTGGGGTTTTTTTAGATTAATTAAATTGGAATCAAAGGCGATTCTCTTTCTCCAGGGTGGTCACTGGAGTCAGGAGTGATCTGTTTTCCATTCAGCTCCCGGCCAGGTGGGTACAGGGTATGTGTATTTCCCCAGGAGCTCTGCAGCAGGAACGTGCTGTCTGTGTGGGAGCTGCTCATCCATGAGGAAACTCTGAGGAATCTGCTCTGGGTGTTGCTGGGCAGCTCAGCAGAGGGTGTTGGGCTGCCCAGGGGGCAAACAGGCTGTGCTGGGAGTGCTCAGCAGTTTGGGAAGGGGAGCAGCACCCAGGGGTGTTCTCTGTCTGCACCAAGTGGAGAGCCAAGGTGTGTCTGCACCTGTTCAAGGCAGCTGAGGCAGCTCCAGCTCCTCTGGGGTCCCTGTGAAGTGCCAGTGCACACAGTCCCTGTGTGCTGAGGAGCAGCCTCATTGCTGCCAGGGCTGGGAACGTCACCAGAGGATCAGGACTCACTTTAGTCACAGAAGGGTCTGTGCTGATGCTGAACATCCCTCAGCCCATCCAAAGGTCTCCTGTAAGCAGGCTGGGGAGCTGTCCCAGCCTGTGCAGCAGCCTGTTGGGAGCATATCTCATACTCCAGCTGGCTGAATTTGGGATTAAAACCTGTGCCTTAACCTCCCACCACCGGCACAGCCGAGCAGCCCACGAGCTTTGCTGCCATGGGAAGCAGAGCTGTGCTGGAGAGGGGCTGGGTTTGCCCAGGCACTGGCAGCAGGTGCTGCACCTGCAGGCCTGAGCTGCCTGGCAGCTGGCTGTGCTTTGTGTTTGTTTACTTCAAATGTTTTAAGGAAATTTTAAGATGTTGCTAAAATTTTAGCTGAGTGTGGAACTCGCAGCCACTGACATTTCATACTGGTATTTATATGATGTTTCCTTGAATGTATGTAAAGTACTTTTATAACAGGAGGTTGATGGTACATTTCTGTGTTTGTTAATAAAGGGGTGACCTGGCTATTTTATTTTTTCCTCTACTGGCTGGATTTAAGCCTTTTCCTGTCTCTTTTGAGGCAACAACAGCATCTCTGTCCAAGCATTGATTTTCTCCTGTCTCTGTCACCAGTTCAGCTACAGTCAGGTCAGGGGTAAGGGGAGAGCAAACCTGAACACCTGAAGGACAGTCAGCCTGCAGGCCCAGAGCACTGAGCTCACCTGGGTGCTGCTGGCTTCCCCTTCAGCTTCAACACAGCCACAGAGGCTTTAAAAACCACCTGATCCACTAATATTTGCTGCCTCCAAGAGCCCTTGGGGAGATGTCTGTGCTGGCCCTGGTGGGAAGCAGTAGGACCCTGGAGCCCACAGCAGCTCTGCTGCTCTGCTGTGAGGGTGATCTCAGGTGCTGCTGCCTGTGGGGCCTTTGCCTGTTCATGGTCTGTGATGGGAACTGTCCTGTGAACTGGAAAAAATAATAAAGTCTTTATTTTCTATAGTCAGTGCTTCAGCCTGTTCTCTGCCCCTGTGACAGCTCAAACCAAGTCTGGCAGCACCAGGAGCATTTGGGGTGCCACAGGTCACAGTGCAGCCACCAGAGCCCCCATGATCCTGGGGAGCCAGTGGGGCAGGACCTGCTCCTGGGCCCTGCTGTGGTGTTTTTGTTTTCCTGCTCAGTGTTCTCCTGCACAAAACATTCCCTTCCCATTTTCCTTTGCACAAGGCAATGCCCCTCTCCCACCCTGTGCTGCTGGCATTGGGCAGGCTGAGCTGCTCACAGGAGCAGCTGTGAAACAGCTGTGAGCAGATGCCTTCAGCTGCTCCTCCAGCTGCATCCTGATGCCTTCCCTGGTATGGAGTTTCCTCCTGGCAGGGATGGGATGGAGATGGGGGAAGGAGCCAAAGCTCAGTGCTGTGGGCAGCCAGGATGTGCCCCAGCTGCCAGCTGGGCAACAGCAAAGGGCAGGGGCTGCTCTGGGTTTGGGCACTGAGCTGGGGGGAGGCAGCCCCAGCTGGGGAGTGCTGGGTGTCTGTGCCCAGGAGCTGGCACACGCTGACCACACCAACAGCCACCAATGGCTGAGCAATGCTGTGGCCTTGGGAGCCCTGCCCAGGCTGTGGTGGTGGGAATGGCAGCCAGGGCAGCATGAGGTGTCCAAGCCCTGAGCCACCCTGCAGCCACTCCTCCCAGCACAGCCCTCCCTGAGCACACTGATAACAGGTGAGCTTTGACCTTAACACCTAAACCAACACAGGGGGGAAAAGCCTGGCTGGAAACAGAAAGGTCAGATAGCCCCAACCATGGAGGAAACAGATCCTCCCGGCCCCACCACCCAGATCCCAGCACAGCACTGGCAGCAGCAGGCACAGGAGAGGCACAGAGAAAATAAACCAGTGCTCTTGTTTTCATTTTTCTTTTTTTTGAAAAAGCTACAAATAAATAACAAGAAAAGTAGACAGAGCAGTGCAGCCAGATGCTACAATGTGCTGGACCCCCACACTGTGGCTTTCCCCGAGGGTACAGCCATGGGAGCCATGCTGAGTGCCATGGGACTCACTGGGTGTTTGCACATCACCCCTGGTCTCTGCCAGCTCCCTCCAGCTGTCCAAAACAACAGCCTGGGGGCACAACCAGGGGCACACCAACATGTCCACCTCCCCCCTCACGTCCCTTTAGAGGAGCTGCCCTCACACAGCAGACTCCACAGCAGCATCTCCATTCAGGAAGTGCTGCTGTGCTGGCTGGGACAAGGAGAAGTGGCTCTGGGCCAGCCACTGCATCCGCCTGTTGACCAGGTCTGGTTCCAAAAACGAGCGAAACTCCACCCCATCACCCCCTCCATTGGCATCCACCTCATCGTATCTGCCCTCCTGCCGCACCCGCACGTTGGGGTGCAGCCACTTGTAGTAGGTGACCCTGAGCCCCAGCCCCAGCAGGTAGCAGGGCAGGGCTGCAGACAGCACGGGGATGAGGTATGAGTGCTCCTCCTCCTCCTCGGGAGCCCGGCCCCAGAGCCAGGCCAGGCCCAGCAGGGTGCTGTCCACCAGCATGAAGCCGTGGTAGATGAGGCTGCGGTGCAGCGTGCTGCCCTGCGCCACGTTGAACCAGCTGAAGTAGAGGATCACGGCCACCACGGCCCGGTAAAGCTGCTCGGGGCCCGGGGACTCCATGAAGTCTGTGCCCTGCAGGCTGACCCACAGGAACATGGCCAGCCACACCAGGGAGAAGTGCACAGCCATGCCGTAGGGCCAGAGCAGGGCGAAGAGCGCCAGCGCCAGGATGCGGGGGCAGATGAGGAAGAGGTTCCAGAGGAAGTAAACGATGGAGGAGCTCCAGCTCAGCTCGTACTTGTCCTGCAGGAAGGAGCGCAGCGACTGGTGGTAATCCAGCAGAGACCAGGACACACACAGGAACGCCGTGACCATCCCCAGGCCTGTGAACACACAGGTGAAAATGTCACAGATACATTTTCTGAAAAATCCTTTGCTAGGATTTTTTCTCCTGAGAAGCCGAGAGACTTCAGAAACTAAATGTAAATAATAATTATCTGCTGCTGTGGAATCAACAGGGGCATCTTTGATTGGTCTCATGTGGCTGTTTTTAATTAATGGCCAATCAAAGTCCAGCTGTCTCAGACTCTCTGATCAGTCACAAGATTTTACCTCTCCCTCCCTTCCTTCCAACACTTCCTTCCTTCCTTCCTTCCTTCCTCCCTTCCTTCCCCTCCCCTTCCCATGAAATCCTTTCTTCCATTCTTTTAGTATAGTTTTAGTACATAATTTTCTTTTAATATAATATATATAGTAAAATAATAAATCAGCCTTCTGGCACATGGAGTCAAGATTCTCATCTCCTCCCTCATCCTGGGACCTCTGTGAACATCACCACAGTGAAAATGCTGAGGGGGGACCAAGGGGTGGCCCAGCCTGGCTCAAACCTCTCCCTGCCCACCACTGCTAAGATGAGTTTCCCCCCAGCTCACAAAGCAGCTGCTGTCAGGGTCAGAGCATCAACACCTGCATCTGTCCCCTGGCATTCTGCCCTCCCTGAGGACAAGGACGCTGGTGCCTGGCCTTGCTCAGAAGATGAGGAAGAAATGCTGGGATTGAACAGCTCTGCAGAGCCCATCTCCCAGGCATGGAATCCCTCAGCCCACACAGGCAGCTGAGTGCTGGCTCCCCCATTGTTGGGCTCCCCATTTCCCTGCAGTGACACCCGCTCCCCACCCCAAGAAGGGCACCACAGCCCCTGCTCAGTGTGTGCTTCACCCACACCAACATCAGCACCTCCCTACTCCTCAGAATGTGCCTGATTTCTCACCTGACCCTCAGCCTCTCCTGGGGCAGATAACAGAATGACCACAGTGCTCCCACAGCTTCAAACCCCCCACCCCAAGCCCAGCATGCTTCATTGGGGCATGTGAGTGCAGGACAGGGGTCTACCCTATAGCGTGACACGTCAAAGGAAGGAGTGACACAGGAGCAGAATGACACTGCAGGTGTTTTGCTGGGTCCTCCAGCTCCTGGACAGACCCTCTGATCTGCTCCACCCAAGCCTGCACCCCTGCATCCCCTCCCTTGGCTCCAGTCCCCTCACCTTGAGAGATCTCAGCCTTGTTGGTCCGCAGGACAATGTAGAGCAGCAGGGTGAGCTGCGGCGTGTTCTCCAGGAAGGTCTCGAACAGACGCAGCATGCTGATGTCGTGCGAGATGAAGGCCATGTGTCTCTGCTCATCCTCCTCCTCTGCCCTGGCCCAGCACACCCTCCAGCCCACCTTCAGAGCATAGAGGCACCTGTGTGGGAGCAGCTGTGGTGAGGGGCACGCAGGGCACACCTTGGTCCCCACGCTGCCCTGACAGCTCAATGAACTCCTGACAGGACCACAAACTCCTGAAAGGGCCACAAACTCCTGAAAGGGCCACAAACCCACTGATTTGTGCCCAAACCCTCCTTCCCCCTGCCCAAATCACACACCACAGCAGCCACGCGATGCAAGTGTAAAAAACTAAACATCGATCTCCCTGGATTATCCCCTTCCCCCGGCTCGGCCTCGCTGCTCCCCTCAAGTGCCGAGGCCGTGACGAGGTTTCGGGGCGCTGCTCCGTTTGTCCGGAGGGCAGCGGCAGCAGCCCCGGGACACAGAGCAGAGCCCGAGGGAAACTTCCCTCGCTCCACCGACACTCCTCATCCGGCTCCGGGCCGGGCTCTGTGCTGGAGCCTCCTGGCCCTGCCGACAGCCGAGGCTGCGCTCACCCCCATCCACGGGTGCCGGGAGGGGCCGGGGCGGAGCGGAGTCCGGCGGCGGGCGGGAAACTCGGTGCGGGGCTGCCGTACCTGAAGAAGAAGCCGAGCTGTAGGAGGTGCAGGGCGGCGAGCAGCAGCACGGGCACGGCGGGGCGCAGGGCGGGCGGGTCGGAGCGCAGCCAGAGCCAGCTGCAGGTCTGGGCGGCGGCTGAGGCGGCGGCGAGCAGCGCCAGCGACAGCGCGGCCCAGCCGGGGTGGCCGTGCCGCGCGTACTGCGCCGCCACCCAGCCGTCCATGAACACGTCCAGGGTGGCCGCCGCCGTGCCCGCCGCCGCCAGCACCAACTGCAGCGGCCCGAAGCGCGGCGGGGCTGTTCGGGGAGACATCGGGGTCCCACAGCCCGGCCCGGAACCGGCGGTGGCGGCGCCGGCACGGGCCGGACTCACCCCGGACGGGGCCCGCCCCGGGCTGTGGGACCGCCCCGGATCGGCAGCTCTGCCCCGGGCTGTGGGACCGCCCCGGGCCGGCAGCTCTGCCCCGGGCTGTGGGACCGCCCCGGACAGCTCCACCCGGGCTGTGAACGCCCTGAACTGTGTGTCCGTCCCGGGCAGCGGGACCGACAGCTCCACCCCAGGCTGTGGGACCGCCCCGGATCGGCAGCTCTGCCCCGGGCTGTGGGACCCGCACAGCCCCACCCCGGGCTGTGTGAACGCCCCAGATCGGCAGCCCCGGGCCGTGTGACCGCCCCGGGCAGCTCCGCCCCAGGCCGTGGGACGGCCTCGGGGTGTGGGACCGGCAGCCCCGCTCTGGGCTGTGACCGTGGCGGGCAGATCCTCCCGGTCCGTGTATCCGCCCCAGACCGGCAGCCCCGGGCCGTGTGTCCCCCCAGGCAGTTCCACCCGGGCTGTGTGAAGGCTCCGGACCGGCAGCCCCGGGCCATGTGTCCCCCCCGGGCAGCCCCACCTCGGGCCGTGTGTCCGCCCCGGGTTATGTGACCGCCCCAGCTCCGTTCCCGCCGCCGTCGCAGCCCCGTGCCCAGCCCTTTATCCAATTGCACAACTGCTCTCCTGACAAGCAATTCCATTCAGCTTCACATCCAAAATCCCTCGGGGATTTTCTTCCTAACCGGCACACCTCCTACAAAAAGGAAATTACACTACTTTTGGCTTCTAGGTATGCTGAATGCCGTAGCCAAAGGTTCACCTGTTACACACCTGCTGCATGATTCACCCACTGAGGCGCACCACGGCCTGCAGCTGGGCCACTGAACCCAAGCAGGACACTGGGATGGGCCCCAGCACGAACTCCTTGGCAGAGCAGAGCAAAGCCCCTGGGTCTCCCTGCCAGCACCATGGATGTGGCCTCAAGAAACTGCCTTTGCCAGTCCCTTTGTGAGACCTAGGCAACAGAAACTCTGCCCTACCTAAACACCCAAAGCTCACCAGACTGTGAGCCCTCTGAACTGTGCCCTATGTGCACACACTGCTATTCAAGCAGGCTCCATGTCCCTGGCCATTTATCAAGCTGCAGTGGAAGGACAGGTCAGCACTGCACAGCAGAGCAGCTGTTCTGGTGGCAGAAATGGTTCTGGCTCTATTTGGAACACTGTTCTTTTCTTCAGTAGTACAATTATTTAATTTCTCACTGGCCAGACATTCACTTCAGTTTGAACCTTCGAAAGTAAAAAGCTAAGGAAAAAATAACAATAGTTAAACTGAAAGTATGAGCTGTGCTTTTATCCCCAGGTTTTGTCAAGCAGTTTTCTTCTTCAAGGCAGACAAGCCTCTAGAGTCACAAACAATGCAAGGCGCCCCAAGTTAACATTTTATTGGAAAAGTTCAAAAGCTCTAGTTAACAAGATCAGCTCTAGTACAAATATAGATTTAAGTGCACCAACTAAAAAATAAAAACATCTTCTCATGATTGCTGTACATCAGTGGAAGATTACTCTTGGCTACCCACTTTGTGAAGAAAATGGAATGGAAGCTGAGTTAGAAACAGCTCTAGAAATAAAAGACAAATAATAAAGAGGCTCTTCTTTCTACCATGCACTCTCTAAGGAGCCAAAACAAAGTGAAAGCTCTGAAGCTTTGAGTTCAGTTTTCCCATGTCTGTTTATACTTTCAGTCACATGGTCACAGCATAGAATCAGGTCCAATTACCAGAATCACACACGTCCTGCTCATCCTTGAATTCCAAGGAGTTGGCATTCACCCATAACCAGGACTTCCCACAAAGAGCAAAGCTCACCTTCCATGTAACAGAGCTCAGCAAGGTACCTTGAAATATGGACAAACATTTGCTTGGAACTAAAGGCAGATGGAAGGAACTTTACTCAGCATCTGTTGACTTGTAGTGATCATCATCCACCGTGGAGTAGATGTGTCCCTCGCTGCTGAGGAACTCCACAGCTTGCCTTGAAGAAAAACCCCACAGCTGGTTAAGAACTTAGCAAAGGGAGGTAAGTGATCACCTTTTTGATTTACAGAATTCCCATTTACAGACCCCATGCCCACATTTCCCTCCTGGCAGCTGCCAAGGGAAGCTCTTGGTGTCTCTGTCCCATGGGCAGTGTAAATGACAGAGGAAGTTTCTCCAAAGCTAAGGCAATGTGCTCTCCCTGAAGCTCAGACTCTGCTTGAGTCACCACTCTGCTCTCCCTAAGCAGTACCCACCAGAGGGGTATTGAACAGGGGGGCTGCTCTGTCCCCTGCTCCAGAGGGCACAGAACACACAAAGGTTATGGAAGGTCATGACAACTTTGGTAAGCCTCAAGAAGACGTTGTAAGAGACGTTGTAAGTGAAGTAGAATAGAACAGACTATTCCAAGATTTTTATCAGTATGCAGAGAGCAAGGTAGACCTTAAACAGGAGAAATGCTAATGAGGGACGGCAATACATTGCCACTGAACTGATAAACAGCTTGTTATAACAACAACAAGCAAAGCAACTGGCAACAGCTCACTCAGGGCAGTGAATCTTTCAAAAGCTCTGGCTCCTGTGCTGCTGGGACCACCTGAATTACCCACCCTGACTCACAGGTGAGTGTCAGGGCTTGTCCACTGTCCCCTCTGGAAGGACTGCCTGGATTCCCATAGCATCCTTCATTTCTACACACACTTACTTGATGGTTGACATACTCAAACCGTGGAGCTGGAGCTTCAAGTCTTGCAGACTCATCCCCTCTGGGACATGGCAGCTTTTGATCAAGTTCAGCACCTGGATGAGCAAGAAGCACAGCAGCTCACATCAGAGGAGCTCTGGTGGCAGTGCTGTGCTCCCAGAGGAGCTGCTGGCACCCACCTGGCTCTGGTGTGCTGTGAGCCCGTTCACTGGCAGGCTGCCACCTCCTCCATAGCCCCCCATGTCGCTGATGCCAGTGGAGGAAAATGACTGTGGCCCTCTCGATGCTGACTGGAATTAGGAGAATAAAAGTGCTGTGGTTAGCCAGGCTGCCCAAGCCTGCAGAGTTAAAGACTCACTGTTATTTCCAAGCCAGAGAGTAAAAATAGCTTCTTATGGAAGCAGATTGCAATACAATCTCTCTCTCCAAGGAAGACAGGACTCCTGTTACACCTTCAGTGCTGCCCAGCTTTAAACTCTCCAGCCCCACAATGAGGGAATTTTCCCAGTGAAAGGTCCCTTTTTGGGAGATCACCACTCACAGGAAGGGCCATGATGGAATCAGGGTCTTTGTACATACCATGAGATTTTTTCTGAGGATCATGTGTGCATTGACAATTTCCAGTATGTGTGTGGTGAACTCATTCATGTTTTCCAGAGGCATGATCTTAAATGCTACCAAGCTCTTCTTATTCTTTCAGAGGAAAAAAAAAAAAACACAAACAAACACAAAACAAAGAGAACAATTTACAGCTCAGGAACATGAAGATGCCTAACAGCCAACCCAGCCATTTCCTCCAGGAGTGTGGGACAGCAGTGGGGAGAGAACTTCTGTGCATGCAGCTCATCCTAAACCTTCTGAGCTACATCTTGTGCTGCTTTTGGCTGGGGTACAGTAGCATGGGCTGGTTTTTAGTCATTGCACAGGGCCAAGGGCTTTCCTGCTCCTCACACAGTATTAAACTGGGAGGGGACAAGGAGCTGTGAGGGGAAACAGCTGGGACTCCCATGCCCCACAGGAGAACCCACACCAGCCAGTGTCATCATGCTCAGTTATAAAACTGATCAAAGAAGGAGGAAGAGGCACACCTGCCTGCCCATGGGAAGTGTGGAATGAATTCCTTGTTTTGCTTTACTTATTAAACTGCTTTTATCTGAACTCATGGCTTTTCTCACTTTGTCCCTTCTGATTTCCCCCATCCCACTGGGAGCAAGCAAGCCGTGGGGAGGGATGTGATTTTGAAAGACAATGGAGACAGAATCACTCCTCTAATCAACTGGGGATTAACTGCACCTTGCCTTAATGCACATACACCATTATTTGAGTATTTACACCACATGTGCTACGTGAAGTGCTACAGGTCCTGCAAGACTCACACACAGGTAACACAACCTTACCTGGAACGACCGAAGGTGACCAGCTACTTTAACATAAGTTCCTGGAGGCACCACAACATTCTCACCTCCTGCCTCCTAACAGAGAGGGAAAAACAGGTTTGCTCTTTCCTGTTTCCATTTCTCAATTGTCACAATAAGCAGCTTAGCATAGCAGGCTCATCTGAAGCAAGCACAAACAATGTGCATTCCTACGTCACACTAAACTTGCAGTAAATCAGCTGAACTTCCTGCCTGATTCCTTCCCCAAACTGTTCAACTGAACTCAGCTACACTAAACAGGCAGACAGTCATATACACCAGAGACCTCTGCTACAGCAGCATCTCCTTTGGATTTCAGGGACACGTTATCCCTGAAATACTTTCCAGAAAAGCCACACCTTCTATACTCAAAAAGCTTCGTGAGAAGTAGGGAGTTCAGAATTGAGTTGATCAATGGTCCTTAAGAGTTTCTTCCAGTCGAGACACTGTATAATTCCCCACCCACTTTCCCCAAAGTGGGGAGAAAAAGAAAAAGCTTTTCTCCCCCCACTGCTCCCCCAAAGCTGCTAAAGAAGCCTGCTGACAGCAAATCCAATGCTTACATCAGTATCAACCCACTGCCTGACGTCCATGGGGGCTGCTGTCATGTCGTCCACCTTGTAGAGGATGTTGGTGGGCGCCTTCTCGGCGTGCCGCACGATGCCCACCAGGGTGACCTGCGGCGGAGGGGGAAGGGTCACACCGGGCCGGTGACGGTGGGCTCCGCGGGGCCGTCCCGGTGCTCACCTGCGAGATCTCCACGTCGCAGATTCGGAAGGTCTCGTCCACCTGCTCGGCCGCCAGCAGCTGCGACACGGTGCAGGGCACGATGTTCTGCGAGCGGCTCCGCTGCGAGGGCCGGAGGGGCCGTCAGAGCCGGATCAGGCCCGGCCCCAGGCCCGACCCGCGGCCCCCGCCCGCCCTACCTGCTTCTTCTCCGCCTGGCCGCCGGCGGGCGACCCGAACCCGCCCGGGGACTGCGTGTATCCGCCCGGGAGCCCCGCGCCGCCCATGCTGCCGTACCCGCCATCAAAGTTCCCTAAGGGGGGAGAGAGAGGGACCGTGACGCGGTGGCGGGGACACAACCCCCTTCCCCAGCGCTGCCGCCATCACGGGGAGCGGCCCCCAGACCCCGCGGCCCGGCGCACCGTGCCCGCTCCACATGGCGCCGCTCCGGGACTGCCGCCGCCGCCCGCGCGCCGGCCCGCGCGCTGCTGCCTGCCGCCCAATCCGGGAGCGCCGCTCTGCCGGCCCGCAGCCAATCGCGTCCCTTCGCTTTCCGGCTCCGTCCAATAGGAGGAGGTCGCGGGGAAGCTGCCGCCGCCATTTTGAGAGCGGGCACTGCCAAGCCTAGCATAGATGAAGGGGCGGAGCCAAGGGGCGGGGCCCAGGGGCCGGCTCTGACGGCCCCTCCGGCCCTCGCAGCGGAGCCGCTCGCAGAACATCGTGCCCTGCACCGTGTCGCAGCTGCTGGCGGGGCCGAGCCCAGGTGAGGGCCGGGCCCAGGTGGCGGCGGCGGTGTTTGCCATGCAGCCCGCGGGCCGCTCTGCCGGCCGGCAGCCAATCGCGTCCCTCCGCCTTCCGGCTCTGTCCAATAGGAGGAGGCCGCGGGGAAGCCGCCGCCGCCATTTTGAGAGCGGGCACTGCCCGGCCTGGCACTCATGAGGAGGCGGGCCTGGAGGGCGGGCCCGGAGGGCGGGGCTGGGCACAGGTGAGAGCCGGGGCCAGGTGAGGGCAGCGGTCTCTGCCATGGCGCCCCCGGGCCAGCTCCTGGTGCTGCTATGGCTGTGCCTGCTGGCCGTGGCCCTGCCCGGTACAGGTGCCGGCTCCGGGCGGTTCTGGCACCTCACGGACCTGCACTGGGACCCGGGGTACGAGGCGGCGGCGGCAGCGGGCCGGCCGTGCCCCTCGGGCGGCGGTCGGGCCGAGCCCGCCGGGCCCTGGGGCAGCTACGTGTGCGATGCGCCCTGGAGCCTGCTCCGCTCGGCCGCCCGGGCCATGCGCGCCCGCCTGCCCGCGCCCGACTTCGTGCTCTGGACCGGGTGAGAGGGACACCGGGGCTGGCCGGGACAAGGGGCTCGTGGTGTGGGTGGCCGGGCTCTTCCCATGGGCTTTGGAAAGGAGAGGGCACAATGTGCCTTGTAATGCAAAACGGGTTTGGAGGAAAGCACAGCCCCAGTGAGGGCGCTCGACACTGACAAGAAGCTTGTGGCAGCGAGGTGATCACAGCTCGCTGTCCATCCTTTGTGTGTTCTGTGTGATCCCACGGTGAGTCCGAGCACCCGGCATGCCCAGGGGAAGGAGCTGTGGGCTGTGTCCGTGCATCCAGCCCTG